>NC_084797.1:223314808-224564808 GCF_963169125.1 Humulus lupulus | reverse complement strand
AGGTTCGTGAGAGATGATATTTAGGACCCGAGGCTGTAAGAGAAGCAACTGAGGTAGTAGAAAAGATAAGTCAACGAATGATTGTCGCTCAAAGTTTCCAAAAGAGTTATGCTGACGCTAAGAAGCGGAATGTGGAGTTTTCAGTAGGCGATCAAGTTTTTCTCAAGGTTTCTCCGATGAAGGGGATTATGCATTTCAGAAAGAATGGAAAGTTAAGCTCGGGGTTTATAGGTCCTTTTGAGATATTGGAAAAAGTAGGGCATGTAGCATATCGATTGGCTTTACTGCCATCATTAGCTAAAACACATAACATTTTTCATGTATCAATGTTGAGAAAATACATATCAGATCCATCCTATGTGCTTGGTTACCAGGCTCTAGAGTTAAAACAAGATTTCAGTTATGAAGAATAGCCAGTACGCGTTCTAGAACGGGGAAAGAGAGACCACATATGAATTGGAGGAATATATAAGGGAGCGGTATCCCGAGATGTTTGGTAAGTAAATTTCGAGGATGAAATTCTTTTAAGTAGGGGAGAACTGTAGCATCCCAGGATTTTACTTAGTTAGATAGTAGTGGTAGTAGATAGCAATAGCTTATAGTATGTTAGTATTAGCAGATATTGGTTCAAGCCGGGACTCAGTTGGATACTCATAGCAATAGTTATGGATTTTATAAGTTTAACCTATAGTTTGGAAATATTAATTATAACATAAGGTTTGATTAATATTATTGGACATAGAATATTATTTATTATAACCTATGGTTTAGATAGAATTATTAAGAGCATGACACTTGTCACAATCTTGTTTATTTGAGGATTTAAGCATTTTAAATTAATAGTTTAATAATAGAAGAATCTAGAAGCTCTAAAACCTTCCAGAACCTGCTATAATCACGTATTACTCAATCAAAGCTTTTTAATCAACTCTAATTATCCTAAATTTGTGCAAAAACGCATTTAAAATATCTATTGTGGCTTTAGGGACGATATATCGCCACACAGGAGATACAGAAAACACGTTGACTTCACACGAACGAAACCACGAACACTCGGGATATAGGGTCAGGTGATATATCGCCTTGGGTGGGCGATATATTGACCCTAGGTGTAGTTTTTCGAACTCCTAGGAATCCGAGCTTGATTCATCCCTTAACCTCTTGACTTGCCTCTGAACGTTTGGACCGAGTCTGAAGCATTTGTTGAGTGAATATTCAAATATTTTTCATTTTATATTCATTATTTTTTTCAAGCCAAAAACGAGATAGTTTTACTCCTTGAACTCTATAAATAGGACCCTTCACTTAGCCATTTTATTCATTCTTCTAGTTGTGTTCAGAGCTTTCAAGCTGCTATAGTTTCTATAGAGAGATAAACACTTGGGTCTTTGGATCAAAGATTTATCATCTTAAGCTTTATAAACACTTGAGTAGTGAGATATAGTGTGATTTCAATATCGAGGTGTAGAATGGTTCTAGTTTATCCAAGGTAATACTATTCATAAGTTCTATTCTTTATGATTCCTTAGTTTTCCTTAAGTTTCTTTCAGATCCTAAATTCTATTTAGGTGTTTAAGTTCTCAATATAAGGATCTTCTCGGTAAGATTCTTCTTTGGTGGCTTATTTTCTTTTCATCTCTTTTCTTTAGAAACTCACGATTCTTTATGTTTGGTTTTAAGAGTTCCAATCCCACTCTTGTCTCCAATATTTCAGTTTTTGATAAGGAAAATTAGATAGTTTAGTATTATTATCTACTTTATGTAATGTATGATATAGTTTATGTTTGTATGATCTAACATTTCAGGTACAATAAAGGGGTAAGTGTGTCTGGACCTTAGGTGTCCAATGATGTATGATGGACTATGTCCGGTAGGCTCGGTTGCCAAAACTTTATGACAGACCTATGTCCAGTGTATGACGAACTTTTGTCTGAGGCTTAATTGCCACCACTGTATAAGCACTTAAGACGTATGACCTATAGTTATGATTATGATATATGACCTATAGTTATGATTATGACTTATTACCTATGACCTATGCCATATGATTTAAAATAATTGTTCTTTGGTAGCATCTCAAACAACCGGTCCAGTTTAATCATTGATATTGAACTATGACAATTACTTTGTTTCTTAATCAACAAAAGATATTCATAATCACAAATATCAATAACCAAACCGACAGGGTCGACAAGTCTAGTAGTGTGGTAAGGAATTATGTTTGGCATGTGATCAATAAAATAACATAATCTCGTTATCAGTCCTCAATTTCACTGATGTCATGACGCTTAATAAATACACTAGTGAAATTAACCATTACCACTGCTTAATAAATAAGACAGTGTAATATCATTAAATATGCTTAAAAAATTAAGCAAATATGATATCATTGCCATTAAGCTGATAAAATCAAAAGACAATAATCACAACAATATGAACCAAATGCTTTCAATTCAATTATTCTCAAGAATATAACAAAACATAACCATTCAATAACCAAATACTGAAACACAAAATGTACTTCATAACTTCAATTAGAAAATTACAAAAGATCATGATTTCTAACAACCAAAAGAAACGTAAAAGAAAAAACTCCCACCAACCCAAAAGATCAAAAGATTCTGAAATGTTAATATCAACAACATGTTTATTAAACAATGAGGCACTCAATCCTTTTGTGAGAGAATCTGCTAACATCAACTCTGTCTTGCAATTTTCTATAACAATGTCTTCTTTCGTGAATAAGTCTCTGACGGTAAGGTACTTTATCTCCATATGCTTTGAAGCACTACTAATCTTGTTATTCTTTGAAAAGAAAACAACAACATTATTATCACAATAGATCAACATAGGTAAGAAAATAGAATCAACTACTCGTATTTCTGAAATCAGATTCTTTAACCACAACGCTTGTAAAGATGCCCCATAACATGCTACAAACTCAGAATAAATAGTATATGACGTAATCAAAGTCTGTTTAACACTTTTCCAAGAGATAGCTGCACTAGCCAAAGTGAAAATATATCTAGAAGTTGACTTTAAATCATCCACAGAATCACCAAAATCTAAATCAGAATAACCAACAACTCGGAGACTCTCAACATGGTTATACACAAGCATAAAATTCTTGGTTCTTTGCAAATATTTCATAACTTTCTTGGCTGTAACCCAATGATCATGCCCAGGATCAAATAAATATCTCCCAAGAACATTGACTACAAAAGCAATAGCAGGACTAGTGCAAACCTGAGCATACATCAAACTCCCTACTACACTTGCATATGGGGTGTTTTTCATTGCTTCTCTCTCCAAGTCGTTCTTAGGACATTGTTGCATACTAAACTTGTCTCCTTTCAATATAGGGATAGAACCAGGCTTACATAGATTCATGTTGAACCTTTTGAGCACACGATTAATGTAAGCTTCTTGAGATAAACCAAGAACTTTTCGATTCCTGTCACTGTGAATCTCAATCCCCAAAACAAAAGACGCTTCTCCAAGATCCTCCATATCAAAGTTTGTAGACAATAATAGTTTGGTCTCATTTAGTAATGTTAAATCACTACTCGCAAATAAAATGTTGTCCGACATAAAGAACAAGAAAGATAACGACTCCCACTGATCTTCGTATAGATACATTGATCAAACTTATTCTCTATTTAACCAAACGATGTCATAACCTTATCAAACTTCAATTACCATTGACGAGATGCCTATTTGAGACCATAAATAGATCATTTCAATTTGCAAACTATATTCTCCTTTCCACTTTCCTTGAAACCTTCAGGTTGAGACATATAGACTTGCTCACTTAATTCCCCATTCAGAAAAGAAGTTTTTATATCCATTTGATTCAACTCTAAATCAAAACGTGCTACTAAAGCCATAATAATCCTGAATGAATCCTTAGTAGAAATAGGCGAGAATGTTTCAATGTAATCAATACCTTCTCTTTGAGTAAATCCTTTTGACTCTAAACACGCCTTATACCTTTCAATCTGACCCTTATTGTCCTTTTTGGTTTTGAAAATCCACTTACAACCTATTGGTTTAAAACCAACTGGTAATTCAACCAATGCCCATACATCATTATTCTTCATGGACTCAATCTCATCATCCATAGCTTCTATCCATTTAGAAGATTGTGCAGTATTAAGAACTTCACTGTAAGTCACAATATCCACAAAATGACCAATATCATATTATCCTTCTCCAAGGTAAACTAAATACTCATTAGACATCGTTGACCTCTTTTCTCTTTGAGATCTTCTTGGAGGAAGTATTTCTGAAATAACTTCTATCTGTTGAGCATCATTTTGAATGACATCTTCCACAATTGGAATTTCTTCAATAACAAGACCCACATCCATATCACGAGCAATATGCTCGTCAGCAATATAAGCATTATCATCAGGGGTAGGGATAGGATCGTTATGATTATCATCTCTTGAAAAAGACACAGGAATAAAAATTCCATGAGATGACTCCCCCGTTTCAAGAGATGGAGTAGAAATGTTTTCAGCAACATCAAATTCCAGAAATTTTGCAGTATGAGATTCAACAATTCTAGTGCCTCGAGTAGAACAATAAAAGCGATAGCCTTTTGAGTGACTTGGATAACCAACGAAAAAACACTAGATTGTTCTAGGATCTAACTTTTTTAGATTAGGATCATAAATCCTGACTTCAGCTAGACAACCCCATTCGCGGAGATGATTCAAACTAGGCTTTCTACCAGTCCATAACTCAAAAGGAGTTTTGGGTACAAATTTACTTGGAACACGATTCAAGATATAAGTAGCAGTCATGATTGCTTCTCCCCATAAGAATTCTGGCATATTAGATCTACTCATCATGCTTGTAACCATATCAATTAAAGTGTGATTTCTTCTCTATGCAACTCCATTTTGTTCAGGGGTACCATGCATGGTGTATTTAGCAACTATACCATTATCTTGTACATGTTTTGTCCAGATTCGGTACACCTACCATAATATTCCCATCCACAATCTGAATGCACAATCTTAATGACTTTCCCTAACTGTTTCTCAACCTCACTTCAAAAAATATTGAACTTATCATGAGCATATGGTTTTTCTTTAATCGAGTAAGTGAACCCATATCGAGAAAAATCATCAATGAAGGTGAGAAAATACTTGTTTTTGCATAATGAAGTAGAATAAGGGCCACTAATATTAGTATGTATAATATCTAATAGAGATTGGCTACGGTTCATAGTCTTTTTCCTTGTTTTGGTTAACTTTCCTCAAGCGCAATCAACACAAGTATCCCAATCAGAAGTGTTGACGCCGTTTTTCGTCAACAGTGAAATAAGAGCACGAAAACAATAATTGGTTATGGCCAAGAAAATTATAATCACACAAATGGGATTTTTTACGTGGTTCAGCAGTTAACTCTACCTAGTCCACGAGTCTTTGTTATTAAGACTTAAGGTGATCTCTGGAAATTCTTTAAGTATGAATTCTCCAGAGTTTTCTCTCATGATCACAAAAATTCGGTCCTTTACAATGGTGCACGACCTCTCTATTTATAGAGGAGGTTTTCAGAATACTATCCCACACATTTCGGGAAATTGTTCTGTATATGCAAATAAATTTAATGGCATTAAAAGCTTGTAATCCTATATACAAGGAAACGTCCCCTGAAGATCAGGGGGCATATAACTGCATAATAAATATCCCTTGATTATAGGGGATTTACAGCAATGAATGCAGACTGCGTCTCTCTCAAGTGATTCACTAAGATATTCAAAGTTATCAACTTATATTGTCAATGCCACGTTCACCCAGGTCTCTTAATGACTTTTGAGCTATAGCATTTTCCCGAGATCATGTGGCTTCGAGCTCGTACTTATATCAGGCTCGGAATCCCTGATCCGAGGTCATTCGAGAGTAGACGTACTTCAATGTCTGTCTTTCGAGCTTGTGAAGGTTTCGAGGCTACCATCTTCGAAGTTGCCTCTGCTTCGCAGGATCGGTGCCTAGGTTTTGAACATGTTTCAGACATTACGAGTCCATTCCTTACGAATCCAGCTTTCGAGATCACAATTCTTAAAGCTCGAAATCTGGGTGCAACAAGAAGCATCAAGAGGAGGAAGAATATCAACCTTAATTAATCGATCAACTCTTTATTTGGAAATATGACCTAACCTTTTGAGCCATAGTGTAATGACCCACTAATCTAGACTAATTGGACCATTATCGAAACTATACATAAAAACTTACATTTTACGAAAATACCATAATTTATTGAGTAACTTGAAAATAAGAGTTATTTACAAAGAAACAGAATACTAAGAAGGATTTTGGGATCCCATTGTCTTTAAAACAAAATAAGATTTAAAATAAAAGACATTACATAATAATGCGGAAAATACATGTAAAACCATAAAAAACATAAAAGGAGACTACATCCTCGAATCGATAACGCTCGGCCCCTTGACTCCATTCATCATCGATACACATCCTCCAAGCGTCACGAATCTTACCACCTCTAAACTTATTTTCCTGCACATAAACAGAAAGGAGTGAGCCTAATGCCCAGCAAGGAAAAACCTAACACATAGTCATATACACAATTTCATAAGAAAACATAAAGACTTAACATAATACATATAACATACACTTATTATAATGGCCATTATTACTTGGGGTCCCATAGACTAAACAAGCATATGCCCATGGGGTTAATGGGGTCCTACTAGCTAAGTAGGTCATATGCCCATAACCCATTTGGGGTCTTGTTAGTCATATGGGTCATATGCCCAAGCCTACATACACATATACATATCATAACACTTTTAATAACATAAACATATAGATAACATAAGTACATAACATATTAATTCTAGCCTATTTTCCTTACCAAAGTTACCGGGATAAAATGGACTGAGTTAGGACTTTTGGAACACTCCTAAAACCACAATGAACAAGGGTGAGTCTAAAGAAAGGAGATGAAATGAAAGAGAATAGGAAGACTAAACCATTAAACGAAAATATGCTTACCACCACTTAAGTGCTTAAGAACTTGGATTCCCTAACCAAAAATAAGAATAAGGTTAGGGGACTGAGTAGAAGGTTTTGAGAAAAGAAATAACATAGAATACAGAAAGGACTAGAGTTTTGGGTTTACCTCAAAGATTGCAAGATCAATCTAACATCCACCGAAATACTATAGCACTCACTTACTTCCCAAGTGTTTGATAAGCTTATGATGTTTAAGCTTATAGTTTTTCACCAAACCAAGTGTTTACACTCTCTCACTCACTTAACACTAGCAGCCTCTGAACTTAGAGCAAATGGTGAATAATGGCTGGGTACTAGGTCCTATTTATAGAGTTTGGGAATGAAAATATCTTGATTTTACTTGAATAAAAATAATGGCTTTTTAGGTGAAAATCATTTGAATAATCGTTCAGCAGAGGCTGAAGACTCGTTCAGAAGATGCTGGACTGTTGAAGGAGTTTGAATGGCTGAAGGGAAAAGAATTCAAATGTATTTGAATTCATGCTGGTGGAGGCGATATATCGCCCCCTATAGGCGATATATCGCCTGGACCTTTGTTCCCGAGGCGACCGTGCATCGATTCGTGTTTTCCGTATCTACGTGCTGCGACATATCGCCCCCTATAGCTGCGATATATCGGCATACGCTGAATATTTAAACACGAATTTACACATTTTTAGCTTAGTTTGAATGGAGTAAACAGCCTTGACTAAGCCCTCAACGTGCTCAAAGCTGCTGACTGACCCTATACATTCAAACTTTTACCCTTATTTAATTTAATCCTCAAAAATACTAAATCCTTAATTACCATTCAAAACATGTGCTTAAAATCCTATTGGTTGATGTCTAAACCTTATAATATAATAATATATTCCTTAATATCAGACACATTAATCAAACCTTAGGTTATACTTAATATTCTTAAACTATAGGTTAAACTTAGAAAATCTATAAGTACTACTATGAGTGTCCAAATAACTCCCGGTCTGAACCAAAAATCCAAAGTAACAATGATAACACTAAACATACTATAATACTACTAAACAATTAGCTAAGTAAAGTTCTTGGACTCTACAATTCTCCCCTACTAAAAAGAATTTCGTCCTCGAAATTTACTTACCAAATAACTCCGGATACCGGCTCTGCATGTCCTCTTCCAACTCCCACGTTGCCTCGCGTTCAGAACTATTGCTCCACAGGACTTTAACTATAGGAAAGCTCTTGGACCGTAACTGCTTCATCCCCCTATCTAGGATGCTAATCGGTCGTTCCTCGTAACTTAAGTCCTTCTGGAGTGCTATGGTGTCGTACTTGAGGACGTGAGATGGGTCTGACACATACTTGCGTAACATCGAGATGTGGAAGACGTTGTGACTATCGGCTAGTGCTGGCGGTAGGGCTAGTCTATACGCAACTGGTCCCACTTTGTCCAATATCTCAGAAGGACCTAAGAATCGGGGACTGAGCTTGCCTTTCTTCCCGAACCGCTTGACACCCTTCATAGGAGATATCTTCAGGAAGACTTGATCTCCAACTTGGAACTCCACATCGCGTCGCTTGGTATCCGCATAGCTCTTCTGTCGGCTTTGAGCAGCAAGCATACGCTGTCTAATAAGCGTTACTGCTTCTTGTGCTTGTCTAACAGCTTCGGGCCCTAGAAGCTGCCTTTCTCCTACCTCGTCCCAGTGCAACGATGATCGACACCTTCTTCCATATAGCAACTCATAAGGTGCCATCTCGATCGTCGATTGGTAGCTGTTGTTGTACGAGAACTCGATCAGCGGCAAGTACTTGTTCCACGATCCTCCGAAGTCAAGTACACATGCGCGTAGCATATCCTCTAAAATCTGAATCGTACGCTCTGACTGCCCATCTGTCTGAGGATGGAAAGCTGTACTAAGACTTAACTTAGTACCCATGGCTTGCTGTAAGCTTCTCCAAAATCTTGACGTAAACACTGATCCTCTATCTGATACTATCGTCTTGGGGATTCCATGCAATCGTACAATCTCTTGGATGTAGATGTCTGCATATTGGTCTACCGTATAAGAAGTTTTAACAGGCAGGAAATGAGCCTACTTGGTTAGTCTATCTATTACTATCCAAGCGGAATTATGCTGTTTATTCGTCTTTGGCAGATCTGTCACGAAGTTCATGGTTATGTCGTCCCACTTCCATTCTGGTACGCTAAGCGGTTGCAATAAACCTGCAGGCCATTGATGCTCCGCTTTCACTTAGATACATGCTCTGTTATGTCCTTTTTCATCCCTGGCCACCAATAGAGTGTCTTGATCATCTTGGTAGACCCTGGATGAACTGAGTATGGGGTGCTGTGCGCTTCTTCTAGGATCATCTTCTTAATGCTTCGATCACTTGGCACGCATACCCGATCCTTATATCTCAATAATCCTTGGCTAGATATTGAGAAATCTGTATTCTTGCCTTCTCTGGCTGCTTCCATATGTGCTGCTAGCGATTTCTCATGTCTCTGACCAATCCGTATGTCCTATTTGATTGGATAGACAAGTTAGCCAGCTTGCCTATAATCACATCTATTCCGGCACTGATAAGCTCCTGCTATAGAGGCTTTTCAATTCCGGATAAGGCTGCTAAGTTCCCATAGCTTTTCCTTACTAAGCGCATCGGCAACTACGTTCGCCTTCCCTGGGTGGTATAGGATTTCGTAGTCGTAATCCTTGACTAATTCTATCCACCTGCACTGCCTCATGTTGAGCTCCTTCTGTGTAAAGAAGTATTTTAAACTCTTGTGGTCCGTATAAATCTCGCACCGTTCTCCGTAAAGATAATGGTGCCAGATTTGCAACGACCACCGCTGCCAACTCCATATCGTGAGTTGGATAGCGTTGTTCATACTCCTTCAACTGACGTGAGGCGTAGGCTATCACTTTGTCGTTTTTGCATCAACACGCTTCCCAATCCTAGCTTTGATGCATCGCATTAGACAACGAACTTATCGTCGGGTGTCGGTACACTAAGTACTGGTGTTGAGCAAGGCTTATCTTTAAGCAACTGGAAGCTTTCTTCACACTTATCGTTCCAGTTAAACTTTTGTTGCTTCCGGGTCAGGTTGGTGTGTGGAGTGGCTATTTTAGAAAAGCCCTCTACAAACTTTCTATAGTAACCTGCTAGCCCTAAGAAGCTTCTTACTTCCGACGCGTTCTTTGGTCTAGGCCAATCTTTCACGGCCTCTACCTTCGATGGATCTACTGCAACTCCGTCTTTCGATATGATGTGCCCGAGGAACGCCACTTGTGAGAGCCAAAACTCGCATTTCTTGAACTTCGCGTAGAGTTGGTGCTCCTTCAATTGCGTCAAAATTATCCTCAAGTGTTCCTCGTGCTCCACTTCATCCTTGGAGTAAATTAAAATGTCGTCGATGAACACAACGACGAATTTATCCAAGTAGTCCTTGAAGACCCTATTCATTAAGTCCATAAACGCGGCTGGCGCGTTAGTAAGACCAAAAGACATAACCAAGAACTCGTAATGTCCATAACGAGTCCTAAAGGCTGTCTTAGGAATATCTCCCCCCTTTACCTTGAGCTGATGATACCCGGACCGTAAATCGATCTTAGAGAATACAGTCGCGCCTCGGAGTTGATCAAACAAATCATCAATCTGAGGTAGCGGGTATTTGTTCTTAATCGTTACTTTATTCAGCTCACGGTAGTCTATGCACATGCGCATACTTCCGTCCTTCTTTTTCACGAATAGTACCGGAGCTCCCCATGGTGAATGGCTTGGCCTAATGAAACCCAAGTCTAGGAGTTCTTGTAGCTGCGTCTTTAACTCCTTGAGTTCCGTAGGTGCCATCCGGTATGGTGCCTTAGAGATAGGCTCGGTGCCCGGTACTAATTCTATCGTGAAGTCTATTTCTCTAGTTGGCGGCAATCCTGGCAAGTCATCGGGGAAAACTTCTGGAAATTCTTGTATGACTCGAACATCTCCAACTTTGAGTGATGTCTCCTTCTCCACATTCGTGATGTTGGCTAAGAATGCTTGACATCCTTTCTCCATCATTCTCTGAGCTTTGAGAGATGATACTAACGGTGTGCGTAGTCCTGAAGCTTGTCCCATGAAGCACAGTTTCTGGCCGTCAGGAGTATCGAATGTCACCTTCTTGCGTCTGCAGTCGATCGTTGCGCCATGCCGTGCTAGCCAATCCATGCCTAGTATGACGTCGAAGTCTTTGATCACCAGCTCTATCAGGTCTCCTTCTAGTTCCTTGTCCTCAATCTTGATTGGTACGCCTCGTACAATTCGTGATGATAGAACTACTTTGCCCGAAGGCAACTCGGTTGCAAACCTAGTTCTAAATCTTTCACTAGGTTTGTCTAGTTTATCTATCATTCCTAACGAAATATACGAATGGGTGGCTCCCGAATCAAATAATACATGACATAATTTATTGAGGATGGAAACCTGACCTGTGACCACCTTGTTGCTAGCATCCGCCTCTCCTTGGGTTAAAGCAAAAACCCGAGCAGGAACCATCTTTTCGTCCTTCTTTCCTTCCGACTTTTGCTGAGGACAGTCTCTTTTACGATGCCCTTCTTGACCACAGTTGAAACACTCCTTGGTGTTGGCACGGCATTCTCCGGGGTGCTTCTTCTGACATTTGGCACATGGCGGGTATTCCACGTAGCCCGACCTATTTCCCCCATTACTTGGTCGTGCCCTTTTATTGTTGTCGGCTTGCTTGTTGTCAGGATGCCTTCTCTTCTGTCCGTTACCGTTGTTGTTGGACTGACTGTTGCTGGACTGATTGTTGTTCCGATTGGCCTGAGGTTGGCTCTGCTGCCTAGGTTCCGGCTTGCTGGCTTCTTCTTTGCTCACGTTGGCTTGCAACCTTTCTACTTCAATTGCCGTCTCAAGAACGTCGGCATATGAAGTGTTTCCCGGGTTTGCTAGTTTAACCCCCATCTCGATCTTCGGGCGAAGTCCTCTAACAAACTTGTTCACCCTTAGATAGTCGGTTGGAACCAACTCTGCTGCGAACTTCGCTAAGCGATCGAACTGACGAGCATATTCCGCCACTGTTAAATTCCCTTGCTTCAGATTGGTGAACTCCTCAACTCTCGTAGCAAGCACTGCTGAATTGTAGTACTTCTTGTGGAAGAGCTCCACAAATCGGGTCCACGTCATAGTGGCAGCATCGTGGGATTGCTGGACCAAATCCCACCATATCCTGGCATCTTTCTTGAGTAAAGATGAGACGCAGGATATGCGGTCAGCATTATTGAGGTTCATGTGGGCTAGGATCGGCTCCACATTCCTTAGCCATTCTTCTGCTTCAAAGGGGTCCGTAGTCCCTTCGAAGTTCGGAGCGTGCTGCTTGCGGAACCTCTCGTACACTGGCTCCATGTGCTGAACAGGATAAGGAGCGTAGTTCGTCATAGGCCATCCCTCATACGGACCAACTTGTTGGGGTGCTGGGGCCATTGGCTGTGGCTGCGGCTGTGGCGGAGGCTGAGGCTGAGATTGAGCCCGTTGGCGTTGTTGCTTCAGAAGTTCCTCGACTTGCTGTCGTAGTCTGGCAATCTCTGCAGTGTTGTCAGCTGGCTGTGCCGGTGCGTTGCGGCGAGCAGTAACACGTACTCTCCTTCGGCGAACGGTAGGGACCGCATTGGTCGCTGGAACATCGTTGGAAGCATTCCCGTTGGTGCGAGCAGATCTTCGGAGAGACATCGTAGCAAAGTTCTAACAGTTAAAAGAAACATGTTAGAACTTTTCCTAATAGGCTCTAAGGCAAAACTTATTCTAAAACAAACATATCTCGGACCTATTTATTATGACTTTTTATGAAAAATTATATAGGTCTTTATTTATTATTAGAGTGGGTTTCTATACTTAGAAAAACAAGTCATATTTATTTTCTAAGTGTGTTTCTAATCATCCTATATGACTTAATTCTCAGGCTCGAAACTTATCTTTGTTCCAAAGTTAACCATATTGAGGGAGGGCTGGGATCAGTAAAATCGTTCCCACTACTAAGGCCCCCTAACTCTCAACAAGGAAACCAGGTTCATTGATTCGTATCCACCCTCACCGAACTCAGTCATTATTCATTTTATTTAGTATTTATTATGATTGTGAAAAAAAATTCAAACTCACACATGATATTCAAATAGCATGTTTATTCATTTGGAAAACAATTTCACTTATTACAATCATAACATAAAAGTAAATAAAACAAATAAAAACTACTAATCTAAAAATCGGGATCTTCTACATCCGATCCGTCATCTAACATATCATCATCTATAGCCTCATAGTCATCATTATCATGAGCATCAAAATGCCCTCTAGGAAGGTTTGTGAGAATCCTATTCTTTTGCTCCTTGGTGAATTGAAATTCAAATTTTGCGGTGAACCTAACTAAGAGGAAATAGTATCTCATTGCTAATGGTGATTCATCCTCATCATTCATTTCTTCCCATATTTCTTCTAAGGCTGCTATTACAGGATGGAAATCTTTAAACAACCTAATCACTAATACATATTGTTCTGTTGATCTTAGCATTATTTGTTTAGCCTCTTGAAGGCCACCTATTGCTTGATGAAACAAAAGCAACCTTCGTGTAATCCTTTCTAAGGCTCCTACGGTGTTTCTTGGCTCCCTTATTCTTTTTAAGGCCTTAATGGCTCGGATATCTTGGTAGGTTAAAGCTCCATTCATTTTTAACTGAAACATAAACACTAAAGTTGTTAGCTATACACATAGACAAAGTAACTTGTAACTTGTAACTTAAACACTTACTTGGCGGTCCGATTCGGAGCTTTGAGCATGTGTATCGAGGAGAACTTCATGCGAAGGAACCGTTTGCTCTGATACCAACTGTAATGACCCACTAATCTAGACTAATTGGACCATTATCGAAACTATACATAAAAACTTACATTTTACGAAAATACCATAATTTATTGAGTAACTTGAAAATAAGAGTTATTTACAAAGAAACAGAATACTAAGAAGGATTTTGGGATCCCATTGTCTTTAAAACAAAATAAGATTTAAAATAAAAGACATTACATAATAATGCGGAAAATACATGTAAAACCATAAAAAACATAAAAGGAGACTACATCCTCGAATCAATAACGCTCGGCCCCTTGACTCCATTCATCATCGATACACATCCTCCAAGCGTCACGAATCTTACCACCTCTAAACTTATTTTCCTGCACATAAACAGAAAGGAGTGAGCCTAATGCCCAGCAAGGAAAAACCTAACACATAGTCATATACACAAATTCATAAGAAAACATAAAGACTTAACATAATACATATAACATACACTTATTATAATGGCCATTATTACTTGGGGTCCCATAGACTAAACAAGCATATGCCCATGGGGTTAATGGGGTCCTACTAGCTAAGTAGGTCATATGCCCATAACCCATTTGGGGTCTTGTTAGTCATATGGGTCATATGCCCAAGCCTACATACACATATACATATCATAACACTTTTAATAACATAAACATATAGATAACATAAGTACATAACATATTAATTCTAGCCTATTTTCCTTACCAAAGTTACCGGGATAAAATGGACTGAGTTAGGACTTTTGGAACACTCCTAAAACCACAATGAACAAGGGTGAGTCTAAAGAAAGGAGATGAAATGAAAGAGAATAGGAAGACTAAACCATTAAACGAAAATATGCTTACCACCACTTAAGTGCTTAAGAACTTGGATTCCCTAACCAAAAATAAGAATAAGGTTAGGGGACTGAGTAGAAGGTTTTGAGAAAAGAAATAACATAGAATACAGAAAGGACTAGAGTTTTGGGTTTACCTCAAAGATTGCAAGATCAATCTAACATCCACCGAAATACTATAGCACTCACTTACTTCCCAAGTGTTTGATAAGCTTATGATGTTTAAGCTTATAGTTTTTCCCCAAACCAAGTGTTTACACTCTCTCACTCACTTAACACTAGCAGCCTCTGAACTTAGAGCAAATGGTGAATAATGGCTGGGTACTAGGTCCTATTTATAGAGTTTGGGAATGAAAATATCTTGATTTTACTTGAATAAAAATAATGGCTTTTTAGGTGAAAATCATTTGAATAATCGTTCAGCAGAGGCTGAAGACTCGTTCAGAAGATGCTGGACTGTTGAAGGAGTTTGAATGGCTGAAGGGAAAAGAATTCAAATGTATTTGAATTCATGCTGGTGGAGGCGATATATCGCCCCCTATAGGCGATATATCGCCTGGACCTTTGTTCCCGAGGCGACCGTGCATCGATTCGTGTTTTCCGTATCTACGTGCTGCGACATATCGCCCCCTATAGCTGCGATATATTGGCATACGCTGAATATTTAAACACGAATTTACACATTTTTAGCTTAGTTTGAATGGAGTAAACAGCCTTGACTAAGCCCTCAACGTGCTCAAAGCTGCTGACTGACCCTATACATTCAAACTTTTACCCTTATTTAATTTAATCCTCAAAAATACTAAATCCTTAATTACCATTCAAAACATGTGCTTAAAATCCTATTGGTTGATGTCTAAACCTTATAATATAATAATATATTCCTTAATATCAGACACATTAATCAAACCTTAGGTTATACTTAATATTCTTAAACTATAGGTTAAACTTAGAAAATCTATAAGTACTACTATGAGTGTCCAAATAACTCCCGGTCTGAACCAAAAATCCAAAGTAACAATGATAACACTAAACATACTATAATACTACTAAACAATTAGCTAAGTAAAGTTCTTGGACTCTACACATAGCAATAAAGATTTTTCTTAAATAAGATCTCTTAGCCACATTATTCTCAACATTTAAAAAGAAAGCTAAATAAGACAATGATAACTTGTAAAGACCATCAGAATAAAAAAAGTTTCCAATAACTCAGGAGTCAAACATAATGTCAACCATATTATTCGCAAAATGAAAAGAATATCCTTGTCTATCTAATAGCGGAAGCAAAACTAAATTTCTCTAAAAAGTAGGAACATAAAAGGTATTGTTCAATACAATCTCAAAACTAGACAGTGTTTCAAGAATAAATGTGCCAACATAGCAAACTTCAACTCCAACATCATATCCCACTTTAAGCTTTGATTCCCTCTCATTTGGCTTCCTGAGATCCCTTAGCCCCTGCAAAGTAGTTGAAACATGAATTGTTGCACCACTTTCTAACCACCAAGAATCAATAGGAACATCAACTAGATTAGATTCAAAACAAACACAAGCTAAAGGTCTACCTTGTTTTGCTTTCTTCTTTTCTAGCCAGGTCTTAAATTTGTAACAGTCTGCCCTCCTATGGACCGGTTTGTCACAAAAGAAACACTTCACATTAGTGTATTTTTACTTGCCATCCTCATGATTCTACCCATCCCTATGTTCCTTACCATTACCAGTTTTCTTAGAAGTATGGTTCTTATGATTCTTATATTTTTTTTTTCCTTTGTTGGGCTTGAATTGAGAAACTTAATGAGCAGACTCATTCTTTTCCCTTTTCAGCTTTTTTTCCTCGGCAACACACTTATAAATTAATTTATTGACGCTCCATGTGTTTATTATAGGTATTGTAAGCTGTCTTAGTGAGACTAAAAGAGGCAGGAAGTGCGTGAAGAGCATGATGAATAATGTAAGTATCAGGTAGAGGAATTTTATGATCTTTCAACTTGGACTGAACATTCACAATTTTTAGAATAAAATCTCTCACTCCCTAGATTCATCATACTCGATGGTTGTTATTTCATCCATAAGATGTCCAGCTTCCGCATTCTCACCAGTGTCATACATTTTTTCCACAACTTTGAAAAATGTTTTGGTATCTTTATTGTCTGGCAAACCACTCAACAGATGTTCATGAATTGATCTTTTCATAGCAATGAGACTAAGATGATTTGACTTTTCCCATTGTGCATAGAGAGTTCTTTGCGAAGTAGTGCTTAAATTAGTAGAAGCATTATGTTTATCTTATCGCAAGCAGAAGTCCAAGTCCATTATCCCCAAACTAAATCCTACATCTCATTTCCACTTCTGGTAGTTAGATGCACTCAGAATTTGAATGGAGTCATTATTGTTGTTCAAAGAAAAAGAAACTAAAAAGTACAAAAAATGAACACCTTGATTAAATTATGAGCAAAGCAATAAGAAAATATATAAATAGAGTCAAATTGGTCATCATAAACTCCCCTTTGGGG
Organism: Humulus lupulus; assembly: GCF_963169125.1. Taxonomy (NCBI): domain Eukaryota; kingdom Viridiplantae; phylum Streptophyta; class Magnoliopsida; order Rosales; family Cannabaceae; genus Humulus; species Humulus lupulus. The sequence goes on along the minus strand of NC_084797.1, from coordinate 224,547,576 downwards.
TGAAAATACAATACACATATGATCTCTCTTCATGAAGTGTTAAAAATAAAAAATAAAAATATATTAATTAGAAATTTATTACTTGTGGGAAAATAAATTCCTAACAAATATGTATTGTTTCAAACCAAAAAACTACAACAATTATACACATAAAAATTATTACCTTTGGGAAAATAATTTTAAACATGCACATTTATCATTAACACACTTCATGGACCGTGACTAATATATATAACTACCTCCTTTGGGCAAGTAATGACATATATTAATTAGCCAAAAGAAATATTTTCTACAAATAAAAAAAATTCGGTGATAAAACAATCATAAAAAATTAATAAAACAACTCATTTTGGTGAAATAATATTGATAATTTTCATCCAATATTTAAAAAAATTTGCTCATAATATGTTGATAATCAAAATAAAGTGTTCTCCATAACACTCTATATCAACAAATCAAGGTAGTCACTTAGAACAACAAAAAATAGTTTAGCGGAAGAAAATGAAGTCATAGCATCTGAGTAGAATTTCACCATGAATTGGAGGGTAACCAAGAGAGTGAATGTGTACAAAAGAAGGAGAAAATACTCAAATAATTTTATGTGCATTAAAGCTTTCAAAAAATAAGACAAAAATATTTGTTATTATTTAATAACTACAAAATTCGTATTAATTAAATAATAATTGTTTGGTGACATCAACAAATTAATTAAAAATCAGAAATTAAATTCTAATGAATTTGGAAGAAAAAAATCATCAAAAAATGTAGCTCGGAAGTGCTGCACTCACCCCCACTCTTTGCTGTCGAGAGTGGGCTTCACTTCAAGAGGTTGTATTCAACCTCCAGCCGGGTCTCGAGGTGGGTCGCGCGACTCGGTTTCTTCCAGCCGGGTCGGAGGTGGTTTTTTGGCCAAAAAACACTTGAATTCGATGGGAATTGTGGGGGTTTTTATAGGAATGATATTTCTAATGGATCTATGAAGTTTAATTCAAGGGAAACAAGAAGAACAAGTAGATCCAAAGCTATAATTTTAGAAAATAATAACAAGGACAAAGATTGAAATTGAACATATAAAAGTCGTCCATACATGAAATAAACCAAACTTAAACTATATAATCCATGTATAATTAAAATTACCTGTCAATTTCAGATTTGAACCACTAAATTAAAAAATTATTTAATTAATTTCATAATAATTTTATGTAAAACCCTAAAAATTTAAACATGAAATTTTCATAAATTACTAAACAAAATTTAGCATAAAATATATCAATAGAAGGATAATTTCATGAGGAATAAAAGGCCTAATGTTTTAGAATCTAACTTTAAAAAAATTCAACATAAATAATAATGAAATTAATATGTAATCAGTGAAAATTAACCTATATAAATTTAATAGTTAAATAAAATATAGATCCTAAATCATATACAATTGGCATCTAATACCACATGTTAGAAATTCATAAAACACCAGGATACTGTTGGGGCTTTATGCCCTAATTAAAACTCAATTTCTTTGTAATCTCATGTTACTATCAATAAAAGAATAGAAACCAATTTTTTACTTGGTCGATCACTTTAATCACATGTTTTATTTTCATTATTATTTGTTTAATATAAACTTCTATTAAATCCCGAGCATATAGATAATCATATTTATAGTGATGTAATCACAATGGAATATAAATATGATTATATCACTAAAAGAAAAATGGGCTATGACTTCATTTTTTAAGGTGGAACTACTTCGGTTTTCGCATAAATTCGCAACCGAAGTAGTTCGAGCCGAAGTAAAAGGTGGTGAAAAACCGAAGTGAAAAATAGACTTTCTAATTTAGTGTTTATGTATAAACCGAAGTAGAATGTAGGGTTTTTACTTCGGCTTTTATGTATAAACCGAAGTAGAAAGTAGGGTTTCTACTTCAGTTTTTATGTATAAACCGAAGTAGAAAGTAGGGTTTCTACTTCGGTTTATACATAAAAAGCGAAGTAGAATGGTTTGAAAAATTAAGTGTGTGACCTATATAAACATTTCTACTTCGCTTTTTATGTATAAACTAAAGTAGATTCCCTACTTTCTACTTTAGTTTATACATAAAAACCAAATTAGAAAGTCTCCTTCTTCTTTTTTTTAACCAAATTTAATAAAATTGGATATTAATTCTGGTTTTTTTTAATGGCCTAATTTTAAATTTATATATATTTGCAATCGGAATTAATTCTATTTTTTTTAATGAAATTAAGTTAACTTTCATTCATTGGAAATATCATCCATAAGGATGGACACAAGTTAAAAAGAGACATGAAAACAAAAAGCTCTAGCATTTATACAATGTTATAAGTATTTTGGTAGAATAAACATTTATACATTGATATAAGTACTTAAGTAAGATATCCTAAGCATTAATACATTGACATAAAACAAGACTTAGAACTAAACGAACTTATAAACAAAATAGACTTACTACTAACTTTGGGAAGATATCATCCCAACCCTTAGCGACGATTTGGCTACTATTAACTTTGTCTTTTAGTTCATTCTGAAAAACAAACCATTGATTGATTAAATTAGTAACTTATAACAACACTTACTTTACTTTACTTTAAAACACTTACGATTTTTTCTACTCCTAGTTCTTTTTCTAAGACATCCAACATAATAGAAGTTTAATTATTAAATTTTCCTAAGTCTAAAAATTTTTAGCAGCATAACTATTGCTTTTAACATATCCCAAAATTTCAAAACCTATAAATAACACATAGAATATCCCAACATGATGTGAAAATCTAAAAAGGAAAACAATTCATAAAATCTAAAAAAAAAAAATTGGCATAGTTTCCTTTGTTTTTATAGCATGTCCCAATTTCATAATTACCTATAAATTCTATACAAATAAACACAAAAATCAACACACATAATTCTATCCTTATATCACTGCCAACACGCAAATTTCCTAGAACCTACTTTACTAAATTAAATATGCATGATTTAACTCTAATTTTATAAATAAATGTTGCAATAGTAATAAATAAAATTTAAAGATTACTCACCTCCAATATTACTCTTGAAGTCACCCGAAATCAACACCAAGTTGGACACTAAATCAACAACCCTACTAAAAAGCTTAAACAAAAACAAATAAAAATTAGTTACGTAATTAATCAAACTAGTTACATAATCATCAAACAACATATCAAGCTAGCTAGTTATAGAAAATAAGATCAAATGTCACTAATAATCCAAACATTCTAAGTTCTAACATTGGAAACAAGCCTACCTATTGAAGCTATATTTAAAGATTGAAATAACAAGTCATATGCCTTCAAATTAAACACCTCTTTCTTAAAATAATCATATCCCTCAACACCAAGCTCACCACTAAATCAACAAGACTATTAAAAAGATTAAACAAAAAAAAAGTTACATATTATCAAAAAACAAGTCAAACTAGTTAAAGAAAACAAAAATAAGTCACTAATAATCTAAGCATTTTATGTTCTCTAAGTTCTAACATTAGCAACAACACTACCTAATTAAAATCAAAATAATATAAAAATAATAATACAAACAACTCATTCAACACATTATATATAAAAAGCTACAACAAAAAATATATTATATATAAAAACAAAAAGTATGATAATAATATAGAAAATTAAAAACAAAATCATACAACCAAAGATTGAACGATCCATACCTATTTTGAAGCTCAAGAACATATTTGAACCCTAAAAATTCAATCAAAATCGTGTAGGAAACCCCATTTTTGAACTCCAAACAGACCCATTGCCAAAACCTTTCTTTTTTCCTAAAGAATGAAAATAAATCAATTGTTAGCCCTTACTTAAGTATTTTAGCAAGAAAACTAGTCAAGAATGGTGGGAAAACAAAAAAAAAAAGGTTAGAAAACCAAACCCTCGTCAGTTGTATGACCAGATTCAATGTTTTTTGCTTCTGGGTTTCTTCTTCAGGGAAAGAAGAGGGAAATGATGTCGAAGTGAAAGGGAATGGGGTTATAAAACCCTTTTACTTCAGTTTATATATAAAAAGCGAAATGAAAAGTCCACTTTTCACTTCACTTTTGATATATAAACTGAAGTAAAATGGTTTCACAATAAGTAAGGGCCTTATTTGGTACGTACATTTTTCTACTTCGGTTCTTTCATAAAAACCAAAGTGGAAACCCCCCATGGTGTGCCAACCAAACACGACCCTTGTCTTATTGCTCTTTTTACTTCGTTTTTTTATAAAAGCGAAGTAGTATGCTATTTTTTTTCAAGCACCATTCCCATAAGCGAAGTAAAAACCTATTTAGAAGCTTTTACTTCGGTTTTTAATTATTGTTTGTGTAAAAAACGAAGTAAAAGCCTATATTTCTAGTAGTGTATGTTCAAAATAAGTTAGTCCTAAGATTAGTTAGTGCACAGGATTTACACCGACTTGCCAATCTACGATATGATCTACTTGCACATCATAGTGTTATGTTCTTTCCAGAACATTAGCGAAATAGATAAGATCGGATGTATTTGTTACATCGGAATGGACCGATATTGACATAGATAGGATAAGTAAACTGTTAGGAACAAGTTTCGTAATAGCAGCGGAATAGTGATGGGTTGGCCTAGTGTACAACAAAAAATTTATAACATATTTAAACTACTTTTAAATATGCGGATCCACTAATATGCATACATTAATCATTAACAAGAAAAGAATAAAGAACATACCTCTTGGTGCCTATCAAGTTTCCTTGCTATCTTTTCGTAAAATAAACGATCTTCCTATCCAAGGTGCTCCCAAGTACTAACACGAAGATCTTCCACAACATTCTCTACACCTCAAGAAGTGTGTGGGCACTTAGAAAATAAAGGATTGAATATTTCTGATTCAACTTAATGTACTCAACACATGAAATCAAGAGAAAAGACCTGAGATTGGTTCTGTATCCATTTCAGGGAGAGATAGAAAAGTATTGTTCTTTTTCTTAGAACGAATAATTCAATATCTTATTTATTTTCAGATAAGTCTAACTTATATGAAAAATATTTAAATTTAAAAAATAAACATGTAACCAATTTACAATTTATCTTTTAATTAATTATCTTATTAATGAAAATATCAAAACTAACTTTGAATTTTCCATTAATTAATTAATTAATTAATTAAAAGTGAAAAATCTATCCTTGATTTTTATATAGTTGCATGCCACACATAGTCCAGGGACTGTGTGTGTCCTTCAGCACCCTATATATTAGGGATATTTTATTATTCCACAATTATTTATTCAAACTACCTTATCAGATAAAATCCAACAACCTTATAATTAATTCAAATTTGAATCTATTATCTTTTTAACTAATTATCATATATAATTAATTACTTGAATAAATATTAATCTTTTAAATTCAAATCCAATTTGAACTTATCACATTATTGTCTCCCACTCAAATAAAGATATTAAATTAATTAAAACCAATTTTAATTAAATACTTATTTCGAAAATTAAATATTTATTTTATTATAATTTAAAAAATTATAATAAATTAATTATTTATATATAATTTCAAAAATGATATAATAATTAATTATTAATTAATTTTGATAATTATAACTAATTTGTAATTAATTAATTAATCACTATTATCAAATAATTGCATATTTGGCCCGATGAACAAATTTCTTCTTAAATATATCCTTTTACCATTTATATCAACACTTGCCTTGAATAGTGTTGATAGAGCCACTGTGGGGACCTATGGACCTATAATTCCAAGCTCCAATAAATTTGTGATGATTAATTAAACTCTTTAATTAAAAAAAACTTAATTTATTAATCTCGTGAAAACTCCTGAGACTACACTCTTGTAATTATAGACATTTCATTTACTGAGTACTTTATAACAATAAAGTGTCCATTAATATAATCATTACATACAAATTAATCCTCTAATAATGGTTCATAATTAACTGGAAAGAAAATTACCGTCTTACCATTTTAATTATATCTTGTTTCCCTAAGTATCATTGACTTTACTAGAGAAGGTTAATTCATAAATAAATTATGAATTTGAGCTGAATAACCTTTCAGTCCCAAAAGTCAACCCTTAAGAGATCCATTATTCAATCTCTTACGCGAAGGTATAGATTCCATATCCGTATACCATGTCCCCAGCCATTTACATTAATGAGTTCCCAAAACAAAAGTTTCTAGCCTAATCATTCTGACAAACCCTAACGAGTGAATCAAAGAACTCATATAACATAAACAAGAGTTCATAGTAACTTCAGGATTAAGATCTATTTGTATATGATTATTAGTTGATATATTTAATTAATACTTCGAAATAGTATTTAACTAAGTATTAATAAACATATCTCGTCCAGTTCTATATATTCTCTAATATATAAAGCACATTCACTAAAGTGCCCTACTACACTAGTAATCCGGATCTAGATCGCATGTATTCATAATACTAGTGGACTATACTTGCAGTAATTAATCTAAAGATTCCCTAACTTTATTTTACTATGAACTATTCAAGTTCATTTATCTCAAACACAATCCTCCCGTTCCAATACGTGATTGAGATCACATATATGAACTAAGAAATTTTTCTGATATTTACATAATATTATCACAGAATAATATAGTCCATAAAATATATGGCTAGCAAATTCAATTTATTTATTTATTTCTTAAAACAATGTCTACTACACATGCTTTCAGGGCACAATTCCCAATATAAAAATTCTGTTACTATCTATTCTAGTCATGTCATATAGTTGACTATAGGTCAATTCAATCTCAATTATGAGTGGCTAGTATTCTAACTGATTGTATTATTTGAGTTCTCTGACTTGTTCATTACCAGCTTACCCTACAAACTAGCCCATACTTACATCTTGGGAACTCGGTAGTATAATTGAGTGAGAGTGTTAATCATAGATATGAACATCTATAACTTCTAATGAAGAAGTGAAACAATGATTTCCTTTTAGTTTGGTTAAAGGTGCTAAATGATAGAGATCTCATTTCAATAATTAAATTAGTTTACTGAAATATCATTTACAAGGAACTAATTTTTTTAAGGTTAAAATGCAATGAGGGGTAAAACGGTATTTTAGTCTCGTCTCATTGTAGACCGTCTATAGAGGATTGAGTGATAATTATGGTTGTATCAATGGATAATTAATAACGTATGTATATTGCTTATAGAACATTCTATGAATTCAAGAGTGCAATTTCGAGTCTTTAGTGGAGTCACAAGGAATCAATAAGTTAGTAAATATATTTGTTAGATTTATGATAACATATTGGAGCTTGATTTCATAGGCCGATGGTCCCCACTATACCTTGGATAAAACCATCTAGATAGTATCAATTAGAATTATCAAAGTTGACCAGGTCAATTTTGGATAGTTTCACAAAGTTATGTAATTTAGGGGAAAAAAAAAGGAGCTTTTAGGGCAGATTTATTAATTAAGATAAATTCGTATCTAAATTAATAAATAAGTTTAAATCAAGTTTCAATTTGTAAATAATTAATTTGATAAAGGATTTGAATAATTATTTAATTAATTAATCCACAGAAAATAATACAGGCCTTGATTTTAAGTCCAATGGGCTTATAATTAAATGGGAAATTTCACGGGCCTAAAGCCCATGATAATTTCGACCTAGAGCTTATATTATCTATTATTTTATTGATTTTTTAATTAAATTAAATGACCTAATTGAGTCTATAAAATGAGTGCTAAGTGAGAGATGACACATATAAGTTTCTGAAAAGATCAGAAGATCTAGTAGGTTTTTTATTCTCTCTACAAACATAAGTCCTTTTCTAAGCCTCATTATTCGTTTATCTTCTTCTCTGTGTATCTATCTCATGTGTTGAGAATTTCACACCCTATTCTAGGTGATTCAAAGGATACTTTGGAAGGTTGTGAAGAAAATTGAAGAATGGTTCAATTTCTTAGTAATACCCTACGACAGAAAGGATACAAGGGTTAGAGAAATTGAAGGAAGGACTCTATCATTCTGTTTCGTATAATGTAAGTGTTCTTATCATTATTTCTTTTTTAATTCAATTTTAGAAAAATGTTTTAGGTTTTCTTATATTAATTTGTTTAATATAAGATCTACATGAAAATAAATTAGATCCTGTATAAGTTTTCCCAACAGATACAAGATTGCATATAATTTAGAATACAATGAGAAATTGAAAAAATAATTAAGAACACATGCCTGATTCTTCCATAGCAATAACTGAGATTTGGTAGTGCAATACTAACCAACTAAGTTTTACTCTCTAGATCTCTAAATCAGAAGTAGATCAAATAGATCAACCAAATACTACCATACAATTGTGATGAAACAATATGTATTTATAGAGTTAGGGATGGGACTTAGCTACATAACCCTAGTTGGATTGCGCCTCTTCATCAAAAGCTTCAGTCAACTAGAAAGCTCACACTTCTTCTTCAACTATACTTCCACTACAACAAATTTGATATACAATGACTCCCTACAATGTCTTACCAGGGGTTTTAAATGTCTAATGGTGTAAGACATTGAAAGTTTATATTAATGGCTACAATTGGAAGACATTAAAAATGGTGGAAGACGTTGGAAATAGGCTAGGGAAGTGTTCATGGGTACATCCAACGTCTCCCATTGGGAGACGTGGGACATGTGGCACGTCTCCCAGTGGGAGACGTTGGATGTACCTCCGTATACATCCAACGTCTCTCACTGGGAGACGTGGGACACGTGGCACATCTCCTAGTGGGAGACGTTGGATATATACGGGGGTACATCCAACGTCTCCCACTGGGAGACGTGCCACATGTCCCACGTCTCCCAATGGGAGACGTTGGATGTCCCCCTGCCAATTTAATCACACAATTGCCTTCTTCTTCCTCTCATTCGAACTAGAGAGCAAAAAAACGAGAAAGGGGCTGCGTTTTTAGGGTTTTAAAGGTAAGTTTTTTTTAATTTTCTTGCTATTTAATTAATTATTTGGTAAAAAAATCATAGGTTTAGTATTAGGATGAGTAATATACATGATATTGTGTTAATTTTTCATTTTTATGCATTATTTTATATACATTGTAGGATTAGTTTTTCATGGAAGTTTTTTTATATAATTTAACCTATCACATTGTATAGATTTCATTAGAGTATATATGTTCATGATTTTTTTTTTTTTTTATCATTTTTATTTTGAAATTTAAATATATTTTTGTATATATATTCAAACTTTTTTTTATAAATTGTAACTATTTTGTTATATATATAGTTATGTTAAAATAAATTTATTAAATAATTTTTAAAATATAAATATATGAAAAATTTTATGTTTTTGTTGATTATTAAGTTTTTAGGTTATGAAATTTTTTATTGATTTTTTGTTTAGGTTATAATTAGTGGTGCATTGGAGTTTTTTTTTTATTTGTCTACCAATCATTTACTATTATTAGATATTTAGTGATATTTGTTTAGTAATGTTTAACATATTAATTAATTTTATTTCATAGGTTGTGATTTTGGTGGTGAGATTTTAGAGAGTATTTTGCATCAAAATTCCTATATCAATCACACATTTAAGTTTCTAAAATTACAATAATACGTTATATATTGCTAGATATTTAGTGATATTTTATTTTTTATTTATTAATTTAATTTTATTGGTTTGTCGATTTAATAGCGAATTTGATTACTAAGTGAAGTAATTTTGCTAGCTTTTGGATTATTAATTGCAAGAGGTACATATATATTCTCTTACTTCTACTTTTAATATTATTAAACAAATGTTAGAGGAGTTTGAATATCTTAAATATTCATTCATAGTGAAGTAGGTTCTGAGATTAAAATTGTGTGCTGCAATGATAACGGAAGGTTGAGAACTTGTGTGTTTTAGTGAAGTAGGTTCTGAGAAATTTGGTTGTGTGCTGCGGAGCTATAAGGAAGAAACTTATTGTATGTTGTTTGAATTGTTTGTTTTGCTATTCACATGCAGATGGTTAGGTTACTATTATAGGGGAAATGCTGCCCGATTTTATCTAGGATAATAAATAATTAGTTTAATATAGACATCCTATAAGGAAGAAACTTATTGTATGTTGTTTGAATTGTTTGTTTTGTTATTCACATGTAGATGGTTCACTACAAGAAAAAATGCTTTTAATAACACCGAAAATGTGTTATCAAAACCTACGATAACACTTTCTGATGTGTTAAGACCGACTATGTTATCGTAGGTCAGGGTACTTTACATAACACTTTATCAGTGTTATACAGATGTGTTATTGTACTATCAACGATAACACAATTTATGTGTTATTTTAATATATAGATAAGTTTTGAATTATGTTATTTATATTCGATACTATAACACTTTTTTTGTGTTATACTACACTTAGTATAACACTTTTTCTATGTTATACTACACTTTAGTATAACACTTTTTTTGTGTTATACTACACTTTACTAAAACACAAGTTTTGTGTTATACTATACTTTAGTATAACAAATTTTTTGTGTTATACTACACTTTAGTATAACACATTATTTGTGTTATATAATGAAGTTTGCATAACATAATTCTTTGCATAAAAAGTGTTATTGTAATATATATTATAACTCAATTTTCGTATTATTGTTATATTTAGATATATTTAAATTTTCATTATATATTTTATTTATATTACACTAATTTATTCTATTATATGTTAATTTTTTTTATATAATTAAATTTAGCTTTCTAATATATACTAGAATCATCAAATGAACTTGATTTTCAAATAACAAAAAGTAAGAACACTCTACATTGAATTAACAATCCACAATTTAGTTTAAAACATTCAACACTGTCATCAACAACAAAATATTCTTTAAGTATTCAAGGAGTCTAAAAGTTACTACTTTCAACACAAAGAAATAAACAAAGTTACTACTTTCAAGGAGTCTTAAGTATCCTTTTATACTTCGCTTGTCATATCTGCAAAATAAACATAGAAATATTTTATTGTTATTATCTAACATCACAAATTACTTCTAGAAAAATGCTATGGAAATTATATCCAAACCACATAGAAAATAATAGATTCACAACTACACCAAAGCAAACAAAGAAACAAAACAATAAATTATAAGACATTAGTTATTTTTTGAGTATGAAAATGTACCTCTTGGAATAACTTTTTTAGAAGGCCATGCAACTGTGGAACCAACTGCTTCTTGTATTGTAAGCATCGCATGATTAGGACGAAATAAGTAAGACTCTGGTACAATAGTAACATCAACCCATACACGCATAAAGTCTGGTCCAAGAGGCTTTCCATGTACAGTTATATTTGGATCACAAGAATCCCAACGACCTTCAGCAACAATTGCGTCTGCCCAGTCAAGCAAGTAGCAAGCATTCTTCCCTTCTGTAAAGCTATGTCTTTTTTCTAGTGCAATACTCTACCAAATTTATTTTAAAGACTATATTAGTTTCTGTAATTGTTCTTCTAAAATGAAAATTTAAAACAATAACAACTTTTATAATTTACCTTAGGGGACTGAATATCATTTGACTGCGGTACATTGCGAGACTGTCCTTCGCTTGGTGTCACTTTACCACCAACCTAAATATAAAACAAAGATAAATTTTATTGGAAGAAGAGAAAACTAAGATTTATAAGTGCAAGATAGAAATACCACCAAGTGTTCTTTAAGTAGATTCATCATTTCAGTCATTTTGAGCTTCATATTATGTTGCTCTTCTTCTAACTTGGAGATCTTGCTATTACACATATTAACAACAGTTAGCTCTGACCTTGTTACGCCTCTTCCTTGTCCGATTAAACGACCAGATTTTGGGTTACCAAACAATTTTGTCAAGGCATCCTCATCAGCGTTGTCTGTAGTTCCAGATTTTGGGTCTTCAAGGAGAATCTCATTCAATGAACCCTGCATATAAATTAGTATAAAGAGTCTGAAACTTTAGTTAGAACATTATTTGGTCTTGAAGAGTTTTTCTTCTATGGATCAGAAACTCAAAGTTTCATTAGTCAAAATTTATTTACCTATTTCACAAGCTTTCTTGTTTACGAGGAATATTTAAAATACCTAAGCAAGCATGACAGAGAAATAAATTCCTTCAAATGTTAATCTTGTACCTCTAAGAAATGAAAGTACATAAACCAGTGTTCATTGTATGTCATTTTACCTCCGAATCAAAGGAAAGGGCCAGATTTTTGACAAGTCCTCGGCAGTCGCATCTTTTTCAGGTTCTCCCTGTAAGAGTAATCACACAAAAATCACAATGTAGAGTCATGAAATGGCTTTACAGAAAACAACAGGGTGGTATTAATGAGTGGAATACCTCAAAAAGAATGTGAGATGACACAACCTCATCCCATTCAGGATTTTTTGTATCTAGAAGGACAAGGACTATATCAAATCTACTCAATAAGGGACCAGAGAGTGCAGTATTGACAAATAGAGCTAAAAAAAAAAGACATAAAGATATCATCAATAGAAAGAGATTTGAACATAACTAACAAAAGACTGACACAACAAAAAATCATATTCATTGAAAATATTACATTAGAAAGTACCAAGGTTGTCTACAATGGGGGAAAATTCATATTTAGTAATTTAACAAAATTAGTAAATACATATATATAATCAAAATAATACATTGATCAGGATCATAATGTCCCATGCACCAAAAACGATGGTCCTTGTACTTAGAGTTGTCACAAGACCAGCCTCAAAATAAAGGGAGAACTAAAGGAAGGAAAGTATTGGGACAAGTATTAGAATGAGCTGACACGAACATGGTAAGAGAATCACATGAAATTCAACAAGAAAATAATGAAAGCACAACTTCAAGCACTACGTCAGCAATTAATAATAATGATGAAATGTAATTTATGAAATGGGTTGTTAAGAGCACGTAAAGATACAACTTAAGCAAATGAGAAAATATAAAAATTAGTAATTTGATAATAAATTACAGGAACCTTCTATCTCGGCAAACCAAAATAACCCATCATGCAAATGTTCAAAACATCGAACTGTCAACCCTGCATATTAGAGAGGGCTAGGGAACAATAAGAGACCGTATCAGAGATCAAATCAGGGGAGAACACAATTAGAAGCCCTATTTTACTTCCCCTCCACTCCCACAAATGAGACTTTCATAAACTTCTGTTATGATTGTAACCAAGATAAAACACTATCATAGGCTACAGTTTCAGTTAAAGTACAATTAATTATCAACTTCAAAACAAATTTTCCAAAAACACCAGTACTCGTAGATCATCAAATGAGAAACATACCTCCATCCTTGACTGCAGTGACAGTGAGTCCAGCACTAGTGCTTCCTAAGCTAGTAGTGACAACAAATCTGTTACTTAACTTTGCAGCAAATTTCAAGAACTGAGATTTCCCGGTACCTGAGAAAAGCCTTAAAAAAATTTACTACATTATACATATACATGTAACTTTTTTCGTATAATGCTCTAATGATTACATACAGATTCAAAAAAAGAATCTGAACTCATTAGCAGTTGTTCACCAATGATAGTAATATAAATATATATATATATTTGGGTATATTGAAATAATAAGATAACTCCCACCTGTATAATGAGAAAAATAAAAGGACCAGAAACCCCAAGGGAAGGGTAAAGCAACAAACAATTAAACTGAGCTGCATTACTCAAGCCAAACAAGAATAAATTAACAAGGATTAGAGAAGAATTTTCAGCTTTAAAAAACTATTTTTATTGGAAAAATTAATAATGGTTGGGCAGTTTTCTATTTTTCAAGGAAAATTTCAGTAATTCTAATTTTCTATAGTTATAATTAATGTAGCTAATGCATGTGTTACCCGAAAAGACAAGTTATAAAATGGCGTACAATCCATATCTCAATTGTTATAAGGGAGAAAATACCTCGTATACTAATAACCTTTAGAATAACACCCAACAAACACATCAAGAGCACAAGAACATATTAAAAGCATCAATACCAATATTTAACATGGTTTGGCAAATATTTCATTTGTCCATGGATCCAACCAGCAAAGAAATGTCTTCTATTGAGAAAATAAAACCCTGAAGTTTTGAACTATTTAAGTCCAGTCCTGGAGCTTTCTTCTATACTTTCTTGCTCTCAAAATTTCTCTCTAAAATTTATATTTTCCCACCCTTAGACTATTTACATTAGTTACCCTACCTATTATTTGCATTAAAGGACCACTCAATACAATACTATGGATAACTTGTTTGTAATAACCCTAATTGTATTGTACAGGAAAATTCATATAGGTTACAGGCTTTAGACACTCATAAAATATCATGAATCAGTTAGACAAAATACAATGCTGTTCTTATTTTTCTAGATTTAAGTGATTGTTAATTTCCTATCAGAATTTTGAAGAAAAGAAAGCTTCTTCAACTGAAGCATAGCATAAATGCAGTAGTCTTGAATTGATAGAATTTTATTTAACTAATGAACCCTATAAGTATGCAATGAAAATCGAAAAGGTACCTGGGTCTCCAACCAAAAGTAAATGAGACTCTCCTCGTACCTTGGTTCTAGAAGCATCAACATGTTGCACACCTCCAATAAGTATTAATGCAACTAAGTTGAAAAAAGAGAAGGTGCTGGTGTGAATGTTTAATAGTCATTCAAAATCTTTAACTTAAGATAAACAAATCATGAATTTATATGAGACAGCTATGTACCTGCAAGCTTTACAGTGAAGAGTCCAAAAATTTGTGGACAAACACCTTGTAATATTGCATTTCTCCCTGAATAATTTTCATTATAAAGAATTGAAGTGATAACAGTCTTACATATAAGGGAGCCTAGTTTCCAATATTTTCTTTTTTAATGAAGATCTCTAATTGATTGATGCTGAAGAATTGATAGAAGAACACTCATTTATAAAATGATATATATTAATCAATGATGCCTTACCTTTCAAAGGGGTATCCTTAAACTCGTTCCAAAATTGATTGAATTTCATAATGACATCATGAGGAATAGTAATATCCGATTTCAGCTCATTTGTTCTCCTAAATATGTGTATAAAAAGTATGTCAAGTGCATATAGTAACCAAAGCTTCACTCCAAAAAAAAAAAAAAAAAAAAGAAAGAGAAAAATTTCTAACCAATTTTGATACTTAGATAAGTTGAAATACAAAACTGTTTTCTACTTTATGGTTTTTTCCAAAAACCTATTTGCATTATTTTAATATAGAAATATATTTTTAAGTTTGTAACAAGTTTTGAGCCTCTTTTCAGTATCGATAGTTATTTCAATATATCTTATACTACTTTAGCATCCCTTAAAAGAGTTACCACCAAATCATTTTCTATCCCTTCGAAACATCAACTAGCTGCATAAGTGAAATCCCATGCATCATAAGAAAGATGGGATCAAGGTTCACCAAGGCTAAGCAGAGTTTATGAAATTAAAAGAACTACCTCTCTTTAGTACCATGTATGACTCCAATGGAACAACAACCATCTCAACAATGAAAAATGTTTCTTCTTTCAAACAGAGCTGTTACATTTACCTTACATGATTAGCAATCAACACAGGATCAAGGTTGCAGCGAACATCTTTTAAGTCAGGCGACCACCTTGCAGTTAAGACCACAGTGACTATAACGTCATTTGTAAAGCAACATATCATTACCACCATTATGAACACAATAGAATTAAAAAGGATAAATAATAAAGCAAAATCTGATGCAGAATTAAATAGGAAAATATCAAGCATATTTGAGAAACTTCACCTACAATATAAATATAATTAGTTGATAGATTCAATATAGGGAAACACTTACAATGTCAAACATACTTTTGAGAACATCAAATTATACAGCATGTCTAATAAATTTTTATTGATTTATTGTAGAAACTGGTACTATAAATTTGGACTGCTCTTTATCCAGCTAATAAAAAGTTCTACCTTGGATTTGAATAAACAGAATTTCATACTCTTATATATCAAACTGGTAGACACAAATTACTTCTAAAATTAAATTTCTCTTGAAGTTTAAATTGTATTATCACAAGTCCCTAAACTCATTAATCAACTATTATACTGTTCTTGGTCTAGCAGTTAGAAATCTTCCAATATTTGGGAAGGAAAGGTGGCGTGCTTTCCATCCACATTATTTTCATTTTATAAAATCTGGATCAAACATAGTAACAGAAAGATGAAAGATCATTTATGATATGAATTAAAGTTCAGGAAGATATTAAGAGAACTAAGGAGGTTCTACGATATCTGCTGAATAAGTTATACTTTAATTTGTATGAACAAATAACTGTAAAGCAAGAAAAAGTGTCCGAATAATTCATAGTGATGTTTCAAACAATGAAAATAGAAGTAATCTAAGATGAAGCTTCCCAAAAGGACACGAGAAATCAGTGATAATAGGAAGTAAATTCAAGAAAACTGAAAATCTAAAATCACAAGAATGTGGTACCTCCTGCTTTAACAGCATCAACAAGATCATCTTTTAGAATGACGAGGATTGAACGAGGAATAGCCCCGACCCCTAATACATGTGTACTTTCTTTGAATTTTGATTTCCTGATAAACATGGCATGTTATCGAACCTTCTAAATATTTGAATTTTGTGCCACCACAAAATTTCGATCTCTGTTGTTCAAAGGACCAGAGCTATAATTAGACTCAAATAAGCTACTAGTACCAAAAGAGACATGTAGCACATAAGCAAAAAATACTATATTTCAAAATGTAAATTCTGAAACAAATGATCTTTGAAATTGAAGTTCAATCAAAATATTAGGATACTTTCATCTTTTTGCTTAGAAAGATCTTATAAGTAACAGTCACAGCATAGCAACATTAACTGGTTGAGCTAGTGCTGGAGAATATATATACCTGCATTGGGCAATAAGATGGCAACTGAATGGATTTTCTAGTTTCTAACTCAGGGTAAACTAGGAAGCTGCACAAAAACCAAGTTCAGCATCAAAAGAAACTAATTTTAATACAACAAAGTAAGAGACATAAACCCTAGAGATGAATGAAATGAATACTTCACACTACGCAAATTGTTTGTCGATATATATTTAAAAATCATCCATCAGCTGCATGATTAAAATATTTCACACTATCTTTGTCAAACTAATCAAAATGGCATTAAACCATCATTCAAGGCAATACGCAAAACATAAATAGCTGTTTCTAAACAAGTCACTTTTCAAATTCTAAAAGAGTAGACATTTGATTATTCTAACTAATTAGAAATGCCAATAGAAGAGGCTCCTCCATTGATAGAGCAAAGGAGAACTTGGTACAAAGAGAGGGCTGACCTGCAAGAGCAAGCTACGGGACCTGCAAGACTGAAGGAATGCAGATTAGAAATGCCAGAAGAAATGCAGATTAGAAACAAATGTTCGATAAAACAGAGCAACAATCTACGCAAAACCCACACTGCAATAACAAAAACAAAACAAGCTACGGGAAGACATGCAAGAGGGCTGACCTACAAGAGCAAGCTACGGGAAACACCGAGAGACCGAGAGAGATAGGTCTACGGGAAACCGAGAGAGATAGACCAGGAACGGAAAGACTGAAGAACGATTGAAGATTGAAGGGACCGAGAGACCAGGAAGGGAAAGACCGAAGAATAATTGAGGAAATGGGTATAGGGGAAATGGGTACACAGGTTGAAAAAAGTTAAGCCATTTGGCGGTACTTTATTTTAAGTTGCCGCCTAAAAAAAACTTCACTTACAATAACTCTTTTTAAATTCTATTATAATGATGTGTTATGGTAATGGGTGTTTGGTGTAGTGGTTAGGTCACTATTATAGGGGAAATACTGCCCGATTTTATCTAGGATAATAAACAATTAGTTTTATATAGACATACAACTTTATCACGTGCTTATTTAGTGTTGTTTCTTTTCTTTTCCATAGACATAGGAGAATATATGGATAAACAGTGGATGTCAGCGAATAGGTTATTTGCGGAATATAGGATCGGGGTCGATTTGTTCTTAAGGTTTTGTTCAGAAAATGTGAAAGACCCAAATTTTACTTATTGTCCACGTCTTAAGTGTGGAAATGTTAAAAAGATGGATCTTAAAAAGATTAAAGAACACTTATATTTTAATGGGATGGACAAGAGTTACACAATTTGATATTACCATGGGGAGATAGCTCCAATTGCTCCAACTCTGCCAAGTAGACCAAAAGGAGTGAGGAGGAATATAGTGGAGGAGAACTGGGATCCATTAGATGAAATGATTGACGACGCACATTATGGATCAAGAGTAGACCCAAATAAGTTTGAGACACTCCTTAATGATGCCGAGAAACCAATTTACCCTGGTTGTACAAGATTTACAAAATTATCTACGCTTCTTAGGTTGTACAATCTAAAAGCTAAACATGGCTGGAATGATAAAACCATTACTGATTTATTTAGTTTTTTGAAGGAGTTATTGCCTGAAGGTAATGAAATTCCAATTTCATTTTATGAGGCAAAGAAGACATTATGCTCATTAGGCATGCAGTACGAAAAAATTCATGAAAGTCCTAATGATTGCATATTATATCGAAATAGTTTTGCAGACGCAAAATCGTGTCCTACTTGTGGTGAGTCACGATGGCAAAAGAAAAGAAATGGTGACAATGTCAAGAAAGGAGTACCTGCCAAAGTTTTGTGGTGACCCAGTAGTGCCTCAAGCAGAACACCACATTATTGCACCACAACTGCTTTTGCAAAGGGTAATTAAACTTTCTTGAATATTCTGAAACCAAATAAATTTCTTTACTGCTTCAACATGATTATTTGTATATAATATGTTTCTTACGCAGGGCCGAGCCTGCCAATTAGCAATTGGTTCGGTTTCAAACATTGTTGCATTAGGTAAACTCATTGAAAGAGAGGCAGGCAACAACTTCCAAGTTATGATTACGAGTGTTCTTAAGCCAACCTGTCCTCTCCCTTTTGCATATCCTGATTTGGACATGTACATAGTTGCTCAAGCCATTGGGACGCCAATAGCGTGGCCTAAGGATTTTGTCATTATATCTGAAGATGTATATCATGAGGTGATGCCAAATTTTTTATAATTATCTTTACAATTCTATATTTGTTTGCAATTTTTTTAATTGTTGATATTATTGTATACAGACTCCCTCTACAAGTAGGACCAAATCACAATGACCAAAAGCTCCATCAACACAACAACCTCGAGAAAAGAAGACGACAACAAACTCCTCCAACACAATTGGCCCACACTCCATTGGAACGATTACACAATATCGTATCTCATTGGGATGATGGCGAGTGTGTCAATCTAGACATAGAGTCTGAAGTATTTGATCAGGATATGTCTCACTGTTATATATTTAAGGATGACATACTTCAATTTGCTTGAAATGAGAAGATTGGACAAGCAGTAGTCGTCAGCTACTTGAGGTATATATCTCACAAATAAGTTTGTTCATTTAATTTTCTAATTTGATTTATTCATTCATATAAAAAAATTTCAAATTTTTGTATTAGGTTCATTTACAGATATGTGGTACAACAAGGTCGCTAAAATAAGTTTTTATTTATCAATCCTAATATCGTCGCCACTCAAGGGAGTTCATTCGATGATCGTGTTTAGAATCTGTTTAGACGTTGCAATGACGTAAAATAAAAAGAACAAGTTATGCTTGTCCCTTGGAACCATGGGTAAGTTTAAAAAGTTGTCATTTTTCCGACCCATATCAATAATTTCTTTATTTAACATTTGAGCTATAGTTTTTTGGTTTTTCTTATGCAGTGAACATTGGATGTTGCTTATTTTGGCACCATATGCATATCATGTTTATTGCTGTGATCCGGTGAATTCAGAGCTAAATAACCGTGAGGAGATTGTATCAGTGATCGTCAGCGCTTTCAATCTTTTTTTCTCTATGAATCTTCCTGATGTCGAAATCCCTGATACTCTACGCATTAAGCAACCTCTGGTAAGTAACTTCAGCAGTAGTCGTCAGCTACATGAGGTATATATCTCACAAATAAGTTTGTTCATTTAATTTTCTAATTTGATGTAGAGTCCCAGAATTTACTTAGCTAGTTAGATAGTACTAGTAGTAGTAATAGCTAGTATTAGTTGTAGTATGTTTATAACTATGGATTTTGGTTCAGACCGGGATTTAATTGGACACTCATAGTAACACTTGTAGATTTTCTAAGTTTAACCTATAGTTTAAGAATATTAATTTTAACCTAAGGTTTGATTATATAGCTGATATTAAGAATAATATTTATTATATTATAAGGTTTAGATAGACCCAATAAGATAGTAACACTTATCATATGTATGATTATTAAGAAATTATTATTTTAATGATAAAATAAGAGAAATATAAGACTTTGTCTTCACCAAAATCTGATAGGAGCATGACATTTATCACAATTTTATTTATTTGTGGATTAGGTTGATATTTAGATAATTAAATAGATTTTTCGTAACTTTAGGGTACTGTAACTTCCGACCTATTTTTGACCCAGTTATATTAGGAATTTCGAAAAATAGTATTTCTTAAAAGTTGTAGATAATTTAATGAGATTTCTAACGGTATAAAGAGAGTCCAAATCGAAATTCTACAGCTCCAGATATGTTGATTTTACTAAAGGGGAGTTTAGAGTTACGAGATTTTGGGAGTTAGAATTTAGGATTCTATTTGTTTTTATTATTTTAAAATCAAGCTTTGAATCCTTAAATCTCTCTGAAAATTTTGAACAATTCCTAAGCCTTTGGCTGAAGGATATTCAAATATTTTCAATTAAATTTATTTTTTTTATTCAAAGCCAAAAAGAAGATTTTTATTCCTAGAACTCTATAAATAGGACCTAGCACCAAGCATTTTTCATTCATTCATCAAGCTAAGTTCAGAGGCTGCAAGTTGCTAGGTTATTGTGAGAGTGTAAACACTTGGGTTGGGGATTATAAGCTTGATCACCATAAGCTTACCAAACACTTGGGAAGTAAGGTCTTATAGCATTTCGGTTCAAGGTTTAGATTGGTCTTACAAGTGTTCAAGGTATTTCCACACTCTAGTTCATTGGTATTATTTTATTTTCTTTAAAGTTCTCATAGTCTTCTACTCAGCCTTCTAACCTTATTCCTATTCTTGGTTAGGAAATCCAAGTTCTTAAGCACAAGGTTTTTGGTAAGTATGTTTTAATATGTATAGTTCATTCATCTCTTTCATCCCTTTTTTATCAATATCAATAGACTCACCCTTTCACAAATGGTTTTTAGGAGTGTTCCAAAGTCCCTATTCTGTCCTCATATCCCGGTAATTTTGGTAAGGAAAATAGGATAGGATTTATGTGCTATATGTTTTATATGTTATCTTATGGTCTTTATGTTATGAAATATGTTATGATATGTATGTTTGTAGGCTTCGGCATATGACCCATATGACTAACAAGCCCCAAATAGATTATGGGCATATGACCTGCTTAGCTAGTAGGACCCCACTAATCTAATGGGCATATGACTTGTTTAGTCTATGGGAACCCAAGTAATAATGGCCATTATAGTATGTGTTATATGTGTTATGATATGTTTTTATGTTGCACTATGAATTTTTATGTATATGGCTATATGTTAGATTTTCCTTGCTGGGCATTAGGCTCATTCCTTTTTGTTTATATTTGCAGGAAAATAGGTCTTAGTGGCGGGGAAGGTTCTTGGAAGCTTAGAGAATGTGTATTGAGGCGGAATGGATTCAAGAGCCGAGCGTTTCGATTCGAGGATGTAGTTTTATTTTTATGGCTTTTACATGTATTTTTCCGCATCTTTTTATGTAAATCTCTTTTTAATTAAGTCATGTTTTGATTTTAAAACAATGGGATCCCATATCCTACTTGAGATTTTATGTAAGTTTAACTCTTATTTTTACAAGTTTCTTAATAAAGTTATGGTATTTTCACTTGAAAGTTTTATTAAGGATTAGTATGTATAGTTTTCGTTAATGGTCCAAAAGTCTAGAATAGTTGGGTCATTACATTTGATTTATTCATTCATATAACAATTTTTCGTATTTTGGTATTAGGTTCATTTACAGATATGTGGTACAACAAGGTCGCCAAAATAAGTTTTTATTTATCAATCCTAATATCGTCGCCACTCAAGGGAGTTCATTCGATGGTCGTGTTCAGAATCTGTTCAGACGTTGCAATGACGTAAAATCAAAAGAACAAGTTATGCTTGTCCCTTGGAACCATGGGTAAGTTTAAAAAGTTGTCATTTTTCCGACCCATATCAATAATTTCTTTATTTAACATTTGAGCTATAGTTTTTTGGTTTTCTTATGCAGTGAACATTGGATGTTGCTTATTTTGGCACCATATGCATATCATGTTTATTGTTGTGATCCGGTGAATTCAGAGCTAAATAATCGTGAGGAGATTGTATCAGTGATCGTCAGCGCTTTCAATCTTTTTTTCTCTATGAATCTTCCTGATGTCGAGATCCCTGATACTCTACGCATTAAGCAACCTCTGGTAAGTAACTTCAGCAGAAAGTTTTGAACATTTGTAATTATTAAGTAGAATAATATGTATGCATTTTTTAATAAGTTTCAATTTAATAATGAATTACTCATACTTTTAAATAATTAGTGTCCACACCAACCAGACAATGTGGCATGTGGATAGACTTAATGAGGATGTTGAAGGATTTGATTGAACATGCGAGTCCCGGACATTACTTGAGAACGGTATTATTAATTAAAATTTAAAAAATTATTTTTGAAACTATAAATGTAATCAAATAATTAATTAATATATTTTACTTTATATTTTTTGCAGCTAACAATCACATCATATACAGAGGCACAAATTGATGAGTTGCGACAAGAATGGGCGACATATATGTTGCCAATAATCCAAAGTTACCGACCTCGTTGATAGGTTTTTTTTTTTTTTTTTTACCTCTTTCTCTTCATACACAATGAAATATTTGTTCATTTTGAATATGTCTAACAAATATTGTATTTCTTGTATATGTCTAACAAATATATTGTGTTTCTTGTATATGTCTAACAAATATTGTGTACTTTCAATTTAATTGATTATTAAATCAATTTAAATTTAAATTAAATTCATTTCAATTTAAATTAAAATAATTTCAATTTAATTAATTATTAAATCAAATTAAAATAATATTAACTATAAATTTATTTAATTTATTTTTTTTAAATATGGGAGACTTTCAATGTCTCCCACTGGGAGACGTGGGAAGTGACTCACCTCTCCCAATGGGAGACGTTGGATGTCTCCTAGGGACTTCCCATGTCTCCCATTGGGAGAGGTTGAAAGTCAAACGTTGACTTTCAACATCTCCCAATGGGAGACATGGGAAGTCTCTCACCTCTCCTATTGGGAGACATGAGATATACACCTACAATGACCCTAGCAACAATGCCTTCCCGATTGGGAGACATTGTGGACTTTCAATGTCTCCCAAATAAAGTCATAAAACTCTTATTTTCTTGTAGTTTTCACACAGATGCTAAGCCCATTAACTATAGATCACTAATTATATAGGCTAATAGAGCAAAGAACTATCTAACAACCCATAGTTTAATAAAACAATCAAAATATTAATGTAAGCCCAAATAAAAGTCTTACATACAAAGTTATGAAGGCTTCGTATTTTGTGCTTAAGTCTTATTACCACAGATATAGATATTTGTATTACATATATATACCTTTGCATTTTGTGTTTATGTGTTGATTTTATTTTTGCAATAGGCTATTTGGATTTTTTCCCCTGACCTATAACCTATACATTGTCATCATCTTGATTTTTTTCGGGCAACAATGTTGTAAAGTGGGATTTCCGTCCAATATGGCTAACGACCAGCTGACATGGCTTTTTGCTTGCTGGTGTGTCTTGACTACGTTAGTGCCACATGTAATTTTTTTTAAAAAAATTATTTTTTATTAAAAATTATTAAATTTAAAATAAACCATAATTTATAAAAAAAAATTAATTTTGTAAGATATGATTTGATTTTAAATTATTTTTAGTGAAATGATTTATTTTAAATTTAATAATTTTTAATTAAAAAAATTAATATTTTTAAGTTACATAGGTGGCGCTGATGTGGCCAAGACATATCAGCATGCAAAGAGATACATCATGATGTCGTTATCTACATTGGACAAAATTGGACAAAAGTCTCACTTTACAACCGTATGAATAGTTCGGGAGGAATTTTTAACGGCCCAAAAAAATCAAGAGGCACGATAATGTATAGGTCATAGTTCGGGGCAAAAATGTCTTTGTAATATATTGATAGATATACAAAGTAATAATAATTTAAATAAGTATTACTTCAATTTATAATATAAAAAAAGTTTTCATTTTTTTTCTTTAAATTACCCTATAGCCGGTTAGGTTTGCCTTTCCTTAGAATTCCTTTGTCTTGAAGTTGCCCATTGGTTCAAAGATTGATCTATTTTGAATTCTTCTTAGAAAATATATATTTACATTGTAGTCATTTAGAATATCTTACAAATTTCAAGAAACTCTGAAAATTTACGGTGCCGAAAACTAGGCAGTCAAATTTCACACTCGTGCATGTTTTATGTGTACACGCATGCAACAAACTGTTTTCACATTGTTTTCGTCACCGTAAATTATTCAGAATTTTTTGAAAATTTGAAGGATGTTTTAAATGACTACAATGTATACTTTCATTCAAAATTAAAAAAAAAAATCAAATTATCACTATTCACTTACCGAAACTAAATTTTATCAACAATATTGACAAAAATTATCTAACATCATAGTCATCCCCTATATATTTACTTTATCTTCTATTTCTACACTTATTTTTTCTCATTTAGACCTGCTACCTTTTCTAAGCCTTATGCTATGTTTGGTATGATGAATTGGAGGAGGGATGGATTAAGGGGTGTGAAATGATGTTATCCATACTTACCTTTTCTTTGTTTGGTAAGAATGAAGGGAACCTAGGGATGGAAATAACTAAGGATTGCAAATTCCTTGGGCCCACAAAAATTAATCCTTCCATATATGGATGGATTGAAGAACCAAAAAAAAAATTATTAAACATTTGAAATGACTAATTTTTTTGATATTGTTATTTATTTTAAATTGTAAAAAAAAATTACTTATTTCTTTCCTTCCTATTATACCAAACTGTTGGGGTTTTATGCCCTAATTAAAACCCAAATTCTTTGTAATCTCATTTTATTATCAATAAAAGAATAGAAATCATTTTTTGACTTGATCAATCACTTTGCTCACATGTTTTATTTTCATGATTATTTGTTTAATATAAACTTCTACTAAATCCCGAGCATATAGCTAATCTTATTTATAGTGACGTAATCACAATGGAATATAAATATGATTATATGTTCAAAATAAGTTAGTCCTAAGATTAGTCAATGCACAGGATTTACACTGACTTGCCAATCTACGATATGATCTACTTACACATTACAGTGTTATGTTCTTTCCAGAACATTAGCAAAGTAGATAAGATCGGATGTATTTGTTACATCGGACTGGACCGATATTGACAGTTGATAAGATAAGTAAACATACCGTTATTATCTATTCTAGTCATATCATATAGTTGACCATAGGTCAATTCAATCTCAATTCTGAGTGGTTAGTATTCTAACTGCTTGTATTATTTGAGCTCTTTGACTTGTTCATTACCAGCTTACCCTACGGACTAGCCCATACTTACATCTTGGGAACTCGGTATTATAATTGAGTGGGAGTGTTAATCATAGATATGAACATCTATAGCTTCTGATGAAGAAGTGAAACGATGGTTTCCTTTTAGTTTGGTTCAAGGTGTTAAATGATAGAAATCTCATTTCAATAATTAAATTAGTTTTCTGAAATATCATTTACAAGGAACTAAGTGTTTTAAGGATAAAATACAATGAGGGGTAAAACGGTATTTTAGTCCTATCTCATTGTAGACCATCTATAGAGGATTGAGTGACAATTATGGTTGTAACAATGGATAATTAATAGCGTATCTATATTTGTTATAGAGCGTTCCATGAATTCAAGAGTGCAATTCCGAGTCTATAGTGAAGTCACGAGGAATTAATAAATTAGTAAATTTATTTGTTAGATTTATGATAACTTATTTGAGCTTGATTTCATAGGCCCATGGTCCCCATTGTACCTTGAATAAAATCATCTAGATAGTCTCAATTAATTGATTTAATCATCAATTAGAATTATCAAAGTTGACCAGGTCAATTTTTGATAGTTTCACAGAGTTGTGTAATTTTGATAAGAAAAGAGAAATTATGACAAATTTATTAACTAAGATAAATTGGTATCTAAATTAATAAATAAGTTTAAATCAAGGTTCAAATTATAAATAATTAATTTGATAAAGAATTTAATTAATTATTTAATTAATTAAATCAATAGAGAAATAATACAGGCATTGATTTTAAGTCCAATTGGCTTATAATCAAATGAGAAATTTCACGGGCCTATAGCCCATGATAATTTCGACCTAGGGCTTCAAAATGACTATTATTTTTTTGATTTTTTAATTAAATTAAATGACCTAATTGAGTCTATAAAAGGAGTGCTTACAGAGAAGTCATAAGGTCAGATCTGAGACGACAGATAAATCACAAGTCCGATTTTCTGATAGTTTTAGATTCTCTCTAAACACAAGTCCTTTTCTAAGCCTCTTTGTTATTTTCTCTTCTTCTCTCTATATCTATCTCATGTGTTGAGAATTGCCCACACTAGTCTTGGTGGTTCTAAGGATACATTGGAAGATTGTGAAGAAAATAGATCGGTTCAGTTTCTTGATAATACTCTGCGACAGAGAGGATACAAGAGTTAGAGAAACTGAAGGAAGGACTCTTTAATTCCGCTGCATATACTGTAAGTATTCTATTCTTTGTTTCTCTTTGAATTCAATTTTAGAAACATGTTTTAGGCTGTCTCGTATTAATTTGTTTTATATTAGATATACATGAAAATAAATAAAGATCCTATATAAGCTAATCCAACACAAACAACTCTAAAGATTGCCACTCTCCTCTCCTTCCCTCTTCTTCTCCATCATTACTAATTAATACATCCCTTCATCCCCCATCCTTCCTACCAAACATAGCATTAGTGTTTCGGTCAAAATTTTCCACATGAATATTTTGTGCTTGTGGAATTTAGATAATTTGATTGTTGATGTTGTTCACTATTAATTTATGCATTCCATTGGTTTAAAATTAACCAATGACATAAATGTGTTCTTCCATGGAATGAGTAGAAAAATCATAAGGAATGTACCTGCAAAAGACACTCTAATGCTTAAGTCAACACAATATTCCTTCTCCCAGTCCTAAATCCTCACAAAATTTAATTGGGTTAAAGCTCGGTGGTTTCAAATGTCGTCCTCCAATATCTATTTATAGAAAAATAATAAAGGGTAACTTTCAGCACACTTATCCTGATTGGTCCACGTGTCCAACTCTATTTACCCTTCTTTCTTCTTTTGCTCTAGGGTTCAAACATTTAGTTAAATGCTCTACCATTTACTCTCAGAGCTCTTCTGTTCATTTAATTACCTGAACTTAATTCTCGTCTAATTATTTAATTGGTTGAGTTGCGCACTGATCACATTATTATAGCAGCTGAGCTCATTTATCCAATCAATTGAGCGCAAATCGCTCATCTAACTATTCAATCATTTGAGAACAAAGCTCATCTAACTATTGAATCAATTGAGCGTAGAGATTATGTAATTATTCAATCTGTTGAGCACAGAGCTCATCTAACGATTCAACAAATTGAGCTCAGAGCTCATCAATCTGTGTAATCATATTAAGCTCAGAGCTCATCAATATGTGCAATCACATTGAACTCGGAGCTCATCAATCTATTCAATCATATTAAGCTCAGAACTCATCAATCTATTCAATCTCAATGAGCTCATAGCTCAACAATGTATTCTTTTTATTCTTGATTACAGACTTATACCACGTCTAACTATGGCAAAATTTCTCCCACACACTTAGTATATAAGAATACTAGCGCAATAACAAGTAATATCACTACAAGAAAAAGACTCTACAATGAAATTTATTAAAATAAATAAGATATAGAGATGACATGTCGTTGTAGTAGGGTCGTCAACAACATACGACCAGACCCTCCAAATTCTTGGTACCCTACAACGATGACATGTCGTCGCTGTAGGGTACCCGAAATTTGGAGGGAACAAGAGGTGGGAACTGACTCTACGTCGACAACATGTCATCATCGTAGAGTCCTCATCGAAAAAAAAAAGAGGGAAATATATTTTTCTATAGTGATGACATGTCGTCACTATAGGATATAGAGGGAACTTGACCACCAAAGGTTGGTTGTCAATTATTATTATTCCCTATAGCGACGACATGTCGTTGCTATAAAGACTCATTTAATCCAGTGAGCAGTTAAAATTTTAGTGTATAGCGACGACATGTTGTCATTATTGGGTCCAAAACAATGGAGGGAAAGTGGACCGCCAAAAATTTCAGTCAAATTTTCACTGGCTATAATTGTCGCTATGGACTAGACGTGTGGTAAACGAAATGATTCATGTACTATTTGTAATGACCCACTAATCTAGACTAATTGGACCATTATCGAAACTATACATAAAAACTTACATTTTTCGAAAATACCATAATTTATTGAGTAACTTGAAAATAAGAGTTATTACAAGAAACAGAATACTAAGAAGGATTTTGGGATCCCATTGTCTTTAAAACAAAATAAGATTTAAAATAAAAGACATTACATAATAATGCGGAAAATACATGTAAAACCATAAAAAACATAAAAGGAGACTACATCCTCGAATCGATAACGCTCGGCCCCTTGACTCCATTCATCATCGATACACATCCTCCCAAGCATCACGAATCTTACCGCCTCTAAGCTTATTTTCCTGCACATAAACAGAAAGGAGTGAGCCTAATGCCCAGCAAGGAAAAACCTAACACATAGTCATATACACAATTTCATAAGAAAACATAAAGACTTAACATAATACATATAACATACACTTATTATAATGGCCATTATTACTTGGGGTCCCATAGACTAAACAAGCATATGCCCATGGGGTTAATGGGGTCCTACTAGCTAAGTAGGTCATATACCCATAACCCATTTGGGGTCTTGTTAGTCATATGGGTCATATGCCCAAGCCTACATACACATATACATATCATAACACTTTTAATAACATAAACATATAGATAACATAAGTACATAACATATTAATTCTAGCCTATTTTCCTTACCAAAATTACCGGGATAAAATGGACTGAGTTAGGACTTTTGGAACACTCCTAAAACCACAATGAACAAGGGTGAGTCTAAAGAAAGGAGATGAAATGAAAGAGAATAGGAAGACTAAACCATTAAACGAAAATATGCTTACCACCACTTAAGTGCTTAAGAACTTGGATTCCCTAACCAAAAATAAGAATAAGGTTAGGGGACTGAGTAGAAGGTTTTGAGAAAAGAAATAACATAGAATACAGAAAGGACTAGAGTTTTGGGTTTACCTCAAAGATTGCAAGATCAATCTAACATCCACCGAAATACTATAGCACTCACTTACTTCCCAAGTGTTTGATAAGCTTATGATGTTTAAGCTTATAGTTTTTCCCCAAACCAAGTGTTTACACTCTCTCACTCACTTAACACTAGCAGCCTCTGAACTTAGAGCAAATGGTGAATAATGGCTGGGTACTAGGTCCTATTTATAGAGTTTGGGAATGAAAATATCTTGATTTTACTTGAATAAAAATAATGGCTTTTTAGGTGAAAATCATTTGAATAATCGTTCAGCAGAGGCTGAAGACTCGTTCAGAAGATGCTGGACTGTTGAAGGAGTTTGAATGGCTGAAGGGAAAAGAATTCAAATGTATTTGAATTCATGCTGGTGGAGGCGATATATCGCCCCCTATAGGCGATATATCGCCTGGACCTTTGTTCCCGAGGCGACCGTGCATCGATTCGTGTTTTCCGTATCTACGTGCTGCGACATATCGCCCCCTATAGCTGCGATATATCGGCATACGCTGAATATTTAAACACGAATTTACACATTTTTAGCTGAGTTTGAATGGAGTAAACAGCCTTGACTAAGCCCTCAACGTGCTCAAAGCTGCTGACTGACCCTATACATTCAAACTTTTACCCTTATTTAATTTAATCCTCAAAAATACTAAATCCTTAATTACCATTCAAAACATGTGCTTAAAATCCTATTGGTTGATGTCTAAACCTTATAATATAATAATATATTCCTTAATATCAGACACATTAATCAAACCTTAGGTTATACTTAATATTCTTAAACTATAGGTTAAACTTAGAAAATCTATAAGTACTACTATGAGTGTCCAAATAACTCCCGGTCTGAACCAAAAATCCAAAGTAACAATGATAACACTAAACATACTATAATACTACTAAACAATTAGCTAAGTAAAGTTCTTGGACTCTACACTATTCCCTTATCTACAACGACGACATGTCGTCGATGTAGGGTCTCACCGTTTGAGTGAAACGATGTCTTAAACCTTGGTGACGACTATTTATTACCTATAGCGATGGCATGCCGTCGCTATAGGTCACATCGATATAACGCCTCAGGCAGAGCCTTTCTTCTTCATTTTTCTTCAAACACAAAGGCGTTTCTCTGTGTTTTCTCTGCCGCCTAGTGCCGCCCAAGGAGTTCCGACGCCAATTTTGGCTCTCCATTGTTAAGGTTAGTTCCTTTATACCCTAATAATGTAGTTATTTCCTTTGAATTTAGTTTTTTTATGATTATTTGTGTATATTCTGTATGTTATTGTAATGGGTTTGGTAAAAGTTTTATTGACTTTTTTTTTTTAGATTGTATTGGAGCATCCCGAGTCTTTTCCCAATTAATTGATATCAACCCGAGCCTTTGGGTATAGTTTGTAATCTTTTTTTTTTTGTGATTGATAAATGTTGTTGAATTTTTTGTTGTTTTTTAGATTGCATCGGAGTACTCTTTGGATATCATCTCTAGCTTTTGAGTATTATTTCCAAATTTTAATATTTTTTTTTGTTTTGTGAATATTAGTGTATTGATAAATAATGATAGATAATTTGTATGCATAAATAGTTTTTAAATTAAATTTGTATGTTTGTTAATTTTATAGTTAATTTGATATTAAGTTATGAAAAATTGTTAGGTTAGATTAATTTTTTGTTTTGAATTGTATATATGTTAGGTTAAATAAAATTTGTGTTTTGAATTATATATATGTTAGGTTAGATAAATAATATGTTGATTTGGGAATATGTTTATAATATGTTTTGTTGTTTATTTGTGAATTTAAATGATTGTATTAAATTTTATGTATGTTCTGGGACTGGTTTATATGTTTTTATGTGGATTTTAAATTTTGGGATATGCTAGAATACAGCCGTTATACTGCCGAAATTTTTGTAGACTTAGAAAAACTAAACATTACAAAATAGTTTTAAAGTTAGTGTGATTAAAATTTTTAATTAATAAATTTTTAAGAAATTAATAAAAATTAATTAAAAAAATTATAAAGTATACATTAAAATAATAATTTTACAAGTATAAAAATTTATAAATATTTTTGTATAAAATATGTAGAAATTAAAATAATAATCTTTAATGGTAAATTGATAAATTTATAATTAAATATTTGGTTATTTAATTAATTTTATAATATATTTACAAAATTTGTTAATATGTGTAGATAAATAGGTAACTAAGTTCACTTTACTCTTAAAATTAAAGTAAAAATTTTAAAATAAAAAATATATATTGTTATTTTTTAAAATAAAAAGTGAAAATTATAATAAGAATTCGATAATTATTAAAGAACATAATAATAATTATAATTAAATATTTTTTTATATAATGAAACTGTATAATACATCCATAACTAACAATAATATATATTCATAAAATTTATTAATTTATTCATAAGATTCAGTAAGATTTCATAACTTACTTAAAAAAAAAATCAGTGCTTTGGTGATAAAAAGATTATTTGCAAATAAAGGTAGTTTTTTATGATTATCACATTGTGATAATTTATTTTCCACTTGAATTAGTTATGACGATTGACAAGAGTTGGATAACTAATAGATGACATAACTCTGATGAGTTTTGGAATGGTCTTCAAGCATTTATACAAATGGCCAAGAATCATGTGAATGCTTGGGGATAAGTCAGATGGCCATGCGTTCAGTGTGACAATATGTTGAATCAGAAATTGGATGTGGTGGAGGCTCACATACACAGATATGAGTTTCTACAGCGATACATGAAGTGGACCTACCATGGTGAAGTTGATATGCCTCCAGTAGTAGACGACGGGGATCTAGTGACTGATGAGATGAGAGACATCATCGATGATGTTATTGGTGAATAAGACACTAACGAAGAATGCGTAAATGAAGGAATTTCAAATGATGGTGCAATAGTGCGAAGAATCAATTTGATGACTTGTTTCAAGAGGTTGAAGTTGAGTTATACCCTGGTTGTACTTGGTTGTCTTCCTTGAACTTCTTGGCGAAGATGATGCACATGAAGGTTATGAATAAATGGACAAATAGTTCTTTTGATGAACTTTTGAAGTTTATGAAATTTGCATTCCCGAAGGAGAATAAGATTCTGGGTTCATTTTTTTATGAGTCTAACAAAAAAATGAGGAAGTTAGAGTTAGGTTATCAATAAATTCATACTTTCAAGTATGACTGTTGTTTGTTCTAGAAGGAGAATTCCCAAAAATAGAGTTGTCCTATATGTGGTGAGAGTCGATGGGTTGACAAAGACATAAAGGGGAAAAAAGACACCCACAAAGTGTTGTGGTACTTCCCTTTGACTCCTAGGTTGAAGCGTCTTTATGGTTCAATGCATACAGCAAATGATATGACCTTACATAGTATGGGACGATCGAAAGAAGATGGTGTGATGCACCATCCTGTTGATGGGGGTGCATGGAAAAAGTTTGATTCTAAATATCCAGATTTTTCCAAAGAACCCAGAAACTTTAGATTGGGTTTGGTTGCTGATGTTTTTAATTCATTTGGTAACATGAGTCTATCTTACAGCATGTGGCCAGTAATATTATGCACATACAACACGCCTCCTTGGTTGTGCATGAAAGAGTCATCATTCATGCTTACCTTATTGATTTCCGGTCCAAAATCACCTGGGAAGGACATGGATGTTTTTTTGAGGCATGTGGTAGACAAATTGAAAGAGTTGTGGGATGAAGGAGTTCAAACCGTAGACGTTGCAGTGAACAGTGTATTCAGAATGTGTGCATCACTATTATGGGCTATCAATGATTTTCTGGCCAAGGATATATGGCATGCCCTTCATGCAACGAAGGCACTCCTTCATGTCGGATAATTGGGAAAACGACTTATGTTGGTCATAGAAGATTCTTATCTTCTACATATAAGTGGAGGAAGAGTCATTTGTTTTATGAGAATTATGAAAAAGGAAGTCCTCTAAGAAAATTCAATAGTCAAGACATCCTCGAACAATTAGCGCATGTTCCAGATCGTTTGCTGAGTAAACATATCAGTTTCGGAGGTGTGAGAAGAAAGTGAGATCCAAAAGAGCTTAATTGGAGTAAAAATTGTATTTTCTTTGAACTTGATTACTGGTCCGAACTTGAACTAATGCACAATTTAGATGTGATGCATGTAGAGAACAATGT
This sequence comes from Humulus lupulus, assembly GCF_963169125.1. NCBI lineage: Eukaryota > Viridiplantae > Streptophyta > Magnoliopsida > Rosales > Cannabaceae > Humulus > Humulus lupulus. The sequence continues at coordinate 224,513,743 of NC_084797.1, read as the reverse complement.
TTACGAGAGTTTACTCGGTACTTTTCTTATGAATGAGAAATCTAAAGACGCCCAACGCATGAGTAGACTTGAAGAATTGGGGTATCAGAGAAGAGTTGTACCTCAAGGAAGACGGTACAAAGTTGATCAAACCACATTCTATGTACTCTTTCACACCGGATGATAGACAATTTTTTGTCAGTTCATAAAAGGAGTTAGACTTCCGGATGGCTTCGGTTCAAATTTCTCTAAGAAAGTAATTGACAATGATGACAACATTGTTAAGCAAAAATACCATGATTGTCACATTCTTATGCAACGTCTGTTGCAGGTAGGAGTTCGAGGCTACTTGGATAAGTATATTTCGAAGACAATCATTGAGATTTACAATTTCTTTAAGGAAATTTGTGCTCGTACATTGGTTGTTAAGGATATAGAGAATGCAGAAGATCAAGTAATACAAATTTTTGTGCAAGTTTGAGTTAATTTTTCCTCTAGTCTTTTTTTACATAATGATTCATTTAATTCTTCATTTACTACAAGAAGCTATCCTCGAAAGACCAGTTTACATGAGGTGGATGTATCCGTTTGAGCAATATATGAAGAAGTTGAAAAATTATGTCAGGAATAAGGCGCGCCATGAAGGTTCTATAGCGGAGGGTTATGTTGCCAATGAAGCTTTGACATTTTGTTCACAATATCTTCAAGGCATAGAGACTAAATTTTATCGTCCAAAAATAAATACATATATTGTTTTTCCTAAAAGACAATTATCAATTTTTGAATCACAATGCCATCCAAGTAGCTAAAATAAAATCATATCCCTTGACCATCTTCATCGAAAAGAAGCGGAGTGGTTTGTACTCAAATAAGTGTAGTGATGAATTGTTTGCTTTAGCAAACTGGACCAATCAGAATGCACACTCTTGCACTGCTTGCATTGTTAACAGTGTGAATTTTTTGGTACATAGTTGTGACGAAAGATGTACCACTCAAAATAGTGGATTTTCGGTGCAAAGAATCAATGATTTCACTTTCTATGACCAAATTGAGAAGATTGTAGAGTTATGATATTCCAATGGTTACTCGGTAGTATAGTTTCGATGCAAATGGTTCAACACCGATGCAAGCAAGGGTCAAAATGTGACTGATAATAACATCACTAGTATCATGATTAATTCTTAATGGTACAAGAACGAGAAGTTTATTCTCTCCACTCAAGCAAAACACGTTTTCTACTTGGAAGATCCTTCAAGAAACAAAAATTGGAGGGTAGTAGAAGAAGTCAATCATCGAAAGATCTGGGATCATCCAAGTATCAATGATGATAACGAGGTTGATGTGTGCATGATAGTACTTTATCAAATTTTGTACTCACTGTGGAATTAGGAGAGTTGGAGGTTATGCCTTTGGATTGACCTGATCACACCAGCATAATTGGGAAAACGTATCGATCTGTTTCGAATGTAGATAATGATTTTATCAATGACAATGATGATGAAGAAATTAGTGAAGATGATTTAGAAAGTACAGATGATGATGTAGGAATCGACATTGGTGAGGAATAATATTTTCTTATAAATATTTTTATTTGTATGTTTAATGTGTGTATTTTAATTTCAAGATATTTTAATCAGTATATGACTTTTCTCAACAATGTTTGTTTTTCAATAGTTTCAAATGCATTACCGAAATTTTAAAGACAAATGCCCTACATTTTATTACTATTATTTTATAACTTATTTTACGTTAATAATTATATAAACTATAAAGATATGTCTGCTGCTATTGCTGGTTCTCATGGAGTTGATGAAGTGGGTGATCCTCCTCCAAATCCTACGTGAGTGCCTACTTCCTGTGAGACAGGTAATATACTATAATTTATATATTTTATCAATAAATGATAAATTTTTATTATTTTATTCGATTTAATTTTATTGTTTAATTAAAATATGCAGCGGTTACCGTGAAAAAAAGAGGTCGGTCTCAATCCAAAAATTTACAGCAGCTCGTCAATGACAATAAAGATCCATTGGTTGTACAATTTGATCTGAAGGAAGGGACCTACAAAGAAGTTGGTGATTTTGGGACATTGTTCATGAGACTTATTGGTGACCTTATGGTCACCATGTCCTGTTAAATTATGACTCGTGGCAGAGTGTTCCGGATGAGCACATGATTGGATTAATGCAAAAGATTGAGGTAAATTTATCAACTTATTCACATGTAATGATTTTTTTGTATAATTTCAAAGTTCTAATCAATTTAACTTTTTTTTTAAGGAATTTTTCATTCTTACCCGAGCTCTCCCTGTGTGGCAACTAATAGACACCGGCATTGAGCGAGAGTTTCGAGATCACTACAAGGATAGAAAAGGACGCAAAAAAAAAACACTTCAATGAACATGGTGTTAGAAATAGTTCCTAGTGCGTAGCGGAAATTACGGTAATAGTAGTATTGTATACAAAAAAAATTCATATAAATAACTTTATATGAGGATTCTTTAATATGCAATATATTAATCAATATATAATATGTATATGTAAAAAATAATACGAAATGATTTATCTCTTATAGCCTATCAAGAATCCTAGAATCTTTTTGTATATATTTCGATCTTCCTATCCTCACTAGAGTACTCACACCTAGATCTTCCAAGACGTTCTCTACACCTCAAGATATGGGTGGGCACATAGAGAACAAGAATCAATTTTGTGAATAAAAAATTATTCTTAACACATGAGACTTTTGATTATAGGCTAGAGAGAAAAGGTGTTTCTTTTTTGAAAAAGATGATAGTTTTTCTTCTCTGTAAAAACTTGTTGTTTCTATTTTCTTTCATATAGAATATATAGACATTATTATCACAATAATGATAATAAATCAAAATAATAATAATAATAATAATATGATAAAAGACAAAGTCTTACATTTCATTTTAAAACCTCTTTTCAAATATTTTATTAATTAATTAAAAATAAAATAAAAAACCAATAACTGATCACATCAGTAGTGCTACACGCATAGAGCAGCCCAAGCCCTATGCGTGTGACACTATCCTAGAAAATGAGATTTTATTTTTCATGTGTTTTTTTATTTAATTAATTAATAATTAGAAATTCAAATAAGGTATTATCTTTTTATGGAAAAGATAACAACTTAAATTTCAAATTTCAAAATTCAAAATTTGAATTTCCATTATCATCTTATTATTAATTAAATAAATATAATAATCAAAACCAATTTTGACTATCCATATTTTTCTATTCACACTTAAATAAAATAATTGATTAAAATCAATTTCTTCTATTTGTACACAATTTCGAAACATGCACAAATGCAATAATAAATTGTGCAACTTCAATTATCACATAATTGCACATTTATCCCGAAGAATAAATATTCTCTCAAATAGCATGTTAATAGTTTAACCATTGTATCAACTCTTACCTTGATTAGTGTTAATAGAGCTGCCCTGGAGATCTATGGACCAATAATTAAAAGCTCCAATAAATAAAGATTATTAACCAAAACTCTTTGATTCAATAATCATATTTATTAATCTCGTGATTATTCCACTATAAATATGAGACTGAACTCTTGAGAATTAAAGACATATATTTACTGAGTACTTTATTGTAACCATAAAGTGTCTGTTGATATAATCATTACGTACAAATTAATCCTCTATTGATGATTCATAATTAAGTGGGAATAAAATTATTGTATTACCCTTTTAATTATATCTTGATTCCTAGTGTACCATCGACTTTGCTAGTGAAGGTTAATTCATAATCTTATTTTGAATTTGACGCCAATAACCTTTTGCATTTTCAAAAGCCAACCCAATAGGGAATCATAATTCAATCTATAAGAATATATAGATTTCATGTCTGTTAAGTTGTGTCCCCAGCCATATACATCATTGAGTCCCCAAAACAATAGTTCATAGCTTGGTCATTCTGACAAATAGTAACGCATGAATCAAATGATGAAATGACATATATAGGAGTTCATAATAACTCCAGGATTAAGATCAATTTGTATATGATCATCAGTTGATGTGTTTTATAATACTATGAAATGGTATTTAAACAAGTTGTTGAGTCTAGTTTTTATTATGTTTTGGTGATGTTTTTAGTAGTCTTTTATTTTGTTTTTCCTTGTTTTAGTGCGGGTTTATGCTTTGTTTGGTTGTTTTTGTGAATATCAGGAAGAATTGAGCATGTGGAAGAAAATGCCAAAGAAAGGGAAGAAATAACCGAGTTTTCCATCATATTTTGATCAAGAATGGTTCTCAACACAATTTGGAAGTGTTCGTGAAATTTTGGGATGAAAACTTGAAGAAATGAGATTTCCCTTAAGAGCCACGGCATGAGCAAAAGGGAGCCGCGGCTAGGTGGGAAACAGAAGCATTGTTTTTCAGGAAGTCTTCGGGCCACGGCATGGCTAGATAGAGCCGCGGCATGGCTTCAGAGAGCCGCGGCATGAAAAGGACCTCCTGCCCAGAAATTTTTATACGGGCCGCGGCACAGTGCATGTAGAGCCGCGGCCTGCTTCTTTAATTTTTGAAATCTTAGGTTTGAAGATTGCGAAAAGGAGAAGAAAAGGACGTACGGACGAAGGGAGGAATTCTGGTTTTGAAGGCTCAAGCTTAGAGTATTTTTACATGTTTTTCTTCCTGATGTTATCTTTAATTTCTGTTGTGATTAGCACTATGACTATGAACTAATTTTCTGTTTAGGATGTTCAATTGAATCTCTTGAATTTCTGTTATGACCTAATGAAATTTTAATTTCCTCTTCTTCAATCTTCTTCAATTCCATATAATCTGCTCTTATAGAGTGATTATTGATTGGCCATCTTTAGTCACATTCATATGTTTTTAAGTCAAAATCTGAGAAGTGAGATTTAATTATGCTTTGGTTATATTGGACATAATTCTAATTTAGAACGAAAGTATCTGAATTAATTGTGTAACTGTTATTAAGTTGTGGAATTTAATGCTACCTTTGTGGTTCAATTTACCATAGAAATATAGGAAATTGTCACCTAGGTTGAGTTTATAATTCATAGTATGATTATAGGCTGCTATTTCAACTTGTTAATTGAATTAGGTAAAAAAATAAGAAGAATTCATACTTTGCATTAGGGAATAATAGGAAGGATAGTTGATGAGATTGAATATCCTAATTGTTTCTCAGTGATTGAATTAAAAGTTTTACTATTAGTTATTATTCTATTTAATTGTCGATTATTATTTCTACACTTTATTGGTTCTTTTGCTGTATTTTACAAAAATCAAGAATTTTAATTCATCAAATAGAACAAGAAATTAATTGGCTGGTAATTGATAACTCAGTCCTTGAGGACGATACTTGGTTTTACCATTTTATTACGAGTTTGCGACTGTGTGCACTTGCATAGCAAAATTATCGCAACAAGTTTTTGGCACCGTTGCTGGGGACTGAAAATTATCAATATCAGTCTAATTAATTTTTATTCTAATTTGATTTTAATTTCTCTCGTTTCTAATCTGTTTAGTTGCTTAATTTGTCTATCTCAGGTGAATTTTGGTATATGCGTGGCAGAAAAGGAAAAGCCACACTTGTTCCTTTGAATCCCGAGATTGAAAAGTCCTGCAATCAAATCAGAAAGAATAAGAGAGAGACCCAGAATTCTGTGAAGATGGCACAAAATGATGGGGATGGCAGGAATGGTCTAAATCCAGGAGTTGTACAAGGGGTTCAGGCTCAAACCAACGCTGATAGGAGCCTGAGAGATTATGTGCTACCCACTCTGACGGGAGTACAAAATAGTATACGCCCACCAGTTGTAGAGGCCAACAACTTCGAAATCAAGCCTGCTATTTTACAAATGGTGCAGTCCTCTGTGCAATTCAATGGGTTGCCCTCTGAAGATCCTCACACCCATTTGTCCAACTTTCTGGAGTTGTGTGGAACCTTCAAATATAATGGGGTGAGTGATGACGCAATCAAGCTTAGGCTCTTCCCATTTTCTCTAAGGGACAGAGCTAAAAGTTGGCTGAACTCTCTGCAGCCAAACTCCATTGTCACTTGGCAAGATCTAGCTCAGAAATTTTTATCCAAATTCTTCCCTCCGTCAAAGGCTGCTAAATTGAGGGGAGAGATAAATAACTTTTGCCAGAATGACGGAGAGTCATTATATGAGGCATGGGAACGGTTTAAGGAACTCCTGAGAATATGTCCTCATCATGGCATTGAACAGAGGATGCTAGTACAGAATTTCTACAATGGTTTATGTCCGACAACCAGAACCATTATTGATGCTGCAGCGGGTGGCACTTTTATGAGCAAGAGCGCAGCTGGTGCTTATGAGCTGCTGGAGGACATGGCTACAAACAACCATCAGTGGTCTGAGGAAAGAACATCAGGAGTCAGAAAGGTAGCTGGGGTGCATGAGCTAGATGCAATCACTGCCTTAACAGCGCAAGTAGCCTCTTTGACCAAGCAGTTGCAACAGAGTAGTGTGTCTGCTAATGCGGTTCAGATGGCAGTGAGGTGTGAAATGTGTGGTGGTGCTCATTCTGTCGATCAGTGCCCTATCTGTATGAATAACACCCCAATGGATCATGCTCAAGTCAGGCGGTGGGAAATTTTCAGAGGCCACTCAATAACCCATTCTCCAACAACTACAATCCTGGGTGGCGAAATCATCCTAATTTTTCGTGGAAGAATAATCAAGGCCAACAATCTCAGTTTCAGGGCCAATTTCAGAATAACATGCCTCAGCCACCTATGAATCAAGCTTCTTCATCAATGCAGCCTAGGCCTCAACAATCAATGCCTCAACCTGAGAGACCTAATGAACTGCAAGCTGCCTTGTTGACTCTTACTAACACTCAAACTCAATTTATGACTGAGACCAGATCCTCTATTCGAAACCTTGAGACACAGGTTGGGCAGTTGGCCAATATGCTCAATAACAGACCCCAGGGAAACTTGCCAAGTAATACTGAAGTCAACCCCAAGGAGCAAGTTCAAGCAATCACTCTGAGGAGTGGGAAGCAAACAGAGCAGCCTAGACCTCCACAGGCAGTAGTTCAGAAAAAAGAGATGGGTGCACAATCTGATTCAGAAAGGGTTACTGAAGACCATCAGAAGTCAGAACAGAGTCCCCCAGTGGTCATTGAGCAGCCAGTTAGAGTTCCATACCCTCAGAGGCTTAGAAAGACTACCCTTGATAAACAGTTTTCTAAGTTTCTTGAGGTGTTTAAAAAGCTGCACATAAACATTCCTTTTGCGGAGGCCTTGGAGCAGATGCCCAGTTATGTTAAGTTCATGAAGGAGATTCTGTCAAAGAAAAGGAGAATGGAGGACTATGAGACTGTAGCACTCACTGAAGAGTGCAGCGCTATTTTACAAAGGAAGTTACCCCAAAAGCTGAGAGATCCGGGGAGTTTCACCATACCTTGCACCATTGGCAAGTTTGAATGCAAGCACGCCTTATGTGATCTGAGGGAAAGTATCAATCTGATGCCCTTATATGTGTTTAAAAGACTTGGTTTGGGGGAGGCAAAACCAACAACTGTCACTTTACAGCTCGCAGATCGATCGTTAACACATCCACGAGGTATTATTGAGGATGTTCTTGTGAAGGTGGATAAGTTCATATTTCCCGCTAACTTTATTGTTCTGGACATGGAGGAGGACACAGATGTCCCCATTATTCTTGGGAGGCCATTTCTAGCCACTTACCAAGCTTTTATTGATGTTCAAAAAGGAGAGCTTAAGCTTAGAGTTCAAGGAGATGAGGTGGTCTTTAATGTCTTCAAGTCTATGAAGTATCCGGTGGCTAGTGACAGTTGCCTTAGTGTGGTTGTGATAGAAAAGGCAATCTCCAAGAGAAGGATGAGCAGTGATGCCTTAGAGGCAGTATTATTGGGTGATGAGGGCGATGATGAAGATGATGCTGAGATCAGAGAATGTGTAAACTGGATAAACTCCTTCCAACCATATTGGAAGAAGTTTCAAGAATTAGCGGATGCGATTGATAAACCGCTAACCTCCATTCAGCAGCCACCACCGTTGGAATTAAAGGTCCTCCCAGATCACTTGCAATATGCTTATTTGGGAGAGAATGAAACTTTACCGGTCATTGTGTCAGCTGACCTGTCAAAGGTAGAATTGGAGAAATTGTTGAGGGTTCTAAGGGAGCATAGATTGGCCATTGGGTGGACATTGGCAGATATTAGAGGAATAAGCCCAGCGACAGTGATGCATAAAATTTTATTAGAGGAGAATAGCAAGCCATCCATAGAGGCCCAGAGAAGACTCAATCCAGCCATGAAGGATGTAGTATTGGACCAGATTCTTAAATGGTTGGATGTTGGGGTGATCTACCCAATTTCTGATAGTGCATGGGTGAGCCCTGTACAAGTGGTACCTAAAAAGGGTGGAATGACTGTGGTGAAAAATGAGAACAATGAACTCATTCCAACAAGGACTGTAACGGGGTGGCGGATTTGTATAGACTACCGCAAGCTCAATAAGGCAACAAGGAAGGATCATTTTCCTTTGCCTTTTCTTGATCAGATGCTTGACAGATTGGCAGGCCATAGCTACTACTGTTTCTTATATGGGTATTCTGGGTATCATCGGATCGCTATTGCACCAGAGGATCAAGAGAAAACAACCTTCACATGTCCTTATGGCACATTTGCTTTTAGGAGAATGCCATTTGGACTATGCAATGCCCCTGCAACATTTCAACGGTGCATGATGGCCATATTTTCAGACATGGTAGACCGGTGTATTGAGATTTTCATGGATGATTTCTCTGTTTTTGGCTCATCATTCGACCTCTGTTTGGGTAATTTGAAGAACGTGTTGCGTCGTTGTGAGATGGCTAATCTGGTGTTGAATTGGGAGAAATGCCATTTTATGGTGAAAGAGGGGATTGTTCTTGGCCATAAATGTAATATCCAACATTTTCATAATACATTTATTTATTATAAATCTAAGTTTTAATACATAAAATGTACAACTTTACAAATTTAAGAAATAGTAATGGAAAAATAGTGTTTAAAATATGATTTTATGTTTTTAATGAGATTAAAGAAAGAGAAACTGGAGTAGTCAAGTATTGGACCCAAATGTCATATAATTTTAATTGGGGATTTTTATAAAATTAAGAAAGTTTTGCTAAAGGGCTTATTTGAAAAGAATTTTAATATTTTGGGTCCAAGTGTAATTTTAAAAATAATTTAAAAAAAAAAAAGAAAAGAAAAGGCTTCAGCCTTTCTTTTTTACCCGAGTCTCTCTCTCTCTCCTCAGAAAACCCCTCTCTCTCTCTCTCTCTCTCTCTCTCTCTCTCTCCTCTGCGTATTACTGTTGCCGACGACGCAGGAGTACTTTCCGGCCACCATTTTTAGCCACGCGCCGGACCGTTGGATTCAGAGGCCTCCGAACTATCGACCCACGCGGGAATCTAGAGCTCACTCGCCGATTAAACGCCTCAACCACTCGATTTAAGTTCGGCCACCCCGCGACTTCAAAGTTGCGATTCGGCCACCTCGGGCATCCATTTGCCGATCCGTCACCACCATCGTGCTCCTCGTGTTGTGGGCTTCAAAACCCAATAACTTGTTCCTACATCTACCATAGTTGGGTGGTGGGCCCACCACGAGACACCGCGATCCACCGTAGATCGACGGTCGAAACTTAGTGTTCGAGGTTCCGAAGTACGTTTTGAGTCTCAGAAAAATCATCGTTTGACTTATTGTGGAACCCGATCATTTTGGTATAATTTCTTTAACCTATATATTGTGATTTAATTGTGATTGATTAGAGTAATTGTTATTATGTGTATTTATAGTATATAATTATATATTATTGATATATGGAATATTTTCTGTAATTTACTGGCTGTCTGGGATTATATATATTTTTGATACAGGTTTTGATTTTGGAATTGTCCACTTTATAGCCGTTGTGTTGTCAAATTTTCTAGAAAATATTAGATATTAAATAAAGTATAAAAATACATATTTAATTGATTTTATATTAATATGAAAATTATTATGATTAAGTAATTTTAATTATTATTGTTATTATTTTGTTAAGTAAATCAAGAATACAGATTCATATATATATATATATGAAAAGTATGATTTATAGTAAACCTATTATCTAACCATTATTATTGTATATTAATATTTGAATATTAAAATAATATCAAATATTAGTTTCTTACAGTTATTGATATTTGTAAGACCAATGAAGTTTGGAGAAAGTATATTTATTATATCACTGGAATTGATATTATGACTAATTAATAATAATATAAATATTTATATTTATATTATTATCATTATATTGATTATGACAACTTTATGTTAAAAATATGATTTCTTTTATAAAATGACTATTTGAATATATACATCCATATACGTATTGCTATTGAAGTATTTTGTTATTAATATCGAAATAAGTTTAATTATAGACGATAATTATTATTTTTGTTGGGATTATTATTATTATTATCATAAGGGTACATTATCTTATGAGCAAGGTTTAAAGCATGGTTTTATATGAAGAGTTATTTGTATTACGTTGATAATAATTTATTATTATCATTTATATAGTTTCTGATATTATTAATATACACTATCAATAGTGTATATTTATGATTTTGATAGAATTTAATAAATGATGTGCCTTGAATAGGATTTGTATGGATTTGATTGATTGACTCTTGGTGAGGAATTTTAAAATAAGCTAAGGACCTAAGGTAAGTAAATCTCACCTTTTGTGCTTAAGTGTAAGATGCATGACTACATTGATTGTGTACATCTGATGAGTTAAGTATGGTATGATGATGATGCATATGATAAGTATGTGAAGAATGGTTATATGAACACCATAAGGGTGTTGTGTGATATGTAATTGATGAATTCTGTGATATGTGAAAGATGTCTTACTTGGTTAAGAATGATATGCATTATGTGCAAGTATGTGTTCTTATGTTGATGGATATGTGGATTACTCTATGTTCATGATTTGCTATATGTTATGATATATGAAGCGTTTAAGTTTTTAGGCTGGAAACCTTAGACCTGAGCCATAGCTCTACGTTAAGGTATAACAACGCCACCAACCCAAAGCTTCATGTATTTTGACTAAAGATGTTTTGAGTTATATGAGATGTGATACAATGCCTTGATTGAATACCATCAACATGAATCATGAACATGAACATTGGCATTTCAGCATCAGCATGTATGCATGGCATGTACAGTTATGTGATACATTATTATGTGATATAAGACCATGCATATGAATATGAGAAAAGTTATGAAATGCCTTGAAAAGTTTTATGTAAAGTTAAACATTTTAATGACACAAGGCTTAAGCAAAGTGATAATAAGATGTTAAAAAGGGTGCCACTGTTTCGATGAAGCAATCAAGTAAGTTCAGTAAAGAAGACGGAGGTCTATTAAGGCTTATAGTGGTCGTCCACTAGTGTGGGCTAGGTCAGAGTTGACCATTCAGATATGTTTGCCATGTTCCCGTCTTTCTCCTCCATATGTGTAATAAGTATGGCAGCTATGGCAACGATGAAATGAGTGTTATGATGAGCCTAGCTGAGATGATGGCTAGCCGGAGGAGAACCCATGGGATTCTATATGATATCTGTTATAAGCCCTGCAGGCATTTGCCGAATCAAACAGTGTGCACAAGTGAAATCGGGCCCATAAAAATGTGAAATTAAAAGAAAGAGCATAAAAGTAAAGTTTGAAAGTGCATGAGCAATAAATGAAATGCATAAGTATATAAGTCAGCATATTAGTATATGTGCACTACAAGCTCACGACATTCATGTGTATGTGTATGCATGAGATTTGCTTACTGAGCGTTAGCTCATTATGTTATTTTCCAACATTTTTCCAGGTGTGGCTTTAGCTGTTGAGCAACTTGTGGAGCACGGACTCAGTAGCAATGCAATAATGGTTTAGAGTTTTCATATGGCTGCCTTAAATTTAAAGTATTCATACGTGTAATAATTTCTTCTAATAAGTTTATATAAAAGTTTAAATTTTTCTGTATTTCTTCGTATCATTTTATTTAATTCTTTTGGTCAAGTGCCTTACATACTCGTAAACCCTAGAATTACGAGTATGTGGCAGACGTACCCTACCTTAGGGACGTTTCAATAAAATTTCAAGTGAGGGAATTGAGGTAGATAGAGCGAAAATTTCTACCATTGAAAGGCTGCCTCCACCAGTTTCAGTCAAAGGAGTTAGAAGTTTTCTTGGTCACGCTGGGTTCTATCGAAGATTCATCAAAGATTTCTCAAAGGTGTCTAAGCCTCTCTCGAATCTGCTTATGAATGGAGTTGTCTTTGATTTTAATGACGAATGTTTGAGGGCGTTCAATTTCTTGAAAGAAAAGCTTATTTCTGCTCCAATTGTGATAGCTCCGAGATGGGAATTGCCTTTTGAGTTGATGTGTGATGCCAGTGATTACGCAGTGGGGGCAGTTCTGGGACAGCGGATTGACAAGGTATTCAGGTCTATTTACTATGCTAGTCGGACTCTAAATGATGCTCAGCTGAATTATGCCACTACAGAAAAAGAGTTGCTAGCTATTGTGTTTGCTTGCGATAAATTCAGACCATATCTTATTGGTAACAAGGTGATTGTCTACACTGATCACTCTGCCATTAAATACTTGATGTCAAAGAAAGATGCCAAGCCCCGCCTGATTAGATGGATTCTGTTGCTTCAAGAATTTGACATGGAGATTCGTGACAAGAAGGGCAGCGAGAATGTGGTAGCTGATCATCTCTCTAGACTTGAGGTGGAGGAGACTGAAAATAAGAAAGCAGTGCAAATCAATGATCATTTTCCCGATGAGCAGTTGTTTGGGGTAAGTGAGACTTTAGCTGTCCCGTGGTTTGCAGACATAGTGAACTTTTTGGTTGCAAAAATTGTGCCTTTTGAAATGTCAAAGCAGCAATTAAAGAAATTCTTTTCTGAGGTGAAACACTACTATTGGGAGGAACCTATTCTCTATAGGCACTGTGTTGATCAGATTATCAGAAGGTGCGTTCCTGAAGAAGAGATGCAGTCCATTCTTAATCACTGTCATACTCAACAATGTGGAGGGCATTTTGGAGCATCAAGAACGGTGGCTAAGGTATTACAAAGCGGTTTCTATTGGCCTTCATTATTCAAGGATGCCAATGAGTTTGTCAAGGCTTGTGATAGATGTCAGAGAACTGGCAATATCTCGAGGAGAAACGAAATGCCTCTACAAGGGATTCTTGAGGTGGAACTGTTTGACGTATGGGGCATCGATTTCATGGGGCCTTTTCCACCATCTTACAACAATGAATACATTCTATTGGCAGTGGATTATGTATCCAAATGGGTGGAGGCTGCAGCAACTAGAGCCAATGATGGTAAAACTGTGCTTAATTTTCTGCATAAACATATTTTTACTAGATTTGGCACTCCCCGAGCTCTGATTAGCGATGAAGGGAAACACTTTGTGAATAAGCAATTGGATGCACTGCTGGCTCGTTATGGAGTTTATCACCGAAAAGCTTTGCCTTATCATCCTCAATCAAATGGGCAAGCTGAAGTTTCGAACAGAGAAATCAAGAGCATCCTTGAGAAGACCGTTGACAGTTCGAGGAAAAATTGGTCGAAAAAGTTAGATGATGCGATTTGGGCATACAGAACTGCATTCAAAACACCAATAGGCATGTCTCCTTATAGGTTGGTGTTTGGTCAAGCGTGTCATCTACCAGTCGAATTGGAACATAGGGCATTTTGGGCTATGAAAAAGTTAAATTATGATTGGAGTGCCGCTAGTGAAAGAAGACTGTTGCAACTGAATGAACTTGACGAGTTCAGAAATGAGGCTTATGAGAATGTCAAGATTTATAAAGAAAGAACAAAGGCTTGGCATGACAAGAACTTAATCAGAAAAGAGTTCCAACCAGGGCAGCAGGTACTTCTTTTCAATTCAAGACTGCGGCTGTTTCCTGGCAAACTGAAGTCAAGATGGTCAGGGCCATTCACTGTAGTTCAAGTTTTTCCTTATGGTTCTGTAGAAGTTCGGGGCAATTCAGGTGATTCCTTTAAAGTCAATGGTCAGAGATTGAAGCCCTACTTGGGTGGTAGTTTTGATCAAGCGAAGTCTATCCTTCTTCTGAAGCCTCTCTGAAGAGGGGTTCAGCGTCCGGCTAAATGACGTTAACGACAGCGCTTGTAGGAGGCACCCTATATTTTTACTTGTTATTTATTTTACTTTTGTATTTGTAAACAATGGATATTTGGTTTATTTTTGGACTTTTAGAATCGTGAAAAATCAAAAAAACTTTTAAAAAATCAAAAAAAATAAAAATTCCTTAAGGGCCGCGGCATAGCCATATGATGCCGCGGCATTGGGGGTTCCAGAGGCTCACGAATTTGGTAGTATAGGGGCGGGCCGCGGCATAGATGAGGAGGGCCGCGGCATTAAACCCAAGATTTCCCATAATAATGAGGCGGGCCGCGGCATATGTATGAGAGAGCCGCGACATTACATCCTGGCGATTCTATGCGGGCCGCGGCATAGTCAAGGTAATGTCGCGGCCCTAGTCCGAAAATTGGGATAAAAAGCCCTAAATCAGCCATTGTCTCATTCATTCACTCTCACAATATACATCACACTCCAAACATCTTTCTCTCTAATTTTTTTTTTAGACTTCCATTAGTCAAGGAGACCACAAGAAGGATTTTTGTGCCATTCAAGTAAGTGTATCTTCTCTAGTCTAATGCTTTTGATTGGAGATTAGATTGCATTGTGGTGTTGTGGATTGTTCTTTGTTGTTCTTGTGAGAAGATTAAGGGTTTTGCCAACTATTGATTGTGGGAATTACTGTTTGAGGCTATTGATTGTGGGAATTAGTGTTTGGGGTTGTTGATTGTGGTAATTAGTAAGTTTGGGGGGAGTGACACCAAAAAGGAAATTATACTCAAGTTCTTGAGAGCATATTTGGGGGTTTAGTTGGTTCTTTTTGAAAGATATTATGGGTCCTAAGCGAAATCCCCTTAGAGGCACCTCCTCCAAGAAAGCATCCTCATCACGCACTCAACCACCACCAACACCACCTGCCCCAGCTGAGTATGACACTAATTTATTTGTTAATAAGGACGCTGCCGAGTTGTTTAAAAAGATTTATAAAAGATCGGTGGTAAGGGAAAGGGGGTTTGACTTTAATGAGGCCCCTGTTGTACAACACCCTGGTTATGAACTTATCAAAGCTGAAATAGTGCGACGTAGATGGAATTTTTTTTGTGACTCGACCCATGTGGATTCAGCCAACTGCTCTATTATATATGAATTTTTCGCCAACTTCTCATATCAAGATGCAGAGCAGAATAATTTTGTCAGGGGAAAATTGGTGCCTACAACAGCCTATGCATTCAACCAATTACTGGGTCTTCCCTCTTTTTCTGCACAAGAGGATGAACACTGGCAGTTGGCCCATTTCGAGGAGCCAGACTATGATGCGGTGGATGCGGTCTTGAGTATGGAAGGGGCACGTTTCAGTTATCATAATGGGAGGCCTAAAGAGTTGTTCAGGTGGCAGCTAAACCCAGTTGCGAAGGCGTGGTTTTATTTTGTGAGTGCACGTTTACTGCCGACGTCTCATCTGTCTTCTGTTGATCGAGAGTGTTGTTTGTTAGTGTATGCTATCATGACCCAAAAGAAGGTCGATGTGGGCCGCATTATTCGATATAGCATACGCAACATCAGTAGATTCAACACTACCGCTGGTGTCGCCCATGGTACCTTCCTTTCGACTTTATGCAGCACTTATGAGGTACCAACATTTTCCAGCGATCTAGTCCGGAGGCCAATGGGGGCAATCAATCAGACCTTGTTTACGGCCTTCCCTCCAGCCTCTCTTACGCAGCCTCCCTCTACTCAGCCAAATAAGCGCAGTCGGGCTGATGAAACAGGGGACCCTGATCAAGCTGAGGAGGAGGAAGTAGAAGCAGCAGGTCCCAGCAACCCACCTGAAAATTTGGCAATTGGAGGACCGATTGATGAGCACACGCAGCATACGCATGCTCGATTGGATTACATTATTCAACAAAATCAGTATTTAATCCAATCGCAGCAGGCGCAAAATCAGCACTATAATGACTTTATGGTGCAACAAAATGAATATGGGCAGGCTCACATTGAGGAGTTGAATACTTTGGTCACGAGGTGGACTATGAGTTCAGCTGATGAGAATTATTTCACTCCACCGCCACAGTACACTCCATATCAGTGGCCACCTCCACCACCTCCACCGCCATACTGATGTGGCGTCAGGTAAGTTCTCTTCCCTTGTTCTTTTCTTTATCACATTGGGGACAATGTGCATCTTAAGTTTGGGGGGGAGCTTATTTTGTTTTTTTTTTTTTTTTTCTGCGTTGTTTAGTTTAGTTTTCTGTAGTGTAAAGGTTAAACCATCATTCTTGTCTGTACTTGCTTTGTCTTTGCTTGTGAAAAGGAAATTGAATTCAACTGTGTGCTTGGTTCAATTGTTTTAGAGTTGAATTTAGAAAGTTTTGTGGGAAATTTTTAATATGTTTTGAAAAGACAACATTTTGGATTGTATTATATGTGTTTGACTAGGGTTGGTGGAATGACAATTTGAATCTAATAGAACTTGCATTATTTGGCTTTTGAGGCGAAATTCTTGATGACATGTAAATAGAAAAGTGATTTAGGCAATTTTTTTGGATCGATTATGCCTTTCAAGCCGACCTTGAGTTAATTATCCTTAGTTACCCTTTTTGAGCCTTAAACTTGGTTTTTGTTCTTGATCATACTACTTGTGCCTAAATTTCTGAACTTCTTTATTTGTGTTTTCCTTTCCTTTTGTTATCATAAGCATATGATTTGTGGGAAAGAAAAAAGGAAAAATAGTAAGGAATTGGTATAATTGGAATATAGTATGATTGTACAAAAAGAAGAGAGAGAGAGAGAAGTCTTTGAAAAAAAATATATATATAATATCACTTTGTCACACTCCTTGATCATATATATATAGAGAAAATAATAAGTTTGGGGGAGTGTGATTTGAAAAAAACAAAAAAAAAAGTGATAAGTCTAGAAAAAGAAAAGAAGAAAATAATGAAAAGTGTTGTCATCTCTCTCTCTAATTGTATAAAAGGGTGATTTTTGGTATGGTAAAGAGAAATTTGGTGGGTTTCAAGGTTTTTTTATGCTTATGGTAACGACTAAGCCTAAATGAGAATTTCATCTACCCTTACCTAAGCCTAACACTATAACCTGTGAAAGTCCTTTTGATTTCAAAACATGTGTTGTTGACATTAGTGGAGAAGGTCAAGTAATGCAAGCATATTGCAGATGTTGGTTTGTGGAAATGTCTGGAATGAGTTGAGCATATATGATAGAATCCAAATGTTGTAGTCATTTTCATGATATATTATTGATTTCCCTAATTGAACTGTATAAGTTGGACTTTAAGGCAATTGAGCTGAAATTCTGGTTATAAATATTGCAATTGAGATTTCATGAGTTTTGACAAAGCAGTGTAGATGGTAATGATGGTTTAGCTTGTTCGTTTGTGTTTGTTTCTTTTTGATTAGTTTAATTTGGTCTTTACTCGAGGGCGAGTAAAGGTTAAGTTTGGGGGAGTTTGTTGAGTCTAATTTTTATTATGTTTTCCTGATGTTTTTAGTAGTCTTTTATTTTGTTTTTCCTTGTTTTAGCGCGGGTTTATGCTTTGTTTGGTTGTTTTTGTGAATATCAGGAAGAATTGAGCATGTGGAAGAAAATGCCAAAGAAAGGGAAGAAATAACCGAGTTTTTCATCATATTTTGATCAAGAATGGTTCTCAACACAATTTGGAAGTGTTCGTGAAATTTTGGGATGAAAACTTGAAGAAATGAGATTTCCCTTAAGAGCCACGGCATGAGCAAAAGGGAGCCGCGGCTAGGTGGGAAACAGAAGCATTGTTTTTCAGGAAGTCTTCGGGCCGCGGCATGGCTAGATAGAGCCGCGGCATGGCTTCAGAGAGCCGCGGCATGAAAAGGACCTCCTGCCCAGAAATTTTTATACGGGCCGCGGCATAGTGCATGTAGAGTCGCGGCCCACTTCTTTAATTTTTGAAATCTTAGGTTTTAAGATTGCGAAAAGGAGAAGAAAAGGACGTACGGACGAAGGGAGGAGTTCTGGTTTTGAAGGCTCAAGCTTAGAGTATTTTTACATGTTTTTCTTCCTGATGTTATCTTTAATTTCTGTTGTGATTAGCACTATGACTATGAACTAATTTTCTGTTTAGGATGTTCAATTGAATCTCTTGAATTTCTGTTATGACCTAATGCAATTTTAATTTCCTCTTCTTCAATCTTCTTCAATTCCATATAATCTGTTCTTATAGAGTGATTATTGATTGGCCATCTTTAGTCACATTCATATGTTTTTAAGTCAAAATCTGAGAAGTGAGATTTAATTATGCTTTGGTTATATTGGACATAATTCTAATTTAGAACGAAAGTATCTGAAATAATTGTGTAACTGTTATTAAGTTGTGGAATTTAATGCTACCTTTGTGGTTCAATTTACCATAGAAATATAGGAAATTGTCACCTAGGTTGAGTTTATAATTCATAGTATGATTATAGGCTGCTGTTTCAACTTGTTAATTGAATTAGGTAAAAAAATAAGAAGAATTCATACTTTGCATTAGGGAATAATAGGAAGGATAGTTGATGAGATTGAATATCCTAATTGTTTCTCAATGATTGAATTAAAAGTTTTACTATTAGTTATTATTCTATTTAATTGTCGATTATTATACCTGCACTTTATTGGTTCTTTTGCTGTATTTTACAAAAATCAAGAATTTTAATTCATCAAATAGAACAAGAAATTAATTGGCTGGTAATTGATAACTCAGTCCTTGAGGACGATACTTGGTTTTACCATTTTATTACGAGTTTGCAACTGTGTGCACTTGCATAGCAAAATTATCGCAACACAAGTATTATTAACTTACATCTGGTCTAATTCTGCATACTCTCAACATGCAAAGTACCTCCACTAAAATGTCCTACCATACTAGTAACCTGGATCTAGGTCACATGTATTCATAATACTAGTGGATCTACTAGCAGTAATTATTCTAAAGATTCCATAACTTTATTTTACTGCGAACTATTTAAGTTCATTATCTCAATCTCGATCCTCTCGTATCAATATGAGATTGAGACCACATAGATGAACTTGGAAATTTTCTAATATTTACTTAATATTATTAACAATAATATAGTACATAAGCTACATATATACAATAATTCAATTCATTCATTCATTTCATTAAAACCATTGTCAACTACAATTGCTTTAATGGCACAATTCCTAACACATGGAGGGTATGATGATATCGAGACAATCAGAAAGAATCCATCGGAGGACGTGGACAACGAGAGTTGGCAGAAGGTGGTTGACCTTTTCATGACTCCACATTTCATGGCACACTCAAAGGCAAATGCTGCCAACAGAGCAAAACAGAAGTATCCAAGTATCCACGGATCGACCTCTTATGCTTCTACTTAATTTAAAATGGTAAATAAAAATATATAGATGGTTTTAAATATCATTAGTTATCTTAATAATATAATTTCAATATTTAACTGATATTTTGTTACATGTTATTTTCTAAAGATGAATCTTCAGACAAAGGAATTGCCTAGCATTGTCGATACGTTCCATGACATGCACAATCGTCCGACACGTGGATGGGTGACCACGAATGCTAATGATGCATATGTAAGTAACTTTCTAAGTTTTGTATATATGTATATTATTCAATTATATTGTTTATTAATTGTTTTGTTTCTAAACTGCAGGATCCCTTGCAACAAGAAGTCCAGAGACAATCCCAATCCCAATCTCAATCATAATCTCAATCTAAATCTTCAGCAGGAAGTGCCTCTATCGATGAGAGACAAGTCGTCTCAAAGGTACTTTGTCAACATCATGGCCACAACCAAGGTATTGGATGCAAGTTTAAGGGCACTAGTACCTTTGCCTAAGGTGCCACCAGATCCTCTTCACAATCAGGGGCAACACAATTTACATCCACCACAGTCGGCTACTACAAGAAATCTGACATTTACCTACATATATTTATTGGTAGCGAAAAATACCTTTTATCTACGCTTATCTTTTGCAACAAATTATTCATAGGTGATTCTTATAGAAATAGTGAACGGGTATAAAAAATCATTACCTACCATTAGTATTGGTAGGTAATTCTTTTGACCACTGCCGCTTAAATTTCCCTCCAGTTTTAACATAATTTTTATATAATTTTTTTTAATTGGTGATGTATCTGCTAAGATGTAGTGAATAGGCTGACATGTAAAATGTGAAGTACACATGGCCGATACATGTGGCAACACATGGCATACACGTGGCACTAATAATAATAATAATAATATTTATTTATTTAATAAAAAAATTAATATTTAATTTAAAATATAATTAATATTAATTTAAGTTTATACCTAATATATATACTAAATATCTCTAACCTAAATTCACTAACCATAACTCTCTCTTCTCCTCTCCTGAGTCGCACAAGAACTCCCTCCCTCAGCCGCACGAGTACTCCCTTCTCCTCAGCTGCATGAGTACTCCCTCCTCTCCTCAGACGCACTACTCTCTATAACCACACCTGCCACACCACTCTTTGTTTCTTCAATCTCTCTGAAATTGTTTAATCCCTTAAAATAATACCCATGATGATGATTTCTCAGCCGCCGCCGCCTCCAAATCTGAATAGTTGCCTCAGTTGCTAAGTTGTCTTAGCCCCTACACTCATCTCCATCTTTGAATCGCCGCCTCCATCCTTGAATCTTCGAATCTTCGTCTCAACCCCTGAAACAACTACCCGATTTCAACTACTTTGGAGACCCTTTTTGCAGGCGTGTACCTTGGAGACCCTTTTTCAATTTTTGAGGTGATTTCCCCTCGGGTTGGGACTTTTCATGGCTAGATGGTCTTCGTTCAATCTCAAGCTTGGTTAGCGACCCCTCTAGCACGACGCCCCCTTCTATATGGAATCTTCAGACGTATTGGTAGTAGGGCAACTGAAGGAAGGTTCACTTTCTTCCACATATAAGTTCTTATGGCCCTCTTCCACATGTATGTACTTCTGTGCTCTCTCTCGAAGTCTTCCAAATTCGAAACTTCTCTTTTGAGCATGCTACCCCACAACTTGCTTCCTGGACGAACTCCGGCTGTAATAGCCATCTTGTGCTCCGCTTTGGTTAAACCTCTCACCTTTGTAGCTTCTATACTGAACCTATGGATGTAGTCCTTCAGACGTTCATTCTCGCCTTGTTTTATGTTAGCGAGGCTGGTAGTTGGCATGACGTAATCACAGGCGGCATGGTGTTGTTGGAGAAATTCATCAGAGAATTGTTGCCATGATTTGATTGTTCCTGGCCTTAGCCTCTTGAACCACTTATACGCCACTCCTTTAAGCGTAACGACGAAGCAATGACACTTTGCCCTGTTATTGACCCCCCTTAACCTCATCAGACTATTGAAGGAGTCTAAATGATATTTAAGGTCAGTAGTACCCTCGTACGGAGTCATGCAAGGCTCTCTGAAGCCAGTGGGCATTCGCTCAACCTGAATCTCCCTTGTGAAGGGTGACTCACGGTCAAATTCTTCATCATCCATGTGCCCCCCAAGTGCAGTGGTGATCTTGCCCTGAGGGCTTCGCATTTTGGTGTCTAGTCCTTTCCTCTTTTTGCATAAGGAGTTTTGCGTGTTCTCGGGCTGATCCCTTGCCTTGGTTGTGTCCCTCGAGGGAACCGCGGGGGGTACGTCTCTTACTTCTGACCTCTCTCCATGGGGCTCTTTTCTTAGGCCAGGGGGTGCTTCTTTTGAGGGGACTTCGGCTTCGTTCCTACGACCATCATCTTCCCTCCGCCTTGGCTCCTGGGGACATTTCATTGGCCTAGGTCCCTCCTGGTACTTTGTCTGGGGGGTTTTACTGGTGGAAAGTTTGGTTCCCCCATCATCTACGGGGACAGTGCTTTCCCCTTTTTCATACTCCTTCCCTTTACGCTTAGGGAAGGGTATGCTTGACTTCCCTTGCAGTAGGTCATTTAAAACCTCCTGCATGTTCTCTATCATGGTTTCCAGCCTTCGAGTCTTTTTATGCAACTAGTGAATCTCGCCCTTGTAGAAGCGCGTCCTTGAGCAGGAACTTACCGGGCGTACCCCGAGACCCTTGCCTGGACAGTGCGTCGAGCGACCGGGGTCTTGGTGGCCTGAGCGTGGGGTCAACCGGGGCCGATTAAGTGGATACACTAGTGGCTCTGAATGACCTCCGTTGGGCTGGATAGCTGGGGACGATGCTTCCCTCTCCTCCCCTGGGGGAAGAGGTTCTTCCGATCCACCTCCATGCTCGGGCAGAGGGGGGTCTTTCTTGGAAGCCCTCCGCTCTACTCCGTCTCGGCGAACCTCAACCTCTTGTACTTGCCGTAGGCGTTTTGAACGTCTTAGCATCTTTCTTTGTTGGAAGTGATGGAAGAACACTGGCTTGATGCTTGTTCTTCCCACAGACGGCGCCAAACTGTTGACGGTGAAACTTCGTCAACGAAATTAAGTCGGAAAACTCAAAGGTAAATGCAACGATGTTTAAATAAAAACTTAGAATGAACTCATGGAAGGATGAACACAGATGAACAATGGAGTGAAAAATGTATATTGCTTAATAGCCTCTGCATACAATCAATTTTCCAACCCCCTCTCTGGAGGGGTGATCATCTCTTTATATTGGAGACATAATGGCTCCTTTGTACATAGTGGTCCCTCAGGACAAAATAGTACATGAGTACACTGTCAGGATATCAGTACAGGTGGTAGTGGTGTTGGGAGAGTGGTGGTCTGCTCTAGTACGTGTCAGGGCCTGCAAAAGTGTTCTTGTCTTGGTACCATATTATGCCTCCACGACTTGTCAGGTACTGATCTCATAAGCGTGCTGAGGAAGTCCTGACCATGTACCATCCTTGTACAGCTGCTACCAGTCTGGCGTGGACACCGTACCAACCTTATTCAAAATCTCCTTGCTCCATGGTCACCACGTGGACACCCTCAAGGACGAGGCTGATATGTGAGAGGAAGCCATCACGAGGACCACGGCATGACTGTTGTGTGAGGCTTTTTTTGGGGACCGCTAGATGCTTGCCTTCTGGTGGTGTATCAAGGTGCGCGCGGGGCACATGGGTGCGAGGTGCGCGGGGCGCGAGGTGCGAGATGCGTGGGGCGCGCGGGGCGCGCGGGCGCGAGGCGCGTGGGGCGCGCGGGGCGCGCGGACGCGAGGCGCGCGGGGCGCGGCGCGGCGCGCGGGGCGCGCGTGCGCAAGGCGCGCGGGCGTGAGGCGCAAGGCGCGCGGGACGCTTGGGTCATTTTGGTCAATTTGGGCAGGGTCATTTTGAGCAATAATTTGAGGGTTCTAATGGACTTCAAACATGGTTGCCTTGGACCTTCCAGAGACCTTAGGCATTAGGTGTGGGCTCTTTACCGGTGTCGAATTTTGAGCATCCACAATACTATATGACTTAGATTTATGATTTTGTGAATTTTTGTTTTGACTATTTATGCTAAGTCTTTGAATTTCATTGTGTTAATACAATATATGTGTTTCATTGTCTTAATCTGCTTTATTTTGTTTAAAAGTTATTATGCTTTGAGTTTCATTATTCTAATACGGTACTTTGTTTTGGAGTTGTGTTTTTGTTTAAAGACTTTGGCATTGTTTTACTGCATCGTTTTGTATTGTACAATGTCTGATGAATACATCATTATCTCAGATTCCATCTTTTATTTATGTTTAAGAATTGAGTAATTTTTGGCTGTCATGATTTATGTTCCAAGGAAATATCATTTGGTTTCAAGTTTTATTTTTTGATTCTCGGTTTTAATTATTTTGTAAACTTTACCATTGTGATTATTACTGCATTTCTAGACTTTTTAAATGCTGAAGTTAAAAATTAGATTTTGGCCATTGATGTTTAATAATTGAGTATTTTTTTTGCCTCTCTCTTGTTTTGTATTCCAAAGAAATGAAGCTTTCCTTGGCTTTATGCTTGTCTTTTTTCTTTTTTGGCATATGATGTTAGAAAATAGTGATTATTATATTGGTGATTATGTGACTTCTTGTGCTCATATATATATATATATATATATGTTGGTATATCAAGTCATATAAATGCCCTTAATAATCAGTCTATAATAAAAAATATGAAACCATTGTGATGGATACAGGGGGGATATTTTATTTGTAATAATTGAAATTATGATGTAATAATGTAATAATTTTGATTATGATGTAACATTGTATTAATTTTGAAGAACAATAAAGTTTAATTAAACATAATATATATTTTAAGTTTATCATTAGTTGTACAAGGTTGTATGTTTCAAAAGCATAAATGAAATAATTTTTTCCTATTAAATAGTGGTGTTAGTGTTAAACTTTAAGTAAAGTTCTGTTATAATTTTTAAGTCTATTCTCATGGCTCAACTCCAAATTTATTTTAAATTTCCACTTTACATGAATTTTGTTTTATATATATATAAAAAAAAAAAAAGACTACGAAAATATGCTTATATAAAGGACTTTTACGAGAAATTTCAAATAAAGTAAACTTAGAAAATGAGCTTTCATGATTAATTTAGAATCAAAATCATAAAATTATGTTAGAAAATGGGCTTTAATTCATAAAATGTAAATAATGGAAATGAGAAAATGGGTCTTAATTCATAAAATTGTGGTAACTTTAGAATTCAAATTATAAAATTGTGTTAACTTAGATAATGAACTTTTTTTTTCATAAAATTAAAATAAAGGAAATCTAAAAATGGCTTTAATCCATAAAATTTAAATAATAGAAATGAGAAAATGGGTCTTATTTCATAAAATTATGGTATTTTTACAATTCAAATTCATAAAAATGTGTTAACTTATAAAATGAGCTGTAATTTATTAAATTAAAATAAAATGGGCTTTTAATTCATAAGATTCAAATAAAAGAAATTAGAAAATGGCCTTATTTCATAAAATTTTGGTAATTTTTCAATTCATATTCATAAAAATGTGTTAACTTAGAAAATAGGAATTCATAAGATTCAAATAAAAGAAATTAGAAATTTCGCCTTATTTCATAAAATTGTGGTAATTTTATAATTCAAATTTCTAAAAAAGTGTTAACTTATACAATGAGCTTTACTCCATAAAATTTAAATAATAGATATGAGAAAATGGGCCTTATTTCATAAAATTGTAGTATTTTGACAATTCAAATTCATAAAAACTGTGTTAACTTATAAAATGGGATTTAATTCATTAAATTAAAATAAAGAGGAAATTACATTTTTTATTGGAATTTTAATAGAGTGTGCAAAATATGGTTTTTTTTTTTTAAGAATTTTCACTTTTACGGGTTTATTTTCTCATATTTTTGAGTTGGTTTATGCCATATTTTTACTCTTAATTAAGTTTGATTAATTTGGAAGGGTATATTTGTAATTTGATTGTTATTGTTTTAGCTTGTGTTTTTTTATATTAAATTTATCTTTGGTTGTTTTGCAATTTTTTTTAATATTGATTGTATTTAAAATTATTTTTTTATTTATCATAAACATTTTTTTCTTTTTTTTTTTAGATTGTACGTTTCTTTTTCCAAATCCCGAGGAAGGTAACAAGTTACTTTATTGATATTTGACAGTTATGTAAAAAAAAATCCTGGCGCTAGGTTAAATAACTTCTACTAGGAGGAGTAACCAGTTATCCTGAAAGAAGTAACTTTCTGCCATAAGAGGGGTAACTAGTTACCATAAGAGGGGTGACGGGTTACTCATATTAAATATGAAAATAAACATCAAATTTGAAGGAAAAAGAGGAAGAACACTTCATTAAAAAAGAAGAAGAAGAAGAGGTAACTATGATTTTAGTAACATAGGTAACCAGTTACCATAAATAACCCAGAAATATACACACATATTAGAACCTGAAGGTAACTAGTTACCCCTAGAAATATACACACAAAGAATGTGAAGGTAACCAGCTATCCCCAGAAATGTACACACAAAGAACGGGAAGGTAACTAGTTACCATAGATCTGAAGATAGAAAAAAAATTAGATCCACCCCCTTTCCCTTCTCTCCTATCTTCTTCATATAATTTTTTTTCTAGATTTGAATGTTCCCATCAGGGTAACTGGTTACCCATTCACGTTTTCATATTTTAATTAGTTTTCTTTCCAAATTTTGTTGTTCCCATAAGGGTTACATTAAAAACAAAATGCTGAAAAAAATTGATTTGAATTCTTTTATATATAATGGAAAAAACTATAAAACAAATTACAATAATAAAAGATAATAAATAAATAAAATAGTAAGATAATTATGTAATGTTAAAATATGTGTGAAAAAAAGGGAAAAAAAGAAAATGGAATGAGAAAAGAATAAGTACAAAAAATGAAGAAAAAAAAGGAAAAAACATGGGAAATAAAACTAAAAAAATATGAAAAAAAAAACAAAAGAAATGATTAAGGAAGAAACGGATGAATGAATAAACGTGAAAAGAAGAAGAAGAAAAATAATGGAAAATGGAAAGAGAAAAAATATGAATGAAAAAATTGGTAGAAAAAAAAAAGAAAAAGAAAAAAGAAAAAATGGAATAAGAAAAAAAGCTCATATGTGTGAAAAAAAGAAAAAAAATGGAAGGAAAAAATAATAAATTCAAAAATGAACAAAAAATGAACAAAAAACTATAAAAATATGAACAAAAAAAAAACAAAACAATACAAATGAAAGAAAAAAAATAGATAAATGAATAAAAATGAGAAGAAAAAGAAGAAGAAGAATAAGAAGAATGAAAAAATGAAAAGAAAAAAAAAAGATGAAAAAAAATTGGTAGAAAAAAAAGGGAAAAATGGAAGAAAAAATAAGTAAGGAAAAAAAAGAAAAAATAACTGAAAAAATAATTAAAAATGAAGGAAAAATAAAAAATTGAAAAAAATAAAATAAAATAACCTTCAAAATCAAAGAAAACATAACTATGATAAAAAAATGTGGAATTGTCATATTTTAGTTAGCTACTAATTGTGTTTCTCATACTTTAATTTTTTCTTTAATAAATTTTCCCATACAAATTGATAAAAGTATAATTCTCATATTTTTTTCATATTGATGTTATAAAAGCCATATTTTTAAAAATCCTCTAAAATAAAAAGGGGTTTAATTCCTAAGATTCAAATAAAAGAAATTAGAAAGTGGGCCTTATTTCATAAAATTGTGGTAATTTTACACTTTATATTCATAAAAATGTGTTAACTTAGAAAATGAGCTTTAATTCATTAAATTGAAATAAAATAGGCTTTAATTCATAAGAAGTGTTAAATTACCAGATGTATATGTTTCGAATGGAAGTCGATGTGTAACTGATAATGACAAACTAGGAGGGATGAAAAGCCATGATTGTCATATTTTACTTCAAAAAATATTGCCAATTGCCATATTACCTTTTTTAACGAGGGAAATTTGAACAACTTTGATTGAGCTGTGTCAATTCTTCCAAAAAATTTGTGCAAAAACTATTCAAGTTCTCATATAAAAAAATTGAAGGATGGAATTGTCATTATCTTGTGTAAATTGGAGAAGATATTTCCTCCTTCATTTTTCACCATAATGGTTCATCTTTGTGTGCACCTACCAGATCAAGTTTTGTTAGGTGGCCCTGTTGTTTCACGGTGGATGTTTGGGATAGAACTCCATATGGGGTTGTATAAAAAGTATGTCAGAAACATATCACGACCTGATGGTTCAATTGCAGAAGCCTTTGTTATAGATGAAGTTGTAACTTTCTTGTCAAGATATGTTTTTAACATAGAGACAAAATACACAAGATTTGACCGTAATTGGGATTTACCTTCTCCAAGTCATAGGTTTGATCTCTTCAATTCCAATGTTCGTCCACTAGGTACACCATCTGTGAAGTTGTTGGATGCTTCTAGTAAAGTGGTTCAATGGTATAAATTGAATAATTGTGTTGATGTTATTCAAGAATATCTAGAGTGAGTAAAAATCTTCTTAAATAATCTTCTTTTTTTCCAATCTTCTTCACTTATT
The DNA here is from genome assembly GCF_963169125.1 of Humulus lupulus. Classification (NCBI taxonomy): domain Eukaryota; kingdom Viridiplantae; phylum Streptophyta; class Magnoliopsida; order Rosales; family Cannabaceae; genus Humulus; species Humulus lupulus. The sequence goes on along the minus strand of NC_084797.1, from coordinate 224,485,547 downwards.
AATTCATATCAATTTGATTTCTATAGTGAACATACAAAATTGTTGGAAGAAAGAGGTCTTTCGAGCGAACAAGTTCTTACTGCCCAAAGGGAAGAATTCCCTTCTTGGTTTAAGACAAAGGTAAGGGATTGTCATTAGAATTATTTCTCCAAAAAATTAGAAATTTTCAAGTAATATGATTCATTCTTCATGTAGATATCTGAACTAAGGGTCCAACAATCTTCTCTTGCCAATGATGATTTATATTCCTTATCTCAAGGTCCATTAGAACGATACACCAATTATGATAGTTGTATTGTAAATGGTGTTCGATTTCGGTGCAAGGATGGTGATGATAATCTTCGCACACAATGTTTTGAAGTTTGCATTGAAGGGGAACATGACAATAATAACATTATGTATTATGGGGTTTTGCTTGAGATTTTACAATTGTCATTCCTTTCTGATCGGAAAGTGTTTTTATTCGTTACAAGTGGTATAATTCCAATCCTAAAAGAAACTCTCTTTTGGAGGATCATAACTTGACTTCCATTAACACATCCACAAATTGGTATCTCGATGAACCATTCATTTTGGCAACTCAAGCACAACAAATTTTTTATTTGCTTGACATGAAGCGTGGTTTAAATTGGAGAATTGTTCAAAAAGTAACTCATCGATCTATTTATGACATTCTTGAAATATCCCATGCCGATGATGACTTAATGAATAATGATATTTTCCAAGAAGATCATTCATTTGAATTGCCACCTTTTCAACTGACTGAGGATTTGATTGAAAGTTCCTCTTTAGTGCGCAATGATGTTGCACCGTTAAGTCTTTCTAGTGAATTTTTCAATTGAATATTGGTGGGGAAGTAGATCTAGATGAAATCATTGAACTTAAAGAAGATTATGATGATGGAAATATCTTCATTGATGAATAGTTTATATGTTCTAGTGATAGTGAGACAAAAAATGATTTAGAAGAACACTTTAATGATGACACAAAATGTTAAAAAAATTGTTAGATTTTTAAATACATATATTTATTTTATCTTCTATGAACATATATTTTTGTCATTCTAATCAATTTTTATTTTATTTTATAGGATTATTTACCATGGCACCTGGACGTCACACAACTCGTTCCATTGCTCATGCTCAACAAGCTGGACTAGTTGTTGAGTCCAATAGTGAAGGTGAACAACCTGCTCGCACTACTCGTTCTACTATTCATACTCAGCAAGCTGGACTTACCACCGACTCCACTATCACTGGTCAACCAATTGTTCGTATCACTCGATCTACTATTCATACTCCACCACCTCGACCAACTGGCCACACAACTCGTAGGACTATTCAAGGCAATGCACCTGAAGCTAGCATTCCTCTTATTATTCAGAGTAAAAAATTGGCTCTACTGCTGTCTTTGCTACTAAAGATAATATATCTCATGCACCATCGTACATTCCATAGATTTTACATTTGATTGTTTTAGATTTATGATTAATTTAAACTTATAATTTTTTATATTTATAGAATCAAGTGGTCCTAGTAGTAGCAAAACACGTTGGCTTACTCGTGGATACAAAAATGCTAGTGATGCAAAGGCAACTCAAAGTGGGAAGTTACCTGTCTTATTTGAAGCTGAGTGCCGTCAACCTATTTGTGGCAATGCTGTGAAATTTAATAATAAGACTATATTTGTTGTTCGCAATCATGGCACATTTCACTATAAGGACTGGAGGTTTGTCCTTGAGGATGTGAGAGCTCCATTACGACATTTTCTTGTGGTAACTTTTATATTTTTGCTTATTAATTTTGTTTTAATTTATAGGGGATTTACTTGTTTGGTACCCTGTATTTTTATAAAGTATTGTTTTGGTACCCTCTATTTTCAATAGTACTCATATGATACCATGTATTTTAAAATCGTACATATTTGGTACCCTAGACTCAGATTTGATAGATAAAATTTTGTCAATATAACCAAACTGTCATCAGTTATATGTAATTAAGTAATAAATTTTAAATTATTTGGAACTCATATAATTAAGAGCAGTTTGATTATATTGATAAAATTTTATAAATTAAATTTGAGTTTATGGTACAAAAAATGTACGGTTTCAAAATACAAGGTATCAAATGAGAATTATTGTAAACACATGATACCAAAATGATACTTTGCAAAAATAAAGGGTACCAAATGGTTACTTACCCTAATTTATAACATAAACTATTACAAAATTCTTATTTTTTTTTATATAATTATAGGATTCATTTGATATTAACTTGCATGATGAGACTACTATATGTTGACGCCGTTTTTCGTCAACAGTGAGAGAAGAGCACGTAAACAATTACTAGTAATGACCAATTAAAAAATAACAACACAAAACACGATTTTTACGTGGTTCAGCAGTTAAATCTTCCTAGTCCACGAGTCTCTGTTATTAAACTCAAGATTATCTCTGGAAATTCTTAAGCATGAATTCTTCAGAGTTTTCTCTCAAAGTTCAGAATTTCGGTCCATTACAATGGTGCATGACCTCTCTATTTATAGAGAAGGTTGCAGAATACTATCCCACATATTTTGGGTAGTTACTCTTTTTGTATAAATAAAATAAATGGCTTTAAATGGTTGCAATCCGATATAAAAGGAAACGTCCCCTGAAGACCAGGGGGCGTATAATTAATTGAATAATATCCCATGATTTTATGGGATTTACAATAATAAATGCAGAACACGCCCCTTATAGACTATACTTATAGATATTCAAAGTCATAATCATATATCTCCAAGGCCTTAATCTTCCAGGTTTCTCATTGGCTTTTGAGCTAATGACATCTCCCGAGGTCATATGCTTCGAGATCGTACGTACGTCAGGCTCGGACCCCATGATCCGAGGTCATTCCTGAGGATAGATGCATCACGGGAGCTACCTTTCGAGATCGTGAACGTTTCGAGGCCACCACGTTCGAGGTCGTCTCGAGTCTTGCAGGCTCGATATTTAATCCTGGAGCATACTTCGAACTTTACTGGTTCATCCACTGCGAATCCAGCTTTCGAGGTCACATTTAACATGGCTCAAAATCTGGGTATAACATCTTGCCCCCTCAAAAGTATTTGTTCGAATCCTAAGAGAAGGAAACTTTTGAACTACTTTCTTCGGGAACTGTACCGTCATACTCCTGAAAATGGACACGCGTCAGTTGGGTATTGCTCACTTATGATACTTGAGTACCTTGGAAACATGCCCACGATCATTCATCTGCCACCTTTTCTGTACCGTCTTATCAGTAATCCCCATCCGCTGGATCTTGCAAGGATTTTTATTCAACGCCCCAGATTAATCCCCTTTTTCCATCTATATATATGAGACCCCGTTCATCATCTTCTTTTTTATTTTCATTCATCAGGAGCAACAAAAGAAAAGGACAAAACCAGAGGCCATCCTAGAAAACTTCTATCCCGTGCATGTTCTCTCAGCCAAAGAAACAAAGAACTCCCGGTTTGTTCGAGTCCGTGAGCTCTTATCTGCAGCCTCTCCTTCAGTCAACGATCTCTCTGCAATCGCCATTATTGTGTAAGTGTGCAATCTTTGTTTTCCCTTTTGCTAGTTCTTGTTCGTACTGTTCTTGCTGTGTCTTTGAATGTTCTAGTTTATTTTCTTAGCATACTACGATAGGAGATTCTTATCCGATAGGCTCTTATGTTTTTTTAGATTTCCATACTAAATTTACATCACTGGTTTACACCCAGTTTTGATGTTTGAGTAAGATTCCTGTTTTCTGGGTTTTAAAAAAAATTTAAGAGACGTTTCTTGTACACCAAGCTTTCGGGTAAAAAATCTTGTCTTTGACAAATGCACGAAACCCAAGGCTGCCTTTTCTGGTTATCTGCCACTCTTTTTCCCCTGTTTTTCGGGATTTTCAAAATATTATCCACTCTCCTCCCTTTCTCGTGGAACGCACGTCCTGACTCTTTAATAAGGGTCTTAATATATAGCTTGCTTTGTTCCTAAACTCCGAGCTCGTCCTATCGAACTCGTAATTCTTGCATTCATGGCCCTCACCATTTTTTCTTTCCCACTAGATGTCACAGAATCAGGAAAGACGGTGGGGGTTGTTGCTGGCAATCCCTTACGAGCCAAAAACCCCGAGCCGAGAATCACTGTTCGCCCGGAATCAACGTCGGATACGGGAGTACGAGCTTGCGTGCGAGCAGGAGGATATTCGAGCTCATTATCGCCGTTAGATAGACGAGGTTATAGAGAAGAAGAGGAGAATTCTTCGGGAGGCCCTTTATCCGGAATCCAATTCAGGACCTAGGCCGATTCCCCTTGACCCTAGACTAAGGGTCACTGTCGCATACAATCCAGGAGAGCTTCAATTTTCACTAATGGGGGAACCTTCTTCCTCATAGCCGAGGAAATAAATGTTCGAGGCCGAGCACTATTGGAGCTCAGTTACCTCGACTAGTTAGATAACTGACATCTTGGCCCACCATGGCCTCAGCTTGTCAGGTTCTTTGAAGTGTCGAGCTCCGACTGACCACGAACGAAGCTGTTTCGCCCCTGGGGGCCGCGACGCCAAGGTGAAATACGCGGCATGGAGCCAGGAACACATGAGGGCGGGGGCACTGTTGCCTTTGAAGTCTTTTTTCAAGGACTTCACGGATTTCGTTGGGTTGGCTCCGTTCCAACTCAACACCAATTCTTACAGGGTGCTGTCTGCCCTGAGGTCACTATACCACGAGCTGACGTGGGAAGGGCCTTCGCCTAAAGAGATTTTATATATCTTTTGTCTGAAAAGCAACCCCTCCCGAGCTTGGGGAGGAGATGGCTTTTATTATCTTTCGAGCTATCCCAAAGAGAAGAAGGTCTTTGAAGATCTTCCCAATCATCCGCCTGATTTCAAAAGGGCCTTCTTCTGGACGGACGGTCTGTCCTCGTCTCGACACTACTCGTTCAGGCGGATTCGTAAGTATTCCCGTTATCTTTATTTCTGTGCTCGGTTTCTACTCCAAGGTTAAGAGTTTGAAACTATTTTTTTTTAAGATATTCCAGCCTCGATCTCGACTTATCCCGAAGTAGGTTTAGGTTCCTTCTTATCGTGGATTAGTTTTTTGGCTGGTTTGTTCCAAACCTGTTAAGTTTGCACATCTGGTTAACTCCAAACGTTTTCTGTTTTTGATAACTCGGTTATGTCCGAACTATCTAAGTTCGCGCATCTGGTTATATCCAAATACTTTGTTTTTGATCATTCGGTTATGTCCGAACTATCTAAGCTCGCGCATCTGGTTATATCTAGATACTTTATATATTTTTTATTTTTTAAGCTGATGGTATATATACAAATGATGCCCCCTTAATATCCTATGAGTGTGACCATAGGTTATTAAATTAAGAGAGATTGCAAAAAATAAAAAATAAAAAGAGATAATATACTGAATGAAATAAATCTTTATTTGATGGAAATCAAAAAGCAAACAAACTAATACAAATAGAAACTCATGGTTATAGGCAACACTTTTCCTACACTACTGATAGTAAGGTCTAAGGTGTTGGCCATTCCATGCTCGTGGTACCAGGCTCCCGTCCAATCTCGCAAGTTTGTACACACCGGGACGGATGATTGACTCTATCTGGTATGGTCCTTCCCAATTCGGCCCGAGCACCCCAGCTATTGGATCTCGCGTTGCCAAGAATACATGTCTCAACACCAGATCCCCCATTCTGAACTTTCGATCTCGAACCCTCTTGTTAAAATACCTGGTAGTTCGTTGCTGGTAAGCAACGTTTCTCAGCTGAGCCTCTTCTCTCTTTTCTTCAATCAAGTCTAGGGTTTCTTTGAGCTGAGTGTGGTTAGAACTTTGATCGTAAATCTGAGTTCAGATCGTTGGGATTTCCACCTCGATGGGCAGCATTGCCTCGCAGCCGTATGCTAGAGAGAATGGGGTATGCCCTGTTGATGTTCGAGCTATGGTCCTGTATCCCCAAAGGACTTGGGGCAATTCTTCGGGCCACCGTCCCTTTGCTTCCTCCAACTTTTTCTTTAAAGAACGTTTGAGAGTTTTGTTCACAGCTTCAACCTGGCCATTTGCTTGAGGGTGAGCTACTGATGAAAAACTCTTTATTATGCCGTTCTTTTCACAAAAGTTGGTGAACAAGTCACAATCGAACTGGGTTCTGTTGTCGGACACGATCTTCCTCGGCACCCCATACCGGCACACGATGCTTTTTACTATGAAATCAAGGATCTTTTTTGAAGTTATGGTTGCCAGTGGTTCAGCCTCCGTCCACTTTGTGAAGTAATCCACGGCGACCACAACATATTTTACTCCGCCCTTACCAGTCGGGAGAGAGCCTATGAGGTCGATGCCCCATACCGCGAAAGGGCATGGGGAAGTCAACATGGTCAGTTCGGATGGTGGAGCTCGGGGTATCGTGGCTAATCTCTGGCATTTGTCGCATTTTTTCACGTATTCGAAAGAATCCGTTTTGATGGTTGGCCAAAAATATCCTTGGCGTACGATCTTCTTGGACAGGCTGTGCCCCCCGGTGTGATCTCCGCAGAACCCTTCATGAATTTCTTCAATGATTTTTTTAGCTTCGGGAGGGGTTACGCACCTATGTAACGGCATGGAATATCCCCTTCTGTATAGCTTTCCGTCCAAAATGGTGTAACGGGGAAGTTGATACATCAACTTTCAAGCTTGGTTCCGATCTTTTGGGAGGACTCCATTTTCGAGATAATCAACTATTGGGGTCATCCAGGTCGGCTCTGTTTCGATCATACACACATCTTCCTCTTCTGGCTCGTTAATGCTAGGTGCTGATAGGTGTTCTATGGGTACAACATTTAGCTCTTCATTTTCGGCGGATGTGGCGAGTCGAGCTAAGGCATCTGCATTTGAGTTCCGTTCTTGGGGAACCTGTTCGATTGCATAAAACTTGAAATACTCCAATGCGGATTTTTCCTTCTCCAGATAAGCTGTCATTCTTGTGCCACGAGCTGGGAGTCATTGTAGCAATGTATAACTTTAGCTTTGAGCTCCTTTGCTATACGAAGTCCCGCGAGTAGAGCCTCGTACTTGGCCTCATTATTCGACGCTTTAAAGCCAAATCTTAAGGCAGAATGAAATCTACTCCCTGCGGGGGTAACCAGAATGACCCCTGCCCCGCTCCATTTTCATTTGATGAGTCGTCGACGTAAAGTTTCCACAGCTCGTGGGCCGTGGTTATTACCTCGTCGTCGGCTATACCAGCACATTCCACTATGAAGTCCGCCAACGCCTGTGCCTTAATGGTCGTTCTCGGGTGGTAGGTGATCTCGAACTATCCGAGCTCAACAGCCCATTTAAGAAGTCGACCTGAAGCTTCTGGTTTAGACAGGACTTGCCTAAGCGGTTGATCAGTTAGTACATGGATGGGATGCGCCTGAAAGTAGAGGTGGAGTTTACGAGATGAATGAATTAAGCTGAGTGCGAGTTTCTCCATCAATGGGTATCTTGACTCTGCCCCTAGTAATCTTTTACTGATGTAGTAGATGGGTCTTTGCACCTTCTCTTCTTCTCGAAGTAGCACAGCGCTTATCGCGTGTTCGGTGGTTGAAAGGTATAGGTACAGTATTTCTCCCGTTTCAGGTTTCGACAGGATGGGTGGTTCTGCAAGGTGCTTTTTGAGCTCCTAAAAAGCCAGCTTGCATTCCTCCGTCCATTCAAATTTCTTACCTCCTCTCAATAAGTTGAAAAATGGAAGACCACGATCCATAGATTTCGAGATGAATCTGCTTAGGGCTGCCATCCTGCCAGTCAGACTTTGGACATCTTTATGCCTTCGAGGTGAGGGCATGTCGATCAGGGCCTTGATCTTGTTGGGGTTAGCCTCAATTCCACGAGAGTTCACAATAAAGCCCAGAAATTTTCCTGAAGATACCCCAAAAGTGCATTTCTGAGGATTTAGCTTCATGTTATACTTTCGGAGCACGCCGAAGCACTCTTCGAGGTCATCAACATGGTTCTTGTTGAGTTGAGACTTGACAAGCATGTCATCAACATAAACCTCCATGTTGTTCCCTATTTGTTATGAAAACATCATGTTTACGAGCTGCTGGTATGTGGCCCCAACATTCTTGAGCCCGAATGGCATGACATTATAGCAGTATAGCCCTTTACCCGTGATGAAGCTCGTATGTTCTTGGCCGGGGGCATGCATGGGAATCTGGTTATATCCAGAATAAGCATCCATGAACGACATGAGGCCATGCCCTGCCGTGGCATCCACAAGCTGGTCAATCCTCGGTAACGGAAAGCAGTCTTTTGGGCAAGCTTTGTTGAGGTCTGAGTAATCAATACAGGTTCGCCACGTCCCATTGGGCTTTGGGACCAACACCGGATTGGCTACCCAGTCAGGATAAAAGGCATCCCTAATGAATCGATTTGCCTTTAACCTGTCAACCTCCTCCTTCAGTGCTTTCTTTCTGTCTTCGTCCAGCTGTCTTCTCTTTTGTTGCTTCGGGGGAAAGATTTTGTCTATGTTTAGTGCGTGGCTTGCTACATTCGGGCTTATCCCCACCATGTCTGAGTGTGACCACGCAAAGACATCCTGATTTTTCTTCAAAAAGAAAATTAATTGCTATTTTGCCTCATCTTGGAGGTGTTTTCCGACCTTCACCTTCTTCGAGGGATCAGCTTCCTCGAGCTGAACTTCTTCGAGCTCCTCTAAAGGTTCGAGGTCAACTTTCTCCTCAATCCTTGGATCAATCTCTTCGTCAATCTCTAAGATCGTTCCGTCTTTGTTTTGTACGATAACGAGTGCTTGTGCGCTCGTCTGTTTCTTTCCTCTCAAGGAGATGCTGTAGCATTCCCTCCCTGCTAACTGGTCTCCTTTCAATGTCCCGACTCCGCTAGGGGTTGGGAACTTAAGGGCTAGATGCCTTACTGATGAAACTGCTCCCAGCCCGACCAGGGCGGGTCTCCCGAGCAGCACATTGTAGGCAGATGGTAAGTCTACTACCACGAATTCCATTATCTTGGTTACCGAGACTGGATAGTCTCCCAAGGTCACGGGGAGCTCGATAGATCCCATGCTGGCGGTTCCCTCTCCTGAAAAGTCGTACAACGTGGTTGCACACGCTTTCAGGTCACGAAGGGAGAGTCCCATCTTTTCGAGGGTTGCTTTGTAAAGTATGTTGACTGAGCTCCCATTATCTATGAGAACTCGGTGGACCCTCTTGTTGGCCAGCTGAAGAGTAATGACCAGCAGATCATGGTGAGGAAACTGGACATGGGAGGCGTCTTCCTCGGTGAAGGTTATTGGTTGTGTCTCAATCCTCTGACTTTTTGGAGCCCTAGGTTCAGGTTCATAAGGAGATCCATCCCCAGTCTTCAGCTCGTTAACATATCTCTTTTGGGCGTTCCTGCCCACTCCTGCGAGATGAGGCCCTCCCGAGATGGTTATTACATCCTCTCCATCTATCGGCGGGAGCCTGTCTTCTTCCTGAGCTCGGGAATTATTTTTTTATGTCGTCGGAGGTGCGGCTACTCTCTGGCTCGCGGCCGTCTGACCCGTACTCTGGTTTTTGACATACTGTCGGAAGTAACCTCTCAAGATCAACCCTTCGATCTTGTCCTTCAATTGTCGACATTCATCGGTTGTATGCCCGGTGTCTCTGTGGAACCGACAATACTTACTGGAATCCCTCTTGGATTTTTGATTTCTCATCGGGTCCGGATGCCTAAAGGGGACCTGGTTTTCGTTAGCCAGGTATATGTTCTCCCGAGACTCATTGAGCTCGGTGTATACTCTATACATGGAGAAATACTTCTCCCCTTTCTTTTTCTTTCCTCCCTCGGCTTCCGGGTTACTTCCTTTGTTCTTTTTCCTCTTGGAGGGGTTCTCCGTGGCAGGCTTTGGAGTTGCTGGGTCCACTGAGGTTGAGGCAGAGTTGATGTTTATTGTTGTAGTTTCGGGCTGGGAAGTCGCATTGAGCGTCGACCTCGCTTCCTCTACATTAACAAACCTCTACACTCGTCTGTTAAACTCGGTTATTGACCTTACCGGTTCCCTTGTATGTCATCCCAAAGGGCACTTCCCGGCAATACAGTAGCTCGGATAGCCATCAGGTGCCCACTGTCATCCACGTCCCGAGCTCGGGCGACTTCCAAATTAAACCTCGTTAGGTAACTTTTTAGTGTTTCGCCCGGCTGTTGTCAGACGTTAGTTAAGGTGGATGCCTCTGGTCTGACCCCCATCATTGCTCGGAACTGCTTCTTAAAGTCTTTAGACAACTGTTCTCAAGAAGTTATTGAGTATCTCTTATATTTTTCGAACCAACTTTTGGCAGGTCCTGCCAATGATGTTGGAAACAACATGCACCTGAGCTCGTAACCCATGTTACTGGCTCTCATGATAGTGTTGAACGTGCTCAGGTGACTACATGGGTCGGTCTTTCCTTCAAACGTTGGGATGTGAGGGATCCAAAACCCTTGAGGAAATGGAGTGTTGGAAATATGGGGAGCAAACAGCTCGAGCTCCTTGTCAGAGTCCTCATATCGACCATTTCCTCGTTCATTCTTCAAAAGCCTAAAGGCTTTTTCGAGCTGATCGATTCTTTCTTGGACTGGGTCCGTAGGAGGTACTGTCTGGAATTGATTGTCATTGATCGTGATTCCAGGCTCGTGTCTCCGCAAGGGATCTCTACGCCTATTCAAGCGATCCCTCAAGTCCTGATTTGTTTAATCTCCTTTACCACGACTCTGATTCAGGTGATTTCGCTGGTCGGAACAATTTTTACGGCTTCCGGTATTCTTACGACCTTGGTCATGCTTACTGACCGACCTGGTATCTCTGGACTCATCACTGGCAAAACTCATTGCTCGGTTATTTCGTGATGGATTCTTCCCATGTCGCCTTGTCTCCGCTGTGCGAGACCAAGACGTTTGACTTTTCTCAGATGGGGCGTCTCTCCGCTCCTGGAAAGTCTCCCCGTTTCCTTGTCTTTCCCTCGCACACCCTTCATCCTGATCTCGAACGGGTTGAGCGTTCCTGCGGGGGGGCGAAGGATATCTTATGGGTGATGGAGGGAAACGTATAGGCGACGGTGGCTGCCACCCTTGTCGCGGCCTAAAGGGTCCAGAATTTGCCCGAGATGGGTCGGTCGCATTTGGTGCGCTCCCAGGTACCTGAGTCCGAGCCTCTGCAGGGGTTCGGTTATTCTCAGTTCCTGCAGGCACTTCCACAGGCGGGTTAGCCGGGGCCCGAGCCCGAGTACTCCCCTGGGGCCTAGGTGGAGCGGATGGCTCTGCTGGTGCCGGAGGTTGAGTCGGCCTCCTTGTGGCAGCATCTTTTCGTGGACGCCCACGGGGTCTCCGGGGAGAAACATGCACGTCCCTTGGAGGAGGGACTTGGTTTTCGCACGGAGGCGGGGGCTGAGCCACCTGCGCCTCTGCGACTATCCTTGTCAACTCCTCATTTCGTTTGTTGGCCTCTGCCAACAGCTGCTTCAATTGCCAGTTTTCAAGTTCCACAATAGGAACGTACCGCTCCGGGTTGTAGTACATATCCTCATCCCTTGGTGGAGGAGGTGGTCCCCGGGAATCAGAAGACCCACTTCTCTCTTCAACATCTGGGTTCTCCATTGGTTGTTTTCCAGGACGTCTTGGGTAATTTTCTTCAGGTGTGTTCTGATTGTTTGTGGCCATGACTTTTTCAGGGATGAATGCTTAAGGATCTCAATGAAAGCACCAAACTGTTGACGCCGTTTTTCGTCAACAGTGAAAGAAGAGCACGCAAACAATTACTAGTAATGTCCAATTAAAAAATAACAACACAAAACACGATTTTTACGTGGTTCAGTAGTTAAATCTGCCTAGTCCACGAGTCTCTGTTATTAAACTCAAGATTATCTCTGGAAATTCTTAAGCATGAATTCTTCAGAGTTTTCTCTCAAAGTTCAGAATTTCGGTCCATTACAATGGTGCATGACTTCTCTATTTATAGAGAAGGTTGCAGAATACTATCCCACATATTTTGGGTAGTTACTCTTTTTGTATAAATAAAATAAATGGCTTTAAATGGTTGCAATCCTATATAAAAGGAAACGTCCCCTGAAGACCAGGGGGCGTATAATTAATCGAATAATATCCCATGATTTTATGGGATTTACAATAATAAATGCAGAACACACCCCTTATAAACTATACTTATAGATATTCAAAGTCATTATCATATATCTCCAAGGCCTTAATCTTCCAGGTTTCTCATTGGCTTTCGAGCTAATGACATCTCCCGAGGTCATATGGCTTCGAGATCGTACGTACGTCAGGCTCGGACCCCATGATCCGAGGTCATTCCTGAGGATAGATGCATCACGGGAGCTACCTTTCGAGATCGTGAACGTTTCGAGGCCACCACGTTCGAGGTCGTCTCGAGTCTTGCAGGCTTGATATTTAATCCTGGAGCATACTTCGAACTTGACGAATTCATCCACTGCGAATCCAGCTTTCGAGGTCACATTTAACATGGCTCGAAATCTGGGTATAACACTATATAATGCGTTGATGATCAAATGATAAAAGGTTGGAAGAATTTCAAGTACAAGTTACATGGATATTTCAAAGATATTGGAGGAGAAGAAGATGTTCAGATGGCAAAGAGTAAACAACATCCCAATTTGAAGGATGATCGCCAACAAGATTGGAAGATGTTGTGTGATTGCTGGTTTTCTGATGAATTTAAGGTAATTATATATTCTCTTGAAATAGTTACAATTTTATTAATATTATTAATAACTTCTCTTATTCTCTTTTTCAAGAAAGGTCAATGAAGAATGTTGTCAATCATTCAAAGAGAAAGTGAGAGTCTAGAAATGGATCAGTTTCAACATCGCGACACCACATTCGACGTGGAATGGTGTTAGCATCTCCCACTAGCCAAAGTGAGACTTAGCATTTGAAACATTTATGATGAGAAAAAGGGAGTATGGATTGAACCAGATTTACTAGAAATATATGTAAGTAATTTAATTTTTAATTTTATAACTTATTATAATTATCATTACTAATTAGAAAAAAAAATGTGTATATAGGATAAAAAGATGGTGTTGAGGGCCCAACACACTCCAAAAGAAATGTTTGATAAAGACATTATGGAGTGTATTCTTGGACGTTTGTCTGTACACTTGAAAGGTTGTGGTTGATCTCTTTCAAGTACAACCACTACTTCCCTTAGCCATACAGTTGAGTCAAATAAGCCAACATATGAACAACTAGCCCAATGCTTTGATGATGCAAACAATCGGCTTGATTCTACAAATGATCAACTAAGTGTTGTTATAGAAATACTAAGGAAAAATAATATGATGCCACCACCTCTATCATATCAATGTTCCGATGCAAACGTCAGAAATGATCTCGACCCCTCAATGCTAGAGAAACAAGATGATTCGTAGTATTTTTATGGTTTACTTTATTACTTCAAAAACTTTAACATTTTATTATTTATATTTTTCTTTATGATCAATTTATAAAATATGTTTTCTTTCATCTTTTATAAAATTTATCTGTTTTTAGTTGATTAATTTTATTTATCACCTATAATTAATTGAATTTAAATATTTTCCAAAATAATTATTTAACAATTCTTACTAATAAATTGTACTATTGCCTACACATATATAAGTGTAGGTAAATCTGGCAACATAAACGAATGCCACGTGGACCAATAGGCAACTAACGCGCGTAAGAAAACCTCACAAAGCCATGTCATCCACCAAACGCCATGTAATCGGTCGCATGTGCCACGTCATTACTCATATTCTACGTAATTAACCATGTGGCATGCCACGCCTTCTGCCACGTCGAACATTAAGTCAATGATATTGACTCACTTCTGTGGGGTCCATGCAATTTTTACCTACCAATATGCTAATCGTAGGCAAGAATACATTTCTTGACTAACTATAACCTACTAATACATATTAAAATATGTAGGTAAAAGGGTTTACCTACCAATATGATACATTTATCCATGAATAATATTGGTAGGTAAAGGCCAAATTTCTTGTAGTGCCCTCCAATAGTACCAGCTAAGGTTTTCTAATCCATAGTTCAACACTTCAGTCAAGTCATTATGACTCATAACAACAACTTCAAGCAAATGTAACAATTTATGCAAGCTACAAATCTGAACATTCAAGCTCCACAATTTTAGCCTGTCAACTTGGACATGAATATGATACAGCCCATGATGACGAACTTTCCAGGCTCAGGCCAATTTCCACCACAGTAGCCATAGCCACCACAACAGTCCAACGATGATGACGACTTTGAGATTAATTTAGATGACATTTAGTATATTATTTTTTAAAATTTATTAATATTTTGTGTTATTTTTTTACATTTTGGAGACTATACTACTTATGTTTGTACTACGTTAAACAAAATAGTTTTTTTTTGATATCATATCAATGTTAAATATTATTTTATTAATAATAAATTAGTTTTATTATTTAATTAATTATTTGGTTTTATTATTTAATTAATATTTTATTAAATAAATTTTAATTAATATAATTAAATTTTTTTTTAAAAATTATTATATACCTACAGCGACGACATGTTGTCACAGTAGGGTGCTCGCTGAACACGAAAATTTGAGATCTCGTGACCCTACAGCGATGACATGTCGTTGCTGAAGGCATATAAACCCATATACATTCTATAGCAACGACATGTCATCTTTGTAGATGTTGGTAGTCTATGGACCTACAACGACGACATGTGGTCGTTGTAGGAGTTTTTGAAATTCAAATTTTGCAACCACCTACAGCGACGACATGTCGTCACAATATCCCAGTTCAACCGAAAAAAAATAATTTCCTTTTGCGATCGACATGTCGTCGCTGAAATAAAACCCTACTGTGAGGACAATGTTTTGGCGACGACATGTTGTCGCCGACCGCTACACATACGGACCTACTGCGACGCCATTTTGGCGACGACAAAAGTCGTTGTTGTAGACCTATTTTCCTATAATGTATGTCGTAAGTATATAATTGAGTTTGCATGTGTACTAACTTGTTACATGAATAATCATATGTTAATTGAGGATTCCATCGAGAGTTCTAATAACCTTAACTATATTATAGTAGTAATTGAATCAGTTCATGATCAATAAATCTTCCTATACATAATCACTTGTGTTTCTACTAAATGTATTATTTTTCAAGTTATATTTGTGATTTTGAATCTTAATATCTAACAAATTTTTAAAAATATCATTCCCAGTAGGGGAGCGGGGTTGGGCGTTGATTCATTTGTTGGTTGAATTCATGATATATTTATATATATATATATATATATATAAATATATAGTTTGTGCTGTTGTTGCAAAGTGTTGAATATAATTAAACTTAGTTTGGCTCATGCATGTGGTTAATCTTAATTTATGTTATGCTAGCTAGGCCTGGGTTCCTATTGAAAAATGCAATGTCATGCATGGTCACGTTACATGTATCATCACCTATTCTGCTTATGAATTATTTTACATAAATTATGTTTTTTTTATAATTTTTTTTATGTCAGATTGAATTATTTTTAAATATACGATTTAAGATGCTATATACTATTGTCCCCAATCATTACCGTTAGGGGTGGAGCCAAGGGGACAAATGGGTTGTGCTCCTTTCATTTTTATTTATAAATTTTTAATTGAATATAATATATATGTAAATATATATTTGAAAGAAAAGAATGATTTCTATAATTAATAGACAAACATTTCATTAGCTAAAGGGTATTATAATTATTAATTTACTTTCAATAACATAGACGCCTACTCATCCTAAGTACTTAGGCATTTCAAAGCTAACGGTTTGTTAAATGGGTCACTTGATTCCTCTTGTAGAAAATGTAGTGACATGGATCGCAAAAATTTCCAACCATCGAGACAAATGGACGAAACCACATAATATATAAAAAAATGAATGGTAAAAATCACTACCAAATATATTGATTCACAACATCCACAATAAAAGGCAGCCCTGCCACACCCCGATCTGAAAGGGCAGCTAATATCTTGAATCATTATTTTTTAACACTACCAACAAAAAATATCTTGAATCATTATAATTTTATTCTATATTCTAATTGTCGTCACTGCTTTTCTCACCACTAATGGGTACATCTCCATAAATAGCGTCAACGTCAATTACAAGAATGTCATTTATTCGTTAGTTGTTAATGTATTGATGACCTCATTAATTTTTAACTCATACTCTAAATATCTTGGACCTTGTTTCGATCGGCCATGTGCTCTGGTTTGACCACAGGCGACAAGGGTCAAAATCTTTGTCATAAATTCAAAAGCCAATTTCTCAGTGCATTGTCAAAACGAAGCAACTTGTCCTGTATATTGTTCTCCTTAATTTATCGTTGCTTTCCTTTGGTTGCCTAGCTATTGTGCTTCATTAAATTTTCGATATTTTCTTTAATTCCTCATTAGATAATTAGTCTAGACAAGAGCAATTACACTTGCCCTAATAAATGACCTAATTATATTGCACTAATTGCACTGGTTATCAGTAGTGCTCAAAGTTACACATTTGGAATTAATTTATTATTACATGCACCAATAACAATAACATGCCACCTAGCAATTCCCTTATGAAAAGCTGATGTCTTATTTGTTGCATGGACAGATAAATTTGGTCCACACATACACATCGTACACAGTGTCCGATATGTGTAGCTTGGCTTTCAACTTGCATACATATGATTCAACTAACATTGCAAGTGTATATTTATGATTTATAATAAAATTAATACTTTGTAGCTGATAAAATATTACCATAATTATATGCAAAAGGTTATGATTAGTGCTATAATTAATTAAACAAAAATTATAACAAAAAGTTATCATTATTTGCTGACATAAAATTTGAGAAATGATGCATTAAATGGGGTCCTATAACAAAAGAATTCTAGCCACTCTATATAAGTCATATTGGTCCTATTGTTTCCCTTGGTTCCCAAAATACCCCTGGCATTTGTTTCCCACAGTCTCTCTGTATTCTCTCTCTCACTTTCTTAGTCCCGAAGGAAGAAAACTCTCAAACCCAATTTAATCTGTCAGAACCCAAGGAAATTAGAGAAGCATTGTCTTCCACGACCATGACCAAGCATCTGTGGCTCGGATATTGTCGGAGTTGACAATCGGAGAAGGCAAAGGAGAAGAGCGTCGAGCAAACAGACCAAGCTTGAAGAAACAACCCCCAAGAAAGCGAAGGTGAGGGATTTTCTTTTTAATCTGCAATGTGTATGTGCCTGGTTTTTGTTCATAGGATAGATCGGGGCTGGGGAATGAAGAAATCTAGATTTTTTTTTTAGATTTTTTATGTACCGCGATATAAATCGATAGGTCTCGATATTATTCGATTGTATATGTTAGGTTCTAGATTTGAATGTGCCTCGATAGGCCTCAATAGGACTCGATAATATTTTAGGCATATAGCTGATTTTAGCATCTACCGCGATAGGACTCGATGATATTAGACTTATGGATAATTTTAGCATCTGCCTCGATAGGACTCGATGATATTTGGTATATGGTTGATTTTAGCATCTGCCTCGATAAGACTCGATAAGCCTCAATGATATTAGGCATATGGCTGATTTTAGCTCCTGCCTCGATAGGCCTCGATAGGACTTGATAATATTAGACTTATGGCTGATTAAGCACCTGCCTCGATAGGGCTCGATAGTTACCATATTGTTTAACATTTTTTTTAACTTTTTTTTCTTTTCAAATGCCTGAATTGATTGTGCCATTGGAGAAGCACTTTCCTGGTCGTGTCACCTATAGGGGTAGTGCCTACTTGGAAACTGATATCGCCCAATAAACTCCTAAGAGGTCGCAGTAGTAATCGGGCTATGTCGTATCCACAGAGAGGTAAAATACAAAATTAAAAGAAAGATTAGTAAATTAAAAATAATAAACTTTGGAAAAATATAAATTTGAAAAAGAATATAAACATTAAATGAATAAAATCGAGGAATTAGAATCAGAAAGAAAGTATGGAAGGCATAGGTTTCATTCATGCAAACATATATATATTTTAATAAAATTGATTCATTCTACTCAACTATAATTCTACACCATTAATTATAGTTGGAAAATATATATAATAAAGCTCACCTTAAAATATGTTCTTTAATTAAATTATACTAACTTCTAATTTTAAAAACCTATCATATTATATACTTTAAAGCGACAAAATACCAATGGGAGAATGCAGTAAAAATCATATAATATAACAAATATTCCAAATTAAATTAAAAACCTAAATTACATAAGAAGAGCATGACTAGACTTATGTAAAAGATAAAATTAAATTTAGAATAAAAATTAGAAGAAAATAAATTTAATTGTAACAAATATATATAAATGAAGAACAAAATAAAGAATCAATATATTAAAAATATAATGTTAAACATAAACTCCACTCTAGCCTTTCCACAAGAAAATTTAGCCTAAAATAGGCATTGTTTTCACTCACAAAAATGTAAAAGAAAAATAGGAAAAATAAGTGTTTTTCTCTCCAACAATACTCTCTACTCCTTTCCACAATCTGATAATTTACACTGGCTTTGGTTCTCTATTTATAGAGAAATTAGGACCCAAAACGTGTAAAATCGTGTACAAAATAGTGGGGGAAATGGCTACAAAATCTAATGGAGTGGAGCAAATGGTGTTGGGTCATGGGGGACAAGTGCTGACCGTGGCAGCTGACAGGTCGGGGCGTGGGGAGCAGCAAGCAACGTGGCGTGCAATGGTTGGCTCGGCTGGAGTGTAGCAGAAAGTGGCAGCATGTCAGGTGCGTCAGGTGTCAGACAGAGTGGGTTGGCGGCTGGGTTGGCGGCTAGCGTGGCTTGGTTGGCCAAATGGCGGGCTGCCAAGTGGCAGCATGGGAAGCAGCCATTGCTTGGGTTTGGGCTCCATTTTGGGCCATTTCATCTTCAAAAATGCCATTTTCTTCATGATTTCTTCAATTTTAATTCTTTCTTTCTCCTTTCTTTTTCTGTGTCAAAAATATATTTTATTTCCTGAAAATTAAACACAAATTAAATTAAAATTAATATTTTCAAATATAAAATATATGACAATAAATCCATGAAAATATTAATTAAAACTTAATTAATTTTACACTTTAAGATTAATAAAATGATATTTTTGAGCACTAATCAGAAACCCTTATAGAGAAATTTAAGAGGCACGGGCTAATTGAACGGGCACAGGCATGGCCGTTGGGGCAGTTCTTCAAGGCTAAGTCATTTAGTTTTTCTGAGGTTCTGCTGCATCAGCTTATGTTGTAGAAGGTGGAAAGCAAGAAGGCTGAAGAGGGCCACTTCTGCTTGGGCAACATTCTTTGCAAATTTGGGATTGCAGAGTTTGCCCTAGTCACCGGGCTAAATTTTGGGAACACCCCGTCCCCAGAAAAGTTGAGAGAGCATCTTTCAAGTGATCGGATAATCCATGAATACTTTAATGGTGATTCGAAGGTTAATTTCATCCAGTTGGAAGATTCTTTGAAGGCCTCGACAAACCCATAAGATGCATTTAAGCTGGGTTTGTGCTATTTGATAGAGGGGGTACTGAATTCCCTAGAGAAGACAACGACGATATGGGGTGATTCCCTGAAGATGGTTGAGGATCTTGACTAATTTTTCAAGTATCCATGGGGGAAGCTGTCCTTCAAGAAGGTTATTAGAGGAGTTCACAAGGACATGTAGAAGCAATTGAAGCATTACGAGGCGAAGAAGAAAGAGGGTTCGAGCAAAAAACAGAAGGAGTCGAAGTATAGTTTCAATGGCTATGCACCCACACTTCTTTACTGGGCTTTTGAGGCCATGCTAGCTCTCAGGAATAAGTTCAGTGAGCACAGTGGGAACCAGATTCTGAGGATTCTTAGCTGGGCTACGAAGATCAATATCACTATTTCGACAACTCAGTTGGTTCCTATATTCGCCAACCGTCGAGTAAGTTCCATTTTATCTTGTTAAATGTCACAAATTAATTGATTAATGATTTATTTTATTAAATTTTTTCTGACACATGTTATTCAACCATGCAATTAGTGGTATTTTTCATGTTGAAGCCACGTCCCGGTGAGGTAGTCTAATACAATAGCCTTCCAGATGTTGATTCCAGGTTAAACCCTGAGTTGGAATAAACTGTGGGGGAGGCTGGGACTGCAGTGGAGGAAGTAGTGCCTGAGAAGGAGGCATAGAAGCTGCAGAGGTTGCAATGAAGCCTCCATTTTTTACAAGGATGTCCCGAGGGTTGAGGAGGGCACTTCATAGGCTTGTGCACCTTCCTCTAGTTAGGTTGCCCAGCCTGATTATGAGAAATTGATGCAGAGACTCGAGAGGATTGAGGAGGGCCAGGCAAACTTACTTCAAAATCAGATTACGATCATGGCTTAGTTGGCGCAGCTACTTTCAGTGGTCTCAGGTCGATCCACCCATGTAAAATCAGATACAAAGTCTGATATCTTGCCTGAGGACTACGAGCCTGGTGATCCACCCTCCACTCCACAGGCCCAGAAATTTGTAGTTGCCAGTGACGCCAACAGTCCCAATGTACGAGTACTACAGCCTGAGGAGGCAGCTGGCCTTGAAGTTTTCAGGAAGAAACGCAGGCCCAGGCATTTTGATGACTTCACCTACCCAATAAAGAGGATGAGAGTATATAAACAAGGGCTAGTTACTGAACCTTTGAGGAAGTGTGAACTGCAGCAGGAGAAGAGCTTCCATAAGTGGATCATCGGGAAGATCGACAACAAGAGAGGTCGGAACGTCCATACTGGGACGCACGGTGTGGCATAGTTCTTGCAGTTGCACACAATCCATACTTGGGTTTGGGATTCGGTATGTAAATTACATTTATGTTTTCAATTCAATCTTAAAATATATTTATTGAACTAACGAATTTTCACATTTTTTCAGCATATTGATGCCGCTCTGCACATGGAACGCCACCGACGCCACTTTTATTATGCTACATTTCGGCAGGATGCTGCGATCATGAACACCACCTTCCCCCCAAGTGTGCCTTGGTCATTGGAATCATTTCAAAGAGACTGGCACTAAGTATACATGGGGCGACGATGTGTTGAAAATGCTGAAGGGCGATGATAATCAATTCCTCGTATCTTGGAAAAATGTAAGTGAAGTATATTTTGCCTTGCACGTCGAGAAATCTGCACATTGGATCTCCATTGAAGTCTCCATTCCAGCGTGGTGCATCAACATTTATGATTCCAACCATAGCGTGCTTAGTTCGACTCTATTGGGGGAAGTGATCAAGCCTTGGTGCTTATTTTTGCCTTCGTTGTTGTGGTGTTCTGGCATATTTGACGACCATGACGACCTCCGTAGATATCCTGAGCAGAACGCAAAGCCTTTTTCTTATTGTCGTATTTCTCCTGAGGAGTGTCTTCAGACTAAGACAAGCTATTCCCTTATTTATTAGTGTATTTTGAAATTTGAATATTAATGTTATTTTTATCTTCTATTGACACAAATTCAATTAGATGTAGTGGGGATTGTCGTATGTTTTCCATGAAACATATCGGCATTTGGTTTCCAGGCTACCACTCGATATCATTATCGATGAGAACATCCAGTATTTCAAAACCAAGTGGTGTGCAGATCTGTTCTATAAGAATTTGTCCCCATGATACTCTTTACATTTTCTTAATACACCTTTTGTATAGTATAGCATATAGTTAGTTTTGTATATTATTTTTTTTTATCAAATATTATTATTTTTTGAAAAAGTTATTAAATAAAAAACTACTAAATTCACATAATGTGTCTACCTCAACAAAACTCGATGGGTCAAACGAACTACCTCGATAAGCCTCGATAGCTAAAAAATAATACTAACCAAATCTACCTCGATAGGACTCGATTGACCTCGATAGTCATAATAATAAATGCATATATTTAGATCAAAACCAACAAAGTATTAGAAGAAGTACTAAATATAATAAATGTAGAAAAATCAATTGAATAATTACATAACACAAATTTTTAAAGCCTAGCTTTACATGACTTCCTATTGTGCCCACTACCACCACATCTGCTACACTTACGTGGCTTGGCGATCTTTTCCCCGCTTGAAGCATAGCGATTTGTCTTTTGCCTACCAACTTTCTGCTTCTTGGACCTTCCTACAGGGGTTTTCTCAATGGGGACGCCGACAACCGTATCTCTGATGTGATCATGGATTACCCATTCATCCTCGTTCCCAACATGGTAAATAGTTTCTTTATAAGTGTCCATCAATGCCTCGATTCTATAGTAAGGGGAACACAATGAGTAAATGTTTATGCTTTTTTTTTCTGGCTGCAGCAAAAGCATGTACACAAGGTATCCCAATGGTTCGGAACTTGCAACAAGAGC
Organism: Humulus lupulus; assembly: GCF_963169125.1. Lineage (NCBI taxonomy): Eukaryota > Viridiplantae > Streptophyta > Magnoliopsida > Rosales > Cannabaceae > Humulus > Humulus lupulus. The sequence goes on along the minus strand of NC_084797.1, from coordinate 224,463,095 downwards.
ATGATTTTGTGGCCAAGTTCACCTCACCATCACCATTACCATCGACCACAAGAAATTCATGATGACTAGGGACTTGGACATCCAGGATAATTGCTTTATCACCTATTTGCTTCAAATCCTTTTCCATCTCAGGTGATAACAAAGTTGTTGCTTTTGCCGCTCTTTGACGTCTATCTGCAAACCTAGACTGAAGAGTGAATCTAATGAATTCAAAAAAAGTGGCGACTGGAAACCTCCTTGCCTCCTTGGTTTTATTGTTAATGCTTTCTGCGTAGTTACTTGTCATGATATTGTATCGGTTACTAGGAAAATAAGCGCTACTCCACCTTTCAAAACCAATTCCCTCAAGAAATTGAGCAATGGACGAATCAATTACCTTAATATTGTCAAAGAACTTGTGAAATTCCATTCTTCAAAACGCGTACGCTGCACACCCCATGATGTCTTGACAGTGGTTAGTTTTGAATTTTCCCACCACATTCATACAAATCTGATGGTAACATGCACCGTGATACGCATCTGGGAACACAAGCTCCAAAGCACGATTACTGCTTTTATGCCTGTCCGATACAAAAGCTAGGTTCTCAACGTCCCCTATGGCTTCCTTCAATTTTCTCATGAAATAAGTCCAAGAGTTATGGTTCTCACTGTCCACCAATGCAAACACAATTGGAAACAACTGGTTGTTTGCATCCAACGCAACAACACAGAGCATGTGGTCACCATACTTATTCTTCAAGAATGTACTGTCCACACAAATTACAGGATGACAGTACTGGAAACCACGCCTAGAAACACTGAGGGAAGAGAAGCAATACACGAAACAATCATCTTCTGCTACAAAATCAATAATTGTACATGGGTTCTTATGGACCAATTGGCACAGGTATCCAGGTAACTTGGAGTATGATTCCTTAGGTGTCCCTCTGACATACATAAGAGCATTTTCTCTGCATCTCCACGCCTTCTCATAGCTTAATTCAACCCCCAAAATGGTGTTTCATGTCCTCCTTTATGTTGTTTGCCATGTACCGAGTACCATCGGTAGAAAATTTCCTCTTGATTAGGTGCCAAACAACCCATGGTGATGCTTGACGGTGGTCCTTATCTCGAATTTCTTGTGAGCAAGTGTGTACTTCGTTGTATACAGTAATCTCGAACATTTCAAATCGCATTTTTTTCTTACTCCTCAATCTCCAAACACAATCAAGATCCTTGCAGGTAATGTACCACACATCAGTCCCATATTTCTTTATTATAAACTCAAAATTATTTTTCATCGCAAATATGGATGCTTTGGTTTTCAATTCAAGCTTGTTCTAAAAGAACTTGCCAAGGTGCAATTCTCCTGAAGCTTTGCTAGTTGAGAAATGATGTTGATGTGAGGCCTCTATATCCTCTTTGGTGAACATGGGAGCACTCCATGTTCTACGATCTTCACCTAAGTCCAATAGAGAACTCCATCTAAAACTATCATCGGTTCTACTTGGACCTGTACGACTACTGTTGGTCCCAAGTGTTTGCCGATCTTCTATTCTACGCTCCTCAGCTACCATAACATTTGAACTTTGAGTTGGCAAATTTTCCCTAATATCTGGCCCATCAAGATCTGTTGCATCAACAACAGGATCGTCATTGACATAAGGATCGTAGCCATAGGGATCATACTCTGTTGTGTCATGCAAACATGGCAGATCTCTAACAGGGATATCATCATGGACTATAACGTCTGGATTTGTCTCGGGAACAAATGTTCCAACCTCACTTTGAGTTCCTTTGAAACCATGACATGGGGGAGAAATGTTCTCTTCAAATCGAACTTATTTATTAATGCTGGGAGAGGCTGATGCATTTCTTATACCTCCCTTCTTAACCAATGTAACACATAGAGGAATCAACTTCTATACAGATTACGATGCTAACCCAATGAATGCACACACATGCCCATCATTTTTTATAATGGTAGGTTTGACGGATTGTGATAGGCATGTGTACGGGACCTCAATTTTCAACTCATGCACACGTTTATCCACTTCAAGCTCATCGTACAGAATGTCAAGCAGTTGCTCATACGTCACACCCTTCTCCAAAGGCAGAAATTGAATTTCAGCATCCCTGAAAATCCAGTCCTTATTTTCAAATTCCCAAACACCATTAAATGCAACAAATATGGAAACATATGATTTTGTATCAAAAAAAAAAGAAGGTAAAAAATTAAAACTATAACATCAAACAACAAAAAGTCGATTCATATCAAAGTCAACCTATTGAGGTCAAACTATCAAACTATCGAGGTTAACCCATCAAAGCCCATCGAGTCCCATCGAGGCATACACTGCATAAATTAAGTTCTATGCCTCTATCGAGGACCATCGAGGTACGTATTGTTCCTAAAAGTCCGAGGTTTTTATCGAGGTCCATTGATGACCATCGAGTCTCATCGAGGTAGCCATTTTCCCCCCTGATGTGAGGCTTTTATCGAGGTCCATTGAGTCTTATCGAGGTAGTCATTTCCCCTAATGTGTGAGAGTTTTATCGAGGTCCATCGAGGACAATCGAGTCTCATCGAGACATATCGAGGTAGAAAAATAATATAAACATATGAGGGTTTTATCAAGGTCCATTGAGGACCATCGAGTCCTATTGCGGCAGACAAAAAACCAAGAAAGGAACGAAAATCCATTCCGACAATGAAAAATTACAATAAAACATGAAGACATGCACAGATCTGTTCGTAATAGCAAAAACAATATTGATAAACAAGTTTCCTCACTACATATAACAAATATATACTTACCCATAAGATTTTTATCTGAAATCCAAAATAAGGTTCTTGCCTTGAAAGGATTCACAACTTGCCCCTGAAATCCAAGCTCGGAAATTTGTATAGATTAAGCTGCTTTTTTTTTTTTTTTTGTGCGAGAGCTTGAGAGATAGAGAGAGAAAACGTAAAAAAATAGAGAGGGAGAATACAATGAGAGAAAAAGAAAAGGAAATTTATGATAGAGGCATTTTTGGGAATCCAAAGAATACTAAAATAAAAATGTGATGTTTTTTTAGTTTGTTATCATTTTGTTATACAGTACCACTTAATGCATTAAAAGTCAAATTTCCTTTCTATAAATAAATATCAACATGAATAAACTATATATATTCATCAAGCACACATACATATATCTTCTATATAATAAGTGTCACTACTACAAAAAAGGCTTTTCTCTGCGGTTTTTTTGCTCAATACACTGCGGTTTTTGAGAGTATTGAAAAGCGCAGTGTATTCGACTGCAGAGAAAAGTGTTACGCAAACCGCGGAGAAAAGCTACACTTTTCTCTGCGGTTGTAGTAAGCCAACCGCGGAGAAAATAGACTTTTCTCTGCGGTTGTAGTAAGCAAACCGCGGAGAAAAGAGACTTTTCTCCGCGGTTTGTTTATTACAACCGCAGAGAAAAGTCTCTTTTCTGCGCGGTTTGCTTACTACAACCGCAGAGAAAAGTGCTTCTCATTAAAAAAAAAAAAAATTCAATTTCGGTTGATAACCCAGCATTTTTAATAAAAAAAATTAATTTTCAATTTTAATTATACATAATTATTTTCAATAGTATAACTAATTTGTTAAATTGTTATATATACATTTAATATCTAATACAAAATAATTGGCTAGTAATGAATCAAAGACTTTAATCATTCTAACCAATATAAGTTAGAACTTTGATCTTACATACATACAAAAATTTAGATTTCATAAACAAATGGCATTAATCTAGCTAACCAATCACTTTGTAATGTGCACATTTAATTAATTTGATGGGGCAAATACTATAAGGTTAGAGGATGTGAGTTGGGGTTGATATAAGAGAGAATTGGAGTCATTTGTATTGTTTGTGTTTAATTAGAGTTGAATTCCATTTTTTGTTTTGTTTTGTTTAATGTTTATTAATGCCGATAAAAGTTAACAAAATATGTTGAAAAAGTTTCCATCATCCATGGCATTATGATCATAATATATATTCAAAAAGTCAAGTTCTTGATCTCATCAGAGAGAAGATGAATGATATGATGAATATTGGATTTGGAAAATATCATCATTATCATTGGACTCGGATGATGACAAACTGAGCTTACAAATTAACAAAATATGGGAAAAGCTAGTCTATCACAGAACTGGATTAATGAAGGCGAACAAATGCAAATAAAAGCGAGCTTGTAAGCCTCTTTTCATTCTATGATTGAGCCCACCAAAAAATTGAAGATCCTGGAAATATTTATGTATTCCAAGATGATTATGAGATACCCCAAGTAGTGGAGCATCTTCAAACAAAACTTCAAACCAGTTGAAGATAAATGAATTAGCTAGCTAGCTCTTTTGTGTTTAATTAGTACGTATGTTACCCTAATAATAGTCAACCTATAATTTTAGATCATTATTTCAAATCACTTAACAAGTATCTCATATATGAATCCTTTCAAAATACAAGTACAAAAATATATAATAACTCACTACTAGATGTTGTCAAAACATAGTTTAAATTCTACTCTGAGTTCCTATTTCCTTAACTTTCTTTCAACTCTTTTCTCCTCACAGTTTCCTCTTCACCTAACATATTAGAAAGTAAATACAAGATTTTTTTTTCAGGGGTCATCAGTAAATCCTCTATCTGTAAAAGGAAGAGAGATATTAGCAATTCTTCTAGCATCCAACCACTCTATACATTGACAATGAATTCTTTTCGGATCACTACAATTTGTTTGGCAAAATTCTAAAAATTGGTTGAATCCGTCTTGAAATTGTTGTGTTTCTCTATCCTCAAGAATCCATGACTTATCCATAATGATAATATCTACCTAATTCCTAAGTTGATTAAGAAAAGAAAATTAGTATAGTAATACTCTAAAATTATGTTCAATTATTAAATTATAAAATGAAATGGGCAGAGTTTCATTTATTTTTATAACATATCCAAAATTCATATGTATTTAAAATTTTAACAAAAACTAAAATATTATTATTATATATAGTAACTTATAAAACATGTTCAACTAATATCATCAAAAAAAAATTGGGCAGAGTTTCCTCTGTATTTATAGCATATCCCAAGTTATCTACATATAAATTCACATCAAACAAAACATATAACAAACAACATGCATGTTCTTAACCATAAGTCACCGCAGCACACAGAAAATTCACAGATCCTACTTCACTAAGACACACATATTCTCAACCTTCTGTTATCTCCGCAGCACACAATTTTATCTCAGAACCTACTTCACTATGGATGGATATCTAATATATTCAAACTCCTCTAACAATAGTTTGTAAATATAAAAAATAAAAATAAAAAATTAAGTAGTAATTACTACTTACCTTAAAAATTAATATTCAACAATTTCAACCTCACACTCAAACAAATATTTCCTACAATAAAAAGTTAAACATTAGTAAATATATGGTAATTGAATTGATCCTAAAATAATATAATTAACAAAAATATACTTTAAAAAAATAATTACCTAAATAATATACAAAATTATGCAAGCACTAATTTTTAATATAAAAAATTATGTAAACAACATTATTATAAATAAAATAATACAAAAATACCCTAAAACCGAAATATACATTAAAGAAATCAACTATTAGTGATCAATACACGTTTTAAACGATGAAAATATCTTCCAATCCTATATAAAATTTCAAAAATATTAAAAAAAATAACCATATAAACATACATAGAAACCACCATTAAACCCACACAAAATTTCTTCATTTTTACCCTAAAACTTCAAAATAACTCAAGATTAAGTATATATACATGATTTTAAGCTTTAATATGCAAGGAAATGGAAAAAAAAACAAAAAAAATGGACAATGTGGGGCTTACCCGTGGGTAGGGACGGTGGTGGGAGAGCTTCGGCCGTGTCTCTGTGAAGGGGAAGAAGATGTGCAAATGAGAGGGAAAAATAGGTTTTTGTGCTTAAGTGGGTGGAGACCACTTTTCTCCGCGGTTATATACCCAAAACCGCAGAGAAAAGTGGACTTTTCTCTGCGGTTTTGGGTATAGAACCGCGGAGAAAAGTGGGGAAAAGTTCTACACTTTTCTCTGCGGTTTTAGACCCAAAACCGCGGAGAAAAGTGAGTCATTCATGCCTTTCACTGCGTTTTTTTTTAAAAACCGCAATAAAATAGGGCGCAGACATTAAATATAATTTTTTTGACTCTTTTAATCATTTTCTATGTGCTTTTTATTTATTGTTTAAAAAAAACCGCAGAGAAAGCCTATATTTGTAGTAGTGTGTGTAGATGACGGAAATTCTTGGTTTTAACGGTTTTTATTTTTTTACTGTTAACTTTAACGGAATATTCTTATATTTAACATAATATTTTTATATTTAACAGTAATTTGTAAACACTTAAATTTAAATAAAATAAAATAAATAATTAAAAAAATTAAAATAAGATAATTTGAGATATTTTACAGTAATAATTATTTTAAAATAATAAATAATTAAGCAAAAAAATTAAAATAAGATAATTTTGAGATATTTTACAGTGATAATTATTTAAAAATAATAAATAATTAAACAAATTAAAATATGATATTTTTTAGATAGTTTACAATGATAATTATTTAAAAATAATAAATAATTAAACAAATTAAAATATGATATTTTTTAGATATTTTACAATAATAATTATTTAAGAATAATAAAATCATACTTTTATAGCTTAAATAAAATTTAAAGTCACTTATTAGAATAATATCATATTAAACATATAATATAATCTACTATCAATTAGTAACAAATTATTTAAAAAAAAAAACTAGTAAGAAACTTAAATTTAAAATCTACGTATAATATATAATATATAATCTCTTATTGTCATTCCCAAATTCAAAAACGAGAATAAACATAAACTTAAATAAAAATAAATAAATTATTTAATTAAAATAAGATATTTATATGAAATTAATATAAATTTAATAAAAATAATTATGCTTGTATCTAGTATATATATATAAGACATGCTTAGATGATCCAATACACTATATCTCAGCAATATACTTACAAAATATCTAGTTTGTGCTGTATCAGTAACTATGTTAGGTCATGTCAAATATTATGGGCATCATCACCTATTCGATATTCTTATTCTTTTCTGCTTTGCAGCTTTAGCCTTAGTATGGTTTCGACGGAGCACAAAGAGGTCAACTTTCGTGCCACCATTGCCGCCTGGCCCTCGCGGCTTCCCACTGGTCGGATACCTTCTTTTTCTGATTAGTCCAAACCATCTTCTGGAGTTCTCAAGTTTGGCTAAAATTTATGGTCCAATATTCAAGTTTTGGATGGGAACCAAACTATTCGTGGTCATCACATCGCCACAGCTAGTCGGCCAAGTGGTCCGCGAACAAGACACAGTGTTTGCTAACCGTGTTCAAAGTACTTGCACGTTAATCGCCACACATGGTGGCAATGACATTGCTTTCGCCTCGTACGGTCCAAAATGGAAGAAGCTTCGAAAGATCTTTGCTCATCAGATATCAACTACTTCCGTACTCGATAAGCTGTACTGGTTGAGGAAAGAAGAGGTGAGAAAATCTGTGAAGTACCTGTATGAGAAGATTGATTCCCCAGTTGATATTGGGAGCTTGGCATATCAAACCTCCACGAACTCCATGATGCGCATGACGATTGGTGCTTCCATAGAAGGAGATGACACTGATATTGACGTCGATCAATTTAGAAAGATGACAGAGGACCTTATGGCACTAGTTGGAAAAACTAATATTTCTGACGTTTTCCCAGCTCTTAAGTGGTTTGATATACAAGGAATCGAAAGAGATTCAAGGGAGATTACCCGAGTGTTTGAAGTGATGTTTGACAATGCCATGTCCAAACGGAAGAAGGCCAGGTCATCCACGAGGAAGGACTTTCTGCAGTTCCTTATGGAGCTTCATCTGGATCAAGATAGTAAAACTCCTATTACCATGTCTGAAATTAAAGCCTTACTTATGGTACGTATACCTACTCATATATCTCAAATTTGTATATGTAATATTAGCACAGAAAACAAGTCATTTTACATGTTCCTAATTATTATATTGTGTTAAATAGGACATTTTACTAGGAGCAACAGACACTACAACAAGCTCGGTGGAATGGGCAATGGCAGAGATTTTCAAACATCCAAAGGTGTTAATGGAAATTCAGTCAGAACTAAAACAAGTTGTAGGATTGAACAACCACGTAGAAGAGTCTCACTTGTCCAAGTTAACCTACTTAAATGCTGTCTTTAAGGAGACTTTACGTTTACACCCACCAGGGCCCTTCCTACTACCCCGTTCTCCAAGCAAATCTTCAATTGTTGGCGGCTATACTATACCCAAGGGAAGTACAATTTTTCTAAATGTTTGGTCTATACAAAGAGATCCTAGCATTTGGGAAAATCCTTTGGAATTTATACCCGAGAGGTTCCGAAGAGATGAAATCCAAGGTAGCAGCATTAATTATAACTTTTCAGGTAACAATTTCAACTATCTTCCATTTGGATCAGGGAGAAGAATGTGTGCTGGAGTTTCCTTAGGAGAGACGATGGTGATGTTGATTCTAGCTTCATTCTTGCACTGCTTTGACTGGAAATTGCCCATTGGCAGTGAGCTTGAACTATCACACAAGTTGGGGTTTGTTGTCAAGAAAAAGAATCCTTTGAAAGCTATTCCCACACCAAGGTTTTCTGATTTGGAACTATACACTGCTTAGTCTTAATATATATATATATATATATATAAGAATATATACTCGTAATATACAGGTAAGGTAGATCGCAACAAGCTAATATACTGTACGATGTATATATATTGGAATATTATTGGGTAATGATTGTTTTTATTCACTATCTATTGATATTTTTAGTATTTTTGGTATATGGATTTACAATTTTATTTTTTTACATGATGATTTATAATGTAGTTACATGAGACTTCAAAAAACATTTCAAAAAATTCCGAATATAATTTTGGATGTTAAAATCATGGTTCAAATAAATTGTGGCATGCACATATAAATATCGAAATAAGCATGCGTATAATAAGTTATTTGAATCTTAATTTTAGCTTTCTAAATTATTTAGAATTTTCTAAAAATTTGTGAAAAATCTCTTATAATTACATTATATACCACCATATAAAAAAAATCAAGCATATCAAAAATAATAACAGTACCTATAAATAATAAATATTGATTAAAATCAATTACGGTATGAGCCCCATATGTATATCATACTTATAGCCAAGTATAATTTAAATAGTTGATGTTATATTTACTTGTATGATTGTACTTAATTTCATCTACTTGTGATTATATACATATATCAAGATGGGGTGTAATTATATTGGACTCATTATAATATGAATAATTATATTAATTTATAATTTGAGAAATAATTTAACGATAAAATTATAAATACAACCTATTTGGTATGATTTGGAATAGTTTTTGAGGCCCTATATAATTAAAGTAACTTTAAGGTAATATGTTATGAAACAATTTTTTAATTTACAAGAATTTTTTAGAGAAGTAATGACTCAATAACTTTTCTAAAAATGATGATGTACTACCAGTATATTTTCTTAGTTTGATAAATCTTTTATAATACCTATTTTACTCTATTTTTATAAAAAAATAAATAGATAAATTTTATCTTTATCCTTTGGTTGTATCTATTATATGGTATATGTTACACATTATTATAATTTCATTTGTTTTTCTTGTTATTTTTTATACATAGAATTTGCTTGTGTCTAACCATATTCAGGTTTTAATATTTTCAAATTCAATTTGAAGTTTTTTATTTTGAAAAAGATTTTTAAATTTTTTTTATTCTGCTCAATTTTTTTTTTTCTAGTGATTGCCGCATATGTTTTATAGTACGTACTTTAGAGCATGCTAGAGACTATAGTTATATACTAGTATAGTAACAAGGAGACTACATCAAAAATTACACAATAATACTTTGAAAAAAGGTATACGTGTAGTGTATATTAAATGTTTCGTAATTTGTTAAATTAAGTCATACATATTTGAAAACTAATATAACAATTCCATAACCGCCTACAGTAGTAGTTCCAATGTAATATCAAGGTCACAAATCACACCACTTTTGCTAATGATAGATAGCATATGAAAGTATAGTTTTCATAAAGCACAACAAAATGTATGAAAAAAATAATAATAATTAAGATTTACAGTGAGTTAAATTAGTTTAAAATAGAAAGTGTCATCGTCATTGTTCTAAACAACCTTTCTTGTTTCCGTTTTACCACTATGTGCTGTACATTTTCATTGAAACTACACTCAAATCTCTTTTTTGTGGCTCAAGATTATCCACCATGATTCCGGATCATTCTTTAGGAATCACCACTTAATTTTCTCCCCACCAATTGATCGATGACTTCATCTCCATACACAATTAATAATGTTAATATCAATGAGAAAGTCATTTTCAGTGACAGACAGGAGGTTTGTTGTTATAGTCATTAACTCACACTACAAGAAAGAAGACTTTCGTTGGCACCCATTGAATTAGATTTGTACTACTTTGTTCTTGAATAATAAGTATGTGAACTCCTTCTTATGATCAAACAACGGGTATAGTTTGACCACTACAATATATATTTTTTAAAGCTCTTTTCTATGTCTTGCACAAATAGTACTAGGACATGAAAAAGGTATTAGAGAATCTCTAGTGGAGTGCCAAAAAGGTGTGGTACATTGTTATATTAGCACATTTTAACAAAATTATCACTTGAATGATGTTCTAAAATTTATCAAATTTGGTACATGCTAAAAGTTATACTAAATTTGGCAAAAGATATAACATGAGCCAAATTTGACACAACAATTAATGTCACTTTTTTATTTACTATATTGTCAATAATTTATTAATTAACAATTAATAATTACTTTTTTTACAATAAAAAATGAAAAAATTGTTACTTTTTGTACATTATCAATAAATATTAAATGAATTGTTGACATTTTTTAGTTAATGTTGTATAATTGAGCACAATTGCAAATATTGAACCAATAGCATTGACTCATTTTTTGTGCCAAATTTGGCACAAAATTTATGTCTTGCATTGGAAATGGTCTAAGAGGATATTTCATGTCCTACAATGGGAGACAGAAAAATTTACACATTATGTCCTATAGAGAAAAACATGAAAACTAATGGGGATGTTAATTCATTATTTTCTTTTGGGGGGTTTAAGAAAAAAATTATTTTCTCCCTTTCCATAAATTCAACACTCATCTATATTTCTAAACACAAATGATAAAATTATTATTAAATAATTACATTATAATTATTTTATAATAATTAATTAATATAATAAATTAAAGTTTAACATTTTGATTTTATTTTTTTTGATCAAGAAGAAGAGATGTACTTCATTAATCAAACAAGCAAACGTATACAATATCCTGGCTAAACAACCTAAGACTAAAAACAGCAAGCCTAAACTAAACTAACAAAACACTCCAAACTCAAACAAATTCAGGAAACAACAAACCAGTTCAACCAAAAATTACATAGTGATTTGTGATAAAACTCTTTGCTCATAGGAAGATAGCTTCTTCTTACTAACAATGTAGAGCCGATGTTGAATTAATGATTTTACTTCAGAAGCTATACTGGTAGCAGTCCTAGAGCAATTGTCAAAAATACAACCATATTGCGATTCTTCCAGATGCTATAAACTACAGGTGCTAATATCATGTTAGTTATGTGAAAAAGGAAGCCATTATTACTTTAATAATTATATAAGAAATAAAATAACATTTAATTTAAATTAATAAATTAATTAATTATAATATATAAAAAAATTCTTGAAATCTAGAATTAAAATAAAAAAATATTTGTCATCTCACCCTTTAGCATTTCACAACTCTCCCTTTTATGTCCCACCCTTTTATAGTAGTGTTTAACTAAATGAGGTGGCCTTAGAGATGGGCAGCTATGTTCATCTCAAGTGGCTTCCTCCTCGAGATTGGCCATCCTTCATAGTGGATGTGGCTCTTTCAAATAGAGGGGCAGCCATTGCAGCAATATGCAAAGGATTGGAAGGAAATCAAGTGAGTTGTGGTTCAATAAGTAGTTCAAATCGGCCTTGTGTTTGTTGAAGTTGAAGCCTCAGTGCTAGCAACTGATGTCGCCACAGGTATGGAAGCAAAGTTGTCATTTTCAACGACGACATGTATGGGTGGTGAGTTCCTTCAACCAGATAGTAGCACTGCAATCAGTGATGGTGGAAGACATCCACATTAGATTCCTTAACCACTGCGCCAAACTTGAACTATGGGAGCTTATCAAGATACCAAGGGAAGTCAATTTTATTGCCCACTATGTAGCGAAATTTGTTTCGAAGTCAACTGGTGCCATCGATTGGAAGACTTGGGACTAGGGTTTGCAATATAGGGCGGAGAGCGAGGCTTCGCGGTGCCTTGCCCTGCATTAAATGTGGCAGTTGATTAAACAGAATGGATCACTTTCACCTAACATTAAACGGGGTGCGGTAGGTCAGTCTTAACCCGCCCCGTGACCTACCCCGTATACTTATTGTTGGGGGAGAGTGAGATAACACCACCACAAAAAATAGAATCTACACAAAATTTGGATTGACAGAGACTTAAAAATATTGAGAAAGAACTTGCAAACCAAAGTAGATCAATGGAGTTCTTCAATGTTTGATGAAGCTTCAAAACCTTATGCAAATCACCACTTTGAAACAACCCTTTGAGTAAACCCTTGAGCAAACCAAGGCTTATACACGTTGTAGAACGCTGTACTAATACGCTATTTCTTAGCCACCATTGATGCTTGGGGCCTTCTCTTTGAGGAAATGATGAGGATTGAGATTGAACAAGCCTTCAACTCTCTAAGTCAAGAACTTTCCTGGAGAAAACTAGATATTCTTGGAGCTAGAGAGAGAATGAGGGTAGAGAGAGATCAGAGAGAGTGATCAAGTCTCCCAAATCACTGTTTTTGATCCATAAATAGTGTAGGCACCATCATTAGGTCTAACCAATAGGATTAGACTTGCAAATAACGTTATTTCGAGCATTTACGTAAATCCACGTAATACAGCAAGCGATGCATCGTCTTCTAGGGTTTCTAGAAACCCTAGCCTTCAGGGGATGTGTAGCCTCCTGGGTGGTGACGTATCATCACCTCTGATTTTTGACACTTCCAAAGATCCAAAAAATGCTCCAAATGCCACCAAACTTTTTGGGAACCCTCAAATACTTTTATGTATAACTTTGGACCCAAATTTGCATTTTCTAAGTGCCTACAATTTGAAACTCAAATTCACATCTTCACTATGTGAATTCTACTAAGTGTTTATACCTTGCTTGTATTTTAACACTTTATCATTTGTATTTAACAAATCATAACAATCCCCCACTTAGTTAAATACAAGCCACATTCTCTAGCTTAAACCGTTTTGGTGCATAAAATAAAGTGCCTTTTAGTTTCAACTTTATCTTAGTGAAAAGATCACAAAGTATTATCGAAATCATTAGTAGCTTAAAGCTTGAACCAAGTATTCCATATGATAACACTGTTGATACCTCACACACCTCCACCACATCTTTCGTTTTCCCACATTCTCGCTTAGCACTATCATGGTCATGTGCTCATCTCTTTGTGGACTTTCCGGGGAGAAACTCCAACTCCCTTGAGAGGCAGCACCACCTCTAAGTCCACATAGGTGAAGTTCTTATAGCTTATTTGCTACCTTTATAGATGCTTGTTACACTCAACTGAACTTTATTAAAAGCTCTAGGCTTAACCCTAACTTAGTAGCGACCAACACTAACCATCTCGGATTAAATTCATCATAAATTTTAGTGTTGAAATTATTCACTTATCAATGACTTGTTCTTACCTGTTGAACTCTTTCCCTTGATTTGTACAAGTTGAGAGTTGGGTTTCAATCATTGGTAAATCTATTCTTCTAGGAGTTTCAATCCCATCCCTTTTGAAGTAGAACTTACTAACCTTCTCACAAGATGTCTTGTAAATGGATCCGCTAAGTTCTCACTTGTTTTACATATGAGATTGATATGATTCCACCTTGAATCAATTGTCTCACATATTCATGTCTTAGACTAATGTGTCTAGACTTTCAATTATACACACTATTATATGCCCTAGCAAGTGTGGATTGGCTATCACAATGTATTGAAATTGTTGATACCATATCCGAGGTTAAAGGAATATCCATCATGAGATTCCTAAGCCACTCAGCCTCTTTGCTGGTTGCCGCTAAAGCTATGAACCCCGCTTCCATGGTTGAGTGTGATATACACGTTTGCTTCTGGAGCCCCATGAGATTGCACTTCCTCCAAGAGTAAACACCCAACCGGTGGTGGAGAGATTATCTCTCTAATTTCCAATATCCAATTAGCATTGGAATATCCTTAAATTATCTGTGGAAAGTTTGTATAGTAAAGACTATACTCTTTGATACCTTTTAGATAACCAAGTATTCTCTCAATAGCTTTCCAATGCTTGATACTTGGATTGCTAGTAAACCTACTAAGTTTACTAACCGTATATGCAATATATGCTCTTGTGCAATGAGCGACATACATTAGGCTACCTATTGCACTTGCATATTCCAATTGAGCCACCGCTCTTCCTTCATTCTTTTCAAACTTTATGTTTGAATCAAATGGTGTATGTACCTCTTTGATTTTGAGATGACTGAATTTGTCGAGCACTTTCTCAACATAGTGGGTTTGACTTCATATAAAAGCCCCACTATTCCTTCTAACTTTGATACCTAGAATGGTATCAAACTCTACAAGGTCTTTCATTTTGAAGTTAGAAGATAGAAAGCTCTTCGTTTCCATTATTCGTTTCATGTCATTACTCAAAATCAACATATCATCTACATATAGACACACAAGTATGACAAAATCACCACAAGTTTTATAGTATAAGTACTTGTCTGCATTGTTGTGTCTAAATCCATTAGAAACAATGACTTTATCAAACTTCTCATGCCATTGTTTTGGAGCTTGTTTCAAACCATATATTTATTTGACAAGTCTACACACTTTATGTTCATTTTCTTGAAGAACAAAACCTTCTGGTTTTTCCGTATAGAACTCCTCCTTGAGATCCCCATTTAGGAATGTCGTTTTGACATCCATTTGGTGAACATAGAGGTTGTATATAGATGATAAGGAAAACAACAACCTTATAGAAGTAGTTCTTGCTACTAGTGCATATGTGTCAAAGTAATCTATTCCTTCTCTTTGTTTGAAACCTTTGGCTACTAGCCTAGCCTTGAAGGTTTGTATGGTGCTATCAGTATTGTATTCTTTTCTAAATACCCATTCGCACCTAATTGGTTTGGACCCATTTGGAAGGTTGATAACTCTACAAAATAGAGTTATTTTACCACTTTTTATGTGCTAATTGTTGCTTAATTCTTGAGTTTTTAGTTGATACATTAAGTTTTTAAGTAATTTTGAATTTATTAGGTTTATTTTAATTTTATATATTTTTCTGTGTTTTTATAGTTATTTTGTTGTAAAATGTTGTAGTTAATTATTTATGGTATTGTTTTTAGGGAAGTAAAAAATATTTATTTTATTGAAACTAAATGTTAAATTAAATTAAATTGTAATTAATATTTTCAAAAAATTAATATTGTTTATTTTATAATTGAAAATATTTATCATGACTTAATTTATATTATTTTGTGTAGGTAATATGTTGCATTTTTGTGCTTGAAGATGAATAAATGATAGAAAGCTTAAAAAGAAGGAATGTGGCATTTTTTTAAAAATGTCATAAGACAAGCCAAGGCCCACTTCCCCCATGCACTTCAGCAGCCACTTGGGCCTCCTTCAGCAAACCAGGCCCACGGTTTCAACTCCACCAGGCCCACGAAGCCATTTGATGCTTCAGCCATCAACCCCTGTTCAAGCTCCCTGGCCACCGAAACTGCTTCAGTTGCTGCCTCTTCAAGCCCAGCGTGGCCCACAACCCAGCAAGCTGCCCCTTCGTCCAACCGTGCACCTCCATTCAGCCTTCCCAAACATCAGCAGCAGCTCCCCATGCCCATGCCTGGGCCATCTGCCAACCCAGCCAACTTTTCCCCTATTTTGAGCCCAACAATTGTTTACTTGTCCCTTTGTCTCAAAATACCACATTTTTACCCAAACTTTTCTACACATTTTACCCCAAAACATCATCATTACACCCTATAATTTACCTTTATTTGCCATATTATTATTAATTTAATCAATTTAAATTGATTATTTTAATACTCATTTTTTGGCTATAAATAAGGGATTTGAGTGCTTAATTTTAGAGGAGGTTACCACACTACACATTCTACACATTCAAGACCTCTCCATTTTCTTCTTCTTCTTTTTCTCCTTCTTTCTTGTAAATTTTCTATGTGTTTTTAGAGGAAAAATTTGGGGGTTCATACTCCAAATTTTCCTATTTATGTTTGTAATTTTTAGTGTGTATTTGCTATTCTAGTTATGAGTTTCTAATCTTTTTAAGATTATTAAGGTGATGATGAAACAATATGTAACTAGATAGTATTTATTTTGTATGTTGATTTCCCATTTTGTGAAACAAAGTTTTTGGATTGTTCTTGTTCAAATATCTTCTTTCATCTTAAATATCATGTATTTTGAATTGTTAGCACATATTTACACTTTGTTCTTCATTAGTGCAAAAACATAATATTCTTTGTGTAAGATGTGTCATTAAATTGTACACATCCATGCTTAGAACAAAAATATTATGTTTTGCCTTATAAATAATGTTCATTGATTTATTTGTTATTTCATTAGATTGATTTACACTAAATGCTTTGAAATTATAATTTTGAAAACTAAAGAAAAATCTTATCTTTTTAGAAGTAATTTGTGCTTAAAATTATAAATCTATTTGGAAAATGATAGTTTAATTTATTTTAACTATCACTAAAACTTGGGAATCAATGTACTTATAAATATTATTGAACTTATATTTTGTGGATTCTAATCCTTAATAATCTTTCTTTTACCATCTTGATTTTTACTTTTAATTTATGTATATATATTTGTCTTTAATATCTTTATTAATATCTTTTATTTTATTTTATTGTCGCAAATTCTCATTAATCTTTGGAGCTAGGTTAGAATTTATTACTTTTGATTTAAAATAGTTTTCTTTTCATTTTTAGACAACTCCTTTGGGTTCGATCTCATGCTTACACGAACACTATATTCCATATACGATTCGTGCGCTTGCGAGTATAAATATTTAAAACATACCCGTTTTGGGTCCATCAAAGGTTAACCAACTCCCAAGTGTGGTTTGACATAATTGAATCCATTTAATCAATAATTTCCTCCTTCCAAAAAGTGGAGTCCCTAAAGCACATTTTTGCCTTGAAAGTTTTGGGATCATCTTCTATTTGAAGTACTATTGGATGTTTCCAAGTAACTTCCACATTATCACCTTCAACAAGGTATAGTGTCTCTATTGAAGAACACTTATCAATTGATCCCAAATCTTTGAGCCTTTGGCTCCTTCTAGGCAATTAAGGTTGCTCACCAACTATTCTTGGAGTCTCCTCTTGAGACTCTCTAGTTTGAGTTGGTTCTAACTTGTTGTCATCTCATGACATGTTCTCAAAGAACTCAACCTCTCTAGATTCAATTATTACATTAGACTGCAACTCTAATAATCTATAAGCTTTTCTATTTTGGACATAGCCCACAAATGAACATCTTATAGCTCTTGGACCCAACTTGGTCCTTTTAGGATCGGTGCTCTTGCAATAAGCAAGACACCTCCACACTTTAAGATAACCAATGTTTGATTTCTTTCCTTTCCATAACTCACATGGAGATATATTATTTTTCTTCATGGGAATACAATTCAAAATATGACAAGCGGATGACAAGGCTTCACCCCACAAACTAAAATTCAATTTAGAATGTAATAGAATAGCATTAATCATCTCAATAAATGTTCTATTATTTCTTTTAGCTATACCATTTTGTTGGGGAGTATAAGGGGTTGTACATTCATGAATTATTTCATGTTCCTCACAAAACAAATTAAATTCATTTGAAAAATATTCACCACCCCTATCACTTCTAAGTATTTTAATTTTTCTTTCAAGTTGATTTTCAACTTCCGCTTTAAACCATCTAATGCTTCATATTTATTTTTAAGCAAATATGCAAATGTGAACCTAGAGCAATCACCATTGAAAGTAATAAAATATCTACTTCCTCCTCTAGTCAACATTCCATTGAGTTCACATAAATCACTATGTATCAAATCTAACAACTTAGAGTTTCTTTCAACACTAGGAAAATGTTTCTTTACCATTTTAGATTTAACACATAATTCACATTTTTCATGCTCAACATCATCACAATCAATTAATCCACATTTGACAACCCGTTCAATTGTGCTAAATCCTATATGTAAATCCTATATGTGCAAATCTAACATGCCACAAAGTAATAGAATTTGAGTCAAGAATATAACAAGAAGAAGAGACTTTATTGTTCAAATTGTCAATAGAAGTACAAAGTTTAAACATGCCATCACAAACATATCATTTTCCAACAAAATCATTGTCTTTTGATAAAATGAGCTTTTTGGAATCTATCACAATCTTGATTCCTAGTTTTCCAAGAAAATTGCCACTCACAAGATTTCTACTCATTTCCGGTACATACAAAACATTAGTGAGTAGAACCTTCTCGTCGGATGTGAAGAACAAGTCAATAGTTCCCTTTTCTTCAACCTTGGACCTTTTCTCATTGCCCATTTGAATTTCATGACCTTCCTTTGAAGATTCAAAAGTCTTGAATAGAGGTCTATCATAGGTTACATGAATGGTGGCACAATTGTCATACCACCACCCACTCACCTTTCCATGAATGAAATTTACCTCACGAATTGTGGCCACTAGCTTCTCTAGAGCTTAGTTGACATTTGCTTCATTGTTATGGATCATCTTGAACCTACAATCTCTAGAAAAGTGGCCATTCTTGTCACACACATAGCAAGGTCCCTTGGAACTCTTGAATAGTCCCTCATTCTTCTTGGGCCCCAAGGGGTTTTGGCCCTTGCCTTTGTTCTTGCCATTTCCCTTGCCTTTGTTAGGAGGATTTGCCACAACATTGGCCTTAGATGTCTCTCCATTGGACTTCTCATCATTCAAATCTCTAAAACAAGATTCCTCCTCAATTATCATGTGTTTGGTAGTTTCCTCCAAAGAAATCTTTTCATTTCTATGGAGCATCTTTTTCCTATAGCCTCTCCATGAAGGAGGTAACTTGGCTATAATGGCAGCAACAAGAAATAGTTCTAGCAATACAATTTTAAGAGTAAACAATTTATTTACAATAATTTGCAACTCATGAATTTGAGGGAGAAGGGGTTTATCATCATAAAATTTAAATTCCATATATTGAGTAATAAGGAATTTCTTTGTACCTTCCTTTTCCATTTTGTACTTATTTTCCAAGGCCTCCCAAATCTCCTTGACGGTCTCGGTGTTGGTGTAGGGATCATAGAGTCTATCCGATAGAGCATTGAGAATGTGACCCCTACAAATCAATTCATCTTCTTCACTCTTCTTCCTTTCTTTGACGATTTCTTGAGTATCATCTTCCTTGGGCTCCTCCAAGGCTTTTAGGTCCTTCTCCAAGACATAGTAAACCTTCAAAGTAGTGAGCAAGAACCTAATCTTGTCTTGCCACGCACAAAATTAGTCTCATCAAATCTGTCTAATCTAACAAATTCTTGTGTTATGAATCTGAAAGCCGAAAGAGAGTTAGATTCTTCCATGATATGCTATATCAAAGTATAGAGTATTAGAATGTTGGGGGAGAGTGAGATATTACCACCACAAAAAATAGAATCTACACAGAATTTGGATTGACAAAGACTTAAAAATATTGAAAAAGAACTTGCAAACCCAAGTCGATCAATGAAGTTCTTCAATGTCTGATGAAGCTTCAAAACCCTAGGAAAATTACCGCTTTGAAACAATCATTTGAGCAAACCAAAACACAAACCAAGGCTTATACACATTGTAGAATGCTGTCCTAATGCTCTATTTCTCAGCCACCATTGCTGCTTGAGGCCTTCTCTTTGAGGAAATGAGGATTGAGATTAAACAAGCCTTCAGCTCTCTAAGTCAAACACTTTTTTTGAGAGTTCTTGGAGAAAACTAGAGATTCTTGGAGCTAGAGAGATAATGAGGATAGAGAGAGATTAGAGAGGGTGATCAAGTCTCCCAAATACTGCAAGAAATGCCAATATTAGGGGCGGATGCATTAGAGATGGACCTGAATCCGCCTCTAATAAGAGGGCTATTAGCGGCGGACCTAGCAGTCCACCGCTAATAAAGTTTATTTTCATTTTTTTATTTAAAAAAAGAATTAGTGGCGGACAAAAAACTATTATCGACGGACCCTCCACCGCTAATAAAGAAGAAGAAAAGCGCGGGAAGTTTCCCGGGCATTCATTTGAATGGATATTAGCGGTGGACCCACAAATTATTAGTGGCGGACTGCCCGCCGCTAATACATTATAGCGGCAGGTCCAACACATTATTAGCGGTGGACTTCCTGCTGCTAATAATGTACAATTCTAACTGTTTTTTAATAGCAGCAGGGGTCCGCCGCTAATAATAGGTAATTCTAACAGTTTTTTAAATACCAGCGGGAACCCATTATTAGTGGCAGACTTCCACCTCTAATAATCTTCTATATAAAAGATCCCAATGCCCTTTTCATTAGTTTTCCATTTTCCCATTTCTTCCATTTCTCTCAGTCATCTCCGCCCCGAGCCCTTATTCTCCGCCCCAGTCTCCATCATCCACCCACCCTCTTGAACCCGAGCCCCTCCACATCCATGAAACCCCCCCACCGAGCCCCTCCACACCCACGACACCACCATCTGAGCCCCTCCACCCGAGCCCTCCACACCCCCCAATGTATGTGTTTTAAATTTTATTGTTTAATTTTTGTTTAAATTTTTAACATATTCTATTTTTGTGGCCAAGGTCCGCTGCCGCCACATCCGCCAGTCCGCTGCCGCTCCGCTGTGAAATCAGTGGAAAAGTATGTTTTTATGTAATTTATGTATATATTATTTTGTGTTTGTGTTAGAAAATTTTGATTATGTGTTAGCAATTTTATATATGTTTGAGTTTTTAAAATTTAAAATAGAAAAAAATTAAAATAATAGAAATTTGTTAGTTATAAATATTTTATGTGTTATTATAAATGTTTTGGGATTTTCTAAGGGCGTGATTTAAATTTTTTTGAAATGGTCGTATTAAACTGTTATGCTGCTGAATTTTTCGTTAAATTTAATTAAGTAAACTAGTTTTAATTTTTTTTTTGTTATATGATATGTCAACATAAAGAGAAATTTAAATTGTAATGAATATTATATAATTAGAGTTAATTAGTATTTTTATAATTAATTGAAAATTATTAAACAAATATATTATTAGTTAATTGAAATTACTTTATATTTTTTTTGTCCTGATATCCTTATGATTGATGGTTGTTGACCAAAACCATCAATGATAGAGATATCTACACATAAATGATAAGTTTTGATTTATTTTCTCTGTCACTAAATAAATAATTAAAAAAGTTTAGTGTAAGATGTTATAATAATTTGATTAACTTATGATATAATTTTATAATTATTTAAGTTAAGTAATTAATAATTTAATTTTAAAATTAATTTATCAGTAATTATCAAATTAATAAGTTTAAAATATAATTAATAAAATAATGAATGAAAAAGATTAATAAAATTTATGTAATTATTAAAAAAATTAGTCTGAAATTTAAATAATAATTAATTTGTGATCAAAATATGGCCACTAGCGATCAAAATATTCCTGAAGAAAGCTATTCGAGACGCCTTGGGAAACATCCAATGGTAAACCCAGATGCTGAAGAGAGAAATGAATCCTCCGACTCTCGGGGACCAGTCACACCTCCAAGGGATGAGGATATGTACTACAATCCTGAGCGGTACATTCCCATTGTGGAACTTGAAAACCAGTAGCTGAAACAACAGTTGGCAGAAGCTAACAAGCGGAATGAGGAGTTGGCTAGGATAGCCGCAGAGGCACAGACGGCTCAGCCCCCGCCTCCGTGTGAAAACCAAGCCCCTCCTCTGAGGGATGTGCATGTTCCTCCCCACAGGCCTCGTGGGCGTTCACGAAAAAATGCTTCCACAAGAAGGCCGGAACAACCTCCAGCACCAGCAGAGCCATCCGCTCCCTCGAGACCCCAGAGACGTACCCGAGCTAGGGCCCCGGTTAATCCACCTGCGGAGGTACCAGCGGGAACTGAGAACAACCGAGCCCCTGCAGAGGCTCGGACTCAAGTCCCTGGAAATACACAGAATGCAACCGACCCATCTCGGGCAAACTCCGGATAGTCCAGGCCACGAAATGGGTGGCAGCCACCGTCACCCATACGATTCCCTCCATCGTCTATAAGATATCCTTCACCTCCTCACAGGAATGCTCAACCAGTTCGAGATGATGAGGAAAGACGTGCGGGGAGGAAACAAGGGAACAGGGAAGCTTTCCGAGAGTGGAGAGGCGCCCTATCTGAAAAAAGTCAAACGTCCCAGTCTTGCATTGCAGAAATGAGGTGGCATGAAAGAAACCCATCTCGAAATAATCATGCAACAAGTCTTACTATTGACGACTCTGGAGATACCAGATCAGTCAGCATGCATGATCGAGGTCGAAAGAATACTGGGAGCCGCAGGAGTAGGTCCGACCTGTGGGAACACTTGAATCAGAATCGGGGTAATGTTAACCCGACAAACCTGGACCTGAGGGATCGCTTAAATAGGCGTAAAGACCCACTGCGGAGGCGCGAACTTGGAATTATGATCGACGACAACCAATTTTAGGCAAGACCCCTCGCAGACCTGGTCCAGGAAAGAATTGATCAGTTGGAAAAGGCCTTCAGGCTTTTGAAAAATGAGCAAGGTCAGGGTCGATATGAAGATTCTAACGAGGAGCTTGAACCATTTGCTCCCCATATTTCCAATACCCCGTTTCCCCAAGGATTTCGGATCCCTCACGTCCCAACGTTTGAGGGAAAGTCCAACCCGTACAGCCATTTGAGTACATTCAATACCATAATGAGAGCAAGTAACGTGGGTTACGAGCTCAGATGCATGTTATTTCCAGCATCGCTGACAGGACTAGCCAAAAACTAGTTCAAGAAATATAGAAGACACTCAATAACTTCTTGGGATCAGTTGTCTAAAGACTTCAAGAAGTAGTTCAGAGCCATGATGGGGGTTAGACTTGAGGCATCAACTCTGACTAACGTTCGATAGCAGCCAGGTGAGACCTTGAAAAGTTACCTTACAAGGTTTAACTTGGAAGTTGCCTGAGCTCGACAATGTGGATGACAGTGGTCACCTAATGGCTGTCCAGGCTGGAGTAATGCCAGGGAGTGCTCTTTGGGACGACATGCAGAGAAAACCGGTGAGGTCCCTAACCGAGTTTAACAAATGAGCACAGAGGTTTGTAAATGTAGAGGAAGCGAGGTCGACACTTAATGTGACTTCCCAGCCTGTAACTACAATGATAAATGTAAACTCTGCCTCAACCTCGACAGACCCACCAGCTTCAAAGCCTGTTGCGGAAAACCCTTCCAAGAGAAAAAAGAACGAAGGGAGTAACCCCGAGGTCGAGGGAGGAAAGAAAGAGAAGGGGGAGAGATATTTCTCCGTGTACAGAGTGTACACTGAGCTCAATGAGTCTCGGGAGAACATATACCTGGCTAATGAAAACCAGGTCCCCTTCAGACGTCCAAACCCAATGAGAAATCAGAAGTCCAAGAGGGACTCCAGCAAATATTGTCGATTTCACAGAGACACCGGGCATAATACTGATGAATGTCGATAGTTGAAAGACGAGATCGAAGGATTGATCTCGAGAGGTTATTTCAGACAATATGTCAAAAACCAGAATACTAATCAGGTGTCTACGAGCCAAAGGGCAGCCGCGCCACAGCCTGCACAAAACAACAATTCCCGAGCTAGGGAAGAAGATAGGCCCCCTCCAATCGATGGAGAAGACGTGATAACCATCTCGGGAGGGCCTCATCCCGCGGGCATGGGCAGAAATGCCCAAAAAAGATATGTGAACGAGCTAAAAACCGGGGACGGGTCTCCTTATGAACTTGAACCTAGAGCTCCAAAAAATCAAAAGATTGAATCTCAGCCAATAACCTTCACGGAGGACGACGCGTCCCATGTTCAGTTTCCTCACCATGACCCACTGGTCATCACACTCCAGCTCACAAATAAGAGAGTTCACCAGGTTCTCATAGACAATGGGTGCTCGGTTAACATTCTTTATAAAGCCACCTTGGAGAAAATGGGACTCACTCTTCGCAACCTGAAAGCATGTGCAACAACACTGTACGGCTTCTCAGGAGAAGGGACCGCTTGCATGGGATCCATCGAACTCCCCGTAACCTTGGGAGACTACCCAGTCTCAACAACCAAGATGATGGAGTTTGTAGTAGTAGACCTACCTTCGGCCTACAACGTGCTGCTCGAAAGACCCGCCCTGGTTGGGCTGGGGGCAGTCTCGTCTGTAAGGCATCTGGCCGTTAAGTTTCTGACCCCTAGTGGCCTCGGGACATTGAAGGGAGATCAGTTGGCTGGAAGGGAATGCTACAACATTTCCTTAAGAGGAAATAAATAGACAAGCGCATATGCACTCGTCTTGGAGATTGATGAAGAAATTGATTCGAGGGTTGAGGAGAAAGTTGATCTTGAACCGTTAGAAGAGCTCAAAGAGATCCAGCTCGAAGGGTCCGATCCCTCGAAAAAGGTAAAGGTTGGGAAACACCTCCAGGAAGAAACCAAAAAGCAACTAATTTGCTTTTTGAAGAGAAACCAGGATGTATTCGCGTGGTCACATTCGGACATGGTAGGAATAAGTCCGAACATAGCAAGCCACCCGCTAAATATTGATAAAAGCTTCCCTCCAAAGCAACAAAAGCAAAGACAGCTGGATGACGACAGGAAAAAGGCACTGAAGGAGGAGGTCGACAGGTTAAAAGCAAACCAATTCATTAGGGATACTTTCTACCCTGACTGGGTAGCCAATCCGGTGTTGGTCCCAAAGCCTAATGGGACATGGCGAACCTATATTGAATATTCGGACCTCAACAAAGCTTGCCCGAAGGACTGTTTTCCCTTACCAAGGATTGACCAGCTCGTGGATGCCACGGCGGGGCATGGACTGATGTCGTTCATGGATGCATATTCTGGATATAACCAGATTCCTATGGATGCCCTCGACTAGGAACATACGAGCTTCATAACGGACAAGGGACTATACTGTTATAATGTCATGCCATTCGGGCTCAAAAATGTTGGGGCCACATACCAGCGGCTCGTGAATATGATGTTTTCGGAGCAAATAGGGAACAACATGGAAATTTATGTTGATGACATGCTAGTAAAGTCTCAACTTAATGATAACCATGTTAACGACCTCGAAGAGTGTTTTGGCGTGCTCCGGAAGTATAACATGAAACTAAATCCTCATAAGTGCTCCTTCGGGGTATCATCAGGAAAATTCCTGGGCTTTATTGTAAACTCTCGTGGAATAGAAGCCAACCTAGACAGGATCCAGGCCCTGATCGGCATGCCCTCACCTCGAAGACACAAAGATGTCCAAAGTTTGACTGGCAAGATGGCGGCGCTAAGTAGGTTTATTTCAAAATCTACAGACCGTTGTCTTCCGTTTTTCAACCTTTTGAGGGGAGGCAAGAAATTTGAATGGACGGAAGAGTGCGAGCTGGCCTTCCAGGAGCTTAAAAAGCACCTCATAGAACCCCCCATCTTATCAAAACCTATTACGGGAGAAGTACTGTACTTATATCTTTCCACTACCGAACACGCAATAAGTGCAGTGCTCGTGCGAGAAGAAGAAAAGGTACAGAGGCCCGTATATTACATCAGCAAAAGATTACTGGGGGCAGATTCAAGATACCCTTTGATGGAAAAGCTAGCTCTCAGCTTAATTCATTCATCTCATAAAATTCAACCCTACTTTCAGGTGCACCCCATCCATGTATTGACTGATCAACCACTTAGGCAAGTCTTGTCTAAGCCGGAGGCCTCAGGTCGACTTCTTAAATGGGTGGTTGAACTCGGACAATTCGAGATCACCTACCACCCGAGGACGACCATTAGGGCACAGACATTGGCGAACTTTATAGTGGAATGTACTGGCATGACCAACGATGAAGTTATAAACCTGGCCCACGAGCTGTGGAAACTTTACATCGATGAGTCATCTAATGAAAATGGATCAGGGGCAGGGGTCATTTTGATTACTCCCGCAGGGAGCACATTTCATTCCGCCTTAAGATTCGACTTCAATGCATTGAATAATGAGGCTGAATACGAGGCTTTACTGGCGGGACTTCGTATAGCCAAAGAGCTCAGAGCTAAAGCTATACATTGCTACAACGACTCCCAGCTTGTGGTTAACCAAATCTTGGGAGAATACTAGGCTCGTGGCACAAAAATGGTAGCTTACTTAGAGAAGGAAAAATTTGCATTGGAACATTTCGAGTTTTATGCAATCGAACAGGTTCCCCGAGAGAAAAACTCAAATGCAAATGCCTTAGCTCGGCTCGCTACTTCCGCCGAGAATGATGAGCTAAATGTTGTGCCAATAGAACACCTCAAGGGCACCTAGCATTAACGAGCCGAAGGAGGAAGACGTATGTATGATTGAGTCCGAGCCTACCTGGATGACCTCGATAGTCAAATATCTCGAGACTGGAGTCCTTCCAAAAGATCGAAACCAGGCTCGAAAGTTAATGTATCAACTTCCCCGTTACACCATTTTGGACGAAAAGCTGTATAGAAGGGGATATTCCATGCCATTACTTTGGTGCGTGACTCCACCCGAAGCCAAGAAGATCATTGAAGAAATTCATGAAAGGTTCTGTGGAGACCATACTGGGGGGCATAGCCTGTCCAAGAAAATCATACGCCAAGGTTATTTCTGGCCTACCGTTAAATCAGATTCTTTCGAGTACGCAAAGAAATGCGATAAATGCCAGCGGTTCGCCGCGATTCCTCGAGCTCCACCATCCGAGCTAACCATGATGACTTCCCCATGGACATTTGCCAGTATGGGGAATCGACCTCATAGGCTCTCTCCCAACTGGCAAGGGCGGTGTGAAGTATGCTATAGTTGCCGTAGATTACTTCACAAAGTGGACAGAGGCTGAACCGTTAACAACAATAACTTCCAAGAAGGTCCTTGACTTTGTGGTAAAAAACATCGTATGCCGATATGGAATGCCGAGGAAAATTGTATCCGACAATGGAACCCAGTTTGATAGCGACTTGTTCACCAACTTTTGCGAGAAGAATGGAATAATAAAGACTTTTTCGTCAGTAGCTCATCCTCAGGCGAATGGCCAGGTCGAGGCTGGAAACAAAACTCTCAAGAGTTCGCTAAAGAAAAAGTTGGAGGAAGCAAAATGACGATGGCCCGAAGAATTACCCCAAGTCCTATGGGGATATAGGACCACAGCTCGGACATCAACAAGACATACCCCGTTCTCTCTGGCATACGGTTGCGAGGCTATGTTGCCTATTGAGGTCGAAATCCCTACGATTCAAATCCACATTTATGACCAAAGCTCGCACTACACCAAACACCCATTACCATAACACATGATTATAATACTATTTAAAAAGAGTTATTGTATATATAAAGTTATTGAGTAAAGTCGAACGCGCGGCAAATTAAAAATAAAGCGCCAAGTGAAAAAAAAAAAGAGGCAAATTTTTCTCATTTTCACTATCTCGGACCGAAGTCTTTTCTCTTTCTCATTTTCCCTTTTTTCCCCTTCTCCTTCTCGTCTCTCTCTTCCCTTCGCCCTAGCCGCACTCCCGTAATCACCATCATCCTCAGCTCCGACTACCTAACCACCATCCTCACACCCGTTTTTCTCCGAGCCAAGCTCCAAATCTCAGGCACCCGTGAACCCAACCCCCGAACCAAGTGACCCCAGGTGTGAGCCCACCTCTGCGTGCCTTCGACCCAGTGCGACTTCCATTCGCGGGCCACCACCAAGCTTACGCTGTTGAGGAGAAGATGAAAGGTTCTTTTCATTTTCCTTACGACGTTTTATTTTTCTTTTTTGTGGAAAATATTGGTATTCTACTCAAGTATGTATTCACTGCATTAGATGTCAACCGATGGTTCCATAAGTAGTTTTCTACCCTTGAGCCTTTTACATTCCTAAAACTGTGTAGGCTTATCCAGCATTTTGATCCTCAACCAAGGCTATCATGCAATGCATCATTTGTTAGCATCAGATGAATATGCATTTGGATCCCTAGTTTGTGTTGTTTCTGCTCTTGCTTTTCAGGGTTGATTTCCTTCATTGTTTTGGCCTTGAACTCATTGGGTAGTTTACTTCACCGGGTTTTGATTGTATGCAGACACAAATTCTCACTCAAGTAGAAAGTGCTTCTTTATTTTACTAATGCTTGTAGTGTGTCATCTATGAGTAGCCCCGTGAGGCTGAAATTTCTGTACAGGGGAAATTGGTAGATCCCCAGCGCAAAAAGAGCAAAGGTTGGTATTTCTTTGGAGTTTTAAAAACTTGAACGATTGTGTGCTCAAATTTGTTGTGGAAGTGAGAAAAGCATTATGCAAAAACCAGAACTCTGGCTAGTATGTGACATTATTTGATTAATTGAGCTGGGAGTAGACGCAAAACGTTGCCGTTGGTGATAATAATGGTTTAAATTTTGTGTGATTAGTATTTATTTTAATTTTATTGAGAAAGTAATTTGATCACTGCTATTTTTCTAGTTGCCTCTACTTCTTTGATGGGAATGTTGGCTCTGCTACTAATGTCGTCTTTTTTTTTTCTGCAAGTGATTTAGGTCAAGTTCTTTCGAAAAATATTTATATCTTCGTTATTTTATTTTTTGTTGTAAACTATAAGCAGTTTTATCTTCAATAACAATTTAAGTCTGAGATGTATGCCAAAGCATTTTTATACAATTGAGAATTACTTAATCTAATGTGCAACTTTAACTTGTAAGATTTCACCCACAAATAAGTAAATAAAAATTGTATTGAGGGCTGAGGCAATTGATTTATGCGTTTTGATACTTATCTTCGTGGTGCTTTATATATTTTACTCAAGGATAAGTATACTCAGTTCTATTATTTGTGTGTTACTGTAGGCTGCAAGTTTGGATTCTATCACTTCACTCGTTAAGAATGACTTGATAACTATTGAAACACTGGTAAGAATAAATTACCTTCTTGTCAGCTATAATTAATTGATTTATGTTCTTATATCTGGTTTTCTGTAATTTAGGTCAAAGAGATGGAAATGTATCTGACCACTACAGATAATGTCATTCGAGCTAGAGGTAAGTTGAAGTTGAATTCATTAAAAATTAACAAAGATTTAGATTTTTGTTTAAATGGTGTTCACTCCACAACTATTACAAAGTTGGAAACATAGTGGACACATTTTGTATTGCATAGTGATTTTGGTTAATATGGCCCCATAGATTCTACTTTTAGTTTAGACTATACTAGTGAATTTTTACTCTAAACTTTAAAAGTTCATTCTTCTTACTGTTTTGGAAACTGCTGTTCTGTTTGTGCTTATTTTTTAGTAGCATTGTTATTTTTCCTTGGAATATCTGCATTGTACAACAGGTGCTTCAATTTATTCCTGGCAGTTAACCACTTTCTTTCTTTTTTCCCATAAGTTTTTATCTATTTAATTTAATATGAAAATCTCATAGATTATGTCCTCATCTTCAGGTACCCTTCTTCTTGTGGAAGTTCTTGGACGTCTTGCTTCAAAGCCACTAGGCAGTGCTATCATTCATAACTTAATTGGATTCTTCACAGATAGGCTGGTGAGTTAGTGCTCTTTCCCCTATGCAATTTGTTTGTTTTAAGTCGGTTTGATGGTGAAGCACATTGTCACAAGAGCTAATTCTTTGATTAAACTCTTAACTTTTGCTGTTAATGTATTATTTTGTAATGATATTAGGCAGATTGGAGAGCATTACGTGGGGCTCTTGTTGGGTGCTTAGCATTACTGAGGAGAAAAAGTGATGTTGGTGTAGTCTCTTCCACTGATGCAAAAGCAGTTGCTGAGGTGTACTTAAAGACCCTACAGGTGCAGTCTTTAGGTCAGCATGACAGGAAGGTAAGAATCCAAATGCATGAATTTTAATCAAGAAAAAAAAAAAAGAGCTACTTGCCTTCATGTATAGCCACTGCCCTTTTACAAAATTTAACGTCAAAGCATTGTTGCAGCTTTGTTTTCAGCTTCTGGAATGCGTCTTACAATGCTATCCCAATGAGGTTGCTTCCTTGGTATTCTTTCCAAACTCACTCATTTTTAATATGTTTAATCGTTCGTTTCTTCTAGTGATATTGGATAAATTGCCAGCTGCCTTCCTTTTTATTTTTTTATTTTTTTACTTGTCAATTAAATCAATTTTCCTTTGCACGTTTGGCTAACTTTAGATGATAATTAGGCAACCCAATTGCTTTCTGGTTTTGATGCTTGTTACTAATTTTCAATGTTCATGAAATTTCTAGCATTAATCTCTGAAGGTATTTATATATTAAAATGGTCTCTTTTTACAGCTACAAAATATATATTTTATTGCCTTATGTAATAATATGAAGATATTGTCAATTTTTTTTTGTTAGTTTTCACTTTCTTTGCATGCTTATTTGCCCTGTGATGGAAAATCTAATTTTCAGAAGCAGTTTCATGGTTTTGCATTATAAGACAAATAATAACGAAAATGTAGTATTTGTTTTAAATGGGCTTGGTGATTGGCTAATTTATTTCTGTCATTGATTTGATATCATTGACAGTTATAGGATGAATTCAATCAGTATTAGAGCCTTGACGATAATGCAAGTGATAAAACTTCAATTCACGGGCACTTAAACAGATGCTTAGAATAATATGATCTTTCTTATTTTTGAAATTATACTGTGCATTTGGCTTGATTCCTCATTCGTTCTGTTTGGGTAGGTTCATTGGGACTGCAGGAGCTTTAGTGGGTAAGGTGAGACTTTGATTTGATTAATGTTATAATCTTCTCAAAATTTCAACATTATTAAATATGGTTATCTGGATCAAGACATTATTTTGAGATATTTTGGCAGTGGCATATCTTGAAAATTGTTATTGCTATTCCAATTTTGGTCAACACTTTTTGTGTTTTCTTTGCACTATGTTATATGCTGAAGGAACACAAGTCAATAGATTTTTTGTAATAAAAATGATCTCTGGATAAGAATTGCAGTGTTTACTTTCACCTTGGTTTATTAGCATAATCTGAACATGGTTTTTATAACAGTGATCATTCATTCAATGTATGTTAATGCAATAGAGTGGCTTAAACAGATGCCAAGTTCTTTGTCATAGGTTAAAGGGTTCTGTGAAGGATGAATATGCAACCGGCTGTCCATTCCAGATCATCTGCCAATGGATTTGGTCGTCGTAGAGGCGAAAGAGATGTGGGGACCAGGCTGGAGAACAGGTCACAGAGTGGGAAGTCAAATCCAATAACAGATTAACATCTACTGGTGAAATTCGCTTACAATTTCTGTTGTTTCTTGTTAGGATTTATTTTCCATTGTTAAAGAGTCTAAATTCTATGACAGGGAGCAAAACTGGTGGCCATGGGAGTCCTTGGCATGATCTCTTAGTATATATAACTACTTGTTTTGTTGGTCAGCATGTGGATGTCCATGTGAAAAATGGATCCATATATTCTGGAATATTTCATGCAGCAAACGAAAAAGATTTTGGTAGGTTTCACTTTTTCTATTTTTGTTGAAGAGCTTATGTTTTACAGGTTTCAACCTTTTTTATTTATTAAAGATCCAATCTTTAATATCTTAGTCTTCATTGAGTATTTTGCATTTTTTCTGGCGTTTAGTATTACTTTAGTCAGCTGATAGTTCTAATCATGTATTTTAGATGAGCTTTATCACATTCACCTGTTTGTTACATTCAGGAATTATATTGAAGATGGCTCGCTTGACAAAAGATGGTAGCTCTCGAGGAAAAAAGTCTCCCGCAGAGTCAGTTAACAAGCCTCCCGCAAAGACATTGATTATACCTTCTAAAGAACTTGTGCAAGTTATAGCAAAGGTTTTGCAATATTTATGTTCTGTTCTTATTTCTGATTTCAATTTGTTGCATATATTTTAAAAAGTAACACTGCTTATGGTTTTTGTTTGAGTTATGTTATTGTTTTGTTATTACTATAACTAATAACAAAACTATTGCTACTATATTACACTAATGCCTTGCTTGGTAAAAATTTTTGTTTCAAAAGTGAATAAAGGGTGGAGATCTTATCAAGATGTTACTTCAGAAAATCTTCACAATTATTTTGAATATTGAAATATAAATGTTTACAGGCAATAGCTTAATAGGTAGCTACATTAGATATTACATAATTGGATAGAGTATGCTGATGCAGTGGTAATTCAACTTTGACAGGATGTTTCTGTTACAAGTGAGGGGTTTTTAGATGAGGCTCGGTGTGAAAAACAGCAAGAACAAATTTGGAGCTTAGAAATGTATGGAGTATGACTGTAACTAGGGAAAGCTATAGAAATATACAGGTCACTGATAATTACACTAATTTTTATAGTTTTATAATTACTGATATTTTCTAAACTTTCTAGTTCTCTGATTTTGCACCACGCAATAGTGCATGTGAAGGTGGTTCATATGATTGTGTTTATGGTTTGTCTTTATTATTATTATTATTATTGCTGTTGTTGTTTTTCGTACTCCATTTCTTGAATCCCAGTGCTGCTCAATTAATTACAATACCTTGCTCGTTACTGTTCATGGCTATAAAGCCTTTACTTCTGGAGATTATTAATACATACCGTCTGTCCAAATATTTTCACTTTTTCATGGTATCCTTGCCCTTCTTGTAATGCTTTAGACAATACTTAGTGATTGGCTCTGCTTTGAACTTGTCAAGTGAGATGCATAAATAATGCTGTTTCTTTTTTTTTTTAGACTTTCTAAAGTTATAATTAATTTTCTGACATTTTTAATTAGTTTCTGCTTGTTTGAAGTATATTTCAATATATGTAATTGTAAGGGGCAATTCATCTAAATACTAGCATGCTTCTTTAATTCTATGTTGTTTATAACAGTCCTTTTTTTTTGTGCAGTCCCTGAGAAACCTGTAATTATTTCAATATATTGTCAACATTCTTGAAAGTGATTTTGTACCGCGCAATAGTGCATATGAAGGTAGTTCATATGATTGTATGTATGGTTTTATGGATTTAACTCCATGGCTACATTCTTAAGCTATAAATCACTGTTGTTTGCAGGTCTCATGAGCTGGGCGCATTTGAAAGAGTCTTTGCTTAACATGCTTTTGGTATGTACTATCTTAAGAAGAGAATAATGAAGGGATTTATTCTTGTTGATGTGCTATTTTCAAAGTGATTTTTACTGCAGCATGGCTCTTATGTTTGAAGCTAATCTTCTACTGCAGGGATCCCCTGTTTTATGGTTTTATATATGATGAATTTGTAGTTATTTTTCTGTGTAAAAATATATAATTTGCCAAAAACATGGTCACTCAGCCAATCCTGAGGATGTTTTACAGGTATACGATGAACCTAAATGGAAGCTTGAAATTGTTGTGCAGTACTTTTGGAAATATGTGGGAAAGGTAAGTGACTTCTTGGAATGTTGAAAGAACAAAGTAGTCAACCAATGATAAGACTTCACATATATTGACCAAAGAACTTTCTTCCATGGTCATTGCTGTAGTTTGTTATTGTTGTCCAAAAGTGTTATTTTGTTGTAATGATAAAGCAATTTTTTTACTCATTGCTGATATTCTTATTTACCTTGTATCATTTGATATTGCAGCCTTCTGTCCGTACTCGTAGGTCTAATGGTTCTGTAG
The DNA here is from genome assembly GCF_963169125.1 of Humulus lupulus. NCBI lineage: Eukaryota > Viridiplantae > Streptophyta > Magnoliopsida > Rosales > Cannabaceae > Humulus > Humulus lupulus. Next base: position 224,428,981 of record NC_084797.1, on the reverse strand, counting down.
ATGATACAACATTTAGTGGAGCATTGAAGTGCTTTTCAGATATCACCGGCACAAAAAGCGCTGTTAAAAGAATTGTGACTGAAGTAATTCAGTTACTCTTAGTACATGGATTTCAGGTGATTGGTCTTGCTCTTTATGAACTTATCTATATACCTGTTAATAAGTAACACTGTCTTTCAAAGTTTAACCTGTTGTATGTAAAGAGACCCCTGTACTCTATTTTATGCGATTGCTTTAGACCCCCACAATTGCTCTTTGTAGTTCTTTTTAAATTTTGTAGGATGACTGAGAAGATAAAGTATTACTCTTCTTGCTAAACGTATCGGTTTTAAAGAAAAGATTCTGATTATATAATTATGTAGAGAATGGTTTTTCAAACGAAAATTTGTTTGCTGCTGACTTTCCTTCTCTAGATAATCCCAGTTGTTTATTTGAACATGGAAAAGTTTTGAACTTTAGTCATCTGATAAGCCATTCTAAATTGTTTAATATTGTGATTCAACCAATTTTAAGGTCCTTAACCATAATTGCTTAATATGGTTTTTTTTCTGGGTTATTGATCTCTTATGTAATTGAAGTTAAATTTATTGCCTCTGAACTTATATTTATGTGAATTTCCATTTATTAATGCAGCATTTTGATTCATATCTTGTTAATGAATTTTCATAATTTAATCCGATAAAAATCAATTTTTTAGTTGGAGTTTATACTGCTTTTATTCATGTTGTTTCTGATAGTTTTTAGTAAATTCTCTTACATGGTTAAATTGTTTCTACCGACTGCATAGTCAATGCATTACCTCATAAGACCACTCAAGATAGTTTTATATGTAGTTAAGGAGTCTAATTAGTTAACATCAGGATTAGGACTCCTAGTGAGACTAATTAGGCTCTTGGGCTTTCATTAAAATTTTCAACCTTTATTTTTAATACTTGTGCTCTGTAACTGTAAATTTTCTATATATAGGGAGCTTTGGAAGACGAACTATCCGCAGCAGAGAGCCAGCAAAAACCATAGACACAGTATTAAGATGGTAAGCTAAAGCTTTACTACATATTTTGAGTTCTTTCTTCTTTGAATTAAATCTGGTATTTTTATATGTATGAATATGTGTATATATTTATATATGTATATTCTACCTAAAGACCCATTTTTTTGTGTTCAATCTTTTCTAGCTGGTTTGTTGAATTAATTCGAGTTCTGTAGCTATTAGAAACAATGGTAAAGAACTGTGGGGATTACAGTAACATCTGATTATTGAGACAATATTATTATTTTATAGAAGTAAATATTCAATTAGGTTTAAATTGCATAATTATTATGTTTGTTAAAGGTGCCTTTATTTAAAGTGCAATACCGATAAAATGGATATTTGGAAGACTTTTTGATGTTCCATTTGGCCATTCCTCACTGTTAAATATAACTGCTAGTATCATGCTTGTTTATTACATCATTTTTTGTGAGTAGTGCCTTTTTCTTTATTTAAATCCTTAATTTGTTTTGGTTAATGATGGCTCTTTATCTATTGTGGTACAGGCGCAAATGCGAGATTTGGCAGGGTTTGTCGAGACAAAACAACAGCTCTTGTCTCTAAAATTAAATCATCGTATGAATTGGATTGGCTTTGCTGTTGCTCATCATATAAACTCAAAGTACGAATTTGACCTTATTTATTGATCCTTTATTTATATATATTTATCTTTCTAGTGGCCATCATTTACAGTGACAAACCTAAATTGTTTTTCTTGTTGGTCCCACTTACTATTGTTACTCAAATACTTAATGTTTGATATAAACAACCAAGAAGTTTCCAAACTTATGTTAAATTGGATGCCATACTTGATGCCCTGATGGTTACTTATGTTCTTAATAATAAAATGACTTTTTTTTTCACAATGTGCAGGTATATTGAGTTGATTTCTTTGGAGAAATTTTTGACAACATTTGTAGTTAAGGCCTTTAGAATGGAAGAATGTATTTCACTAATTTTTATATACATTTCTTTTTTTGTATTTAGTGATAAAGGAATCTGAATTGGTCATAAATTATGTTGTAATATGATTTCTTAAGCCTAGACTAGTAGACTAAATATTGTAATTATTTGAGTAATTAATAAAAATTTATTTATGTTACCTTATTTGGCTTCAACTTTTATATTTGTTTTCCTAGTTTTGTGTAAGTAAAAAAAGATTATGTTTCTCTAAGCTAATATAACACGTGTTATACTAAAGTATAGTATAACACAAAAAAAGTGTTATACTAAAGTGTAGAATAACACAAAAAAAATGTTATACTAAAGTGTAGTATAACACAAAAAAAGTGTTATAGTATCGACTATAAATAACATAATTCAACACTTATCTATATATTAAAATAACACAGAAATTGTGTTATCGTTGACAGTACAATAACACATTTGTATAACACTGATAAAGTGTTATGTAAAGTACCCTGACCTACGATAACATAGTCTGTCTTAACACATCAGAAAGTGTTATCGTAGGTTTTGATAACACATTTTTGGTGTTATTAAAAGCATTTTTTTCTTGTAGTGTCGAACCATACTCAGCTCGAAGAAACATTAGACCTGATCGAAGAAAGAAGAAACGAAGCTTAGCTGAGGAACGCTACCTACCGACAGCGAGCTACCAGGCACTTCAACAAGAGAGTTCGAGATTGAAAGTTTGGCGTGGGAGATTTGGTGCTACGGTGTGTATTCTTGGCAACACGAGATCCAGCAGCTGGCATGCTCGGGCCAAATTGGGAAGGATCATACCAGATAGAATCAGTCATCCGACCCAGTGTTTACAAGTTAGCGAGATTGGATGGGAGCCTAGTACTGCGAGCATGGAATGGCGAACACCTAAGACCTTACTATCAATAGTATAGGAAGGGTGTTGCCTGTAACCATGTTTGTTTATCTGTACTGTTTTGTCTACTTTTGGATTTCATCAAATAAAGATTTATTTTGTTCTATATGTTATGTTTTTCTCTATTTTTGCAATCTCTCTTAATTTAATAACCTATGGTCACACTCATAGGATAGTAAGGGGGAATCATTGGTATATATACCATCAGCTTGAAAAATAAAATAACATACACGAAATGCATGCAAGCGCTTGGAGATAACCAAATGCACAAGTTGGGATGGTTGGGATATAACCAAGCTGTCAAAAATGTACAAGTGTTTGGATGTAACCAAATGCGCGACCTAAGGTAATTTGGATATAACCAAATTATTAAAAATATATAAGTGTATGGATAACAAACCAATCACGACCTTAAAAGGTTTGGAGCAAACCAGCTAAAACTAATCGACGATAAGTTGGAACATAAACCTACTTTGAGTTAAGTCGAGATCGAGGCTGGAGTATCTTATAAAAAATAGTTTCAAACTCATAACCTCGGAGGGATAACCGAGGACGAGAAAAAGTAACTAAAAAATGAGATATAACTAAACCATTCGTATTACACACCATAAAAGTACTTTCGAAGTTCATGGTTAAAGTAATATCCGATCTTGACGAATAACGAGATCGGAAATGGGTAATTCGAGCAAACTGTGCATGGAGGCATTGAACCTCGAGCCTAAACCCAAACTATGTTTGTGCGAATAAACAAACATACGCGACTCTTTAATATAAAATGTGAAAAATATATCAAACCAAGAAATGTAAAGCATATGTATTAAAAGAAAAGGAAATTGTATCAGCCATACGGGCATAAATTAAAGCAGTTACAAAAATAAAGGGATGCAGCCCCGAGGTAAGGTTCAAGAAGGAGCAGTTTCCTTGGCCTTCTCAACATCAGCGGCACTAGACCTCTCATGACGAATAGCATGACTATCCTTCAGAGCAGCCTCATCCGCCTCAAGTCGGGCATTCCACCGCTCTACAAACTTCACCTCAAGAGGACCTAGGAAGCTAGTGTCGAGGTCAGCATTATCGACCCAGATCTTGTACATGGCTTAGTCGACCGCTTTTTCCTTCTTCTCTTTGAACTCATTAAGGAGGCGGGCCTTCTCATTTTCGATTATCTCAAAAGTGGCAGCTTTCTCCTCCTCGAGTTTGGCATTAGCCTTCTCTAGCTCCACAAGACGAGTTTTCATCTTTTCAAGCTCGGCCTTCGAGTCTTTGAGTACATCAGCCGTTTTAAGCTGCAGATCCCTCGACTCTTGGGCCAGAGACATGCTCGTGTGCACCTTATTGGTCAGCTTATAATTAAGCTGTGCCGAGGCGATGAGGGCCTGAAACACAGAGATTAAGTTAGAGCATAAGCCAAGACATAAGCAATTAAAGGTAAGTTGCAAAAATTACTGTGGCAGTAAGTTCAATACTCTTATCATAGAGAGTATTACAGTCTGAGGCCTTATTCACAAAATCCTAGTGGTCAGCGCCGAATCCTGAAAGACTCTGACCCACTCGAGAAAGGACGTCCGAGCCAAGTAGGACTCCGTGGGTCCCAGCAGTACCATCAAGCACGAACTCGTAAACATGAGGTCGAGCTGAAGGCAGGAGTTCCTTGGAGATTGAGGGTTTCTTCGCGGGTCGGCTGAGTGTTGGGAGAGTTGCGGCTGGAGGAAACGTGGCAGGCGCGGTCGAGACAGGTGCATCGACCTGGGCATTCGGATCCTCAGCTGTGCTCGTAGCAGTTGGAGCCGATGGGGTCTTCTCAGTGCGCCTGGGGATAGTAGATGGTCAATCTGATTTCCGCGAGCCTCTCAGGCGCGTACTCTTTTGAGATCCCTCATCGCTGAAGAGCACGACATCAAGGTCGGAATCCATAGCACCTGCACAGTTCCAATCGAGATTAAGCATAGTTCTAACAAACTTGGAAGATAAAAAAAACAACAAGTAGAGAAAGACCTAACTGGAACTCTCCCCCGAGCTTGAGCTCGAAGACCATGAAATTCCCCCATCTTCAGAAGAGGCGGGGGGAGTACCTTCCCTATATGTGGATGTCAAACTCGAAAGGTCCCTATAATCATTGGTCCCGTATTGGACGGCTATTCCATTCCATACCTCGTTCAGGCTATACATAGTATCATATTGCCCGAGCCAGCTATCGAACCTATGAACCCGTTCATCTACCCAAGTCCACACATAAAAGTGGTTCCTATTGTCTTCGCACAGAACTAGCCTATCGGGTTTGCGCTTTAACAGGGTGGGGGACCACATTTTCGAGCTTAGGATGACTGTACCTTGATCATCCGAGCCTGAGCTCGAGGCTTCATCGTTGGCCTCGTTCCATGATTACGGGCTCCTTCGGCGAACTGGAGGCGGGGGCCTAACCTCTCTCCTCGGGGGGAGGACGCCTGTTGGCAAGGGTACAAGCTCCCAATGGTCGTATTTTTTGTTAGACCAGTCCGAGGTGGAATGGCCATCTCCCAAGAGCCCGCAAGCTCGAAGTTTATCTTCATGCAAAAGGTATGAGAGCGATCTCCTGCCATAAGGGAGTCGAAGCAGGATCTCCCTGCGCTCCTTCATCTCGTCAGAAGGAGTGAGACGACGATAATTGGATGGAAAATAAAACACATTTCAACTAAGTATAAGCCTATAGATAAATGTTCGAGCACAGAGATAAAGGAGGTGGGGCACTTACGGATCCGTCTGAATGAATAGCATCGTGACGGAGACAGGCCATCTGTCCAGAAGAAGGTCTTCTTAAAATCAGGAGGATGATTGGGAAGATCCTCAAACATTTTTTTCTCCTTTGGGTAGCTCGAAAGATAATAAAATCCATCTCCTCCTCGAGCTCGAGAGGGATTGCCTTTCAAATAGAAGAGATACAAGATCTCTGCTGGCGTGGGTCCTTCCCACTTCAGCTCGCTGCAAATCGACTTCAGGGCAGACAGAACCCTATACGAATTAGTGTTGAGCTAGAATGGAGCCAACCCAACAAAGTCCGTGAAGTCCTTGAAGAAAGATTTCAAAGGCAGTAACGCTCCTGCCTTCATATGCTCCTGGCTCCAAGTTGTATACCTCAGCTTGTTATCAGGATTTCCATCTCCTGGAGCATAGCAGCTTCGCTCGCTAAAAGTAGGGGCTCGACACCTTAAGGAGCCTGACAGTCTAAGACTATGGAAGGCCAGGATATCATTTATTTGACCTAGCGAGGTAACCGAGCTCCTGTAGTGCTCGGCCTCGAAGAACTCCCTCCTCGACTACGAGGTAGAGGGCTCCCCCATCAGTGATAATTGGAGCTCTCCCTGGTTGTACGCGACGATCACTTTTAACCTAGGATTAAGGGGGATCGGCTTGGGCCCTAAATCAGATTCCGGATAAAGAGCCTCTCGAAGGATCCTCCTCTTCTTTTCTATGACCTCGACGATTTGGCGGCGATAGTGAGCTTGGGTTTCTTCCTGTTCGTGTGCGAGATCATATTCACGAATCAGATGTTGGTTCCGAGCAAACAGCGATTCTGGGCTCGGATTTTTTGGCGAGTACGGAATTGCCAGCAGCGACCCCCACTGTCTTTCCAGATTCTGTAACATCTAGCAAGAAAGAAAAAATGGTGAGGGCCATGCAAGCAAGGAATTACGAATACCGAGCTTGGTGAAACAAGCTCGGGAATGCTTGGGTACGAGGTGAGTTCGATTCTAGAGACCCGATTAAATGTCACGGCGTATATTTCACGAAAAAGGGAAGGAAGTGGATTTAATTTTTGAGAATCCTGAAAAATCAGGGAAAAAGGTGACAGTTACTTACAAATGATATTTTTGGGTATCGTGCATTCTTTAAAATCAAGATTTTGTACCCGATATCTTGGTGTACAAGATATGTCCTCCAAAATTTGAAAACCGAAAAAAGAAAAACGTATTTGAGTCTTCCTACATTTGAACTGGAATCTAAACCAGTAATGGGGAACCTAAACGTTATCTATCGATTGAAATATACTAGTACATCAAACTAAAGAATAAATCAACACATTCCCAGAAATGCAGAAGCAACAAAGGCAGAAACTGGCGTAAAGAAAAAAAGATATACATACAAGTTAAGATCAGACACTTACACACTGAAAATGGTGGTTGCAGAGAAACTGATGATTGAAGAGGCAGGTATGATCTCACGATTTCGAACAGGCTGGTGGTCCTTTGCTTCCTTGACTGGGAAAACATGCAAAAGCGAAAACCTTCTGGGCTGGTCTCTGGTTTTTTCTCTCTCTTTTTCTGGTAAACGTAAAAGTAAGAAGAAAGGATGACTGAAGCCCTATATATAGACAATCAGAAGTGAAAAAAGGGGGATTAATCCGAGCCATTGTCCAGGATCCTTATCAAATTCGACGGCCAAGGATAAATGACAAGATGGTGCCGAAAAGATGGCAGGCGAACGATCGTGGGCAGGTTTCCAAGGCACTCGAGTACTTTGAGTGAGCAATACCCAATAGACGCGTGTCCATACTCGAACGTGTGTGACGGTGCAGTTCCCGAAGAAAGTAGTTCAAAAGTTTCCTTCTCATAGGATTCGAACAAATACTTTTGAGGGGGCAAAATGTTACACCCAGATTTCGAGCTCTGAGAATCGTGATCTCAAAAGCTGGATTCGTCAGGTGTGAGCTCACAATATTTAGAATACGTGTTCGCAGCCTAGGCACTGAGTCTTCACAATGGTGGTAACCTTGAAGATAGGTAACCTCAAAGTTCTTATAAGCTTGAAAGACTGACATCGGAAGGCGTCCGTTTTCAGGGGTGACCTCGGATCAATTGGCCTGAGCTTGGGCATGAGTGTGAGCTCAGGGAAAGGCAGCCTCAGTGATATTCACCCTTTATGAGTTGATCTTGAGAAAGTAAGGAAACTTGTACTTCATTCAGAGACTCAGACGGGCATGATGCCGATCGCTGATCTCGAGTCGCTTAATAGATCACTTGAAGAGACCCAGTCCATGCGTTTAAGAAATATTGTTGTTGTAACTTCCCTATAATAAAGGGATATTTATTAGTCAGTTACACGACCCTTGGTCTTCAGTGGACGTTTCCTTGTATATAGGAGCTACAGGCATTAAAGCCATTAAGTTTATTAATGTAAAAGATAACTTCCCAGAAACGGGTGGGGAAGTATCCTGAGACATCCTCTATAAATAAAGAAGTATTGTACCCTTGAAGAGGGGGGAAAATTTGGTAATCTTGGGAGAAACTCTGGAGAATTCATCTCTGAAGAATTCCCAGGAATCATCTTAAGTTCTAATAACAAAGACTTGTGGACTAGGCAGAGTTAACTGCTGAACCACGTAAAAAATCCTATTTCTATTATTATATTTTTCTGGCCATAACTAATTATTGTTTACGTGCTCTATATTCACTGTTGACGAAAAACGGCGTCAACAGTATAATTTTATAATTTTATTTAATAAATGTTTAAAAATTTAATAATAATTAATTAAATAAATTATAAATTAGTTAAAGAAAAATTATTAATTTATTTATTAAATAACATTATCTAATATTAAATTGTTATAAACTAGTTGAATATAGAAATTGATAATTATATTTAATAAAAGTTTAAAAAGTTAATAATAATTAATTAAATAAATAATAAACTAGTTTAAGAAAAATTATTATTTTGTATATTAAACAATAATGTCCCTGCAGGATCTCAAATGTCACATCCCAGGCATCGTGAGTTTGGGGACTCGTTTTGGATCATCTTTGCAGTAATGTCCACAAACTTATTAACCTTCCACACCAGCACCCTGTGTATTACGTAAGCAAGAGGTTGCTGGACGCCGAGTCCAAATATTCAATGATTGAAAAACTCTCCCTCTGCTTGCTAATCGCTTCGCGGAAGCTAAGGCCCTATTTCTAGGCGCACACCATCTGAGTAATCACCAACCACCCTCTCCGACAAGTCTTGCAGAAGCCTGAGTCTTCTGGCAGATTGCTTAAATGGGCCATGGAACTGAGCCAATTTGACATCCACTACCAGCCACGTGTTTCCATAAAAGGACAAGCTCTCGTGGATTTTATTGTGGAATGCTCAGGAATGAATGTCCTCCCGGAAGATCCTGTCCCGGAACTTCCCACATGGAAGGTCTATGTAGACGGAGCCTCAAATGAAAAAGGAGCTGGAGCAGGGGTCATCCTAATATCTCCCCAAGGACATCAGCTCCAGAGCGCCATCCGTTTCGCATTCCCAGCGTCCAACAACGAGGCAGAGCACGAAGCCATGCTGGCCGGATTGCAACTGGCCAGAGAAGTCGCAGCCCAAAAAATCGAGGTATACAGCGACTCCCTACTTGTGGTAAACCAAATATCCGGGGAATACCAGACGAAAGGCAAAAAAATGGCTGCCTACGTGTCTCTCTCCCGCGGCCTCCTGCAGCATTTCAAAGGCTACCAAATCCGCCAGGTCCCCCGGGACCAGAACTCACTCGCGGACACGCTGGCCAAGCTTGCCACAGACTCGGAGATGGAACAATATGGCCTAGTGCCCATCGGGCACTTAGAAGCACCTAGTACCGAGACACAGAAGGTAAATGCCATCATCGACCATTCCCATTCCTGGATGGGACCCATCCTCAGATTTCTCACCACCGGAGAGCTCCCCACTGATAAAGCTGACGCAAGAAAGCTCCAGTATCAAGCTCCCCGATACGCGGTTATGGATGGAAAGCTTTACCGCAGGGGGTTGTCCATACCCTTCCTTAGGTGTGTTTCCAGAACCGAAATCAGCGCCATCATCCATGAGGTTCACGGAGGCTTCTGTGGCGACCATACCTCCGGGCTGAGCCTCTCCAAAAAGATCCTTCGACAAGGATACTTCTGGCCCACCATGAAGAAGGATTGTGTGGATTATGTCAGAAAATGTGAGCAGTGCCAGAGGTACGCCAAGGTTCCGCGAGCGCCTTCTACAGAAATTACCTTAATGACCAGCCCCTGGCCGTTCGCCGTCTGGGGCATTGACCTAGTAGGTTCCCTTCCAACTGGAAGGGGCGGAGTGAAGTATGCCATAGTCGCGGTAGACTACTTCACCAAATGGGTTGAAGCTGAACCTATGAACACGGTCACGTCTAAGAAGGCACTGGACTTTGTCATCAGGAATATAGTGTGTCGTTTTGGGCTTCCACGAAAAATTATGTCCGACAACGGGAAGCAATTTGATAGTGAACATTTCACGAACTTATGTGCTTCGCATGGAATTATCAAAAGCTTTTCCGCAGTCGCCAGACCCCAAGCTAATGGGCAAGTGGAGGCAGTAAACAAAATCTTAAAGACCACGTTGAAGAAAAAACTCCAAGCCTGCAAGGCTCACTGGCCGGAAGAGCTTCCGCGAGTACTTTGGGCCTATCGCACAACAGAGAGAACTTCGACGGGGCACACACCTTATTCCATGACCTTCGGTTGCGAGGCCGTCATCCCAGTAGAAACTATGATCCCCTCTCACAGGCAGGACACCTACGACCCTACCCGGAACCACGCCCTTCTCCAGGTGTCCCTGGACATGATCAAAGAGCTCCGGGAGCAGTTGCAGGTCCAACTAAAAATGTACCAAGGCAAGATAGCCCGACACTTCAACACAAGAGTCAAGAGCCGTACATTCGAAGTTGGGGATCTTGTCCTACGTAGAGTATTTCCTGCTACGCAGGATCCGGGAGTGGGAGTCCTCGGACCCAACTGGGAAGGCCCCTATGAAGTACAAGAAAAAGTGGGCCATGGGACATATCACTTAAAGAGACTCGACGGATCTAAAGTCCCGCGCGTCTGGAACGCGGAGCACCTCCGCCGTTACTATCAGTAGGCCCCGGACTATCTAGTCAAAAGTTCTTGGTGGACGTAGTAAAAGTGTAAAATGTGGAGATAATCCTCCCTGCTGTAAAACACATGCCTCAGGCTAATTTAATGAAGTACGGAGAGGTTCACTCCGCTTTTACTGCATTTTTTATCCCTGTGTTCAAGGCTGCGTTTCAACAAGTGACCACGCGGTCCGGAGACGTCCGGACCCCACGCTCACTTGGGGGGGTATACATGGCTAAGGCATAGCCGTACGCCCCTTGAACAAAATATACACAGAACACCACTCATGTGCTAGTATTTTTTAAATTGTTAAGCTTAGGTTAATTTGTTATTGCCATAAACACACTTGCATTACGTGTCATGTGCGCATTATGTGTTTTTGCCATAAACATAATTGCATTACGTGTCATGGCGCATTATGTGTTTTTTCCATAAACATACTTGCATTACGTGTCATGTGTGCATTATGTGTTTTTGTGAAAATTGCTATTGAAATGCCTGCCATTATGCATCACGAAAATTATCTCCTGTAGCCCAGCGATGAACAGGACTGGGGGTTGGGGCACATTCAGAGAGCTACGCCGAAACACCCCCAACTCCCTGACAAGTCCTTTGCAGAATACTCCGCGACCGCTGTAGAGCTTTGCTTCGCAAGCTCCAGCTCCGGGTCCCGCAAGGCGAAAGATGGCAAGATCCGCGACCGTTGTAAGCCTTGCTTCGCAGGCTTCAGCCCCGGATCTCACAAAATAATGCATGGCGAGCTCCTCGACCACTGCAAGTTTCAGCTCCAGGAGCAGATATGGTCGATCCCCCACTCACAGCAGGCCTTGCTTTGCAAAACCCCTGCTCCGGGATCGCACATGGTGGGCGTGGCAATTTCCCCGACCGCGATGAGGCTTGCCTCGCAGGGCTCCATGCCAGGTCCCTGAAGTCAGCCACCATGAGGTTCGCAATGACAGTTAGTTTTGCTTCGCAAAGATCTAACCTTAAGTCTAGCAACGCTCACCAAAATAACTCCCGTTCCAAGCCATGGAACGTCTCACCTTAGCAATCCCAGCGAACAGTATAACCACAAGTCCCGGGATTGGCTATTTTCCTTAGGAAAGCTAAAATACGGTGAAAGGAGTCTGGCCTTTGGAACCAGGAAACCTTCGTAATCTAGAAACTACGTGGGAAAAGACATCAGCCATTAGAGCTTTCAAGTTGGAAGTGCGTAGGTTCTGGCCGTTGGAACCAAAACCTCATGCGCCCCTACAGCAGTTTCTACCGTGTAAAAGTCTACCCTAAACGCAAAGTTGAAAAAAGAACTCGGCAGAAAAGAAAGGAGAATGCTATAATTACGGCAAAAATGTCTACGATGAGAAAAGAGTACAAGGAGCTTCGCCCCAAAGAAAAACACAAATGAAAAAGAATTAAAGATAAGGCCCCTTCAAGCATTGGGGGTGGCAGCGGTATCCACGGCCAAGGCCTCGAGGTCAACGGTTTCAACTGGGGCTGGCGGAGTCGGCTCATTGGAAGGCGGAACTTCATCACGGGCAGGTTCAGAGGTCCTCGCCTCTCCGGGATCTCCTGCCTCAGGGGCTCCGGCAGGTTCATCAATTTTGTAAGTTTGGACGTACACCTCTGGGCCTTGATCCCACACCTGTAGCTTCTCCCTCATGGCGTCGGCATCCTCTCCCAGATAGCCTAGTACCTCCGGGTTCATTTTCCAGAGTTGATGCATGAGGACCACGTGCGAGATATTAATCGTCCTGTTCAGTACCACCTCGGCATCCTCCTTCTCCTTCAAGCGCTCCGCCTCGGAGGTTGCCAGCTTTGCCTCCGCGACAGCTAACTGAGCTTTTAGTTTTTCCATCTCGACCTTGGATGCATCCCGCTCTCCCTTAAGAGAATCAATCTCCTTGCGCTGCACCTTATTTTAGTTCAGCACGGATTGCTTCTCGGTCACATGCCCCCTGGCGGTGAATTGCAAGGCTCCGATCTCTTTATCCTTCTCGGCGAGCCCCAACTCCAGCATGGACACGAGATCCCTGCTCCTCTGATGAAATTGCTCCTCCTCGTGCAGCTTATTCTGAAGAGTGGCATATTCCTCTTGCCGCTTCAGGAGGAGATCATTTTTTGATTGCAAGCGGGCTTCCAAGGTATCCTTCTCCACCCTGGCTTGAGATAGCTATTCCCGGAGCTTGGAGTTTTCGGCCTTCAAGTCATCCGACCGCTGTTTGAACTCATTCTCCGCGCTGGCCCGGTACTCTCGATATTTGGCAAGATATTTCTTGTCCGCTTCTTCCTCAGCCGTGCGCCGGGCCTGGTCAATCTTCTCCGAGGCCTCCCCCCTTGTGCTCTCGACCTGTTGGGTCAGTTTCTGCTTCTCCGCCTCCAAGGCCTGGCGAGCTACCTGGCTCTCCTCCAGCTGAACCAGAACTGCACCCACCTCCCGGAACGAACGTTCCGCGATCAGAGAGGCCTACAAGGAAAGACAACAGAATGAGTTAAGCAGAACCAAATGTGCTAAGACAAATGATCCCAAAACACAACTGACGGCTTACCCCGGACAATTGTTGCTTCATGGCATGTGTCAGCAACAGCGGATCCTTACTGCTACTGATGGCCCATTTCTCAGAATTGAGCTCGCACAAGCTCAAGGCCATGTCCTCCATCATCTCCGCTCCGAACGGTGCCAATGCACGTCCGAGCCTAGGCACCAGCCTCTTCTCCAAGGCTGGGCCATCCAAAACCGCTCCAGCTGGGTGAAGGGATCTCACCCCCTCGGCCAGTTCAGCTCTCTTCACGGCAGACAAGTTGTCTGCCCTTCCCTGAGTAACAGCCTTCTCAGCCTCCAACCGCCTCTTCAAAAAATTATCGGCCCGTCTTACACCCTCCAGGAGGGCAGCGGGGAAGCGGGTTGGTTTCTGAGGGAAGTGGAACTTCAGGCCAGGCAGAGGAAGGTTTGTTTGCTGAGAAGAAGGAGATCCCGAAAGGGTGGACTCCCTTTGGCCTGGAGGAGGAGGCAGACGGGGTATTAAGGACGGAAGGGAAGACACTACCGCCCCGGTCTGTTGTTGTTGCTGTTGCTTTTGCTGCTGCGGCGGCGGAAGTAATTTCCTTTGTTGTTGTTGCTGCCGCTGTGGCGTTGGTGATTGTCTCTGTTGTTCTTGTTGCTGTTGTTGTTGTTGTTGTGGTTGCTGTTGTTGTTGTTGTTGTTGCCTTCGACCGGGAGAAGAGTGTCTAAGGCGTTTCGTCGTGGCGCCCTCGGTATCTCCTCCGGGACGCTTGCTCACCCCAGTCGTCTTCACGGGGAACACAAGCCCTTCCCCGTTGCTGCTACTACTCGAGGTCGCCATGGTCTCGGAAGGCCCCTTGGCAGGAGATCTCTCCACCGCCGGAGACACTTGCGCCTCGCCACCTATCTTCTTGGATGGGGCAGCTTTACCTCCCTTACCGGCTCCGGCTTTTCGTCCTTTCCCCTTGGACGGATCTTGGCTGGTGGCGGCTTTCTTGATGAGTAAGGTAACTCTCCCCAACATCTTGGCTTCGGGATATTCTGCAAGAAACGTACGAAGCAAGGTCAACGAACCAGCAAGCAATGTGAAAGAAGATAAGCAGAAGACAAGACAATCAACAACACAAAAGCACAAGCAAGTCCGCCAGCAGGGAACAAGGAACAAAAACAAAAAAGAGAGACATTTGAGAGGAACGACCATGCACGAGAAATGTGGATGGCCTTCCCCGAGCGAAACAAGACACCGCTTCCTTCTCCAGGAAGCTCCCGTACTCCTTAAAGTCCGGGAATGACATGCTGAGGGAAGAAGGGTCAACCATGGTGACACCTTCTTGCAGACTACCGTCATCCAAATATCCAAGGAGCTCATCTACCCTATCGCAATATATGTCAAAGGGTATCCTGCGCGGATCTAGCCTAAGTGTAACGACCCAAATTTCCTAATAAGGCTTAGGACCTTGATTAGGAGGCCGGGAGGGCCATAATTGGTTTACTGTACTATTATGTGATTATATGCATGATTGTGTGGGTCATATTATTATATGATGATAAAGGCATGCATAGGACTATATACTCTGTTGTGAGGGTATTTTGGTAATTTGGCTCATTGAGAGCGTAATTGCATACTTGTGTTTATTTTGGTAAGCTAATGTTGAGACCACATTATTATGTGGATATATTTGTGATCTGTGACTCGAGACGTTCCTAGCGAGCAAGGTGGCGAAAATTCATGGCGGGGATTTATACCTGGCTCGGGGTGAGCTTAGGGGTATAAATGGGAATTTAGCGAATATATTGGAGTCTATTATGACATTGAGGAATAATATTGATAACTAATTAGATATCGGGAATTAAGCGGGAAATATTAGAGACACTCGAGGAATTAGCGGAAATTGGGTAAAATGACTAAAATGCCCTTAAGTGGATTAAAGGGTTTAGACTTATTGGGGGAGGGCATATTAGTCATTTAGCTTACATAAGTTAAATAATACCAGGGCTTTATGTTAGTGGGATTTGTAGAATATTGGAGAAGTCTGAAAAAGAAAGAAAAGGAAGGGAAAAGAAAGAAGGGAAAACAGAGAGAGTTCTCTAAGTCGGTTTATGTTTTCTTCACCAATTTCTTGTGGATTTCTGGAGTAAAACTCAGAGGGAAGTTAGTCCAATTAAGCCACAAGGTTACTGAGCAAAGATTGAGGATTTGGCAAGGGTTAGCAGGATTAGGCCATCACTTGAGGTAAGGTTCTGTAATCTCTTCAGTTGCTGGTTTGGTTTTGTGTCTGGTTTTTAAGCTATGGTGCTTAAGTTGAATTGGATGGAACTCTAGGAATTCAGGCTTAAGACTGAGGAGAGGCAAGCCAAGAAGGTTTAGAGACAGCTTGTGGTCGAAATTCTATCAAATGTATAAAGCCTAAACTCTAACTTTGTAGTTCAGCTGGTTTTGACTGAGTTTTAGAGCTTAGGAGTGGCCATGGTGAATTCTGAGTTTGTGGATGCATGTGCTTGAGTTCTAGATGTTTGGGGTGCTTGGGATGAGTGGAATATGGTCATGAGGTTGTTTTTGAGATTGGGAAAGAGTTGGAAGAGTTTTGGTTCGAGTTGGTTCGAGAAAATCGCAGAGGAGGAAAATTGGTGTAAATCTGTCTGTGACTAGCGCTACAGCGCTAGCCTTTGGGCGCTGTAGCGCTAGGCCAAGTTTGCTGAGGGATTTTGGCTTCTGTTTGTAGCGCTGTAGCACCCTCCCATGAGCGCTGTAGCGCTACCCTGCTTCCTGAAGTGGATTTTAGGGTTGTTTGCAAGGGTTTTTGACCTAAGGTTTGGGGTTTGGTTCCACCACCTTGTTTGGTGGAACTAGGACTTCCCGGGGGCTCGGGATTGGCCCCGGGGCTAGGTTTTGAACTTGGGGATTTATAATGACTTTGGCCATGATTGTGATTAGGTAAGCGCTAGGGCTCGAGGGGGATCGTGCTCAAGGAGTCAAGTGATCAAAGCTAGTGAAAAAGGTAAGAAAGCTGCACCCGATTATGTGGTTAGGTTGGGACTAAGTGTTCCCTATGCTTGTATACATTGTTATGTGAATGTGATTAACCATGTGAACACGATGGGACTAAGAGCTCCCTCCACTTGTATATCATGTCGTGAGATGGTGTTATTATGCCATGGGACGTGCGATTACCGGCCTAAGGGTGTCGGAATCAATATTTGCGCACTGGGGCGCGGCTCGGCCACTGGTAGCTGAGGCAGCTTATTTATCACTGAGCTCGGTTAAGCTGGCCGGAGTCAGTGAGTATTACACTGGGGGCGGCCCTAATGAGCCGAAGACAGTGTGTTAAATAGAGGGTGCGACTAAGGGCGCCAACCCTGAATGTTATTTGATGGTTGTGATAATCTATTGGTTATGAATGTGAATACTGTGTTATGAATATAGTTGGTTGACTGTTTGGATGACAAACTGTTATTACTGCTTGGATAAATGTTATGAAATATCAGATTCTTAGTTGAGCATTGTGAAATATTAGATAAGTGTTGCTGATCTTGCTAAGTTATTATGCTTTCTTGCTGGGCCTTGGCTCACGGGTGCTACGTGGTGCAGGTAAAGGCAAGGGTAGGCTGAATCAACCATGGGTTGGAGAGCTCTGGGGGCGAGGTGTACATCGTCAGCTGCTCGGCTGCCACGGTCGAGAGATTGTACAGGAACAGAAACCTAAAATGTATATTTTGCCATTAGAGTGGCTTGAACTATTTGTAACTTCTAGAATTTGTTGTATCTAAGACACCTAAACCCTGTTTTGAGTCTCCATGTATTAAACCGTCATTTTTAATGGAAATAGCCTGTTTGTGACCGAAATCTTTTTATTCTTACTCTGATAATGGTATAGAGTTTACACTTTGTCTGAATGACTTGATTAGCAAGTCTTGCACTATTTTAAACACACAGTGTAACGGTCTTGGTTATCCAAGGCGTTACAATTTGGTATCAGAGCCGTTTGGGTTTATGGGTTCCTGAAGATTAGCTGGACATGTACACTCGCCGCCAAAGACAAGCTCGACTCAGGGGTTTGTAGTGAATGCATGAAATTGTGTGCGTAAGTGCTTGAGTAAAATATGAGTGTATTAATTGGTATGATTAATAGGGAGCATGAGATACTGATAGGGCCTGGCCTTGACTGCTGTGTGATGATATTAAGGCATGCTGATTAGCATTGCTCCTGCATGTGGATGAATACATGGATAATGATGATATATGGATTGCGGGTTATTACATGTTTAAATTGAACTTATATGCTATACTTGTTTATTGGCGCGGAGGGCATAATAGGTATGAACACATTTAGTGATAAAGAAATTTGATAATTTATGCATAATATTGATGTTTGATATGCTTTATATGTGTTTAATTGTTATGGTTATTTGGATCTGCCTTGAGATGTTTTGGGTATAAATGTCAGGGCTGAGAAGTTTAGTCGGCGAAGACAGATTAATTCAGGGTGTATGTATTGAGAGTGGTCAATCAGATTCCGTTTTGGTTTTGGTAAGGATAGAAGATGACAATTGGGGGTTGGAATCCTCCACCTGCCCTGGAGGTTCGCAATAGATGTTTGCTGCTATATGAGTCAGGTTGTGAGGTCTGATAGAATGGATTGGATGGATTAAAAAGGCAAAATACTGAGGAGGAACAGACAAAATTATTGAATGGAAGTATTATCCTCTAGTTTCGAGGAGGGTTTGGGTTTGTTCAGGAATCAATTAATGAATGGGTGTGGCTAATTCCGTTCTTAGTGATATGAGAAGAATAAATTGGGACAGGGTAGCCGTACTAGGCATTTGTGGTAAAAGAATGTCGAAAGTGGCAAGATAACAGTAGTATATATTATTGAGTTTGATGGGTTGGTCGATCTACTTTGGGTTATGATACAAATGGATGTAGCCGGAGATGATTGGTCATTTGTGAGTTAAACTCTGAGATGGTTGTCTGTGTTTGGGCAGTAGAGAGAGGGCCTCATTACCTAAGATGAAAGGAATACAGGTGATGATATTTTCATTCGTGGAAATTTAGTAAGTGTGGTTACTCAGTGATCGACAGAATGAGAACCTCTGGTGGTTTTGTGGCTCCTGGTTTGGATAGGGAAGATTGGGATATCTTACTCATTTAGAGCCCAGAGTTAGTTCCTCGGAAGTGACCAGTGGATTGGGTAGCTTTTGCTCAGGTTGGAAAAAAAAACTGGAAGGACTTGGTGCTGAGTGTCTATTAGGAAGGATTCAGACGAGTATTTGCTGAGGGAAGTTAATATGTTACATAAGGGACAACCCTGGACAGTCATGAGCATCTCTTAAGGTATATTGATTAGAGTGAATGGAAATTAAATTGATCAGTAGGGATGCAGATGAGAATGCAGCTTTTAGGCACGGTTTGGAGCTTGGGTATGGAAGGATCTGGTATCAGGGACACTATGAGGAATGATATTAGGTTAGCTTGAGGAATTATTGAATCACCTGAAAGGTGTGCGGCTTGTAAGTGTATTGGGCAGAATATTGTGTCGTGGGACTCGTGGATATTGCCTACTAGGGATGGAGAGCTTAAATGCCTCGCTACAAGACCGGATGATGTCTTCAGGAGTTGGTCATCGATCTGGTTATTACTAGATAAGGATCAAGGAAAGAGACATCTCAGGAATTATTACTTGTACCGGGAGGGGTGTGATGTATTAACAGTAAGGGTTCCTAATCGCTTGGTACTTCAATGGCATGGGCAAGTCTGATAAGCAGAGGATAGAGAAATGATATGGATGGGTTGCATTTAGATTCAATGGTAATATGATAAACTACTCCCCAGCTAGAGGTAGAACGTGAACGACTACTATACTGATGATTTCACGACTGAAGTAGCAGGGTCAGAGGTAAGGTTTCAGAGGGTCTTAACTTCACTCTTCAAAGGTATTCAAGGTTAAGCTACAGGAAGAGATTTGATTAGAAGCATGCTAAGAACAATGAACATATCAGTTACTACTTGAAGTATCCCCGAAGACAATCATAACTTAAGGATTTTGAGTATGAAGAGTTGGTCAAGTATAGGGAACAATGATGGGTTGTAAGAAAGGAGCAGTAACTCTTGAGTTTAGAAGGGGAGATTCTCGCAGTGATTAGCGTTTGTACCTGGAGTGGGAAATCTGTTGCAGGGGAAAGATTAGAACCTTAGCTAGTATGATGAACACTATTTGAGTTGTATCAGTGGGTTAAGATAGACTGGATTAGTTTGTGGGATTCCAGATGAGTATCCAAGAAATTTTTCAAGGAATACGTCTGCGTAAAGAGATGGAATGGTAATAAGACTGGTGTCAGTAATGGAATCAGATCTAAGACACTGTATTGAACGGTTTAACAAGGCAGAGAGAATTAAGGTCTCAACTGTTGAGTAGGATGATATTCTTCAGGGAGGATCTTTGATCTGGTTATTACCAGCTAGAGATCAGGAATAGTTAAGGGTCTTTGATCTGGTTATTACCAGCTAAAGATCGGGGACAGTTAGGGATCTTTGATCTGGTTATTACCAGCTAGAGATCAGAGGGAAGAGGATAGGCAAGAGGTTGCTACTATATTAGATAAGGACACAGAGGATGCTGAGCTATGTGTTGAGGGTTTGGTCAATGCCAAACTATTCTTGTGGAATAGGTGAAAAGAGTATTCAAAGATTATCTAAATTGGACTCGGAATTGTCTTGATTGGCGGCATAGTGATGTATTTTGATTGGAACCTTGTCAAGGTTAAGGAATGCCTTGGAGGTAGGAGTTTCCTTGGGAAAGCACGATGGTGCATATGTTTGAGCTAAGTTCTGCGTCTTTTTACAGATTAGAATTAATTGCTGAGTTGGTATGACACTCCAGGATAGGAGGAAAATGATGGTCTATGCATGATGTTGGTTAAAGGATCCGACGAAAACTAGAATGGAATTTCTAGTGGGCTTGATAGCTAATTGATAATTGGAATTAGTATCCCGTGAAGGATCAGGAAAGACAATTAAGGAAATCTCAGATGAAAGAAATTAAAGGCAAGTCTTAGTTGAGTTAGATAAAGGTTTTGCAGTGTTGTGAATAAGTATATCGTGATATAAGGATCAAATCTGGACTCGGGTGGATACCGAAATTACATGGAAATTCTGGATGAATCTCGTACTACTCTCTTGGTCTTTTCATCGAGACGTTAGGAAAAAGGTACCGTAATTTGAAGGTTTTTGTATTGGAGGCCTAGGTAGAGAGGAATGTAACGAATGAGGAACAAAATTCTTAACCTGATAGCAGTTCGTGCTAAACATCGCAGCCTTTGAGTGTGTTATAATGGGAATAAGGAAATATCGTGATAGATATCGCAGAGAGGCTGCCAAGACGGTTGGATCATTATGGATCAACATCTGAGAAGAACTTGCTTTTATCAGTAAGGATAATTCATACAGCTGATCAGTATTCAGAACTCTAAGTGAGATGGACGGTAAGCCTCCATGGAATTCAAGGAATAATTTCATTGAGTAAGGACTTTATTTTACCCTCAGGTCTTGGGAGGATTAAGAAAGGCGATGAATAGATAATCGATATCTGATGAACTTTATTATTTTCAGGCTGATGGTAGATCAGAGAGAAAATGAGTTACCCAACTATTAGAAGAACACTTGATCAGATAGAGAATAATAAGGATTGTATATCATTCGTTTGTTGGAATGAGATAAGTCAGACATTGTATTTGGATCCGGAGGTAGTTCAGGGAATCATTGGGATTATTAAAAGGTTAGAGCATGGAAATTCACTTTTCAAAGTAAACGGAAAAGCTTTACTGAATTGGGAAACAGGAGTATGAAGTTCCAAGTGGAAGATGGTATCTTCCTTAGGATATTACCAGAGATAAAGGGGTGAAGAGCTAGTTGAACCCCAGAGTATTGAAACTGTTTAGATCCAGGAAAGGATGGGTGAGATAGTTTTTAAGTTGATCACAGTATTGGGCACTGTTGGCTGCATGTAGTGTATTCTGCACTCCGTGTTGAGGGCATGGGTTGGAGAAACTCATGCATTGACTGATAAAAATCTGCAATTGAGGTAAAGTTGTTCCGTGTGAAGCGACCAATTCAGTTATGGAATAGAAAGAAAAAGGTTTTAAGGAACAGGATTGTACTTTGAGTTGAGGTAACGTTCTAGTACAGTAAGGTCAAAGAATGACCAGAGTAACTGAAATCAGTTATGTGAAATCTATATTCCGGGTAGTACAAATAAAATTTCGAGGACGAAATTTCTGTAAGGAGGGGATAGTTGTAACGACCCAAATTTCCTAATAAGGCTTAGGACCTTGATTAGGAGGCCGGGAGGGCCATAATTGGTTTACTGTACTATTATGTGATTATATGCATGATTGTGTGGGTCATATTATTATATGATGATAAAGGCATGCATAGGACTATATACTCTGTTGTGAGGGTATTTTGGTAATTTGGCTCATTGAGAGCGTAATTGCATACTTGTGTTTATTTTGGTAAGCTAATGTTGAGACCACATTATTATGTGGATATATTTGTGATCTGTGACTCGAGACGTTCCTAGCGAGCAAGGTGGCGAAAATTCATGGCGGGGATTTATACCTGGCTCGGGGTGAGCTTAGGGGTATAAATGGGAATTTAGCGAATATATTGGAGTCTATTATGACATTGAGGAATAATATTGATAACTAATTAGATATCGGGAATTAAGCGGGAAATATTAGAGACACTCGAGGAATTAGCGGAAATTGGGTAAAATGACTAAAATGCCCTTAAGTGGATTAAAGGGTTTAGACTTATTGGGGGAGGGCATATTAGTCATTTAGCTTACATAAGTTAAATAATACCAGGGCTTTATGTTAGTGGGATTTGTAGAATATTGGAGAAGTCTGAAAAAGAAAGAAAAGGAAGGGAAAAGAAAGAAGGGAAAACAGAGAGAGTTCTCTAAGTCGGTTTATGTTTTCTTCACCAATTTCTTGTGGATTTCTGGAGTAAAACTCAGAGGGAAGTTAGTCCAATTAATCCACAAGGTTACTGAGCAAAGATTGAGGATTTGGCAAGGGTTAGCAGGATTAGGCCATCACTTGAGGTAAGGTTCTGTAATCTCTTCAGTTGCTGGTTTGGTTTTGTGTCTGGTTTTTAAGCTATGGTGCTTAAGTTGAATTGGATGGAACTCTAGGAATTCAGGCTTAAGACTGAGGAGAGGCAAGCCAAGAAGGTTTAGAGACAGCTTGTGGTCGAAATTCTATCAAATGTATAAAGCCTAAACTCTAACTTTGTAGTTCAGCTGGTTTTGACTGAGTTTTAGAGCTTAGGAGTGGCCATGGTGAATTCTGAGTTTGTGGATGCATGTGCTTGAGTTCTAGATGTTTGGGGTGCTTGGGATGAGTGGAATATGGTCATGAGGTTGTTTTTGAGATTGGGAAAGAGTTGGAAGAGTTTTGGTTCGAGTTGGTTCGAGAAAATCGCAGAGGAGGAAAATTGGTGTAAATCTGTCTGTGACTAGCGCTACAGCGCTAGCCTTTGGGCGCTGTAGCGCTAGGCCAAGTTTGCTGAGGGATTTTGGCTTCTGTTTGTAGCGCTGTAGCACCCTCCCATGAGCGCTGTAGCGCTACCCTGCTTCCTGAAGTGGATTTTAGGGTTGTTTGCAAGGGTTTTTGACCTAAGGTTTGGGGTTTGGTTCCACCACCTTGTTTGGTGGAACTAGGACTTCCCGGGGGCTCGGGATTGGCCCCGGGGCTAGGTTTTGAACTTGGGGATTTATAATGACTTTGGCCATGATTGTGATTAGGTAAGCGCTAGGGCTCGAGGGGGATCGTGCTCAAGGAGTCAAGTGATCAAAGCTAGTGAAAAAGGTAAGAAAGCTGCACCCGATTATGTGGTTAGGTTGGGACTAAGTGTTCCCTATGCTTGTATACATTGTTATGTGAATGTGATTAACCATGTGAACACGATGGGACTAAGAGCTCCCTCCACTTGTATATCATGTCGTGAGATGGTGTTATTATGCCATGGGACGTGCGATTACCGGCCTAAGGGTGTCGGAATCAATATTTGCGCACTGGGGCGCGGCTCGGCCACTGGTAGCTGAGGCAGCTTATTTATCACTGAGCTCGGTTAAGCTGGCCGGAGTCAGTGAGTATTACACTGGGGGCGGCCCTAATGAGCCGAAGACAGTGTGTTAAATAGAGGGTGCGACTAAGGGCGCCAACCCTGAATGTTATTTGATGGTTGTGATAATCTATTGGTTATGAATGTGAATACTGTGTTATGAATATAGTTGGTTGACTGTTTGAATGACAAACTGTTATTACTGCTTGGATAAATGTTATGAAATATCAGATTCTTAGTTGAGCATTGTGAAATATTAGATAAGTGTTGCTGATCTTGCTAAGTTATTATGCTTTCTTGCTGGGCCTTGGCTCACGGGTGCTACGTGGTGCAGGTAAAGGCAAGGGTAGGCTGAATCAACCATGGGTTGGAGAGCTCTGGGGGCGAGGTGTACATCGTCAGCTGCTCGGCTGCCACGGTCGAGAGATTGTACAGGAACAGAAACCTAAAATGTATATTTTGCCATTAGAGTGGCTTGAACTATTTGTAACTTCTAGAATTTGTTGTATCTAAGACACCTAAACCCTGTTTTGAGTCTCCATGTATTAAACCGTCATTTTTAATGGAAATAGCCTGTTTGTGACCGAAATCTTTTTATTCTTACTCTGATAATGGTATAGAGTTTACACTTTGTCTGAATGACTTGATTAGCAAGTCTTGCACTATTTTAAACACACAGTGTAACGGTCTTGGTTATCCAAGGCGTTACACTAAGGAAGCGGGGATCGCACCCCATCTGAGAGGTCCGGGAAACCTCAGATAGGCTGGGGGTGTGGATCAATCGAAAACTAGTCTTACCTCTCCCGGAGGTACCAGCCCCCGGAGTCCCTTCGTTGGGGTAAGCTGCGGCGTGGCGAGCCTCGATCTCCTCTTCCTCTGGCTGGGGGTCGGGGAACCTCTCCGCCCAACTAGGGGATAAAGTATTCTCGTCCCGGGCCGCTTGGCCGATCACCTTGGACAGCTCCAGGGCAATCTGCTCCCGGATGTCAGCCGACACCTGGCTTTGCCCCCTGCCACTCACTGGCTCAATGTTTTGGAAAGAGGCGAGCAGCCCATACTCCCTCAAAGATTCGGAGGTTACAAGTCCCTCCACTTTCAGCTCTTCCTCCGAGAGCCCTTCATAGAACTTTGACCTCCTTATCATCTCCGCACAGCGAGGTGTCCGCGGAACAACTTCTGCAAAATCCAAATACGAGCATTAGAGATCCTCCCGAAAGGCAAATCAAACGTAAAGAAACGAAGTTAAAAAGGAGAGGAAGGAGCACTTACCAGGGACTTTTAAGTCTAAAGAAAGGGCTGGCACCCTCTTCAATGGGAAGCCGGTCGTCAGGAACCAGTATTCCCGGAGGTCTGGAACCCTTGCGGTATGGCAGGTAGGACACATCACGTCCGGGTACCTCTCCAGCCTGTAAAACCCCACCTTATCTGGATGACCTCTCATGGGTTGAGACTTCAGCCCGTAGAAGTATAACACCTCCTCCGGGGTAGGGGCCTCCAGGTCCCGGGACTTGCAAAAGATGTACCACCCCGCTAGGAGCTTGTAGCTGGGGGGAATCAACTGGAAGGGGGCAATCCCCGCCTTCACACAGAAATTGGCAAAATAACTCCTTAGGGGCAAGTGCGCCCCACACACTATGTGTGCCCAGCTCCAGGAACCAAAGCCCTCATGACTCAGACTAGCAGACTCACCCAGCACCGACAGACGGTGCCACATCAGGCCTGGGATGTTCTTCAGGCCTGCTTCTGAGGAGTACAGCTCCAGCATGCCGTAGTTCCTGAGCAGGTTCGGCTTTTGGTCCATCTCCCAAATTGAACTGTTGATAGTTGGGAGGCTAGCCGCGACCACTTTAGCCTTTCCTTTCCCCAGTGCGCCAGCGACAGGGGAACCTCGCTCCTGGGCAGATTCAGCCTCTACCGCGGCAAGTATTTGCTCCTTTGAGGTGTTCATCACTGAACAAGAGAAACAAAGAAGAAAACACTCTAAGCAGTCAGCACCCTTGTCATACCCTAACGGTATCAAAGGCGTCGGGGAGACCCTCCCCGAAAACTGCTTGGAGAGGCTCCCACCGAGCTTGCCGAGGGGTTGACACCATGCCACCCAAAGGACAGCAAGGAGCCAGACTCAAACTCCAAGCCTAAGCCCACCAAAAGAAGTGTTTTCCCAGAGGAAGACACCCTAAAGACGCTCACGCTTATGCCCTAAAACAGCAAACCAAAACAGCACAAGCAAGACGAGGAACGACTTTCCAAACGCAAATCGTCAAAGCATGCAAAGAGATTACTTATCGACTCACATCAATCGCATGCCTATCGAAGCCCTATTCACACATGCACATAGGCGATACTGGTAGAAGACTCAACTCTAACAACTACCAACAACCTAAGGTTTGGGAGGAAAAAGCAAAGTAGAAATACTTACTGGTATTCGGGTAGTTGAAGATTGAAGGAGTAACCGGATCACTGCACAGCACGATCGCGAGAAGTAAAAGCTGCAAAGACAAACGACGATTCAAACCCTGAACTTCGGCAAGCAAACCCACTGCCAAATCAAAAGAAAAGTTTCTAGATTCCTTACCAAAAAAAGTGGCAAGTTCGAAGGAATGGAAGCTTGGAAGCCTGAAAGTTCGAAGGTTTGGGAATCTGAAAATCCGAAAGATAGAGAGTTTGAAAGCGTAAAGAGGAAGAAAGGTCTGTTCCCTGGTTTTTATAGCAGGAGTGAAGTCCTTTCGAATCCCATAAATGGACGGTCCTGATCTTCTCATATCGCATACATCAGATCCGACGGCTGGAGATGAAGAGCCGATCCTATTTATGACTCCTCGGATGGGAATGAAGTATTTATTTCCCATCATTATACCACCTCGGGCCCGGTGTACCATTAAAAACCGTCAAATCATTACTCAGATGCCTGGCGCACGCATACTCAGCCAGTCGCCTCACGCACACGTCTTGGTCACAGAGCCATTCCCGGCATGACGCGTGGCCCTTGCCACACTTGAGTACTTGAGTTCAAAACAGAAGAAATTTCCTTTCTTTTTCATACTAACACTCAGGCGGGAAAAAGGAACCCTTCCAGGAACACAGGAGGTGACCCCTCGCCTAGTCTAGAAACCAGAACACCCGGAGGACTGTACAAGCTCCCGGACCTCTCAAAGCTCCGTGACCTTGGGGGGTAAATGTTGTCCAGATTTCCGGATAGCGTTTAGAGGGATATCCTCGGGGAAGCAGAATTATCAAAGTCTTTCACAGTAGGTGACCGGAGCTCGCGGATGGACAGAAAGGCTTCGCCTCTCCCGTTTAGTGTCCGGCTTACTCTTTCAAGCAAACGCGACACGGAAGCTCGTCAACTCTCCCGGACTCCCGAAGAGATATCCTTCGGGGAAGCTCCTTCCAGGAGAGGCTCTTCAGGTTGCCTTCGCGGAAACAGTTCCGTGCCTCGCACGGAACAAGACCAAGCGGACGAGTCATGGAGGAAGCATAGTTGGAATGATATCCACCTGACACAGAATCCCGCCTGACACGCCCGACAGGTCAAGACCGCACACATCCCAACACGCCTAAGAGTACTATTTCGCCTACTGTTCCGCTGACAACTTGGAAAAGACGGCTGCCTTTGTGCATTCCCCATACTTTCACGTAAATATACCCACATAGAGCCTGGTAGCCAGGCGACTACGGTAATTGTATCCCCTATTTATGGCTGGTGTAATTAAGACTCATGGGAGTAGAGAAAAACCCTAATCCAAAACCCTAGCTATAAAGACCCCCTCATTTTACGATAGGGGGGACGGCGAAGAAATCACATAGCAAGAACTCTACAAAAATCTCTAGCTTCATCTTCCCCAAGAGAACCCGAGAGAAACACTGTGAGGTTGTGAGTTTCTTATACACCTGCTGTTTGACTGTTATTCTCTACAAGTATAATAACATCGACTCGTGGACTAGGGCTCGTTAACGCCTGAACCACGTAAAAACACTGTTTGTCTATTTACATTTTTGCACTTCTACAGTTCTTATCTTTTCATTATTCCGTTCCTATTCGTTTCCGAAAAACTCGGTAAACAAAAGCGTTCCTGCAAAGTCCCAGAAGCAAAGACGCCTAGGAACAACCCGGGCTGAAGCCTTAGAGGAAGAAGTAGCCCAGCTCAAGAAATGTGGCTTTATCTGTGAAGCCAAATTTCCGATTTGGATCACCAACCCCGTGCTGGTCCCAAAGCCCAATGGGAAGTGGCGGACCTACGTCGACTTCTCCGACCTAAATATAGCCTGCCCGAAGGATTGTTTTCCATTGCCAAGGATTTACCAATTGGTGGATGCCACGGCGGGGCACGAGCTCATGTCCTTTATGGATGCGTACTCAGGCTACAATCAGATCGCCATGAATTCGGTGGACTAGGAGCACACCAGCTTCATGACCCCGACTAACGTTTATTGTTACAAGGTCATGCCATTCGGGTTGAAGAACGCCGATGCTACATACCAAAGGTTAGTGAACAGAATGTTCGCAAACCAAATCGAGAAGAACATGGAAGCGTACGTTGATGACATGCTGGCCAAGCCAAAGACTGCCGATAACCATGTTTCCGACCTGGAAGAATGCTTTAAGATACTACGGGAGTATGGCATGAGGCTTAACCCATAGAAATGCACATTTGGAGTCGCGCCGAGAAAATTCCTGGGTTTCATCGTCAATACCCGAGGAATCGAGGCAAACCCCGACAAGGTCAGATCATTGCCCGAGCTTCCCTCACCTAGGTCACGTAAAGATGTCCAAGGCTTGACAGGAAGAGTGGCAACCCCCAATCGGTTTATTTCAAAATCCACCGATAAATGCTTGCCATTCTACAACCTGCTCCGAGGAAATAAGAAGTTCGAATGGACAGAAGAGTGCAAAAGCGCTTTCCTCGACCTGAAGGCACATCTGGCCGAGCCGCCCGTATTATCCAAACCAAAGGCAGGAGAGCCTATTTTTCTTTACCTAGCCGTCACAGAGGATGCAGTAAGTGTCGTATTGGTCCGAGAAGAAGACCGGATTCAAAGACCAGTCTACTACATCAGCAAGAGACTTCTCAGAGCTGAATCCCAGTACCCGTTGATGGAGAAATTGGCGTTCTGCCTCATCAAGACCTCTCGAAAGCTCAGGTCGTACTTCCAGTCCCACTCAATACACGTCATGACCGATCAACCTTTAAGGCAGGTTTTGCAAAAACCTGAATCATCGGGACGTCTGTTAAAGTGGGCCATCAAACTCAGTCAGTTAGAGATTTTGTACACCCAACGAACTGCCATAAAAAGCAAGGCCCTGGTCGATTTTGTAGCAGAGTGCACGGGATTCCAGGAGGATCTTGCAAAAGACTCACCCCAGGTCACCGCGACCCAGGCGTCGTGGAGGATCTTCGTGGATGGTTCGTCCAACGAGAACGGCTCTGGATCTAGAATCATTTTGATATCCCCTGAGGGACAAAGATACCACTCGGCCCTGAGATTTGGATTCAAAGCCGCCAACAACGAGGCCAAATACGAAGCTTTGCTGGCCGGGCTGAGGATAGCCCAGAAGCTGAAGGCGAGCTCCGTTCAGTGTTTCAGTGACTCCTTGCTCATGGTAAACCAGGTTCTGGGCGAATATCAGGCACGAGGACCCAAGATGGCTACCTACCTGGCAAAGGTAAAAGTTTAGCTGTCCGCGTTTGGGCAAGGCTCAATTGAGCAGATACCTCGAGAGCAGAATGCTAACACCGTCGCTCTTGCCAAGCTCGCCACCTCCGGGGAAACGGAGACCTTGGGGTTAGTGCCAATAGAATTTTTGGAGAAACCAAGTATAGAAGAAGTCCGGACGGAGGTCGAGATGATCGACGCTAAACTGACCTAGATGACCCCCATCCTTGAGTATCTCGTCGGGGGAAAGCTACCTGAAGGACTTAATGATGCGTGGCGAGTATTGGATCAAGCTCCCAAGTATACGATAGTAGACGGAGTGCTGTACCGACGTGGACACTCCCTACCTCTCCTGCAATGTGTTCTTCCAAGCGAGGCAAAGGCCATCCTGCAGGAAGTGCATGAGGGTTTTTGTGGAGATCACACTGGGGGGCAAAGCTTGGCTCTGAAGGTCCTGAGGCAAGGATATTACTGGCCCACTTTGTCTAAGGATTCGATCTCTTATGTCAAAAAATGCGACAAGTGCCAGCGGTTCGCGTCAGTTGCCCGAGCTCCCCTAGTCGAGCTGAAGATGATCTCTTCCCCATGGCCATTTGCAGTTTGGGGAATCGACTTAGTTGGCGCCCTCCCTATTGGAAAAGGCAGGGTCCGCTACGCCGTGGTGGCCATTGACTACTTTACGAAGTGGGCTGAGGCAAAACCTTTGGCAACGATAACTTCCAAAAAAGTCCTCGACTTCGTGTTTAAGAGCATTATCTGTCGATTCGGACTGCCCAAGAAAATCATTTCCGACAATGGGACTCAGTTCGACAACGACCTCTTCACCGAATTTTGTGAAAGGTATAGAATTGTGAAAAGTTTCTCCTTCGTGGCCTATCCTCAGGCGAATGGCCAGGTCGAGGCCTTCAACAAGATGTTAAAGGCGAGCCTCAAGAAGAGACTAGACGAAGCCAAGGGGGTCTGGCCAGAATAGCTCCCCCAGGTTCTCTGGGCATACCGGACCTCGCACCGGACTCCTATGGGTCATACTCCTTTCTCTCTGACTTTTGGGAGTGAGGCGGTCCTCCCCGTGGAGATTAAGGTACTTTCGCATAGGGTCCAGGCATACGACCAGGATCGCAACCATGAGCTACTTTGCACTTCCCTAGACTTGATTGATGAAAGACGAGAAGATTCGCAGCTCCAGCTCGCACATTATCAACAAAAAATCACTCGTTATTTCAACTCAAAAGTCAAAAAGCGCGTCTTCAGCATTGGCGACCTAGTCCTCAGAAGAGTTTTCTTAGCCGGGAAGGATCCCAAAGATGGAGCATTGGGACCGAACTGGGAAGGACCATATCAAGTCATCGAGGTCATTAAAGAAGGAACTTATAAATTAGCTCGGCTTGATGGAGGGGCAGTCCCACGGACTTGGAACGCCATCCATTTGAAGAGATATTATCAATAATTCCCTTGTAAGGCCTAAAAGGCCATTTTATATGTATTGCGCAATGAGAATTGAATTTTTGTTTACGATTGTACATGTTTACAAGTGTTATCTAAAGTAACCACGAAAGACCCTTTCCCAGTTACTTGGGGGGCATATGGTACCTGGATATAACCAGGTCGCCTTAAAGACTTAGAAGTTAATTCAAATTGATTGATCGTTGTCTTTCTTAAAAAACACGAGATATTGATAGGGGATTAACGCGAGCTAAGTCCTATCCAAGATTTAACCAGGTCGCCTTAAAACTTAGAAGGTAATTTAAATCGATTGATCATTGTTCTTCTTAAAGAGCATGAGATATTGATAAAAGTTAACACGAACTAAGTTTTCAAATTAAGTTCCTGGATATAACCAGGTCATAAGACTTAGAAGTTAATTTAAATCGATTGATCATTGTTCTTCCTAAAGAGCACTAGATATTGATAAAAGTTAACAGGAACTAAGTTTTCAAATTAAGTTCCTGGATATAACCAGGTCATAAAACTTAGAAGTTAATTTAAATCGATTGATCGTTGTTCTTCCTAAAGAGCACGAGATATTGATAAAAGTTAACACGAACTAAGTTTTCAAATTAAGTTCCTGGATATAACCAGGTCATAAAACTTAGAAGTTAATTTAAATCGATTGATCGTTGTTCTTCCTAAAGAGCACGAGATATTGATAAAAGTTAACACGAACTAAGTTTTCAAATTAAGTTCCTGGATGTAACCAGGTCATAAAACTTGGAAGTTAATTTAAATCGATTGATTGTTGTTCTTCCTAAAGAGCACGAGATATTGATAAAAATTAACGCGAACTAAGTTTTTCAAAATAGTAACTAAAGTGCATAGACAAAAGGAAATAAGTCAATTAAGAATAAAATTGATAGTTAGATTGTCTCGAGGTGGAAACACCTCATGCAAAAGTTACACACAAAAAAGTAATTGAGAATATTAAAGGAAGACCACTAAGCTCCGCCAGGCTGCCCCATGGAGGTCGCCGTCTCGCCCTGCTCAGCTGCACTGGAGACTTCCCCGGCCTCGGAAGGAGCTTCTTTCTCGAGGCGAGCTTTGAACACCTCCAGCAAGGGCTCCCAGACGTCCGCTGCCAAGAAGGAGAAGTCGTCGTCCTGGTTATAGGCCCAGCAATGGTAGAACATGTCCTCCATGGCAGTGCTTGAAGCTGCCTGCTCGGCTTCCAGGGCGGCCTTGGCTTCAGCCTTCGCAGTGTCCAGGTCTGCCCGCGTAGCGGCGAGGGTGGCTTTGGTAGCCTCGAGCTCTTGTAGCTTGGGGCGGGCTTCTTCCAGCTCGGCCTGCGCGCCCTCCAGGGCATCCTTAGTTGTCTGCAAGGAAGTCTGGTGAGTGGCCACAGCCGCCTGGTGCTCGCTCCTCATATCCTCGAGTTGGCCCTTGGTCCTGGCTATGCTCTGATGAAGGGCAACGGAGCTCTGCAAAAACGGAGAGGCAACTGCCTTAGAAAAAGAAAGAGAAGGGAGAAAGGAAAAACAGGGCAAGGCATGATAATTAAAAACCATAAAAGGGTAAGGTCAGCTTACCGTTAGGGCCATGCCCAATGAAGATTCCAGCATGCCCACCGGGATCCTTGTTTCGATGGCCCTGAGCTCCTTCTCGTTGAATTTGTAGATGTGGCTGACGACGTAGTTCGCTGTCTCATACACCGTCCCCCGGAAAGCCTCTGGAATCTTCTCCAGGTCCTGGGGGTCAACCGGGATGTGCACCTTGGAAGGTGCAATTGCCGAAGTCCCGGGCTCTGCCCCTGTGTCCAGGACGAAGGTCAGAGCTCGCGGAGGGGGTGGGGGCATGCTGCTCCCCCCTGCAGCAGGAGGAACAGTTCCCACGACCTGGGTGGCTGGGGGCTGCTCTTTCTCCTTTGCAGGAGATTTGGTTGGGGTCCCAACGGTTTTCTTCAGCGTCCGGGGATTCTCCCAGAGGCCGCAGCTGGGGAGTTCCCCCCGGTGAACGCAGCTCGCAGACTCTTTCCTCCGGGCTGAGACTTCTCTTCTGTCAAAACAAAGATATGGTTAGTACAGAAGTTAGCAGTCATACAAAAACAAAGGAAAAAAAAAAGAAAAAATGCGAAATACAAGTATATATATGTACTAAAGGGAATCCTACCCCCCGAGCTAGAGGAAGAGTCTACGGTTACGACCATCGGCCCCGGAGCATCTTCGGGGGAATCTAAGACAATCACTTCTCGAGCTGGTGCGGGTTCTGGATCCGAGGCAGGCTCAGGACTAGACTCTTCTACATATTGCCTAAGTCCTGGAGCTACGGTCCCTTCCCAGAGTGATGGTCATGATCGAAGGTTAGTCCCATACTCCTCGAATAGGACCGACCTAAAAGCTAGGGTGTTATCTACAACTATGGTCCCCCTAGGGTAGCTACTTTCGTAATCCAGCACGAGCTGGTCGACGTAGTTGAGCAGGGTTTCATCTAAGTCTGGGTCACTTCGATGGCGTTTGACAATCTGTTTGGGATTGTACCTAGCTAGTTGGGGGTCGGCAATGGCCCTATCTAAGCTCCTAAACATGTATGGGTTACCTTGGCCAGAAGGACCCGCTGCTGCTCCAGACCGGTTCCTCTCCTCGTCCGTTCTTTGGGCGACCTCCAACGCCCGCTTCTTCGTCCTCACGAGAGGCACCTCGTCCTCCTCTTCTTCATCCCCCGCGACCTCCTCCACAATGATAGGTCTGGTATCGAAAGCTGGGGGAAGCGCCCAGAGCCTCCTCAGGTTCAGAGTCTGGCCTGGGGAGATCAGCTTACAGGCCAGCATCGTCTCATCTGTCACGAGCTGACGATAGTCCTTTTCACTGGGGGGCAAGCCCGCTAGTGTCTCGTACTGGTTCCCGAGGACCACAGACTTCTCTGTCCTCACGAAGATAGCTACAAAATTAATTTAAGTCAGAAAGGGGTACAGGAGGAGCTAAATGGTACTTAACTTACGAGCTAAGATTGAAAGGCAGTTACGAGGACGGTTGAAGTAATGCAGCTCGCAGTTTCGGAACCCCGTCGACATAAAGAATTGATTATTAAAGTCATTGGGGTGGCTGGGCAGCTCGATGACCGCGACCGTGTTGGGGAACCGGGTTAAGTAATAAAACCCGTCACCTTTCCCCTGCTGATCCGGGCTGGCCTTGAGGCAGAAAAAATAAAGAATGTCCGCAGGAGTGGGGACCTCCCACTCCTGTTTCAAGAACAAGTATCTTAACCCCGCCAACAAGCGATAAGAGTTTGGGGGAGCTGGAATGGGGCCAACCTCACATAATTGAGGAAATCAGCGAAGTACTGGTCCAACAGGAGGAAGGCCCCCACCTTGAAATGTTCATCGCTCCAGGCCGAGAACCCCTCATCAAGCGGTGCGCAGCTCCGCAATCAGCTGCTTTATTTTTGGTACCAACAATTAAGAATTGTTTTCCCCTACTTGCTGCATCGCTTTCTGCGGGAGGTCGGGCAATCACGGATCCTCTCCCCAGCTCGATGTTGTGGGAGAGGAATATTATGTTTACCCTCGCCTGGTCAATAATCTTTGAAACGATCCTCTCTGCCTCAAAGAACGCGTCGGGAGCCACCTCGAGCTCTTGTTCCACTGCTGGCCCGAAGTTGGGGATCGGGGATTCAGCCATCACCTTCTTTCCTTTGTCTTGTTGGGAGGACGAGTTGCCTACAGGCTTCTTGGGAGCATTCTTCTTGGGTCCCATCTGGTCGCCTAGCGAACAAAAAGAAGAAATTTTAGAAGAAGGCGACCTAAAAATGGAGAAAAATCTGTGTTTCCTTGACACGAGCTGAGGTAAGCCCAGCCCGTGGAGAGTGAGACCACGCGGTTCTATGAACACGCGCCTATGCTCCCAAAAAATCCCCGACTGCTCGGAATTCGTGTGTCAGGAGGGTCAGGGTAGAATTTTGCCTTGGAGGGAAAGTTCCAGTAGGCAAGAGAGGCAAAACCGCCTGTGAAGCATGTCCCCTAAGCTACCCGGTTTTGCACCCAAAATACTGGATATTTTGAACAAGCCTACCAAAAGTCCTACCCAGAAAATTTCCCCAAAAAATGCACCCTATAAACCGTGTTATTAAAGGATTTCCTACCACAAACGATACCCTAACCTAAAAGGCTTTTACCCTTCGTTCCCACAAAAAACCAACAAAACCCTGCATGTGGCTACAGTAAATTTCTACCTAGGCTACAGTGAAAAATAATTTCAAAACGTGCATAGTCAGGAGACTTACAGTATGTGTTGGTTGAGAAGAGGATGAAGGGATCGCCTAGGTAGGGACTTCGTCGGAGTAGTTGATTCCAAAGCTTCAAAGGAACCCTTGCACCTGAATTTCTGGGACGCCGAAGATGGTAACCGGAAGGAAAAAAGGTGGGATTTTTTAGAGCAAGAAGAAGAGAAAACTCTGGAAAATTTCAAATGAACGGGTGGCCCATGCGTAAGGTGGCCACCCCTTTTATATACGTGAAGGGCCACGTGAGGAGGACCGTTGGATTGCCCTGATGTGGGATCCAAGGCCCTCCACTCGAAAGATGAAACGACGGCTGAGTATAGGCTAGGCCATTAAATGCGGTTCTTGGAAGACGTACCGTCACCAACCACGATGTTCCACGTATTCGGCGCCTGCGTAAAATGTGGAATATGAAGAGTTCATGGAGAAGCCTAAAAAAGCCCCTACTGTGGCCCTATGCGACGTTGTATACCACGAGCAGGGGCATGGGGGGCAGATGTACGCCCTGGTTTTCCCACAGGCTATTAGCAAGCTGAGACACGACCTAATTATGAGAGTCGACCTAATCATGTCTACCATGTGGACATCCCTAAGACCGGAGCTGCCATAGAAAGGCCCTACCTCCTCAGCTCGAGATAACATAAGGGTTCGCCAAGAATAGACTGAGTTTGGACTCTGAAGACCACAGGTCAAGGGAAGCATCCAGCTCGTGGTACGAGCTAGAGTTGGAGGCTGTGACCCTTTATAAAGTCAACCACGCAAGGTAAACGTGCATATATCAGACATCACGTGTCTGATATATCCCTGACTTCTTGGACACGCAGCATGAACGTGCGTATTCAGACACCCACGACTGGGTTGGGCCGTGCGGCCCATTATCCCCTTACCTATTGATTTGACCACACTTATGTGTCAGGTTTTGGAATTAATCATGAATGTCACAGAGTTGACATGATAGGTAAGAAGGTCACGCGATGACCTTCTTACCAACTCCTAGGTTCCTTTTCTTATAAATATGGAGACCCTGGGAGTTACAAAGGGTTGGATTCTATTATGTAAAAAATACCCTGTAAAAGAATACCCAGCATATAGCAATAATATCGACTGCTGGAGTAGAAGGATTTTAACCTTTGAACCACCTAAAAAACGTATTTTGTGTCACCATTCCATTTACAAGATCATTCATCTATTTTGGTTCAACATAAGCACTAATCCCTTTCTCTTATCTTCTTAATTACATGTTGGCGAAGAACCGCGTCAACAGGTATGAATGCATATTTTGATAAGTTATGATTTTCTTTATTTTGATTTAGAAAAATATTTAGAATCAATTTATTTGTGGTTTTTAAAGAAATTAAATAGTGGCTGAAAATTTGGTTTAAAAAAGTTAAAAATGATTATTTAATTGTCACATGTGGATTTATGTTACATAAAACTAAGTCTTAAATAATTTAAATAAAATATATTTTCCCACACTTAAAAATATATTTTTCTCGCATCATTTATGTAACACAAGTAACCAATATTAAAATTGATTTTTCTAAAGAAACATAGTAATCATAGGCATTTTTAATAAATTCCAAGCTTTTTGTTAATTCTTTGTAATTAGAGAATAATAAATGAAATTGTCATATATTTTATTTTATTTTAAGCTAAATAAAATCAACCTAGAAATTTTAAGAAAAATAAAGCATGTTATAAGTCTATTAATTTTTTTAAAAACGATATAGAAGTAAGACGTGTAAAATTGTCATTTTAAAAACGTCACAATTACGTAATGTTCTCACGTATGCATGTTACATTCAAATCCACTTTTACGTCCAAAATTATGTCTATTATTCAGCCATGTGGTTTTTATAGAAAGATCATGCATGTAAAATAGGTAAAATGAGCATTATTCTTTTATGGCCTTATGTGTAGTTAAGAATAATTGCATGCTATGTGTAACTCTTATTATGTGTGCATGGCCCATGCACACATGAGTTGTATGAAAGGGCAATATAGTAATTTTATGAACCTAAGAAATGTTGTTTTGGTTATGGTATAGGCTCGTTGAGAGGTTGTGAAATTTCTTAGCTCGGACCTGAGGTAAGGAAGTTAGATAGATTCTATGATTTTATGCTATGAATGGTAAGATTGTTGTATGAATGAATTGTTATGAATTATGAATGTCATAATGTGATGATATGTTTATGAATTGATGTTAGTGTGATGAACGCAACACATCAAATGGGCTGCTGAGGATATGAAGATGTAACACGAGTTACTAAGGATATAAAGACGTAACTCCTCGGGCGGACGCACCGAGGTTATTCAAGGACCAGAGACTCTTGTTTACCTCATAGGGTGACATGGACAAGTTAGTGGACCATGTTCACCATGAATGCTGTATGAATGTGATATGATGTTATGTTACGATAATGTTATGACATGCTATGATGTTATGTTACGATAATATTATGATATGCTATGATGTTTGTGTTACGATAATGTTATGATATGATGATGCCATGATGTTTAAGATGAACGATAGTGATTGTATTTGTTGTATCCTTACTTGCTTATTATTTGTACTTCCTTACTGGGCTTTTAGTTCACCCCCTTACTTTCCCTTCCAGGTAGCAAATAGGATTTCTCTATGGCATGCGTGGTGACGTGAGGAGTTCTATCATCGTAGGGTGTATGGCGTGGGGCATCCTATGGACGGAATAAACGATCACTTTAGGATGCCATTTTAATTATGTTATGTTTTAAGAGACTTTCTAAATTATCAGTGGGACTTAATTATTTAATTTTGTTTCTTTTGAACTTTGCATAAAAACTCATATTTTCTTTTTAAACTAATGGGCCCAACTTGCATTGTTTTAAGCAAGTCCCCACTGAGACCTTTATAATAAGTGGTTTTCTTATGGACCAGCGATATGTGTATGTTTTATTAAGTATTATTTTAGGGCGTTCTTTACAAATGGTATCAGAGACGGTCGTCCATGTTTCAAAGGACCCCCGATACATGCTAAAGATGGGAAAATCTCACTTCACCGCATTGTAAGTATTTGCTTATGTGTTTTTACTTGCTTCTATTTTATTTAATTTTCTATAGTAAAATGCCTCCTTTGTTAAGAACAACAAAGAAATAATTTCTTAAGGAGATCCGCGCGATTCCAAGAGTCGAGCTTGACGAGGATCTTTATGATTGGCGCATGGCAATCTTAAACACGACAAAGGAGTTCTGCGATCGTATCCAAGGAATAATGAATAAAAGGGGAGCCTTGCTTTGGCCCATAGAACAATTCTGGGTGATGAGTGAAGCTTTGTCGATGTACCCAGAGGCTCTTCGACAGTTACATCAATCATGGAATGACGTTGTGCTAGATGACATGGAGTTTAGCACCATGGAGTTTACGATTCGCAAATTTCTGGTAAGATACGACCTTAGTCGTTAGGAGCTGGTTTTAGTAAAGACGGATGATGGCGAAATAGAGGAGCATTTAGAGACGGTGCATGACGTGGAAGGAGAATCGGAAGTTAAGGAAGTACTGCAAGCTATACCGCGTCTGACCGCGAGGATGGAGATTATGGCGAGCGCTCCCAGCTATTTCCACATCCCTGAAAACATTTTTTATTACAATTTAGAGGACGAGTCCACTGTCGAGGACTAGAGTCCATTTCGTAATCGTCACATGGGGGTGCCAATAAATAAGATGGAATAATAATAATTTTCTAAGACCTTAAAGGTTATATGTTTTGGTTAATTAAACACTTTTTGGGATTGTTTAATTTTGGAATAATTTAAACGTTTTGAATGCTATGGATATTTTATTGCAAATTTTAAGTGATGTGATGTGAATGCATGATTTACAAATATCCCTCAATATGCAATGTTCCTTCCTTATGATTTTTCCTGTGATTGCCTTAGAACTTCATCATGTCAACCAGAGGAAGAGGAGGAAGGGGAAGAGGTAGAGGCAGAGGAAAGGGTGCCTCCACAAGGTCTAAAACTACAGCCACCCCTGACGTTGAAGTGTCAATTTGTTCAACCTGCAGCTCCAACAGCACCCACTGTGGACCTAGCTGCAGAGGTAGTAAGGTTAAGAGAACAGTTGAGACAAAAAGATGAGGAACTAGCACAAGCTAGACAAGCACCACAGACATCCCAAACTCACCAGATACCTCATGTACCAGTGGCGCAACCTCAACCGCCAGTACCACCACTCGCACCACTACTAGTAGCCTATGGGTTCAAACCAGTATATGAACACTTCAGGAAACAAGCCCCACCAACCTTTGAAGGGAAGGCTAATCCAATGGTGGCAGAAGATTGGTTAAGGTCGGTTGAGGCTATTTTTGATCATATGGAGTTAGATGATCGCCAAAGAGTTTCCTGCGCAGCTTATCTACTTAAGATGGATGCACGGATTTGGTGGGACGTGACTAACTAGACCCGTGATCCAAATACCATGACTTGGGTGGAGTTTTTCCAGGAATTTAGTAAGA
This sequence comes from Humulus lupulus, assembly GCF_963169125.1. Lineage (NCBI taxonomy): Eukaryota > Viridiplantae > Streptophyta > Magnoliopsida > Rosales > Cannabaceae > Humulus > Humulus lupulus. The sequence goes on along the minus strand of NC_084797.1, from coordinate 224,389,774 downwards.
AGTATTACAATCCAGCTATGCTAGCAACTAAGGTTGATAAATTTGTAACTCTGGTTCAAGGGAGTCTTTCGGTCACTGACTATGCACAGAAGTTCGATCGATTGGCCAAGTTTTCCCCTGAAGTGGTGCCGACTGATGCATTGCGAGTCCAGAGGTTTGTAAGGGGACTCAAACCGATGATCACGGGGGACGTTAGGATGACCAGCACTGAGGTGGTCAGTTATGCAGAGGTACTAGATAGAGCTCTTGCGGCGGAATATTTGGAGGAACGGATATGGAAGGATAATATCGCTAGAAGAGAGAACCACCGTAATAAGAGCTTCCATGAGAGTAACAAGAGAAAGGATAATGAAGGGCAGAATAGTGGGGTTGATAAAAGACCTAGACCTCCAGTCACGAACAGCAACAACCACAACTCTCAGAACCATAGCAACCGCAATAACCGCTTAAATGACCGGAACAGTGGGAACCAACAAGGCAACCGAGTCGAGTATCCTACCTGCCCTAAATGCACGAAGAAACACCTAGGAGAGTGCCAAGAAGATTCCAAAAAATGCTTCAAGTGCGGCCAAACAGGACACTTGCGGAAGAATTGCCCACAATGGAAGGCAGGACAGAATAACAATAGCAATCAGATGCTAGCAAGAGTCTTCGCCTTAACTCAGAATGAAGCGGCCAATAGCAACACCGTGGTTACAGGTCAACTCCCTATATCTGGTACAATGTGTAGAGTCTTAATTGATTCTAGAGCGACTCATTCTTATGTTTCCATGAATGTGATTGATAGACTGAATATGCCTTATAAGATTTTTGAACATACCTTTAGTACATTGTTGCCATCGGGAGATATGATGTTGTCAAATAAGTGGTTACCGTCAACATCTGTGACAGTAGAAGGCAGGGAGTTCCTAGCAGATCTCATAGAACTGAGTATACGAGATTATGATGTTATACTCGGCATGGATTGGTTATCTAAACATGGGGCTACGATAGACTGTCGAAAGAAGACCGTGGAGTTCAGGCCAAAGTAAGGAGAGGTCTTTTCCTTTAAAGGCGAAGTAGCGAGCTTTCAAACACCCATAATATCTGCACTGGAAGCACGGAATATGATGCAACATGGATGTTCGGTGTTCCTTGCCAGTGTAGTGGATAAGTCCAAGGAGTCAGAACTAAAGCCAGAAAATGTACATATTGTTTGTGAGTTCCCAGAGGTGTTTCCTGAGGAGTTACCAGGACTACCCCCGGATAGAGAAATTGAGTTTGTAATCGAGCTTGTACCTGAAACTGCACCGATCTCTAAAGCACCTTATCGAATGGCGTCGGTAAAGTTAAAGGAACTTAAGAACCAACTACAGGAGTTGTTGGACAAAGGGTTCATAAGACCTAGCCATTCTCCATTGGGAGCACCAGTCCTATTTGTGAAGAAGAAGGACGAGAGTATGAGAATGTGCATTGATTACCGAGAGCTAAATAAGGTCACCATTAAGAATAAGTATCCTTTGCCTAGGATAGACGACCTTTTTGATCAACTACAAGGCGCTTCAGTGTTCTCGAAGATTGACCTGCAATCTGGGTACCATCAGTTGAAAGTGAAAGAGGGAGACATTCTAAAAACGGCCTTCAGAACTCGCTATGGGCACTATGAATTCTTAGTGATGTCCTTTGGACTCACCAATGCCCCAGCAGCCTTTATGGATATGATGAATAAGGTATTTAAGGATTTCTTTGACAAGTTCGTAGTAGTGTTCATTGATGATATCCTCATCTCCTCAAAGACCAAGGAGGAGAGCACAAAGAGCATTTGAGATTGACTCTAAACAGATTACGGGAACATCGGTTATATGCCAAGTTCTCTAAATGCGAGTTTTGGCTGGAACAGGTAACCTTCTTAGGGCACATAGTCTCTAAGGATGGGATTATAGTAGACCCATCGAAGATCAAGGCCATTAGAGATTGGCCCCAGCCAAAGAATGCCTCAGAAGTTCAGAGTTTCTTAGGGTTGGCAGGTTATTATAGGAAGTTTGTCGAGGGTTTCTCGAAGATCGCTACCCCGTTGACCAACTTAACCCAGAAACATCAAACGTTTACATGGACAGAAAAATGTGAAGAAATTTTTCAGACCATGAAGGATAGGTTGACTTCCGCGCCTATCCTTTGCATTCCCACTGAGGGCGCAAAATTTGTGGTGTACTGTGATGCATCAAAGAACGGGTTGGGATGCGTGTTGATGCAAGAAGGGAAGGTGGTAGCCTATGTTTTCAGACAACTCAAGGATTATGAGCAGCGGTATCCCACTCATGACCTTGAATTGGCAGCAGTAGTGTTCGCACTCAAGATATGGAGACATCACCTATACGGAGACAAGTGTGAGATATACACTGACCACAAAAGTTTGAAATACTTTTTCACACAAAAGGAACTGAACATGAGGCAGCGAAGGTGGTTGGAATTAGTAAAGGACTACGACTGCGAGATTCTATACCACCCAGGCAAGGCCAACGTAGTTGCTGATGCTTTGAGCAGGCGGGGACATGGGAGTGTCTCAGCACTACATACAATAGAGATGCCTCTTCAGAAAGAGATCATAAATGCTAGCATTGAAATTGTGATGGGAAGTTTGGCGAACCTCACATTGCAATCCTCCCTACTAGAACAAATCCGAAAAGGATAGAAATTGGATGAAGCCTTGGTGAAACAAGAGGCTTTGGTACAAGAAGGTGGCAGCAACGATTTCACAATGTCTAATGGTGGATTGCTAAGATATAAGGGTAGGATTTGCGTGCCTGACAATGCTGAAATTAAATAAAGTATCATGAAAGAAGCTCACACAATGCCTTATTCCTTGCACCTAGGGTCCACAAAAATGTACCAAGACCTTAAGGCATTATATTGGTGCCATGGAATTAAGAGGGACATTGCTGATTTTTTTGCTAGATGTTTGGCATGCCAGCAAGTCAAAGCGGAACACCAGAGGCTAGCAGGGTTGCTTCAACCGCTCTACATTCTTGAATGGAAATGGGAGGATATAACAATGGATTTTGTGGTAGGGTTGCCTAGAACCACCAAGCAGCACGACTCAGTGTGGGTGATAGTAGATAGACTCACTAAGTCTGCCCATTTTCTGCCAGTTAAGACCACATACTCGGCGGATCAATATGCTGACTTGTATGTTAGTGAAATAGTGAGACTTCATCAGGTGCCAAAATCGATAATTTCTGATCGTGGGTCATTTTTCACATCGAACTTTTGGAAAGGGCTACAGAGAGCTATGGGATCAAGACTAAAGTTTAGCACTGATTTTCAGCCTCAAACCGATGGCCAGTCTGAGAGGACTATACAGATATTAGAAGACATGTTGAGGTGCTGTGCTTTGGACTTTTCAGAGTCTTGGAACCGATATCTACCCCTAATGGAGTTCTCGCACAATAACAGTTACTAGTCTACCATTGGGATGGCTCCCTATGAGATGCTTTATGGGCGTAAGTGTAGATCTCCTTTGCACTGGGATGAAGTTGGGGAGAAGCAAATTTTAGGTCCTGAAGCAGTTAGGGAAGCCAGTGAGGCGATAGAGAAGATTCGCCAAAGGATGCTTTCTGCGCAAAGTAGGCAAAAGAGCTACGCTGACCTCAAGAGAAGGGACATCGAGTTTTCAGTGGGCGAGTTTGTTTTCTTGAAAGTCTCACCGATGAAAGGTGTGATGCGTTTTGAAAGAAAGGGAAGTTAAGCCTTAGATATATTGGTCCATTTGAGATATTGGACAGAGTATGGCAAGTTGCGTACCGTTTGGCACAGCCCCCAGCATTAGCTGAAACGCATAACGTCTTTCACATCTCGATGTTGCATAAGTATGTGTCAGACCCCTCTCATGTGTTGAGTTACGAGCTGTTACAGCTGAAGCAGAACCTGAGTCATGATGAACAACCTGAGCGCATTAAAGAAAAAGGGAATCAAGGAATTGAAATCCAAAAGGATTCCACTAGTTAAGGTAATGTGGAAGAATAGTATGGAATGAGAAGCAACATGGGAGTTGGATGAAAACATGAAAGCAAGATACCCTGAATTATTTGGTAAGAAAGAATTTCGGGACAAAATTCCTTTTAAGGAGGGTATAATGTAGTGCACCAAAATTTTTTTTAGATTATTTAAATTTTGTGATCTATTTTATTTAAATGTTAAGTGTGATGAATTGTTTTATTTAAATGTTGTTTATTTTATTTAGTTGTTGTTTGTTTTATTTGATTGTTTGTTATTTTATTTAATTGTTAGAATTGTTTGGAATAATCTTTTTGAATTTAAATTTGTTAATTGTCTGTTTGGTTATTTATTTTAATAAGTGAATAATTGTGTAACATGTTTATTTTACTATTAGTGTTACATTTTAAATAAGTGTGACAATTGATGTGATTATGTGAGATTTGGTTGAATGCACTAAGGTGCATGGTAGATAGTGATGCACCCTAGTGTTTTAGTGTGTGCAAGTATATAGTAATAAGATGCACATGTGTAGATTTTCTACACATTTTATAATTTCCATTTATTTGATATAATTGAGTAGTTTTATTTAAATGATAGAAAAATAAATAAAATAAAAGAAAAGGGCAAGTAGTGTGAACGTGTAGCCATTTGTGGGCATTGATTGATTTTCTTTTTCATTGTTTTTTTTTAAGGAGAACAATTTAAATTGGATGAGGATAGTCATTTTGGGAAATCGCCATTTATCTCCAATCTATTATAATAAAAGAAATTAAAAGAAAATAAAGGAGAAAAGGAAACTTACCATTTCTTTTTGGAGAGGCTTTATGAGGGGATTAGGTTAAGAATGGAATGAAAGATTTGGAAGAGCATTTTTCTCATAGGCTGCCGTGGGATTGAAGAGAGGAAGAGAGAGAGAGGGTGGCGAGCTAAAGAGAGAGAGAGAGGAAGGGCTGCCATTTTTCTAGAGAGAAAGGAAGAAGAAGAAGAAGAAGAAGAAGAAAGGGTTCAAGCTAGGGGTTTGAGCAAGGAGGTTATTGGATTCTTGATTTTCTATCAAGAAGAGGTAATGAAAATCCCTCCCTAAATTTTGTGATTTTGGTTTTGATGAATAGATTATTAGAGGGATTATGGTTAAAAGAGGATTTATGTCTTGGGTAGGAAAAATGGGTACTTTGTGTTCTTGATATCTTGTTGATAATGAGTTGTTTGATTTGCATGAAGTGTATTATGGTTTGATGTATAAAAGGGTTTTGATGTTGATTTTCTATGTATAATGATTAGTGGTAATTTATGAATGCAACATGGGGATTTCGGCCTAGGCATACCTAAGGATCATCTTATATTTTGTTTGATGTTTTATGATTTTTCAATATATTAGATCCATGTCTTAGGACCTATGTAATTTGGGTAAAAATGATAATTGGCAATCTTGATATTTGAATCCATGAAATTTTGATAGGATGCATATGATATTGTGGAAGAATAAATTATAAGATGCATGAAAAATGATAGAAACATGTTAGGTTTAATATGAAGGTTTATGTGAATATGGTGTTTATGAATTAATGTATGTTATTGTGATATTTAGTGTTTTGTTGGATTTCATGTGTAGATTCAATGGAATAGAAAAATATTTTTTTTATAAGATTGCATGTGAATACGTGTTAGTAATACTCTTAGAATTATTCAATAATTAGAACATGATGAGATTTTGGACATGTATGATTTTATGTGAATTTTTTTAGATAAATGATGAATTTCATGAGAAATTAAGCTTGCTGATTTTGTAACTAATTGGGTAAAAGTTTGACAAAAAAAAAATGATTTGCATGCATAAGTAATGTCCTTGATGTTATGTTGATTTTATGAAATTAAAAAATGTATTTTTAGTCACAATAAAATGATATTTTACTCAAATAAATACCTGCAGAATTTTTATTGTATTTTTAGAAAATATGAGGTTTTAAATTGAATATGGTGATTTTTAAGATAAAAATGGTTGCTGGAATTTTTTGTAAAAACGATGTGAAGTGTTTCAATAAAATGAATTTGATGAGTATTTGAAATAAAAATTAATACCCTAAATTATGGTAATATTAAAAATTGTATTTTAATATGGTATGAATGCATATTTTAATAAGTTATGATTTTTTTTATTTTGATTTAGAAAAATATTTAGAATCAATTTATTTGTGATTTTTAAAGAAATTAAATAGTGGCTGAAAGTTTGGTTTAAAAAGTTAAAAATGATTATTTAATTGTCACATATGGATTTATGTTACATAAAACTAAGTCTTAAATAATTTAAATAAAATATATTTTCCCACACTTAAAAATATATTTTTCTCACATCATTTATGTAACACAATTAACCAATATTAAAATTGATTTTTCTAAAGAAACATAGTAATCATAGGTAATTTAAATAAATTCCAAGCTTTTTGTTAATTCTTTGTAATTTGAGAATAATAAATGAAATTGTCACATATTTTATTTTATTTTAAGATAAATAAAATTATTTTATAAAATAAAATAATGTTTTCAGAAATTTAATCAACGTAGAAATTTTAAGAAAAATAAAGCATGTTATAAGTCTATTAATTTTTTAAAAACGATAGAAGTAAGATGTGTAGAATTATCGTTTTAAAAACGTCACAATTACGCAATGTTCCCACGTATGCATGGCACATGCAAATCCACTTTTACGTCCAACATTATGCCTATTATTCAACCATGTGGTTTTTATAGAAAGATCATGCATGTAAAATAGGTAAAATGAGCATTATTCTTTTATGACCTTATGTGTAGTTAAGAATAATTGCATGATATGTGTAACTCTTGTTATGTGTGCATGGCCCATGGACACATGAGTTGCATGAAAGGGAAAAATAGTAATTTTATGAACCTAAGAAATGTTGTTTTGGTTATGGTATAGGCTCGTTGAGAGGTTGTGAAATTTCTTAGCTTGGACCTGAGGTAAGGAAGTTAGATAGATTCTATGATTTTATGCTATGAATGGTAAGACTGTTGTATGAATGAATTGTTATGAATTATGAATGTCATAATGTGATGATATGTGGCTTGTATGAATGGATATTAGTGTGATGAACGCGACACATCAAATGGGTTGCTAAGGATATGAAAACGTAACCCGAGTTACTAAGGATATAAATACGTAACTCCTAGGGCGGACGGGCCGAGGTTATTCAAGGACCAGACACTCTTGTTTACCTCATAGGGTGACATGGACAAGTTAGCAGGCGATGTTCACCATGAATGCTGTATGAATGTGGTATGATGTTATGTTACGATAATGTTATGATATGTTATGATGTTATGTTACGATAATATTATGATATGCTATGATGTTTGTGTTACGATAATGTTATGATATGATGATGCCATGATGTTTAAGATGAACGATAGTGATTGTATTTTTTGTATCCTTACTTGCTTATTGTTTGTACTTCCTTGGGCTTTTAGCTCATCCCCTTACTTTCCCTTCCAGGTAGCAAATAGGATTTCTCTATGGCATGTGTGGTGACATGAAGAGTTCTATCATCGTAGGGTGTATGGCATGGGGCATCCTATGGACGGATTAAACGATCACTTTAGGGCGCCATTTTAATTATGTTATGTTTTAAGAGACTTTCTAAATTATCAGTGGGACTTAATTATTTAATTTTGTTTCTTTTGAACTTTGCATAAAAACTCATATTTTCTTTTTAAACTAATGGGCCCAACTTGCATTGTTTTAAGCAAGTCCCCACTGAGACCTTTATAATATGTGGTTTTCTTATGGACCAACGATATGTGAATGTTTTATTAAGTATTAGTTTAGGGCGTTCTTTACAATAGGGGCGACATCCATCTCCCCTAATAATACCCAAAGTCGCCCCTAATAGTCATTATGTCGTCGCTGACGTGTCGTCGTTAATATTTTGACACTAAAGGCGATTATTAGCGGCAACAAAACCGTCGCCCCTAATAAATAGTATTAGGGGCGATATTTTCGCCTCTAATAAATTGAATGCCGCCCCTAATAATCGTTATATTCAGATCATATTTCGCCCCTAATAATAAAAAGTCGCCCATAATAATATAATATTAGCGGCGACTTTGATATTATTAGGGGCGACTTTTGTTGCCCCTAATACTTTTACACAATTAAAAAAATAATAAACAATTATTAAAATAAAATATTTAAATAATATATTATAATTTATAATATCAAAATCAAATATGCATAAAAATGATAATGCTAATATTAAATATGCATAAAAATAATAATACTAAAATTAAATATGCATAAAATTAATAATTTATTAAAAAAATAATCCAATAATACAATATTATCCAAATTAAATATCCATACAATAATTTATTAATTAAAAATTATTGTTTAATACAATAATATATAAAAAACCTCAACCCTTGACGTTCTCCGTATTGTCTCCTTCTAGTGCCTACAATGGCTACGGTGCCTGTGGTGTGTGTAGAGGCATCACCCATGGATACTGTGGAGGTAATGATGATCTTCCATGTCCATAGATGTATGGATATGGATAGTGCGGAGGTTGAGACAATGACCCACTGATATGAGGAAATGGGGGTTGGGATGAAGGTCCGCTCATATGAGGACGATAAACTTGAGGGTACGGAGGCATCGGTCATTGATTCATATATAGCTGGGGCGAAGGTTGAGATGGCAAAGTTGGTGTAGGCGTGTCGGGATGGCTTGGTGAAGTCTGAGAAGTTGAAGCTTGAGACATGTGTTGTGTCTGAGTTTCAGAAGATGAGCCTACATACTTCTCAAAAAACCGCTAATATGTATTCTACATCTCCATGTTTGTTGCCGGAAGTCTTTCAAGTGGAAGTTGTTGATACACGTATTAAAGTTGTTCATTCATGACCTTCACAATGTCAACTAATTCACATATTTCCTCAGTTGACTGTTGAGGTGGTGCCTGCGACTGAGTGTTTTGAGAGGGATGGGTTAACACTTTTCCCTTTAATTTGCAGCCAACTCCTCGCTGGTGGCCCCGCCTTTCACCAAGAACCAGAATTGGTGTCTTCATTTGATCGACCGAGGAGGAATCATCGGTATCAGATTCAACTGTCTACTGAGTCTCAGCTTCAAGAGTTGACTTCAACTTAACCTGTTTTAAAAAATTATAATACAAAAGAAAAATATATTATTTGAGTTAATAATAAAGTTAAAGTTACATAATCTCGTTCATCATCTTCGTTGACAAAATTCTTGTTCTTCTTTGTCTATTGATACTCCTTCCATTCCTCAATTAGGTTCAAGTTCAACTAATAAAGAAAATTAGAATGTTAAAGAACTTAAAAATTCATACAACTTAATTAAGTTAATATTTTCACTTACTTTTTCGTGACGAGTGGCTACTAATGATTTCATGCCTTGTGTTGTAGAGTACTTCATTTGGTCTTGGTTTATTTTGTTCTTCACAGAGCGTGCAATAAACTGTGGACTCCTGAAAAACTCACAAATTAGTTTCTACTCATCGGTGTTTACATCTTTGGGTGGATTCTTTAGGACCTCATCCCAATCATCTGGTCCTTTAGAGAACTTTTTGAAGTGGGTGTGTTGCTTAGTTTTCCTATCCGGGTATCTTCCAGCCATCTTAGCATCGATACTGTCAATGAGGGTGGTATAATCTGGTCGTCCATATATTTGATAAATGTGCTACAATCAAGAGAAAACATGTTAATCGTGTTTGAATTTTAATACAATTGTTATTAAAGTAAATTCTAAAAATTTTACCTTAACTTTACTAATGACATTGTCCTTTAACTGTTTTGGGACACTAGTCCAGTCCTTGTAATATCCTGGAATCGCTGATGTGACTTGGGTGCCCAAAATACAGACAAAAGCAACATGTTTCATTCCCACCACCTTGTACGTAATAGGGTCAACCACTATGGGGAGTGGATGTCTAGCTTCTCGCCTTCTGTCGTCTAAATTTTTCCCAGCAGCAGGCCCACGACTTTTTCTCTTTGGTGGAGCTACTATATTGTTTTGAATAAGTGCATCATATAATTTAGTATGTTGTATAATAAAGTGTAATTAGAAATAAATAAATAATAAATTTTAAAATACTTGACTCGCAACTGGATGGGATCGTAGTAGGATTTGGTGGATCTTGACCACACCACCATCTCCGCCATGGTATGAAGCTACATCTGCTGACATCTTTAAACTAAATATGACCAAATTTGTTTGTTAGTATGAATATTAGATATATATTATTTATGAATATATAGTTGTAATCACAACAAAATTATTATTTAACATTTCTGATTACAAATCCACAACATAACAAATCCATAATTCCATAAATCATTCAACATTTCTGGTATATGATTATTTAAACATTAAGTTTTTCTTAAACAGATACAAGAACTAAGTACAATAGTCACTGTCATCACTTATCAAATTAACATCTATTGGTTAAACATGATTGGTGTTATCATCATCACTAACGTCAACAAGTAAATCATCCTCGTCATCCGCTTCTTCTACGTCTTCGACTTCTTCTTCATCATCATTAATAAAATCATTGGTATCTTGAGCAGTAAAATAAGGTCGAGGGACGTGCCTTTGAATGTTGCGGGTTGATTGGATTGTTGAACAACCAACTCCCCGAGCTCAACCGTCAATACGAAATTGGATGAGTTTGTGTCATGTACAACATCAATATCATCAATCTGATCAGAACTGTCCGGAATATCCCAAACTTGCCTATGATTCACTTCTTCAACAACTTTCCAAGCTCGACCTCTAAGTAGATCTTCTAGATAAAAAAACTTGTTTAGCTTGGCTAGCAAGTATGTACGGTTCATATTTATACCATTTACCGCTCACATTTATACTGGTGACATTATTTTCAATAAATTTTTTTTCAGGTCCATGTTGAATCATTTACATCGAAACAATATCGCTGAATACACCAGTATAAGATACCTCCAAGATCTCTTCAAGTTGTCCATAATAGTTAAAATCTTCTGTCCCTGCAACACACACTCCACTATTTTGTGTAATTTTATTTTGATCTTGAATGTGTGTAACATATCGAACCCTATCCACTATACAGGCTTGATAGGAGTACGCCAATTAATCAGACCCAGATGCCAAAGCTAGCAACTCATCCCCATTCTCTAATGACCCGAGCTAGTGCAAGTCATATATCTAAATATACCTTAACATATTATAATAAGAAACTTATATTTCAATCTAACAAAAAAGAATGTCGTAGGTATAAATTACCTTATCGTGAAACCAGGAACAAAACTCTTTTTTGTGCAAAAGGTTATGATTGCCCAATGGATCCTTCTGTCTGATCTCACAAAGGTGTTCGTTGTTGATTAACATAGTGTTATAGTTCAAAGATGTTACGTTAAATACAACATAAATAAAAAGGATAATTAAATTAACCTACTCCATATAGATTTCGATTTCAAAAGAATTTTCCAAATGAACCACTCATCTATATTCCGAGTCTTTTCATCAAGAGGCACTTGAAATCCCTTACTCAATGGACGACATTGAGATTGAAACACTGAAAGGCGGCGTGGAACATAAACTATATCCGCATTTCGATCTGGACGATTAAATTTGGTTTCCACTCCTTTGAAATACATGGAACAAAATGTTAAAGCCTCATCTGCCACATATCCTTCACCTATGGACCCTTCAGGACGAGCTTTATTCCTAACGTAGTTTTTAATTTCTTCATGTATCTTTCAAAAGGATACATCCATCTCATAAATACTGGACCACCCAATAAAGCCTTTTCTAGCAAATGCAAGACCAAATGTATCATTATGTCAACAAAAGCTGGAGGAAAAATCAAATCCATTTTGCATAAGATGTGAATGACCTCCCTTTGAGCTTTCTCCATATCATTTACATTCAAGTTCCGTGAATATAATTGTCTGAAGAAATTGCATAGTTCCATTATGGCGCCTGATATAGATTCTTGTAGAGACTTGCGAATACCCACTAGAAGTAATCGTTGCATTATCACATGACAGTCATGTGACTTCAACCCAATGATATTTGAGTCATTATCAGTCACTTTCTTCTTCAAGTTCGAACAAAATCCATTTGGAAGTTTAACACCTTTTAGAAATTGAAGAAATTCTCGCCTATCTTCAGGAGTCAACACGTAAGGAACATGTGGTTTCATTAACTTTTTATTCTGATCTTCATATATCCACAATGCGTCCCTAACTCCCGTATTCTTCAGATCATGTCTTGCATTTGTAGTGTCTTTGGGCTTATCGTTATCCAAGATAGTACTAAGGACACTGTCACATACATTATTCTCAACATGAATAACATCTATGTTGTGTTTTAACTCATTCGTACTCCAGTAGTCATGTTCATAAAATATACTTTTTTTCCTCTAGTTACTATCCTTCGCACCTCTTTTTGTTTTTTCAAACCTCCAAACCTCTCATGTGTTCCCAAGACTTGAAGTGGTAGAGCAATAAATTGATCTAAGATATCTTGACAAGTAAACTTTCTTGGAGGACGTCTTCTATCATCTTTTCCGTCGAACTGAGTATCCTTTCTCCACCGATGATTACTAGTCAACAATCGTCTATGACCAACATAAGATGTCTTACCAATCACTCGGATAGAGGATGTGTCTTCGTTGCATGTAGGACAAGCCTTGTAACCCTTACCATTCCATCCAGACAAACTACTTCGAGCAGGAAAATCGTTCACCGTCCACAAAAGGGCCGCACCCATCTTGAACATGTTGTTGTTTCTACCATCCCTAGTTTCCACCCCGTTAATCCACATCTCTTTCAACTCTCCCACCAATGGCCTAAAAAATACATCCATGCCCTTACCTGGTGATTTTGGCCTAGGAATCAGAAAAGTCAGCATGAAATAATGGTCTTTCATACAATGCCAAGGTGGCAGATTATAGTTTGTCAAGACAACAGGCCACATATTGTACGATAAACTCGTGTTGCCAAATGGATTAAACTCATCGGCAGCCAAGCCTAGACGAACATTTCTAGGATCTCTTACAAAATTAGGCTGTCTGGCGTCAAAATCCTTCCATGCTAACCCATCAACTGGATGACGAATCATCCCCTCTTCTTTCGATCTTCCAGTATGATGCCATTGCATCTCTTCCTCTGTATGCCTTGAACTATACAATCTTTTTAATCGAGGAATCAACAGAAAATAACGCATCACCTTATGTAGAACCTTTTCCCCTTTATTCTTCTCATTTATCCACCTACTACTCCCGCACACCAACATGAATCTTTAGATGTATGCTCACTACAAGAAAAAATGCTTTTAATAACACTGAAAATGTGCTATCAAAACATACCATAACACTTTTTGATGTGTTAAGACCGACTATGTTATCGTAGATCAGGGTACTTTACAAAACACTTTATCATTGTTATACAGATGTGTTATTATACTGTCAACGATAACACATTTTCTGTGTTATTTTAATATATAGATAAGTGTTTAATTATGTTATTTATAGTCGATTATATAACACATTTCAATACTTATAAATTTGTGTTATACTACACTTTAGTATAACACTTTTTTTCTGTTATACTACACTTTAGTATAACACAATTTTTTGCATAAAAAGTGTTATTGTAATAGATATTATAACACAATTTTTGTATTATTTTAATATTTAGATAAGTTTAAATTCTCATTATATATTTTATTTATATAACACTAATTTATTCTATTATATTTTAATTTTTTTATATAATTAAAATTAACTTTCTAATATATACTAGCATCATCAAATGAACTTGATTTTCAAATAACAAAAAGTAAGAACATTCAACATTGTATTAACAATCCACAAATTAGTTTAAAACATTCAACACTGTCATCAACAACAAAATGTTCTTTAAGTATTCAAGGAGTCTTGAATATTCAACATAGTTAAAAGTTACTACTTTCAACACAAAGAAATAAACAACAATTGTAGGGAGACAGTCCAGTGGTCAGCAATGACTGTACAGTTGCAAAGAATGGGTAGTAATCCCAGACACATTAGAAATATTAGCCATGTCCTCGACAGATTCCATGTCTATCATGCCACCAAAACGTGAACTAAGACAACAAAACTCCACTGTCGAGAAAAACAACACAAGTAAAAGCTTTATTGTTATGTTAACCTCTGTAGTTGATGGCCTGAAGTCACACAATACCCGAAGGCTAGAACCTGATGTTTTCAACAAATGTATGCAAACAGATAAGTTGAGGCTTTTACATGCAGATCTCAAAAGAATCAGAAAGTAACATGTCCCAAATGACCCCAAACATAACACAGTACACAGGAAAAGAACAGTATTTACCACACTCGACTCTCCAATTACCCACTCACAGCAGTTTCTTGAGCATGAAATGAGCTCTCAATGCCCATTAAAGCAAAACACACCGCCTAGAGCATAAAGAAAAAAACATATCAATAGAAAGAATAAGGTAAACCAAAAAATTTATAGAAAAATCAAACAAGCCTATCAAGAAAAGAAACTCTTGGCAAATTTTTAAATAATCAAAGCATAAAAAATCGAAGATTCCCATTTGTGCCAATTCCAAAGTGCAAACAATAGTTAACAGACCTTAAAGCCAATGTACAGTAAAACATATTTCAACAGAAAAATGCATGGGGACCATATGGTCAAATGTCCATTTAGCATTCATAAAGGACTAGTCCATATCATGTTTGAACTAGAGGAAATGGTTCAGTAAGACTAAAAATGTGACCAAACCAAGTTCAATACCATAAAATGCATAGAAATATTAGGATTTTGAAAGATTGGTACTGCACTTGACACTTAAAAACAAAGTAATCATTGTTTTTCCCCTTGGAATAGGAACCATCCAATTTTTATTCCCTCTAAAGAACCATTTGAATAGCAAGAATCACAAGCTATTATACTGTTGTTTTCAGGTTTCAGCATTATACCTTAATCAACTACCTTTAATTCCAAGATAGATAAATCTTACAAAGAACAGATGGCTCAAATTTGACTGTATCCTAGGATAATCTGTATGCTTGATGCTACTATCAAAGCACCTTGGACTGCTCTCATGGTGTTGAGAAATCTCTATAAAAATGTACAAGAAAAGTAAGTTTCCTTACAACACATAGATAGCAAAGAAGTTATACCACAAAAGAATGCTTTAGTGGTATCAAGGAAAAGGAAATGCCTTATTCAAGAATAGAAGGGTTGCACTTACGATATGAGGTTCCTCAATACTAGCCAATGATGAATCATGAATGATAGATATAATAGGGACCATGAATGCATAAGACGCTACAATAAAAGTAGGCAGTCTGGTTCCAAAGAGAGTTTGAAGAAGTGTGTTAATTCCTTCAACAAACAGTAGAGTCTATACTACTCTGACTTTATCACCCTGATGAAATTTTATTTTTCAAAGATGGTTCATAAAATCATTAACAAAGTTTCAACTTTGATACATAAACAACTCCAAAAACTTGACTTTATCAGTGTCTATATACACGACATAGATGAAGAATATGAAGGGAGAATAATACAGACTTGATTTCTCACACTTGGCGCAGTCGTCCTGTGCTGAGGATTTGGTATTGCTGCTGTACTATCACTTACGAAAGTTAATGTAGCTGATTCTTGTTGTACATAAGCTGTTATTAATGGTGGTGCTTCTCTCATTAACCATAATAAAAAGGCTGAGGGGATTGATGAACCTAGAAGCACACAAAAGTGAATAAAACAAATCAACAGACAATTTACCAATTCTCCCAAGAGCATTTTACTATAGAGAAGAACAATCTTTTAACCATGTTCAACCTGTAAGAGCTATTATTTATTATCAACAAGAAAATTTACATCTAACTCTGCTAATCAATGCTTAACTCCAAGTAATCATTAGGGGGGCTAAGGAGAGATCGAACAATAGAACCTTGGCAATCTATATGTTTTGGAAGTTCCATTTGTTTCTATATGTTTTGTCATTACATTTTTTTTTCTTGAATAAAATGAGAATAAAACCTGAAGCAACCCTCTTGGTTGGTCAAGAGTTCTTAATATAAAATGGGAATTTCTTTCGATACAAACTTCTAGCAGGAAATTTGTAATGGATAATCTCAAGAGAATATAATAATGAAGCAAATGTCCTAACAAAACACTTGAGGATTTGTCTAGTCACATCTATAAAGATGCAACCATTACCACATGAGATAAAAATATTCTAATGTAGAGAGAAGAATGATAGTATAGAATCTTCTCAGTCGAAGAATATAGTTGCCAAAATTACTTTGTGTTTATGTAAAACCATCAATTGAATAAAGGTCAACTCATTAACTGAATCTGGAAGGGTTAGTTAGCATTACTTACCTACAAAGTAATACACAAATAGAAGAGATATACAACCACCATTCACTTCCTGGTCATGCCCGTGATAAAGCATCTGCAATTTTTTTTAAAATTACGAGAAATGAACTGCTAGAGATCTATTAGACCGAGTTAGATGTTTGAATGAAAAATGAATGGCATTACATGCCCTATAGATAGGAACTTACAAGAATGTCAGTTAACAAAGCCACAAAAGCATTAGAGGTGAAACATATAACACAAACAACAGCTAAACCCGTAACCTGCAAACCCAGAGTTACATTCATTCAGCACAACTTAATAGCTTTCATGAAAAAAAAAACATGGAAAGTGCTCATAAAAAGGTTTTCAATTTATATGCCAAAAAACAAACCTTTTGAGCAATCTTATATCTAGATAAAGTTGAATAGTAAAGCATGTTTAGCATCAGAGATGGCAAAACTCAAAGCAGCTAAGAAAGAAGGAAATATCATATTAAGAATGAATTGGAAAAAAGTACCTTCCAAAGCTCTGAAGAAGCTCTTTCAGTTCTGACTTTGCTCATTTTCAGGCATAGTAATTAATATTCCTTGAAAAAAGAAAGAAAAAAAAATTATAACTTAAATAATAATAATAATAATAAAGGACCCAAGTAATTTGTTTTGATCGTAAAAAGTATTCATCGCACCACAGAACAGAATAATCAAACAATAATTAGCATGCATTAATGGTAAAAGAAAACATGTGTAAAACAACCTGTGCTTTTCCAATTTCTGAAAAATCAAACATATGGAAAAGTGTCCAAATAATGACTTCTCTTGAGAGTTCATTATATATAAACACTTTGACCTTATGATGAAAAATACAAATAACAAAATCCATTAAAAATAGACTCTAATGATCATGATTTTATTTTTTTCTCTAGGATTTCTTTGGAAGGAATTAAAACCATCAGTTTCTGAGAAAAAATGGGTAACTCAAACTTTCTGAATCAATTGAAACAATCTGAGTCAATATTAACGCCTCAATGTAATAGAGAAAATCAAGGAAGCATCAGTGTTGAATTTGAAATTACATGTGAGGTCGTGTAAATTTGGGGCAAATCCTTTACTTTTGCTTGACATATTTTATAGTTTTATAGCTGTCAGAAATTATTATTTTATTTATTGTAAATGAAATACATCATACTTAAATTGCATATTCTTGTAAATATGGAAGCAAGTGGAATTCTAGTTCTTTTAAGTATTAACCTTTATATTACTTCATTCAACTAAAAATAAGTCAATAGCATCTTGTGAAGTGTAATAAGTTCTGACACCATAATACAAAAATTGTGTATTGGGTCATCCCATCAAGCAAAAGCAACCAACAATGACCTAATTAGTTCCTACACCGAAACAAAAATTACTAGAAAATGAACAAAACAGATGATAACTAGAACTTCTGAAAATTGAAAGCAGATAAACTTGAACAAAAATTGCTTACCATAACAAGCTAGTGCTCCAGCTAATAAAAGCATTGCTCCTGCAAAAACCTCTACATATACCTGCGTAAATCAATAATATTATTGTCACAACTCCAATATATGTTAATCCATGAAGAAGTAAAATTATCATAACCTTCTTTGTTCTATCAGAAGATATTGCAATCAAGGTTATAGCAATTTATCACTAACAATTGTTCATTTAACTCATAGAAAGCACAAAATAAGAAAAGTTAGTTTTAACTTATCATCTTAGACATGCCAATTATCTGATTTGAACACTTTGCAAAAGTAATCTCCTGTTTACAGTGTATTTTGTACCACAAATAAGCCATTGGAAAATCCTTAAATGTGTGAAAGCAACTAGAAATCCCTAAGTAGCCTAGAAAGCAATAACTTAATCATGGACCATAAACAGTATTGGACCGGCATGGAGCCATAGTTTTATTAAAGGGGGCTATTTATATATTTTTTTCGCTACTTTTGGAAGCTAAATTGGAATTTTTGCATACAATTATAAGAAAAAATTGAAACAATAAAAATGATTGAGCCTTCCGCTATACTGGCTATAATGCCTGGTATGTAACTGTGTTGGAAGCATAGGAAAAAGAGATTCAGCGTAATTATTAACCATTTCATATGTATTCATGTCATAATAAAAAGAAAAACTAAGATCAATTCATAGTTAGGAAAATCTAGACAACATTCTATTAAAATACCAAGGAAAGAAAAATACAAAATGTATCGATATGTGCATAGTGCATGCCCGAGCCACCACTGTAGAATCAATAGGGTTTTTTTCCCATCCCAATCCAGATTATAACAGCACAAGCCAACATTATTACAATAACTAGAAGAGTTGCCTGATAAATTAATAAATACTAAGTTATGCATCTTGATGAAACGTAGTAACACATAACACTTCCTTAATTAACTGAAAATATTAATAGACTATTGTACATGCTATTTCAATACCAACATAACAATTTTCTGGCAGCTTCGAACATGAACCAACTAGAAAGGTAAACATCTTCTGTGATTATGATTATCTGCATTTAATGAATTTCGTTCATTAAATGTCTTCTCTAGCAAAGTTTCCTCAGCACTGCTTTCTTCATCTTCATCATCTAACTGATGGTAGAGATCAACTTTATAGGAAAGTTTATTAAGGGGAACAGAAAGGAAATGACAGAGAAGCAAGGGGGCACCACATATAGTTTATAATAGGCTGATAGCAAAATCATCAATTTGAGAACGACGATTTCTTTCTTACATAGATAAAAGATTCTCCCTTGATGATGAACCTAAGAGTTTTAAAACTGCTATTGCTTGTACTTCCAGACAGCAAGTTTTATCACTGCTTGGATCTCATTCAATTACAAGATGGATAGGCCCTACGGGGCTATTTGGGCAGTCACTAGTTCAAGTTTAGTTTCTAAACCAAGGAGGAATTTGTTATATTGGTCCAAGCAACTAACTTTTAACTGTTTCTGTTAAGTTTGTTGGTTCTATTTCTTTACTTGTAATACTTTGCTATATAAGTTTGTATTACTTTAGTTTTTTCACTGGTCGTGAAAAAGAACAAGTTTTATTCTCTAAAATTGTAACATCTTGAGAGGAACAGAGACAAGAGTGTTGTAAAGGTTGTAAAGAGAATTGTATAAGATAGAATCTATAATAGTGGCTGCCCCTTAGATGTAGACTAGTAGCAATTTTGCTCTAGTTCGAACCAAGTAAATTCTGGTGTGTTGTTTCCAGTTATTTTGTTATTCTTTGTTTTACTGTTATTTATTTGATCAAATTTTTTGGTCTTTAAATTTGTATCTTGATTAAAGCTTCTGTTTTGTGGTGTTCTTCCTGATATACTTCGCACAACAAAAACTATCTCTTTTTCAAGTTCCTCTTTCAAGTTCCTCTACCAGAAACTGAAAAATGATGAGAAACAATAGCCCCCAATAGCACAGAAAGATGGGGAGAGACCTTTATTTTTATAGATCATCTTTTGTAACAAACTAGAGTCTCTTTATTTCTCATCAATTTTTTTTAACTTAAGCCTCAAAAGTTAAATAAAGTTGTAATATAACAAAGGTAACTTTCAAGTATAATTTAAGCCTCAAAAGTTGCAGATAGTGCTAATCATGAGGTATTGATATTAGAGTGTGTAATGCTCAGATGGACAATTCTTTAAAACCAGAAACATTGAAACAAAGTTGTGTCATGCAACTCATATAAAAACAGAATCACTAAAATTGAAGACCAAATTCAAACCATAGGCCAATATGTGACTGCAAATGGCTAGGGCCATGTTACTGAGTTGTTATCTTTTTGGATAGTAAAATGTCTTATGATAACAAATGACTATGTACATGAATATTAATGCTTTCTTTAGTTTCTTCTTCTTTAGACTATAAGAATCTAACTTTAAAATGTTTCTATATCTTGGTTCCCATAGGTATCAAGTGTTTTCCTTTGTTACAGAATAGAGATTGTAGGGAAAGATAGAAGAATATCACAGGCAGAGGAAAAACACTTTATCTGAGATATAGTTTATTTCTGACCACTTTTTGGTTAAGATTGAAGGTGACAAAATAGGTCAAACATGATAATACGACTTGAAACTTGCATTAAGTTTGCCGGTTTGGATTTTAATTATAAGGGGGTTGAATTAGTTTTATGTTGAGGTTTCTAACTTGTATAATAAATGGGTCGTTTACAGGGTTGACTTGCCTAACTCAAAAATTACGTGTAGAAAATTAGACACATGTTTGTTTATGATTTTTACTTTATGTATTTTATGTATTTGACTATGAGATTATATTTATAGTTGGCTAAAGGAGTTTCAAAGCTTCAGTCTCAAACCTAAGATTCATGTCCAGCTAGTACAGAGAAATGTTTGCTCTTCTAATGAGTTAGCAATTTACTTAAAGATTATATAAGTTAATTCTGTTTGATCATCCAGAAATAGTCTTGTACATTTTTGTGACAGTAGAGTATAAATGTTTTTTTTGTTTTATTCAACCTTTTTCAGTTTGTTTAATGAGAAAGGACAATAATTATTATTACAGCTTCTGGACAGTTAAAACCCTCACCTTCTCTAGTACTAGTCAAGCACAAAATCATGACAGAGTAAAGAAATTTTTGAACTTTTCTATTCTGAAGTTTACAGTATATGAACTAGTTTATATAACTAACTAAACTGCCATATAGCCAATTCACTTATCAGTGATTCATTGAGAATCATCACATACTTTAATTAACTTATGAAATATATCAAAATATGTAATCATAGTAAACAAACACATTGAACTTTTCAGCTTAATGAAAAGATTCTATATAAATGTGTCTTTACCTCATTCACGTGTTGGCTTAGATATTTCAAGAAAATAAAAGCACCGACATAAGGTGGGTCAAATGATAACAAGTGGTAGGTGCCAATAGTTGATACTTCATTTTCAGCCCACAAATCCAACATAGCCCAACCTACCAGACCATAATACCATACCAAACAATACAAAGAAAACAGGAAGAGTAGCCCCATGGATGCAGGCACCAACAGTTCCAAAAAACATCAGAGCATAGTCCACTTCAAGAAAAATTTCTTTCAAGAAGACCGAAAAAGTATTATAAAATACATACCATAATACTAAATATAAGCTTTCAAATTATGGACATTATTCTCTACAAATTCTCTATCAAAAAAGAAAAAGTACAAGCACAAATCATTTGTCAAGTCCATTAACCAAATAAAAGGTCCAATTTTCACATTACGAATGACATATCTTGAGATCTAACTAATTCATGTCTTAATATATAAATCCTATACAAGTTTTTATGGGTGAGCTGGGCATAATAAGATACAAGAGGTCTTCTCCAAGAGGTATTTACATATAAATTGGATCTCTTCACCATGAAATGAAATAAATTGAAATCTAAGTTGTTTGCAAAGACTTGTTCTGTTCAACAACATAAAAATACATGATGCACTAGTTTTATTAATAAAATTAATATGCTACATTCATGGCTATATGTCTCAAAATATATGTATAATTAGGTTACATAACAAATGAAGCAAAAAATCTCCAAAAAAAAAAAACATAGAATCCAATAATAAAATAAACAAACATCTTTGAGAAAATTTAATTATGAATTTGATAAACCTATTTAGCAAAATATTCATAAACAATGTAAGTCAACAAGTTAAATATTCATGATGTCACATACACAACATACACATTGGTGAAAAATATCACATCTTGAGCAAGAAATATTTTACTTTTGGTACACAACACAAGCAACAAATTTGATATTTTTTTATACAAGCTTCTTAGAGGCATTGTAACAAACATATTATGTTAAGAGACATAATTGATTACAAATATTTATAGAGAAAAATCACAAACCAATATTTCTTTTTTGTGTAGCTAGAGACGAGATGGACTGCCTGCTTCGAAGACAAGAGAGGCTTCTATTCACTACTAGTAATTCCACCAATTGCTAAAAGTGAAATGATATATAGGAAACTAAGCCAAAAAATAAAAACACAATGCCTCTATGACAAATAAAATAATAAACGAAAGAAACATATACCACTATATAACAATGGCAAAGAAAAAGAATGTTCGGTAAACAATAAGCCTATAATGAAGAAAACTATAGAAAAGTATGTATAATAGAAATAAAGAAAGAAAAAAGCACTTGAACTTTTGAATTAATGTGGAACATTAACATCAATACTCTATATTATGTCTCTAAGGTATTTCACCAAACATATGGAGTGCATATTTTTTTATTGTCTTAAACCATAAGCATTGTTGAATAAAACTTAATCTTAACTTCATAAAGTTTCAAACTTAAATGAGTCACTCAACTAAGAATCCAATCCCATAATCAAGTTTTCTAGTAAGAACTTAAAGAAATTATTTTTTCAACATATTAGATTAAGTTTGGACTTATGCATCTAAAAATTGAAAGTCATAACAAAATGGTGCTCACTTTTGTTGCACAGCCCCGAAAATCTCAAATGGCAATTGAAAGTCAACAATTTGTTCTCTTTGTTTCCAAGCTATAAACCATTTAAGTTCTATATAATTTCCATCATTTGCAAGCCGCATCTTTAAACTTACCACCATCATTCCAATTACAAAAAGTTTAAAAAAAAAATCAAGCATGGCTAGATCCTTACATACCCAAAATTTCTGTAACTATTTCCAGTCTTCCTGGTTTGCCAAAGAGAAAAAAATATTCCAGTGCTCACTGTTTTACATTCTAGAGAAAAAGAAACCATTTCTGTAACTATTTCCAAAATTTTCTTTTTTTTAATAACATAAAGAGGGCTACTTCACCAAAATATTGAATTTTATCTTAAACAGCTTTTACATCTCTAGTCAAGAAATTAACATGGCCAGATCCTTACATACCCAAAACTAGACTATCATCTTTTTACCATCTTATTGATAGAGAGTCCATATATTTTTCTTCTCCAAAGTTGAATTTTGAAACATTAAAACAGTGATGATATCTCTTAAATTGAGTACAGATAATCACCAAAATCAGAAAAGGTAAACCGATAAACAAAAGGGCCAATTATAAAATTCTCCTTACACTGCTTTACATGCTCCAAGAACATGATATTTCATATGCAATCTGGACAACCAATATCTGGCATGGGTGTTTGAGTTGTCTGCCTCTAGAGCCAACTCAAAAATTTCCTTTTCTGTCTGATACTCATAAAATTTAAACACATGCATATTGTTAGACAAAGAAAAAAAACATAAGCTAAATTAACAAGAAAACGATACATTTAAGATTGATTCCAAAATAAATGAAGAGATAACTAATCAATTACTTCAAAAATAAAATAAAATTGACAGCAGAATCATACCCTAAGGAGAGGAATAAGATGTTTATCATGGAGAATCACCAGAGCATTGTCTATCAAAGATAGTTAGAGCACATTTTAGACTCTTCATAAGAAATACCACAACTGAAATTAAAGATGGCTGTAATTTTTTTACATTAAAACTGAAATCTATTATCAAGGATATTGATTCAAGGCAAGAAATTCGAGAGAGAGATGAACCTGTTCCTTTGAAACATCCTCTTTCCACTGACTCTGATACTTCTGGAACAAAATCAAAAGCATTTGCTGAAGACCAACAGGCAAATCAGGTGGAACAAGCTTAAGAAGATCATCGCAACTGAAGTTTCCATAGGCGCATTTTCTAATCATCGAACGAAGGCATGCTAAAACCTGTTCAAGCACCACAAAAATCAAAACTTTCTTCACAAGAACACTAAGCAACAGAAACCCACCAAGAAAAAAACTCCATTTAAGAAGAAAAGAGAAGTCATTCCATATTGGGTCGAGGTCGGAGCGAGAAGGGAGATTGAGGAGGGTCTGGAAATGGGACTTGTCATGGTGACCACGGAGACCAGTCTTCGTGGTTTGCCAGAGAGCAGAAATAAATTGGTCAAGAGCTTCTTCAGACTTCACCCCTTATAGCTTATGAAGTAGTTGGTACAGTGTGTTTTCTCCAACCTCCATTTCGGACCAGCTCTTGCGGCGGAGAATAGAGGAATCAGAAGGAAATAATGACTTTGCCTTTTACATTTGCTAAAAAATATAAGGGTTTTACATTTAAGCGGGCTACCCAAAATTACCCAGCTATTTACATGGGCAGAAATGTTGAAGGAAAGCTCAGAAATGGGTGTCTCGGGTCTCAAAAATGGGGAAGAGAAAGGAGATGGGTGTCTCGAGATTCTCAAGTCTCAGAAATGAAAAAATATTTCTAAGTGGCGGGATATGCAATATATTACCGCCCTTTTACCTAAAAAGTTTCCCAATATAATACTCTACCATAATACTTTTCTATTAATATTATATTGATGTGTTATGGAAATGGGTATTTGGTGTAGTGGCTCATTAAAAAATAAGCAGCAATCATATCTACACACATGTATTGATTGGTATCCTAACCCTAATTTACTCAGTTTTTTCAGCCTCATAATGTGATGTTGGAATTTTGTTTTCCTTACGAAATGCATGTTGGAAATGTGCCCTGAAAGCATATGTAATAGACATTGTTTTATAAAATAAATAAATAAATTGAATTTGTTATGCATATATTTTATGGACTATATTATTCTATGATAATATTATGTAAATATCAGGAAAATTCCTAAGTTCGTATATGTGATCTCAAACACGTAATTTGTACGGGAGGATTGTGTTTGAGATAAATGAACTTGAATAGTTCGCAGTAAAATAAAGTTATGGAATCTTTAGACTAATTACTGCAAGTACGGTCCACTAGTATTATGAATACACGTGATCTAGATCCGGATCACTAGTGTGGTAGGACACTTTAGTGGAGGTGCTTTATATATTAGAGAATATATAGAACTAGACCAAATATGTTTATTAGTACTTAGTTAAATACTGTTTCGAAGTATTAATTAAATATATCAACTGATGATCATATACAAATAGATCTTAATCCTGAAGTTACTATGAACTCCTGTTTATATTATATGAGTTCTTTGATTCACTTGTTAGGGTCTGTCAAAATGATCAGGCTAGAAACTTTTGTTTTGGGAACTCATTAAAATAGATGGTTGGGGACATAGTATACAGATATGGAATCTATACCTTATCGCAAGAGATTGAATGATGGTTCTCTTAAGGGTTGACTTTTGGGAATGAAAGGTTATTGAGCTCAAATTCATAATTTAGTTATGAATTAACCTTCACTAGTAGAGTCAATGGTTCTTAAGGAAACAAGAGATAATTAAAAGGGTAAAACGGTAATTTTATTCCTGATTAATTATGAACCATTATTAGAGGGTCACGTTGTATGCAATGATTATATCAATGGACGCTTTATGAATATAAAGTACTCAATAAATGAAATGTCTATAATTACAAGAGTGCAGTCTCATATTTATAGTGGAATAATCAAGAGATTAATAAATTAAGATTATTTAATTAATAATCTCAAATTTATTGGAGCTTGGAATTATAGGTTCATAGGTCCCCATAGCGGCTCTATCAACACTGTTCAAGGTAAGAGTTGATATGAAGGGAAAATAGTTTAAAGACATATTTAAGAAGAAATTTGTTCTCCAGGCCAAATATGCAATTATATGATAATAGTGATTAATTAATTAATTACAAATTAGTTGTAGTTAATAAAATTAATTAATATTTAATTATTGTATAATTTTCGAAATTATATTAAATAATTAAATTAATTTTCGAAATTTAATTAAATAATTAATTAATTATAATTTTCGAAATTATAATAAATTAAATATTTATTTATGAAAATTTTGGATTTAATTAATTGGTAGAATTAATTAAATATCTTTATTTGAGTGGGAGATAATGATCTGATAAGTTCAAATTTGATTTGAATTTAAAAGATTAAAATTTATTCAAATAATTAATTATATTTGATAATTAATTTGAATTTAAATTTGAATTAGTTATCAGGTTGTTAGATTTTATCTGACAAAATAATTTGAATAAATAATTAAATAAAATTTGAAAAACCAATATCCCTAGAAATTAGGAAGCTACACGTTCACACACAGTCCTGGACTGTGTGTGCGCGTGTAGGACCAGTATTTTTCAGGGATGGGATTTTCAATTTTATTTAATTAATTAATTAATGGATAATTCAAAAAATTGGTTTTTTGATTTTTTCATTAATAGAATAATTAATTAATTAAAAAGTAAATTGTAAGACAAGTCTGAACATTCGCTCTGTAAAAAATAGAACGATAGTTTTCTCTCCCTGAAAATAAAGAACCAATTCTCAGGCCTATTCTCTTGATCTCATGAGTTGAGTACATCAAGTAGAATCACAAATAAACTATCCTTCATTCTCTAAGTGCCCACACATTTCTTGAGGTGTAGAGAACGCTTTGGAAGATCTTGGTGTGAGTACGTGGGAGCGGCTTGGATAGGAAGATCGTTCTAAATACGAAAAGATAGCAATGACACTTGATAGGCTTCAAGAGGTATGATTTCTATTATTATCTTGCTTATGATTAATGTATGTATATTAATGGATCTGCATATTTAAAGGTAGTTTAAATATGTTACAAAAATTTTGTTGTACACTGGGCCAACCATACCACCATTCCGCTGCGTATTAGGAAACTTGTTCCTAACAATGCAAACTTTAATAACTTCAACAATTCATCAAATGTGTTGTTCGGTATCTTCCCTCTCACTTTCAAGTGCATTAACTTAGCTAAAAAGTTCAGTAATGATATCCAATCTCAACCCAGATACAACTCAGCTTCAATCTCGTCGAATAACTCGTCATAGTACTAACCCATTCAACTGTTAGCTTCTTCAGCATTGTTCGGTAAAAGGAAATCGTCAATGACATCTCGCATCTCATCTACGGGCTCATTCTCATCCACCCCTTCATCATCAACATCTTCCTCGACTTTCCCCATGGTAAATCCATTGTTCATAGCTCTATTGGAAACCCCGATCGAATATTTATGCTTGAATGACATCCAAGGTTTGCAGTCTAAGATTCAAGCATTTGAAGCATGGACATCTTATTCTCCTGTCACAATCTTTGTGTTGTGACGCCATACTCACGAAATTTTGGAGACCAATCCAATAAGCATCACATGCACGATTTATTAATTTCGTCAAACTCTTATCAATTGCCATCTACGATAAATAATAATGATTTTTTTGTTCTTAGAAATAATAACAATTATTTGCTATAAGAAATAATAACAATTCTTTTGTTATTACAAATAATAACAATAAAGATCCTATCTCGATCCCGACACTATAAAGAACCTATCTCGACCCCCATCCCTATAAAGACACTATCCCGACCCCCGACCCTATAAAGACCCTATCCCGACCATATAAAGACCTTATCCCGACCCACGACCATATCTCAATCCCCAGCCCTATAAAGACCCTATCCCGACCCCCAACCCTATAAAGACCCTATCCCGACCTCCGATCCTATAAAGACCCTATCTTGAACCCCGACCCTATAAAGACCATATCCCGACCCTATAAAGACCTTATCCAAACCCACGACCCCATAAAGACCCTATCTCGACCCTATAAAGACTTTATCCCGCTATCCCGACCCTCAGCCCTATAAAGATCCCATCTTGATCCTATAAAGACCCTATCCCGACCACCGGCCATATAAAGACCCTATCCCGACCCCCGGCCCTATAAAGATCCTATCCCGAACCCTAACCCTATAAAGACCCTATCCCGACCCCTGGCCCTATAAAGACCCTATCCCGACCCCCAACCCTATAAAGTAGGGCTGATCATTGGGCGGGTTGGTCGGGTTACATGGCATTTTTACCCGTCCAATGTCATAATCAGGTTATGAAAAATGAACTTGTAACTTACCCAATTAAGAAAAAAATCATTTTAACCCATCCAATAGTTTGGGCGGGTTGGTCGGGTCAACCCGCTCAAACTGAAGTGAGAAGAATTTTTTTTTAAGATTAAATTTTTGTAGTTTTTTTCCTTTAAACACTAGTACTAATAGTGTGAATTTATCTTTTTAAGCTTAAAACAATATTTTGAATTTATAGTAAAAAAATAAAACAAAATTTAATTAATTTATGTTTTTATTTGAATTAATTGGCAATATATTGATAATTGCATCAACATTAAAAGTATTAAACAAAGTAACAAACATATATCCTTAAAATGAAAAGAAAAGTTAATATAGTCTAAAGTCCAATTACAAACCAAAGTCCAAATACAATTAAAAAAATTATAAATTTAATTATGTAGATAATATATTAATATATTTGAATGTATTAAAAAATAGTAAGCTCTTAATTGGACGGGTCGGGTTATAATGGGCGGTTTAAATTTTTGTCAGTTTATTCGGGTTGTATTTTTTGGCAGTTTTATCGGGTTGGTTTGGGCAGATTATTCGGGTTGGGCAGGTTGTAAAAATTTCTGTACATCCCTACTATAAAGACCATATCCCGACCCCCGGCCCTATAAAGATCTTATCCCGACCCCGACCCTATAAGGACCTTATCCTGACTCATGACCCTATCCCAACCCCCGACCCTATAAAGACCCTATCCTGACCCACGACCCTATAAATCTACACAAAATTGGGCAACATCTCCCCTATACTAAAGACCTAGCCATTTTTAAACAGTTGAAAAAATAATTCAAACAACACACTATAAGTTTCTTCCTTATATCTCCGCAGCCCACAAAAATTTCACTGAACCTACTTCACTAATACATACAAGTTCATTCCCTCTTGTTATCACCGCAACACACAATATGTATCTCAGATTCTACTTCACTATGGATAAATATTTAGGATATTAAAACTCCTCTAACAATAGTAAATAATAATAATATTAAAACAAGAAATAAAAAACACATACCAATTAATAAAAAGACCCACGAGAAAATGCTCCAAATGAAAAGGTTCCCAAAGAAAAGGCTCCAAAATTTACTCCTATTTATTTTCTAAAAAAAACACAAAGTTAGTAAAACAAAAAAATTATAACTCATCTAAACAAACACATCTAACAAATACATATATATATATATACACCTTACACCCATTTATACATATACACCACACACACATATATATATTTATATACTTACACATATACACACAGACATATATATACACATATTCATATACATATATATACACATACACATACACATATCACACATACACATGTATACATATATATATAGGGCAAACACACACCTGACAAATAAAAACATAAAAATTAAAACAAATAAAAATAGAAAATAAAAAATAAAAAATAAATACAAAAACAAATAAAAACAAAAAATATAAAATATGAAAACTGAAATAAATTAAAAAATAGAAAAAAAAAAGTTTTAAAAATATCATATATATACACGCACACATACACATATACAATATATACACACATACACATGGATTTATATATATAAACAAAAAATTAAATAAATAAAACAATTATATATATTAAATAAAAACAAATATATATAAACTGAAAGATAAGAAAAAACAAATTTATATAACTGTAAAAAAAATAACAAGTATATATATACATACCAGTGTGGGTGGTGGCTCCGGGGCATCGTCAAGGTGGTAGCTCCGGGCGGCGTCGGGTGGAGACACGACTTCGGGGTGGGGGTCAGGGGGACAGGGATTCGGGGCGTGGGTCAGGGGGACGGGGATTTGGGGTGGGGCTCGGGGGCACGGGGGTTCGGGGTGGGGTGGTCTAGGGGACGGGGTGGGGCGGGCGAGACTTCGGAGGTGGGGTGGGGTGGGATGGGGTGGACGGGGCTTCAGGGTGGGGTGGACTGGGCTTCGGAGTGGAGTGGAGTGGGGTGGGGTGGAGCAGACAGGACTTTGGGGGTGGGGGTAGCTGGGGTAGGCTAGGTTTACAGAGGTGTTTGGGGTGGGGGAGGCGACAAATGAAGAAGAAGAAGTGAAGAAGATGGTGATATCGTGGGGATTATTAGCGGCGACATGTGTTGCCGCTAATAGTCGCCACTTATGTTTTTTTAAACACGTGGCGACTATTAGCAGCTGCGATTCGCCGCTAATAGTGAAAATGTCGTCGCTAATAATCAGGTGAAAAAATTACTAGGAAAATTCCCACATTTTTTAGGATATTTTTTGAATTTATTGAGGGAGACTTTGTCGCCCCTGATATTAAACATGTCGCTGCTAATAATATGGTAAATTAAAAAAAATATCCGATGATATATTAGTGGCGAACTTTCGTTGTCGCCGCTAAAAAACATTTTTCTTGTAGTGATAACCTGTTTTGTTGTAATGAAATCACTATTTTTGACCCATATATAGAGTAGGAACCGTCATTAGGTCTAACCAATAGGATTAGTGTCACGACCCGAGCCCTAGGCCGTGGCAGATTTGTAATATCCATAACTTGGGTGGTCAAAGGTCAAACTTTGACCCTCGTTGAAAAATAGTCTTTATAAATGATCATTTAATTTATATTAAATCGTACTATAATTATAAGTTAAAATAATGAAATAACTCCTATAATTATATATAAAAATATTAGTAATAAAAGTATGATCACTTATCATTATACATAAAACAATAATATTCTCACAGTTATGTAATCACCAAATAGTTAAATTTAATAAGTCATAAACACCCAACATAATACTTAGCATCCACCATTCCTCATCCCTAACTATTTCATAGCTCATTCAGATATACCGATTATTAGATTCGAAGTCGAATACATATATAATGCTCAAAAGATAAGACAATGATACGAAATAGAAATAGGCTAAACACATTGGCTCCATCGATAATTCATCTTTTCCACGTTCGCGTCACTAGGGTCTTGGAATGGGAGAGATAGGGGTGAGCTTATAAAGCCCAGTAGGTAAACAACTAACAACATAGGACCCAAAAGTTTAATACAACCCCTGCATGGTTAGCTTTGAAAACAAAACATACATCAACATGTATAAACCAAAATAGAGAAACCACAAATAATCATAAGAGCATATCTACAAGTGCACATCACACCATCCACTAGATCCCTAATTCACGTTACCCACCATAGAAAATCCGACATCCTAAACTGGGTAGCCGGACCTGATAACCACCACAAGGGAGGCTCAGAACACTTCCTGTATACAGATGCTAGGTCTTTACACCTACATGTGAGTGGACACCTGATCTACCTATGATGACACAGAGACTAGGTCGTGAAACAACAATGTGCACCAATCATGATCACTATGGCTCTCATCGATATAACCAAATGCAGGTAAACATGAAAAGAAAGAAACATATTCCCTTTATATTTTAGAAAACTGGGCAGCATAACAGCTACATTTGAATAAACCAAAAAATCATAACCTGCATAAATAAGTGAACAAAAATATATATTTGGCACTCAGTGCCCTCATAACAGATCAGAAACACATGCAGGTTAAGTTTTCAATTTTTCAAACATTTTATAAATATCAAAATTGGAATATGTTGAATGCAATTTAATACGAGTAAAATAAGTCCAATAGTCTAGTTGAGTCCCTACCTCTTTAGAATTTAATCCGAGCCCAAAGCGACACTCCTAAGCTTAACGATGATCTTAGAATGATTAAGTCTGATTTTAATACCACGTTTTTCCTACGTGAACCAAATGAGAAAACGATTATCATCATAGCATTCCTTATTCAAAATCGTGTCCAATGATATATAATATGACCATATTTAAAATTTCAAGATCCGAACCTCACCCAAGCGGTGCACAATAGTGGTTGGTGGCGGTACCGCAAACGTCAACGAATATATGCATGACATATATCAAAACGATCATCTCGATGAGTACATCACGAAAGTACAGCTCCTTCGCCCAAATGACTTCCGGTGTCACCGGAAAATGCTTCCAAAGGGGTGAAGATACCCAAAATCTCGCTGGAGAAAAATGGCGAGTTGACCGGAATGACTTAGTGGACGACGATCCTCTCACGATGCTGATTCCAAAGGTACCACCCACTCGTTGAACGGTGGTCGGAGTTCGCCGGAAAGTCACCTTAAAGTTTTGACGGCAAAACTTCGGAGTGGTTGTACAAGCGCGTCGTTGCTCCGTTGGTCACCAAACTTTGGGATTGCCGTCATCGCTGGTCGGGGAAGCTGTAGCACTGGCGCGTGTCAGAAATGGCGCTCCGGCGATGGTCCAGCTGGTTGTGGCCGTGACTGGTTTGGAGAGAAAACAAAGGAAAGAAAAGAAAAAGAAAAAGAGAGAAGAAGAAGAAGAGATTTCGGGGAGAGAGATGAGAAAAGAAGAAGAAAAGAAAAGAAAGAAGAAAAAAAACAGGAGTACTGACTCCTTTACTCAGGTGGGTCCCACCCACAAAAAAATATTTAAATAATACTTTTTTTTTAAAAAAAATTTTGAGTCTCTACAATTAGACTTGCAAAAAACATTATTTTGAGCATTTACGGAAATCCACGTAATATAGCAGGCGATGCATCGCCTATTAGGGTTTCTGGAAACCCTAGTCTTCAGACGATGTGTCGCCTCCTGGGTGGTGATATCGCCACCTTCTCTGACTTTGGACACTTCTAAAGGTCCAAGAAATGCTCCAAATGCCACCAAACTTTTTGAAAACCGTTAGATACTTTTATGTATCACTTTGGACTCAAATTTACATTTTCTAAGTGCCTATAGTTTAAAACTCAAATTCACATCTTCAATAATGTGAATTCTACTAAGTGTTTATACATTGTTTGTATTTTAACGCTTTATCATTTGTACTTAACCAAGCATAACACTTATTTTATTAAAAAAAAATCAAAGCCCATAACGCACATGTTGCTTTGATACTGCTTGGATGTTTAAAAAGTCTTAGAAGTTTTTTTATTTATTTATTTAGTGATTTATTTTGTTATTATCATGGTCAAACCAACTTTTTTTGGGACAATTAAATTATAAAGAGAAGTGAATGTTATATTTGTGAGCTTGAGATGGGAGTAAAATGGAGGGATTCTCAGTGAAAGAAGAGAGGAAAAATTGGGAATTTAGGTGTGAGTAAGGGTATTTTCGGGCTAGAGGAAGAATAAAGGGTTTCAGATTTTATGTTTTCTTTATAAATTGTACCGACAACACGTTATTGGTATATGCCAATATTGTCAGTAGAATCACTTAACCTAGATCAACACTTTTTGTTGTTGTCGGTAAATGTGTTATCCGTACAAACATTTATTTTTGTAGTGATATAAATATATATATATTTATATTACTATAAATATTACAATATATTTTTCAATTTTCATGTAAATATTTTATTTACATAACCACACCTAAGCTCTCCTCGTGTATATATGATAAATTCTTTATGAGTAATGACACGTGCACTCAAAATATGCACCTAAATATTACACACAGTGATGTGTCACTGCATTTTAAAACAGTGGATCCCAATTTTAATAAATGTGATTGGCTAGACTAAACTGCCACATCACTGTGTGTAATATTTTAATGTATATTTTAGGTGCACATATCATTACTCAACCGGCTATATACTAGCATTTAAATGAAATATCTTCAATTGGTTTGTGTAAACATGCTCAAACATAGAAAAAAACATTTCTAACCTACCTACTGATTTCATATATAAATATATATATAATTAATTTTAAGAAAGAGAAGATCAATCAATTATTTTTTATAACATGTATATTTGAAGTGTTTGCATGCAAATGGGCAGAGTAATATTAATTAACAAGACAAGCGAATGGTGTTACAAACTTAATATGCTAAAGACGCCCCAAGTCACAACACACCTAATTATAAATGTTTATGTTTGGTAATCTAGGCTTAGGAACAAGAACAAGGGGAGTCGATTTCTCCAACACAACCCCAAGTTTCTCTCGAGAATCTATCTTGGCACCACTCGGCAATTTCCACTCAAATAAATGCAACAACATAGCTAATAGTTGCATTAGCATCTTCTCACCAAGAGGAAGCCCAGCACATATACTCCTACCAGCCCCAAAAGGAATGTAATGGAGATTGTTCCCATGGTAATCTAACTTGCTCTCATCCAAGAACCTTTCGGGCCGAAACTCTGTTGGGCTGGCCCAAAACTGAGGGTCTCTGTGGATTGCCCATGCATTGACGAAGACCTTAGTCCCCTTCGGAATGACATAGCCTCCTACAATGGAAGACTTGGTGGGGGAGCGAGGCAAGAGAAGTGGTGCTGCTGGGTGCAACCTTAGTGTTTCTTTCACAGCAGCGTGGAGATAAATCAAATTGGCTAGGTGAGACTCTTCAACGTTGTTTTCGTTTCCAACCACTTCAGATAGTTCTTCTTGACATTTTCTTAGTGATTCAGGATGTTTCACGAGCTCTGTCATTGTCCACTCTACCATTGTTGAAGTAGTGTCTGTCCCACCAATCACTATATCCTGTTTCACAAAGTAAGAATATAAGAATTAATAACTAAATTTTACCAAATTCAGACTTAAATATGTATATATCTATAAATATATATTACCATAAGCATAGCCTTCATCTCGGTTGTGGAAATAGATCTTCCAGTGTCAGGATCTTTGAAATCCAAGAGGACTTGCAAAAAATCCTTATTACTGCTAATTACTTCACATGAATTTCTTTTCTGAGCTATGACAAACTCAAAAATCTGCTCGAGCCATCTTGACACCTTCTTCATGTTCCTTTCTACTCTTTGCACATCCATCCATGCAAGAAATGGGAAGAAGTCAGAAATATTGGGCTTCCCGAGAAGCGAAACAAGTTGCGAAACCGCTGCTCGAAACTCAGCCCTAAGAGTACATGTTTCATCATCTTCATTATCATCCAGTGAACCACCCCAAAACATGCTTGTGATCATGTTAATCACAGTTAGAAACGCTAATTCACTTATGTTTACAGGCGTGTCAACCTTGCTATACACATCTCTAACACTTTTCTTGAGCTCATTTCTCCTAAGTGGGTAAAA
This sequence comes from Humulus lupulus, assembly GCF_963169125.1. NCBI lineage: Eukaryota > Viridiplantae > Streptophyta > Magnoliopsida > Rosales > Cannabaceae > Humulus > Humulus lupulus. The sequence continues at coordinate 224,354,423 of NC_084797.1, read as the reverse complement.
GGCATCGAGATTTTCATTGCTAAGCATCTCTCGCACAAATATTTTTCTTAATAAGCGCCACTGAGGACCGTAAGAGGCGAATGCAATATCATTACCACCGAAAGAGAAAGCCAAGGAAGCTATGCTAGGGTTCCTATTGGCAAAGGTAATGTCTTGGTCTCGTAACACCTCTTTGGCTAAAGATGGAGAGCTTATTATAACACACTGTTTTCTTCCAATGGAGAGCTTATAGATTGGGCCGTAAACTTGGGCCAATTCCATGAAATTTTGATGGAGGTCTGACCCAAGATATGGGAGGTAACCCAGTATTGGAAAGCCCTTAGGTCCGGGAGGCAACTGGGGCATCATGAATAGCCCTGTTCTCTTTGTTGTTATAGCCTTTTACTTATTAGCTGCACTAGAAACCAAAGCGTACCTATGAAGAAGGTAAATGCCATGACGAGTTGGATTGTCCACATTGAATCTTCAAATACGTAGTTCCTATTATTTAGAAAGAATATTTGTATTATCATTATGTTTCTGTATTTTATATTTATTACTAAAACGACAGTCAATATTTGTAATTAAACAACATAATCAATATATAGTTGAAGGAATATAGTTGTTTTATTTATTTTATTTTTATTTTTTACGTTTATAATATATATCACGCTCTTGTGTGAATATAATATATACATTTATATCATGATTATAGAGTAACACATGAAGAAGTCTCACTTCTGAGCTTGATAATAATAATAAAAAAAGCTGTGACCCATATTTTTCCCAACATCATATCGATCGGTTTTTTCGTTGCTCTTTTGGGAAATTATTAAAATGTCTTGTTCTAGGATTGTCCTCCTAACACTGAACACTATTTATATAGATACATATTATATATATATATATTCACACTAGCAATTTGTAACGTACTATATGTATGTTTGATTAGCTTTATTTATAAAATTTATTAATTATTTTTATTAAATTTATATTAATGTCATATAAATTTATATTTTAATTAAATAATTTATTTATTTTTATTTAAATTTATGTTTATTCTATATTTTAAATTTAGGAGTGACAAAAATATATTATATAATATATTTAATGTAATATTAAATATTATAGGTGAATTTTTAATTTAAGTTTCTTGGTAATTTTTTTTTAAAAAATAATTTGTTGCCAATTAACAGTAGATTATATTATATGTTTAATATGATATTATTTTAATAAGTGAGTTTGAGTTTAATTAAATTTTATTTAAGTTATAAAACGTATGATTTTATTATTTTTAAATAATTATTATTTTAAAATATCTAAAAAAATATTATATTTAATTTTTTTTAATTATTTATTTTATTTTATTTAAGTTTAAGTATTTATAAATTATGATTAAATATAAGAATATTCTTGGCCACATGGCCAAGTTTAAGAGAGCGTTAAATATATTTCTAATTGTATACACTCCATTATTCTCTGGTGCCATGGCCGAATTTTAAAGAGTTTTTTTGGCTCAATGACAGAGGACAACGATGGCTAACAAATATCTGGGTGGATGGTGGATCAGGATCACAACTTAGGCATAGAATCACCAAACAAATATATAATGATCATATTTACTTGACTTTTTGTACATGTAAGAATTGGTTTTCTGCATTCTTGTTTTTCTCGTTATAGTCCTTTAAGTTATATTAAAGAAAAGTAATCATATATCTATATCATGGCTACTTGTGGACTTCAGAGCAGTCAAGGATACTAAGATTAAATCGTGGCCGTATTGGTCTGTAATTATTATTGCAGCCTCTGATATTCCAAAATAGAAAATAAAATGGAACGAATTTATCGATCAATATTTCTGGCTGAGTCGCGGACAAAGTCGCTATCTTTAAGACGTTTCGCGGCTCTGCCCCAAGTGTGCACGACAGTCTATCAACCACGCCGTCCCCAGGATAAAACAGCCTCTGATACGAATCCTCCCTGCACCGAGAGGATCGTTCTTGTACACCCTTTATAAAAAATTGCTCTCTAAAAATTTTTCGCAGAACCCAGAACCCAAAAAGAACTCTCTGTTTGTTGTATTTTTTTCTGAAAAATGTTCTATCTTATTTATACACAGAGAACTCCCCAAAACGGTCAAAAACGTTTTTTTCTTAATAAATCAGTGGAGGATTAAGGATTAAACGGCTAAAAACGTTTATCTTCAATTAATAAAAATAAAACCGTTTTTGGTATTATTAAAATGAAATGAACGTTTTAAAATTAATTTAATTAATAAAATGATATAAACGTTTAGATACCTTTGTTTAAAAAATAAAACGTTAACACCACACCACCCACCAGGTCGGTCGACGGCGGCGCGCGCGCGTGTGTGGTGGTCAAGTGTGTGAGTCCTCACCCATTCGCACAAAACTGGGTACCCCTTGGGGCACACCCCAAGTCATTGCATTTGCAATATATATACACTCCAAGAAGAGTGTTCCAAATCCATGTGGGACTTTTCCCATATCACACACAAATGTATCAATTTTTAATAATTCATAACAAAAGGTTCCAACAGCCTCTTATGGCCATTTTCCCAATACTTGGAAAACGTATTTCAAAGTTTAAACACATCATTTTAACATTAATTAGAACCTGGCTTATCTTGTTTTTTAGTAGGTTATAGAGTAACTTTTAAGATTTAGATTAGTGTTGTTAAATTAATAAACAAGATGGAAGAAAATAGTAATATATATTGCATGTGTCTTTGTATTCATGTTTATTTTTATTGTAAAATATTGTGTTGCTCTTTTCACCTAGTTTTTCTTTTAAGTCTTAGATTCATATCATATTAAGTTTTGAAGCTACTAAGCTATTGTTCAAAAGAAGTTCAAGTTGATATATATATGTTCGCTTAATTATTTGATTCGACCATTGCTACCTACCTTATATATAATTTCTTAATATTAAAGGGTCCATGTTTTTGCAAGAATTATTATTGCATGTTGTAAAGTTGTCTTCTCTAATTTTGCATGAATTAGAAAGATTATAATAATAATTAGTCATTATAATTAATTTTTTTAAATAAAATAAATCTTAATTAATGCTTTATAAAAAACAAAATATTTTAAATAATTAATATATAATCAAATTAGTATCACGTTACAGGTTATTTATTAAATATTTTTAATCATTTATTGAATTAATCAAAGCCATTCAATAATGATTTAATGATTAAAATTAATATAACCATCAATAGTTATGTATTTGAGGTAACTATTGAATACTTATCAATTAATATATATATATATAAATATATTGTACTGTTGTTAATAAATATTTATAGTAATTTTTTTTTACATAGGGACATCATTTTTGCTCCTACTATAAGAGCATTTTCTATTTTCGGTATTTTGAGAAATTATAACCTAATTTTTGTTTGTATGATGACATATATTATAGTTATAATATGCATCCCACCAATTTTTGGAAAATTCTGAATAATTTACGGTGCCAAAATTAGTGTTTAAACAATCAATTGCACCCGTGTCTGCATTTTTTTATACCCATTGAAAACAGATGTTTGAACTCTGATTTCGACACTGTAATTATTAAGAATTTTTCGAAAATTGACCGAATGCCTACTATAACTATTATGTATGTTTTCATACAAAACAATTGAGTTAAAATTTCTTTTAGTGTTGAAAATAGAAAATATTTGTACACAGTAGGGGCAAAAGTAACGACCCTACTTAAAAAACTTCCTAAATTTATATATGTACATCATATTTGTAAAACTACATGTCTCATAGCATCCCTTATTACTCTTCTTAATTGGGGGAATAGGTTGCATTTAGGATATATCGTATTTAAGATCATTGTCATATAAATTTTAAATAAATAAACAATATTATATATAAAAAACCAACATAAATATATTAAATAAAAAATTATATCAAAACACAATTTATGATTTTTTTTAATATATATAATATGATAACTATTTTAAACGTAAATGATAATATTTTTAATAAAAAAAGATTATGTATTATATATTATGATAATGATATTTTATATATTTTAAATTTGTATTGATATAAGTATTAAATATCTAGTCTTGTATTAAATATTATTATAATAATAATATTTTAAAATATTTGAATTCATATTAATATAGTTAGTAAAAAATTTGGATTATATATTATTATCATAATAATATTTTATAACATTTAAATTTATATTACTATACCTATTAAATATGAGGTTTTATATCATATATTATTATAATAATGATATTTTATAATCTTTTCATTTGAATTTATATTGATATAATTATTATATATATAGTCTTATATTAAATATTATTATATTAATGATATTTTATAATATTTGAATTTATATTAATGTAATTGATAAATACCTATTTAAGTTAGTTTTAAAGGTATATTCCATTAAATATTTAGAACATTCTGTTAAAATTAACAAAACAAACCGTTAAAATTAAGAATTTTTGTTATCTACATACTTTTTATATAGAAGAGATATATAGAAAAATCATTGTACAAAAATTAAAAATAGTTTTATGTGTTTAAATTAATAAAAAAGTGATAAGATAATTTAAATTCTACTTTTTTTATGTGTTCTGATCTCACTATATTGATCTCATACAACAATAAATATAATTGTAATTTAAACTTTATTATTTTTTGTTAATTTAAATTTTATTTGTTTATTAATTCTACTATTTATTTTAATAATTTAAATTCTTCTTTTAATACTTTATGTCCAAATTAAACTTTTTATTTTTAGATTTTTTATTAATTAAAGCTTTTATAGAATTTTCTTTTAATTCTGGTTCAATTTTTTTTAATTTTTATTTGTTATGATGATTTTTAATTTTATTCTTAAAATTAAAAGTTTAAAATATATTAAAAATAAGAAAGATAGAACCAATTTTCTTATATAGACAAAAGATGGAGATCGACCAAACTGTATTTAATTTTATTTGTTGTAATTTTCATATATAACAAAAAATTTAACATTAATTCGAGTGACTTGTTTGCATCAAAACTTGAAGGTTCGTGACTTAAAAAAAACAGAGACTAATTTACTAATAAAGACAAAATATAGGAAGCATGCATACAAATAAGCCTAATATTATATATTAGTCCTTTATCTAGTTATAAGAAAAAGAAAAATTAAAGCACAAAAATTTTCCATTTGTACTATAACGATTTGCAAATAAAGTCATTAAAAGTTAAAATGAACATGCTTAGTAATACACACATAATAAATGTATGTGAAATATTTATATCTATTATGATCCATTACTGATTAGTAAATTTAATTTAATAAGGCTATAAAATTGTTTAAAAATACATATAAGCTACTAGTTCAAGAATTAAGAGTACCAACTTACCTGGTCATACTTCCTGAATTGATCCGAAGAGTGTATTAATTGATTAGTTTTCAAGTTCTGGAGAAAAGTCTTCTTATTTCAGAAAAACCACCCAATAATTGCTCATTTGAACTAGTTCATTTTCTTTAATTTATAGAACTCGATTAACTAAATAATTCATTAAATGTAATATTATATAAATGCATGACAGCCGACACAACTACATTATTTTTTTTGACAGCTCCTACATTAATATTAATAATATAATAATAAATAACTACATTATTAAATGTACATACGTAGCTAGCCAATTTGAAATATTACAAAGTGATTCGGGAATATTTATATTTATATATATATATTTGACTATGAACGTTAATAATATATATTACTAGGTATATATATGTGCTAATTAATTATATATAATTTGACAATAATATATGTATTTATATATATTACTAGGTAAAAACAACGTGCACTGCACGTTAGCTTAGTTTTAAATTTCTAAACATGTTTATTCAACACATGTATTTATTTTTATTATATTTTTTAATTATCATATAAATTTTAAATAAATAAACAATATCATTAAAATATTTTTAATATATAATAGTGTAGCGTCTCGAAATATTGCTTAGCTAGTAGTAGTAGTAGTAGTAGTTGTTGCTTAGTATCTTAGTTTTCGTTGGTATTGGTTCAAGTCGGGATTTAGTTGGAAACTTGTAGAGCTATAGTTTAGCCTATAGTTTGGAAATATTAATTTTATCATAAGGTTTGATTAATAAATATAGTCATAAGAATATTATTTATTATAACCTAAGGTTTAGATAAAATAATTAAGAATGTGACATTTGTCTCATATATGTTTATTATAGACTTAAGGTTTTTGATGAATAAAAATAATCATGGATAAGTCTAGGAAGTCTAGAACCTTCCCTTAGTTGTTAGGATCACGTTTTACTCAGTCAAAGTGGTTTAAACAAATTCAAGTGTGTTGAAAGTGTGCAAAAACGTGTTTGAAATATCAGCGTATGCCGATATATTACAGCTATAGGGACCAATATATCGCTTATGATTGATACGGAAAACACGTCAACTTCACACGAACGAAACCATGGACCCTCGGGATTCTGGTGCAGGCGATATATCGACTTCAGTGACCATTTTTTAATTTTCGTGGAATCCGAAACTAGAAACAGCCATCAACAAATTTGACCTATTCCTGAATGTTTTTGACTGAGTTCTCGCCATCTGTTGAGCAAAAAATGTATTTTTAATAATTTATTTATTCATTTTAAAAGGAGTTAGTTTCACTCCTTGAAGTCTATAAATAAGACCCTTCACTCAGCCATTTTTCATTATCTTTCAAGCAAAGTTCAGAGCCTCCAAGCTGCTAAGTTCATTATAGAGAGAAACACTAGGATTTTGGGGTTAAAAGTTTTCCAATCTAGGCTTTTATAAATACTTGGGAAGTAAGACAGAGTGGTTTTTGGTATTGAGGTGTAGATCGAAGTTCTAATCTATCCAAGGTATTCTTTTTCCACAGGGTTAGTTCATTATAGTTCCTCTTATTCTTTTCATTTTATTCAAATCCTAACTCGTTAGAATGACTTTTGGTTAGATGTTCAATTTCTTTGAAACTTAAGGATTTTGGTAAGTCAATATTCCAATGGTTTAGATCTTTTATTAATTTTCTTTTCTCTAGAGGACCCATGATTTCTTTATGTTTGGTTTTAGGAGTTTCCAATCCCGCTCTTGTCTCCAATATTCTGGTTTTTGGTAAGAAAAATTAGGTAGTTTAGTTTATGATCTAGTTTATGTTTTTTCTGACCTAACATTTCATGTACAATAAAGGGGTAAGTGTATCTAGACCTAATGTGTCCAATGATGTATGACGGACTTATGTCCGATAGGCTCGGTTGCCAAAATTTTATGACGGGTCTAAGTTAATGTCTGGGGCTTAATTGCCACCCCTGTATAAGCACTTATATTATTATATCTAACTTGTTATTATGATCTATGACCTATAGTTACGATTATGACTTATGACCTATGACTATGATTATGACTTAGATTATGATTTATGATTATGACTTAGGCTATGATATGACCTAGGGTTTTATGATGTTGTATGATTAGTATAAATACATTTTGTTATGACTCTTGTGAAATTTATGATATGTTAATTAAATGATTATACGAATAAATCTTGTTTGTATTTTAATTACTGGGCTTAGAAGCTCACCCCTTATGATGTTATTATTACAGACAATTAAATATAGAAAGGACGGTGGGGAGTGAGACCTAAAAGCTTCGTGATGTAATCGTGGGGACCATATAGTCGAGGAAGATCAAGTGGGTCTATTTATATTTTATTAAAGAATGTTTTCTTTTAAAGTTTTATTTAAATGTTGCTCATTTTAATATGTTAAAGACAATTATTTTATTTTTGTAAAACCATGGATCCATACATTTTTTTTAAAGTTTTCATTCAAATAACGAGCAATGTTTATGATTATGATTCAACATTGTGTTATCGATAATTTATGAGAAGTTAGGGCATTACAAATAGAATAAATTACAATTCTATAGTATATACAAATATTTATATCAATAATCTATAATAATTTGTACATATATGACATCTAAACACAACATTGACATATATATATATATTTATACGACTACATGAAATATATAAATACAATAATATTCAAAAAGAAATTAATAATAGAAAAGACATAGTGTATCAACTATTTTTAATTTCTAATGTGTCTCTTAATGTCTTTTGGTGAATTTGATAAAGAAAAAAAAAACTCCAATCACTTGATAAAAAAAACCATCAAAGAAATTGATATGTACGACATTATTATTTTTAAATAAATATGATTTGATTATTTAAATTATCATAAATATCTTTAAAATATCCTATTTTACTTAATTAATTAATTTTTTTAAAGTTTTTGTTTGTTCTAGTTTTTGAATTTGACAATGACAACAAGAGATTATATATTATATGTTTAATATAATGTTAATATTATATGTGATTTTAAATTTAAGTTTGTTGTTTTTTTCTTAAAAAGAAGTTTCTTGCTAGTTGATAGCAGATTATATTATATTATATGTTTAATATGATATTATTCTAATATGTGAAGTTTAAGTTTAATTAAATTTTATTTAAGTTATAAAATGTATTGTTTTATTATTTTAAAATAATTATCGTTGTAAAATATCTCAAAAACATCATATTTTAATTTGTTTAATTATTTATTTATTTAAGTTTAAGTCATGTTTACAATCTACTCTTAAATATAAGAATATTCTTTTACGGAAATATAGACTGAGAAAACTTCATAATATGTACAGGATTTCAAGGAAAATTAATACATAATACTAGCATAACATTCAACCTAAAATTTGAAAAGTAAAGGAATAAAAATGATAAAATCTCCCGAATACTCTTCACAACAATTAGAAGGAATAGAATGGGATGTAAAATTAAAAGAAAATATAAGGGTTCCCACCAATGAAAGTATATATCAAAATAATAATAGACTTACTATTTCATTTTCAGATTATGGAGAACAAAATAACAAAGAAGAATTAGAAGATGATGAATAAGGTAATATGGATAAAAATCTAGATAAATTTTGTAACGACCCAAATTCGCTAATAAGGCTTAAGGGCCTTGATTAGTGTGCTTGGAGGGCATAATGGGAATTATGTGTGATTTTAATGAGTAAGATACGTGATTATGATTTAAAGCATGTTGCATGACTATTTGAATATTTGAGATGCATGACTATGTGAATTAGTATGCATGTAGGCCCTGATCAAGTTAGAAGGGCATAATTGTAATTCTGGCCATCATGGGCATAACTGTATTGATATAGGTGATAATTGTCGAGACCACATTATTATGTGGATATATCTATGATCTGTGACTCGAGACGATCCTAGTGAACAAAGTAGCGAAAAAGTCAAGGCGGGGATTTATACCCGGCTCGGGGTGAGCCTAGGGGTATAAATGGGAATTTATTGAGTATATTGGAGTCTATTTTGACATTGAGGAATATTATAGGTGATTAATTAGGTATCGGGAATTAAGCGGGAAATATTAGAGACACTCGAGGAGTTAGCGGGAATTGGGTAAAATGACTAAAATGCCCCTAAGTGGATTAAAGGGTTTGGACTTAATAGGGAGGGAATTTTGGTCAATTGGCATCTCAGAGATAGATAAGTTAAGGCTTTATGTTAGTGGAAGTTGTAGAAAAGTGTAGAAGTCTGAAAGAGAGGAAAGAAAGAAAAGAAAGAAAGGAGAAAAGGAAGAAAAAAACAGAGTTGTATTCTCTAGGGTCGGTTTGTGGTTCTCACACCATTTTCCTTGGGTTTTCTTGGAGTAAAGCTCAGAGGAGAGCTGGGTTAGGCTAAGCATCAAGGATCCTAAGCTAGGTTTGAAGAATAGCAGAGGTTTAGCAAGATCACCCTAACACTTGAGGTAAGGTTTTGTAGTTTCTTCAGTTTCTGGTTTTGGTTTTTGAACTATGGTGTGTAAGTTGAGTTTGATGGGAACTTTAGGGAATTTAGGCCAAAGGTTGAGGGAGAGCAAGCTAAGGAGGTGTAGAGGTTGTCTTGAAATCAAAATCCCATTAAAGGTATGAATTCTAAGATGTTTTGACTGGTTTTGCTGAGTTCTTGAGCTTAAGGTCAGCTATGGTGAATTTTGGGATTAGAGATGCATGTGATTGGGTTTTGAGTATTTGGGGTGCTTGGGATGAGTGGAGTATGTTCATAAGGTTGTTTTTGAGTTTGGTGAAGGTTTGGAGAAGTTTTGGTTGAGTTTGGTTCGAGGAAATCGCAGGAGGGAAACTGAGGTGGTGCCTGTCTGTGACTAGCGCTACAGCACTAGCCCTTGGGCGCTGTAGCACTAGCCCTTGGGCGCTGTAGCACTAGGCCATGCATGCTGAGGGGATTTTTTCTTCTGTTTGTAGCACTGTAGTGCTACCCTGTCTTCTGAAAGGGATTTTAGGGTTATTTGCAAGGGTTTTTGACCAAGGGTTTGGGGTTTGATTCCACCACCTTGTTTGGTGGAACTAGGACTTCCCGGGGGCTCGGGATTGGCCCCAAGGCTAGGTTTTGAACTTGAGGATTGATGATGACTTTGGCCTATGGTTGTGTTTAGGTGAGCGCTAGGGCTCGAGGGGGATTGTGCTCAAGGAGTTGAGTGATCAAAGCTAGCGTATCGAAAGGTAAGAAAATTGCACCCGGTTATATGTTTGTGATGGGACTAAGTACTCCCGATATTTGTATTATATCAATGATGGTATCATGCCATGGGATATGTGATAGCGGCCTAAGAGTACCGTACACAATAATTGTGCACAGGGCGCGACTTGGCCACTGGTAGCCGAGGACAGCTTAATATTCACTGAGCTCGGTTTAAGCGGGCCGGAGTCAGTGGGATAATGGAGGGAGTGGCCTGAGGGCGCTAGCCCTAGTTATCATTTGTGAACTGATATATGATATGAGTTGATATGTTTAGTATGTTGAATACTTGATTATACTGAATGGTTATATGGTTGAGAACTTGTGATGCAATATGAGATATTGATTTGTCTGTTGATTGCTTATGCTCTGTTGTTGTGCTTTCTTGCTAGGCCTTGGCTCACGGGTGCTACGTGGTGCAGGTAAAGGCAAAGGCAAGCTAGACCAATCTTGAGATGGAGAGCTGCAGGGTTGAATGTACATAGCCAGCTGTTCGATCACCATGGTCGAGGAGTGGATCAGGACAGGGATTGCCTATCTGTCTATTTTGCCTTAATATGGCTTGATAATGTGTTTAAACTTTATGACTTTTGTAAATGATCTTTCATCTTAATATTTTTGGGATCCCGTGTAAACAGGAAACGTCTCTTTATAAGAATGTGACTTTTGAGACCAGAACATTTTAACCCTAGTTCCTTTATAGCTTCGATAACACGTTTTTAATTAAACGACTTGATTAGCAAGTCTAGCACTTTATAAACACACAGTGTAACGGTCTTGGCTATCCAGGGCGTTACAAATTTAAAAATCAAATATTAATCATCAGAGAAATTTTTTTAAATAAAAATATTACAGAAGAAAATAATACTGAAGTATCTGATATTTCATATCAAAAAGATTTTATGGAGAATAGTTAAGGAGAAAGTAGTATGACTAATGCTAATAGTAATCTATTTTTAAGACCCCACACTAGAACAATTGAACCATTAAGCGGGGGAAATTTTCCTAGCCAACCAGTATATCCTTATAGTTACCAAGGAAAACCTAAGTATAAGAGTAGAGGTAAGAGAGAACCAGGAGATTTAAGTATAAATTGGAATAATAATAAATAATTAAATATAACTAATATTGACCCCATTACTACAAAAAAGGTTTTTTAGCAAGCCCTAAAATGTTTATTTGAGAGCCTTAAAAATTGATATTTTTAGGGCTCGCATTGCGAGTCCTAAAAGGTTTTGTTTTTAATTTTTAAAAAATTAAAATTGTAGCCAAAGCTTCCGCTGGAGCTCCAACGATGACGGCAATGCCACCAACCCACAGTGGTGTTTTCGTTCGATCCTTTAGTGGGTTTTGAAGCCCAAAGCACAAGGAATGAAGTGGTGGTGGTCATTTGGCTCGGGGTGGCTCAAGGTGGTCGGAAAATGCCCAAAACGTTTCAGGAACTTACATGGTTCCCGAACTTTGGAGGCTCCATCCACTAGGCTAGGGGGCATGTGAGGCCATGGGCTCGCGGGGCTAGGGTTTTCAGGGGCCGGGGAATGTCGTGGGCCAGCGCGTGCAGGTGGTGGGTGGCCAGAGCACTGCCATTCGTGGATGGGTAGTGGGGTTTCGTGAGAGAGAGAGAGAGAGAGAGAGAGAGAGAGAGAGAGAGAGAGAGAGAGAGAGAATGGATTGTTGTTTTTTTTGTCTTTGTGATTTAATATATATAATAAAACTTTAGTTAACAAAAAAAATTTCAAACTTTTAGGACACACATAAGTTTTTAGGGCTCGCTTTGTGTGTCCTAAAAGAAATTATTTAAGGACTCTCAATGAGTGTCCTAAAAAGTCCAGGAACTTTTGTTAAAAAAAATTCAAACTTTTAATAAGTGTCCTAAAAAGTCCAGAAGATGTTTTTAGGTCTTGCATCGAGGTGAGTGCTCTAAAATTTTTTCCTAAAAAACATATTTTAGTAGTAGTGCCCCGAACTATGAAATTCAGTAATAATGAGTTGGAAGGTAGAAATAATAAGATAATATATAAAAAAAAATGAGCATAATCACACTGGAGAAAAAATGTATGCTTATTTAAAAGAAACAGTAAAAACACATTGGGAGAAGTATAAAGCTCAGTACCCTAATGAAATAAAATAATTAATTAATTTAAGAAATAATCCTTAGAATTTTGTTAATAAAATACATCTTTTAATAACTGGAGAAGATCCTAATAGTGGATTATTAAGTGTTCAACAAGATGCTATGAAAAAACTAGAACAAATATATATTAGGGATTGGAAATGTATTATAGTTTATATTAATGATTTTGTAAAATTAGGAAGTATTTCAAGAAACGTTATTAATAGTGAATTTGGAGATAAAATGCTAATAAAATTACCCGGAGCTTTTGGAACAGAAATAGTAAATTCATGGAATAATAACATGACACACACTAGAAATACGGCCATGGAAAGTTTATGTATTAGGGGAAATTTTATCCTAAAACATTTAGTAGATAAATGTACTTTTATCCAAATACAAAAACAATTAAAATGAGACAATTTCAGTTTTTGTAGTAATATATTTACTCCACAACAATATGGAATAAAAGATAGAGAGTATAAACCAAGACATAATAAAAAATATAAAGGAAATAAAAAGTACTATCAATTAAGACGAAGTGACGCTAAAATACCTTTTATTCAAAAAGGTAGATATGTTAGAAGATATAATGATAAACAAGATTATCGAAATAAAATAACATGTGTTTCTTGTGGAGAGATAAGACAGGTCTTTACTAGTTGCAGAAAGAAAAATATTAATTTTAGTAGAGAACCAATGTTAATAGAACAATTTAATATGGATTTCCTTAATGTTGAAGATGATATGTCTGATACAGAAAATATTTATAGTATAGAAGAAATAGACCTAGACCAAATTATAGAAGAACAAAATAATAGTTCAGATGAAGAAGAATACCCTATTAATATAAATCCAAAATATGAGATATTAAATGAATTTATGGATATTGAAGAATGTATACATAACTGGAAAATAAATAAGGTGTAGTAACTGAGGTTACCTTTCTCTTAGACCTCTTTATTTATGTGATTATAGGTTGTATTTATTTTATAGAATAAATTTAACTTGAGTTGTGGTGATAGAATAAGGTTTAAATTTTTTAAATATTTAGTGGTTATAATTATTATAGTATAGTATAGGTTTATGGTATTAGTAACTTGATTTGTAGGAAAATGGGTGATTGTGTAAGAATAAATTAATTATGGTATTTTTAAAAGTTATTATGGATCGAGTCAACATAAAGCCCTAAAGTCCAATTAGAATTTGGGCTTAGTAAATTCAAAATCAGGCTAGAGAATTAGAGTTTGTTATTTTATGGTTAGTTATAGGGCTGGAAATTCGTGTAAACGTGTCAGATTCGTGTCGACACGATTATGACACGACACGATTAAGGTAAACACAAACACGACACGATTATTAAACGTGTCAAAAATACGAACACGAACACGACACGAACAGGATAACACGATTAATCATAACTACACGAAAAAAAGCATAAAACCTATGTAAAGTATTCGTGTTATCGTGTCTGACACGATTATGACACGACACGACACGATTAAGGTAAACACGAACACAACACAATTATTAAACGTGTCAAAAACTCAAACACGAACACGGCACGATTATTAAATGTGTCGTGTTCGTGTTTACCTTAATCGTGTCGTGTCGTGTTATCGTGTCGTGACCTAAATTGCCACCCCTAGTTAGTTAGGATATTTATGGATTAGGTTGTTATTTAGATAATTAAATAAAATTTTCGTAACATTAGGGTACTGTAACTTCAAATCCGTTTTTGACCCAGTTATGTTATGATTTTGGAAAAAATATTTTTTCAAAAAAGGTTATAGATAATTGAATTATCTTTCTAACGATATAAACATTGTTTAAATCAGACTCCTACATCTTTGGTTATGTTGATTTTACTACAGGTGAGTCCAGAGTTACGATATTTAGGTAGTTAGAGGTTGAGATATTTTTTGTTAGGTGGTTTGATGTTAGATTATTCCTCAATTATTTAATAAAAATATTAATAATATAATTTAGAGATATTTTCTATAGAAGTTATGATTCTATTTTATTCAAATTTAAAATTTGATTATAGTTAGAATGAAATTATGATTTTTGAGAGCCTATAAATAGAGCTTATTCCTTCTCATTTTTTTTCATTCATTCTTGCTCTTCTTTAGACCCTCACACACACACACTCTCTCTCCCTATTGTTGTCGTGCACCACCATCAAAACACAAACCCTAAGTCCAAAATCATCATCACCATCATCTCTTCAAAGAGGCCACACGACCAAGGTTATCTTTCTTATTGTCAAAACCCTACAAACAAACATTTAAGGATCTAGGGTTTTCTTCAAGATCAAGGTTGAGGTACAAGTTAGTTTTGATTGTGTTTCAGTTTTAGATTTATTAGTTTATGTTTTAATAATGGTATTATGTTTATGAAATAGGGTTATAAGAGGGGTTAGCATATAATGGAGTCAAGTATAGTTTCTATGCACCACACTCAAGGTAAGGAAAATTAGGTAGTTTAGTTTATGACCTCGTTTATGTTTTGTATGACCTAACATTTCAGGTACAAAAAAAGAAGATAAGTGTGGTTGGACCTAAGCTGTTATGAAATGTATGATGGACCTAAGTGATGTCTGGTAGGCTCGGTTGCCAAAATTGTATGACAAACCTATGTCCGCGGCTTAATTGCCACCTCTGTATAAGCACTTATCTTTTTCTTATACCTATCTTGTTATTATAACCTATGATTATGACCTCTGACTTAGGATATATTTTGATCTTGGATGATTATTATAAAGTAACATTGTTATGAACTCTTGTATGAACTGATGGCATGATTGTTATGACTATGTGATTATATGATTTGTTATTTATGATGTATTTATGACTTATGTTATGATTACAGGATATAATTTGTGATCTAGATCTATGTGTGATTTTTAGTATCACGGTGATATATGAAAGATTATGACCTTGGTATCTGTTATGAATATAGTATTGCATGTGAAATTATTCATTGTGAGTTTATGATTGATTTCTGTATGAATTGCTGTGTATTTTCCTTACTGGGCTTGGAAGCTCATTCCTTTTTATTTTTGCAGAATAAGTTAACCTTAGATGACCGGTGGCGAGTGGATTCCCAATAGCGAGACTGGTGTGAATATGTGGGGGCCGTATAGCCGTGCGTTATTTTCTTGGGAAATTATGAACATTATGATTTAATGTTGCCTATTAATTTTATTTTATTGTAAAGAATATTATTTATTTTTCCTAAACCCGAGTTATAATTATTTTAAATTATCAATAAAGAAGGCAACATTTTTTTACGTTTTATTACGTTAATTTTTCAATATCTTTATTTTCTACAATTATAGTCAATATTTAGGTTGTTACAAGTGGTATTAGAGTCACAGTTATACTAGTCCAGAACGTTCTCACATATTCATACAAGTCAGAAAAAGGGGTCGTCTCGTTACCAAGTAAGTACCCTGTTTTGTTTATATTATTTATAACCGTAGTAATTTACAGTTTATTTTGATTTCAGAGTCTAGAACAATGAATCATAATGTGATTAGAACCATATCTCATATAGAAGATTAGATTTTTAGTATAACTTCCTTTAGTTTGTTATGGATATTTATTTATTTATTTAATTTAATTTTGAAATGTTGTATTTTTTTTATTGTGGATTTTTAGGGATTTTGGTAATATTAAAATGGTTTTAAAATTTATTTTGGGCTCAGTTGAAAATGCAAGGTTTAAATTCCTCTCTTATGGGTTAGCCCATTTGTGAAGGCCCATTTGCTTTGCATTATTAGAATGAGCCTAATTAATGAATAACAATTAATAAGATGAGGGTTCAAATTCCTGTCTTTTGGGTCCAAGTGGAAGTTAGGGGGCCATTAGTAGTGGATATGACATACTGAACTCAACTCTCCTCCATGGAAGATTCAATTCTTAAGGCCCATTTACCCGAGTTAGACTTAATTGTAATAGGATAGTTTTAATAGATAGATGGACCTAATAAACAGTAGTACAATAGGCTAGGTTATATAATTTTTTGTTTGTTTGTCTTAGTTTTTACAATTTTCTCTTTCGGGGGAAATAAAAAAGAAAATGGAGTAGGAACTAAGAAGATCCGAAAGATTGAACGAACAAGAAATCAAATAGGAAAGAGGACAAGGAACAAGCCAAAGAATGGCTTCGTTCTGTAGAATCCATATTGGAACATATGTGCTTGGGAAACGAGGACCGAATCTCATGCGCCTTAAGCTTACTCAAGAAAGACGTCCGCATCTGGTGGGATATAGTGAAGCAAACCCGAAATGTAAAAATTATGACATAGGACGAGTATGTCCAGGTGTTCAACAAAAAATAATGCAGCCCTGTGATTCTAGCCACAAGGGTGGACGAATTCATTATGCTTACTCAAGGGAATTCGACTGTGACGAAATACGCCAGAAAATTTGACCGACTGGCCAAGTTCATAGCAGACACGGTATCCACTGTGTAATGACCCAACTATTTCTAAGACCTCGGACCATTAAAACTACTAGACTTAGTGCTACTTTGAAGAAAACATACATAAGAAATAATAATAACTTTATTAAAATTCCAAAGTAAATATTACAAAATAGAATGTAAAATATGGTATGGGTACCCATTATTTAAAACGTAAAAACATTGTTTGATAAAACAAACAAAAAACATAAACTTTAAATACTAATTGCAGAATTACATCAAAACATAATTTAAAAGACTAAAATAAACGTCATCCTCGATCGGCACGCAGTCCACTCAGTCCGTTCATCCTCAACACACATGCCAAGCTTCCAAGAATCCTTTTGCCCTCCATATTTAATTTTCTGCATCACACTAAAAATAAAGGAATAAGCCTAATGCACAACAAGGAAAACCTACTAAAAACATACATCACATACATGAGCATAAAACTACATCATATACTATAAAACATAATGCTATCTAAAACATACATAATAAATCATAAGCATACACTAAAAACATATGACTATAAAAACATATATCATAAACATAAACATATGAACATATGACTATAAAGACGTATACCATATAGGACTACACTATTAAGACATGTGATAAACCATCTATGTCCCCTGTCTAATATCTGAGGTAGGTTAGATCACATGATATTATATGATAACCCATCTAGGTCCCCTGTCTTATATCTGAGGTAGGGTAGATCACATGATAGTATATGATAACCCATCTAGGTCCCTTGTCCAATATCTGAGGTAGGGTAAATCATAACTATAAACATAAAAATGATAAACACTAGGGCACTAAGCAACTATGAGCCCCAGATAAACATAACATAGCGTACTATAGCATAAACATATTATACATAAACATACACATAAGCATATAGAAACTATCCTATTTTCCTTACCAAAACCGGGATATGAGAACAAATGCGGGACTTGGAACACTCCTAAAACCAACAATAAGAATGGTGAGTATTTCTAAAGGAAATAGATGAAAGGAATAGAACTAAACCACCAAGAGAAACTTACCAAAAAGACACCTTAAGTTTAAAGAACTTAAAATGCTAACCACAAAACCATAACAAAAGTTAGAACCTGAATGAAAACTAAAGAAACTAAAGAATCAAACAGAATTGAACTTAAGAATAAAGGTACCTTAGTTGACCTTATGGATTGGTCTAACTCCAGTACCAAAATACTCTAATCCTCACTTCCCAAGTGTTTGATAAAGCTTAAGAATGGTAAAGCTTTTTTCCTTTCCCACCCAAGTGTATCACTCTTATGTTCTCACTAACACCTTGGAGTATGATCACAGTTGAAGAGTGAGGAGAAGGGTTGGGTTCTAAGTCCTATTTATAGAGTTCTAGGAATAAAAATCTTCTTTTTGGCTTTGAATAAAAATAATGAATTTAATTGAAAATATTTGAATATTCTTCAGTCAAAGGCTTAGGACTTGGTCAAATTGTTCAGAGAGAGGTTGAAGGATTCAAAGCTTGATTTCTAAAATTAAAAACAAAAATAATAAAAACAAATAGAATCCTAACTTCTAACTCCCTAAATCTCGTAACTCTAAACTCATCTGCAGTAAAATCAACATAACTGAGTTTTACGACTCTGATTTAGATCATATTTATACCGTTAGAAAGATAATTCAATTATCTACACCTTTCTAGAAATACTATTTTTTGAAATTCATAACATAAATATGTCAAAAATAGGTCGGAAGTTACAATACCCTAAAGTTATGGAAAATCTATTTAATTATCTATATAACAACCTAATCCACAAATAAATAAAAATTGTGACGAATGTCATGTTCCTAACAGATTCTGGTGAAGACTAAGTCTTATATTTCCCTTATTTTATCATTAAAATAATAATTCCTTAATAATCAGGCATATGACAAGTGTCATAATCATATTGGCTCTATCTAAACCTTAGGAATAACCATGCTCATGACAAGTGTCATATTCTTATTGGCTCTATCTAAACCTTAGGTTATAATAATTATCATATTAATAACCAACAATATTAATCAAACCTGATGTTATAATTAATATTCTTAAACTAAAAGTTAAACTTATAAAATCCATAACTATTGCTAGGAGTTTCCAACTAAGTCCCGGTTTGAACCAAAATCCACGAAATCTAACATACTACAAACTAATACTAGATATTGCTACTACTACTACTATCTAACTAGCTAAGTAAAATTCTGGGACTCTACACACTGAGACATTACGAATTCAAAGATTCATAAAAAGGCTAAAGCCAATGATAGCCCAAGATGTAAAGTTGGTTCGGGGAGTAGCCACATACGCGGAAACGTTGGGAATAGCTCGGAAAACCGAGCAGGCGGAGGATAAAATCTGGAAAGAAGAAGCGGCCAGAAAGACACCAAGAAAAGCAATTACGAACAAAATGACCACAAAAGGAAACACAATGGTGGTCATAACAAAAAGGCAGATAAGAAAGGGAAAACTACGTCGAAAGGCAATAGGAATAAGAAGCCTTACGTAGAATATCCCTAATGCCCAATCTGTAGAGAAAATATCCAGAAGAATGCCGATATAAGACTAGAGGTTTCTTCAATTGTGGAAATGAAGATCATCTCAAGATAGACTACCCAAAATTGATAGACCAAAAGAAGGATGAAATGCTAATACCAACCAGAGTTTTCACTCTTACATAAGGTGAGGCAGAAACTAGCAATACAGTAGTATCGGGTTAGATCACAATCTTTGGCAAGCAATTCAATGTTTTATTCGATTTAGGAGCGTCGCATTCCTTTGTCTTTATAAATATTATTGATAGCTTAGATAAGCCATGCAAACTTTCTAGAGATAAGTTTGTCATGGAATTACCCTCGAGGGAAAGAATGCTATCTAGGAGAGAGGTGCTGTAACGCCTTGAATAGCCAAGACCGCTACACTGTGTGTTTATAAAGTGCTAGACTTGCTAATCAAGTCATTTAATCAAAAGCGTGTTACTGAAACTATAGAGGAACTAGGGTTAAAATGTTTTGGTCTCAAAAGTCACCTTTTCATTAAGAAACATTATCTGTTTACACGAGATCCCAAAAATAATAAGTTTAAAGACCGTTTACAAAAGTCATAAGATTTAGATACAATAACAAGCCATATTAAGGCAAACACAAACAGTTAGGCAATCCCTGTCCTGATCCACTCCTCGACCATGGTGATCGAACAGCTGGCTATGTACATTCAACCCCACAGCTCTCCATCTCAGGGTTGGTCCAGCTTGCCTTTGCCTTTACCTGCACCACGTAGCACCCGTGAGCCAAGGCCCAGCAAGAAAACACAACAACAGAGCATAAGCAATCAACAGACTAATCAATATCACATATCGCATCATATGTTCTCAACCATATAATCATTTAGTATAATCAAGTATTCAACATGCTAAGCATATAAACTCATATCATATATCAGATCGCAAATGATAACTATGGCTAGCGCTCTCAGGCTGCTCCCTCTGTTATCCCACTGACTCCAGCTCGCTTAAACCGAGCTAAGTGAATATTAAGTGTCCTCGGCTACCAGTGGCCAAGCCGCGCCCTATGCGCAAATATTATGAACGACACTCTTAGGCCTCCATCACATGTCCCATGGCATAATACCATCATTGACACGATATAAATATCGGGAGCACTTAGTCCCATCACAACACATATAACTAGGTGCAGTTTTCTTACCTTTCAATTTGCTAGCTTTGATCACTTTACTCCTTGAGCACGATCCCTCTCGAGCCCTAGCGCTCACCTATACACAACCATAGGCCAATGTCATCATCAAACCTCAAGTCCAAAACCCAGCCTCGAGACCAATCTCGAGCCCCCGGGAAGTCCTAGTTCCACCAAACATGGTGGTGGAATCAAACCCCAAACCCTTGGTCAAAAACCCTTGCAAACAACCCTAAAATCCCTTCCTGAAAACAGGGCAGTGCTATAGTGCTCTTAGGAGGGCGCTACAGCGCTACAAACAGAAGCAAAATCCCCTCAGCATGCATGGCCTAGTGCTACAGTTCCCAAAGGCTAGCACTGTAGTGCTAGTCACAGACAGGCCAACTCCAAATTTCTCTTCCCGCGATTCCCTCAAACCAAACTCAACCAAAACTTCTCCAAACCTTTGCCAACCTCAAAAACAACCTTATAAACATACTCCACTCATCCCAAGCACCCCAAAAACTCAAAACCCAATCACATGCATCTCTAATCCCAAAATTCACCATAGCTGTCCCTAAGCTCAGAAACTCAGCAAAACCAGTCAAAACATCAGAGTTAGAGGCTTAGAATTTATACCTTCGATGGAACTTCGACCTCAAGTTGTCTCTAGACCTCCTTGGCTTGCTTTTCCTCAACCCTTGGCTACAACTTCCCTAGAATTCCCCATCAACGCAGCTTAGATATCTTTGCTAAACACCAAAACCAAAACTGAAGGAACTTACAGAATTCTTACCTCAAGTGTTGGTGAGTTCTTGCTAGACCTCTGCCAATTCCTTAAACCTAGCTTAGGATCCTTGATTCACAGCCTAACCCAGCTCTCCTCTAAACTTTGCTCCAAAAAAACCCCGAAAAAGTGGTGAGAGAACCACAAACCGACCCAAGAGAATACAACTCTGTTTTCCCCTCTTTTTCTCTTTTCTTTCTTTTCTTTTTTTCCTTTCTTTCAGACTTCTATTACTTTCGACAATTCCCACTAACATAAAGCCTCAGCATATCTATCCCTTGCAATAGAAATGACCTTAATGCACTCCCTATTAAGTCTAAACCCTTTAATCCACTTAGGGGCATTTTAGTCATTTTACCCAATTCCCGCTAACTCCTCGAGTGTCTCTAATATTTCTCGCTTAATTCCTGATACCTAACTAATCTCCAATTATATTCCTCGATGTTAAAAATAGACTCCAATATACTCACTAAATTCCCATTTATACCCCTAGGCTCCCCCCGAGCCGGGTATAAATCCGCGCCATGATTTTCTTGCTACATTGTTCACTAGGATTGTCTCGAGTCACAGATCACAGGTATATCCACATAATAATGTGGTCTCGACAATTATCACATATATCAAAGCAGTTATGTCCATAATGACCAAAATTACGATTATGCCCTTCTAACCTAATCAGGGCCTACATGCATACTAATACACATAGTCATGCATCTCAAATATTCAAGTAGTCATATAACATGCTTTAAATCATAATCATGCATCTTACTCATTAAAATCACACATAATTCCCATTATGCCCTCCAGGCACACTAATCAGAGCCCTTAAGCCTTATTAGCAAATTCGGGTCGTTATAGGTACGTAGCATTGTAGTTAGAATCGAAGGAAGAGAATTTTCAGTAGATTTGATCAAGTTAGACTTTAAGGAATATGATATAAGGAATGGATTTGTTAGAAAAATATGGGCAATAATTGACTGTAAGGGATAAGACGGTCAATTTTTCAAATAGAAGATGGTGAGAAGTTCACTTACAAAGGAGTAATTTATGTAACTCGCATACGAAGCTCTC
This sequence comes from Humulus lupulus, assembly GCF_963169125.1. NCBI lineage: Eukaryota > Viridiplantae > Streptophyta > Magnoliopsida > Rosales > Cannabaceae > Humulus > Humulus lupulus. Next base: position 224,331,657 of record NC_084797.1, on the reverse strand, counting down.
AAAGCTCAACATTTAATCGGTAGCGGTTGTCAAGCATTTCTAGCCAGCATAGTAGATAAGTCACAAGAGATGCAACTCGAACCAAAGAATGCCCACATAGTATGAAAATTTTCCGAGGTATTTCCAGAAGATCTACCAGGATTACATCCGTGTACAGAGAACGAGTTCGAAATAGAGTTGGCATCAGAAACGACACCAATATCAAAAACTCCATATAGGATGGCAGTGACGGACCTTGAGGAATTAAAGATACAATTGCAAGTGCTTTTAGACAAGGGTTTCATTAGACCAAGCTTTTTGCCTTGGGGTGCACCAGTGCTTTTTGTCAAGAAGAATGACGGGAGCATGAGGATAATCATAGATTATCGAGAGCTAAACAAAGTGATGATCAATAACAAGTATCCTTTGCCTTGAATAGATGATCTTTTTGATCAATTGCAAGGATCCACGTTGTTCTCAAAGATAGATCTACAGCCAGGATATCACCAACTAAGAGTACGAGAAGAGGATATCCCAAAGATGGCTTTCAGGACTCGATATGGACATTACGAGTCCTTAGTAATGTCATTCGGATTGAAAAATGCACCAGCCACGTTCATGGACCTTATAAACAAAATATTTAAGGATTACTTGGACAAGTTCATGGTGGTATTCATTGACGACATACTAATCTACTCAAAGACGGAAGCCGAACATGAACGACTCTTGAGACTGGCGTTAGAAAGGCTCAAGAAATACCAATTATATGCCAAGTTTAAGAAATGCGAATTCTGGCTAAAGAAGGTGGAATTTTTAGGACACATCGTATCCAAAAATGGTGTAGAAGTAGACCCAATCTAGATAAAAGCTGTGAAATACTTGCCCAAGCCTAAGAGCGCCACCGAAGTGAGAAGTTTTCTGGGCTTAGCAGGATACTACAGATGATTTGTTGAAGGGTTCTCATAAATAGCTATGCCCTTAAAAAATTTGACAAGGAAGCAACATAAATTTGTATGGACGGAGAAGTGCAAAGAAAGCTTCCGAACGCTAAAGGACAAGCTCATAACAGTCCCAGTTCTATGCATCCCAAATGACAAGGGAAACTATGTAGTATATTGCGACGTGTCAAAACAAGGACTTGGATGCGTTTTGATGCAAGACAGAAAGGTGGTCGCATACGCCTCGAGACAACTAAAGGAGTACGAACAAAGGTACCTAACCCATGACTTAGAGTTGGCAGCAGTGTTCTTTACTTTAAAGATTTGTAGGAATTATCTGTACGGAGAGAAGTGTGAGATTTATATGGACCACAAGAGTTTAAAGTACTTCTTTACGCAAAAGGAGCTCAACATGAGGCAACGAAGTTGGTTGGAGCTAGTTAAGGACTATGATTGTGAGATTTTGTATCATCCAGGAAGGGCTAATGTCATGGTAGACGTGCTTAGTAGACAGAGTTATGGTAGCATATCGATGCTTAAGAGGATTGCACAACCCTTACAATATGATATTAAGAAATCCAAAATCTAGCTGATAACGAGACAATTAGTTGATCTCACAATCAAGTCAACATTTATGGAGGAAATTAAGGAGAAACAATAAGAGGACGAGTTTCTTCTTAATAAAAAGGAAGCACTACAAATCTCTATTAAATTTTGATGTTTTGATAACAAAATCAGGTATGCTATGATATAGAAACCGAGTGTGTGTGTTGAATTAGGACATATTAAGAGAAAGTATCATGCGAGAAGTGCACACCACTCCGTATTCACTTCATTCGGAATCGACCAAGATGTACAACGATGTCAAGACAATGTACTGGTGGCCGAGAATGAAGAAAGACATTGTAGAGTTTGTAGCAAAATGTCTTACATGCCAACAAGTTAAGCTCGAGGTTTATAGGTCTTTTTGAGATATTGGACAAAGTAGGGCAAATAGCATATTGTTTGGCTTTACAACAATCATTAGCTAAAATGCATAATGTTTTCCATATATTTATGTTGAGAAAGTATGTCTCAGATCCATCCCATGTGCTCGATTATGAGGCTATAGAAGTTGAAACAAAATTGCAGTTATGAAGAACGACCATTACGCGTTCTAGAGTGGGGAACTAAGGAGTTAAGGTCCAAAAGTATCCCTATATTTAAAATCTTGTGGAGCAATAATAATGAAAGAGAGGCAACGTGGGAATTGGAGGAAGATATGAGGGAACGGTGTCCTGAGGTTTTTAGTAAGTCAAATTTCGAGGACGAATTTTTTTTAAGGAGGGGAGAATTGTAGTAACCGAGGTTACCTTTCTCTCATACCTCTTTATTTATGTGATTATATGTTGTCTTTATTTTATACAATACATTTAACATGAGTTGTGGTGATAGAATAAGGTTTAAATTTTTTAAATATTTAGTGGTTATAATTATTATAGTATAGTATAGTTTTATGGTATTAGTAGCATTGTTTGTGGGAAAATGAGTGATTGTGTAAGAATAAATTAATTATGGTATTATTAAAAATTGTTATGGATCAAGTCTACATAAAGCCCTAAAGTCCAATAAGAATTTGGGCTTAGTAAATTCAAAATCAGGCTAGAGAATTAGAGTTTGTTAATTTATGGTTAATTAGGATATTTGTGGATTAGGTTGTTATATAGATAATTAAATAAAATTTTCCTAACTTTAGGATACTGTAACTTCAGATCTGTTTATGATCAATTTATATTATGATTTTGGAAAAATAGAATTTCTAAGAATTTATAGATAATTGAATTAGTTTTCCAACGATATAAACATTGTTTAAATCAGACTCTTACAAATTTAGTTATGTTGATTTTACTACTGGAGAGTCCAGAGTTACGAGATTTAAGTAGTTAGAGGTTGAGATATTTTTTGCTAGGTGGCTTGATGTTAGATTATTACTCAATTATTTAATAAAAATATTAATACGATAATTTAGAAATATTTTCTATAGAAGTTAGGATTCTATTTTATTTAAATTTAAATTTGGATTATAGTTAGAATGAAATTATGATTTTTGAGAGCCTATAAATAAAGCTTATTCCTTCTCATTTTTTTCATTCATTCTTGCTCTTCTTTAGACCCTCACACACACACTCTCTCTCCCTATTGTTGTCGTGCACCGCCATCAAAACACAAACCCTATGTCCAAAATCATCATCACCATCATCTCTTCTTATCTTTGAAACCCTAGTACCCAAAGTGGCCACACGACCAAGGTTATCTTTTTTATTGTCAAAACCCTACAAGCAAGCACTTAAGGATCTAGGATTTTCTTCAAGATCAAGGTTGAGGTATAAGTTAAGTTTTGATTGTGTTTGAGTTTTCGATTTATTAGTTTATGTTTTAATAATGGAATTATGTTTATGAAATAGAGTTTTAAGCAGGGTTAGCATATAATGGAGTCAAGTATAGTTTCTGTGCACCACACTCAAGGTAAGGAAAATTAGGTAGTTTAGTTTATGACCTATTTTATGTTTTGTATGACCTAGCATTTTCGGTATAAAAAAAGAAGATAAGTGTGGCTGGACCTAAGGTGTTCAGAAATGTATGACAGACCTAAGTGATGTCCGGTAGGCTCGGTTGCCAAAATTGTATGACGGACCTATGTCCGGGGCTTAATTGCCACCTCTGTATAAGCACTTATCTTTTTCTTATACCTGTCTTGTTATTATAACCTATGACTATGGTCTATGACTTAGGATATATTTTGATCTTGTATGATTAGTATAAATTAACGTTGTTATGAACACTTGTATGAACTGATGGCATGATTGTTATGAGTATATGTGATTATATGATTTGTTATTTATGATGTGTTTATGAATATAGGATATAATATGTGATCTAGATCTATGTGTGATTTTTAGTATCACAGTGATATAGGATAGATTATGACCTTGGTATCTGTTATGAATATAGTATTGCATGTGAAATTATTTGTTGTGAGTTTATGATTGATTTCTGTATGAATTGCTGTGTATTTTCCTTACTGGGCATAGAAGCTAATTCTTTTTTTTTTTGCAGAATAAGTTAACCTTAGATGACCGGTGGTGAGCGGATTCCCAATAGCAAGACTGGTGTGAATATGTGGGGGTCGTATAGCTGCGTGTTATTTTCTTGGGAAATCATGAACTTTATGATTTAATGTTGAGTAATTTTAATTTTATTTTATTGTAAAGACTATTATTTATTTTTCCTAAACCCGGGTTATATTTATTTTAAATTATCAATAAAGAAGGCAGCATTTTTTTTACAATTTATTACGTTAATTTTTCAGCATCTTTATTTTCTACAATTATAGTCAATATTTAGGTTGTTACATAAGGGAAGCTTTGGAAGGGCCTGTAGTAATTGTAAATTCTATCTCAGCTATAGTTAAATAGCAAAATGTTGTAACTGTTTTGAAGAAATGTTCATTAAATGTATTAATAATTTATATTAAACTAATATAGGAGAAGTCAGTCAACTTAGTAAAATTAATAGAAATTTAATAATAGAAGAAAGAATTAGAAAACTTGAAAATAGAGTAGCACTATTAGAAGAATAAAAGGATTATTCATCCATAAAGATATAAAAATAGAAATAATCTATTTTATTGACACATGATGTAGTTTCATAGTAATGGATAGTACAATAATAACGAATATCAATCAGGCCAAGTATGGCTCAGAGGCTTAAAAATGAATAATATAGATATTATTATAGAATTAGATTTTCTATTAAAACAAAACGGATGCATTAACATTACTAAAGACTATGTTAATATTTATAAAATGGCTAGAATTATATCAATTCAATCAGAGTTGTTGCAGAAGCGTGGTGGCTATCCTAGTAATTTAGAAAATACCCATTGTAACTGTTATATATTAAGATCATGTAAAAATTTAATAGAAGAAAATGAATTAGTAGATCTAATAAAAGAAATAAAAATAGATAGAGAAATAATAACACGAAAAGAATTATACGACTTAATATTTAGTAACGATATAGAACATTTAATATATAAACTACAAAAACAAGGAAATATCGGAGATAGTATGAAAAAGTAAAACAAAATGATATTCCAATGTGTAAATTATTAAAAAAAAATCCAAATTATGAAATAACTAGTCAAGCACTAAAATTTAATCCTATAGACATAGAAGATTTTAAGGATCATATTGACGAATTATTAAAAAAAATAAATTTATTAGACATAGTGACTCGCCACATAGGAGTTATGTTTTTCTAGTAAGAAACCTGTACGCCCTAAATATCCACGGGTTATTAGCGGGCTGGAAAATGGCATAATTCTGTCAGCCACGTGGAAGCCACCTACCCGGAGCTGCTGTTACAAGTCTCTACCTCTTTAGCTCGAGATAGCCAAAGGTTTAGTGAGACTACCGAGGGATCGGATCAGCAGTGTAGGCACCACGAGCTGAGACTACATCAAGCTCGGGGTACGAGCTTGAGTTGACACCTCCGACCCTTTATAAAGTCAACCACGCAATGTAAATGTGCATATATCAGACATCACGTGTCTACTCCATTCCTGAATTCTCGGACACGCAGCATAAACATGCGTGTTCAGGCACCGCACGACTGGTTTGGGCCATGCGGCCCATTATCCCCCTTACCTATTGATTAGACCACACTTCATTGTCAGGTTTTAGGAATTAATCATGAATGTCACAGAAGTGACATGATGGGTAAGAAGTCCACGGGATGACCTCCTTTGCCAACACCCAGGTGTCCTCTCCCTATAAATATGGAGACCCTGGATGTTGCAAAGGGTTGGTTCCTAATTTGTAAAGAAATACCCTATAAAGAATATCAGAGATATATCAATAATATTGGCTGGTGGACTAGAAGGATTTTAACCTTTGAACCACCTAAAAAAAGTACTCGAGTTATAATCTTCCCTTGAGATCATTCATTTATTACGGTTCATCACTTAGCACTAATCCCTCTCCTTATTTATATAATTATCTGTTGTCGAAGAATCGCGTCAACAGTTTGGTGCTTTCATTGAGAGCTTTTAGATTGGTGCTATCGCAAATACCCAACCATGGTAGTTACTCGCTCAAGACATGGTAACGAGGCGGACCAACGTGATGGCCAAGAGGTCCACCATGCCTCCATGTCCGATGAACAGAACCCTGAGGTTCAGCAACGATTGGGCAAGCAGCCAATGGGCCAAGATGACACTGGAAGTTTGGCTCCCCGGCTGCCCAATCCGAACCCGGATTTCTACACAGCGGTAGAAATGGAGAATGCACAGTTGAGGAGTCAACTGGCAAAAGCAAACCAGCAGATTCAAGAGGTTTTGGCCCGATTAACCCCTCTTTCAACTGACGCTAACGTCAGAAAGAGACATGGTGAGGCTCATAAGTCCCGCCGGGGTAACTAGTCCAGGCCTATTCGGACGGTCAAACCTTCAACATCAAATTCTACTCCTACGTCGCACCACCGGGAAACCACATTTGAGGAACTTCCTAGGGACGAGCAGCAATTCAGCCGATCGGTCTGGACCTCAACTCCTAGCTCACTTCCACCCTCGAGTGCACCCAGGACGGCTCGAGGAAGCTCATGAAGGAGATCCAGGGAGGGCTCGCAACGACAGCCTGCCCCGACCAGTCGTCCTGCGCCCCGCTCAGACCACCGAGAACAGGACGCGAAGGATGGTAGAGCGGAGTGGCCGCGACCTAGCTTAATCCCCCCTGATGGGACTAGGATTGCATCCCCGGTCAGGCATCCTCCTTCACCAATAAGATACCCATCTCCTCCCCAGCCAGTTCGAGACATTCTGGCTCACGGGAGCAGCAGGAGAAATCCTCCTTCTGCCGGACCTTCCCATCGTAGCCGGGCACCCAAAGAAGTCTCGGATCCTCACCCCCAGCGGCGGGCTCCGAGCTTTTCGAATGGAAGTTACTGGACTGGGAGTCATCGAAGTGACATCTCTGGCGAAGACCTGCGCCATTGCTTGAGCTCGGCGCAGAGCCCTTGGGCCGCCCCGAGGGGCGACCTCCGAGATCGCCTAAACTCTCAAAGAGGAGACCCAGTTGGAAATGGCAGTCGTGCTCGCCAAGGGGAAGGCCTGTCTGAAGTATGTGACAGCGGGAACGGTCCATATAACCTATCTCAAGATAGGAGGGACAATAACCTGCCTAACACATACCATGGAACCGGAGCTGTTGAACAGCCTAGGAACAACCAATGAAGTCAGGGCCAAACCCTTGAGCGTCTAGCTCAGATGGAAGAGATGATGAAGAAGCTCTTGTCAGAAAAAGAAAAAGATGAGTACGACTCAGGAGACGAAATCGAGCTCTTCGCCCCCAGCATAGCAGCTACGACGTATCCACATGGTTTCCGTATGCCTCACTTGTCCAAGTTCAATGGGGATGGGGACCCGTCAGATCATCTGGGTATGTTCAACACCCTGATGATGGCCCACAACATCAGTCCCGAGCTGAGATGTTTAATTTTTCCTTCCACCTTGACTGGGCCGGCCAGACAATGGTTCAAGAAAAGCAAAAAATAGTCCATCAGCTCGTGGAAAACCTTTTCCATCGACTTCAAAAGGGCCTTCCAAACGTCTCAGGCTGCCTGCATCAAAGTCGACACCCTAACAAACGTAAGATAGCAGCCTAACGAGCCTCTGAAAGGTTACCTGAGCAGATTTGCGAACGTCGCTGCTCGAGCCAGGGACGCAGACGACAGCTCGAAGCTCATGGCCTTAAGGATTGGGATCCTCGTCGGAGGCGAGCTCTGGGAAGAGATATAGAGAAAAGGTGTCAGCACCGTGAATGAATTCTTAAATATGGCCCAGGGGTGGATAAACCTGGAGGAGGCACGAGAGTCGGCCGCGGGAACCAGCCAAGCCCCTGATCAGCTCGCTGGAGTGGGAACAGACGTTGTAAAAAGGGCCTAAACCGTTGCACAGAATAACCAGTGGGGTGGAGGCAAGAGAAAAGGGAGCAGCGAAGGCAGCCAGCACGACCCAAAGAAGAACAAGTTCATAGAAAAATTTAAGCTGGTCTACGCGACTTATACTGAGCTCACGCACACTAGGGAGAACATTTTCCTAGCGAACTCTGCTCGCCTCCCCTGGAAGAAGACGGAACCGTTGAAGCACCAAAAGGGTAAGCGAGACCCCTCTAAGTTTTGTCGATTCCACAACGAAATTGGCCACAATACTGATGATTGTAGACACCTAAAGGATGAGATCAAGACTCTCATCAGAGCCAGACCCTTGGCTGAGTATGCGCAGAATAGAGTTCCCGCCGGCCATCCAGCTTCGGAAGTTTTGATAAGTCAGCCCGGGTCTCGGATAGATCAGGACGTCCCTCCTCCCGTGATAGGAGGAGAGATCTCCATGATCTCCGGAGGCCCTCATCTGGCTGGCACGAGCAGAGGTACCCAAAAGAGATACGTCAACGAACTTAAGGCTCATAATGGAGTGGAGTTCGTCCCTGAGCAGCATCTACCCAAACAACAACGATTGGAGAGGCAGCCAATCATATTCATTGAAGAAGATTCCAGCCACGCCCGGTTCCCTCATAACGACCCTCTGGTCATAGCCGTTCAGCTTGCTAATCGGAGGGTTAGGAGAGTACTGGTCGATAATGGGAGCTCGGTGAACCTGCTGTTCTGGTCTACGCTGGAAAAGATGGGTTTATCTATCACCAAGCTGAAAGCCACCTCCATGATGCTATACAGATTCTCTGGAGAAGGGTTGGCAGCCATAGGAACGATCGAGCTGGTGATCACCCTGGGAGAGGGACCTCAGACAGTCTCGAAACTCCTCGAGTTTGTGGTCATCGATTGTCTCATCGCGTACAATGTTATTTTGGGCCGACCTACATTGATAGCATTCGAAGCCATAACCTCCATGCGCCACCTCGCGCTAAAATTCCCCTCTTCCTCGGGGATATGCACGGCCCGAGGTGATCAGCTTGCTGCCAGGGAATGCTACAACATTTCTATGAAGGGAAAATTAAAACCCAGGCAGGTAACGATGACTGTCCAGAGCGGGAATGAGGAATCTCAGGAGCTTGTGCCCAGTCCTGAGATTGAAAAACATCAGAGTGCCAAAGGGGAGAATATCATCTTAAACAATGATATCGACCCCAGAGTAGGAGAGGATAAATCCGAACTCCAGGCCATCGAAGAGCTCGAGGAGGTAAACATCGACCCGCAAGACCCCTCGAAGGTGGTAAAGCTCGGGAAAAACCTATGTAGTGAAAGGAAGGCGGAGCTGATTAAGTTTCTGCAGGAGAATCTAGATGTGTTCGCCTGGTCTCATGAAGACATGGTAAGAATTAGTCCGAGCATCATCATGCACACCCTCCACTTGGATAAAAGCGTATCTGCAAAATCCCAGAAACAAAGGCGCTTAGGTACAACCCGAGATGAGGCCCTAGAAGAGGAAATAGCCCGGCTCCTAAAGTGCGGCTTTATCCGCGAGGCAAAGTTCCCAGTCTGGGTCGCCAATCCTGTGTTGGTCCCGAAGCCCAATGGGAAATGACGGACCTGCATCGACTTCTCCGATCTGAACAAAGCCTGCCCCAAAGATTGCTTCCCCTTGCCAAGGATCGACCAATTGGTAGACGCCACGGTGGGGCACGAGCTCATGTCTTTTATGGATGCATACTCGGGCTATAATCAGACCGCCATGAATCCAACAGACCAGGAACACACTATCTTCATGACCCCAACTAACATTTATTGTTACAGGGTCATGCCCTTCGGGTTGAAGAACGCCGGAGCTACATACCAGAGGTTGGTAAATAAGATGTTTGCCAACCAGATCGGGAAGAACATGGAAGTGTATGTTGACGACATGCTGGTCAAGTCAAAAACTGCCAATAACCATGTTTCCGATCTGGAGGAATGCTTTAAGATATTGCGAGAATACGACATGAGGCTTAACCCCCAAAAATGTACTTTCGGGGTTGCGTCAAGAAAATTCCTGGGTTTCATTGTCAATACTAGAGGAATAGAAGCAAACCCCGATAAGATCAGGTCACTACTCGAGATGCCCTCAACCCGGTCATGAAAGGATGTTCAAAGTATGATAGGAAGGGTGGCGGCCCTTAACCGGTTTATTTCTAAATCTACCGACAAGTGTCTGCCATTCTACAACTTGCTACGAGGGAATAAAAAGTTCGAGTGGACCGAGGAATGCGAACGTGCCTTCCTCGACCTGAAAACACATTTAGCCGAGCCACCCGTATTATCCAAACCAATAGCAGGAGAGCCTCTTTTCTTTACCTAGCTGTCACGGAAGATGCAACTAGCGCCGTATTAGTCCGAGAAGAAGACTGATCTCAAAAGCCAGTCTACTACATCAGCAAGAGACTTCTCGGAGCTGAATCTCGGTATCCGTTGATGGAAAAGATGGCCTTCTGTCTCATTACGGCCTCCCGAAAGCTTAGGCCGTATTTCCAGTCCCACTCAATACACGTCATAACAGATCAACCTTTAAGGCAGGTTTTGCAAAAACCTGAAGCATCGGGACGCCTGTTGAAGTGGGCTATTGAACTTAGCCAATTTGAGATACTGTACATACCGCGATCTGCAATAAAAAGCCAGGCCTTGGCTGATTTTGTGGTAGAGTGCATAGGATTCCGAGAAGATCCTGCAGAAGAGTCAATCCAGGCCTCGTGGAGGATCTTTGTAGATGGCTCGTCTAACGAGAGCGGCTCCGGGGCTGGAATCATATTAATATCCCCGGAAGGACATCGATTCCACTTGGCGTTGAGATTCAGATTCAAAGCGTCCAACAACGAGGCTGAATACGAAGCTCTACTGGCTGGTCTAAGGGTGGCCCAGGAACTGAAGGCCAGCTCTGTCCAGTGTTACAGCGATTCCCAGCTCGTGGTAAACCAAGTGTTGGGGGAACACCAAGCACAGGGAACCAAGATGGCTGCTTACTTGGCCAAGGTAAAGGGCGAGCTGTCCGCATTTGAGCGTGGCTCAATCGAGCAGATACCTCGGGAGCAGAATACCAACACGGACGCCCTCGCGAAGCTCGCTACCTCTAGAGAGGCAGAGACTTTGGGGCTGGTTCCAGTAGAGTTCCTGCAACGGCCTAGCATAGAGGAAGTCGGGGTGGAGATCGAGATGATTGACGCCAGACTGACTTGGATGACTCCCAACCTCGAGTATCTCACAGCAGGAAAGTTACCCGAGGAGCGAAATGACGCAAGGCGGGTACTTTACCAGGCACCAAGGTATTCAGTTATAGATGGGACATTATACCGGCGTGGACACTCTTTACCTCTCCTACGGTGTGTTCTGCCAGACGAAGCGAAGACCATCTTACAGGAAGTGCATGAGGGTTTTTGCGAAGATCATACTGGGGGGCAAAACCTGGCCCTGAAGATACTAAGGCAAGGGTATTACTGGCCCACTCTAATAGAGGACTCAATCTCCTACGTCAAAAAATGTGACAAGTGCCAGCGATTTGCTACAGTTGCCTGATGTAACGTCCTGGTTACCCCAAAACAGTTACGGTGAACCAGAAATTTGACCCATTACCCGAGTCATTTGGTTAAAAACGTGCTCTAAGTGTAATTAACAGGTTAAGGTGGAAAAACTAATAAAAAGGAATGGATATCTTTCATTACAAACTGCTCTGCAGAGCTAATCAAAACCTTTACAAGTTGTTCTCAGTACAAAATGGTCATTACTGTTTCAAATTTACAATCCCGTCGACCTAAGCGGAAAAAATAGGGTAAACCCCCTAGTTCCTCTGAGAACGCCTTGGCCGTGGTGGTCAAGCGGCCGCATATGTACACAACACCACCTAAGCTCTCCACTCAAGGCTGGGTGAGCTTTTCTTTCCCTTTACCTGCACCACATAGCACCCATGAGCCAAGGCCCAGCAAGAAAACATAATAAAGCATGATATAATATCAACAATGATCGTAATAATCATTCAGGACCATCAGTCCAAACAAATAGGTGACAATCGCAATAGTCACAAAAGTGGGTACAACCCCTTCTAGCCATGTGACGTTAGGGTCACTCGGGCTTATCTGATTAGTGAACCTTTCATAGGTTTGAACATGATAGGTGTATGGTGACTGGTCACCAACATAACCCTCCTCATGACTTTAAGTCATAACACTTAAACAACGTTCCCTAGCCATGTGACAAACAGTTACCGGGGCCATATGCCCTGGCTCTGAATAACTGGTCTTAGACCAGACAAGAGCTTATAAGTTCATCGACCTTAGGGTAGGACCAGCGGTAATACCCCATATGAGTCATTCAACGCTGATATTGATTAGATCTAATCTTCATTTGGCTCGGCGTTCATGACGCTATGCCATTTCTGACTCTTTATAACCTTTTGGTTCCTTAGCGATTACCTAGTTATAACCAATTATGGGATTCCATCAATAAAATGAATAATAAAGGGTTCCCAAACCCAAACCTAGCCTCTGAGACATCAAACACTACTAAACCGGGTAGTAGGATCGACCCCGAGGCCTAAGACTAACATCCCCGAGCCAGAAAGCCATTTCTGGCCAAAAAGCCACTAAGGGCCATGGCCCACCCCTCAAACAGAGGCGACCAACTTCAGTACTCATCAAGGGTCGTGGCCCTCCCTGGCCATGTCGCGGCCCAACCTCCAGTTCAGCCAAAATCCCTATTTTTCTTCCCTTGCGATTTCTCTTGGAACCAACCTTTCAAACCAAGCTTAAACACCACTCAAACCTCCAATACAACCCCTAAACTTGATCTATATCACTCCCTTAGCAAAACCCAAGTTAAACCCTAACCAAAACTTCCATCAATTCCAACAACCCACCACAAAAACATGAGCTGAAACTAAACACCAAAACAGAGTATACCAAAAAACTAATGGCTGAAAACTTACCTCAAACTCAGGTTATGATGCTCTTCAATGGTGGAACACTCTCCCAAACTCCCAAGGTCTATTTCTCAAGCTTGAATCCTCAACAAGATCACCAAAAATCACAAAGAAGATGAAGAGGAAGGAAGGTACGGGTAAGCTCCAAACTTGCTCTGTTTTTTTCTCATCAACTTTACTACTGAACTTAGTTATATCTATCCTAGGGGTAAAAAGACCATTATACCCCTAGGTCCTTTAAGGGTTTCCAAAGGCTCCTAAGGGCAAATCTGTCCTTTCCAACCTATCTCGTTAATCATAATTAACACTCTCCAACTCCCGTTATTCTCAATAATCCCAAACACCAATAATTCATAACCCATTACCCTTTTACTCCCGGCAACGTTCTAATCTTTAAAATCACCCCGAGACTCAACCCGAGCCTCGAACTTAAACCTGTTATGACTAGACCGCTAACTAGTAATCCAGGATCGTCTCATGCCGAATAGCTCGAACAAACCACATTATAATGTGGTCTCAACACATATCATTGGCATGCATGCAATTATACAATTATACCCTCAACGGGCCAAATTACCATCACACCCCTGTAATTAAAATGTGGACTCACATGCATGCATTTAACATCATATTATAATATAATTCACATATACATGGATAATATCATTTAATGGCTTAATTAAGCAAGTATGGCCCTCCCGGCCTACTAATACCGCCATTAAACCACATCGGAGAAATCAGGGCATTACACCCGAGCTCCCCCGGTCGAGCTAAAGATGATCTCGTCCCTGTGGCCATTCGTGATCTGGGGGATTAACTTGGTTGGTGCCCTCCCTACTGAAAAGGGAGGAGTTCGCTACGCGGTGGTGGCTATCGACTACTTCACCAAGTGGGCAGAAGCAGAGCCCCTCGCAATGATCACTTCAAAAAGAGTCCTTGACTTCATTGTCAAGAGCATTATCTGCTGATTCGGGCTACCGAAGAAGATCGTGTCGGATAATGGAATGCAGTTCGATAGTGACCTCTTCATCGATTTTTGTGAGAGGCACGACATCGTTAAAAGTTTCTCCTCCGTGGCCTATCCCTAGGCCAATGGGAGGTCGAGGCCATGAATAAGACGCTAATGGAAAGCCTTTAGAAAAGACTGGATGAAGCCAAGGGAGTCTGGCCCGAACAGCTCCCTTAGGTACTGTGGGCATACCAGACCTCACATCGAACGCCGACAGGTCATACTCCTTTCTCCCTGGCTTTCGGGAGTGAGGCAGTCCTTCCTATCGAAGTAAAGGTAGCCTCGCATAGAGTCCATGCATTTGACCAAGACCGGAATGACGAATTGTTCTGCGCGTCCCTTGACCTGATTTACGAAAGATGAGAAGATTCACAGCTGCAGCTCGCGCATTATCAACAAAAAGTCACTCGTTATTTCAACTCAAAGGTCAAGAAACACGTCTTTAACTTTGGCAACCTGGTACTCAGAAGAGTCTTCCTAGCCTGTAAAGATCCCAAGGATGGAGTGTTGGGACCAAACTGGGAAGGGCCCTACCAAATAACCGAGGTCGTGAAAGAAGGAACCTACCAGCTAGCTCGGTTTAATGGAGAAGCAGTCCCACGAACTTGGAATGCCATTCACTTAAAGAAATATTATCAGTAATATTTTTGTAAGGCTTAATTGGAAAAGCCATCTTTTGTATATTCAGTAAAAACAATTATCTCTTACATTATTGTGTATGTTGTGGGTGTAAACTCAAGTAACCATGAAAAGACCCTTTCCTATTTACTTGGGGGGATATACCCTGGATATAACTAGGTTCTAAAACTTAGAAGTTAGTTCAAATTGATTGATCGGTGTTTTTCTTAAAAGGCACGAGATATCGATAAAGGATTGACACGAACTAAGTTTTCAAATTAATATCCTGGATATAACCAGGTTCTAAAAATTAGAAGTTAGTTCAAATTGATTGATCGATGTTTTTCTTAAAAGCACGAGATATCGATAAAGGATTGACACGAACTAAGTTTTTTCAAATTAATACCCTGGATATAACCAGGTTCTAAAAATTAGAAGTTAGTTCAAATTGATTGATCGATGTTTTTCTTAAAAGCACGAGATATCGATAAAGGATTGACACGAACTAAGTTTTTTCAAATTAATACCCTGGATATAACCAGGTTCTAAAACTTAGAAGTTAGTTCAAATTGATTGATCGTTGTTTTTCTTAAAAAGAACGAGGTATCGATAAATGATTGACATGAACTAAGTTTTTTTCAAATTAATATCCTGGATATAACTAGGTTCTAAAACTTAGAAGTTAGTTCAAATTGATTGATCGATGCTTTTCTTAAAAAGCACGAGATATCGATAAAGGATTGATGCGAACTAAGTTTTCAAACTAACGTCCTGGATACAACCAGGTCCTAAGACTTAGAAGTTGGTTCAAAATTGAACATGAGTTTTTTTTTTCATAAAAAGCATAAGATGTCAATTATAACACCAACAGAGACTAAGTTAAACCACAAAAAATATATAAATAGATTAAATAAATATAAGGAAATCAATTGTCTCGAGGATGAAAAACCTCGTAGTATAAAGTTACAAATATAAAAAAAAGAAAGGAGAAAATCCTAAACCCCGCCAGGCCGCTCTGATGAAGTCACCCCCTTGCCATCCTGCTCGGTTGCAGTAGGAGTCTCCCCAGTCTCGGAGGGCGCCTCTTGTTGAAGGCGAGCTTTGAACCCCAAGAAGGACTCCCATACCTCCGTCCCCAGGAAGGAAAAGTCACCTTTCGGTTTGAAGGCCCAGCAATGGAACAGCATAGTCTCCATGGAGGCGATGGAAGACGCCTTCTCTGCCACAAGGGCAGCCTTAGCTTATTCAAGCTCAACCTTCGCGGTGACTAGGGCGACCTTGGTAGACTCGGCCACCAGCAGCTTGGATCGACATGCCTCCAGCTCGGCCTGCGCCGTCGCCCGGGCGGCTTTTTCATCCTGCTCCTGTTGCTGGGCGGACGCGAGGGCGGCCAGGGTAGCATGATGCTCGCCCTTGATCTCTTCAAGCCTGGCCCTAGACCAGGATATGCTTCGGTGAAGAGCCAAAACCACCTGCAAAAAAAAAATGTGAGGTGAGTGCCTTAGAAATGAAGCAGAAAAAAAAAAACCATTGGTAGGGCATACTTACCGTGAAGGTCATCCCCATTGAAGACTCCATCACATTCTTAGGGATCCTCGTCTCGATCTCCTGCAAGTCCCTCAGAGTGGAGTTGTAATAGTGATCCACCGTGTAGCTCGCGGTTTCGTAAATCGTCCCTCGAAAGGCCTCGGGGATCTTCTCCAGGGCCTGAGTGTTGACCGGGATGCGCACTGTTGGAGCTGGAGCCGCCATGGTCCCAGTCGGCACCTCTTATTCCTGGGTAGAAACGGGAGGTCGCAGGGGAGGTGGAGCCATCTTCTCTACTGCAGGAGGGGGTGGAGGCACTTTTTCAGTGGCAGGAGGACCGTGGTTTTTCCCCTTGGCCGGGGACTAGGAGGATGTCCCAGCAACTTTCTTCGCCATCTGGAGCCTCTTCACCAAGGGCTCGGAGGAAGGGTTCCCCCCCTGGAACATATTTCGCAAATCGTTTTCCCCGGGCTGCGTCATCTCCTCGTCTGAAACAAAGACATCAAAGCATTAATATGCATGTAAAAATACTTTGATAACAAAAAAGCTAAAGTATGTATAGAAAAAGGTCCTACACTCCGAGCTAGAGGAGGAATTTATTGTCACGACCTCCGGCCCCGGAGCTTCTTTGAGAGAGTATAAGATAATGACCTCACGGGTGAGAAGAGGTTTTGGATCAGGATCCGCCTCAGGACTAGACTCCTCTACATACTGCCTAACACCCGGAGCTACTACACCCTCTAGAAGGGAGGGCCACGACCTAAGATTGGTCCCGTACTCCTCAAAGAAGGCCGACCTAAAGGCCAAGGTATTATCTACTACTACAGTACCCCTAGGGCGGCCCATGTCATAATGCAACATGAGCTGGTCAACACACTGGAGTAGAGTGATGTTGCAATCTTGGTCTGTTTGGTGGCGATGAACGAGTTGGCTGGGGTTAAACCTAGCAAGCCTTAGGTCTGCGATGCCCCTGTCTAAGTCCCAAAATAAGTAAGGGTTACCTTGGCCGGAGGGGCCGGCTGCTGCCCTGGACTAGGTCCTCTCTGCATTAACCTCCTGGGCGACCTCCAGAGACTGCTTTCGGCGCACGAGGGGCACCTCATCCTCCTCGTCCTCGTCCTCATCCATGGCCTCCTCCTCGGGGATGGGCGCCATTTCACGAGCAGCGGGGATGGTCCGAGGCCTCCTCAAAGCCAGAGTCTGGCCCGGGGAAATTAACTTACACGCCAGCATCGTCTCATCAGACACGACCTGGCGGTAATCTTTTTCACTTAGGGGGAGCCCCGCCAAGGTTTCGTATTGACCCCCAAGGGTCATTGACTTAGGCATCCTCACGAAAATAGCTGCATGATAGTTTTTAAGTCAGCAGTGAATGGAAAGAGACTAATTAGCGGCAAGCTAGCGAGCTAAAGTTAGAAGGGACTTACGAGGACAGTTGAAATAATGGAATTCGCAATTGTGAAACCCCTTTGACATGAAGAATTGATCCTTGAAGTCATTGGGGTGGCTGGGCAGCTTGATGATCGCAGACGAATTGGGAAAACGGGTCAGGTAGTAGAACTCGTCACCTCGCCCTCGTTGCTCCGGGCTGGCTTTGAGGCAAAATAAGTAAATGATGTCCAGCGGCGTGGGGACCTCCCATTTCTGCTTCAGGAACAAATACTTCAACCCCGCTAACAGATGATAGGAGTTAGGGGGGAGTTGGAAGGGGGCCAGTTTCACATAATTTAAGAAATCTGTGAAATACTGATCCAGGGGAAGAAAGGCCCCAGCCTTGAGATGTTCATCGCTCCAGGCTGCGTACTCCTCGTCGAGCGGCGCGCAGCTTCGCTCCCCCTCAAGGGGAGGCTGGGCGTCCACCAATCCCCTGGGTGGTCACCTTTGAGACAATCCTCTCGGCCTCAAAAAAGGCGTCGGGCCCCACCTCGACCTCCTTCTCCATGGTGGGACCAAAGTTGGGGATCGGGGAGTCTGTTGCCATCTCTTTACCTTTGCTGGCTTGCTGGGAAGACGAGCTGCCAGCACTCTTCTTGGATGCACTCTTCTTGGGTGCCATCTGGTCGCCTAATGAACAAAGAAGAAAGTTTAGAAAAGGCGACCTAAGCATAAAAAAGAAGCTAGCGCGAAAGAAGGGTTTCCTTTACACGGGCTGAGGTAATCTCAGCCCATGGAGAGTGAGACCACGCGGGTTTATGAACACGCGCTTGTGCTCCCAACGGGTCCCCGATTGCTCGGGATCCGTGTGTTAGGAGGGTCAGAATAAAGCTTGCCTTGGAGGGAAAGTCTTGGGGAGGAAAAACTGCCTGTAAAGCGTGTCTCCTAAGCTACCCAGTTTTTTGCACCCTAGAAATTTGTTATCCCAAACAGACATAAAATTTTTACCCAGAAAAAACCACCCAAGAACTTTGTCCTATGAGCCATGTTCCTAAGCACTCTATTCCCTACGGTCAATACCCCTAGGATGAAAACCTACGCATAAACTACCAGCAAAGAAAAGCAACCTATAGCATGCGACTAAGAAGGAAGTTTACCTAAGCAAAGCAAAATGGAGACATTTAAAGCTTATAGCAGGCAGAGGACTTACAAAAGTTTTGCCGCGTAAAGACTGGAAAGGGCGTCGGGGTTGGAATCCTAGTGGAGTCTTCAGAACCAGAGTCGCGAAAGAACCCTTGTGTCTGAAACTCAAGAACGTCTGGAACAGTGATCGGAAGAAAGAAAGGGTTTATGTGACTGAGAAGAGAGAAGGAAGAAGATGAGGAAAATTTTCAAACAAAATGTGGCTTATGCGGAAGGTGGCCACCCTTATATATACATAAAAGGCAAAAGAATGAGGGTCATTCGATTGTCTTGAGGTAGGATACGAGGATCACAACTCGAAAGACGAAACGGCGGCCGAAGATAGGCTAGGCCATTTAATGCGGTTCTCGGAAGACGAACCGTCACCAGCCACAATGCTGCACGTATCCCATACCAGCGTAATGGGCGGGATATGAAGAGTCCACAAAGAAGCCTAAAAGCCCCCACTGTGGCCACATGTGACATCATATGCCACGAGCAGGGGCTTGGGGAGTAAATGTATGCCCTAAATATCCACGGGTTATTAGCGGGCTGGAAAAATGAATAATTCTGTCAGCCACGTGGATTCTACCGAGGGATCGGATCAGTAGTGTAGGCAACACGAGCTGAGACTACATCAAGCTCGGGGTACGAGCTTGAGTTGACACCTCCGGCCCTTTATAAAGTCAACCACGTAATGTAAACGTGCATATATCAGACATCACATGTCTACTCCATTCCTGAATTCTCGGACACGCAGCATAAACGTGCGTGTTCAGGCACCCCACGAATGGTTTGGGCCATGCGGCCCATTATCCCCCTTACCTATTGATTAGACCGCACTTCATTGTCAGGTTTTAGGAATTAATCATGAATGTCACAGAAGTGACATGGTGGGTAAGAAGGTCACGGGATTACCTCCTTTGCTAACACCTAGGTGTCCTCTCCTTATAAATATGGAGATCCTGGGTGTTGCAAAGGGTTGGTTCCTAATTTGTAAAGAAATACCCTGTAAGGAATATTAGAGATATATCAATAATATTGGCTGGTGGACTAGAAGGTTTTTAACCTTTGAACAACCTAAAAAAAGTGCTCGAGTTATAATCTTCCCTTGAGATCATTCATCTATTACGGTTCATCACTTAGCACTAATCCCTCTCCTTATTTATATAATTATCTGTTGTCGAAGAACCGCGTCAACAAAACCATAGAGAAATAGTTAGGGAAAAAGTAGAATGGTAATAAATTATAAAAGATTAAATGATAATAATGAAGATGACTGTTATAATATTCCTGATAAATATGTTTTAATAAATAAAATACAAGGTTGTAGAGTTTTTAGTCAATTTGACTTAAAATCAGGTTTCTACCAAATAAAAATGGCAGAAGCTTGTATTCCCTGGACAACATTTATTTGCCCACAAGGATTATTTGAATGGTTAGTAAAGCCAATTGGACTTAAAAATGCCCCAGTAATATTTCATAGAAGAATTGATAAAATAATTTATGAATTAAGTTATTGTTTAGTATATATTGACGATATTATTGTATTTAGCAAAGAATATAAGGAACATGAGTACCATTTACAACAAGTTTTAAATTTTTTTGAACAATATGGTTTAATTATTAGCAGAAAGAAAATGGAATTAGGAAAAGAATATATAAAATTTCTAGGATCCGAAATAGGAAAAGAGAAAATAATATTACAAGATCATATTAGTAAAAAGATACTACACTGCAGTATTTGTAAAATTGTAAGCCTTGAAAATTTTGAAATTAATGTTATAAAAATCCATTCAACTATTGTAGGCTAATAATGTTATAATAAATATGTTCAAATATTGTAGGCTTGACTACGGTATTTGTAAAATTGTAAACCTTGAAAACTGATGACAACTAATAATCACTAATATTTATGACTATCTCATTTCTATTTTTGAAAATATTACTTTTAATACTTTCTAATAATATTATTTGACCAGATATAAACTTATAGCAAATATTATATTTCTCGTTTAATAATTGGATATGATTGTAAGCCTTGAAAATTGGTGACAACTAATAGTCAGTAATATTTATGACGATCTGATTTCTATTTTTGAAAATGTCACTTTTAATACTTTATAATAATGTTCTTTGACCAGATATAAACTTATAGCTAATATTATATCATTCGTTTAATAATTAGATATGATGTTCGTTAAGAGCGTTCATTTATTAATAGATTTATATTGTTACTATCTATACTGAGTTGATAGAGTTTATTAGTATACTTTTCTATGTTTCTAGGTACATTCATATATTCTTGACATTTTTAGTAAATAATAACTTCTTATATATAGTTGTTTTTATAGATATGAAAAATACTTGGGTTTTGAGAATAAAATTTATATTCATATGATAGTAGAGTATATATCAAATATTTTTACTGAAACTGCAATTCTTTTTTTTTTTTAAATCTTCTTATTATGTAAATTTATTATTTTCTCATATAAAATGTGACGTAGAGCTGTAAATGTGGGTCGTCCCAGCCCACATTTTCGTGCTTCCGAATAATTCAGACCAGGTCCATATTCAATTCGTGTCGGGCCGAGCCGGCCCATATTTGAAAGAGTAAGCCCAACACGGCCCATGGGCCCTACCCATGTTGTGCCATGTCGAACCCAAGTCAGGCTGGTTCACTTTCCTTATTTGGGCCCAAATTTGGGCCTATTTTATTATTGCCAAAAAATGTGAAGATGGAGAAATGAACCTTCCACCTCCTCTTAAACAATCAATGGACGTAATCAAATTAAATATATTTCTTTGTTTAAATTATAGTTTAGATATTTTTATATACTTTTTAACAATACTTTACACAAAATTATATCAAAGATAACTATTAGAATTTGAATACCTACTAATAAATGCTAAAAAAATTAACTCACAAATCTTAAAATAAATTAATATAATTATAAAATATAATCATTGAGAAAAATAATAGACTTTTATTATCATTGTAATTTATATATAATTGACAAATAAAAATTTATTATCATTATTAATGTTAAAATATCGGACTTTTTATCGTGTCGTGCCATGCCGTACTCAGGCCCATGTCGTGTCGTGTCGTGCCAATTTTCAATTCATGTCGTGCCTAGCCTAAGCCCATATTTTTTTGTGTCGTTTCGTGCTCGTGCCGGTTTCGTGCTGTGCTAGAAAGTCTGACCCGCATTTACAGCTCTAATGTGACGTATCTATTTTTTAAAAAATTAATTTTATATTATTATAAATTTCTTGTTTGAATCAAAACTTGAAGGTTCGTGACTAAAAAAAAACAGAGACTAATTTACTAATAAAGACAAAATATAGGAAGCGTGCATACAAATAAGCCTAATATTATATATCAGTCCTTTATCTAGTTATAAGAAAAAGGAAAATTAATGCACAAAAATTTTCCATTTGTACTATAACGATTTGTAAATAAAGTCATTAAAATTTAAAATGAACATGTTTAGTAATACACACATAATAAATGTATGTGAAATATTTATATCTATTATGATCCATTACTAATTAGTAAATTTAATTTAATAAGGCTATAAATTGTTTAAAAATACATATAAGCTACTAGTTCAAGAATTAAGAGTACCAACATACCTGGTCATACTTCCTGAATTGATCCGAAGAGTGTATTAATTGATTAGTTTTCAAGTTCTGGAGAAATCCAAGTCTTCTTATTTCAAAAAAAACCACCCGATAATTGCTCATTTGAACTAGTTCATCATTTTCTTTAATTTATAGAACTCGATTAACTAAATTATTCATTAAATGTAATATTATAAATGCATGACAGCCGAACAACTACATTATATTTTTTTGACAGCTCCTACATTATTATTAATAATGTAATAATAATTAACTACATTATTAAATCTACATACGTAGCTAGCCAATTTGAAATAATATAAAGTGACTCGGGAATATTTATATATATTTGACTATGAACGTTAATAATATATATCTGTGATAATTAATTATATATAATTTGACAATGATATATATTACTAGGCAAAAGCAACGTGCAATGCACGTTAGTTTAATTTTAAAGTTCTAAACAGGTTTATTCAACACATGTATTTATTTTTATTATATTTTTTTAATTATCATATAAATTTTAAATAAATAAACAATATCATAAAAATAAATAAAATATTTTTAATGTATAATAGTGTAGCGTCTCGGAATATTGCTTAGCTAGATAGTAGTAGTAGTAGTAGTAGTAGTAGTAGTAATTTCGGGAAGTTACAATTTAAATTTGAAAAAAATACAAATAAATGCATTAACTACAAAATATCCAATAATAATCTAGATTAATTAACAGATTACAACAAATCCCCATGTAATATGGATTTTCAAACAGCACCCGCATTCAAATTGGATTACCGACCTCGAACATATAATTTACACACATTCGAGATCGACCTACATCACGAGCTCATCATTCTAGTTAACCTCATCCTTAGCCAGTAACTTTATCAAGAGCATCCTCTTCGAGCTTGCAATGCTCAGGCTCGAACCTTCCAGACAATTCCATTGTCGTTACCTACTTATTTTGAGCTTACATTTTACGAGCCTACATTTTGAGACCATAATTTCTATTCTTGAAATTTCGATGTAACAGTTTGCCCCCTCAAAAGTGTTGGTTTGATTCTTATGAGAAAAAAACTTTCGAACATCTCCTTTCGAAAAATGTGCCACCTACCATACTCGAGTACGGACACGCATCACTCAAGGATTGCACAGCCAAAGTACTCAAGTACTCCCTATCTCTGCCCCATGTCCTTTCATATATCTCCTTTTTGCCGCCAATGTTATAACCAAACCCCATCCATCAAATCCCAATCCAAACCAAAGGTTCAGATTTATCCGTCCTTTGATATCCTACTGGGACATATATATACATGACTTCTCTGCTCCTTTATCACATTCATTCCAATATTCAGAGAAAACAAAAGAAAAAATGAACTAGAGCCATATTTATGCTCTTGCATGTTCTCTAAGCCGAAAAAACAAAGTATCTCGAGTATATTCGGTTCCGTGAAAGTTTTCTTGCAACCACTTATCCAGCCAAAAATTTCCTCATTCCCACAATCAACCTTGTGTAAGCTCACATTCTCGATTCCTTTCTTCTTTGACATGTACATGCATTTTTTTTACATGTTCCTTCTGCTTTGTGAGAATATCTTTACTGGTTTTTACTAGCCCTTTTTTTAGGGTTTCACGTTGATATTAGGCCAACTTTTGACCCGAGTTGTTTTGACGTAGTCAGAGTCACGATTTTGGACCAAAGATTTCTAGCATAAACATTTAAAAATTGGTTTTTGTCTGGCAATAGAGGGTTTCGTGTAGCTTAACAAATATGGATTTTTGGTTTAGGGTGAGTACCTCCCAATTGGGGTCTTATACCCTAATTAAAATCCAAATTCTTTGTAATCTCATTTTATTATCAATAAAAGAATATAAATCATTTTTGACATGCTCAATCACTTTTCTCACATGTTTTATTTTCATGATTATTTGTTTAATATAAACTTCTATTAAATCCTGAGCATATAGCTAATCTTATTTATAGTGACGTAATCATAGTGGAATATAAATATGATTATATGTTCAAAATAAGTTAGTCCTAAGATTAGTCAGTGCACATGATTTATACTGACTTGCCAATCTACAATATGATCTACTTACACATTACAGTGTTATGTTCTTTCCAGAACATTAGCAAAGTAGATAAGAACAGATGTATTTGTTACATCAGACTGGATCAATATTGACAGTTGATAAGATGAGTAAACATGCTGTTATTATCTATTCTAGTCATATTATATAGTTGACCATAGGTCAATTCAATCTCAATTCTGAATGGTTAGTATTCTAACTGATTGTATTATTTGAGTTCTTTGACTTGTTCGTTACCAGCTTACCCTATGGACTAGCCCATACTTACATCTTGGGAACTCGGTAGTGTAATTGAGTGGGAGTGTTAATCATAGATATGAACATCTATAGCTTCTGATAAAGAAGTGAAACGATGGTTTCCTTTTAGTTTGGTTCAAGGTGTTAAATGATAGAGATCTCATTTCAATAATTAAATTAGTTTACTGAAATATCATTTACAAGGAACAAAGTGTTTTAAGGATAAAATACAATAAGGGGTAAAATGGTATTTTAGTCCTATCTCATTGTAGACCATCTATAAAGGATTGAGTGGCAATTATGGTTGTAACAATGGATAATTAATAGCGTATCTATATTTGTTATAGAGTGCTATATGAATTCAAGAGTGCAATTCCGAGTCTATAGTAGAGTCACAAGGAATTAATAAGTTAGTAAATTTATTTGTTAGATTTATGATAACTTATTGGAGCTTGATTTCATAGGCCCATGGTCCCCATTGTACCTTGGATAAAATCATCTAGATAGTCTCAATTAATTGATTTAATCATCAATTAGAATTATCAAAGTTGAACAGGTCAATTTTGGATAGTTTCACGGAGTTATGTAATTTAGAGAAGAAAAGAGAAATTATGGAAAATTTATTAGTTATGATAAATTGGTATCTAAATTAATAAATAAGTTTAAATCAAGGTTCAAATTATAAATAATTAATTTGACAAATGATTTAAATGATTATTTAATTAATTAAATCAATAGAAAATAATACAGGCCTTGATTTTAAGTCAAATGGGCTTATAATCAAATGAGAAATTTCACGGGCCTAAAACCCATGATAATTTCGACCTAGGGCTTCAAATTGGCTATTATTTTATTGATTTTTTAATTAAATTAAATGACCTAATCGAGTCTATAAAATGAGTTCTTAGAGAGAAGTCAAAACATAAGTTTGATAAGTCACAAGTCAGATTTTCTGATAGTTTTAGATTCTCTCTAAACACAAGTCCTTTTTCTAAGCCTCTTGATTAATTTCTCTTCTTCTCTCTGTATTCATCTCATGTGTTGAGAATTTCCCACACTATCCTAGGTGATTCTAAGGTTACATTGGAAGACTGTGAATAAATTAGAAAAATGGTTGAATTTCTTGATAATACTCTGCAACAGAAATGATTCAAGAGTTAGAGAAACTGAAGGAAGGACTCTTTAATTTCGTTGCGTATACTGTAAGTATTCTATTCATTGTTTCTCTTTGAATTCAATTTTAGAAACATGTTTTAGGCTATCTCGTATTAATTTGTTTAATATTAGATATACATGAAAATAAATAAAGATCCTGTACAAAGTTTTCCTAACACTCCCCACTCTCATGTGAGTGCACCCTCGATGCCTGAACTTTACAATAGTTTGGGGAGGATATCTGAGTTAGTCTCGCCCATTCGAGGCTTCAGTCTCGATTGAGGCAATCTCGTTATCTCGAGCTTTCGAGCTCGAGTTATCAAAATTATAGTTTCCTTAAGATTTCCTGTATGCTGGGCCCTCACCTTTTTCTTCCTTGTTAGATGTTGCAGTACTCTGAGAATCGGTGGGGGCCCGAGTTCGCTATCCCTTACCACCCATCAACACCTAGTCTTGAGTGACCTTTTACTTGAAATTAACGAATGATCCGCGAGCACAAAGAAAGGTGTGAGCAATAGGATATACGAGACTACTTTCGACGTTAGATAGACGAGGTCGAAGAGAAAAAGAGGAAGAGACTCCGAGTGGTGGCTTATCCTGATCCAGACCCCGAGACCAGGCCTATTCCGTTAGATCCCATGCTCAAAGTCACCATCACCTTCACTTCCTGTGTACTTTCATTCTCCTTAATGGAAAACTCTTCAATACGTCCTTCCACCTCCCAGGCTCTCTCAGTCCCCACCTCGAAGGAGGAGTTTTTCGAGGCTGAGCACTACTAGAGCTCAGTCACGTCCACCAGGCAAATATCTGAGTTTCTGGCTTATCATGGCCTAAAGCTATCTGGTACCCTGATGTGTCGACCAGGGACCTCAAACGAAAGGAGCTACTACACCATGGGGGATGGCAATCCCGATAGCAAAATCAAGCTTGCTGCATGGAGTCGTGAGCACATGAGGGCGGGGGCTCTGCTACCCCTGAAGACATACTTTAAGAATTTCTTGGACTATGTCGAGCTCGCCCCCTTCCAGCTCTAAACCAACTCATTTAGGGTCTTGTCAGCTCTCAGGTTACTATACCACAGGATGAAGTGGGAAGGGCCTTCGGCATAAGAGATATTATATCTCTTCTGTCTTAAGAGAAACCCTTCTCGAGCTCATGGAGGAGAGAACTTCTATTATTTATCGAGCTATCTGAAGGAAAAATGATTATTTGAAGATATGCCAAATCATTCTCCAAACTTCAAGCTCACCTTCTCTTGAATGGATGGTCTCGCACCTTCCAGATTTTACTCCTTCCAACGCATCCGTAAGTATTTCAACATACTTATCCCTTTTTTTCATTGAATAGTCAGACTCGAAATATTCACACTTGTTCTTGCCTGCAGCCAAATACAACCACCCCACTCCATCAGAAGCGATGATGGAACATAAGGCAGCCATCCTTCAACTTCCCTACGGTCGAAGGTCCCTGTCCTACCTCCTTCATGAAGACAAGCTTTGAGCTTCCGGCCTTTTAGGCGAAGGCGAGTCCATGGATGACTCGGGGTATCACAAATACTTGAGGTGGTAACATGTGCCACTCCCTACTACTAGACTTCCCCCCAAGAGGAAAACTTTAGGCCCGTGATTCCATGCCACTGCCTCCCGTCTACAAGAGCGACCAGGCAATGAAGCCCATGATGAGGCCTCACTGAGCTCGGCAGATGGAGGTAAAGTTGTGTTGGACCACTCCATGTGGTCTTCTTCAATGCTTAAACACAAGCTTGATGTGATGTTTGTCTTCAATAACCCTAGAAATAATATCTTAGCATGTTCAAGGGTGGACCTTAGAGTCCGTAGGTTCGATAGTTGGTTAGGGCAGTACCAGACCATGTATAGTTTAAATGAGGTCTGGAATGGGGTAGCCATTCAATATGAAACTAATGTTTATAGGGACCTTTTGGGGCTATATCCCACTTATAAAGATGGGACTCCTCTAGTGTCATTAGAAGATAGGGGAATTTCCTGGTCCCCGAGCTCAAGCTCGGTCGAGAGTACCAGTTAGGTTTCTATTATCCTTGAGCTTTATTTCTTTTAATAACCCTTGCTTGATTACTAAAGTATGATCTTTATGTTTTTCAGGTGAAATGGACTCAGACCTAGACAATGTGCTCAATAAGCCTATGGTCTCGAAGGTGAGTAAGCGCCAACGAGCCTCGCAAAGAAGAGGTCGCCTCTCCAAGATACCCAAAAAGACTGAGATAGTCCCTCCAGTCTCGGTTCCCCTAGATTCAAATTAAGATTTTGAGTCTACCCCTAAGGTTGGACCAAGCTTTTGAGCCTCCCACCATTTTTCCTCCTCCTGATGCCCAACCAATTCAAGGAATCCCTACAATCCCAGCTCGAAAAGGCCTGGCTCCTGTGCGGGAGCGCTTCCTGTCGATCTCAACTCATGTTCCTGAGTTCGTGGTCGACAGTCTAGTGGGATCTCACAAAGTCAACCTAGGCTCTGATGCCTTGACTCACGTGGGTCACAATCTTAGCCACCTCAGGGCCCCTCAATGGGATTTTCTGACCTCCTGCCGAGATCCAAACACTATTTTTGACAACGATGGCGAACTTCTCTCCTTAGTTAGTTACTTTTTCCTTGACCTTCTTGTTATGTATTAATTTAGGCTATACTTTGCTAACTTGTGTTTATTTTTGTGTGTAGGCACTCGTATTCTTTGTTCAGCACAACTTTATGCTGAATAACGAAGTGCCCGCAAGCAGGGAAATTCCACAAGAGACTAGAGATGCCCAACTGAGGCTTGAGGATGAGTTGAAAACAATGAAGCTAGACGTGGCAGCAAGGGATGCGACCATTCAGAAGGTTTATGAGCTCAAGTCTAAGCTGGAGGTTGCTTTGAAAGAGGTCCAGAAGGTCCCCGACCTCAAATTGATGCTGGCGGTGACCTTGAAGGAGGTCGAGGCTAAGAATTCCGAGATCATGGAGAAGAATTCTGAGATCAAGGAAATTCGAGAACTCAATGCCAAGATGGAAGAGGAAAAGAAGATGACCTTCAAAGTTATTGAAGGTGAGAAGGCTCATCTTCTGGAGGAGTTCAAAAACAAAAAAGATCGCGCCGTAGACATGGCGATGTATCTGATTTGGGTGAGCAATCTCGACCTCGACACCAGTTTCCTAGCCAACCTGGAGGCTGATTTCATCGCCAAAAGGCAGGCTCGCCTTGAGGAGGAGGAGGCCAGGCTCGAGGCTGAGGAAGCAACAGAGGCTGCAAGGGCTGCGACTCGAGAAACATCTAAGTCTTGAGGCCAAGATTATGGGATGCGACCCACTATAATAATTTTTGTAATTAATTCCATGATTTTTGTGCCCTCGGGGCAAAGACAATTTATAGCTCAATTTTGAGCTATCTTAATTATTAATTTATAACAATAGCAATTTTTATACACACAATTTTCTAGCTCGAAAATATTTATGCCCTCGATTTTTCCTTTAGCTTTTTGCCTTAATATTATTCTTTACATTTTTGGATCGAAATGATTTGAGCTTGCCACTATTAAGGAATTGCTTTTATACTTGTTTATTCGTACAAATATATCTATTCGATTTAGGTTCGAATTTCAATGCATTCATGCACAATTTATTTTTTTCAAAATATCCATGTTCGACTTCATTATTGTCAAGGTCAAACTTTACTTTTACCATGTACTTGAAAAGTACTCAATTGGCATGTAATCTTAGTAGTTTAGTTATATTTTGTTGTTCCTCATCCTCGAGTATGGCCTCGAGCTTGCGAGGTCGAAACTTGCTTTCAAAATTTTCCAGCCCCAGTTTCGACTTAGTTTACAGTTGGTTTATCTAGAATCCCAACTTTTTTACCGTTGGTTAGGTTTTGCTGGTTTGTTCCAGACTTATTTAGCTCACTTGTTTGGTTCGTGATCCATACATTTATTAATTTTTTCATGTCGGGTAAATAATCCAGACATTTTTAGTTCGCGTGTTTAGTTAATAATCCATAAACTTTTTCATGTCGGGTTAATAATCCATACAATTTTTTTTATTTGTGTTATATTTTTTCAAACCTATGGTATGATTTGTATACCACTTATGCCCCCTTAATAACCAATGATTGCGATCTTAGGTTATTGAATTCAGAGGGTTTGCAAAAAAAAGTATAACAATAAAAAATACAACTTTTGAACGAAATTCAATATTTTATTGATAAAATGAGAAAAATCAAGCACATTCTTGGTTACAATGAAAGCATCACCCCTACATTACTAATAATAAGGTAGTAGATGTTCACCATTCCAAGCTCGCGGAACCAATTCTCCGTTTAACCTCGCCAGCTTATACACTCCAGGTCGAATAATGGTCTCGATCTGGTAAAGTCTTTCCCAGTTAGGTCCAAGTACCCCAGCAGACAAGTCTCGTGTGGCTAAGAATATGCGCCTTAGCACCAGGTCTCCCAATCTAAATTTTCTATCTCGAACCTTCTTGTTAAAATATCTAGTAGCTTGTTGCTGGTATGCATCATTTTTCAATTGGGCTTTATCTCGTCTTTCTTCAATGAGGTCTAGACTTTCTTCGAGCTGGGATTGGTTTGAAGTCGGATTGTATGCATTGTGCCATATTGTTGGGATTTCGACCTCGATAGGCAACAGGGCCTCGCACCCATAAACTAAGGAGAAAGGGGTATGCCCCGTTGAAGTTTGTGTTGTGGTTCTACAAGACCACAAGACTCGAGGCAACTTCTCTATCCATTTCCCCTTTGCCTCTTCTAACCTTTTCTTCATGGAGCTCTTTGCGGTTTTATTAACTACTTCGACCTAACCATTTGACTGGGGATGGGCCACAGAGGAGAAACTTTTTATTATCCCATTTTTTCTGTAGAAATGTGTAAATAAATTGCTGTCGAACTGGATCCCATTATCTGATACTATCTTCCTGGGCACCCCATATCTGCAGATGATATTCTTTACTACGAAATCTTGGACTTTCTTTGAGGTAATGGTGGCCAAGGGCTCAGCTTCGGTCCATTTTGTAAAATAATCTACTGCGACCACATCATACCTCACTCCACCTTTTCCAGTTAGCAAGGAGCCCATGAGGTCAATCCCCCATACTGCGAATGGCCATGGGGAACTCATCATGGTGAGCTCGGTGGGTGGAGCTCGTGGAATTGAGGCAAACTGTTGACATTTATCACAACGTTTTACATACTCGAACGAGGCTGCCTTGACTGTGGGAAAGAAGTACCCCTGCCTAATCACCTTTTTCGAAAAACTATGCCCCCTGGTGTGATCTCCACAAAATCCATCATGGATCTCTTCCAAAATCTTTTTTGCCTCGAAAGGAGTTACATACCGAAGTAATGGCATTGAATACCCCCTTCTGTACAATTTCCCTTCCATAATACTGTAGGTTGGAATTTGGTACATCAACTTTCTAGCCTCGTTCCGGTCTGCTGGGAGACTTCTAGTTTTGAGGTAGTCAACTATTGGGGTCATCCAAGTTGGTTGTGAGTCAATCATACAAACATCTTCTTCGTCGGGCTTGTTAATATTGGGGG
Organism: Humulus lupulus; assembly: GCF_963169125.1. NCBI lineage: Eukaryota > Viridiplantae > Streptophyta > Magnoliopsida > Rosales > Cannabaceae > Humulus > Humulus lupulus. The sequence continues at coordinate 224,300,425 of NC_084797.1, read as the reverse complement.
TCGGTAGAAATTCTACTGGGACCACGTTCAGTGTGTTAGCTTCGTTAGTTGTGGTGAGCCTGGCCAATGCGTCTGCATTTGAATTTTTCTCTCGGGGGACTTGTTCTATAGTGTAGAAATAATACCCTCTGAGTGCTTCCTTTAACTTCTCTAGGTACGCAACCATTTTTATACCATGAGCCTGATATTCCCCCAAGACTTGGTTAACCACCAACTGCGAGTCACTAGAGCAATGTATAGCCTTTGCTTTGAGCTTGGTGGCTATTTGAAGTCCTGCTAATAACGCCTCATATTTAGCCTCGTTGTTTGACGCCTTGAAGCCAAACCTTAGTGTCGAGTGCAAGAGATTTCCTATTGGGGTAATTAGAATGATGCCTGCCCCCGATACATTTTCATTAGAGGATCCATTGACATAAAGTTCCCACAACTCATGGGTTGGGGTTACAACTTCATTGTTGGAGATCCCAGAACATTAGACAATAAATCTACTAGAGCATGTCCTTTGATTGTCGTTCTCGGGTGATAAGTGATCTCGAACTATCCGAGCTCAACAACCTACTTCAACAGTCTTCTGGATGCCTCAGGCTTCGATAAAAGCTGCCTTAGTGGCTGGTCAGTTAACACATGGATAGGATGTGCTTGGAAATAGGGTTGAAGCTTTCGAGATGTGCGCATTAGGCACGAAGCTAGTTACTTCATTAATGGATATCTTGATTCTGCCCCTAGTAATTGTTGCTGACATAGTATATAAGTTTTTGTACTTTCTTATCCTCCCGTACAAGTATTGCACTAATGTCAAGCTCGGTCGTGGTGAGGTATAAGTTCAAAATTTATCCTGTATTAGGTTTAGACAAGATTGGCGGTTTGGCGAGGTGTTTCTTAATATTTTGAAACGCGAGTTCACACTCCTCCAACAATTTGAACTTTTTGCCCCCTCTTAAAAGATTAAAGAATTGAAGGCATTGGTCTGTAGATTTCGAGATAAACCTACTTAAGGCCGCAATTAGTCCTGTTATGATTTGTACATCTTTATGTTTTTGAGGTGAGGGCATGTCTTTTAACACCTTGATCTTGTCAGGATTAACCTCAATTCCCCAAGCATTTACTATGAATCCAAGGAACTTACCCGATGATACTCCGAATGAGCATTTTTGTGGGTTAAATTTCATGTTGTATTTTCAAAGTACAACAAAGCAAAGCACTCAGTGATATCATCCACATAGTTATCATTATGTTTGGATTTGACCAGCATATTGTCCACATAAAATTCCATGTTATTCCCTATTTGTTTAGCAAAAATCCTATTTACTAGCCTTTGGTATGTGGCTCCAGCATTTTTGAGACCGAAAGGCATGACGTTGTAGCAATATAATCCCTTATCAGTTAAAAGCTTGTATGTTCTTATTCAAGTGCATGCATGGAAATCTGGTTATATCCAGAATAAGCATCCATGAATGACATGATGCCGTGGCCTACAGTGGCATCTACGAGCTTGTCTATTCGAGGCAAGGGAAGCAGTCTTTGGGGCACACCTTGTTGAGATCTGAATAGTCGATCCAGGTTCGCCATTTGTCGTTGGGTTTTGGGACCAGCATCGGATTGGCGATCCAATCAGGATAAAAAGCATCTCGTATAAACCAATTTGCTTTTAACCTGTCGACCTCCTCTTTTAGGGCCTTCTTTCTGCCATCGTCCAGGAGTCTCCATTTTTGCTGCTTCGGGGGGAAGCTTTTATTGATGTTAAGTTCATGGCTTATGATATTCGGGCTAATCCCTACCATGTATGAGTGCGACCATGCAAATACATCCTGGTTTTCTTTCAAAAAGCAAGTTAATTGTTATCTTACATTTTCAGAAAGATTTTTTCCTATTCTTACCACCCTCGTGGTATACTTTTCATCGAGCTCAACCTCTTTGAGCTCCTCCAGTGGTTCGAGATAGGCCCTTTCTTCGACTCTAGGGTCGGTCTCTTCTTCTATCTCGAAGACGGACCTGTCCATCTCCTGAATGATCACAAGTGTCTAGGCACTTGTTTGGTTTTTCCCTCTTATGGAAATGTTGTAGCATTCCCTTTCCTGCAAGCTGGTCTCCCTTCAGCGTCCCAATGCCACTAGATGTCGGGAACTTGATGGCCAAGTGCCTAACAGACGATACTGCCCCCACCCCAATCAAGGCTGGTCTCCCGAGTAGTATGTTGTAGGCCGACGGTGCATCTACCACCACAAACTCCATCATCTTGGTTATTGAGACTAGATAATCTCCCAACGTTACGGGGACTTCAATGGATCTCGTACAAGAAATCCTTTCTCCTGAAAATCCATACAACGTGGTTGCACAGGCTTTCAAATCTCGAAGTGTGAGTCCCATCTTTTCTAGAGTGTCCTTGTAAAGGATATTCACATAGCTCCCATTATCAATCAGAACCCTGCGTACCCTCTTGTTTGCAAGCTAAAGCGTGATGACCAGGGGGTCATTGTGAGGGAACTAGATGTATGACGCATCTTCTACGGTAAACGTTATGGGTTGAGTTTCAACCCTCTGCTGCTTTGGAGGTTGTGGTTCGGGTTTGTAGAGAGAACCGTCCCCAGTCTTTAGCTCGTTAACGTATCTCTTTTAGGTGTTTTTGCCCGATCCTGCAATATGTGGTCCCCCAAAGATGGTTGCCACATCTTCTCCATCTATTGGGGGTGATCGATAATCCTCTCGTGTTAGAGAGTTAATCTATTGGGCAGGTTGTGCAATTGCTGCCCTTTATCTTGTCGAAGCTTGATTGGGATTTTGGTTTCTCACATATTGTCTGAAATATGCCCTCGAGATCAAGCCCTCGATCTCTTCCTTCAGCTATCCGCACTCATCAATTGTATGTCTAATGTCTCTACGGAATCTACAATATTTATTGGAGTCCCTTTTTTCCTTCTGATTCCACATTGGGTCAGGTCATCTAAATGGGACCTGATTCTCATTGGCAATAAATATATTCTCCCGAGTCTCATTGAGCTCGGTGTACACTGTGTAAATGGAAAAACACTTGTCCATTTTCTTCTTTTCCCCTCCATCAACCTCAGGGTTATTCCCTTCATTTTTCTTCTTCTTTGAAGGGTTATCCCCAGAGGGTCTTGACATCGATGGGACTGTCGAGGTTGAGGATTAGTTAACATTTGTCATTGTAGTTACGAGCTGAGAGGTTAGGTTTAATGCTGACCTCGCCTCTTCTACATTGACAAATCTCTTGGCCTTCCGGTTGAACTCGGTTAATGTTCTTATGGGGTTTCTTTGCAAATCCTCCGAAAGGGGACACCCTGGTAATATACTAGTCCTTACAGCCATCAAGTGGCCACTGTCATCGACGTTGCGGGCTCGAGCCACTTCTATATTAAAGGTAACTCTTTAGTGATTCTCCCTGCTATTGTCTGACGTTGGTTAAAGTCGAGGCTTCGAGTCTGATGCCTACTATGGCTTTGAATTGCTTCTTAAACTCCCTTGCTAGCTGATCATAAGATGAGATCGAGTGTCTTCTAAACTTCTTGAACCATTTTTTTGCTGGTCTTGTCAGGGTTCCCGGGAATAACATACATCGGATCTCATAACCAACATTGCTGGCTCGCATGATGGTATTGAAAGTGCTTAGATGACTGTGTGGGTCTAAGTTCCCATCAAATGGTGCTACATGAGGTATCCTAAACCCCTGTGGGAACAGAGTGTTGGAGATATGCAGGCCAAAGGCTCGAGCTCCTAATCGGAGTCTTCAGCCTTATCTCTGCTTCGCTCATCTTGTAAGAGCCTGAACACCCTTTCGAGCTGGTCAATTCTCTCATGGACTGGATTCACTGTGGGTTGAGATTGAGCTTGAGGGAGCTGGTTATTGTTTATAAAAACTCTAGCTCCTTATCTCGGCATAGGGTTATTCTGGTTTCCATATGCCGATTATTTTCAACCGTTCAAATGGTCGCATAAGTCAGGGTTTGTGGGATTAGCCTGCCCCCGGTTATGGTTCAGGTGATCCTGAAGTTCAAGATGATTCCCCCAATTCCCAGCATTTCTAGGCTTGGTATTATATATGCTTACGAACCGGGTGTAATCTGAGCTCCCACTTATGAAGCTAACAGTTCTCTCTGGCTGAGGGTCGATGGTTACGAGGGGGATCATCCATTGGCCTCCTCGCCCCAGCCGTTTGTGATCTTGACACATGGCTTCTTGACTGTTGGGGAGCCCTGTGTTCTTAGGTAGCCTCCCCCTCGCCCCTATGTTCGGGTCTGGCCTGAAGGTTTCCATCTCGACTGCCACTGCGGCAGGGCTTTTGTGATGTAGGCCGTGGGACCTCTCGGACTGATGAGGGGTGTCTTATTAGAGAGGGTGGATGTCTTATTTGTCACGGTGGAGGCCTCCCATTGTTGGGCTAGATGGTCCAAAATGGGTCTGGACAGATTCTGGGTTGTTTCTTACTGTTTTAGGGTTCAAGTTCCAAGCTACTGGAGGAACTCGGTTGTTCCCTGTTCCTGTAGACAGCTTCGCAGTCAGATTGTTAGTTGCATCAACTTGAGTGTTTCTCCTGGGGCATTCATCACTAGGATTTGTTCTGGGCCTCGGCTGAGCCTGGTGGGCCCCTTGCCCAGCTCTCCTGGCTATCGTGCTCCCTCGGGGACGTCTTCTTGGCCTCCTGGGTGGTGCCTGGGCCTTAGCAGTCTGTCTGGCCAATTCTACATTGCGCTTTGTAGCTTCTACCAATTATTGGCGCAGTTGGAAATTCTCCAGTTCAACAATGGGAATGTTTCTCTCTGGATTATAGTAGAGATCCTCATCAGCCCTGGGAGCAAGCGGCCCCTGGGAATAAGATGAATCACTTCTCTCCTCAGGGCCCTGGTAAGCCATGGGCTGCTTCCCAGGTCGATGTGGGTAGTCTTCAGTGCGAGAGGTTTGTTCCAATGGTATTTGGGGCAATGGTCGCACACCAGTGCTAGGGTTGTTTGTGGCAGCCATTGATAATTCAAGAGGTTTTTGATTAAATAGTCTAACGACTTGCTTAATGCTCTCAATGAAAACACCAAAATGTTAGTGTCGCTTTTTGTCAACTTATATAAGAAGAGCCCCAAAAACTAATTTAAGAAAAAAAGCACACGAGATTTTATGTGGTTCAACAGTTAAAATCTGCCTAGTCCACCAGTTACTATTATTGAGTGGTGGAATTCTCCTAAAGCTTTTTGAAAACAATTCTACAGAGTCTTCTCAGTATCCAATTGTCTGTGTTTACAAATAAAATTCTCCAATCTATTTATATAATGGTTTACAAAATATCTTCCCTTTTATTTTGGGAAGTTACAATTTAAATTTGAATTAAATAAAAATAAATGCATTATTTACAAAATATCCCATAATAATCAGGATTAATTATCAGATTACAAAAAATCCCCAAGTAATATGAATTTTCAAACAGCTCCCATGTTCAAATTGGATTACCGACCTCGAACATATAATTTACGCACGTTTGAGATTGACCTACATCACAAGCTCATCATTCTAGTTAACCTCATCCTTAGCCACTAACTTTATCGAGATCATCCTCTTCGAGCTTGCAATGCCCATGCTTGATCCTTTCTCACAATTTCATCATCGTCACCTGCTTATTTCGAGCTTACATTTTACGAGCCTACATTTCGAGACCATAATTTCTATTCTCGAAATTTGGGTGAAACATATGCTATACCTTTAGTTTGTAATTCTAGTAGTCTATACAGTCTAAAAATAAAAGGATTATTCATCCATAAAGACATAAAAATAGAAATAATCTATTTTATTGACATAGGATGTAGTTCCCTAGTAATGGATAGTACACTAATACCTAGAAAATATTGGAAAACATCTAGTACACCAAGAATAGCCCAATAAATGGATACAAATACTTTTGAATATAAATATTATCTTGACACTTGTAAATTTTGATTCTTTACTAATTGTAATGATTATAGTAACGAATATCAATCACGCCAAGTATGACTCAGAGACTTAAAATGAATAATATAGATATTATTATAGGATTAGATTCTCTATTCAAACAAAACGGAGGCATTAACATTACTAAAGACTATGTTAATATTTATAAAATGGCTAGTATTATACCCATTCAATCAGAGTTGTTGAGGAAGCATGGTGACTATCCTAGTAATCTAGAAAATACCCAATGTAACTGTAAAATATTAGGATCATGTAAAAATTAATAGAAGAAAATGAATTAGTAGATCTAATAAAAGAAATAAAAGTAGATAGAGAAATAATAATAGGAAAATAATTATACGACTTAATATTTAGTAACGATATAGAACATTGAATATGTAAACTACAAAAACAAGAAAATATCGGTGATAGAATGAAAAATTTAAAACAAAATGACAATCCAATATGTAAATTATTAATAAAAAATCCAGATTATAAAATAATTGGTTAAGCACTAAAATTTAATCATATAGACATTAAATATTTTATGGATCATATTGACGAATAATTAAAAAATAAATTTATTAGACATAGTGACTCACCACATAGGAGTCCTGCTTTTTTAGTAAGAAACTATAGTGAAATAGTTAGGAAAAAAGTAGAATGGTAATACATTATACAAGATTAAATGATAACACTAAAGACGACTCTTATAATATTCTTAATAAAGATGTTTTAATAAATAATATACAAGGTTGTAGAGTTTTAAGTAAATTTGACTTAAAATAAGGTTTCTACCAAATAAAAATGGAAGAAGCTAGTATTCCCTAGACATCATTTGTATGAAGGATTATTTGAATGGTTAGTAATGTCAATGAGACTTAAAAATACCCCAGGATTATTTAAGAGAATAATAGATAAAATATTTTATGAATTAAGTTATTGTTTAGTATGTGTTGACGATATTCTAGTATTTAGCAAAGATTATAAAGAACATGATGAGTACCATTTACAACAAGTTTTAAATTTTTTTGAACAATATGATTTAATTATTAGCAAAAAGAAAATGGAATTAGGAAAAGAATATATAAAATTTATATGATCCAAAATAGGAAAAGGAAATATAATATTACAAGATCATATTAGTAAAAAGATATTAGATTACAGTATTTGTAAAATTGTAAGCCTTGAAAATTTTGAAATTAATATTATAATAAATACATTCAACTATTGTAGGCTAATAATATTATAATAAATATGTTTAAATATTGTAGGCTTGACTACAGTATTTGTAAAATTGTAAGCCTTGAAAATTGGTGACAACTAATAATCACTAATATTTATGACTATCTCATTTCTATTTGTGAAAATATTACTTTTAATACTTTCTAATAATATTATTTGACCAGATATAAACTTATAGCAAATATTATATTTCTCGTTTAATAATTGGATATGATTGTAAGCCTTGAAAATTGGTGACAACTAATAGTCAGTAATATTTATGACGGTCTGATTTCTATTTTTGAAAATGTCAATTTTAATACTTTATAATAATGTTATTTGACCAGATATAAACTTATAGCTAATATTATATCCCTCGTTTAATAATTAGATATGATGTTCGTTAAGAGCGTTCATTTATTAATAGATCTATATTGTTACTATCTATACTGAGTTGATAGAGTTTATTAGTATACTTTTCTATGTTTCTAGGTACATTCATATATTCTTGACATTTTTAGTAAATAATAACTTCTTATATATAGTTGTTTTTATAGATATGAAAAATACTTGGGTTTTGAGAATAAAATTTATATTCATATGATAGTAGAGTATATATCAAATATTTTTACTGAAACTGCAATTTTTTATTTTTTTTTTAAATCTTCTTATTATGTAAATTTATTATTTTCTCATATAAAATGTGACGTAGAGCTGTAAACAGGGACGGAGGCACATGGTGATTTGTGTAGGCTCTAGCCTATACTGAAGTTTAATAAATAAATTTTTTAGTTCATTGTAACATTAATTTTACTTGGTGAAATGGTAAGTTTCTTCTTTCACCAGTTCCCAAGTTTGAACCGTGCATCATTCTATTTTGTTAAAATTATATTGATTAAGAGGGAAAAATATCTTAGGGGTTCGAATTCATGTCACATGAGGAAATATAAGGCCCACTCAACAATTGAGTTAACACTTACATTTGTTTGATAATTAAAATATTTATATATTATTTTTTTAAAAACGTAAAATAACCATTACACACCAATTAATTTTTAAAAATAAAATAATAATTATCAAGCCCTCTCTGAAAATAATTTCTAGCTCCGTCATTGGCTGTAAATGTGGGTCGTCCCAGCCCACATTTTCGTGCTTCCGAATAATTCAGACTAGGTCCATATTCAATTTGTGTCGGGCCGAGCCGGCCCATATTTGAAAGAGTAAGCCCAGCACGGCCCATGGGCCCTACCCATGTTGTGCCATGTCGAGCCCAAGTCAGGCTGGTTCACTTTCCTTATTTGGGCCCAAATTTGGGCCTATTTTATTATTGCCAAAAAATGTGAAGATGGAGAAATGAACCTTCCACCTCCTCTTAAACAATCAATGGACTTACCATCAAATTAAATACATTTCATTATTTAAATTATAGTTTTAGATATTTTTATATACTTTTTAACAATACTTTACACAAAATTATATCAAAGATAATTATTAGAATTTGAGTACCTACTAATAAATGCTAAAAAAATTAACTCACAAATCTTAAAATAAATTAATATAATTATAAAATATAATCATTGAGAAAAATAATAGACTTTTATTATCATTGTAATTTATATATAATTGACAAATAAAAATTTATTATCATTATTAATGTTAAAATATCGGGCTTTTTATCGTGTCGTGCCGTGTCGTACTCAGGCCCATGTCGTGTCGTGTCGTGCCAATTTTCAATTCATGTCGTGCCTAGCCTAAGCCCATATTTTTTTGTGTCGTTTCGTGCTGTGCTAGAAAGTCTGACCCGCATTTACAGCTCTAATGTGACGTATCTATTTTTTAAAAAATTAATTTTATATTATTATAAATTTCTTGTTTGAATCAAAACTTGAAGGTTCGTGACTAAAAAAAACAGAGACTAATTTACTAATAAAGACAAAATATAGGAAGCGTGCATACAAATAAGCCTAATATTATATATCAGTCCTTTATCTAGTTATAAGAAAAAGGAAAATTAATGCACAAAAATTTTCCATTTGTACTATAACGATTTTTAAATAAAGTCATTAAAATTTAAAATGAACATGTTTAGTAATACACACATAATAAATGTATGTGAAATATTTATATCTATTATGATCCATTACTAATTAGTAAATTTAATTTAATAAGGCTATAAATTGTTTAAAAATACATATAAGCTACTAGTTCAAGAATTAAGAGTACCAACATACCTGGTCATACTTCCTGAATTGATCCGAAGAGTGTATTAATTGATTAGTTTTCAAGTTCTGGAGAAATCCAAGTTTTCTTATTTCAAAAAAACCACCCGATAATTGCTCATTTGAACTAGTTCATCATTTTCTTTAATTTATAGAACTCGATTAACTAAATTATTCATTAAATGTAATATTATAAATGCATGACAGCCGAACAACTACATTATTTTTGTTTGACAGCTCCTACATTATTATTAATAATGTAATAATAAATAACTACATTATTAAATCTACGTACGTAGCTAGCCAATTTGAAATATTATAAAGTGATTTGGGAATATTTATATATGTTTGACTATGAACGTTAATACATATATATCTGTGAAAATTAATTATATATAATTTGACAATGATACATGTATTTAAAACAACGTGTAATGGACGTTAATTTAGTTTTAAAGTTCTAAACATGTTTAAATAAATAAAAGATATTTAATATGTAATATAATGAAATACAATTCTATAGTATATTCAAATATTTATATCAATAATCTGTAATAATTTGTACATATATGATATCGAAATACAACATTAATATAAATATATATTTACATGACTACATGACATATATATAAATTACAATAATATTAAAAAAGAAATTAATAATAGAATAAAATAAGAATAGAAAAATCACAGTGTATCAACTATTTGTAGTTTCTAATGTAAATCTTAATGTCTTTTGGTAAATTTGATAAAGATTTTTTTTTAATTACTTGATTAAAAAAACTATCACAGAAATTGATAAGTATGACATTATTATTTTTAAATAAATATGATTTAATTATTTAAATTATCATAAAATATCTATAAAATATCCTATTTTAATTAATTAATTTATTTTTGTTTAAGTTTATGTTTGTTCTAGTTTTTGAATTTGACAATGATAACAAGAGATTATATATTATATATTTAATATAATATTAATATTATATGTGATTTTTGAATTTAAGTTTGTTGTTATTTTTTTAAAAGGAAGTTTGTTGCTAGTTGATAGTAACTTATATTATATTATATGTTTAATATGATATTATTCTAATACGTGAAGTTTAAATTTCATAAAATTTTATTTAAGTTATAAAATGTGTTGTTTTATTATTTTTAAATAATTATCATTGTAAAATATCTCAAAAATATCAATTTTAATTTGTTTACTTATTTATTTATATAAGTTTAAGTCATGTTTACAATCTACTTTTAAATATTAGAATATAAGAATATTCCATTAAAGTTAACGGAAAAAAAATAAAAAAACGTTAAAACCAATAATTTCTATTATCTACACACTTTTTATATAGAAGAGACATGCAAGCCATGTGCTGCCATTAAATATTATTTTTTAATAGTTGTGTTTTATTTTTATAGCCATAATCAAAATATTTATATATACATATATATATATATACATATACATACATATAATTTTTCATTAGTAGTGATATGCACGTTTGCTTAGTTTAATTTAGAAAATTTATTAATTATTTTAGTAAGTTTTCAAGATATATTGTCATATAAATGTTAAATAAATAAACAATATTATATATAAAAGAATGACACAATAACATATTAAAAGAAAAATTAAACTAAAACATCGTTTATGATTTTTTTTTTTTTTAAATATGATAATATTTCAAATCACAAACTACCATATTTAATGTACAAATGATTCATGATATTATTTAAATCATATCTCAATAATTGGAGGAGAAGCTTGCTTTTTCTTGATAGAAAATAAATGTTATTCTAATTTCTTATGCAGTTACATAGTCATACTATTTCTGCACATAACATCAACATATTTAGAATATCTGTTGTTATTTAATATAAATATATATTTATATAAGTTATATTAAGTAATAAAAAATAACATGTATTCTTTTTAGATATAAATTGTAAATACTAAAATTGGCAATTATTATAGAGATATTTTTTTTATTTAAAAGATGATTTTAAATTTCTTTTATTGGAATTTTCATAATTAATATCTTGAATTAATTTGTAAGGTTTGCTAATAATTCCTTATTTAGTTTGATATTATCACAATATGTTAATAAAAGAATTTGTATCTTGGTTTTATAAAGAAAATATTTAGTGCTTACTCACATTCAATTCTTGAAAATATTTTTCTTTTGATTTTCATGTTGCTCAAGATAATAAACTTCAAGAAATACAATCTTTGAAGTAATTATTTGTTATTTCTATCTTGAGAAATTTGATCTGACACAGGTATTAATTGTCCCTGCAAAATCTGTGTTTGTCATATCAAAATCATCTAAAAATGGAAAATCTTCATTAATCAAGAATATCTTCAAATATTCTTGCTTTTATTAGGAGATTCTTTCTCAGCCTTTCTGAGCACGAAATAGTCTCTATAAATAGGCGTCTAGGGCCTTGAGAAAAAGTTAACTCTTTGGTACATAGTTTGTGAGTAAATTGTAATATTTGTGAGAGTTCAATTTTTGTATTCAAGATCATTGTATTCACGTGATCTTATGGTAAAATGAGTGTTTAGTTTTGTGGTGAGTTTATACCACTTTCATGAGTGAATACACGTTGTAATTTGAACACAATTCTTATAGTCTTCGGGAGAAGATTTTTACAAGCTTTGCGTTGAGAGGATGCAAGCACTCGCTGACCATTGAAAGGAGTTCAAGTGGTTGAGCGTTTCAATCAAGATCAGATTAGTGAAGAGAAGTACAACAAAGTTACGACAAATCTTAAGAGAGAGTCTTGTTTTGTTTAAGTCATTATTTTTTTACTTGTGATTCTTTATTAATTGGTTTTAATCTCTGGGTGTGGCCCCAAGGAGTAGGTTATCCAAAAGGGTTTCTGAACCTTGTAAAAATTCATTGTGTTGTTTATTGTTTTTGCACTGTTTTTATTATGTTCAGTTTCTGTCGTGACAAGTTTATATTCTTTCCCGACAAATCTGAAATATGTTTCAACATTCAATTACCATTCCACATCTTAATTAATTTTCTTGGTTTAATTAATACGGTAATTATTAAAAATAGAATTTCAATTGGTATTAGAGCCAGGTTACTCATTTCTGAGTGTGATCTTGGTTTATTCTGTTTGTTGTTCTTGTTCTTGCAATGTCTTTTTTCACAGAAGGAGGTTCCATAACTCGCCCCCTTTACTCAATGATTCTAAATATCTATAATGAAAAGTTAGAATGAGAGCCTTAATCAAATCTCAAGATGAAAAGGCTTGGAGATCTGCTTTGAATGGTTGGACTCCTCCAGCAGAAATCAATGATATAACTAAGGTAAAATCTGAACTTGATTGGACTGATGGTGAAGATAAACTGTCCAGTTACAATAATAAAGCATTACATGTTATTTTTAATGGTGTTGGTGAATGTTACATTAAATTGATTTCTTCATGTGTTTCAGCCAAAGATCTTGGCAAATCCCTCAAACCCAATTTGAAGGAATTGCTGATGTCAAGTGTTTCTAGGCTTGTTATGCTAACAATAAAATTTGAAAATGAAACGCTCACTGAATTTTATGAAAATTTGTCAGATATTGCTAACGAATATTTTTCTCTCGGTGATAAACTTGAAGAGAATTTTTTGGTTCGAAAAATTGTTTGAGTTCTTCCTGACAGGTTTCAGATTAAGTTCACTGCAATTAAAAAAGCAAAAGATCTGGACAATATAAAAGTATAAGAATTGATGGGTTCACTTTGATGTTTTGAGGTAAACCAACAAATCAGGCAAAAGGGTAAAATAGAAGAAATCAATGAGAAATGTATTGCCTTGAAATCTTCCAGAGAAAAGAAGGAAAGTTCGGATGATGAGATGGATTTGTTAACAAAAAAAATTCAAAAGTACATAAAGAAATTGGGAAACAAAAGGCCATATCCAAAAACCCAAAAGGTCATTTTTCTAAACCCTTTGAAACCAATAAAAAGGGTATTCAGTGCAGGGAATGTGAAGGATTTGGACACATTCATTTTGAGTGTGCCAATAACTTAAAGAAAAATAAAGCCATGGCAGCTACATGGAGTGATCAAGACTTTGAACAGAGTGATGAGGAAGACAATAGTCTTGCCTTAACCTCTGTTCACAAAGGTATGTTTTTTTTTCTCAATCGATTCTAAGGATTTGGTATGCCTTAATAATTCTGTTTAGAATGATGAAGAATCTAACATTGACTCTGATGAATCTCACTTAAATGAGGAATCATTGAAAGATTCTTACAAGATAATGTATGATCAGTGGCTGAAATTCTTCTCTAAGATTCAGTTAATGGCTAGCAATAATAAGAAATCAGTTGAAAAATTAAAGAACTTGAGTTAATTATTGCTTAAAAAAAATCATGAAATTAATTCTTCGAGTAAAGAAATTGATCTTATGCAAAAATGTGTCAAAATCCTTAATCCAAGATATGGAATTTTGGATGATGTTCTCTCTGTAGGAAAAAAAGCTGGTGATTTCAATGGATTAGGATCTAATGGATTTGAATCTTCTAAGAAAACGATTTTTATAAAATATGTGAATTTTCCGTCTGTTGTGACAACTAACCGTTTTGTAGGAACAAGTTGCTCTTCAGAGAACACATAGCTGTCATCTGTTCCAACAGATCTACAACTAAAGTGAATTTTTCCGAAGAAAAACATTGGATAATTTGTACCATTTTGTCATTTTTGTGGTATGAAAGGACACTTAATACCTAAGTATTTTTCTCTGTTGAATTTGTTTAAAAAGAATTATGTTAAACACTTTGGTAGCATTAATAAATTCTTGACCAAAAGAAATTCAAAATAAAAAACAATGTGGGTCAAGAAAAATAACTTAATTTGTTTGGCTACCTTTGCATGTCATAAAACACATGCATATAGTTCATGGTACTTTGATAGTGTTTGTTCAAGACATATGACAGGTAATGACAGCATACTCACCAACTTCAAATCTTTGAAATGTGGAGTAGTAACTTTCGGGGATGGAATGACAGGAAATATTTTAGGAAAAGGTACTCTAAACATTGAATGGTTACCAAAACTGAAAAACGTTCTTCTTGTTGATGGTCTGAAAGCTAACTTAATTAACATAAGCCAAATTTGTGACCAAGGTTTTCTTGTTAATTTTTCGCATGATGAGTGTAATGTTGTAAATCAAAGTGGTGACATTTTTATTAAAGGTTCTCACTCTTTGGATAATTGTTACATATTCGCACAAAAACTCACATGTCATGCATCATCTTCCAGTTTTAATAATACTGATTTGTGGCATGAAAAACTTGGACATATAAATTTCAAAAATTTGAAAAAGATTGCTAATGAAGGTCTCATCCGTGGTATACCCAATCTGGGTAAAGAATCACCTGGTAAGTGTGAATAATGTGAATTGGGAAAACATTTGAAAGTTTCCCATAAAGCTCTATATGATATATTAATACTTCAAATGTGTTGGAATTATTGCATATGGATCTCATGGGTCCTATACAGGTTGAAAGTATTAATGGTAAGAGATACATTTTTGTCTATGTGGATGATTTTTCTAGATTTACTTGGGTAGATTTCTTAAGAGAAAAATCAGATACATTTGAAGCTTTCCAAACTATATGTACAAGACTAAGAGTTGAAAAAAATTGTAACATTGGAGAGATTGTAAGAATACAAAGTGATAATGGTAAGGAGTTTGAAAAATCAATTTATGATGAATATTGTAAATATTTAGGAATTTTGCATGAATTTTCTGCGGCCAAAACCCCATAATAAAATGGGGTAGTGGAACGGAAAAATCGTACCTTACAAGAAATAGATAGAGTTATGCTGAATAGCAAAAAACTTACAAAGAAATTATGGGCTGAAGCAATTAACACTACTTGCTAGACAATTAATTGTGTTTTTCTGTGTACAGGTACAAATAAAACTCCTTATGAGATTTTGAAAGGTAGAAAAACCAATGTCAATTATTTTCATGTCTTTGGGTGCCTTTGTTATATTCTTAGAGATCGTGAGAATCTAGGGAAATTTGATGCCAAAAGAGATTTTGGAGTTTTTCTTGGTCATTCCAATAATAGTAGGGCCTATCGTGTTTATAACATGAGAACCCAAACTATTATGGAATCTGCTAATGTGGTTGTTGATGATCTAAAAGATTTTTTTGAGTACTCCCACCAGGAAGAAATCGACAGGTTCATTGATATTCAACAACATAAAGGGATACCAGATCTGACAGAAGATCGTTCAGAGGCGACAACAGCTGTTGATGATGTATCAGACATAGATTCTGTCGTGACAAAAACTGAATGAACAGAGAAGGAAAGTTTAGTTAATACTTCTGACTCCATTAAAACAGAACCCTCAACCAGAGTAAAAAAGAATCACACTTCTGATCTCATTTTGGGAAATATTGAAGAGAGTATGTTCACTCGAAAGAGGTATGTAATCTTGGTTCAATTGTTTTGCTTTACTTCTACATTTGAACAAAGAAACGTGAAGGAAGCCTTAAATGATGAACCATGGATTAATGTTATGCAAGAATAGCCAGATGAACTCACAAGGAATGAGGTATGGATCATTGTCCCTAAATCGAGCCATACTAATGTTATAGGTACAAAATGGATATTTAAAAACAAAACTTATGAATTTGGCACCATAATAAGAAATAAAGCTAGGCTAGTTGCATAGGGGTACACTCATGCTGAAGAAATTGAATTTAATGAGACATTTTCCCCTGTTGCAAGACTTGAATTCATAAGATTATTGCTAGCTATTTCATGTGTTCATGGTTTTAAATTATTCCAAATGGATGTCAAATCTGCTTTTTTAAATGGATTCTTGAATGAAGAGGCTTATGTTGAGCAAACCAAAGGGTTTGAGGATCCTCACTTTCCTAATCATGTTTTTAAGCTGCAAAAAGCTTTGTATGGGTTGAAACAAGCCCCTCGGGCAGGTATGAGAGACTAACCCATTTTTTGGTCTCAAAGGGGTACAAGAGAGGGGGAGTAGACAAGACATTTTTTATCAAAAATATTGATACCAATATTATGATAGCTCAAATATATATTGATGATATAGTGCTTGGTTCTACTAATGACTTTTTAGTGCAGGAATTTGTTGAACAAATGCAGGAAGAGTTTGAGATGAGCATGGTGGGAGAGCTAAATTTTTTCTTAGGGCTCCAAGTTAAGCAGTAAGATGAGGGAATTTTCATTGCATAAAGAAAGTATGCTAGAAATTTGGTGAAGAGATTTGGGCTCGATGCATCTAAACTTGCTAAAACTCCTGTGGGAACCACTGTCAAACTATCTAAAGATGAGAATGGGACAAAAGTCGATCCAACTCTTTATAGGAGTATGATTAAGAGTCTTCTATACTTAATAGCTAGTCGTCCAGACATCAGTTACGGTGTTTGAGTATGTGCCGCTTCCAAGGGAACCCCATGGAGTCTCATGTGACTGATGTAAAAAGAATTATTCGTTATATCAATAATACTCTTGAATTAGGCAGTTGGTACTCCAAAGAAACAAACTCTAACCTTGTGTGTTATAGTGATGCAGATTGGGTAGGAAACAGTGATGACCACAAAAGTACAAGTAGTGATTGTTTTTACTTAGGAAACAATTTGGTTTCCTAGCATAGTTAAAAACAAAACTCCATCTCATTGTCAATAGTCGAGGCTAAGTACATAGCTTCTGGAAGCTGTTGTACTCAACTTTTGTGGATGAAACAATTGTTAGCTGACTATGGGTTTGATCTAAAAACTTTAACCATTTTTTGTGATAATACAAGTGCTATTAATGTCTCCAAAAATCTTGTTCAACACTCTTGCACCAAACATATTGACATTCATCATCATTTTATCAGGGAACTTGTTGAAAAAAAAACTCTGATTTTAGAATATGTTCAGACTAACAAATAAATTGCAGATATTTTTACTAAAGCTTTAGACACGGTCAGATTTGATTCCCTCAGGAAATCCTTGGGGGTTTGTTTTATTTTAAATTTCCAATAATTGATTGTCTTGCCTTGCATATGTGAATGTCTAAATCTCCTGTCCTGTTTGGAAGAAGTTTGTTGACCATATTTTTCAATTTTTGGAAAATAAACTTTATAATTTCTATACTTTGTGAGGAATAAAAACTATATTTGAAAAAGTTGAAGACCCTCCAATTTATATTTGATCAAGTCATTATGTCCATTTAAGTATGAGAATTCCTTAATCCAGTTTCTTTTTCAGGCCGCATTATGGAAAAGAGCTACCTATACTGATGTGTGAAAGTTGACACTAAGTAAGTTGGTACCAGGTAATTAGCAATTATATTGGAGGATACTCTACTAGTGTAAAGGGCTACCATCGGTATAAGAGTTATAGCCTCCATTTATGGTTACAATTTGAAAAAGGCTACAAGCGGAACATGAGCAATGACCCTAGCTTTAAAAGGCCAAAAAGAAACACCAAATTGATTTCACATGCACACACAAATGCCTGTTGACTAGATTGTGTAAGAATGTTGTAAGACTCATAGTCATAATGAATTGATTAAAATATTTTTTGAGATTGGTATATTCTTTTTCGAATTATTGTTATCATTATCCCTTAGTATTTTAATTATAATTCATTTTTCTAATTTTTAAAGAAAATGGTTATCTTGTTACATGGACACATATACTATGACAAATTTAACCTTTTATTTTCGGTGATTTTTCTTTGAAATAAAAAAATCAATTCCTTGTTGATCGAGTACTAAAGACAAATCAAATTTGAAACAAAAAATAAATAAATGCAATTTACTTATTTTATCTCATTATATTCAAAATCTTGTAAAAGTTTCCAATTTTGAGGTGTGAGAGAATATTTTTTAAAAATGAGATATTTTGGCATTCGTCTAACGCCCTGCTAATTAGGGTCCATTACCAGGTGTGTTTTGAAACCAGTGCTGGACTTACCAACAAGTCATTTGGACTAAACATGTGATTAACCACTAAGGTTTGGGTACTAAAAACTTTTGATCATTTCATAAACATTTTCATTAAGTTAAAGATAAGTTCTTTACATGGGATCCCAAAAACATTAGTTAAGAAGTCTGTTACAAAACTCAGATTACACATTAAGCCGTCCTAAGCGGCAAAAGCTGCGTTTAACCCTAGTTCTTCTGAGCATCTCGACCGTGGTGGTCGAACGGACCGCATATGTACATATCACTGCTAACGCCCTCCAACTCATGGTTGGTCGAGCATCTCTTTACCTTTACCTGCACCACAAAGCACCTGTGAGCCAAAGGACTCAGCAAGAAAACTTAATTAACAGTTCCGTGAATAAAACCACCATCAAACAGTGATAACTGATTCCAGTACATCCACTAAACTCAATTGGAGACCATAGAGTCACACAAGTGCATGCTGCACTTCCTTTCAAGTTGTTGGCATCCAAGCCGGTCAAGTGCATGTTGCACTCCCAGGGTAGCCAAGCCATGATGGCCTGCACTCCACGTGCGTTATGCCAATCTTAGCTTATAAACTAAGTCCCTTATACCCTTGACTTATAAGTCAAGCCACCACGTGCCTCCAACTTGTAAGCTGAAGCTTTGAGATTCTTAACTAGTAAGAATCTCCCAGAACCCATCAAATTCTCAACTAATAAGTTGATCTCCATTTAACACCCTTGTGATACCCTAGTTTATAAACTAAGCCTCACATTCATACAAGCAGTCTCATATTCCATATAGCACACTTAACAGATAATCACACCATGCATTATAATACATCCACTCAACAGTTATAAGCATAATCATAATTATGCATGTTACAGCATACCTAATCAGACATTCACAACATAATCATAATCATGTTCATCTACTTAACTGAGCTCTAAGCATGCATTCACATAACAGGTGCAGTTTTCTTACCTTTGGTCCGAATGTGGGTTACTAGCAACAACCCTCCGAGCACGATCCCCGATTCAAGCCCTTAGCGAAAACCTAGTCACAACTGCGATAAAGAAGTTCTCATCAATAATAGAAAAATAACAACTTCCAGATCAACTCTTAGCCTCCGAGACATTGAATTCCACTTAACAACGAAGTAGGATCGATCCTAAGCCCAAACAGTTAAGTTCCCATTCTAAAAAATCTCATTTAAGCCAAAATTCCCCTTAAGAGACGCGGCCCCTTCCAACCGAGTCGCGACCCGCCTCTAAATCCAGAGGCGGCCTCCCTGGAAACCAACGCACGTCGCGGCGTGCCCCTAAGGCGCCGCGGCCTGCCCTTGCATCTGCGCCCTACGGGCCTAATTTCTCCTTCGCAGGCCGCGACTCACTATAAAAGAGCCATGGCTCATCACCACAAACCCATAATTTTTTGGGTTTTTCTGCAACCGAACCCAGCCAAAACTCACTAAATTCCTCCCCAACCTTCCAATTAAATCCCCAACAACAATATACCTCTTACCAGCAATCAAACTCAACCAATTACTAAACCAAACTCATCACAATCTCAAAACCCAATCTCCCAATTAACAAACATGCATGAACATATTTCCTCTAAATATTCAGCAAGCTAACCAACTAATTCAATTCAAGATTCTTACCTCAGCTGTGATGAAAACGCCCTTGAGCTAATCCCCAAGCCTAACACCTAGTTTCCCCAAGCCTTGATCTTCTTCAATTCTACAAAAACTCTTCAAGCGTCCTTGGCACCTAGAATAAACGAGAGAGAGAAGGAGAGCTGTTGAATTCCCTTTTTCTTGAAATTTCCTAAACTTTCTGTGTATATCCCTGCCAACTAAATTCTATGCTTTAGTGGAAAAGACTAAGTTACCCTTTGCTCTAAGCTTATACCTCAAATATCTATAAGGGAAATTTTGTCATTTGCCTTAAATCACGCTATCCACAATTTGCATCCTATAATTCCCGCCACTTCCATTACTCTCACACAATTACCAATAATTCCCCATTACCCACTAATTCCCAGCAATGTACTAAGTTACTAGAATACACCCCAAACCCGGTATTTAGACCCCGTTGTGACTTTTTTGCTAACTTGCTCATCGAGACCGCCTCTCGTCGAGTAACCCAAATATATCCACATAATAATGTTGTCCCAATCACATAAACACATATTCACATATTTAATATCTTTAAAATACAAGCATAATTATATTATAATATAATTCACATAACAACTCAATTATTGCCTCCCGGCCCCTTAATCCAGGCACTAAGCCCAATTAGGAAATTTGGGATGTTACAACTATCCCCTCCTTATAGGAATTTCGTCCTCGAAATTTTACCTGAACAGCTCGGGATACTGATCCCGCATAGTTGACTCCAACTCCCAGGTTGCCTCCTCGACCTTACTGTTCCTCCATAATACCTTCGCCAAAGGTATAACTTTATTTCTCAGGACCTTGTCCTTCTTGTCTAATATCTGGACTGGCTGTTCCTCGAAGGACAAATTTGACTGCAGCTCTAGATCATCATAACCCAGCACATGAGTCTCATCAGAAACATACTTCCGTAACATCGAGATATGAAACACGTTGTGCACAGCTGACAACGCCGGAGGTAATGCCAACCAATAGGCTACCTGATCGATCCTTTCCAGGATCTCAAATGGTCCTACGAACCTAGGGCTCAGCTTGCCCTTCTTGCCAAATCTTCTCACCCCTTTGAATGGTGAGACTCAAAGGAAGACATAGTCTCCCACCTAGAACTCCACATTCCTATGCTTTGGATTCGCATAACTTCTCTGTCTACTCAGCGATGCGAGCATCCGAGCTCTGATCTTCTCTATTGCTTCATTGGTCCTCTGAACTGCTTCGGGACCTAAGTATCTGCGTTCACCCAACTCATCCCAATGTATAGGTGATATGCTCTTCCTACCATACAACATCTCATAAGGAGCCACTCCTATGGTCGCCTGATAGCTATTGTTGTAGGAAAACTCTATCAGGGGTAAATACTTACTCCAAGACCCCTCAAAATCCAGTACACATGCTCTCATCATGTCCTCCAGTATCTGGATAGTTCTCTTAGATTGACCATCGGTCTGAGGATGATACGTTGTACTGAACTTCAGTTGCGTGCCCATTGCCTTCTGCAAACTTCCCCAGAACTTGGAAGTAAACAATCGGCCTCGGAGCTCCATGAAGATGTACTCTCTTTGACATAAAGATCCACATACTGATCAACAGTATAAGTTGTCCTCACTGGTAGAAAGTGAGCTGATTTAATGTATCTGTCCACTATTACCCATACTGAGTCATGCTGATCCACTGTCCTAGGCAAGCCCACCACAAAATCCATTGCGATGTCTTCCCACTTTCATTGTGGAATGTCTAAGGGCTGTAACAGTCCTGCAGGTCTCTGATGTTCAACTTTGATCTGCTGACACGTCAGACACTTGGCTACATACTTAGTTACATCACCCTTCATCCCCGGCCACCAATACCAAGTTCTTAAGTCCGGATACATCTTGGTGGTACCGGGATGCAAGGAATATGGGGTGGTATGAGATTCATCCAGAATCTCTCACCTAATAACAACATCCATCGGAACACATATCCGACCCTTGTATCTTAGCAGGCCCATGTCCGATATAGAATAGTCCCTAGCTGCTCCAGCTAAAACATCCTCTCTAACCTTTACCAACTGTGGTTCTCGCAACTGACTCTCCTTTATCCTCTCCAAGAGAGTAGACTGCAGGGTAATGTTGGCCAACTGGCCCACTACTAACTCAGTCCCTACCCTAGTCATATCCTCAGCTAACTCCCTGGATATCTGTCTCACACTATACTACTACCCTGGACCTCTCTGACTTAGGGCATCAGGCACTACATTGGCTTTACCTGGATGATAAAGAATATCGAAGTCATAGTCTTTCACCAGCTCCAACCACCACCTCTACCTCATATTCAAGTCCTTCCGCGTAAAGAAATACTTGAGGATCTTGTGATCTGTATATATCTCACACTTCTCCCCATAAAGGTAATGCCTCCAAACCTTCAATGCAAAAACCACCGCCGCCAACTCCAAATCATGAGTTGGATACCTCTGCTCGTAATCCTTTAACTGTCATGACGTATAAGTAATCACCTTCTCTGCCTGCATAAGGACACAACCTAGTACCTGCCTCGAGGCATCACAGTAAACCATAAATTTACCTTGACCAGTCGGGAGACTCAAGACTGGAGCGGTAATCAAACGCCGCTTCAACTCTTGGAAGCTGTTCTCACATCTATCTGACCATATAAACTTCTGGTTCTTATGTGTCAACTCTGTCAATGGAGATGAAATTCTGGAGAATCCTTCCACAAATTTCCTATAGTAGCCTGCCAACCCAAGAAAGCTTCTAATATCTGAGGCATTCCTTGGCCTTGGCCAATGCTTAACAGCTTCAATCTTAGATGGATCCACCTTGATCCCATCCCTACTAACAATATGACCCAAAAATGTCACCTGCGGTAACCAGAACTCACACTTCTTAAACTTCGCAAATAACTTGTGTTCCCTCAGTCTCTACAAGACTAACCTGAGATGTTGCTCATGCTCCTCCTCTGACTGTGAATAAGTCAAGATGTCATCAATGAAGACTATCACGAACTGATCTAGATAATCCTTGAACACCCTGTTCATTAAGTCCATGAAAGCTGCCGGAGCGTTGGTCAAACCAAATGACATAACGAGAAACTCGTAGTGCCCATATCTAGTACGAAAAGCTGTTTTAGGTATGTCTTCATCCTTAATTCTCAACTGGTGATAACCAGATCGAAGATCTATCTTTAAGAATACCATTTTACCTTGTAGCTGATCAAATAAATCATCTATCCTTGGTAGGGGATACTTGTTCTTGATGGTCAACTTATTCAGTTCTCTATAGTCTATACACATCCTCAGTGTACCGTCCTTCTTCTTCACAAACAACACCGGTGCACCCCATGGTGAGAAACTGGGTCTAATAAAACCCAAATCCAACAACTCTTGTAACTGCACCTTGAGTTCCTTCAACTCAGCTGGGGCCATTCTGTAAGGTGCCCTAGACACTGGTTTTGTCCCTGATGCCAGCTTAATAACAAAGTCAATCTCTCGGTACGGTGGTAACCCTGGTAGATCCTCTGGAAACACGTCCAGAAATTTACAGACCAACCTAGTCTCTGATGGTCCCACTGGCATGATGTAACGACCCAAAATCGCTAATAAGGCTTAAGGGCCTTGATTAGCGTGCCTGGAGGGCATGATGGGATTTATGTGTGACTTTGATGAGTTAAATGCATGGTTATGATTTAAAGCATGTTATATTACTAATTGAACATTCGAGATGCATGACTACGTGGTTAGTATGCATGTTAGGTGAAATAAATATGCATGTAGACCCCGTTTGCATGATAGGGGTAAACTGGTAATTTTAGCCCACTGAGGGCATATATGTGATAATTGTATTCTGTAATTTGTACCACGTGAGTGTGGTGTTTTTATTGTGATGCACGTGCCGAGACAGTCCTAGAGAGCTAGTTTACTTAAGAGTCACAACAGGATTTCTATACCCGGCTCGGGAGGAGCCTAGGGCACCTTGGGAATTCTATGTTTAAGTTGAGGTTTAGCGTGTAATGGTTATTGGTGATTGAGTAACCTGGGTAACCGTTAGTTACTGCTGAGAGTAACAAGTTTAGGTGAAATAAATGGTAGAAATGAAATAGAAGTAAAAGGACTTAAGTGCCCTTGAGGTTTAGTTAGGAAAGGATAGGCAAGGAGGGGTAAAATGGTCATTTTGGCTGGGAATTTGATATATGGCAGCTGGGTTATATGGGGTACTCGGTTTAGGCTTAGCCATTTGAGGGTTTTGTTAAAATTAAGAGAAGAAATCTAGAAGAGAATGAGAGGAAGAAAGGAGCTGAAAATTGGGTAATTTAGGAGATGAATCAAGAGGTTTTGGCTTGAAGTTGGATTTGGAGAGGGCTCATTGTTGAATTCTTGATTGAGGTAAGATTTTTAAACATCCTTGGGTTTTCCTTTCTGTTGTGGTTTAAGATTTTGGAGGCATGGTTTAGGTTTTTCAAGCTTGGGTTGTGTTTTTGGCCTTTGGGTTTGAGTTTCTGAAATTTGAAATCAAATGGGTGATTTTGGGTGTGATTGTGTTATTGAGTTGGGTTATGATGTTTATGGGTTGATGTATGGTCTATTTGGAGTTTTGATATGGTTTTGGGGCTTAGGTTGGAGTTTGGGATGATTTGGGATTGTTTTAGTTCGGGAAAAACGCAAGAGAAAACCCAGAAAATCTGGGTTCGCGTATGAGCGCCGCGGCCCTGTTCTTGGGCGCCGCGGCGCGAGGTTGCATCAAGAGGAGGTCAGGCTGCTGGGCGCCGCGGCCCTTGAGGGGAGTGCTGCGGCCCTAGGCCATTTTGGCAGGCAAAGGTTTTTAGGGCTTTTGCCCGGGGACTCGGGGGATGGTTCCAATGTATCGTTTTAGGGAATTAGAGGTTCCGAGAGTGCGGGATTGGTCCCGGGAAGTGGTTTTGGGTTGGTTAGTATTAAAGAGTGTTTTATGTGTGTTGTGACTAGGATTTCAGAGAGGCTCGTGCTTGAGGACCGTGCTTGTGGCCTTGGTGCATCGGAAAGCTCGGAATACAGGTAAGAAAACTATAACGCTCGTAGGATGGGGCATGGGCCCATAGTGTGATTGCGGGGCACGACCCTATATTGCATGTTGCATGATGAGATGATTGCAGGGCACGACCCTATATTGCATTACATGTTAGGGTGCAGATTTAAATTAATTGATATTTGTTTGAATGTTGTTTGATTTATGCTATATATATGATTATAGTGAAATGAACGGCTATGGCCGAGGGCGGCAAGGCCGAGAACGGCAGCGGGGCCGGAAGTAACACTTAGCACATGGGATGCTTATGGTCAGGGCAGGGCCCGGGACCCAGAGGATATGTGTGAGATCCTTGCGGTGAGGACCGATACCCCAGGGCTTTGGTAAGGTTTCTGGGGCGGCATGGCCGTGTTTGCTCAGTCTAATGGTTGACTTTTATGTATGTGAATTATCTGTTATGATAAATTGTATAAATGCATATGTTATGTTCTGCATGAGTTTTCTTGCTGGGCTTCGGCTCACGGGTGCTCTGTGTTGCAGGTAAGGGCAATGACTGAGTCAATCAACCATGAGTACGGAGAGCGTGAAGCAGCGCGTACATGTTTGGCCTGCCCGACTGCTTTGGTTGGGGGTTTATTCGAAAATGGCTGTAATAATCTATGATTTTATGATTTCTCAACTGTAACCTTATTTCAAGATGTAATTAGTTTTCAAACCTCAATTTGGGATCCCAAATGTTTAATAATAGAAGTTTTAATGGAACGACGCATTTTCAAAGATTACAGCCTTAACTTTTAATTAGTCACACTTTTGTTTCAAAACCTCGGTTAGCGAGTTCATTGCACACTGTTTTGTCTTAAAAACTCACTTAGTAACGGCTCTAAGGAAGTAGGGCGTTACACATGACCTGCGTGGTATCCACCACACTGGCTAAGAAACCTATGCAACCTTCTCGTAGTAGGTCCCTAGCCCTCATTAATGAAATCATAGGCATTCGGGGTCCATGCACAGTGCCAACAAATACAAAAGGTTCCTCACCCTCAGGTTCAAAAGTTACCATCTTCTTCTTGCAATCAATGGTTGCTCCATATCTAGTCAGCCAGTCCATCCCCAAAATCATGTCAAAATCAGTCATGGCTAATTCTATCAAGTCAACTGCTAGCTCTCTACCATCTACCATCACCGGTAAAGACCTAATCCACCTCCTGGAAACCACCAACTCCCCAGTGGGTAACAATGTCCCAAATCCCACAGCATAATACTCACAAGGCCTACACAAACTATCAACAACCCTACTAGATACATATGATTATGTAGCACCTGTAATGACCCAACTACTCTAGACTTTTGGACCATTAACGAAAACTATACATAAACACTAATTCTTAATAACACTTACAAGTGATAAGATCATAACTTTATTAAAACTTTGAAAAAAAAAGGGTCAAACTTACATAAAATTTAAGTTAGGATATGGGATCCCATTGTTTTAAAATCAAAACTTGACATAATGATAATTAAAAAGAGATTACATAATAAAATGCGGAACAATACATATAAAACCCATAAGAAACAAAAAACTACATCCTCGAATCGAAACTCTCGGCTCTTTGAATCCATTCCGCCTCAATACACATTCCCTAAGCTGCCAAGAACCTTACCCGCCACTAAAACTATTTCCTGCACATATAAACAAAAAGGAGTGAGCCTAATGCCTGCAAGGAAAAATCTAACATATAGCCATATACATAAAAATTCATAATGCAACATAAAACATACTATAACACTTATGTCACATACATACTATAATGGCCATTATTACTTGGGGTCCCATAAACTAAGCAAGTCATATGCCCATTAGATTAGTGGGGTTTTGCTAGCTAAGCAAGTCATATGCCCATAATCTATTTGGGGCTTGTTAGTTGTATAGGTCATATGCCTAAGTCTACAATCATACTTAACATAACGTATTACATAACATAAAATCATAAGACAACATATAAAAGCATATAACACATAAATCCTATCCTATTTTCCTTACCAAAATAACCGGGATATGGGAACTGATTTGGGACCTTGGAACACTCCTAAAAACCATTTATAATATGGTGAGTATATTGAAGAAAAGGGATGAAAGTGAAAAAGGGACTATGCTATCAAAATATACTTACCAAAAACCTTGTGCTTAAGAACTTGGATTTCCTAACCAAGAATAAGAATAAGGTTAGAATGAGTAGAAGACTATGAGAATTTTTAAAGAACATAATATAGAAATGGACTAGAGTTTGGAAATACCTTGAAGAATTATATGACCAATCTAAACCTTGAACCGAAATGTGAATAAACCTTACTTCCCCAAGTGTTTAGTAAGCTTGTAGTGATCAAGCTTATAATTCCCAACCCAATTGTTTACACTCTCACACTCACCTAGTAACTTGCAGCCTCTGAACTTAGAGTAATAGATGAATAAATGGCTGGGTACTAGGTCTTATTTATAGAGTTTAGGAATGAAAAGATCTTCATTTAACTTGAATAAAAATAATGGCTTTTTAAGTGAAAATAATTTGAATTATCGTTCAGCAGAGGCTGAAGACTCGTTCAAAAAGATGCTGGACTCATCAAGAGGTTGAAGGTTTGAATGGAAAATGTTTTTGAAAACTTTCAAAATATGCTGAGAGGGGCGATATATCGCCCCTTGTAGGCGATATATCGCCTGGGCCAGTATGCCCGAGGGAATCGTGCAACGTTTCATGTTTTTCGTATCTTCGTGATGCAATATATCGCCCCCTATAGCTGCGATATATTGGCATATGCTGATTATTTAAACACGAAATTACACATTTTTAGCTTAATTTCGATTGAGTAAACAACCTTGACTAAGCCCTCTAACATTTTCAAAGCTGTTGACTGACCTTAGAGTATTCAAATTTTAACCTTAATAAATTTAATCCTCAAAATACTTAATCAGTAATAAACCCATACATAACATGTGCTATTATCTAATTGGTTCTTATCTAAACCTTATAGTATAATAAATATTATCCTCAATATCAGTCATATTAATCAAACCTTCGGTTAAAATTAATATTCCTAAACTATAGGTTAAACTTAGAAAATCTACAAGTACTACTATGAGTGTCCAAATAAATCCCAGTTTGAACCAAAAATCCACAGTCATAAAGATAATACTATTATTACTATTATACTACTATCTAACTTAGCTAAGTAAAGTTCTTGGACACTACAGCACCAAAATCAATCAACACAGAATAAGGTATTCCAGCACTAGAAAGCTAACCTGTGACCACTGAAGGCCTAGCCTCAGCCTCAACCTGTGTCAGTGCAAATACTCGAGCCAGAGTCACGCTATCTGGCTTCTTAAGTTCTTCTTTCTTCAGTCTTGGGCAATCTTTCTTCAGATGCCCCACAAGTCCGCTTACAAAATAGGCCTTCACCCGACACTCACCCATATGACATCTCTTGCACCTGACACATTCTAGATATGTCTTCCAGTTCTCATTGGCGCTCTGGAGGCCAATCTGTGCAACCTATGGCCTCCTATGGACGTAATCATAGCCATCCACTGCTCTACCTTAAGTGGATCAGCGCTACCCTCGAATACCAGAGGGTGTTGCTTCCTGAACCGCTCATATACCAACTGCCAACAGTTCTCCAACTCTGTCTGCTGCTGTACGGCCGGTACTGAAGCAGCAGATGGGGCCCCTGAGGCAACGTTCCCAACTGGAACCTGTTGTTGCCTTAATTGTAATATCTCCTAATTCTGCCTCTGTAATTGAGCTTGCAAGTCTGCAAGCACCTGTTGCCAATTCTCAGGGGCTGGCGGAGGGTTCTAACCCTGATCATTACTTTCGGCCTGATTTCCAGCGCTGTCTGGCTCATTGGATTGCCCTGGAAGCATACTTCCAAGTCTATCTGTAATCAATGACTCAGCTTATCAGGCAGTAATAACAGTATCCCACATCAACCCATGGTTCAAAACCGATCGAATAAGAATCCACATGCATTGATAATGCTAATAAGCATCCCAATAATTCACACCCAGAAGTCATGCTAATAAGCAGAGAAATTCATGGCATCATCTAAACAAAAATGCTAATGAGCATGTTCTTTGGCATGCATAACCACATAACAATGTTAATAAACATTTTCCTTAAGCATACTACGGCGCTAATAATCATCCTCTATCCAAGGTACACATATAACAGCGCTAATAAGTGTTTCTGACATTTATCAAGTTCAATGACGCTAATAAGAAATCCTACAACATTTCAAATATCTATCATGCTAATAAACACATTCTCAGCCTACATGTAGTAGTCAAGGGCCAAGCCCTATCAGAATAGCTCATGCTTCTTATTCAAACCACCAGGTAAAGCACACATAATTCATTTAAGCATGTATACACATAATTATAGTAATAGTTACCCAACCATGAGTCGAGCTTGTCTTTAGTAGTGAATGTACATGCCCAGTCAAACATCAGGAACCCTTAAACCTTGGCTGCTCTGATACCACATTGTAACGCTCTGCTAATTAGGGTTCATTACTAGGTGTGTTTTGAAACTAGTGCTGGACTTACCAACAAGTCATTTGGACTAAACATGTGATTAACCACTAAGGTTTGGGTACTAAAAACTTTTGATCATTTCATAAACATTTTCATTAAGTTAAAGATAAGTTCTTTACATGGGATCCCAAAAACATTAGTTAAGAAGTCTATTACAAAACTCAGATTACACATTAAGCCAACCTAAGCGGCAAAAGCTGCGTTTAACCCTAGTTCTTCTGAGCATCTCGACCGTGGTGGTCGAGCGGACCGCATATGTACATATCACTGCTAACGCCCTCCGACTCATGGTTGGTCGAGCATCTCTTTACCTTTACCTGCACCACAAAGCACCTGTGAGCCAAAGGACTCAGCAAGAAAACTTAATTAACAGTTCCGTGAATAAAACCACCATCAAACAGTGATAACTGATTCTAGTACATCCACTAAACTCAATTGGAGACCATAGAGTCACACAAGTGCATGCTGCACTTCCTTTCAAGTTGTTGGCATCCAAGCCGGTCAAGTGCATGTTGCACTCCCAGGGTGGCCAAGCCATGATGGCCTGCACTCCACGTGCGTTATGCCAATCTTAGCTTATAAACTAAGTCCCTTATACCCTTGACTTATAAGTCAAGCCACCACGTGCCTCCAACTTGTAAACTGAAGCTTTGAGATTCTTAACTAGTAAGAATCTCCCAGAACCCATCAAATTCTCAACTAATAAGTTGATCTCCATTTAACACCCTTGTGATACCCTAGTTTATAAACTAAGCCTCACATTCATACAAGCAGTCTCATATTCCATATAGCACACTTAACAGATAATCACACCATGCATTATAATACATCCACTCAACAGTTATAAGCATAATCATAATTATGCATGTTACAGCATACCTAATCAGACATTCACAACATAATCATAATCATGTTCATCTCCTTCACTGAGCTCTAAGCATGCATTCACATAACAGGTGCAGTTTTCTTACCTTTGGTCTGAATGCAGATTACTAGCGACAACCCTCCGAGCACGATCCCCGATTCAAGCCCTTAGCGAAAACCTAGTCACAACCGCGATAAAGAAGTTCCCATCAATAACAGGAAAATAACAACTTCCAGATCAACTCTTAGCCTCTGGGACATTGAATTCCACTTAACAAGGAAGTAGGATTGATCCCAAGCCCAAACGGTTAAGTTCCCATTCTAAAAAATCTCATTTAAGCCAAAATTCCCCTTAAGAGCCGCGACCCCTCCCAGCCGAGCCGCGGCCCACCTCTAAATCCAGAGGCAGCCTTCCTGGAAACCAACGCGCGCCGCGGCCCGCCCCTGCATCCGCGCCCTGCGGGCCTAATTTCCCCTTCGCAGGCCGCAGCTCATCACCACGAAGCCAGAATTTTCTGGGATTTTCTGCAACCGAACCCAGCCAAAACTCACTAAATTCCTCCCTAACCTTCCAATTAAATCCCCAACAACAATATACCTCTTACCAGCAATCAAACTCAACCAATTACTAAAATAAACTCATCACAATCTCAAAACCCTATCTCCCAATTAACAAACATGCATGAACATATTTCCTCTAAATATTCAGCAAGCTAACCAACTAATTCAATTCAAGATTCTTACCTCAGCTGTGATGAAGACGCTTTTGAGCTAATCCCTAAGCCTAACACCTAGTTTCCCCAAGCCTTGATCTTCTTCAATTCTCCAAAAATTCTTCAAGCCTCCTTGGCACCTAGAATAAACGAGAGAGAGAAGGAGAGTTGCTGAATTCCCCTTTTCTTGAAATTTCCTGAACTTTTTGTGTATATCCCAGCCAGCTAAATTCTATGCTTGAGTGGAAAAGACTAAGTTACCCTTTGCTTTAAGCTTATACCTCAAATATCTATAAGGGAAATTTTGTCATGTGCCTTAAATCCCGCTATCCACAATTTGCATCCTATAGTTCCCGCCACTTCCATTACTCTCACACAATTACCAATAATTCCCCATTACCCACTAATTCCCAGTAATGTACTAAGTTACTAGAATACACCCCAAACTGGGTATTTAGACCCCGTTGTGACTTTTTCGCTAACTTGCACATTGGGACTGCCTCTCGTCGAGTAACCCAAATATATCCACATAATAATGTGGTCCCAATCACACAAGCACATATTCACATATTTAATACCTTTAAAATACAAGCATAATTATATTATAATATAATTCACATAACAACTCAATTATTGCCTCCCGGCCCCCTAATCCAGGCACTAAGCCCAATTAGGAAATTTGGGATGTTACAATTAGGTTACCCATTTTCAAACTTACCTCATTTGTTCAAAAAATTCTCTATATGTTTGGATTCTCTTTGGCTTTGAAGTTCTAAGTGTTCTTGCTCCTCTTTCTCGCTCACTTGTGGCCAAGTTTATGGGTTTTTGTTCTTTGTGTGTCTCTTTTTGTTTGTCTTTCAGCATCCATGAAGACCCGAGGCCGTGGTTCCACCTCCAAACATGTGAAGTCTCGAAAGGGGATAGTTCCTAAGATGGTTCCCTCAGTCACTCCTCCCATTTTAGCTTTGATCCCACCTGTTGTTGCTTCATCGTCTCCAGCTGCCTCTGCTCCTACAAGCTGACGGCCCAAAACCACAACAAGGAAAAATTTCCTTGCGCTTCCAGGCACTGAGGGATCTCCATTGGTTGAGGCCTTTAGTAAAGGAGTGACCTTTCCCATCCTTAATGTGCAACAAACCCTAGCCTCGGCGGTTCCACTCGCCTCATCCGTAGGTCCTGCCAACAAAAGCTCTCCTTGCCTTCAAGCTACACAATCTGTCTCCACCGAAGGCGAGACCGATCCCTCTGCTCATGACTCTAAGTCATCATTATCCCCTGATATGATGACACCCAAGGCAAAGGGCAAGCACAAATCCAAAGCCGCTGGCACAAACAAATCCAAGAACACCAAAGTGGCTCCAACAAATGGTACTAGCTCCATCTCTGATTCCACTCCTCTATCGAAATTCAAAACAACGGGAAAAATCAATCCTCCTCCATGCACCTCCTCGGAGGATGTCTCTCCTGAAACTAAAGACTCGTTGCCTGAGCTAGAATCCTCTCTGAATGAGCTAATTCTTGAAGAACCACATGGAGATTCTCTTCATTGAGATTCAGAGGAGGAGATTGAATCTGAAGCAGACCCATCAAAAACCACTCCTGTTGCCTTTGACATGAAGGGAAAAACACCATTGGCATTTCCCAAATTGTCTGCCAAAAGAACCAAACAAAAAGGTGCCCCATTTCGTTCTCATGTTCCTCTTTCAAAGCTCATTCTCTTACTTTCTATTTTAATGGTAATGAGAAAAATATGCAATTTTATGAGCATCGTCAGTTCATTATTGAATGAAATTTCCTTTTTGCTCCACATCGTATTTTTGGGGTTTTTCTCACTTTAGAAAAAATGGGATGGTTATGTTCTTTGTCTGGGTTTGATGGGTTTGTGCCTCGAGTAGTTAAGGAATTTTATGAAATTCTGAATGATGAGTTGTTTAGATCAGAATTCCTTTATGTTTCATAAGGTTTATGTTATATGTCATTGGTATAAGTTTAGTCTTACATAAATCGCTAAGGTACTTAATCTAGTTCCTGTGGAGATTAATAATTCCATTGAGTTTACCAAGGATCAAGTTTTGTCTGAATTAGTTTGCCAAGCTATGGTGTGGGAATCGATTGCATCTCTTCGTATCTCGGACCTTACTCACTACTATGGTGCACTTTTTAAGTTTGCCATGTTCAGTTGGCTTCCCACCGCTCACTCCTCGACCATCACTTTAGATCACTACAAGAAAAAATGCTTTTAATAACACCAAAAATGTGTTATCAAAACATACGATAACACTTTCTGATGTGTTAAAACCGACTATGTTATCGTAGGTCAGGGTACTTTACATAACACTTTATCAGTGTTATACAGATGTGTTATTGTACTGTCAACGATAACACAATTTCTGTGTTATTTTAATATATAGATAAGTGTTTAATTATGTTATTTATATTCGATTATATAACACTTTTTTTGTGTTATACTACACTTTAGTATAACACTTTTTTTGTGTTATACTACACATTAGTATAACACATTTTTTGTGTTATACTACACTATAGTATAGCACATTTTTTGTTTTATACTACACTTTAGTATAACACATGTGTTATATTAGCTTAGAGAAACATATTTTTTTTTTTACTTACACAAAACTAGGAAAACAAATATGAAAGTTGAAGCCAAATAAGGTAACATAAATAGATTTTTATTAATTACTCAAATGTAATTACAATATTTAGTCTACTAGTCTATGCTTAAGAAATCATATTACAACATAATTTATGCCCAATTCAGATTCCTTTATCACTAAATACAAAACAAGAAATGTATACAAAAATTAGTGAAATACATTCTTCCATTCTAAAGGCCTCAACTAAAAATGTTGTCAAGAATTGCTCCAAAGAAATCATCTCAATATACCTGCACATTGTAAAAAAAAAGTCCTTTTATTATTAAGAACATAAGACTTAAGCTAGTTTCCACCTGTAAGCATATAAAGTTTAAATTAAATTTGTAATAACTCCAAAACTTGACGAAACAGCAGGGTATAGCAAGATGTACTACCATGCAAAACAACGACCGAAGCAACAAAACATGAACTTAAAACAAGGCTTGTGAAATGTATCAAGAAAACAAATGTATCATTCTCAATGATCAAAAAGTATGTGAGGAGGAATTGATTCTAGAACTCTAAATTCTGTCAATATATCCCCAAAAAAATTAAAGAATAAAAACAGAATCACACTTTGACTTCTTATACAACAAAATCATAAAGAAAAACAATAAAATAAAAAATCAAACATGACAAGAATCGATGTTTTGAGGAGACGGTTTCTGGTATGTCTTAAATTTCTGTTTCCTGTTTGTGTTCTAAACTCTTGGCTTTAGTGTCAAGTTTATGATTTTTGAAGAAAAGGTCTATATATGATATAGAAGAACTCAATCATACTTTATGCTTAATCATTCAACTTTAGTTGCAAGCCAGAAGCAAAAGAAAATCTATTTCATTTTCTGCCATCTGTTTCTTGTATGCATAACGTTATGTGCTATACTAATTTAGGCATATAAGGTCTAGTACTAAGTTCAAAATTACTCTCAATAACTTAACTAAACTAACCGATTTAACTAAATTATATATATAAGGTCTAGTGCTAAGATTAAAGTATGTGCTATACTTACTAATGGTGACT
The DNA here is from genome assembly GCF_963169125.1 of Humulus lupulus. Classification (NCBI taxonomy): domain Eukaryota; kingdom Viridiplantae; phylum Streptophyta; class Magnoliopsida; order Rosales; family Cannabaceae; genus Humulus; species Humulus lupulus. Next base: position 224,265,609 of record NC_084797.1, on the reverse strand, counting down.
TTGTATTGTACAGACATTACAATCTCAGACCCCAAATGAAACTCTAAAAGCTCCAAGACATGGTATAAACAGTCAACTAGAAAAAATTGAAGAAAGACATTTTCCCAAGTTAACAGTTAGAAAAAGAATATTAAATACATACCAGCCAGTTATCCATGAAGCAAATGGTGACCATTTTGGGCCAGCAAGCTTGGTTCTCCAATAGTAGAGACCCCCAGAAGTAGAAGCAGAACAGAAGCTAGATACTAAAAATTAAACACAAAATTTGGAGTTTACTAAACATTGAAAAGTAAAGCATGTTTAGCATCAGAGATGGCAAAACTCAAAGCAGCTAAGAAAGAAGGTAATATCATATTAAGAATGAATTGGAAAAAAGTACCTTCGAAATCTCTGAAGAAGCTCTTTCAGTTTTGACTTTGCTCATTTTCAGGCATAGTAATATTCCTTGATAAAAAGAAAGACAAAAAAAAAAAATTAGAACTTAAATAATAATAATAAAGGACCCAAGTAATTTGTTTTGATCGTAAAAAGTATTCATCGCACCACAGAACAGAATAATCAAACAATAATTAGCATGCATTAATGGTAAAAGAAAACATGTGTAAAACAACCTGTGCTTTTCCAATTACAAGATGGATAGGCCCTAAGGGGCTATTTGGGCAGTCACTAGTTCAAGTTTAGTTTATGAACCAAGGAGGAAATTTTTTATATTTGTCCATGCAACTAACTTCTAACTGTTTCTATTAAGTTTGTTGGTTCTATTTCTTTACTTGTAATACTTTGCTATATAAGTTTGTATTACTTTAGTTTTTTCACTGGTCGGGAAAAAGAACAAGTTTTATTCTCTAAAATTGTAAAATCTTGAGAGGAACAGAGACAAGAGTGTTGTAAAGGTTGTAAAGAGAATGGATCATGATTCAACTTTCTGTGGCTCTGTAAAATGACCTTCAACATTCAATCATCATGATGACAAACAACTTTAGAGATATGTGAGGATTGGAGGTTGGCAATAACACCAGCTTTGGTGTTTTTATTTTGTCTAATCCTATGCAAAGAAGTCACAACAGCAGAATAGGACATGGTAATAGAAGCCAAACCTGTTTGGAAGAACTCGTGGATGGAAACATGCCGTTAACAAGAGCATGGATTGATTTGTATGATTACGTGTCAACACAGCGGTTAAGAGCAACCTCTCCCTATGACAAGATTAGAACATTAGAAAGAGATTTGGAATTATGAATTATGAGACATCTATAGACCTTGTATTGTTTACCATATATATATTACCTTTATTAGTTATATTCAAAGGTATCATGTAGAGTTATTAATGACCGAATATTACCTGAACTGAATGGAGTATTTTGATCAGAGACTAACAATAATTGGTATATGTGTATTACATTATTGAATGTGGGGCCTGGAATTATATAGGGAGAAGTAAATAGAAAAATTGAACATTTTCTTGTATTGGTTAACAATAAAATTTAAAACTTTAAGGGTACACACTAGAAATGTTCACGTAGTTGTTGTAACACATCACAATGGACCATTTTGATCTTTGATTGGATTTTATTAGGGATGTTCATTACTAAGAAACAATCAATGAAGGGTTTTGATCAGTGTATTTTTGCAATAAGCAAAACGTTTTTTCTATTGAGACCACTACTACAAATATAGGCTTTCTCTGCGGTTTTTTTTAAACAATAAATAAAAAGCGCAGTGAAAAGGTTTGAAAGAGTCAAAAAAAGTATATTTAATGTCCGCGCCCTATTTTATTGCGGTTTTTTTAAAAAATGCAGTGAAAGGTTTGAATGGGACACTTTTCTCTGCGGTTTGGGGTCTAAAACCGCAGAGAAAAGTGTGGCACCTTTCTCCGCTGTTTTATACCCAAAACTGCAGTGAAAAGTCCGCTTTTCTCCGCGGTTTTGGGTATAAAACCGCGGAGAAAGGTGGTCTCCACCCACTAAAGCCCAAAAACCTATTTTTCCCACTCATTTTTCATCTTCTTCTTTGTTGAAGTCACGGCCGAAGCTCTCTCCCACCACGCCGTCCCTACCCACGGTAAGCCCCACATTGTCTATTTCTTTTTGTTTTTTTCCATTTCCTTGCATATTAAAGCTTGAAATCATGTATATATAGTTAATCTTGAGTTATTTTGAAGTTTTAGGGTAAAAATGAAGAAATATTGTGTGGGTTTAATGGTGGTTTCTATGTATGTTCATATGGTTATTTTTTGTAATATTTTTGAAATTTTATATATGATTGGAGGACATTTTCATTGTTTTGATCACTAAAACTTGATTTATTTAATGTATATTTCGGTTTAGGGTATTTTTGTATTATTTTATTTAGAATAATGTTGTTTACATAATTTTTTATATTAAAAATTAATTAGTGCTTGCATAATTTTGTATATTATTTAGGTAATGATTTTTTTAAAGTATATTTTTGTTAATTATATTATTTTAGGATAAATTCAATTACCATATATTTACTAATGTGTAACTTTTTATTGTAGGAAATATTTGTTTGAGTGTGAGCTCCCACTCAAGGTTGAAATATTTGTTCGAGGTTGAAATTGGTGAATATTAATTTTTAAGGTAAGTAGTAATTACTACTTTTTTTTTTTTATATTTACAAACTATTGTTAGAGGTGTTTGAATATATTAGATATTCATCCATAGTGAAGTAGGTTCTGAGATAAAATTGTGTGCTGCGGAGATAACAGAAGGTTGAGAACATGTGTGCCTTAGTGAAGTAGGATCTGTGAATTTTCTGTGTGCAGCGGTGACTTATGGTTGAGAACATGCATGTTGTTTGTTATATGTTTTGTTTGATGTGAATTTATAGGTAGAAAACTTGGGATATGCTATAAATACAGAGGAAACTCTGCCCAATTTTTTTTTGATGATATTAGTTGAACATGTTTTATAAGTTACTATATATAATAATAATGTTTTTGTTTTTGTTGAAATTTTAAATACATATGAATTTTGGATATGTTATAGAAATAAATGAAACTCTGTCCATTTCATTTTATAATTTAATAATTGAACATAATTTTAGAGTATTACTATACTAATTTTCTTTTCATTATCAACTTAGGAATTAGGTAGATATTATCATTATGGATAAGTCATGGATTCTTGAGAATAGAGAAACACAACAATTTCAAGGCGGATTCAATCAATTTTTAGAATTTTGCCAAACAAATTGTAGTGATCCGGAAAGAATTCATTGTCCATGTATAGATTGTGGTAATGGAACAAAAGGAAATATTACCATGATAAAAAATCATGTATTTTGTCGGGGATTTGATACAAGTTATCGTACATGGAATTGGCATGGGGAATCATTGAAAAATAATAATCCATATCCATTCGGGAGGCGAGGGGTTGATGATTTGGGTTATAGTGATTTTGACGATCATCCTATGGAATTGCTCGATGAAGCACACGAAGAGTTTGTTGATGATCCTTCAAAATTTGATAAATTGGTTAGAGATGCAGATAAACCATTATTCAATGGTTGTCTGAAACAAAGATTACCAACGATGGTAAAATTTTACAACATAAAAGCAGAAAATGGAGTTAGTGATAAATGTTTTAGTCAATTTTTAGCTGCTTTTATAGAGATTTTGCCGTCAGATAATTGGTTCCCTGAGTCTACGTATGAAGTGAAGAAAACTTTAAATTGCATAGGCTTGAAGTATGAGAAGATCCATGCATGTCCGAATGATTGTGTGTTATATCGTAAAGAGTATGCAGACATGGACACTTGCCCAGAATGTGATTCACCCCGCTACAAACCTAGCAAGAGTAAGGAGATCAGGAAACTTATTCCTCAAAAAGTGATGTGGTACTTTCCTTTGATTCCGCGGCTTAAGCGATTATATCGAAGTGTAGAACACTCTGAAAACTTAATATGGCATGAGACTAGGCGAGTGAAAGATGGTAAACTTCGACATCCTACAGATTCGCAGGCTTGGAAAAAAGTTAATAACTTAAATCCAGAATTTAAAACTGAAGCAAGACATCTTCGTCTAGGTCTAGCTGCCGATGGTGTAAATCCACATAAATCTCTAAGTAGTAGGCATAGTTCGTGGCCTGTCTTCCTTGTTATGTACAATCTTCCTCCGTGGTTAGTGATGAGAAGAAAGTTTTTAATGCTCACGTTAATGATTTCAAGCCCAAAACAACCGGGACATGATATAGATGTTTATTTGGCACCATTAATTGATGATTTGAAAGATTTGTATGAAAATGGTGTTGAGGCATATGACAGTTTTAAGAAAGAAGTCTTTAACTTAAAAGCTGTTTTGTTGTGGACTGTTAATGATTTCCCAGCTTATGGTAATCTATCAGGGTTAAGCACAAAAGGTTACCAGGGATGTCCAATATGTTGCACTAACACAAATGCTATTCGTCTGTCTAATGGGCACAAAATTTGTTATATGGGTCATAGACGATATTTGCCCCTAAATCATCATTATAGGGACAAAAAAAAAACATTTGATGGTGATAAAGAACAAGGTGTTGCTCCTTTGCCACTTTCGGGGCAACAAATTCTTAAAGAAGTAGAGAAAATTGATTTCAAGTATGGAAAAATGCAAAAAAATAAGAAAGTAAGTGGATGTTTCCAAAGGAAATCAATTTTTTTTCGTCTCCCTTACTGGAAAGATTTACTTGTTCGACATTGTTTGGATGTCATGCATATAGAAAAAAATGTGTGCGAAAGTATTATAGGTACATTACTTGATATTCCCGGTAAAACTAAGGATGGTTTAACTAGTCGTTTAGATCTTGTTGAAATGGGTATACGAACTGATTTAGCACCTGAACAGAAAGGTAAATGCACATATTTACCTCCTACTTGTTTCACGTTGTCCAGAGAAGAGAAAAAAGTTGTATGTAAATCATTTGCAGGGATGAAAGTGCCTGATGGCTATTCATCCAACATTCGAAACTTGGTATCCATGGGAGATTTGAGGCTGATGGGTATGAAATCACATGACTGTCATATGTTGATGCAACAATTACTTCTGATTGCTATTCGGTCAGTATTACCGAAAAAAGTTCGAGATTGTTTAACGAATGTTTGCATATTCTTAAATCATTTATGCGGAAAAGAATTAGAAATGAAAAAATTGGATGCATTGCATTATAAGATAATGGAAACTCTATGCAACCTTGAAATGTTTTTTCCGCCATCCTTCTTTGACATTATGATTCATTTAATGGTTCATCTAGTAAGGGAAGCCAAGTTGTGTGGACCAGTTTGGGCGAGATGGATGTATCCATTTGAAAGAAGTATGAAGGTGTTGAAAAGTTATGTGCGTAATCATTATCGTCCTGAAGCTAGTATGGTTGAATGTTATATATCGGAAGAGGCAGTAGAATTTTGCTCAGAATACATGAGTGGGGTTGAAGCAATCGGAATCAGCAAACCACGAAATAACTCAGATGGAGTTGATAAAGGACTACGAGGGAATGGAACAGTGACCACCGTGTCTAGGGCAGAATTAGATCAAGCTCAATTAGTTGTGTTGCAAAATAATCCTGAGATTCAATCATATATATTAGAGTAGTGATTTTCTTTTTGTTGTTTAAACTTTTTGTTATTTCTTTTATGTTTCAGTGATCACATAGAGTTATTACGGTCGATGATTCCAAACAAGATTAAAAATAAACAAAAATGGGTTATAGATGAGGCTATCTTCATCACTTCGAAAGACGTTTATCAAGCAGCCTCCATGGATAATATTGGATCCTCAGCTATGTTGTTTGGTATAAGGTATGTATCAATCCGTTATGTCATTACAAACTATTAGAGGAGTTTGAATATATTAGATATTCATCCGTAGTGAAGTAAGTTCTGAGATGAAATTGTGTGCTGCGGAGATAACAGAAGGTTGAGAACATGTGTGTCTTAGTGAAGTAGGTTCTGCGAATTTTGTGTGCTGCGGTGGCTTATGGTTGAGAACATGCATGTTGTTTGTTGTATGCTTTGTCTGAATTGAATTTATAGGTTCTAATAATTTTGGATATGCTATAGAAACAGAGGAAACTCTGCCCAATTTTTTTTTGACGATATTAATTTATTAATTGAAAATGTAATATGAATGATTGATTCTCTACAGATGCATTTGGGAAAGCATGCACCCAAATTCACGACAATTATATAAATTTTTTGACACCGAACATCTTTCTATTGGCAATGATGAAAGTAAAAACTATACGGTCGATCTTATAGCCAAATGGATGATGACTATGGATAGACGAGGCCAAATATATTTCATTCATTGGATTGTTGAGTAAGAACGAACTACTTAAACATTATCACTACTATGGTTGAATTTTAATTTTATAATAATCATATTTTATTATTATTTTAGTCGACATTGGATGTTGGTGCTCGTGATGATGCGGGGGATGACCATAATTTTGGACCCTTTAAAAAATCATAAATCTCCACCAATAATTACGGAGGTTATGGAAAAGTAAGTTCTTCAATTGTAATGTATGCATTATTAATTTTTAAAAGTTGAGAGCATAATATGTATTTAATTAATTTTAATTATTGTAGAGCATACGCACAATGTTTGGAAAATGAATACATCGGCACATTTACAAAATTTGTGAGAGGTTCTTGTCCAAAACAACCTGAAAGTCATAAATGTGGTTATTATGTACTAAGATACATTTATGATCTTGTAAATGCACCGAATCCAGCAGAAGTTATCAAGAAGAAAGTATGTTATATTTTAAACTCTTTTTTGCTTAAGAAAAACTAGATATAGTATTTAATTAGCTAATCTATATTAACTTTTCAATTTTGCAGTGGTTTGATAAAAAGTAATTCAATGTCAAAGACGATCTACTACCACTACAAAGTGATTGGTTAGCTAGATTAATGCCATTTGTTTATGAAATCTAAATTTTTGTATGTATGTAAGATTAAAGTGCTAACTTATATTGGTAGAATGATTAAAGTCTTTGATTCATTACTAGCCAATTATTTTGTATTAGATATGAAATGTATATATAACAATTTAACAAATTAGTTATACTATTGAAAATAATTATTTATAATTAAAATTGAAAATTAATTATTTTTAGAAATAAAAATGCTGGGTTATCAACCGAAATTGAATTTTTTTATTTTTATTAAGCTATTTTCTCTGCGGTTGTAGTAAGCCAACCGCGGAGAAAAGAGAGCTTTCTCTGCGGTTGTAATAAACAAACCACAGAGAAAGCTCTCTTTTCTCCGCGGTTGGCTTACTACAATCGCGGTTGCGTAACACTTTTCTCTGCGGTCGAATACACTGCGCTTTTCAATACTCTCGAAAATCGCAGTGTATTGAGTAAAAAACCCACAGAGAAAGGTCTTTTTTGTAGTAGTGAGGTCTCAAAATTCAGCATAAACCACTATCACCAAGTGTTATACATGAACCACCCTTTCCCTTTAGCTCAAGCTTATCTATCCCTAGCCAATTGACATTTTACCCTTCCTAACTAAACCTCAAGGGCTCTCTTGTATTTTCTTACCTATTACAATTCTACCACTTCTTCCAACCAAACTTGTTACTCTCAGCGGTTACTAACGATTCCATAAGTTACCAAATTACCAGTTACCATTAACTCACAATAACCAAACCACAAAATCCCCAAAATACCCCTACGCTCCTCCCGAGCCAGGTATAAAATCCCGTTGTGACTTTTGGGTTTTCTAGCTCTCTAGGACCATCTCGGCACGTGCATCACATTAATATCACCACATCCATGTGGTACAAATCACATAATATAATTATCACATTTATGCCCTCAACGGGCTAAAATTACCAATTTACCCCTATCATGCAAACGGGGCCCACATGCATATTTATACCACCTAAACATGCATTCTAATCACATATTCATTTAAATTCATATATATAAACATGTTAACTCATTTATTGCCCTCCACGCACGCTAATCAAGGTCCTAAACCTTATTAGCAAATTGGGGTGCTACAGCGGTACCCCGAGTTGTTAAGGTAATTTCGAGGACGAAATTTCCGTAAGGAGGGGATAGTTGTAACGACCCGAATTTCTTAATCGGGCTTAGGGCCTGGATTAGTGTGCTTGGAGGGCAATAAATGATTTAATATGCTAATATGTGGATTTATGTGAATATATGATAATGATGAATGTTTAGTTGAGTTAAATGTGCATGTGGGCCCTGTCTGGATATTAGGGGTATAAATGTGATAGATGTGATAAATGTTATATATATGTGATATGTCTGTGCAACACGATCCGAGACAGTCTTGGGGAGGGGTTAGCCAGAAGGTCACAACATGGTTGAGATTCCAACTTGGGGTGAGTCGAGGGGTAGTTCGGGTTTTAGATGTGTTATGGGGTTATCGGGTTAAGGAAATAAATATCTGGAGATATATTTGAGGATAGAATGTCTAGGAGGGGACGTAGGGAAAATTTACCATTTTTCCCTCGGGGACGTTTTGGTACCCCGAGCCTTGAGGTAACCACATAGACTAAGTTAAATAAAACAAAGGAAGGAAACATTTAGAAACTTAAGAAATTGACATCAGCTTTTTCTCCCAGCTGAAGACAATTTTTATTCCTTTCTCTCTTTCATTCTCTAAGAAAAACTCAAGGAAATTCTGGTGTAAGCTAGCTAAAGCAAGGAATTGGGTTGAGAGAACTTAGGAGCTAAAAGCTTGAGGATAAGGATCAAACTTCGGGACTAAGCTCTGCAAAGGTAAGCTTTAATTATAAAGATTATGTTTAGAATTGTTGCTGGTTTGTTAGAGTGTGCATGTTAGTTAAGCTCTCTTTTCTCCGCGGTTATAATAAACAAACCGCAGAGAAAGCTCTCTTTTCTCCGCGGTTGGCTTATTACAACTGCAGAGAAAGCTTTCTTTTCTCCGCGGTTGGATTACTACAACCGCAGAGAAAAGTGTAGCTTTTCTCCGCGGTTTGCGTAACACTTTTCTCTGCGGTCGAATACACTGCGCTTTTCAATACTCTCGAAAACCGTAGTGTATTGAGTAAAAAAACCGCAGAGAAAAGCCTTTTTTGTAGTAGTGGACCATTGGCCAATTTCTCCAAAAGCTTGTAACTCGGGAAAACACAAGACAGCCGGCCGACACAATTTTAAAAATTTCCTCCAAGGATTTCCCAAGTTCATCCTTCAAAGTATCATACAAAAGTTAATATAATACATGAAAGAAATGATCCCAAAATTTAGCAAACGAAAACAAAAATACCTGGAAAACACATCCATCTGCTGTTTTATAACTTGCATTCAATGGGAAATTACTTTGACCACTAGCTATTATAGCAGACTAAACCTAAGTGATAGAGTTGATACCTTGTGTAAATAGAAACAAAGAACTAACCGCGATGTACCTGTGATTCAATATTAACTACATGTGGAGCTTCAAGACTAGCTCCAAACAGAAGTCCAAGCTCAGATGAAAATGAATTCATTGGTGATAGTGTCCTAAACACAAAAGATACAAGCAAAAATGAATGGGAAAAAAAATAATAAGTAAAGTTGAATGCTCAACTAGTAGTTTTAACATACCAGCTTACAATAACTCAATTGTAATTAGCATTAAATGATAGCAACAAAAAAGGCTTTATTGATTGCTTACTAGCATCTCTTTTCACGTATTTTGTAAGGCAAGTTGAAAATCAGACATATAAGACCCTGATCTTGAGAAAAAATAAATCAAAGAAGAAAACAATCCTGTGTGGCAAAAAAATGATATGAATTAGAATAGCGCATCAAAGTATAATAAGGTCACTGAACACATTAAAATAAGAACCCTTTTACCTTCTAAAGTACTCATAGAAATGCCAGATAAATGTTCTACATGGCTTTTTGTATATGATGCATCTCTCATTGCCTGAAATAAAAGATAGAGGTTGATACCATGCCATTGGAAAGAAAAAAAATACATCTAGAAATTTTATACAAAAATATACCTTTTTGGCAGATCCAAGCAAGGTTGGGAAAGATTGTTGAGAAATATTAGCTTCTTGGAGCTCTCTCAATGCCTTATCACCAGTCCAACTATTGCAAATGATGATCGCCAATTCCAGCCAGGAAAGAAAAGAAGGAAAAGGAAAGGAAAGGAAATATTAAAAATACAATGTGTTACAATTTTCCCATTACAAATTTCATAGAAATGAAATAACTTTGATGTCTTTAGGATGTATGTCATTTAGAGACAGAAAATAGATGAGTCGTAAAAGCTCTTACTTTGAATGACATGAGAAGACAGACATCAAAAAAATCTTGTTATTATTTTTTATGCTTAAAAAGAATGAAGGGGGAAAGTTAAAAATATACATGAAAAGAGAAAAAACAACAAATGACCCCATGACAATTCAAGTAGCCAAAACAAGGCATCCAAAATAACATATTTGTGCACATTATATAATCCTGCAATTTGTGTTTTACAGCTTGAAGAGCAAATGGTTCATGAGCTTCAACATAATTAAAGAATCATACCAGTTTCTTATAGATAGACATAAGTATGAATGTCTGTGTGAGTGAGAGGGAGCTTACTACTTCTCAAAAAAAGAATATTTAAATATTTACAAAGAATGCCTTGAATAGTTCATTTTAAATGGTTTGTTTAAAAAAAATCCTACTTCAGCAAGGGAATGCCCATGATCAGTTCTAATAAATAAAAACAAACAATAGTATCATGAATTGACTGTATATACTCCTAATTTATAGAATCAAACTAATGATGGTTGAAAATCTACAACTAACCAGGTGAAATAATGTTGAAATTCATGCTTTTCCAATGTATCTTTTTGTGGTCAATCCAACTTAGGACGCCCTATACAATATTTGCATCGTTTAATGATCAATACATTTTACAGCAGTTAATAGTGCTTCAAATCCATGAAACAATACCTGTGTCACTTCATATAAAGGTCGGTACACCAAAGCATTAGCTTGGCATATGTCTCCCAGCTCCACCTTCAATTCTTTATAAGGTAGAGTGAATATGTAGTCATAAAAGTAATAACTTGAAAGCAGAATCAGTATCTAGTAACTTACTATGCAAAGCTTCTTCACCAATATCCACACTACCAGCATCACGGGCAATATCCTCCATATTGTTTAAAACAAGTGCAAGAAATTTTAATAACATAATCTTGGAAAGAATAGATATCTCTCTGGTAAAATCTTGTATGCATATAATAACTTTCTGTGCTCATGTACAGTGTTTTATATGAGAAAATAAGTTTTGAGAACATGATCCACTGATCCCTGACTTTAATTCTTGCTGTAAAAGGAATTTAAAATATTAAATTGAACATCTTCCAAAAGATATTGAATTCGTATTTTAATTTTGAAACAAGAACTTCACATGTTAGTAAGAAAATGATATTATAAATTTTTACTTGTGCCATATAAATAAGAACTACTTCAGCTACCATAATTTATTTAAAATATAAATGGAAATACTTGGGCTCAATTTGTTATATTTTTTACTCTACCAACTTTTTCCCAAAAAAAAGATACACACTTTAAAATAAAAATGAGAACATATGAAGTTGTGTAAACATACTGAGCCTCATCAAGAACTAAAATGGCTCCTTTAATATCTACATCCATCACACGCCTCGAATGACTGGATTGATAACGTAATTATACGGACAAAAGACCAACTCTACAGAGTCTGCCATGCCACGCACTGCATAGTATAGGAACAACCTAAGAAATGGAAAGATGGAAATCATAGCAAAATAATTAAATTAAATGGAAAAAGTAGGTGGATGATAGATTTTTGTTTAAAACTATTCAGAGAAAGAGGATGAATGAGAACTGAAGGCAAACCTTTCACAACCTGCCCAACTTTGACAAGATAAAATTACACTGCCTTTTCATTTCTGTTTACAAGATGAACTAATTGTTTATGCTTACTAATTATATATATAAGAAAAGTAAAACAAAACAAGCAAAAAGACAACTCACTTAAACTCCGTGCATCCGGTGTCTCCTTTTCCTAAAAGCAGCTTGTTTGAAATTCAAATGAACATAATTTAGACAGTGACCAAACATTAGAAAAGGGAGATGGCAAAAATAAATAGAAGGAGTTGTGACTGTAAGACACCATTCTTCATCAAGATTATCCTTTCCACGCATATATGGATTAGTGCAGCAATGCCTTCGTGATGCCTGCACCATCAATGGGGAAAACAAGCAATTGAAAATGTCATCATTAATAACTTGGTGAGACTAGTGAGATTAGGGAACTCTCCAGTAAAATTGTTTGTAGCAAGAGTCCTGCAGCCACACCATTTCAATTACTTAAGACTAAATTAATAAATGTCATTTTACTTTATTATGTAGCTAATCAAATTGTTACTTAATTTGAAAAGATTAGGAAATTAAACTCACAAATATTGACCAAATTCCCAATCTCAGAGGGAATGGTTCCAGAAAACAAGTTGCTCTCTGTTGACTGTGTTTTTAGCCAACGACGTGAGAACGTCAAATACGACAAACCTTCAAGAGAATTTAAATAACACATACAATTTAATCAAGAAAAGTAAATAACACGAGATTTTATAGTGGTTCAGCCTCGATTGTCAGTAATAGCCTAATCCACTTAGAGTTGTGATTTATAGATCTGTACTCAAGATCAGAAGGACTGAGCCAACTGAGTTTCTTCAGTGCAGATTGCAAAAATACAAGAATTCTTTCAAATGCCAGCACTTTCTCTCTCTAGAATACTCAGACCCAAATTTTCTCTCTCTAGAAAGAAGAAGCAGAAGAAGCCGAACCCCCTTCTAATCCCATCAGCCCTCTATTTATAGGCTTAGGATCATATATCTGATATCCCCTAGAATTGGGATATTTTATTATATTTATTACATTTAAATTACAAAAACATTCAAAATGTAACAAAACCCCCAATTTGTGGGAAGTATGAGAGATTCCCGCGCGCCAAGACCGGTTCTTGTTGAAGTTGTTTCTGGGAATCTTGACTTAGTCCTCCTCTAGTTAGTTGATCCACCTCACCTCCACTCTGGTCGATCATACACATGCTGGTCGGACATACACTTGCTGGTAGGACTTGTGCATGGTGGACATGCACTTCTCTCCTCTAACATCCTTGGGCTCTCCTAGGATGCATTCTCCTTAGCCTCCTAGGATGCATTCTCCTTAGCTCTCCTAGGATGCATTCTCCTTAGCCTCCTAGGATGCACTCTCCTTAGCTTTCCTCGGACCAAGGTGCACTTGGCTTGGTTATGACATCTATCAAGCAGTCCAAATTCTTCGTCAGTCTACTGGGTCCCTTTATCACAACTCTGAGGAGTCAATGTATTTATTGACTATTAATGTGTCTTTTACTAACCATGCACTGCCACTTGTCACCTTTATTGCCACGTCATTGATCTCCAATTTTTGGGTATAACACTCTCCATGGACCTGATGAACTTAAGGGTTCCATAAAGCCAACCTCAGGGGACTATCTACAAACACTTGGTAAGCATGTAAAAAATCCTAAAATGTTAATCTGGAAAAAAAATCTAAAAACTCTAACATTTAACTATTAGAGTACATCAAATACAAAGCACAAATATATTATACAATATGCATTTATATGTATGTATATGTATATTACTTGCTATGATTTACTTTCATGTAGGTGAAGCTGTGTATTCTAGAAAAATTGGCTCTATGTTTTCTTTCAATTGTATTAAACATTATTCAAAATTTGTTACCACGAAAAAGATGACAAAACTAGCACAACTGATGAACAAAATCAACTAAACAGTTCTTGGTCATATTTCTAATTTGTCACCTTCTGGTAGATGCACTAGTCTGGGGCAGAGGCAAAGACTTTCTGGGAAGCTCGTTTGAATCTTCACCAAGGGCCTTTTTATTCAACTGTTCAAGCATCCGACGGGCTTCTTTAAGTTTGTCTCGGGCACTTGGTCCGTGGCTTTCCCAAGCATCAACCTCCTGTTTCTGGAATCCTATTGCCAATGCATAACTGTAAATCCCAACATAAAACCATTTCAATTTACAGGGACTTGATCTAAATCATCGAACAAAATGTAGTGCTATAATGTACAAACCCATATAATCAATTCATGTAATAGGCAGAGCCCATATATGTGCATATATTAATTAATTGCTATGTTAGCTCACATGATTAATCAGCTTTTGACAACATATATCTACTACCCTAGTCTGCCAATTACCTCCGCCCTGCCAATCTCATTTCCCAAAAATGGAGAAATGAGAATGAAGAAGAGAGAGAAGAAAGGGAGCTAGAGAGAGAACATTACCTGATTTCAAACCAAAGCCTCCAGGGAAGATCGTGCCTCCTATAACACCTTCGAATGTGGTGTAGCCCTTCTTAGGATTTGTCTTTCGTGAAGAGGAGTGAGAGACCAGGAGAGATAGGTCTACGGGAAATGGGTCAAAGGGAAATGGGAAATGGGTATACTAGGAAAAATGAGACACGGGAGAGTATACAGGAGGAGAAAGATTGAAGAAAATGAGATTGGAAATGGGTATAGGGGAAATGGGTACACAGGAAAGGGGAGTTACTGGATACGGGAAAGATTGGTGCTTTTTTATTTTATTACTTGCCGCCTGAAACTTTGATAATATACAATAACTCTTTTTAAATAGTATTATAATGATGTGTTATGGTAATGGGTGTTTGGTGTAGTGGATATTTCCTTCCTACTGTTCAAAATTGGGACTGGAGTCACTGTCGATCTTCCTGCTACTATCTTTGATCAAATGATGTCCTTGAGTGGTGCCAAGAGCAAGGGTCAACACTTGACGTTTCCTTAAGTCATTTACAAACTGTTAGACTCTCAACACCCTTTGAAGAAGTCATACGATACCTTAATTCCTCCTTTGGTTGGCCCTACCTACACTATCAAGGAGATCAAAGATCATAGTGCTCCTACCACAGCTCAAAAGGCCAAGGGCATTAATTTGGTTGGTTTTGGGTTTGGAGATGTCGTGCTTGATTCCCCTGTTGTTTCAACTGCCCTTACTTCTGTCCAGATAGGAATTACCAGTCTCTCCGAGCGATTCACAACCATGGAGGATTGTAATGCCCCAAATTTCCTAATAAGGTGTAGGACCTTGATTAGGAGGCTGGGAGGGCCATAATTGATTTATTACGATATTAAGTAAGTATATGAATGTTTATATGAATTATATTATAATATGATGTTAAATGCATGCATATGGGTTCGCATTTTATTATAAGGGCATTTTGCTAATTTGGTCCGTTGAGGGCGTGATTGTGTATTTTCATGCATGTGGGTGAATTATAAATAATACTGCATTATATGTGGATTGGTTCGAGCCATTCGGCATGAGACAATCATGGAATGCAAGTTATCGGTATAGTCATAACATGGTTAGTTTCGGGGTCGGGGTGAGTCTCGAAGTAATTTGGTGATTAAAACATTGCCGGGAATTATTGGGTAACGGGAAATGAATTATTGGTAATTGAGAATAAGGACAATTGGAGGGTGTTAATTATGATTAACGAAATAGGTGCGAAAGGACGATTGTGCCTTTGGTGGCTGTTAAGGTTCATTGTAGACTTGAGGGCATTTAGGTCTTTTCACCCTTGAGGATTTATATCAGCCCTTTAAGTTCATAAAGTTGTAGAAAATATAAGAAAACAGAGCTTCATCACCCTGTCTCATCTCTCTCCCATACCTCTCCTTCCCTTCATTTCTTTTTCTAATTTTTGAACCTTACTTGAAGAACCAAGCTAGGAAATCAAGGTTGGGGGCTTAGAACTTTGATTCATCCATGGAAGAGAACTCAAATCCAACTTGAGGTAAGATTTCATCCATGAATTTAAGCTATACTCTGTTTTTCTAGTAAGTTTTCAGTTTAGAATTTGAGGTGTTAGTTGTGAGAATTCATGGAAGTTTTTGTGTAAGATTGCTTGGGTTTTGATGAGGGTGTGATGTAGATGAATTTTAGGGTTGAATTTGATGTTTGGGTGAAGTTTGGGATTGGTTTGGATGCTTGGTATTCAAGGGAGGTCGCAAGGGGGAAGCTAGAATTTTCTCTAGTCTGCTGATGGCGCTTCAGTGCCCCAGCGCCACTAGGCAGCGCCCCAATGCTAGTACATTTTCCAACAAACCTATTTTGGGGTTTTTGATGACTTTGGGAGCTCGGAGAATGGTTACTTTACCCCGTTTGGGTAGATTGCGAGTCCCAAGAGTCTGGGATGGATCCCGAGAGTGAGGTTTTAGATTATAAACCATTTTATGATTTATTTTATTAATGTGATTCCATATTTGGTTATGACTAGGTGACCGCTAAAGGATCAAAGGATTGATCGTTCTCAAGGGTCGTTCTTTTATTAATTCTTGCTCGAACCCGAGGTAAGAAAATTGCACCCTGTGCATATGACATGCATGGTTATTCTTGATGCATGTTGGATGTTTAAATGTGACATGCATGGTTATTGTTGAGGCATGTCAAATGATTAAATGTGATGCATGTGTTGCATGAGAAACATGTGATTAGGGCATGCTATGAATATTGAATATGAGATGGTTCAGAGCTTGAGTCTCTGTGTTTATGCATGATCCTAATTATGCTGGCAATTGTTAAGTAAGCATGTTGAATGCCTTGTATTCGGATATTTGACATATGATATATGTTTGGTAGCATTGCTTACTTGTGTATGGAACTGACTAGTCAGGGTTGGCAATGGTCGGGTATTACTATCCTAAGAGCCGAAAAACGGCATAAGCATCATGAATGCAGGGCCGATATAAGATTAGATCTAATCGATATCAGCATTGAATAACTCTAGGAGCATTAATGCTGGACTGACCCAAAGCTCGATGAAAATTCTAAGCGCTTGACTAGTCTAGGACTAGTTACTCAAAGCCAGGGCCAAAGGCCTAGGTGACTGTTTGTCACGTGGCTATGGAGCGGAATCCCATGGTTATGACTCTGTGGTCATGCGGTAGGTTATATTGGTGACTAGGTCATCGAACACCTATCTTGATACGCTAGTGAAAGGATCACTTATTTACAAAGCCCCGGTGACCCTATCGTCACATGGCTAATGGGAACAGAACCTACATTAGTGACTTTTACAACTGTCGCTCTTCTATTTTGGGCTGTAAGCCCAGTATGGTTACTAGAACCACCAGTGTTAAATCACTTATCTGATTAGGATTGACTTGATAGTCATCAACTCAAGAGGGCAGAATTCCTTATATGGATACCCATCATTACATGAACTTATTTGCCTGCTTGAATAGGGCTATATGTGCTAGGCATGAGCCTTATGATTTGATGACATGTTATTACTGTTCATGAGCATATTGAGTTTTCTTGCGAGGCGTTGGCTCACGGGTGCTATGTGGTGCAAGTAAAGGCATAAGAAAGCTGGACCATCCTTGAGTTGGAGGGCTTAGGTGACGATGTGTACCTATGCAGCTACTCAACCTCCATGGCCGAGGTTTGAGGGAGAGGAACTAGGGTTAAACCCTATTTTGCTGCTTAGATCGGCTGGTTGTAAATATTTTCTTGTAATAAACCTTTAAATTATATTTTTGGGATCCCAATGCATACAGTAAACGTTTTAGTGAAACGTTACATCTTAACCAAAAAATTTAATCCCTAAATCGCTAATCATACCTAGTTACACAATTATGGCCAAATGACTCGATTAGCGAGGTTAGCACTATTTAAAATGCGCACCTTAACGGTCCCTGGAGTTTAGGGCGTTACAATTTGGTATCAGAGCCTACCAAGGTTTATGGTTCCTGATGACAAGCTAGGCATGTACACTCGTCCCTGAAGATAGCTTCACTCAGGGAATGGTAAATATTTTTGTAGTTATGTGCGTATTTGCTTCAATAGAATGTAAATGCTTTACCTGCACATTGTATTAGGGAGCATGAGATTCTGATAGATCCTGGCTCTTGACTATATGATTATATGCTCTGTGAATATTTATATGTATGCGAGTATATGATTATCCGCTCCATGAATATATAAATGTGATATATGCACGCTGGAGTTGGGGGCATGGTGTGAATGTTGGAAGAGCAGGGATTATAATTGATGTATGAATGCCATGGGCTTTTTTATAGCACTGCAAGTGATTTGTGAATGTGGTGTGGTAAGATTGTTCTCGTGGGGAAAGTTATTGATATGCTCAACATGATTAATGGGTCAAGTTATTAACTGCAGATTCAATCAGCAGGTTTATATCCAAGGCAGATAATGAGGCCTAGTGGTGGTTATAATGAGGTTGGGAGTTACAGCCAGGGTTTTAGTTCTTCATCTGCTCCTATGAATTTTCAGCAGATGTTCACAGATTTGCAATCAAGGTGTGTAGAGGCATGAGGAAGAGATCAGGTGTCTGAAGCAACAGCGAAACCTGTTAGGAAACACTTCTTCTTTGATTATGCCAAGAGTGGCACCATCTTTGGCTTAGCTTAGGGTTGAGAGATGGTAGGAATTTCTCTGTGGAAGATTCCAAGAGTATTACCCTCCAGTCTTTGAGGGAGGCCTAGATCAATTCCGAGCTGAGCAATGGATGGGCATGATCAGTACTATTCTTGATAGCATGGTGATGGTAGGTCATGATATGGTGATCTGTGCGACATTTGTATTATGGGATGATGCCTGGATGTGGTGGGAAGTAGTATCCCAGACACAAGACACAGTTGTGATGGACTGCAAAGAATTTAGGCAGCTGTTCAATGAAAGATATTATTGTGATGCAACCAAGACTGCTAGGGTGAATGAGTTTCTGAATCTCGTTCAGGGAAATGCAACAGTAACCGAGTATGTTAACAGATTTGATGGGTTGGCCAATTCCCTTTTGACATGGTACCCAAAAATGTAGCTCGGAAGGAAAGGTTTATTCAAGGATTGAATCCTAGAATAGCTCGGGGCATTAGAGTTTCCCCAGTGCATGAAATCTTTACCTATGCTCAGGTGGTAGAGTAGGCTCTTGCTGTTGAGAGCGTGGGACATCAGATTGGGCATAAGAGTGTTGGAGAGCACAGATCTCAGGTAGTGGTACCTCCATTTATTGGAGCAAGCAACGAGGAAAGCCGGAAGACTTATCCAGTATGCGCTCGGTGCAAGAGGCATCATCAAGGAGAATGCCGAGAAAGGGCATGTTTCTCATGTAAAATGTTTGGACATCGTAAGAAGGACTGCCCAAGGCTAAGGAAGGATGAGAAAAAGGGGATGGACAACTTGACTCCTGCTCGAGTGTTTGTTCTGATGCACTCAGAATTTGAGACTGAGACTAGTTCCTCAGGGGTGGCAGGTCAGTTTTCTAGTTCTAATTTTTGAGTTATGCTGATTGGTTTTGGTGCCATGCTGCTCCTTGTTTGTTGCATATAGAGAAGTATAAAGATGATATGCAGATTGCATGGTTATGTTGTTATGGGAATGCGATATTTTATTGGTGGTTTAAGAGATGAGAAGGGTTATGATAAAAAGGACTCATCAGTTGATATGATAAGGCTGGTTATGATTGATTTTGAGATGATTCAGGATATGGATTGGTTAAGTAAGTGTGGGTCAATTTTAAATGGCAAGGAAAGAATAGTATCTCTTGGGCCTGAGAGTGGAAAGCCTTGTGACAGTTGGCACTGTGCATGGATTCTGTATGCTTATGACATCTGTATTAAGAGCTAGAGTTTTATTGTAGGTGGATGCATAGAACTCTTAGCTAGTGCGGTGGATACCACTTAGATTGTGCCAGCGAGATCAAGACAGAATGGAGTAGTCTGTGAGTTTCTGGATGTGCTTTCAGGGGCTTTGCCAGGGTTCCTTTAGGAGAAGAGATAGAATGGTAAATAGATTGGTGCCAGGAATGGAAACAGGTTTTAGGGCACTGTTTTGAATGACTTCAGCAAAGTGGTAAGACCTAAACGTTCCGCTAGTGAGTAAGATGGTATTCTCTGAGTTGGATCTTGGATTTGGTTAGTACCAGCTAGAGATTAGGGAGAAGGATATGTAGAAGAATTTTTTATATCAAATAAGGGCACTAGGAGTGCTGAGTTATGATTTGAGAGTTCGGTTAATGTTGAGTTGTCTTGATGAATTAGATGGACAGAGCATTCAAAGGATTATTTAAATGGGATTTGTGATCATCTTGGACGATGGTATTGTGGTGTATTTCTTGTGAATATTTGCCAAGGTCAAGGAACGCCTCGGTAGGCAGGAGTTTCCTTGGATGGGTAGGATATTATATGTACCTTGGGAAAGAGTTCTGAGTCTTCTTGCATATCAGAATCAGTTAGTAGGTGGTTATGACATCTCAGTAGCAGGGAGAAGTGATTGCTTATGCAACATGTTAGTTATAGGATCTGACCAAGATTGGAGTAGAGTTTCTGGTGGGCCAGGTGGCAAGTTTTATGTTTGAGATTATTATCTCAAAGAAGATCAAAAGGAAAAAAATTAATTGGACCATAGATAGGAAAGATTGAGTGGAATGTCTTAGCTGGATTAGCTAAGAATTGTGCAGTGTCAGGTATGGGTTTATTGTGGTATAAGGATCAGATTTGGAATCCGATGGACACTGAGGTTAATTGGGAGATTCTAGATGAATCTCGTGCTATTCTTCTTACTCTCTTCATTCAAGCATCATGGCAGTGTATCAGAGTTTGAAAGCTTTTTATTGATGGCCTGAGATGGAGAGGGACATAATGGAATGCGCGGTAAAGTTCTTAACTTGTTAGCAGATCAAGATAGCGTAATAGATATCAGTGGGGCCATTTTAGCCTTTAAGTGTTCCATAGTGGAAATAAGGAAACATCGCGATGGATTTTGCGGTGAGGCTGCCCATGATAGTGGGCCAGTATGAGTTGGCATTGGGTCATTATGGACCAGTATTCCAAGTAAGTTCATTTATATCAATAAGGATAAGTAATGCAGTTGATCAGTTTTCAAACCTCTTTGTGAACGAGGTAGTGCACCTTCATGGAATTCAGTACAGTTCATTATCCTCAGACTGATGATAAATCAGAGAGAGTTATCCAGTATTGGAAAAGTACCATATGAGATAAGGTATGTTTGAGAATGTGTATCACCCGTTCATTGGAATGAGATGGGTGAGGTGTTGATCTTGGATCCTGCGGTAGTTCAGGGGACCATTGAGATTATTAAAGGTTAGAGCTTGGATGCTCACTTTTTAGAGTAAATGGAAAAGCGCTACTGAATTGAAAAGCGGGAACATGGAGTTCCAAGTAGAAGATTGTAACTTCCTCAAAAGTATCACCATGAAAATGGGTGAGGAGTTAAAGGCAAGTTGAGCCCTAGATTATTTTGACAATTGGAGTCCTGAATAGGAATGGTCGGGCCGACTTTGGATCGGCCTTATCTTTGGCACTGTCAATGGTATACAATGTATTTTATATTTCCATGATGAGGACATGGGTTGAAAGAAACTCATGAGTTGAGTTATGAGAATCTGGAGATTGAGGCTAAGTTATCTTATAAGGAATAGCCAGTCCAGATATGAGACAGAAGGAGTAAGGTTCTGAGGAACAAAGTTGTACCTTGGGTTAAGGTAATGTTTCAGAAATAGTGAGGTCGAGGGAATGACCTGGGAATCTGGACTCAGTTGTGCGGAATTTATATTCCAGACTATTCAGATAAATTTCGAGGACGAAATTTCTATAAGGAGGGGATAGTTGTAATGCCCCAAATTTCCTAATAAGGTTTAGGACCTTGATTAGGAGGCCGGGAGAGCCATAATTGATTTATTATGATATTAAGTGAGTATATGCATGTTTATATGAATTATATTATAATATGATGTTAAATGCATGCATATGGGTTCGCATTTTATTATAAGGGTATTTTGGTAATTTGGCCCGTTGAGGGCGTGATTGTGTATTTTCATGCATGTGAGTGAATTATAAATAATACCACATTATATGTGGATTGGTTCGAGCCATTTGGCATGAGACGATCATGGAATGCAAGTTATCGATCTAGTCATAATGGGGTTAGTTTCGGGGCTCGGGGTGAGTCTCGAGGTAATTTGGTGATTAGAACGATGCCGAGAATTAAAGGGTAACGGGAAATGAATTATTTGTAATTGAGAATAATGGAAATTTGAGGGTGTTAATTATGATTAATGAAATAGGTGCGAAATGACGATTGTGCCCTTGGGGGCTGTTAAGGTTCATTGTAGACTTGAGGGCATTTAGGTCTTTTCACCTTTAAGGATTTATATAAGCCCTTTAAGTTTATAAAGTTGTAGAAAATATAAGAAAATAGAGCTTCATCACCCTGTCTCATCTCTCTCCCGTACCTCTCCTTCTCTTCATTTCTTTTTCTAATTTTTGAACCTTACTTGAAGAACAAAGCTAGGAAATCAAGGTTGGGGGCTTAGAACTTTGATTCATGCACTGAAGAGGACTCAAATCCAACTTGAGGTAAGATTTCATCCATGAATTTAATCTATACTCTGTTTTTCTAGTAGGTTATCAGTTGAGAATTTGAGGTGTTAGTTGTGAGAATTCATGGAAGTTTTTGTGTAAGATTGCTTGGGTTTTGATGAGGGTGTGATGTAGATGAAGTTTAGGGATTGAATTTGATGTTTGGGTGAAGTTTGGGATTGGTTTCGATGCTTGGTTTTCAAGGGAGGATGAAAGGGGGAAGACCAAAATTTTCTCTAGTCTGCTAATGGCGCCCCAGCTCTAGGCAAGGGAGAAAATCTAGGCTTCTCTGACTTGGGACAGCGCCCTAGCGACACTAGGCAGCGCCCCAGCGCTAGTGCATTTTCCAGCAAACCTAGTTTGGGGTTTTTGATGACTTTGGGAGCTTGGGGAATGGTTCCTTTACCCTGTTTGGGTAGATTGTGAGTCCCAAGAGTGTCGGATGGATCTCGGAAGTGAGGTTTTAGATTATAAACATTTTTATGATTTATTTTATTGATGGAATTCCATATTTGGTTATGACTAGGTGACCGATAAAGGATCAAAAGATTGATCGTTCTCACGACTCGTTCTTTTATTAATTCTTGCTCGAACCCGAGGTAAGAAAATTGCACCCTGTGTATATGACATGCATGGTTATTCTTGATACATGTTGGATGTTTAAATGTGACATGAATGGTTATTGTTGAGGCATGTCAAGTGATTAAATGTGATGCATGTGTTGCACGAGAAACATGTGATTAAGGCATGTTATGAATATTTAATATGAGATGGTTCAGAGCTTAAGTCTCTGTGTTGATGCATGATCCTAATTATGCTAGAAATTGTTAAGTAAGCATGCTGAATGCATTGTATTTGGATATTTGACATATGATATATGTTTGGTAGCATTGCTTACTTGTGTATGGAACTAACTAGTCACTGGTCGCGTATTACTGACCTAAGAGCCGGAAAACGGCATAAGCGTCATGAACGCAGGGCCAATAAAAGATTAGATCTAATTGATATCAGCATTGAATGACTCTAGGAGCATTAATGCTGGACCGACCCAAAGGTCGATGAAAATTCTAATAGCTTGACTAGTCTAGGACTAGTTACTTAGAGCCAGGGCCAAAGGCCTAGGTGACTGTTTGTCACGTGGCTAGGGAGCGGAATCCCATGGTTATGACTCTATAGTCATGTGGTAGGTTATATTGCTGAATAGTTCATCAAACATCTATCTTGATATGCTAGTGAAAGGATCACTTTTTGGCAAAGCCCCGGTGACCCTATCGTCACATGGCTAATAGGAACGGAACCCACCTTAGTGACTTTTACAACTGTCATTCTTCTATTTAGGGCTGTAAGCCCAGTATGGTTACCAGAACCACCAATGTTAAATCACTTATCTGATTAGGATTGACTTGATAGTCATCCACTCAGGAGGGCAGGATTCCTTATCCTAGATACCCATCATTACGTGAATTTATTTGCCTACTTGAATGTGGCTATGTTTGTAAGGCATGCGCCTTATGATATGATGACATGCTATTACTGTTCATGAGCATATTGAGTTTTCTTGGTGGGCTTTGACTCATGGGTGCTATGTGGTGCAGGTAAAGGCAAAAGAAAGTTGGACCATCCATGAGTTGGAGAGCTTAGGTGACAATGTGTACATATGCAGCTACTCGACCGCCACGGCCGAGGTTTGAAGGAGAGGAACTAGGGTTAAACCCTGTTTTGCTGCTTAGATCGGCTGGTTGTAAATATTTTCTTGTAATAGACCTTTAAATTATATTTTTGGGATCCTAATGTATACAGTAAACGTTTTAGTGAAACGTTACATCTTAACCAAAAATTTTAATCCCTAAATCGCTAATCATACCTAGTTACACGATTATGGCCAAATGACTCTATTAGCGAGTTTAGCACTGTTTAAAATGTGCACCGTAACGGTCCCTGGAGTTTAGGGCGTTACAAGGATACTCAACGCTGAATTCTGGCTTCTTTGACAATCATCAATGCATCTACCACTTCAGCTCCATGACAGTTACCATTCCTCTCAATCTATTTTTATTTGCTTTTGATAAATGTAAAAGAACACTAAATGTGTCTTCGTTTTGGTTTCGTTTCCTTTGTTCTTTTGCATTTTCTTAGGCAATGACGGGACGAGAGAGTACGTGCTTTGGTTATTTTTAGCAGCGAGAGTCATTCCAAGACTCTTTTCACTATTTGTGGATTTAAGCACTGATGTATATTTTGCATAATATTTTAAAAATAGATTTTCCTTGTCTACAAAATTTCCAAAGGGGTGGATTGTAAATCCTAAAGTTGGCAAATTTTATTGAGATATCTTTTTATTTCAAAGATTATTTAAATTCCTTTTATTGTGATTTTCATAATTAAGATCCTGAATTAATTGGTAAGGTTTGCAAATAATTTCTTATTTAGTTTGATATCATCACAATATGTTTATAAAAGGAATTTGTATCTTGGTTTAATAAAGAAAATATTATGTGCTTACTCAAATTCAATTCTGGAATATTTGTCTTTTGATTTTCGTTCTTCTTAAGAAAATAAACTTCAGGAAATACAATCTTTGAAGTGCTTAATTGTTATTTCAAACTTGAGAAATTTGATTTAATGTAGGTATTAGCTGTCCTCGCAAAATCCTTGTCTGTCGGATCAGAATCATCCAAAAACGGCAAATCTTCATTAATCAAGAACATCTTAAAATATTCTTTCTTTTATTAGAAGATTCTTTCTCAGCCTTTCTGAGCACAAAATGATCTATATAAATAGGCTTCCAGGGCCTTGAGAAAAAGTTAACTCTTTGGTACATAGTTTGTGAGTAAATTGTAATACTTGTGAGAGTTCATTTTTAGTATTCAAGATCATTGTATTCACGTGATCTTGTAGTAAAATGAGTGTTTAGTTTTGTGGTGAGTTGTAACGCCCTAATTTCTCATAGATTACTGAGAACACAACATTGGATCATAATTCATAAATATTTCTTTTTTATTGAATAAAAACTTGAAATTTTTTTTTATATGGATCCATGGTTTTACAAAAATAAAATAATTATCTTTAGCATAAAAATGAGCAACATTTAAATAAAACTTTAAAATAACAGGCTTTAATAAAAATAGGCATGCTTGATCTTCTTCGACTATATGGTCCCCGCGAATACTTCACGAAGCTCTTAGGTCCCACTCACCATCGGCCTTTTTATCCTTAATTGTCTGAAATAATAACATCATAAGGGGTGAGCTTCTAAGCCCAGTAAGGAAAATACAAACAAAAGTTAGTCATATAATCAAACATATCATAAATTTCACAAAAGTCTACCAAAACTTTTTTATACTAATCATACAACAATAAACCCTAGGACATATCATAACCAAAATCATATCATAAATCATAATCTAAGTCTTAGCCATAAATCATAAGTCATAGGTCATAAGTCATAATCATAACTATAGGTCATAGGTCATAATAACAAGTCAGATATACTAAAAAGATAAGTGTTTATACAGGGGTGGTAATTAAGCCCCGGACATAAGTCCGTCATATACCAGACATCACTTAGGTCCCTCATAAAGTTTTGGCAACCGAGCCTACCGAACATAAGTCTGTCATACACTTACCCCTTTATTGTACCTAAAATGTTACGACATACAAACATAAACTATACCATAAACTACATAAACTAGGTCTTAATACTAAACTACCTAATTTTCCTTACCAAAAACCAAGATATTGGAGACCAGAGCGGGATTGGAAGCTCCTAAAACCAAACATAAGAAACCATAAGTTTTCTAAAGAAAAATAAGATGAAAATAAGATCTAAACCATCTGGATAAGAACTTACCAAAAACATTATGTTTCAAAGAAATTGAACACCTAACCAAAAGTCACTATCACAAGTTAGGATTTTAAGAAAAAGGAAAAAAATACTAGAAGCTATAATGAACTATACCTGAAGATGAAGAATACCTTGGATAGCTTAAAATCTCGAACACCGAAATCACACAAAAAGCTTACTTTCCAAGTGTTTAGAAAAGCTTTAGATTTAAAAGCTTTAACCCCAAAACCCCAGTGTTTCTCTCTAAAATGAACTTAGCAGCTTAGTAGCTCTGAACTGTGCTTGAATGATGAATAAAATGGCTGAGTGAAGGGTCCTATTTATAGAGTTCAAGGAGTGAAACTAACTCTTTTTAAAATGAATAAATAAATGATTATAAATTGAATAAATTTGAATTATTTGTTCAACAAATGCCCAGAACTCGGTCAAAGACATTCAGGAACGAGTCTAAGTTGTTGAGGGTTGTTTCTAGTTCAGAATTTTATGAAAACACAAAAATGGCCGCTGAAGCCGATATATCACCTCTCATAGGCGATATATCGCCTACACCATATTTTTGAGGGTCCGTGGCTTCGTTCGTGCGAAGTCGCCGTATTTTCCGTATCAATATAGGCGATATATCGACCCCTATGGCTGCGATATATCGGCATACGCTGATATTTTAAACACGTTTTTGTACGCTCTCAGCACACTTGAATATTTTTAAACCTTTTCTACTATGTAAAATGTGATCCTAATAGTTGTTGGAAGGTTCTAGACCTTCTAGATCCATCCTTTATTAATTTATTAATCCAAAATGCTTAAATCCTTAATAATCATACATGTGACAAATGACACACTCTTAATTATTCTATCTAAACCTTAGGTTATAATAAATAATATTTCTAGGACCAGCTATATTAATCAAACCTTATGTTCAAATTAATATTTTTAAACTATAGGTTAAACTTATAAAATTCATAACTATTTCTACGAGTTTCTAACTAAATCCCAACTTTGACCAATATCCATGAAAACTAAAATTCTACTACTACTGCTGTTGTTGCTGCTACTACTACTACTATAGGTTAAACTTATAAAATTCATAACTATTACTACTACTACTATTGGTTAAACTTATAAAATTCATAACTATTTCTATGAGTTTCTAACTAAATCCCAGCTTTGACCAATATCCATGAAAACTAAAATTCTACTACTACTACTACTACTACTACTACTACTACTACTACTACTACTACTACTACTACTACTACTACTACTACTACTGTTGCTGCTGCTCCTACTACTACTGCTGCTGCTGCTACTGCTACTGCTACTGGTATTGCTGCTGCTGCTGCTACTACTACTACTACTACTACTACTACTACTACTACTACTACTACTACTACTACCTATCTCTATCTAGCTAAGTAAAATTCTGAGATGCAACATGAGTTTAAACCATTTTCATGAGTGAATACATGTTGTAATTTGAACACAATTCTTATAGTCTTCGATAGAAGATTTTTACAAGCCTTGCTACTACTACTATTGGTGCTACTGCTACTGCTACTGCTGCTGTTGCTACTACTACTATTACTGCTACTACTACTACTACTATTGCTGCTGCTGCTACCTATCTATCTAGCTAAGTAAAATTCTGAGACGCTACATGAGTTTAAACCACTTTCATGAATGAATAAATGTTGTAATTTGAACACAATTCTTATAGTCTTTGGCAGAAGATTTTTACAAACCTTGCATTGGGAGGATGCAATCACTCGTTGATGATTGAAGGGAGTTCAAGTTGTTGAGCATTTCAATCAAGATCAGATTAGTGAAAAGAAGTACAACAAAGTTGCGGCAAATCTCAAGAGGGAGACTTGTTTTGTTTAAGTCAATATTTTGTACTTGTGATTCTTTATTAATTTATTTTAATCTTTGGGTGTGGCCCCAATGATTTGATTATCCAAAAGAGTTTCCGAACCATGTAAAAATTTGTTGTGTTCTTTATTGTTTTT
Organism: Humulus lupulus; assembly: GCF_963169125.1. NCBI lineage: Eukaryota > Viridiplantae > Streptophyta > Magnoliopsida > Rosales > Cannabaceae > Humulus > Humulus lupulus. The sequence continues at coordinate 224,237,297 of NC_084797.1, read as the reverse complement.
GCACAGTTTTTTTATTGTGTTCAGTTTTTGTCGTGACAAGTTCGTATTCTGTCCCGACAGATCTGAAATTTGTTTCAACATTCAATTACCATTCCGCACCTTAATTGATTTACTCGGTTTAATTAATTTTGTAATTATTAAAAATGGAATTTCATAAATAATAAATTTATTAATAAAAATTCAAATCATGTATTATATATTATTATTTCATAACATTTGAATTTATATTAATATTATTATATTTAATATAATTATTTTAAAAATATTTTATAATATTTGAATTTATATTAATATAATTACTAAATAGTTATTCTACCAAAGTTTTATAAAAATATTATTTCATAACATTTGTGTTGACGCGATTTTTTGTCAATAGGGGATTTAGAAATCCGAGACAAAGAAATTAGGCTTTTTGTAAAATCGAATGTCTAAGAAATAAAAAAAAGTAAGAACACGAAGTACTCACAATTTTACGTGGTTCAGTGGTTAAAATCCACCTATTCCACAAGTCACTTTTATTGATCTGTTTTGGACTATTGGTGAAATTGTTTATTAAAATTTCAGCAGAGTTTTTTGCATATAGAAAGTCCATCACTTTTTCTTTCGATTCCCCTTGTATTTATAGTAGATTTCCATGGATAATTTTGGGTAACCGTACAATAATATGGTAACTGACAAATTTGAATAAAATCTCATTTACATAAATACATGATTGCTTATTAAATTTATATCAGATATTAAATACATAATAAAATATGGGCCTTTATGAGGCGTATAAAGAATCTCTTAGTCTTTTGGGATCATTCACTGTGTGTCATCGCCAGGCTTCTGACGACTGAACACATTCATCAAGGTGGGTGTTGTAGGACTAATCCGAACTGACACGGGCCATGTTCAGAGTTTCATGAAGGCACCTATTTGGGTTTCAAGTACTGTGCCATTTGGTTTATTTAATTCTGTCCCTTGGATCTTTTTTCTCTTTAATCTTGTCGCTTAGATTTTTCCAAGAAGTTTACGTATAAATGGGAGAACAGAATCTGTGCCTAACCACGTTTGCATTCGAAACTTTCCTTTCTCTTCTTTCTTCTCAAAAACTCTCAAAATTTTTGAATCGTCTCTTTCCCAGAGTCCTCCTTAGACAATCACTGTCCAATTTTCTCAGCAATTTTCACCATTTCCTGTTCTTCTCAACAACCTCGATCAAGAACCACTTAGTAAGTACACTTCATCTTTGGTTTAAATTCTTATTTTTTTATATACCTATTTTTCACATGTTTGTGAATTCTTCTAGTAGTTTTTGCCATATTTTGGTTCTGCACGAGTTTAGTATGGCTTATATTAGACCAAAACAGATAAAACTAGGAATGGTCTACTTAAGCGCATAGAAATAGGTAATTTATCTGGGTTTAGAAGATGAACATATGAGTTTTTAGGCTGAAAGTTCAAGGGTTTTGGCTTTAATTTGGGTAGCTTAGGGGTTACGGTATTGAGGAATTTATGCATTAAACCTCCTTTTAAACCATTATGTCTGACACGCGCATCCTGAAATTTTACCACCTTTTTGAGATTCGGGTGCGTGAACTAGAGATGCGAGTGAGAACTCGTGCCAGAGCACCACGCCCGTTCTTGACTCATTGGATGCCTTAGGTCGAGTAATGAAACATCACCTTCTCACCTATCACTTTCAAAGCTATGGAAACTTACCTTCTTGTTCACACTGCATGCCCGGGAGTCAATGATGTGGCATCTTAAAGTGATTAAGTACCTATGCAAGTAAACACGCTGAGTCCCCTTTAGCATATTTGATGTGGCATATTTGATTTCCATACTTGCGAGCCTACATTTCGAGGCTGCTTTTTGCATCTCAAAATTTAGGGTGTAACATTTTTCCCCATAAAAAGTATCTTCTCGAGCACTGTGAGAAGGAAAGTTTTGAACTTCTCTTTCGAAAAACATGCCCACCTAACACACCGAGTGTGGACACATCTCAACAAAGGGATGGATACCGAGAGTACTCAAGTACTATTCTTCTGCCCACGACTTTTCACTATCCCTTTTTTTACTCTAGTTTTCGAGGATAAACATGGTCTCTTTGATCAAATTCCATTTTGGTTTTTAAGGGCTCAGATTTGTTTACCAATTTCCCATTTCTTCACCTATATAAACCCTTCATTTACCTTCATTCATCACTTTTTTTCCCGCTAGCCAAAACCAGAATTATGAAACCCTCTTGTATGTTTTCTTTGGGAAAAAAGAAGAGCATCTTTGAGGTTCCCCAGTTTCACACTCATTCTCCCTTCGAAAATAAATTATTGAGAATTTATCTATACAAATATTGCCAGTCTACTATTGAGACCCAACTTTTTCTAAGACCTTGGACCATTAAAAACTACTAGTCATAGCTACTACTTTTGGAGAAAGATACATAAGAAATAGTATAACTTTATTGAAAACTCAAAATATTGTATCAAATACACGATAATATAAAATATGGCATGGGTACCCATTGTTTAAAAGAAAAACATAAACTTTAATTCAATTGTTTAAAAACTAAATGCAGAAAAACATGATTTAAATGACTAAAATAAATAACTTCATCCACGATCGACACACAGTGCATTCATCCTCAACACACAAGCCAAGTTACCAAGAATCCTTCTGCCTTCCATATCATTTTCTTGCATCACACTAAAAATAAAGATATGAGCCTAATGCCCAGCAAGGAAAACCTACTAAAAACATACATCATATATCATAAGCATAAAACTACATCATAAACATATGACTATATAAACATATATCATATAAGACTACAATGGCCATCATTTTTCTTGGGGCTTGCTAGCTAGGCAATCATATGCCCATAAATTTATGAGGCTTGTTATCTAAACAAATCATATAAATTTATGGGGCTTGTTATCTGAACAAATCATATGCCCAAGGAATATATTCTTGGGACTTGTTATCTGAACAAGTTATATGCTTGTTATCTAAACAAATCATATACCCAAGAACTAAAAACATATCATACATATACATATCATAGCATAACATATCATAACATAAACATAACATATAAGCACATAAAATCTATCCTATTTTCCTTACCAAAATCCGGGATATTTGAGAACAAGAACGGGATTAGAAAACTCCTATAAACCAACAGTAGAAAAATGGGAGAATCTCTAAGAATAGAGATGAATATGAAAACTAAACCATCAAGAAGAAACTTACCAAGAAGGACCTTAAGTTTCAAGAATTTAAATACCTAATCAAGAATCATAAACAAGAGTTAGGATCTGAATAAAAGAAAGTAAAGAAAACTAAAGGATTATAAAGAACTGAACTTAAGGAATAGGAATACCTTGGTTGATCTTATAGATTGATCTAAATATATCTCACTTCCCAAGTGTTTAGAAAGCCTAGAATGATAAAGCTTTTATCCCAAACCCTAATGTGTCTCTCTATACTAACACTAGCACCTTGGAGGCTATGATCAAGTACTTGAAGAATGAAGAAAATGGCTGAGCACTAGATCCTATTTATAGAGTTTGAGGAGTGAAACTATCCTATTAAAAAAAATACTTAAATCCTTAAATAAACATGATTATGACAAGTGTCATACTCTTAGTGGTTCTGGAAGATTCTAGAGTTTCTAGATCTTTCTTTTATAATTAAATCCTTAAATAAACATGATTATGACAAGTATCTTGATCTTAGTGGTTCTGGAAGGTTCTAGAGTTTCTAGATCTTTCTTTTATTTAAAAAAATGCTTAATTTTATTCTAACTATAATCCAAATTTAAATTTAAATAAAATGGAATCCTAACTTCTAACTTCCTAAATCTCATAACTCTAAACTCATCAGTAGTAAAATCAATATAACTGGAGCTGTATGATTATGATTTAGACCATCTTTATACTGTTACAAAGCCAATTCAATTATCTACAACTTTCTAGAAATACTATATTTTAAAATTCATGATATAACTGGGTCAAAAATATGTTGGAATTTGCAGTACTCTAAAGTTACGGAAAAATGTATTTAATTATCTAAATAACAACCTAATCCACATATATCTTAACTAACCATAAAATAAAAAACTCTAATTCCCTAGGCTGATTTCAAATTTACTAAACCCAAAATCTTATTGGGCTTTTGGGCTTTATGTAGGCTTGATCCATAACACTTTTTGACAATATCATAATTAATTTATTCTTATGCAATCACCCACTTTTTGACAATATCTTATTAGTTTAACCTACTAATATCATAAACCTATACTATACTATAATAATCAAAACTAGTAAAAAAAATAAAACGTTATGTTATAATTAATATTCTTAAACTATAGGTTAAACTTATAAAATTCATAATTGTTGCTATGAGTTCCAACTAAGTCCCCGACTTGAACCAACAATCCACAAAATCTAACATACTACAAACTACTACTAACTACTACTACTACTACTACTGCTCCTACTACTACTACTGCTGCTGTTGCTGCTGCTGCTACTACTACTACTACTACTACTAAGTAAATATCTAGCTAGTTAAGTAAACATTCTGGGACTCTACAATTCTCCCCCACTAAAAGAATTTCGTCCCCGAAATTTACTTATTGTAGAGTCCAAGAACTTTACTTAGCTAGTTAGATAGTAGTAGCAATAGTAATAGTTATAGTATTTTTATGAATGTGGATTTTGGTTCAGACCAGGATTTAGTTGGACACTCGTAGTAACACTTGTAGATTTTATAAGTTTAACCTATAGTTTAAGAATATTAATTATAACCTAAGGTTTAATTAATATGACTGATTATGAAGGTGATATTTATTATAATATAAGGTTTAGATAAACCCAATAAGGAAATGACACTTGTCATATGTATGTTTAATGAATAATTAAGTATTTTGGGGTATAAATTTAATAAGAGTAATATTTGAATATCCTAGGGTCTGCCAGCAGCTTTGAAATCGTTAGAGGACTTTGTCAAGGTTGTTTACTCAATTCAAATTAGGCTGAAAATGTGCAATTACGTGTATAATATTTTAGCGTATGCCGATATATCGCAGCATTAGGGGGCGATATATCGCCATACGGAGATATGAAAAACATGTAACTTCGCACGACCACCTCGACGAGCCTCAGGCATATTAGCCCATGCGATATATCGCCTACTAGGGGTGATATATCAGCTCATGTGCATGATTTTTGAACGTTTTTGGAAACCAAGCTCATTTTAATCCTTAACCTCTTGATAAGTCTAGCATCTTTCTGACCAAGTCTTCAGCCTCTGCTGAATGATTATTCAAATATTTTCAATTAAAAAGCCATTATTTTATTCAAGTTAAATGAAGATCTTTTCATTTGTGAACTCTATAAATAGGACCTAGTACCCAGCCATTTATTCATTCATCAAGCTAAGTTCAAAGTCTGCAAGCTGCTAGGTTATTTTAGAGTGATAAACACTTGGGTTGGGGTTATAAGCTTTATCCTTATAAGCTTAATAAACACTCGAGAAGTAAGGATCATAGTATATTTCGGTTCGAGGTGTAGTTCGGTTATAGAAGCATTCGAGGTATTCCTTATTCTAGTTCCTTTCTGTGTTATTCTTATAGTTTTTCTACTCAAAATCCTAACTCGTATTCTCTATTCTTGGTTAGGAATCTAAGATCTTGAACGTAAGCTTGTTCTTGGTAAGTATCTTTTCGATGGTATAGTTCATTCATTTCATCCCTTTTCTTTAGTATACTCACCTTTCTGTTATGTTTTTTAGGAGTGTTCCAATGTCCCGATTCTGTTCTCATATCCCGGTATATGGGTAAGGAAAATAGGATAGAATTTTATATGTTATATGAAATGTTATATTATGTATGATAGAGTTGGGCATATGACTTGTATAGCTAACAAGCCCCAATAAATTTATGGGCATATGACTTGCTTAGCTAGCAAGCCCCACAAATCTAATGGGCATATGACGTGATTAGTTAACAAGCCCCAAGTAGTATGATTTAGCATATGTTATGATATAATTTTATGTGTATGATTTATGTTGCAGATTTTCCTTGCTGGGCATTAGGATCATTCCTTTATGTTTATATGTGCAGGAAATTAGCCATGGCGGCGGGAAAGGTTCTTGGCAGCTTGGGGATGTGTATTGAGGCAGGATGGAATCAATGGACTGAGCGTTCGATTTGAGGATGAAGTCTTTAAATCATATTTTCAATGTATTTTTTTCCGCACTTAGTTTTGTAATCGATTTATTTATATCATGTTATGTTTTAATTTTTTCCATATTCTAACTACATTTTTATGTAGTCTACATTGGCTTTATAGTTTTAAATAAAGTATGTTGTTTTCATATGTACATTTTCTTATGATTAGCATAGTAGTTATTAATGGTCCAAAGTCTAGAATAGTTGGGTCGTTACACTTATCTAACAATTTCGGATACCGGGCTAACATGTCTTCCTCCAACTACCACGTTGCCTCATGTTCAGAACTATTACTCCATAGGACCTTGACAATTGGAATATTCTTAGACTGTAATTCTTTCATCCTTCTATCTAGAATGCTAGTCGGTCGTTCCCCATAACTCAAGTATTTTTGAAGTGCTATCGTATCATACTTGAGGATGTGAGATGGGTCTGACACGTATCTACGCAGCATCGAGATGTGGAACACATTATGGCTATCTGCTAGAGCTGGCAGTAGGGCTAATCTATATGCAACTGCTCCCACTTTGTCTAATATCTCAAAAGGACCTATAAACCGGGTACTAAGCTTGCCTTTCTTCCCGAATTTCTTCACACCTTTCATAGGAGATATCTTTAAAAAGACTTAATCTACAACTTTGAATTCCTCATCACGTCACTTGGCATCCGAATAACTTTTTCTGACGGCTCTGAGCAGCGAGCATACGCTTTCTAATCAGCTCTACTACATCTTGAGCTTCTCTAACAGCTTCGGGTCCAAGAAGTTGCCTTTCTCCTACCTCGTCCCAATGTAACGGCGATCGACATCTCCTTCCATAAAGCAACTCATAGGGTGCCATCCCGATCGTTGACTTGTAGCTATTGTTGTAGGAGAATTCTATCAGTGGAAAATACTTACTCCATGATCCTCCGAAATCAAGTACACAAGCACGCAACATATCTTCTAAAATCTGTATGGTACACTCGGACTAACCATCGATCTGTGGATGAAATGCTATACTAAGACTTAACTTGGTACCCATAGCTTGCTGCAAGCTTCCCCAAAATCTCGATGTAAACACCGATCCCCTATCGGAGACTTTAGTCTTAGGGATTTCATGAAGTCGTACTATCTCTTGAACATAAATGTCTGCGTACTGATCTGTTGTGTATGTAGTCTTGACAGGTAGGAAATGAGCTGACTTGGTTAGTCTATCTATTACTACCCAAGCTGAGTCATGCTGCTTACTTGTTCGTGGTAGTCCTGTCACGAAATCCATAGCTATGTCGTCCCATTTCTATTCTGGAATACTAAGTGCTTGCAATAAGCCTGCAGGCCACTGATGTTCTGCTTTCACTTGCTGGCATACTAAGCATTTAGACACATACTCCGCTACATCTTTCTTCATTCCTGGCCACCAATATAATGCTTTAAGGTCGTGAGTCATCTTGGTCGACCCTGGGTGAACTGAATATGGGGTATTGCGTGCTTCTTCTAAGATCTTCATCTTAATCTCTTGATCATTCGGCACGCATACCCGATCCCTATATCTCAATAACCCCTGTCCTGATATCGAGAAATCTGTGGCCTTGCCTTCTTTAACTACATCCAAATGTCCTACTAACGTGTCATCATGCCCTTACCCGATTCGTATATCTTCTTCTAATAGACTTGACTAGATGGACAAGTTATCTAGTTTACCTGTAGAGTCCAAAGAACTTTACTTAGCTAGTTAGATAGTAGTATAATAGTAATAGTAGTATTATTGTTATGATTGTAGAATTTTGGTTCAGACCGGGATTTATTTGGACACTCATAGTAACACTTGTAGATTTTCTAAGTTTAACCTATAGTTTAGGAATATTAATTTTAACCTAAGGTTTGATTAATATGACTGATATTGAGGGTAATATTTATTATATTATAAGGTTTAGATAAGACCCAATAAGATAATAGCACATGTCATGTGTATGTTTAATAATGATTAAGTATTTTGAGAAATAAATTTATTAAGGATAAAATTTGAATATCCTAAGGTCAGTCAGCAGCTTTGAAAACGTTAGAGGGCTTAGTCAAGATTGTTTACTCAATTCAAATTAAGCTAAAAATGTGTAATTTCGTGTTTAAATATTCAGCGTATGCCGATATATCGCAGCTATAGGGAGCGATATATCACAGCACGAAAAAAAAAAAAAAAACGTCGCACGATTGCCTCGGGCATACTGGCCCAGGCGATATATCGTCTACAAGGGGCGATATATCGCCTCCTTCAGGGCATTTTGAAGCATTTTGAAAATGTTCTCCATTCAAATCTTCAACCTCTTGATAAGTCCAACATCTTTCTGAACGAGTCTTTAGCCTCTGCTAAACGATAATTCAAATGTTTTTCACTTAAAAAGCCATTATTTTTATTCAAGTTAAATGAAGATCTTTTCATTCCTAAACTCTATAAATAGGACCTAGTACCCAGCCATTTATTCATCTATAAACTAAGTTCAGAGGCTGCAAGTTGCTAGGTTATTGTGAGAGTGTAAACACTTAGGCTGGGAATTATAAGCTTGATCACTAGAAGCTTACCTGTAACGCCCTACTTCCTTAGAGCCGTTACTAAGTGAGTTTTAAGACAAAACAGTGTGCAATGAACTCGCTAACTGAGGTTTTGAAACAAAAGTGTGACTAATTAAAAGTTAAGGCTGTAATCTTTAAAAATGCGTTGTTTCAATAAAAACTTCAAGTAATAAACATTTGGGATCCCAAAATAATGTTTGAAAGCTATTTACATCTTGAAATAAGTTTACAGATGATCAGTTCTAAAATCATAGATTATTACAGCCATTTTCAAATAAACCCCCAACCAAAGCAGTCGGGCAGGCCAAACATGTACGCGTCGCTTCACGCTCTCCGTACTCATGGTTGGTTGACTCAGTCATTGCCCTTACCTGCAACACAGAGCACCCGTGAGCCGAAGCCCAGCAAGAAAACTCATGCAGAACATAACATATGCAATTTATACAGTTCATCATAACAGATAATCCACATGCAAACAAGTCAACCATTAGACTAAGCAAATACGGCCATGCCGCCCCAGAAGCCTTACCGAAGCCCTGGGGTATCGGTTCTCACCGCAGGGATATCACACGTATCCCCTGGGTCCCGGGCCCTGCCCTGACCATAAGCATCCCATGTGCTTAGTGTTACTTCCGGCTCCGCTGCCGTACCCGGCCCACGCCGCACTCGGCCCTTGCCGTTCATTTCATTATGATCATACATAGCATAAATCAAACAGCATTCATACAATTATCAATACATGTAAGTCTACACCCTAACATGTAATGCAATATAGGGCCATGCCCGGCAATCATCTCATCATGCAATATAGGGCCGTGCCCGGCAATCACACTATGGGCCCACGCCCTATCCTACGGGTGTTATAGTTTTCTTACCTGACAATTCGATAGTTAAAATCACCTGACTCCTTGAGCACGATCCCACTCGAGCCTTAGCGCACACCTAGGCACAAACATAGGTCAAAGTCAACACCGAACCCCAAGTCCGAAAACCTAGCCTCGGGACCAATCCCGAGCCCCCCGGGAAGTCCTAGATCCACAAAACAAGGTGGCGGAGTCGAACCCCAAACCCTAGGTCAAAATCCCTCACAAATAGCCCAAAAACCCCATTCTGGGCGCAGGGTAGCGCTACAGCGCTCAGAAGAGAGCGCTATAGCGCTACAAGCAGAATCAGCACCTCCCCAGAAAGAAGGCCTAGCGCTACAGCGCCCAAAGACTAGCGCTGTAGCGCTAGTTGCAGGCAGCCAAAACCAAAAATCGCATTTCTGCGATTTCTTTCACCCAATCTCAAACCAAACTTCCCCAAATCTTTACCAAACTCAAAATCAAGCTTATGAACACTCTCCATTCATCCCAAGCATTCCAAATCCTCAAATCCCAAGATCATTTATCCCAAACCTCAAAATCTACCATGAACAACCCTAAACCAGAAATTCATGCAAACCACAAAGATAGAGTCTTAGAAATCTTACCATTGCTGCAAATTTCGACCTTGATTCAACCCTAGGCCTCCTTAGCTTGCTCTCCCTCAAAGCTTGCCCAGAAATCCCCTGAGATTCCCATCAATCCAGCTCAAAACACAGCTCAAACCATCAAAACCCTTAAAACCGAAAATCTCTAAAACTTACCTCAAACATTGATGTGTTCTTGCCAAATCTTCAAGTCTAACCCAAGATCCTTGATGCTCAGCCTATCCTAGCTCTCCACCGAGCTTTTCCCCAAGAAAAACGGAAAGGAACGGTGCAAGAACGCACAAACCGTTCCTTGGGAAAACCCCCCCCTGTTTTCTCTCTTTTCTTTCTTTCCTTCTTCTCTCTTTTCTTTTTCTTTCAGCATTCCCTCTCTCTATAAAGCCTTATAAAAACCTATCTCCTAAAGCCAAATGACCAAAACGCCCTCCCTATAAATTCTAAATCCTTTTGTTCAAGTAGGGCCATTTTAGTCATTCACCCAATTCCCGCTAATCCTCAAGTGTCTCTAATATTTCCCGTTGCTTCCCAATACCTGATAAATCACCAAATAATTATCCCCCATCATCAAAGTAAATCTCAATCCATTTCTCTGAATTCCTGTTCATACCCCCAGGCTCGCCCCGAGCTGGGTATAAATTCCTGTCAACACTTTCCGCTAGCCTGCTCACTGGGATCGCCTCGAGTCACAAAGCACAGATACATCCACATACCACTGTGGCCTCAACAATCAACACATAACAATACAGTTACGCCCAATCATGGCCAAAATTACAATTATGCCCTTCTAACACGATCCGGGCCTACATGCACACTAACTTACATAGTCATGCATCTCAGATAAACAAATAGTCATATAACATGCTTTAAATCACAACCATGCATTTAAATCATTAAAATCACACATAAATCCCATCATGCCCTCCTGGCACGCTAATCAAGGCCCTTAAGCCTTATTAGCGAATTTGGGTCGTTACATTACCAAACACTTGGGAAGTAAGGTTTTATTCACATTTTGGTTCAAGGTTTAGATTGGTCATAGAAGTATTCAAGGTATTCCAAACTCTAGTCTATTTTTGTATTATTTTCTTTAAGTTCTTATAGTCTTATACTCAGCATTCTAACCTTATTCCTTATTCTTAGTAAGGAAATCTAAGAACTTGCACATAAGTTTTTGGTAAGTATATTCTCAATGGTATATTTCTTCCATTATTTTCATCTCATTCTCTTTAGTATACTCACCCTTCCATTTATGGTTTTTAGGAGTTTCCAAAGTCCCAACTCTATCCTCATATCTCGGTAATTTTGGTAAGGAAAATAGAATAGGATTTATGTGTTATATAATTTTATATGTTATCTTATGATTTTATGTTATGTAATATGCTATGTTAAGTATGTTTGTAGACTTGGGCATATGACCTATACAACTAACAAGCCCCAAATAGATTATGGGCATATGACTTGCTTAGTTAGCAAGCCCCACTAATCTAATGGGCATATGACTTGTTTAGTTTATGGGACCCCAAGTAATAATGGCCATTACAGTATGTATGTGACATAAGTGTTATGATATGTTTTATGTTACATTATGAATTTTATGTATATGGTTATATGTGAGATTTTCCTTGCTGGGCATTAGGCTCACTCCTTTTTGTTTATATGCGCAGGAAAATAGCTTTAGTGGCGAGAAAGGTTCTTGGAAGCTTGGGGAATGTGTATTGAGGCAAAATGGATTCAAAGAGCCGAGAGTTTCGATTCGAGGGTGAAGTCTTTACTTATGGTTTTATGTGTATTTTTCCGCACTTATTTATGTAATCTCTTTTAATTATAGTTATGTTATGTTTTGATTTTAAAACAAAGGGATCCCATATCCTAACTTAAATTTTATGTAAGTTTAACCTTTACTTTTACAAGCTTTTAATAGAGTTATGATCTTTTCACTTGTAAGTTCTATTAAGGATTAGGGTCTGTGTAGTTTTCATTAATGGTTCATAGTCTAGAGTAGTTGGGTCATTACAGTTGGTATCAGAGAAAACGGTTCTGTCGCATGAAGTTCTCCTCGATACACACACTCAAAGCTCCAAATCTGACCGCCAAGTAAGTATTTAAGTTATAGTTATTTTGCTTATGTGTATAGCTAACGATTTTTAGCATGTATGTTTTCAGTTAAGTATGAACGGAGCATTAACTTATGAGGATACCGAGCCATTAAGGTTTTAAAGAGAATAAGAGAACCAAGAAACACCATAGGAACACTAGAGAGAATCACTCAGAGATTGCTTTTGTTCCACCGAGAGATAGGTCATCTTCAAGAGTCTAAGAAAATAATGATGAGAGCAACAGAACAATATGTATTAGTAATTGGACTGTTTAAAGATTTTCATCCTGTAATAGCCGCCTTAGAGGAAATATGGGAAACAATGGATGATGAGGATGAACTGCCAACAGCAATGCGATATTACTTTCTTCTAATTAGGTTCACTTGAAAATCAGAATTTCAGTTTACCAATGAGCAAAAACATAGGATTTTCACAAACCTTCCTAGAGGAGATTTTGATGCACATGACAATGAGGATTATGAAGAGCTAGATGATGATATGTTAGATGAAGGGTCGGATGTAGAAGATCCTGATTTTTAGAATAGTAGTTTTCATTGTTTGTTTTATTTATTTCTTTGTTTTATGGTTGTAATAAGTGAAAAACTTTTTTCCAAATGAATATCATGTTATTTCATTATCATGTATGAGTTTGATTTTTTTTTATTTTTGCAATCATAATAAATAATAAGTAAAATAAATAATGACTAATTTCGGTGAGGGTGGATACAAATCAATGAACCAAGTTTCTATATTGAGAGTTAGGGGGCCATAGTAGTGGGAACGATTTTACTGATCCCAGCCCTCCCTCAATATGGTTAACTTTGGAACAAAGATGAGTTTCGAGCCTGAGAATTAAGTCATATGGGATAATTAGAAACAGACTTAGAAATAATAAATATGGCTTGTTTTTCTAAGTATAGAAACCCGCTCTAAATAATAAAGAAGACTTATATAATTTTTCATAAGAATTCATAATAAATAGGTCCAAGATATGTTTGTTTTAGAATAAGTTTTTGCCTTAGAGCCTATTAGGTAAAGTTCTAACATGTTCCTTTCAACTGTTAGAACTCTGCTACGATGTCTCTTCGAAGATCTGCACGCACCAACGAAAACGCCTTCAACGCTGTTCCAGCAAACAATGACGCCCCTCCAGTTCACAGAAGGGGAGTGCGTGCTACTGCTAGCCGCAACTCGCCAGTACCGCCAACTGACAACACTGCAGAGATCGCCAGACTGCGACAACAAGTTGAGGAACTTTTGTAACAACAATGCCAACAGTCTTAGACTCAAACTCCGCCTCCACCGCAGCCACAGCAAATGGCCTCAGCACCCCAACAAGTTGATCCATATGGGGGATGGCCAGTGACGAATTATGCGCCGGATCCAGTACAGCACATGGAGCCAGTGTATGAGAGGTTCCGCAAGCAGCACGCTCCAAACTTCGAAAGGACTATAGACCCCTTTGAGGCAGAAGAGTGGCTAAGGATTGTGGAGCCAATTTTGATGCACATGAATCTCAGTAATGCGGACCGCATATCCTGCGTCTCGTCATTGCTCAAGAAGGATGCCAGGATATGGTGGGACTTGGTCCAACAATCGCATGATGTTACCACCATGACATGGACTCGATTTGTGGAGCTCTTCCACAAGAAGTACTACAATTTGTCTGTACTCTCTACGAGAGTTGAGGAGTTCGCCAACTTGAAGCAGGGTACTTTATCAGTGGCAGAGTATGCTCGTCAGTTCGACCGCTTAGCAAATTTTGCATCTGAGATGGTTCCAACTGATTTTCTAAGGGTGAACAAATTTGTTAAAGGACTTCGACTGAAGATCGAGATGGGGGTTAAGTTAGCAAACTCGGGAAATACTACATATGCCGACGTTCTTGCGACGGCAATAGAAGTAGAGAGGTCGCAGGCTAATGTAAGTAAAGAGGAAGCCAGTAAGCCTGAACCGAGATAGCAGAATCAACCTCAGACCAGTCGGAACAACAACTATAATAACAACAATCAGTCAGGCAACAACAGTAATGGTCAGAAGAGAAGGCATCCTGACAACAAGTAATCTGACAGCGATAAGAGGGCACGAACAAATAATGAGGGAAATAGGCTGGGCTACGTGGAATACCCGCCATGTGCTAAGTGTCAGAAGAAACATCCTGGAGAATGCCGCGCAAATACCAAGGAATGTTTTAACTGTGGTCAGGAAGGACACCGAAAAAGAGATTGTCCTCAGCGCAAGCCAGATGGGAAGAAAGACGGCAAGATGGTTCCTGCTAGGGTTTTTACCTTAACCCAAGGAGAGGCTGATGCTAGCAATAAGGTGGTCACAGGTCAGGTTTCTATCCTCAATAACATATGCTATGTATTATTTGATTCGGAAGCCACTCATTTGTATATCTCGTTAGGAATGATAGAAAAACTAGACAAACCTTGTTAAAGATTTAGAACTAGGTTTGTAACCGAGTTGCCTTCGGGCAAAGTAGCTCTATCATCACGGATAGTACGAGGCATACCGATCAAGATTGAGGACATAGAACTTGTAGAGTCCAAGAACTTTACTTAGCTAAGATAGATAGTAGTATGATAGTATTTATTGCATTATCTTTGTTTCTATGGATTTTTGGTTCAGACCAGGAATTATTTGGACACTCATAGTAGTACTTATAGATTTTCTAAGTTTAATCTATAGTTTAAGAATATTAAGTATAACCTAAGGTTTGATTAAAGTGATTGATATTAAGGATCATATTTATTATATTATAAGGTTTAGACATCAACCAATAGGATTTGAAGCACATGTTATGAATGGTAATTAAGGATTAAGTATTTTGGAGGATTAAATCTAATAAGGAGTAAAGTTTGAATGTTATAGGGTCAGTCAGCAGCTTTGAGTACGTTGAGGGCTTAGTCAAGGCTGTTTACTCCATTCAAACTTAGCTAAAAATGTGTAATTTCGTGTTTAAATATTCAGCGAGTGCCGATATATCGCAGCTATAGGAGGCGATATGTCGCAGCACGTAGATACGGAAAACACGAAACGATGCACGGTCGCCTCGGGCATACTGGCCCAGGCGATATATCGCCTACAGGGGGCGATATATCGCCTCCTTCAGCATATGTTCAAATGTTTTTGAATTCATTTCCTTTCAGCCATTCAAACTCCTTCATAAGTCCAGCATCTTTTGAACGAGTCTTCAGCCTCTGCTGAACGATTATTCAAATGATTTTCACCTAAAAAGCCATTATTTTTATTCAAGTAAAATCAAGATCTTTTCATCTCCAAACTCTATAAATAGGACCTAGTACCCAGCCATTATTCACCATTTGCTCTAAGTTCAGAAGCTGCTAGTGTTAAGTGAGTGTGAGAGTGTAAACACCTGGTTTGGGGAAAAACTATAAGCTTAAACATCATAAGCTTATCAAACACTTTGGGAAGTGAGTTCTATAGTATTTCGGTGGAGGTTAGATTGATCTTGCAAATCTTTGAGGTAAACCCGAAACTTTGTTTCATTTATTTCATGTTATTTCCTTTCTCAAAACCTTCTACTCAGTCCCCTAACCTCATTCTTATTTTGGTTAGGGAATCCAAGTTCTTAAGCATAGAAGTTGGTAAGTATGTTTTTATGGTTTAGTTTTTTCCATCTCTTTCATTTCATCTCCTTTCTTTAGACTCACTCTTTCATTATGGTTTTAGGAGTGTTCCAAAAGTCCCAACTCAGTCCATTATATCTCGGTAACTTTGGTAAGGAAAATAAGCTAGAATATATATGTTTATGTTTATGTTATCTTATGTGTTATGTTGTGATATGATATGAGTATGTTATGAATATGTTGTGCATGTGTTTGTTGTAGGCTTGGGCTTATGCCCTATTTGACTAACAAGACCCCAAAAAGATTGTGGGCATATGCCTATTTAGCTGGTAGGACCCCACTAATCTCATGGGCATAAGCTTGTTTAGTCTATGGGACCCCAAGTAATAATGGCCATTATAATAAGTGTATTATGTGTTATGATATGTCTTTACGTTATTATGAAATTATGTCTATGCTTATGATTATGTGTTAGATTTTTCCTTGCTGGGCATTAGGCTCATTCCTTTCTGTTTATGTGCAGGAAATAAGCTTTAGAGGTGGAAAGATTCGTGACGCTTAGAGGATGTGTATCGATGGTGAATGGATTCAAGGAGTCGAGAGTTCGATCTTTCGAGGATGTAGTCTTGTTTTACCTTTTTACGTTTTAAATGTATTTTCCGCATTTTCTATGTAACTCTTTTTAGTTTTTAAGTTATTCTTGTTTTAAAGACAATGGGTACCCATATCCTACTTATTTTTATGAAAGTAAACTTTGTTTCTACAAGTTTCTGATAAATTATGGTATTTTCGCAAAAATGTAAGTTTTATGTATAGATTCGTTAATGGTCCAAATAGTCTAGATTAGTGGGTCGTTACAGAACTAGAAGGAGACCTGATAGAACTAGTAATCAAGGACTTCGACGTAATACTAGGCATGGACTGGCTAGCACGACATGGCGCAACCATCGACTGTAAACGAAAGAAGGTGATGTTCGAGACCCCTGACGGCCAAAAACTATGCTTCATCGGACAAGCTTCAGGATTATGCACCTCGTTAGTATCATCTCTCAAAGCTCAAAGAATGATGGAGAAAGGATGTCAAGCGTTCTTATCCAACATCACAAATGTGGAAAGGGAGACACCACTTAAGGTTGGAGATGTCTGTGTTATACGAGAATTTCCAAAGGTATTTCCCGATGACTTGCCAGGATTTCCGCCAACTCGGGAAACAGACTTCACGATAGAATTAGTACCAGGCACAGAGCCTCTCTCTAAGGCACCATACCGGATGGCACCTACGGAACTCAAGGAGTTAAAGACGCAGCTACAAGAACTCCTAGACTTGGGTTTTATTAGGCTAAGCCATTTGCCATGGGGAGCTCCGGTACTATTCGTGAAGAAGAAGGATGGAAGTATGCGGATGTGTATAGACTATCGCGAGCTGAATAAGGTAATGATTAAGAACAAGTACCCGCTACCTCGGATCGACGATTTGTTTGATCAACTCCGAGGCGCGACTGTATTTTCAAAGATCGATTTACGGTCCGAGTATCATCAGCTCAAAGTAAAGGGAGAAGATATTCCTAAGACAGCCTTTAGGACTCGTTATGGACATTACGAGTTCTTGGTTATGTCCTTTGGTCTTACCAACGCACCAGCCACATTTATGGACTTGATGAATAGGGTCTTCAAAGATTACTTAGCTAAATTTGTCATTTTTTTCATCGATGACATTTTAGTATACTCCAAGGATAAAGTAGAGCATGAGGAACATTTGAGGTTGATCTTGACGCGATTGAAGGAGCATCAACTCTACGCCAAGTTCAAGAAATGAGAATTTTGGCTTTCGCAAGTGGCGTTCCTCGGGCACATTATATCGAAAGACGAAGTTGTAGTAGACCCATCAAAGGTAGAGGTCGTGAAGGAATGTCCCAGACCAAAGAACACATCTGAAGTAAGAATCTTTCTAGGGTTAGCAGGTTATTATAGGAAGTTTGTAGAGGGCTTATCAAAGATAGCCACTCCACTCACCAACCTAACCCGGAAACAACAAAGATTTAACTGGAATGATAAGTGTGAAGAAAGCTTCTAGTTGCTCAAGGATAAGCTTTGCTCAGCACCAGTACTCAGTGTACCGACACCCAACGATAAGTTCGTAGTCTACTGCGATGCATCGAAGCAAGGATTGGGTTGCGTACTGATGCAAAATGACAAGGTGATAGCCTACGCCTCACGAAAATTGAAGGAGTGCGAGCAGCACTATCCAACTCATGATATGGAGTTGGCAACGGTGGTCTTTGCGTTGAAAATATGGCGCCATTATCTTTACGGAGAATGGCGCGAGATTTATACGGACCACAAGAGTTTAAAATACTTCTTTACTCAGAAGGAACTCAACATGAGGCAGCGCAGGTGGTTAGAATTAGTAAAGGATTACGACTGCGAAATCCTATACCACCCGGGGAAGGCGAACGTAGTTGCCGATGAGCTTAGTAGGAAAAGTTATGGAAATTTAGAAGCTTTAGCCGGAATAGAAAAGCCGCTAAAGCAAGAGCTAATCAGTGCCTGAATAAAAGTAGTTGTAGGCAAGCTGGCTAACTTATCTATCCAGTCGAATCTACTAGAAGATATACGGAATGGTCAAGTATATGATGACACACTATCAGCACATATGGATGCAGTCCGAGAAGGCAAGACCACAGATTTCTCAATATCTAGCCAAGGTTTATTAAGATATAAGGATCGGGTATGCGTGCCAAATGAT
Organism: Humulus lupulus; assembly: GCF_963169125.1. Lineage (NCBI taxonomy): Eukaryota > Viridiplantae > Streptophyta > Magnoliopsida > Rosales > Cannabaceae > Humulus > Humulus lupulus. Next base: position 224,218,626 of record NC_084797.1, on the reverse strand, counting down.
TAGAAGATTAAGAGGACGATTCTGGATGAAGCGCACAACACCCCGTACTCAGTTCACCCAGGGTCTACTAAGATGACTCATGACATCAAGGCAATCTATTGGTCGCCAGGGATGAAGAAGGACATAGCAGAATTTGTGTCCAAGTGTCTTATATGCCAGCAAGTGAAAGCAGAGCATCAGCGGCCTGCAGGCTTATTGCAACCGCTTAGCGTACCAGAATGGAAGTGGGATGATATTGCTATGGACTTTGTGACGGGTCTGCCAAAGATGAATAAGCAGCATGATTCTGCTTGGATAGTAATAGATAGACTAACCAAGTCGGCTCATTTCCTGCCTGTTAAGACTTCATATACGGCAGACCAATACGCAGACATCTATATCCAAGAGATAGTACGGTTGAATGGAATCCCCAAGACAATAGTGTCAGATAGAGGATCGGTGTTTACATCGAGATTTTGGGGAAGTTTACAACAAGCTATGGGTACTAAGTTAAGTCTTAGTACAGCTTTTCATCCTCAGACAGATGGGTATTCCGAGCGTACGATTCAGATTTTAGAGGATATGCTACGCGCGTGTGTACTTGATTTCGGAGGATCATGGAATAAGTACTTGCCGTTGATAGAGTTCTCCTACAACAATAGCTACCATTCAACGATCGGGATGGCACCTTATGAGTTGCTATATGGAAGAAGGTGCTGATCACCATTGCACTGGGACGAGGTAGGAGAAAGGCAGCTTCTAGGTCCCGAAGCTGTTAGAAAAGCTCAAGAAGCAGTAGCGCTTATTAGACAGCGTATGCTTTCTTCTCAAAGCCGTCAGAAAAGCTATGCGGATGCCAAGCGACGCGATGTGGAATTCCAAGTTGGAGATCAAGTCTTCTTGAAGATATCTCCTATGAAAAGTGTAAAGCATTTTGGGAAGAAAGGCAAGCTTAGTCCCCGATTCATAAGTCCTTTCAAGATATTGAACAAAGTGGGAGCAGTTGCGTATAGACTAGCCCTACCGCCAGCACTAGCCCATAGTCACAACGTGTTCCACATCTCGATGCTATGTAAATATGTGTCAGACCCATCTCACGTCCTTAAGTACGATACGATAGCACTCCAGAAAGACTTAAGTTACGAGGAACGACCGGTTAACATCCTGGATAAGGGGATGAAGCAGTTATGGTCCAAGAGCTTTCCTATAGTCAAAGTCCTATGGAGTAATAGTTCTGAACGAGAGGCAACGTGGGAGTTGGAGGAGGACATGCAAGGCTGGTATCCGGAGTTATTTGGTAAGTAAATTTCGAGGACGAAATTCTTTTTAGTAGGGGAGAATTGTAGAGTCCAAAGAACTTTACTTAGCTAGTTAGACAGTAGTATAATAGTAAAAGTAGTATAATTGTTATGACTGTGGATTTTTGGTTCAAACCGGGATTTATTTGGACACTCATAGTAACACTTGTAGATTTTCTAAGTTTAACCTATAGTTTAGGAATATTAATTTTAACCTAAGGTTTGATTAATATGACTGATATTGAGGGTAATATTTATTATATTATAAGGTTTAGATAAGACCCAATAAGATATTAGCACATGTCATGTGTATGTTTAATAATGATTAAGTATTTTGAGGAATAAATTTATTAAGGTTAAAATTTGAATATCCTAGGGTCAGTCAGCAGCTTTGAAAACGTTAAAGGGCTTAGTCAAGGCTGTTTACTCAATTCAAATTAAGCTAAAAATGTGTAATTTCGTGTTTAAATATTTAGCGTATGCCGATATATTGTAGCTATAGGGGCGATATATCGCAACACGGAAAAAAAAACGTCGCACGATTGCCTCGGGCATACTGGCCCAGGCGATATATCGCCTCCTTCAGGGAATTTTGAAACATTTTGAAAATGTTCTCCATTCAAATCGTCAACCTCTTGATAAGTCCAGCATCTTTCTGAACAAGTCTTTAGCCTCTGCTGAACGATAATTCAAATGTTTCTCACTTTAAAAGCCATTATTTTTATTCAAGTTAAATGAAGATCTTTTCATTCCTAAGCTCTATAAATAGGACCTAGTACCCAGCCATTTATTCATCTATTAAGCTAAGTTCAGAGGCTGCAAGTTGCTAGGTTATTGTGAGAGTGTAAACACTTGGGTTGGGAATTATAAGCTTGATCACTATAAGCTTACCAAACACTTGGGAAGTAAGGTCTTATTCACATTTCGGTTCAAGGTTTAGATTGGTCATAGAAGTATTCAAGGTATTCCAAACTCTAGTCCATTTCTGTATTATTTTCTTTAAGTTCTTATAGTCTTCTACTCAGCATTCTAACCTTATTCCTTATTCTTGGTTAGGAAATCTAAGAACTTGCACATAAGTTTTTGGTAAGTATATTCTCAATGGTATATTTCTTCCATTCTTTTCATCTCATTCTCTTTAGTATACTCACCCTTCCATTTATGGTTTTTAGGAGTGTTCCAAAGTCCCAACTCTGTCCTCATATCTCGGTAATTTTGGTAAGGAAAATAGGATAGGATTTATGTGTTATATAATTTTATATGTTATCTTATGATTTTATGTTATGTAATATGCTATGTTAAGTATATTTGTAGATTTGGGCATATGACCTATACAACTAAGAAGCCCCAAATAGATTATGGGCTTATGACTTGCTTAGTTAGCAAGCCCCACTAATCTAATGGGCATATGACTTGTTTAGTTTATGGGACCCCAAGTAATAATGCCCATTATAGTATGTATGTGACATAAGTGATATGATATGTTTTATGTTACATTATTAATTTTATGTATATGGTTATATGTGAGATTTTCCTTGCTGGGCATTAGGCTCACTCCTTTTTGTTTATATGTGCAGGAAAATAGCTTTAGTGGCGGGAAAGGTTTTTGGAAGCTTGGGGAATGTGTATTGAGGCGAAATGGAGTCAAAGAGCCAAGGGTTTCGATTCGAGGATGAAGTCTTTACTTATGGTTTTATGTGTATTTTTCCACACTTATTTATGTAATCTCTTTTAATTATAGTTATGTTATGTTTTTATTTTAAAACAATGGGATCCCATATACTAACTTAAATTTTATGTAAGTTTAACCTTTACTTTTACAAGTTTTTAATAAAGTTATGATCTTTTCACTTGTAAGTTCTATTAAGGATTAGGGTCTATGTGTAGTTTTCATTAATGGTCCAAAGTCTAGAATAGTTGGGTCATTACATTACCAATGACTACTTCTATTCCAACATTGATCAGCTCCTGCTGTAGCGGATTTTCTATTCCAGCTAACGTTGCTAGACTTCCATAATTCTTCCTACTTAGCACATCAGCAACTACGTTTGCCTTTCCTGGGTGGTATAGGATTTCGCAGTCATAATCCTTCACTAGTTCTAACCACCTGTGTTGCCTAATGTTGAGCTCCTTTTGTGTGAAGAAATACTTTAAACTTTTGTGGTCCGTATAAATCTGACACCGTTCTCCATAAAGATAATGACGCCAAATTTTTAATGCAAAGACCACTGCTGCAACTCCATATCGTGTGTTGGAAAGTGTTGCTCGTATTCCTTCAACTTCCTTGAGGCGTAGGCTATCACCTCGTCATTCTGCATCAACAGACAACCCAATCCTTGCTTCGACGCATCACAGTAGACTACAAACTTATCACTGGGTGTCGGTACACAAAGTTCTGGCGCTAAGCATAGCTTATCTTTAAGCAACTAGAAGCTCTCTTCACACTTATCAATCCAGTTGAACCTTTGCTATTTCCGGGTCAGGTTGGTGATTGGAGTGGCTATCTTAGAAAAGCCCTCTACAAACCTCTGGTAATAACCTGCTAGTCCCAGAAAACTTCGTACCTCGGACGCATTCTTAGGTCTTGGCCAATCCATCACAGCCTCTGTCTTAGATGGGTCTACAACAACTCCTTCCTTGGATATTTTGTGTCTGAGGAATGCTACTTGTGATAGTCAAAATTTACACTTTTTGATCTTGGTGTAAATTTGATTCTCCTTTAGTCGTAACAAGGTCATCCTTAAATGTTCCTCGTGCTCGACTTTGTCTTTTGAGTACACCAAGATATCGTCGATGAACACTACAACGAATTTGTCTAAATAATCCTTGAAGATCCTATTCATTAAATCCATAAATGTAGCTGGAGCGTTGGTAAGACCAAAGGACATAACTAGAAACTCGTAATGTCCATAACGAGTTATAAAAGTTGTCTTGGGAATATCCTCATCACGTACCTAGAGCTGATGATACTCAGACCGTAAATCAATCTTTGAAAAAATAGTTGCTCCTTGTAGTTGATCAAACAAGTCGTCAATTTGGGGTAGCGGGTATTTATTCTTAATTGTCACCTTATTCAGCTCGCGGTAATCTATACACATCCACATGCTTCCATCCTTCTCCTTATTCACAAATAGAATGGGTGCTCCCCATGGCGAATGGCTTGGTCTGATGAAACCCAAATTTAAGAGTTCTTCTAATTGCGTCTTTAACTCCTTGAGTTTGGTAGGTGCCATCCGGTATGGTGCCTTGGAGATAGGCTCGGTGCCCGGTACTAGTTCTATTGTGAAGTCAATTTCCCGAATCGGCGACAGCCCTGGTAAGTCGTCAGGAAATACCTCTGGGAATTCCATTATAATGCAGACGTCTCCAACCTTTAGTGGTGTTTCCTTTACGAAATCCATAACGCTAACTAAGAATGCGTGACATCTTTTTTTTCTATCATCCTCTGAGCTTTGAGATATGAAATAAGCGGCATACGTAGTCTTGAAACCATAAAGCATAGTCTCTGACCGTCAGGAGTTTCAAACATCACTTTCTTGCGTCTACAGTCGATGGTTGCGCCATGCCTTGCTAGCCAATCCATGCCCAGCATCACGTCAAAGTCTTTGATCTCTAACTCTATCAGGTCTTCTTCTAGTTCTATGTCCTCGATTTTGATCGGTATGCCTCGTACTATTTGTGATGATAGAACTACTTTTCCCGAAGGCAACTATGTCACAAACCTAGTTCTACAAGGTTTGTGTAATTTCTCTATCATTCCTAACGAGATATACGAGTATGTTATCCTTGAATCAAACAATACTTGAACATATACTATCGAGGATAGGAATTTGACCCGTGTCTACATTATTACTAGTAGGGGCTTCTCCCTGTGTCAAGGCAAAGACTCTGGCCTGGAACCATCTTAGTGTCCCTCTTCTTTTCTTACTTAAGCTGTGGACATTCCTTCTTCTGATGACCTTCATGGCCACAACTGTAACATCCTTTGGTGTTTGCACGACATTCCCCAAGATGTTTTTTTTGGCATTTGGAGCACTACGGGTATTCTACATAACCCGACCTATCTCTTGCTCGTACTCTTTTGTCACTAATGGCCTCCTTATTATCATAATGCCTTCTCGTTTGCCTATTATTGTTGTTATGCTGAGGATGCGGTTACGAGTGAGCTTGTTGTCGTTGTCGCTGCAGCAGCTCTTCCACTTGTTGTCGTAGCTTGACAATTTCTGTGGTAATGTCAATCGGCGGCAGCAGTGCACTTTGGTTAGCAGCAGTAGTGGTAGCCCGCATTCCCCTTCTACGAACTGGAAGGACTTCACTAGTCTCCTTGGCAGTGTTGGAGGCATTGCCGGCTGTGCGTGAAGACCTTCTGAGCGACATCCTCAACAAAGTTCTAATTGTCGAGAAAACATATTAGAACTTACCCTAATAGGCTCTAAAACAACACTTAATCTAAGAAAACATAGCTCGGACCTATTAATTATGACTTCTTATGAAAAGAATTATATAAGACTTCTTTATAATTAGGGTGTGTTTCTAAACTTAAAAAAATAAGCCATCTTTATTATTTTCTATGTCTGTTTCTAATCATCCTATATGACTTAATCCTCAGGCTCGAAACTCATCCTTTTTCCAAAGTTAACCATATTGAGGGAGGGCTGGGATCAGTAAAATCGTTCCCACTACTATGGCCCTGTAAACTCTCAATATAGAATTTGGTCCATTGATTTGTATCCACCCTCACCGAACTTGGTCATTATTTATTAAATTTATTATTTATTATGATTTTAAAAAAAATTAAACTCATACAAGTTATTCAAAAATAATAATGATATTTATTTGGAAAAAGGTTTGCACTAAGTACAATCATAAAAGAAAAATAAAACAATAAACAAATAAATAAACAATAAACAATAAACTGACATAACTAAGGTGAAAGAAAAATCAGGCTATTAAAATTAACGTAAACATAAAAAACATAAACATGATAACTACAACATAAACACTTACATTGGCGGTTAGATTCGGAGCTTGAGCGTGTGTATCAAGGAGAACTTCATGGATATGAACCGTTGCTCTGACACCAACTGTAAGGACCCAATTATTTCTAAGACCTTGGACCATTAAAAACTACTAGTCATAGCTACTACTTTTGGAGAAAGATACATAAGAAATAGTATAAAAGAAAAACATGGCATACACAATAATATAAAATATGGCATGGGTACCCATTGTTTAAAAGAAAAACATAAACTTTAATTCAATTGTTTAAAACCTAAATGTGGAAAAACATGATTTAAAAGACTAAAAATAAATAACTTCATCCTCGATCGACACGCAGTCCATTCATCCTCAACACACAAGCCAAGCTACCAAGAATCCTTCCGCCTTCAATATCATTTTCCTGCATCACACTAAAAAAAAAGGAATGAGCCTAATGCCCAGCAAGGAAAACCTACTAAAAATATACATCATATATCATAAGCATAAAACTACATCATAAACATAAACTATAAAACATATGACTATAAAAACATATATCATATAAGACTACAATGGCCATCATTTTTCTTGGGGCTTGCTAGCTAGGCAATCATATGCCCATAAATTTATGGGGCTTGTTATCTAAACAAATCATATAAATTTATGGGGCTTGTTATCTGAACAAATCATATGCGCAAGGAATATATTCTTGGGACTTATTATTTGAACAAGTTATGTGCTTGTTATCTAAACAAATCATATACCCAAGAACTAAAAACATATCATGCATATACATATCATAGCATAACATATCATAACATAAACATAACATATAAGCACATAAAATCTATCCTATTTTCCTTACCAAAATCCGGGATATTTGAGAACAAGAACGGGATTAGAAAACTCCTATAAACCAACAGTAGAAAAATGTGAGAATCTCTAAGAATAGAGATGAATATGAAAACTAAACCATCAAGAAGAAACTTACCAAGAAGGACCTTAAGTTTCAAGAATTTAAATACCTAATCAAGAATCATAAACAAGAGTTAGGATCTGAATAAAAGAAAGTAAAGAAAACTAAAGGATTATAAAGAACTGAACTTAAGGAATAGGAATACCTTGGTTGATCTTATAGATTGATCTAAATATATCTCACTTCCCAAGTGTTTAGAAAGCTTAGAATGATAAAGCTTTTATCCCACTACTACTGCTACTGCTACTGCTACTGCTACTGCTACTACTAGTACTATTATCTAGCTAGTTAAGTAAATATTATGGGACTCTACATCTACACTTCGATTCTTCCATCAACTTCCTACGTCTAAGTTTCTGGTCTTTCTTTTATTATGCATGAGTTCTTTTTTTACACTCTTAATTATGTTCGTGATGATTTATAGGAAAAGAAGGTATTAGATCTGTTTTCTAAGATATATAGGGATGTGAATGAGTTTTTGTAGGGTAAATGTGGTTAAAAATGTCCTCTTTTATGGGTTTTGAATGGAGTAGACTTAGATTTTGTAATGAACAAGACATAGGGCTTTAGAGCAGGGTTTTAATGCGCATAAACCAATGATATTCCTATTTTGGGTAATTGCCTCTTTTTTCCTAGGAAATCGAGATGGCCCAAATCAGGAATTAATTACCCACTTTATGTGAGTTCAATCTCGATACTTCGACCCAAATTCAGCCCAAATTACTCGAAACTTTTATCTCGTTGTTTCGAGCTTATTTTTTCTCGAACTCTCAAGATATTTTCTTTTTCATATATCTCTAAATAATGGACCCTCACACTTTCCTTTCTTTTTAGGTGATGCAGTCTTCGAAGAATCGGTGGGGGCCCGACCTTGCCATTCCTTATCATCCTCTTTCTCCTCAAGTCGTTTCTCCTTGCACTCAAAAGCATTGACGAATACGGGAGCACAAAGAATGTCTTGAGCTTGAAGATACACATGCACACTTTCAATGTCAAATTACTGAAGTTGAAGAAGGAAGAAGAAAAAAGTTGTAATTTTCCATTTACCCTAATCCTGACCTTGAAATCCTCCCAATTCCTTTGGACCCCAAGCAAGTAATCGTTGCCTATCATCCAGAAAAACTCTCCTTCGAACTTATGGAGAGTTCTTCATGCCAACCCTCTAAAACATCAGCCTTAAAAACTCCTCCCTTCCTGCGTCAAAGAGTATACTTTTCGAGGATGACCATTATTAGAGTTCCATTACCACCACGAGACAGATTTCAGACATTCTGTCTTGTCATGGCCTAGAAACTATTCAACAAGTTAATGAGTCAAGTTCCAGAGCCCAACAAAAGAAGTAGCTATGCATGTGGTGAAGTTGACCTGAAAAGGAAACTCAAGCTTGTGGCATGGAGTCGTGAGCATATGCAAGTTGGGGCACTCCTACCCTTACAAGATTACTTGAGGAAGTTTACTGATTAGATTGGTATTGCTCCCTTCCATCTTAAGTCAAACTCCTATCAAGTTTAAGCGGTGCTGAGGTTGCTTTGTCACGAGATGAAGTGTAAAGGACCCTCCCCCTATGAGATTTTATATATTTTTTGGTTGAAAAGTAACCCTACACGGACCAAGGGTTGAAATGGATTCTACTACATCTCGAGCTGGCCTCAAGAGAAGTGATTGTTTTAAGACATTCCTAACCATCCTCCGAACTTCAAGACCAAGTAATTTTGAGCTTAAAATGTTATCTTAGCTCGTAATTCATGTCTTAGCATTTTTCGAGCATAAAATTTTATCTTTTTTGTTAAGCTCGACAAGTTATGTTTTTATTTTATTGTCATACAACCAATTATGATCGCCAAAAGCTGACCAAGGATATGAAGGATCATCAAAATGACATCCTGAAGCTCCCATACAGACAGTGGTCTCTTCACTATCTCCTTCACGAGGTTAAGCTCTGCCTATGTGGTGTCTTCGGTGAAGGCGAGTCTATAGATGATGCTGGGACTCAAAAGTACTCGAGATGGGAAGACATAACAATCCCCACTCTCAAACCCTTTTCAAAGAAGAGGAAAGGGGGTTCGAGCTCGAGAGCCTCCGACCCTTCCCTGACAGACCTTCGTGCTCAAGAAATGATGCTCAAGATGAGGCTTCCCCTGGCCCGTCTGATGGAGGTAAAGTAATCCTGCATATGTCTTACTTGTATCCCACTTTTCTCAAGCGAAAACCAAATGTGTCAGTCTCCTTTAACAATCCCCAAAATAATTTTATTATCTGGTCATGGGTAGACTTTAAGGTTCATAGAGATGAAAATTTGTTATTTGAGTCTCAAACTATGTAAAGTATAAACAAAGTGTAGGAGGTATAGGATTCTAGTATGGCTCGAATGAATGGATAAAGTTGTCTGAGTTGTCTCCCTCTGAGGTGAGGAATTTGGTCCTAGTGTTATTGAGTTATCTTCAGAGGACATAGAGATTTCTTGGACTTCAAGTTAAAGTCAGGATGAACCTTCCAGTTAGATCACCTTTCTAGTATTGCTTTCTTGTTTCAAATACAAGTAATTGAATATTAATGTTTTTTCCTTTCTTTTGCATGTGAGATGGATTCTGATCCCAAGAACATCCTCAGCCAAACTCCTACCTCAATGGGCTGTAAGTCAAGCTGAGTATCTTCAAAGACCACTAGGGCTTTGAAGATATCCAAAAACACTGGGACTACACCTACAACCGTAGATCCTCTTGCTGCCTCCTCAAGCCTTGTCACCGTTCCTTTGGCAAATCCCCCTCTGACGCGGGCTTTCCTGACCTTGACTTCTCCTCCTGCTCCTGCTCCTGGGAAAACTCCCAATCAAGGAAATAAAGTCCACTACGCTCACACACTGATACTTGCCCAATAATGCACCATATCTCCCCCACAAGCTTGAATTCATGGTTGACAATGAGGCTGATAATTCTGGTGTCAAGCTTGGTCGATAGGCACTTACTCGTCTGGGACGCACCTACAACAACTTTCAAGGTCACTGTGGGAGTTCTTAAGGGGTTGTGTTAGTAAGTATTATTGTTTGTCAAGTTCGAAGCTATATTTATTCATTTTTTCTTACTTTAACAATTTCCTCTTAATGCAGAGCCTTTAACCCTTTATTTACCAATACCAAATCATGAATCATGAGGCAGCCACCAGTCGTGTGCATGATCATGATGCCAAGGCTACCCAGACCTGAGCTGAGGATGCCCTCAAAAAGGTTAAGAAAGAACATGATGAGACAAAAAAAGAGTTGGAAACAAGAAAGTTGGAATTGGAAACAAAAATGCTGGAGCTATCCTCCAAAGCTGTTGAGCTTGAAAGGGTTCAGAAGCTTAATGACATGCTCGAGGAGGAAAAGACAACCATCATCGAGGTCATGGAGAGTGAGAACGCTCATCTTCCTTAGGAGTTTAAGGCAAAAAAAAGATAGCGCCATTGACCTGGCCATGTACCATATTTGGTCTATGAACCCCGACCTTGATACTAGCTTCCTTGCCAATAAAGAGGAGGAATACCTAGAGAAGTGGCAAACTTGGTTGGAGGAAGAAAAGGCTGCTATTGCAACCAAGGAGGCTGCCAAGGCCACAGAAGGGATAGGAGAGGTGGATACCGGAGCCACCAAGCCATGAAGTATTTTTCTTCAGCTCTGACCCCTATATATATTTTTTTGTAAATATTTAAGGTCCTTGTGGCCAAGACAATTTATAGCTCGCATGGTGAGCAATTTCATTATCTTTTGACTGTGTAATTATTTTTCTAACATTTGTTTTATGCTTTTAACTTTTTGTCTCGAAAATTTTATGTATATTGTCTACTTATAATTTTAGCCTTCATGTTATGCGTTATATTTCTTTATCGAAACATTTCGAGCTTTCAATGTGGCTTTTATAATACTTCTTTATTCACACAAGTACATTTCGAGCTTATCTCAAATTTTCATATAATCATAGATGGCTTATTCATTTGCTCTTGGTTACATCTCGTTTTAGTCAAGGTCGAATTCTTCTTACACTATTTCTTGCTTAGTAAACATTTCTTGTCCTCATCCATGATGATGGATTTTAGGTTGAAATCATACATGTTCAAAAATTTCCCAACTTAAAGATTTCATTTTGAACGTTGGTTATTCTAGGTTCACATATAATCAAACTCGTGTTTGGTTTATGATCCATGCACTTGATAATTATTTTTTATTTTTGCTATATTTTTTCTTCAAGCTTATGGTATGATGGTATACCACTTATGTCCCCCTTAAAATCCTATGATTGTGAGATCTTTGGTTATTGAATATTGGCTACAACGAAATAAACATCTTTCCAAAATTTATAAATAATATGGTCGTAGATGTTCATTGTTCCAAGCTCGTGGAACCAATTCTCCGTTTAGTCGAGCTAGTTTTGTAGACACCAGGTCAAATGATGGATTCAATTTGGTAGGGTCCTTCCCAATATGCCCCAAGCACTTCTGATGATGTGTTTTGGCGTGGCCAAAAACACTCTTCTAAGCACCAAGTTTCCCAATCCAAAGTTTCTGTCTCGAACCCTCTTGTTGAAGTACCTCATCGCGCATTGTTGATACATGACATTCTTAAGTTGAGATTCGCCACATTTTTCTTCTATTAGGTCAAGGGATTCTTCGAGTTGTGATTGGTTCAAGTCTTGTCTATATGCTTCACATCTTAGTGTCAAAACTTCGACCGTGATTGGCAACATGGCCTCGCAGCCATTTGTTGGGAAAAACTTTATACATGATCTTTATTTATTTTCATGTAGATCTAATATTAAACAAACTAATATGAGATAACCTAGAGCATGTTTCTAAAATTTAATTCAAAGAGAAATAATGATAAGAATACTTATAGTATACGCATCGAACTGAATGAGTCCTTCCTTCAGTTTCTCTAACCCTTGTATCCTTTCTGTCGCAGAGTATTATCAAGAAACTGAACCGATCTTCAATTTTCTGCACAACCTTCCAAAGTATCTTTAGAATCACCTAGACTAGAGAGGGCAATTCTCAACACATGAGATAGATACAAAGAGAAGAAGTGAAAATAATAAAGAGGCTTAGAAAAGGACTTGTGTTTAGAGAGAATCTAAAAAGTATCAGAAAATCTGACTTATGACTTCTGTTTTCTTCTCTCACTTAGCACTCCTTTTATAGACTCAATTAGGCCATTTATTTTAATTAAAAAAATCAATAAAATAATAGCCAATTTGAAGCCATTGGTCGAAATTATCAGGGGCCTTAGGCCCATGAAATTTTCCATTTGATTATAGGCCCATTGGATTGAAAATCAAGGTCTTTATTATTTTCTAATGAATGAATTAATTAAATAATTATTTAAATTCTTTATAAATTAATTATTTATAATTTAAAACTTAATTTAAAATTATTTATTAATTTAGATACCAATTTATCAAAATTAATAAACCTGCCCTAATTTCCCTTTTCTTCTAAAAATTACATAACTCTGTGAAACTATCCAAAATTGACCTGGTCAACTTTGATAATTCTAATTGATAATTAAACCAATTAATTGAGACTATCTAGATGATTTTATCCAAGGTACAGTGGGGACCATGGGCATATGAAATCAAGCTCCAATAAGTTATCATAAATCTAACAAATAAATTTACTAACTTATTAATTCCTCATGACTCCACTAAAGACTCGGAATTGAACTCTTGAATTCATAGAACACTCTGTAACAAATATAGATATGCTATTGATTATCCATTGTTACAACCATAATTGTCACTCAATCCACTATAGACGGTCTACAATGAGATGGGACTAAAATACTGTTTTACCCCTCATTGTATTTTCTTAGTTCCTTGTAAATGATATTACAGTAAACTAATATTAATTACTGAAATGAGATCTCTATCATTCAGCACCTTGAACCAAACTAAAAGGAAACCATCATTTCACTTCTTCATCAGAAGCTATAGATGTTCATATCTATGATTAAAATTCCCACTCAATTATACTATCGAGTTCCCAAGATGTAAGTATGGGTTAATCCGCAGGGTAAGCTGGCAACGAACAAGTCAAAGAACTTAAGTAATACAATCAATTAGAATACTAACCACTCAGAATTGAGATTGAATTGACCTATGGTCAACTATATGATATGAATAGAATAGATAATAACGGTATGTTTACTTATCTTATCAACTATCAATATTGGTCCTGTCTGATGTAACAAATACATCCGATCTTATCTACTTTGCTAATGTTCTGGAAAGAACATAACACCACAATGTGTAAGTAGATCATATCGTAGATTGGCAAGTCAGTGTAAATCCTGTGCACTGACTAATCTTAGGACTAACTTATTTTGAACATCTAATCATATTTATATTCAGATGTGATTACGTCACTATAAATATGATTAGCTATATACTCAGGATTTAATAGAAATTTATATCAAACAAATAATCATGAAAATAAAACATGTGAGCAAAGTAATTGACCAAGTCAAAAAATAATTTCTATTCTTTTGTTGATAATAAAATTAAATTACAAAAAAAATGAGTTTTAATTAGGGCATAAAACCCCAACAAACTCCCACCTGCACTAATTGAAATGAATGCCTTAATTCTACTAATCCCATTTCCTTGATATGCTTATCAAATGTAACTTCTAGTAGTGTCTTTGTAAATGTATTTGCAAGATTGTCTTCAGTTGCAATCTTCATAACCTTCACATCTCCCCTGGCCACATATTCTTGAATAATGTGATACTTCATTTCTATATGCTTACTCCTCTTGTGACTACGAGGTTCTTTTGAGTTGGCTATCGCTCTTGTATTGTCACAAAACAAGACAAGCAGTTTATCCATTTCTAGAATAACACCAAGATCTGAATAGAACTTCGTTGGCTAGACTATTTCCTTAGCTGCTTCTGACGCAGCTATGTACTCATACTCCATGGTGGAATCTGAGATTGCAGACTGCTTTACGCTTCTCCATATCAGAGCTCCACCCCCAAGAGTAAACACCATTCCAGAAGTTGACTTCCTATCATTGACATCAGTTTGAAAATCTGAATCAGTGTAGCCTACAGGGTTTAGAACACCACCCTTGTAGACTAACATATAATCCCTAGTCTGCCTTAAATACTTCAGGATATGCTTAACTGCTATCCAATGTTCCGGTCCTGGGTTTGACTGATACCTGCTCACCACTCCCACTACATAGGAGATATCTGGTCTATTACACAACATGGCATACATCAGACTTCCAACTGCGGATGTGTAAGGAACTTTTCTCATTGCATCTTCCTCTTCAAGAGTCTGGGGAGACTATTTCTTTGAAAGATGAATTCCTTGGTGGGATGGTAGACGCCCTTTCTTGGAATTTGTCATAGAGAAACGTTCAAGCACTTTATCTATCTAAGCTACTTGAGATAGAGCTAAGAGTTTTTTTCTTTCTATTCCTGATGATCTGGATACCTAGAACATAACTCACTTCACCCAAATTCTTCATCTAGAATTGAGTGCTTAGATAATTCTTCACATCTGATAATTTCTTAATATTGTTTCCAACGAGTAAGATATCATCTACATAAAGAACCAGGAATACAACTATTTGATTTGTCGTCAGTTGGTAAACACAGGGCTCATCAATATTTTGTTCAAAGCCATAGGTTTTGATTATTTCATCAAACCTAAGATTCCAGGAATAATACGCTTGCTTAAGTCCACAAATGGACCTATTCAAAGTGCAAACTTTTCCTTCTTGTCTAGTTACTTTAAATCCTTTTGGCTGATCCATATAAATGACTTTTGTCAAGATTTCCATTAAGAAAAGTTGTCTTGACATCCATTTGCTAGATCTCATAGTCGAGAGTGGCTGCTATGGATAGAAGGATGCGAATGGACTTGAGAATGGCTACCAGACTAAAAGATTCATCATAGTCCACGCCTTCTCTTTGGGTATAACCCTTTGCCACTAATCAAGCTTTATAAGTCTCGATATTTCAATCAACACCTCATTTCTTCTTGTAGATCCACTTGCACCCAATGGCCCTAAAGTCACTAGGTGCTACACAAGATCCCAGACGGAATTTGAGTACATGGACTCCATTTCCTGTTTCATGGCTTCGAGCCATAGTTCCTTTTCATGGCTATCCATTGTTTGTTTGAAAGACAACGTATCATCATCACTAGTGTCACCAACAACCATATTGGTTTCACCATCCAAACCATAGTAAATTGGGTTCCTAGAAACCCTCCTACTACGATGAGGCTCCGTGACTGTTTGTTGAGGAACAGTGGTACTTTCTTCATTTAAATCGACTTGCGTCATTTGGACATGAAGAGTGGGAATTTCATCATCAACTCGTGTTGGTGACGATGAAACATTGGTTGGAGTCAATTCTTTATCCATCTCCTCTAAAACTACTTAGCTGTGAGGTTTGAAGTTTTGGACTTAGTCATTTTCCAAAAAAGTAGCATTTGTAAAAGTAAACAATTTCTTTTTAGAATGAATATAAAAAAGTCCACCCCGAGTACCCTTAGGATAGCCAACAAACATGCAAAATTCAGTTCGTTGTTCTCGCTTTCCATTCTTTTTCTTCAGGACGTGAGCGGGACACTCCCAGATTCTATAATGGAGTAAACTAGGTTCACGACCATTCTAGTGTTCTAAAGGTGTTTTGGGGATTGATTTAGATGGCACGACATTGAGAATGTCGTTCGCAGTTTCAATTCCATGTCCCCAAAACAAAGTTGGTAGAGTTGAGTAACTAAGCATGCATCTCACCATTGCCAATAAAGTTCGGTTTCGGTGTTCCGCCACACCATTTTGTTGCGGAGTACCCAGGACAGTAAGTTGTGATAAAATCCCAAGTTCAGTTAAATGATTTTGGAACTGCATATCCAAATATTCTCCACCCCTATCAGATTGCAAGATCTTTAACGTTTTACCTAATTGGTTCTGAGCCATTGCTCGGAATTCTTGAAACTTTGTAAATGTTTCTGATTTCCTATGCATTAGGTAAAGGCATGAGTATCTAGGGTAATCATCAATGAAAGTGACGAAATACTCAAAACCACCCCTGGCTTGTACACTCAATGGTCCACAAACATCTGAATGAACAAGTCCAAATGGTTCTTTGGCCCTATCACCCTTTGCAGAGAATGGACGCTTGGTCAGTTTTCCTTCTAGACAAGATTCACAGACAGGTAATTCACCTAAGGTGAGTTCCCTCAAAGGTCCATCATTTGTAATTCTTTGAATCCTATCATAGCCAATGTGACCAAGTATCAAGTGCCATAAATATGTCATATTATCGTTATTGATCTTTTGACGTTTATTGGTCCTAGGTTTACCAACTTTGAATAAATCACTGTTAAGAGCGAGGGGTTTGTTAGGTTGCAGAATATAAAGCTCGTTTTACAAACATGCAATACACAATTGTGATCCATTGAAAGAAGTAGATATATTACAACTTGTGAAAGTCATAACAAATCATTCTAATTGCAACATGGAAACTAAAATTAAATTTCTACTAAAATTTGGAATAAAAAAATACATCTTTTAAAATTAAGTATTTATTTCCGAACTTCAGATGAGCTCTTTCTCTAGCTTGGACCGCAACGAATGCTCCGTTCCCAACTCTATGCTTTAAGTTGCCTTCGTCCACTTCCTCCAATGATTGAAGAAGCTGTAAAGAGTTGCAAACATTGTTGGTAGATCCAGAATAAATAATCCAAACAAATTTATCATTCTCTAAAACACATGTTTCTAAGATAAATGAACTATAATCATTACCTTTGTTTTTACTGTTAGAAACTTGGGGCAATCCTGATTCCAATGCCCCTTCTCTTTGCAGTGAAAACACTTACCTTTACCTTTCTTGTTTTTCTTGTTCTTCCCCTTAGGCGTATGTACACTAGGTTGTACACTTGTCTTTGTAGCCTTTGCAGGCTTGGGGTTGTTGTTTTGTCCACCTTTCCTCTTGTTTCCAGCCTTCATAGACAAAGCTTGGTTAGCTTCAGCCTTAGCTGGATCAACATCAACAACAGTAGTCTTATTTTCTCCTCTTTTACTAAGTCCACCCATTATAGACTCAAAAGTCTGAAGCTCGTTCATGAGCTACGTCAGACCATAGTTGAGTTGATCACGAACGTGTAGATACCATTCCATTCAAGCATGCACAGTGTCATCACATATGTGTGGAGAATGTGATATCCAACCATTTATGGTGCCATCACAAGAATTGACGATGCCATCACGTATGTGCGGACACGGTGCTCATTCTAGGGATTCCTTAATCATGAAGAATTCAGAGTTGTCACTAATCAACTATGTTGATATTCTACTTCCAATTAAGGAAGTTTTCTCTAGTGAGTTTCTCCATTGAAAGTTGAGAAAGGATGGGAGTAGACACGGACACTACTTAACTTAAAACTATAAATTATCAATAAAATAGAAATCAATCATTTTTGCTCAATAAAACTTCTATTAACAAAATTTCAAGAAATAGCACAACAAATACCAAAAATATGTAAGATATGAGAAAAAATACCAAAAACAATCATATCTCTATTTCTTTAGGCTTTTAACTAATCTGTGATATCCTTTGTCCTGGTTGGCGAGAGTAAAAAATACCACTAATAAATAGAGTTGTAAACTCATTTAATAATGGACACCACTATTAACAACCTACTATTCGATCAAAATAATAAAACAAAATCTCTTATTTTATGAGCTAGACCCACGGTTTTGATAATCATAGATTTAGTCCTAGTAGTCACCGTAGGGGTGAGTCTAGTAGAATTTGATCTATAATTATCTATCTTTCGAAATCTAACCCTATCAAAATAGCTAATGAACACCTCGTTGGGGGACGAATCAAAGCACCTCGAGGCCCCATTAAGCTACTTCCGTTGTTAAACCAATGGTGGACATTGAATATAAATCTTCAAATAAGTTCATTATAAAATTAAAAATAGTTTTTTTTATTATTTATTTTTACAAAATTAATGACTATGGTTTTCCAAATAATTGAAAAGAATAAATTTTTAAAACCAAAGTCCTATAATTTCCTTTTAATTCTAAAAAGTCACATTGAAACAAATTCAATTAATTTGTTTCTAATCAATAGTTAAGTTTAACTAATATAATGAACCTATACAATTAAGTCCAAGTTAGGTAAATGGGCCTTAACAGTTGGACTTGAATAGAGGAGGGTTGGGTCTAGTATGTCATTCCCACTACAAAGGCTCCCGATCTTCCATACATGGTCCATAAGACAAGAATCTAAACCTTCGTTTTATTAATTGATTAGGCTCACTATAGTCATGCAAAGCAAATGAGCCTTCACAAGTGGAATCGCCCACAAGAGATGAATTTAAACTTTACATTTTCTAATGAGCCCAACTAAAACCTATCATTTTATGAATATTTTATTTGGTGAAATCTATATATCTAACAAACATATGGGAAAATATATGCATCTGAGCCCAATTGCAAAAATACCACATATAGTGCAAACAGACATGTTATAATTCGATGGACCTAATCATGTTACTATATGAGCAATTCTATGAATTTATGCAAAATACCACAATTTATTTCATTTACAAAAATACCACAATTAATTTTCTAGAAGTTATCAAGAAAATTGAATTAATTAAAGTTTTACAAAAATAAGTAAATTTAAATGAAATTTATCAGCAATTAACAAAAGTTAATTTAAATTTCATTTATCAACTATCAACTTGATTTAGGTTAATTTAAAAAATATTAATTTAATTTAAATAGGATTTATCAACAATTAACCAAAGCTAATTTAAATCCCATTTATTAAAACAATATTTTATTAATTGGTTGAAAAACAAAATGATATTTTCCAAAATTTAACCAATTTAAAAATTTTAAAACAATATCGTAACTGTTTTTCAAAAAATATCTTGTGTTATTATAACTATTAGCTAATATTTTAACCATTTAAAAAAATATAAATATTAATAGTTATAACAATCATAAAATATCTCAAAACAGTTAATCTAATTTAAATATCCATAAAAATATCTAACTAACAATATTCAAATTTCAAATAATTTAAACATTAAAAACTATAGAATAAAAAGATATATATATTTTCAAATAAATATTTAATAAAAATATCAAGAATTTAAAAGAAAATATCTTAAATATCTGATATCTTAATTCTAATATTTTAATATATTAAAATACTTAAAATTAAGTTGTTAGTCTATTTTTAAATTTTAATTTGAATCTTTGTAGAAAATATCAAATTATTTAAATCTCAACTAACAAAAATATCTTATTTTAAAAAATAATTTTAAATGATAAAACAAATATGATATTTTTTGTTTTGATTATAAATAATTAATTTTCACAATTTTTTTTCTTTAATTTTTTTTTTTAAATTCAGATGAACAGTACCCAATACTGTTCATCGCACGCATGTGGCTGGTGCGCGCGGGTGTGCGCGCACATGGGCAGCCAGGCCAATTTTTCCCAAAAAAAAAAAAAAATTTGTGCAATTTTTCAAGCCAAAACCATTTTCTAATTAATTTTTAACATGTTTTATTAAAATAAAGCATATATAAAAATTAATTGCATAGAAAACACAACAAAATAACCTAAAAATTTCTAATAATCACATAAAATCAATATGCTTCATAAAAACATGAAAATCCATCCAATTATTTAAACACATCAAATAATCCAATTTTTAACATGTTCATGCATGAAAATAAAGATTACCAAAGGCTCTGAGGCCAGTTGTTGGGAAAAACTTTATACAGGATCTTTATTTATTTTCATGTAGATCTAATATTAAACAAATTATTATGAGATAACCTAGAATATGTTTCTAAATTGAATTAAAAGAGAACCAATGATAAGAATACTTACAGTATATGCATCAGAATGAATGAGTCCTTTCTTTAGTTTCTCAAACCCTTGAATCCTTTCTGTCGCAGAGTATTATCAAGAAACTAAACCGATCTTCAATTTTCTTCACAGCCTTCCAAAGTATCCTTAGAATCACCTATACTAGAGTGGAAAATTCTCAACACATGAGATAGATACAGAGAGAATAAGTGAAAATAACAAAGAGGCTTAGACACTGACTTGTGTTTAGAGAGAATCTAAAAACTATCAGAAAATCTGACTTGTGACTTCTGTTTTCTTCTCTCACTTAGCACTCCTTTTATAGAATCAATTAGGCCAATTAATTTAATTAAAAAATCAATAAAATAATAGCCAATTTGAAGCCCTAGGTCGAAATTATCATGGGCTTTAGGCCCGTGAAATTTCCCTTTTGATTATAAGCCAATTGGACTTAAAATCAAGGCATGTATTATTTTCTATTGATTTAATTAATTAAATTCCTTATCAAATTAATTATCTATAATTTAAAACTTGATTTAAACTTATTTATTAATTTAGATACCAGTTTATCTTAATTAATAAATCTGGCCTAATTTCTCTTTTCTTCTCAAAATAACATAATTCTGTGAAACTATCCAAAATTGACCTGGTCAACTTTGATAATTCTAATTGATAATTAAACCAATTAATTGAGACTATCTAGATGATTTTATCCAAGGTACAGTGGGGACCATTGATAATTAAATCAGCTTGAAGGCTCTAAACACAGCTTGAAGAATGAGAGAAATGGCTGGGTACTACGTCCTATTTACAGAGTTCAAGGAGTGAAAGTATCTCCTTTTAGCTTGAATAAAATAATGAATATTAATTGAAAAATATTTTAATATTCGTTCAACATGTGCCCAAGACTCAGTCAAAATCGTTCAGAGGCAAGTCAAGAGGTTAAGGAATGAATCAAGCTCGATTTCTACGAAGTTTAAAAACAAGCCACTAGAGCCAATATATCGCCTAGGGTAGGCGATATATTGCCCCTACCAGCATATCACAGGCTCTTATTTTCGTTCGTGCAAAGTCGACGTATTTTTCGTCTCTTCTGTAGGCGATATATCAGCCCCTATGCTGCGATATATCGACTTACGTGAATATATTAAACACATAATTGCACTTTTTCAGCATAATTCAAATTGAATAAACAACTTTGACTGAGTCATAATACGATCCTAACAACTGTTGGAAGGTTCTAGAGTTTCTAGATCATTCTTTTTAATTAAACTATTCATCAAAATACTTAAACCCTTAATAAACATGCACACGACAAGTGTCACGATCTTATTAGATTTGTCTAAACCTTGTAGTAAAATAAATAACATCTTTATAATCAGTTATATTATTCAAACCTTATGTTATAATTAATATTCTTAAATTACAGGCTACTACTTATAAAATCTATAGGTGTTGCTACGAGTGTTCAACTAAGTCCCGGCTTGAACCAAAAATCCATGAAATATATCATACTACTAACTAATACTAACTACTACTACTTCTACCTAGCTAGCTAAGTAAATATTCTGGGACTCTACAAGAAGTTTATATTAAACAAATAATCATGAAAATAAAACATGTGAGAAAAGTGATTGGCCAAGTAAAAAAATGATTTCTATTCTTTTATTGATATTAAAATGAGATTACAAAGAAATTGGGTTTTAATTAGGGCATAAAACCCCAACACCATAAGCAAATGAGAAGGGTGTATGTCGAGTCAAGGTTGAGTTGTCGCTCGATAAGGACATAGCACTCATGGTAATTCTTTAGGCCATTTTCCTTTAGCTCTTCGAGCTCTTTCTTTATCGAAATCTTTAAGGTCTTGTCTGTTAACCCAAGATATGTTTCCAAGAGGGGGGGTGAATTGGAAATTTAGACTAATTTCGGAAATTTAAAACTTAATATGCCAAATTATGCAATAAATCAAATTTATCAAGTATAAGCAAATAATATGGCAATCAAATAGATATAGCAAATAATTAAACTTGTAATGTAAAGAGTTGAAGGTTAAGAAATCGCAAACTCTCGAATTTTACAAGGTTCGGTAGAACTAAGCCACCTACGTCCTTGGTCTTCAAAGCTAAGGACCTAGCTTTGAGTTCAACTATCGAGCCAAGTTAGCGGGCTTGACTAACCCTTACAACCGGGAATTTTTCACCAAGGTATTTCCAAACCTCTTACAATAGTTTTCCACCACCAAGGACTATCAACCTCTTTTTCGGATTGTTGAAGTGCCAATCTCACTCTAACCGGGTTGTTTACAAAACCGGTGCCAACCTCACCTCAATCTCAATATGGGAATGTGTTTGATATTACAAGCAAAAATCACTCTAGAAGTATGATAATACAATGAGAAACCTAGAGTGATTAGCAAGCACACTTAGAAGAAATAAATACAAATTTTGGCTCAAGTGTGTGAATATGTGTTTGGATGAGTTAAACTTTGAAAGCTCTTTGAAATCAATGGATTTGGTTTGGTATATGTAATAAATGCTCAGCCAACCACCAATTTGAAGAAAAAAACGAGTTTATATAGAGTTTGGGAAAAAACTAGCCGTTTATAGCCGTTAGGGATCAATTTGCGAAGCTGTCTGCCGCGAACCGGAAGTCCGGATGAGGGAACCGGAATTCCGGTTGGAAGCAACCGGAATTCCGGTTTCCCATCCGGAATTCCGGATGGCAAACAGAGAGCAAAACTCAGATTATGCCGATTTTCCCGTTTTTCAATTCTTTATAACTTTTAGCTCGTTTATCCGATTTCAAAAATTCCAATTGCGTTACGATCGTATCGGGATGTATTTTCTTAAAAGTGAATTTAGGATAATTATTTCTCATTTTAAAAAATCACCATTTTTTAGTGCGTGAGTGAGCCAAATTCTATACTTATGACTTAAAGTATACTTGCAATCACTTTACAAGACTAAGAAATTAAGTTAAACCTTTATCTTGAGTTTCTTGAGTCTTGAAGTCCATTTTGGGTCATTTTTGGAAAACTTGGTAAAATGACCATTTTGCCCTTGGTCATAATTTTGACTTTGAAGTACTAATTCACTTTAGTTTTTGCTACAAAATCAACAGATCATTAGTAACAAATAATAATCAAATATTTTTTAATCATCAAAACAAGGAGACTTAAGAGTTTGGGTCAACAATCTCCCCCTTTTTGATGATATCAAATATTTGATTATTTTACAAGGGAAAGAAGATATTTTTAAATATGAACATTAGATTAGCTCCCCCTTAATGTGTGCAAGGATAAAAGAAATTTACCATTTAGTTTTACCTTGCATGATTT
The DNA here is from genome assembly GCF_963169125.1 of Humulus lupulus. Lineage (NCBI taxonomy): Eukaryota > Viridiplantae > Streptophyta > Magnoliopsida > Rosales > Cannabaceae > Humulus > Humulus lupulus. The sequence continues at coordinate 224,195,172 of NC_084797.1, read as the reverse complement.
TGTAAACTCCCCCTCAATATATCACTTAAGTTCAAATAACATTGTTAGTCTTAGATATTGAGGTTTTGCCAAAACAGTTAAAAATAATCCTATCACTTCTCCCCCTTTTGATTCATCAAAAAGGATGGCAAAGGAATTCACAAAATAAATCATAAACAAACATGGATTAAATAGTTTAAACATTCATACATAAGGCATAAAGCCATGCAAATACACAAGTACACAAGAAAAAGTAAAAATGCATTTTAAAAGGCCAAAAAAAAAAAAAACTGAAGTGGCTGCTGTCAGGCACCAACCGGAATTCCGGTTGGTCTGTGCACAGCCAACCGGAATTCCGGTTGGTGCACCAGCCCAGCCCTCTTTTCAAAAACGTGCCTAAAAACTTCGTTTTTAACCCAATTGACCCCAAACTTTTTCTAACACCTAAAATATGAGAAAATGAATATGCTCAAACAAGAAAATCTGAAAAATGTTGAAAAATGACGATTTACGGTAAGTTTTAAAAAGAAATTCAAGAAAGCCAAGAACTTACCAAAAACGAAATCTGTTCTACCAAATTGAAAAATTCTTTTTCCAGCAGTTCAAGAATATTAAATATGAGGTGTGTGAAGTGACGGAATCGAAAAATATGGAAAATTGAGAATTTTGGGTAGATTTTTCGAAAAATGCCTTAAAAGGCCTTGAAAAGTAGAAATCTACCAAAAATGAGTTTTATGCATCCAAATAAAAAAAATTCTTTTTGAAACACCTCAAGAATGTTAAATGTGAGGTGTGGGAAGTTATGGTTTCGAAAAATGATGAAAATTGAGCATTTTGGGTAGATTTTTCGAAAAATGCCTTAAAAAGGCCTTGAAGAGTAGAAATCTACCAAAAATGAGTTTTATGCAACCAAATCGAAAAATTATTTTTGCAATAGTTCAAATGTGTTAAATGTGAGGTGCTCAAACTGACGGATTTGAAAAATGTTGAAAATTGAGTAAGTTTGGCGAAAAACACTCATTTAGGCAAAAACTAACAAATTTTCAATACTTAGCATACCTAAAAATTGTTCAAAGAGTAATTCAAGCATAGAAACCCTATAGGCATACTAGATAGACTTATTTAGACATGTTCAAACACATAAACACATATACTAAGCACATATGCAAAAATTCACATATTTACTCAATCAAAAATGAGTTCAAAGTTCACCAAAAATTCATATCATGACCTATAATTTGTTATCCTCAAAGACATATATCTAATAGGTCAAGTATTATAAGATTTTGCTTATTTATGCATAGAATCATATTATAGTGAGAGTATACATGCATAAGTAAGTAAGAAGAGATATGATATTCAAGTAGCTAGTAAACCTTAAATTTCATTTATGTTGGTCATTCCTAGCTCTCTTCTAATAAAACTAAATCTCTCATCACTAAGAGGCTTGGTGAAAATATCCACTAGTTGGAAATTGGTGCTCACAAAATCTAGCATAATGTCACCTCTTTGGATATGATCTCTAAGGAAGTGGTGCCTTATATCAATATGCTTGGCTCTAGAATGCAAGATTGGATTCTTAGAGAGGTTAATGGCACTAGTATTGTCACACTTTATGGGTGTACATTCAAAATCAACATCAAAATCCTTAAGAGTTTGTTTCATCCAAAGTATTTGAGCACAACAACTACCGGCGGCTATGTATTCGGCTTCGGTTGTGGATAGGGCTACCGAGTTTTGTTTCTTGCTAAACCATGACACTAAAGAGTTTCCTAGAGAGTGACATGTTCCACTAGTACTTTTCCTATCCGACTTACAACCGGCAAAGTCCGCATCCGAGTAACTAATGATTTCAAAGTTTGAGTTCTTGGGATACCAAAGCCCTAGATTCATTGTGCCTATCAAGCATCTAAAGATTCTCTTAACAGCACTTAAGTGGGATTCCTTGGGACATGATTGGTACCTAGCACATAGACCAACACTAAACAAAATATCGGGTCTACTAGCGGTTAAATATAATAATGAGCCAATCATACCTCGATACTTGGTGATGTCAACATCCTTACCACTTTCATCCTTGTCCATCTTTATGGAGGTGCTCATAGGGATTTTCATGGACTTTGCATTGGCCAAGTCAAACTTTTGAAGTAGATCCTTGATATACTTGGATTGACTTATGAAGATTCCATTCTTTTGTTGCTTTATTTGAAGTCCAAGGAAAAAGTTGAGCTCTCCCATCATGCTCATCTCGAATTCACTATGCATACACTTTGAAAATTCTTCACAAAGAACATCATTAGTAGCACCAAAAATAATATCATCAACATAGATTTGTACTATAATAATGTCTTTTGATTTTCTTTTAATAAAAAGTGTATTATCCGCTTTTCCCATTGAAAAACCATTTGAGATAAGAAAAGTGCTTAAACGATCATACCAAGCTCTAGGAGCTTGCTTTAAACCATATAATGCTTTCTTTAATTTGTAAACATGGTTAGGGTGTTTGTGATCTTGAAAACCGGGGGGTTGAGAGACATAAACCTCTTCCATAATGTATCCATTTAAGAAAGCGCTTTTAACATCCATTTGATACAAGACAAAATTCTTGTGGCATGCAAAAGCTAATAACATTCTTATGGACTCAAGTCTTGTTACCGGGGCAAAGGTCTCCTCATAATCAATTCCTTCTTCTTGATTGTAACCTTGGGCCACTAATCTAGCCTTGTTACGCACAATGACCCCATGCTCATCTACCTTATTTCTATAGACCCATTTTGTTCCAATCACCGATTGGTGTGACGGTCTTGGAACTAACTCCCAAACATCATTTCTAATAAATTGATTTATTTCTTCTTGCATAGCTAGAAGCTAAGATTCATCGAACTCGGCCTCTTTAAAATTCTTTGGTTCAATTTGAGAAATAAAAGCAATGAAATTACATAAGTTTCTAAGGGAGCTTCTAGTTGTGACTCCTTGTGAAGGATCACCTAGAATTTGGTCTATAGGATGAGCACTTTTGAACTTCCACTCATGAGGGAGGTTAGAATCCATACCTTTGCTTTCATTTACCTTTTCCTCGGGTAGTTCCTCTTTGGGAGTTTGTGATGGAGCGTTAGATGATTCTCCAATGTCAAGCTTTTGAACCTCTTCTCCCAAACCTACAACATCATCATCTACACTTTTGCTTGTAGGAGGGTTAGACTCATCAAATGCAACATGAATAGATTCTTCAACAACATTAGTTCTTTTGTTATAAATTCTATAAGCTTTACTATGTGTTGAATAACCTATAAAAATTCCAACATCGGATTTTGCATCAAATTTTCCAAGGTTGTCCTTGGTGTTCAAAATATAGCATTTACATCCAAAAACTCTAAAATATCCAATGTTGGGTTTTCTCCCTTTCCAAAGCTCATAAGGGGTTTTATTCATGTTAGGCCTAATGAAAACACGGTTCAAAATATAACAAGAAGTATTAACGGCCTCGGCCCAAAAATATTTAGGTAATGAGATTTCATTGAGCATTGACCTAGCCATTTCTTGAATTGTTCTATTCTTCCTTTCGACAACTCCATTTTGTTGTGGAGTTCTTGGAGCCGAAAAGTTATGGTTAAAACCATGTTCATCACAAAACAATTCTAAAGCATCATTGTCAAACTCTCCACCATGATCACTCCTAATGGAGGTGATTGAATACCCTTTTTCATTTTGCACACTCTTACAAAATTTAACTAGATTTTCCAAAACATCATTTTTGAGTTTCAAAAATATAACCCATGTAAATCTAGAAAAATCATCAACAATCACAAATGCATAGTATTTACCACCTAGACTAGCAATTCTTGAAGGACCAAATAAATCAATATGAAGCAATTGCAAAGGTCTAGAGGTTGAAATCTCTTTCTTGGAATGAAAAGATGTTTTAATTTGTTTTCCAAATTGGCATGCATCACAAAGTTTATCTTTAACAAAAGGAATAGATGGCAAACCAACAACAAGATCTTTTCTAACCAACTTTGAAATAGAATCCATACTAGCATGTCCTAATCTTCTATGCCACAACCAAGAATTATCATTCATAACGGTTAAACATTTATTTTTGCTATCAAAGGAATCAACATCAATAACATAAACATTATCCTTCCTTTCTCCAACAAAAATAACTTCATTGGTTGAAGCATTTTCAATGGAGCATTTTGAGGATTCAAAAACAACACGAAAATCTTTATCGCATAGTTGACTAATACTAAGTAAATTATGTTTAAGGTTATCAACAAGAAGCACATTTTTAATACATGGAGAGTATATGTTACCGATATCACCAATGCCCAAGATTTTTCCTTTTGAATTGTCTCCAAAAGTGACAAAGCCACTTTCCTTGCTCTTAAAACTCGAAAATCTTGATGGGTCACCGGTCATATGCTTGGAACAACCACTATCCAAGAACCACAAGCTTTTGCTCTTCCTTGTTGATTCCTACAAAAATAAAATCATTTGTTGGCCTTTGGTACCCAAACAACTTTGGGTCCTTTCTTGTTAGTTTTGGAACCCTTTGGTACCCATTTGGTCTTGCCTAGATATGCATATCTCTTTACATGACAATATGAAATAGTATGACCATCTTGGTTACAATATGTGCATGTAAAGTGTGGTAGGCTAGTTGGTTTTACAAAGAAGTTTCTCAAAAAATTTTGTTTCCTACTAGAATCATATCCAATACCACTTTTTCCAAAACCACAAGATTGACTCCCTAGCATAAGTTCATAGCCTTCTTTACCTTTTGTAAAAGTATATATGTCATTCTTAAGGCTTTTTATGTTATCATGCAATTTTCCAATTTCTTTCTTATAAGAGGAGCAAGTAGTACATTGAGATTTAGTTAAGAGTTCTTTTTCATTTAATTTCAAAATCTCAATTTCTTTTAATAGCATGTTGGTCTTTCTCTAAGAGTTTGGTTTTTAGCAAGCAATTTTCCAAAATCATTAAATAGATCCTTAAATGAACTAGACAACTCATCATATGGTATTTCTAAGTTATCATCATCATTTTCACTATCATAATCACTTTGGCTAGAAATGCTTACCCCATCATCAAGAGCCATCATGCACATGTTAGCTACTTCATTCTTCTCCTCATTGTCGGAGTCCTCCTCATCACTATTGAGCCAATCCGCCAACATTGCCCTTCCTTTGTATTTATTTTTCTTTCTCATTGGGCAATCCATCTTCATGTGACCGGGCTTCTTGCATTCGAAGCAAATTGGTGGATCATCTTTGCTCCTTCTTTCTTTTTCTTTTGAATCACTTCCTCTTTGTGGCTTCTTCCCAAAGTTCTTCTTGAATTTCATGAACTTTTTGTACTTCTTTGTGAAGAGTGCCAAGTCCTCCATGTCACTACACATGCTATCCTCATCATCCTCACTAATGGCACGGGAGGAGGAAGACTTGAATGCAATAGTCTTCTTTTTCTTCTCTACTTCCTCTTCATCTTGTGCACTCATGAAAATTTCATGGTTCATGAGTGAGCCAATTAGTTCTTCCAAAGGAAGTGTTGAGAGATCCTTGGCTTCTTGAATGGCAATCACTTTGCCTTGATAGGCTTTGGTGAGACTTCTCAAAATCTTGGTCACCATCTCCTTTTGTGAAAGTACCTTGCCAAGAGAATTCAAACCATTAGTGATAGTAGTGAAACGAGTATACATGTTAGCAATAGTTTCATCCGCTTTCATCTTAAAGTTCTCATATTGAGTAGAATAAATTTGAATTTTAGTTTCCTTCATAGCATTTGTTCCTTGATGAGTGACTTCAAGCATTTTCCACATATCATAAGCGGTAGAGGCTTGTTCAATATTTTTGAACACATCTCTATCCAATCCACATATAAGTGCATATTTAGCTTTAGCATTCTTAGAAAGCATTTTCTTATCTTCTTCGTCATATGCCTCATATGTCTTAATAACTTCTTTATCATTAATGACATGTTTAGGAATGTAAGGACCATTAGACACTATATGCCACAAATCATAATCGATAGATTGAAGATATGTTTCCATCCAAATTTTCCAATAGGGAAAGTCTACTCCATTAAAGAATGGTGCTCTAGTTGTGCTTAGACCTTCTAACATGTTATTTTGTGAATTACTTGGAAACGCCATGCTCTAGATTGTAAAATCTAATCAAATAAATGAGCCTTAGCTCTGATACCAATTGTTAACCCAAGATATGTTTCCAAGAGGGGGGGTGAATTGGAAATTTAGACTAATTTCGGAAATTTAAAACTTAATATGCCAAATTATGCAATAAATCAAATTTATCAAGTATAAGCAAATAATATGGCAATCAAATAGATATAGCAAATAATTAAACTTGTAATGTAAAGAGTTGAAGGTTAAGAAATCGCAAACTCTCGAATTTTACAAGGTTCGGTAGAACTAAGCCACCTACGTCCTTGGTCTTCAAAGCTAAGGACCTAGCTTTGAGTTCAACTATCGAGCCAAGTTAGCGGGCTTGACTAACCCTTACAACCGGGAATTTTTCACCAAGGTATTTCCAAACCTCTTACAATAGTTTTCCACCACCAAGGACTATCAACCTCTTTTTCGGATTGTTGAAGTGCCAATCTCACTCTAACCGGGTTGTTTACAAAACCGGTGCCAACCTCACCTCAATCTCAATATGGGAATGTGTTTGATATTACAAGCAAAAATCACTCTAGAAGTATGATAATACAATGAGAAACCTAGAGTGATTAGCAAGCACACTTAGAAGAAATAAATACAAATTTTGGCTCAAGTGTGTGAATATGTGTTTGGATGAGTTAAACTTTGAAAGCTCTTTGAAATCAATGGATTTGGTTTGGTATATGTAATAAATGCTCAGCCAACCACCAATTTGAAGAAAAAAACGAGTTTATATAGAGTTTGGGAAAAAACTAGCCGTTTATAGCCGTTAGGGATCAATTTGCGAAGCTGTCTGCCGCGAACCGAAAGTCCGGATGAGGGAACCGGAATTCCGGTTGGAAGCAACCGGAATTCCGGTTGCCCATCCGGAATTCCGGATGGCAAACAGAGAGCAAAACTCAGATTATGCCGATTTTCCCGTTTTTCAATTCTTTATAACTTTTAGCTCGTTTATCCGATTTCAAAAATTCCAATTGCGTTACGACCGTATCGGGATGTATTTTCTTAAAAGTGAATTTAGGATAATTATTTCTCATTTTAAAAAATCACCATTTTTTAGTGCGTGAGTGAGCCAAATTCTATACTTATGACTTAAAGTATACTTGCAATCACTTTACAAGACTAAGAAATTAAGTTAAACCTTTATCTTGAGTTTCTTGAGTCTTGAAGTCCATTTTGGGTCATTTCTGGAAAACTTGGTAAAATGACCATTTTGCCCTTGGTCATAATTTTGACTTTGAAGTACTAATTCACTTTAGTTTTTGCTACAAAATCAACAGATCATTAGTAACAAATAATAATCAAATATTTGTTAATCATCAAAACAAGGAGACTTAAGAGTTTGGGTCAACATTGTCTACAACTTCAACCTGAATATTTTCCTGTGGATTGGCTATCCCATATCAGCATATTATGTTCTTAACCACGAAGTCAAGGAAGCTTTTCAATGTAATAGTGGCTAGAGGTCCAGCCTTGGTCCATTAAGTGAAATAATCCACTACCACAACTGCGTACTTAACTCCTCCTTTCCCCATGGGTAATGATCCTATGAGGTCTATGCCTTATACTGCGAATGAAAATGGGGAGCTCATCATGGTGAGCTTGGTTGGTGGAGCTCGAGGTATCCACACAAACTATTGACATTTTTCGCAGTGTTTTAGGTTCTCGAATGCATCTACTTTTAGCGTAGGCCAGAATTATCCTTGCCTAATGAACTTCTTGGAGAGGCTATGCCCCCCAATGTGATCCCCACAAAACCCGTCATGAATTTCTCCAAGGATTATTTTAGCCTCAGGTGGAGTTACATATCACAACATGGGCATGAAATACCCCATTCGATACAATTTCCCTTCTAGGATAGTATATCTTAGAAGTTTGTACATTAAACTCCAAGCCTCCTACCGTTCTTTAGGGAGGATTTTGGTTTTGAGGTAGTCGATTATAGGAGTCATCTATGTAGCTTGTGAATCAATCATTTCAACCTCAGTTGTGTCCAGCTTGATTATACTAGGTTGTGGTAAGAACTCTATTAGAAACACATTAATTGTGTTGGCTTCCTTGGATGTTACAAGTCGAGCCAAAGCATCTGCATTTGAAGTTTGTTCTCTTGGAGCTTGTTCGATTGTGTAGAATTTGAAATGTTCAAATTTCCAAGTATTTCATCATTTTAGTTCCTCGAGCCTAATACTCTCCTAGTACTTGGTGAACCACAAATTGTGAATCATTGTAGCAGTGTATGGCTCTGGCTTTAAGCTCAAAAGCTACTCATAATCTTACTAGTAGTGCTTGATATTCATCCTCATTGTTGGATGCTTCGAATCCAAATCTCAACATTGACGGGGCAATTAGTACAATATCTGCCCCCGATCCATTTTCATTGGAGGACCCGTCAACATAAAGTCTCCTCAGCTCTTGAGCTAGGGTTATGACTTTTTTGTTGGATATCCCTGTGCACTCTACTATGAAATCAGCTAGGGCCAGGCCCTTTATCCTTGTTCTCGGGTGATATGTGATCTCGAACTGCCAAATTTCAACTGCCCATTTCAATGGTTGAACAGTAAGCACATGTATGGTTGTAACTTTTGAGATGCATCTACTAGGCACAACTCAAGCTTTTCCATTAGAGGATACCGTGACTCAGCCCCTAAGAACCGTTTATTGATATAGTATACCGGTCTTTGTACTTTCTTGTCCTCTCGAACTAATGCAGCACTAATTGCATGCTCGGTTGTGGCGAGGTATAAGTAGAGTTGTTCTCCTGACGCTAGTTTAGATAAGATTGGAGGTTTGACAAGGTGCTTATTAAGAGCTTGAAAGGCAAGCTCACACTTCTCCATCCAAACAAACTTCTTGCCACCTCTGAAAATATTAAAGAAGGGTAGGCATTTGTTAGTGGATTTTAAGATGAATCTGTTTAAAGCCGCCATTCGTCTAGTTAAACTCTGAACATCTTTATGATTTAGTGGTGAAGGAATATGTATTAAAGCCTTGATCTTATATGGATTCGCCTCAATGCCCTGAGCATTCACTGTGAACCCTAGAAACTTTCCCGACGATACCCAAAATGAGCATTTTTGTGGGTTAAGTCTCATGTTATGTTGCTCCAACATTTTTGAGCCTGAGTGGCATCACATTGTAACAATATAGCCCATTATTCATCATATATATTTTGTGTTCTTGATCAATAGCATGCATCGCTATCTGGTTATATCTAGAATAAGCATCCATGAAGGACATGATGTCGTGTCCTGAGGTTGCATCTACGAGCTGATCGATTCGAGGCAGAAGAAAGCAATATTTTGATGATGCCTTATTTAGGTCTGAGTAATCAATACAGGTTCTCCACTTGCCATTTTATTTTGGGACTAAAACTGGATAGGCAATCCAATCTGGATAAAAAGCATCTCTTATGAGCCAATTTGCTTTTAATGTATCAACCTCTTGTTTCAGGGCTTGCTTCTTTTCATCATCTAGGAGCCTCATTTTCTACCATTTCGGGGGGAGTTTTTGTCTATGTTTAGTGCATCACTTATTCTATTGGATTAATCACAATCATATCTGAATCAGACCATGCAAAAACATCTTGATTCTCCACCAGGAAGCATATTAACTATTATCTCGCTTCCTTGGTGAGGTTATTCCCAATTTTCACCACCTTAGTGGTGTCTTTGTCCTCGAGCTTGATGTAATTAAGCTCCTCTATTGGATCGAGAATCAGCCTTGTCTTCTCCCATTCTTGGGTCGATCTCATCTTCTATCTTGAATATTCTCTATTCTATTTCATCAATCTCAACTAGTGTTTGGGCACTAGACTGACCTTTTCCCTCAAGGAGATGTTGTGGCACTCTTGGGCTGCTAATTGATTTACCTTTAACGTTCTGATTCCACTTAGTGTCGGGAATTTTATTGTCAAGTGCCTTACTGATGCTGCTGCCCCCAACCCAATCAGGGTCGGTCTCTCAAGCAGAATGTTGTAGGCTGATGGGGTGTCCAATACTATGAACTAGAACATTTTAGTGATCGAGAATGGATACTCTCCCAATGTTATTGGGAGTTCAATCGCCCATATGCAGGAAATTTCTTCTCCGGAAAACCCACACAAGGTGGTTGCGCAAGCTTTTAAGTCTCGAATAGACAGACCCATATTCTCCTAAGTTGTCTTATAAAGGATGTTCACCAAGCTCCCATTATCAATCAGGACGCGGTGAAATATCTTGTTCGCGAGTTGGATGTTAATGACAAATGGACCATTGTGGGGAAATTCGACATGAGAGGCATCCTCTTCTGTGAAAGTAATAGGTTGGGTTTCAATCATTTGTTGTCTGGGAGCTCGAGGTTCTAGGACACAAGGAGATCTCTCTCTTGTTTTCAGTTCCTGACCATATCTTTTCTGGGCATTCCTGCTCATTCCAGCTATATGGGGTCCATCAACGATGGTTATTACATCTTCTCCGTCGATTAAGGGAGGTCAATTATCCTCCCTCATAGGGAGGACGGAGCTGCCCTCTGGTTAGGTGGAGCTTGCACTTGGTTGTTGTTCCTGCTTTGGACTTAATGTTTAAGGTAGCCTCTCAAGATCAATCCCTCGATTTCATCTTTTAACTGTCTGCATTCCTCAGTTGTGTGATCGATGTCCCTGTAGAACTAATAGTATTTATTTTGATCCTGTTTGGCGCATGGGTTGTGCATTACCTAAGTTTGTCTAAATGGAACTTGATTCTCATTTGCCATGTATATATTCTCCCAAGTTTCTGTGAGCTTAGTATACACGGTGTAAATGGAGATATATTTATCTTCCTTTTTCTTTTTATTCCTATTCCCCTCAGGGTTATTTCCTTCATTTTCCTTCTGCTTGGAAGAATTGTCACTGGAAGGTTGAGTCATGGATGGCAGAGCCGGGCTCGGGGCTGAGTTAATGTTCGTTGTTGTAGTTATTGGGGTCAGAGGCACTAACTGTAGTGTCGACCTAGCCTCTTCTACATTGATGAACCTCTGGGCCCAAAGAGTGAACTTTGTGATTGTTCGAACCAACTTTCATTGTATGTCATCCCAGCGGGGGCTTCTTCGTAAGATTCCAGCTCGAACCGCCATTAAGTGACTACTATCATCAACATCGCGGGCTCGGGCTGCCTCGATGTTGAATCTGGCCAAATACTTCTTGAATGAATCTCTTGGCTGTTATTGGATATTTGCCAAAGAAGAATATTCAGGCTTCATGCTCTTTATAGCTCAAAACTGATTTTTGAATTCCTTTGACAATTGTTCCCATGATGAGATTGAATGTCTTCAAAACTTGTCAAACCAACTTTTTGCAGCTACTGTGTAATATCCGCTTTTACTAGCAAGGGTATTATGGTATGTGGGATAACATGATGTGTTTAATTATGTGAATTACGATATGCATAATTTATGATGTATGGTTATTTATGTATTTTGTCAAGCAATCCACACGTGTTGGTTTCTTCAAGTGTTAGGGGCCAAGGTGTAATAGAAGTTGTGTATTGGGGGTCCAAGTAGAATTATGGGTTTTATGATAGAAAGTGTAATTATTAAAAGTTAAAGCTATTAGTTTTGGATGGAAATTACAATAAGGGTCTTAAGTGATAATTAATGATTAATTTGAGGTTGGGGACATAAAAGGTCATTTGGTTTTTATACGAATTAAGTCAGATTAAATAATTAGGTAAAATGTGAAATAGGTTTAGATGTTGTATTTTTCTTCTGACTTTGGTTTTACAATAGGCTAAAGGGGAAAAGACCAAGAAAAATCTCTCGTTCTTGATATGTGGTTTGTGAAGACTTGAGGTTGAAGAGATCAACAGTCTGGGGGATTGAAGGGCTAGGAATTCCATAGGCGACATAGATCAGAGTCCTGTAGCTAGATTTTATCTATAAGTATTCAAACTTTTACTGTTTAATGTTTTGTTAAATCTATGTTTTTGGAAGATCTAAGGCTGTAGTTATTATTTTTGGGTTGATGAATGTTTAATATAGGTTTAGGGATGTTAATATCTAGATTCATAGGGTTAGAAACATGTAAGGATACTTGTTTTAGGGGTTTGGATTCGAGATTTTACGATTAGGTTCAATTTACAGGTTTAGAAATCGCACTACGATCTCTCAAAATAGAGGCCTAGCGCGACTGCGCCCGGGCACTGGCGCGACCGCACCAGTTGCCCAGAAATGTGATTTTTGAGGACTTTTTGTGTACTTTTGGGATATAAGTTTGTAACTATTAGGACTATATGCAGAGGGGTTTTAAAGACTTTCTTAATTATTATGGTGATGAATTAGTTTTAAAAAGAATTTTAGTGGGCTTAATTATTGTTTTGCTTGGTTGAGAGTTTTAAATGCTTTAATGCTATATGTTATGTTTAGGCTCGCCGAGGATACTTGAAAAGGTACGTTAGGGAGTGTGTGGGCCTGTAGAGTCCAAGAACTTTACTTAGCTAGTTAGATAGTAGTATTATATTATTTATAGCATTATCTTTGTAACTGTGGATTTTTGGTTCAGATCGGGAATTATTTGGACACTCATAGTAGTACTTGTAGATTTTCTAAGTTTAACCTATAGTTTAAGAATATTAATGTTAACCTAAGGTTTGATTATATGACTGATATTAAGGATAATATTTATTATACTATAAGGTTTAGAAAAGGAACAATAGGATTTTAAGCACATGTTATGTATGGATGATTAAGGATTAAGTATTTTGAGGATTAAATTTAATAAGGGTAAAAGTTTGAATGCTATAAGGTCAGTCAGCAGCTTTGAATACGTTGAGGGCTTAGTCAAGGCTGTTTACTCCATTCAAACTTAGCTAAAAATGTGTAATTTCGTGTTTAATTAATCAGCGTGTGCCGATATATCGCAGCTATAGGGGGTGATATATCGCAGCACGTAGATACGGAAAACACGAGACGATGCACGACAGCCTCGGGCATACTGGCCCAGGCGATATATCGCCTACAGAGGGCGATATATCGCCTCCTTCAGCATATTTTGAAACATTTTGAATTTGTTTTCCATTTAGCCATTCAACCTCTTGATAAGTCCAGCACCTTTTTGAACGAGTCTTCAGCCTCTGCTGAACAGCAATTCAAATTATTTTCACCTAAAAAGCCATTATTTTTATTCAAGTTAAATTAAGATCCTTTCATTCCTAAACTCTATAAATAGGACCTAGTACCCAGCCATTATTCATCTTTTGCTCTAAGTTCAGAGGCTGCAAGTGCTAAGTGAGTGTGAGAGTGTAAACACCTGGGTTGGGGAATCATAAGCTTGATCATCATAAGCTTATCAAACACTTTGGGAAGTAAGGTTTTATAGTATTTCGGTTTGAGGTGTAGATTGGTCTTACAAGTCTTCAAGGTAACCCAAAACTCTAGTTCATTTTTGTACTTGTTCTTTTAAGTTCTCATAGTCTTCTACTCAACCTCTAACCTTAATTTTTATTTTGGTTAGGAAAGCTAAGCTCTTGAGTAAAAAGGTTTTGGTAAGTATGTTTTTCAATGGTTTAGTCCTTCCATTCCTTTCATTTCTTTTTCTTCAAATCTACTCACCCTGTTATATATGGTTTTAGGAGTGTTCCAAAAGTCCCAACGCTGTCCTCTTATCCCGGTAACTTTGGTAAGGAAAATAGGATAGAATCTATATGTTTTATGCTTATATTATCTTATGTTTTATGTTATGAAATATGTTATAAAATATGTTATGAATATGTATGTTTGTAGGCTTGGGCATATGACCCATATGACTAACAATACCCCAAATAGATTATGGGCATATGACCTACTTAGCTAGTAGGACCCCACTAATCTCATGGGCATATGACTTGTTTAGTCTATGGGACCCCAAGTAATAATGGCCATTATAGTATGTGTATGATAAAGTGTTATGTTATGTCTGTATGTTTCTTATGAAATTTATGTATATAAACTATGTGTTAGATTTTTCCTTGCTGAGCATTAGGCTCATTCCTTTTTGTTTATATGTGCAGGAAAATAGCTATAGTGGCGGTAAGATTCGTGGATGCTTGGAGATTGTGTATCGATGGTGAATGGATTCAAGGAGTTGAGAGTTCAATTTCGAGGATGTAGTCTTTTATTTATGGGTTTATGTGAAATTTTTCCGCACTTTCTATGTAACTCCTTTATTTTAAATTATGTTTTGTTTTTAAGACAATGGGATCCCATGTCCTTCTTGATATTTTTGTAAGTAACACTTATTTTTACAAGTTACCTAATAAAAATTATGGTATTTTCGCAATGTAAGCTTTATTAAGGATTTGTATGTATAGTTTCATTAATGGTCCAAAAGTCTAGAGTAGTTGGGTCATTACAGGACCGCTGCTGCATTTGAGGTAAGAAGAGTGGACACCTCCACGTAGTGTGTACGCTTGATGTACTATGTGGTAGAAATTATTTACGTGATATGCTAATGTGATTCACGATAATATTAGTGAATGTTATAATTAATGAGCTTATGTGAATTATGGTTTATGTTTTGTGTATGTGTATGTGATAACTGTTTGTCATGCTTACATTTAAAATGCATGTCTACGTTACGAAAATGCATGCTTACGTTATATGATACTTGTCCAACTCAACATGGACTACATTCTTTTCATGAATTATGATTTATGTAATATTATTGTTATTGTTATTTTTTTTATTAATTTAAGTTCCCGGTTAAGGTTATGGGGTTGTGTCATACACAACTCTTCTTGCTGGGCTTTGGCTCATGGGTATTCTGTGCTAAAGGTAAAGGCAAAGACGTGCTTACTACACAATAAGTTGTAGAGCTTTGGCGGAGGGCGTAGATTTCAAGGATTTAACGACCATAGGGGATCAGGCCTACATTGGAGATTTACTAAGTATTTATTTTAGAATGATGTTTTATTTTTATGGATTGGATTTTAAGTTGTTTATTTTATTTTATTTATGAAAACTACGAAACTCTAGATTATCATTTTTTTAACGTTTAACTGGTGTTTATGGACGCTTTAATAAATAAAATAATATTTTTATTTTAAACCTTATTTATGGTAATTGTCAATTTAACACTTCAAAGAAATTGGGGTGTTACAGTTGGTATTAGAGCCAATGCTTTTGTTTCCTGTAGACTATCCTGACATGTACTCTCGCCGCTAAAGACAAGCTCAACTTATTGCACTGTAAGCTTTATTTAAGTTGTTTTGGTTATGTGACTATTTGCCTCACGTGTTTTAGTGTCTTATCTGCATGTATAGAGTAGATAACATGGTTTATGTGCTTAGAGTTCCTAAGGGTCGTTTGAACATGAGTCAACAAAGGAAGCTAGCAAGAAGGATAAGAAAGGTATGAAAAATAAGGATGCAGTGTTTTACAGAGTGGAGTATCGAGAACTTAGTGGACCATTGTATGATGATCAATAATTGCTTTCGGGAAGTAGTCTGGGAAGGAGGACTACTATGTTTCAAGA
The DNA here is from genome assembly GCF_963169125.1 of Humulus lupulus. Lineage (NCBI taxonomy): Eukaryota > Viridiplantae > Streptophyta > Magnoliopsida > Rosales > Cannabaceae > Humulus > Humulus lupulus. The sequence continues at coordinate 224,179,552 of NC_084797.1, read as the reverse complement.
AGAAGTTCGAACTATTCAGATATACGATTTCCTCAAATAGGATGCTAGAAGAACTACAGGCGGTATGGAAGCACGTACAAGACAGAGCTCGGGAAGGTGTTAAGTACAAGTGTACACTTAAGGCCTTCAAAAGAAAACAAGGGTTTGCAATGTCCAACGAACCATCTGATCAAGGAATTTCAGTAGAGTTGTTAGATAAGCTCAAAAGTTCGTTTCATATGCATAGGATGTGGTTCTAGACGTTTCGTTGTAAACAGTTCAGTTTTAGTAGATTTTGTTCTTACTTTTTGGGTTTTGAGCTTTTGTGAATGATGGATGTTTTCGAATATTTCGGGCTTTATAATAAATGGATATTAGTTGTTTGATGGATTTAAAAGTATGTTTTGGTTTTTGATTTTGAAAGAGTTGCATTAAGATACACTATTGGTTTCAAGCACGGATTGAAACCATGGCTTCTAGAAGATCAGTACGAAGGAATGCTGAGGTGAATCACAACATCGACGCCCAATGTGTTATGAGACTCAGTACACAAGCTAACCCTCGTGACAACCCTCCACCAGCTGATGGGGGAAAAAAGCACGAGGAAGATCCTCATATCGCCTACCAAAGGTTGGAGGCACAGATTATGGCCATGCAAGAAGACATGAGGAAATCGGTCGAGGAGTTAAGGGAACTGAGACAGCAACAAGCTCAGCTAGCACCATTAATCAGAGATGTTCAACAGTCTATAACACCAATTGTAGTGATTCCTAAAGCTGGTAATCATTTGGAACCATTATATGAAACGTTCCGAAAGCAACATTCTGGCCATGCAAGAAGACATGAGGAAACTGGTCGAGGAGTTAAGGGAACTGAGACAACAACAAGCTCAGCTAGCACCATTAATCAGAGACGTTCAACAGTCTATAACACCAATTGTAGTGATTCCTAAAGCTGGTAATCATTTGGAACCATTATATGAAACGTTCCGAAAGCAACATTCTCCAGTGTTTAAGGGGAGTGCTTGTAGCGACCAAACTATTCTAGACCTTAGACCATTAATAACTACTATACTAATCTTAAGAAAACGTACATATGAAAACACAATAACTTTATTTAAAACTGTAAAGTAAAGGTTTAAATACATAAATATTTCACTTAGGATATGGGATCCCATTGTTTTGAAAATAAAACAAAACATAACTTAAATAAATTGATTACAAAATGAAGTGAGGAAAAATAATACATAGAAATCATAACTAAAAGACTTAAAAACTTCATCCTCTAATCGAACGTGCAATCCACCGATTCCATCCTGCCTCGATACACATCCCTAAGCTGCCAAGAACCTTTCCCGCCGCCATAACTATTTTCCTGCACATATAAAACATAAAAGGAATGAGCCTAATGCCCAGCAAGGAAAATCTACTACAAGCATGAAACATAATCATACACATAAACTATAAGCTATAAACATATATCAATAAAGACATATATCATATAAGACTATACTATTAATGACCATTAAAACATGTGATAAACCATCTACGTCCCCTTTCTAATATCTGAGGTAGGTTAAATCACATGGTAGGTTTATGATAACCCATCTACGTCCCCTGTCTAATATCTGAGGTAGGGTAAATCTTAACCATGAAACATAAGAAAACATAACATCATATTATAGCATAACTTATCATAACATATAAGCATATAAAACTATCCTATTTGCCTTACCAAAATACCGGGATGTGAGAACAAGGTCGGGATTTTGGAACACTCCTAAATACCATAATAGAGACATGAATATACTAAGGAATAGAGATGAAAAGAATAACTACACCATCGAAATGAAACTTACCAACAAGAATCTTACGTTCAAGATCTTAGATTCCTAACTAAGAATAGAGAATACGAGTTAGGATTTGAGTAGAAAAACTATAAGAATAATACAGAAAGGAACTAAGATTGGGAATACCTTGAATGCTTCTATGACCGAACTACATCTCAAACCGAAATATACTATAAACCTTACTTCCCAAGTGTTTATTAAGCTTATAACCCCAACCCAAGTGTTTAATACTCTAAAGTAATCCTAGCAGCTTGTAGGCTCTAAACTCAGCTTGATGAATGAAGAAATAGCTGGATACTAGGTCCTATTTATAGAGTTCAAGAATGAAAAGATCTTCATTTAGCTTGAATAAAATAATGGCTTTTTAATTGAAAATCATTTGAATAATTGTTCAGCAGCGGCTGAAGACTCGATCAGAAAGATTTTGGACTTATCACGAGGTTAAGGAATAAAATGAGCTTGGTTTCAAAATCTTTTGAAAACCATGCACCACAGCAGATATATCACCTGTACTGATGCTCCCGAGGCTTGTCGAGGTGGTCGTGCGAAGCTACGTGTTTTTCGTATCCCCGTATTGCGATATATAGCCCCTAGAGCTGCGATATATCGACATACGCTGAAATATTATACACGTAATTACACTTTTTCAGCCTAATTTGAATTGAGTAAACAGCCTTGACTAAGTCCTTTAACGATTTCAAAGCTGCTGGCAGACCTTAGAATGTTCAAATATTACTCTTAATAAACTTATTCCTAAAAAATTCTTAATTTCTTATTAAACATACACATGACAAGTGTTAATATCTTATTGGTTCTATCTAAACCTTATAGTATAATAATTACCATCTTCATAATCAGTCATATTAATCAAACCTTAGGTTATAATTAATATTCTTAAACTATAGGTTAAACTTAGAAAATCTACAAGTGTTACTACGAGTGTCCAACTAAATCCCGGCTTGAACCTAAAATTCACAGTCATAAAAATACTACAACTATTACTAGCTATTACTATTACTACTACTATCTAACTAGCTAAGTAAAGTTTTTGGACGCTACAGTGCTGATCTATGGAAGGAAAAGAAATGGATGAGCATAATGGGGTCAATCCTGGACTTCATGCGAGTTGAAGGAAATGGCAGGGTGTAATGCCTCAAATTTCCTAATAAGGTTTAGGACCTCGATTAGGAGGCTGGGAGGGCCATAATTGAATTAATATGCTATTAAATGATAATATACATGTTTAGGTGTATTAAATATGCATGTGAACTCATTTCTGATTAATTGGGTGATTTTCATATTTTGCCCATTTCGGGCATATTTGACATATATGTGATATGTGTGTGGTGCTTTATTATTATTTGGTTATGCTAGGGTTACTCAGCGCAAGACTATCCTAGGAGCTAGGCTAGTGGGAAACTCACAATGGGATTTATTCTTGACTCGGAGTGAGTCAAGGGGTATTTAGAGCATTATCGGGTTATTGGGTAATAGGAATAAGAATTTGATGATAAATTGGGAGTTAGTAGGATCAGGGGGAAATTCTGGAGGTTCTGACTATTTTGCGCTCGGGAGTGTTTTCGGGACCCCGAGCGTTAGGATTTGTTTGAGGCTACTTAAGCTTGAAGTAACCTTTTAAGAAATAAAAAGAACGTTCTCTTTCCCTCTAAGTTCCATTTTTGTCTCCTGATCGCATTTTCGAAGGAACCTTGAGTTCTAGGACTCGGATTCAAATGAGGATCGAGGCATAGCGATCCTAGGAAAGATTAGAAGCTTATTAGCCGGAGGATTTAGTTGGAAACAACTCAATTGGAGGTAATTCAAGTTTTAAGTTTTAAGTTTTTAAGCTTGAATTGGACTTTGTGTTTTCATGAGTTTTTGATTGAATTGAAGCTTGGGTTTTGGATCATGGGGATGTTTAGGAACTTTGATTTTTGAGTTTAAAGACGTTTGGATAGGTTTTTGGAAGGTTTTAAAAGGTTAAAAATGGGGAAAATGGCTGGTCTGAGGTTGGGTCGCGGCCCTGTTCTTGGGCGCCACGACCTAGGCTTGAAAAGGCAAGTGGAGGTTCTATTTAGCCTGAGGGCCGCGGCGCTTGGTGATGTTTATGGCCAAATTGATGTTTGGTTAGGGGAACTCAAACCTTAGGCCTCGGGATCGTTCCTTATAACAACCCAAATTTACTAACAAGGCTTAAGGGCCTTGATTAGTGTGCCGGAAGGGCGCAATTGGAATATATGTGATTTAATGATTAAAAGTATGCTATATGACTATTTGAATATCTGAGATGTATGACTATGTGTATTAGTATGCATGTAGGCCCTGATTAGGTTAGAAAGGGCATAATTGTAATTTGGCCTGTTGAGGCCATAACTGTATATATATGTGATAATTGTTGAGACCACATTATTATGTTGATTTATTTGTGATCTGTGATTCGAGACGATCCTAGTGAGCGGGTTAGCGAAAAGTCACGGCGGGGATTTATACCCGGCTCGGGGCGAGTCTGGGGGTATGAATGTGAATTTAGAAAATATATTGGGGTTAGTTTTGACATTGAGGAATATAATTGGTGATTAATTAGGTATCGGGAAGTAAGCGGAAAATAATAGAGACACTCGAGGAATTAGCGAGAATTTGGTAAAATGACCAAAATGCCCTAGGTGGATTAGAAAATTTTGAATTAAAGGGGAGCGTATTGTGGTCATTTGGCTTATAAAGGATAGGTATAACTTAGGTTTTTTGCCTTAGTGGGAAGTGTAGAAAGGGCTGGAAATTCTGAAGGAAAGAAATGAAAGAAAAGAAAGAAAAAGAAGGGAAAGAAAAGGGAAAGGAAAACAGGGTATTTTTCAAGGTCGGTTTGGCATTCCCCCATTAGTTCTTGAGGTCTTTTGGAGCTGAAACTCAGTAAGAGTTTGGGCAAGAGCTAGAGACTAGGATTCCTGTTCTAGCTTGAGGAATTGGCTGAGAAATTCACTCAGTTGTGGTAAGACTTTGAAGTTTTCTTCAAATTCTGTTTTTGGTGTTGAACTATAATGTCTAAGCTGAATTCGATGGGAACTCTAGGGAATTCAAGCTAAGGGTTTGAGGAGGAGTAAGCCAAGGAGGTGTAGAGGCTAACTTAAGGTCGAATCCCCATTGAAGGTATGAAATTCTAGCTCTAAATTATGAGGTTTTGGTTGTTTTGCTGAAGTTTCTGAGTTTGAGGTTCAACCATGGTGAATTTTGAGATTGGGAGTGCATGTGTTAAAATTTTATGTGGTTGGGATGCTTGGGATGAGTTAGACATGTTAGTAAGCTTGATTCTAAGTTTGGTTGAAGTTTGGAGAAGTTTTGGTAAGGTTTGGCTCGGGGAAAATCGAAGGAGGGAAAAACAACATTTGTTGTTTTGTGACTAGTGCTACAACGCTAGCCTTTGGGCGCTGTAGCGCTAGGCCAAGTGCCCTGGGACAATTTTGTTCTCTGTTTGTAGCATTGTAGCGCCCTCCTTAGACCGCTGTAGCGCTACCCTTTTTCCATAAAGGGGTTTTTGAGTTATTTTCAAGGGTTTTTGCTCGGGGGTTCGTGGTTCGATTCCACCACCCCGTTTGGTGGAATTGGGGTTTCCCGAGGGCTCAGGAATTGTCCCGAGGTTAGGTTTTGGACTTGAGGTTTGGTGATGATTCTAACCTATGGTTGTGACTAGGTGTGACTATGTAAGAAAACTACACTCGGTTTTGTGTTTGTGATGGGACTAAGTGCTCTCGATATCTGTATAATGTCATAGATGGTATTATGCCATGGGACATGTGATAAACGGCCTAAGGGTGTCGTATACAATATTTGTACACAGGGCGCGGCTTGTCCACTAGTAGCCAAGGACAGCTTAATATTCACTGAGCTCGATTTAAGCAGGCCGGAGTTAGTGGGATAAACAGAGGGTGCGGCCTAAGGTCGCTAACCCTAGTTATCATATGTGGATTAATTATTGATATGAATTGATATACTTGGTATGATGGATACTTGATTGTCATGAATGCTTAAACTGATTAAGTACATGCTTATGCGATATGAGATATTTGACTGTTTGTTGATTGATTATGCTCTGTTATTGTGTTTTCTTGCTGGGCCTTGGCTCACGGGTGCTATGTGGTGCAGGTAAAGTCAAAGGCAAGTTGGACCAACCTTGAGACGGAGAGCTGCGGGGCTGAATGTACATAGCCAGCTGTTCGATCGCCATGGCCGAAGAATGGACCAGGACAAGGAAATGCTCAACAGTCTGTTTTGCCTTAGAATGGCTAATTACTGTACTTAGATCTTGAATCTTTTGTAAATGGTTTTATCTTATTATTTTTGGGATCCCGTGTAAATAGAAAATGTTTATTTATAAGAAATGCAGTTTTTGAGACCAAAATCTTTTAACCCTAGTTCCACTATAGTTTCAATAACACGTTTTTATTAAATGACTTGATTAGAAAGTCTAGCACCCTTATAAACACACAGTGTAACGGTCTTGGCTATCCAGTGCGTTACATTCCTACTACCCAGTTTAGTGGAATTTGATGTCTCGGAGGCTAGGTTTTGGTTCCAGGTTTGATTGTAGAACTTGAACTCATTGGATCACCATTTGTGTTTAGGACTAGGTTATCACTAGAGGCTTGGAGTAAGGATCGTGCTTGTGGCTCGTTTATTGGTAACCTGTGCTTGGACCAAATGTAAGAAAACTGCACCCCATATGTGACATGCATGGTTATTCTTGATGCATGTTGGATGTTTAAATGTGAATATTGATAGCATATTGAATGCTTAGCAATATTGCTCACTTGTATATGGTTATTAATGAGGCATGTTGGATGTTTAAATGTGATGCATGTGATGCACAAGAAACATGTGATTAGGGCATGCCATGAATATTGAATATGAGACTGTTCAGAGCTTGAGTCTCTATGTTTATACATGATTCCAGTTATGCTAGCAATTGTTAAGCAAGCATGATGAATGCCCTGTATTTGGATATTTGACATATGATATATGTTTCATAGCATTTCTTACTTGTGTACGGCACTGACTAGTCAGGGTCAGCACTGGTCGCGTATTACTGACCTGAGAGTCAGAAACGGCATAAGCGTCATGAACACAGGGCCGATAAAAGATTAGATCCAATCGATATCAGTGCTGAATGAATCTAGGAGCATTAATTCTGGACCGACCTGATGGTCGATGAAAATTCTAAGCGCTTGACTAGTCTAGGACTAGTTACTCAGGGCCAGGGCCAAAGGCCTAAGTGACTGTTTGTCACGTGGCTAGGGAGTGGAATCCCATGGTTATGACTCTATAGTCATGCGATAGGTTATATTGGTGAATAGTTCATCGAATACCTATCTTGCTTAAGCTAGTGAAAGGATCACTTATTTATAAAGGGAACGAAACCCACCTTAGTGACTTTTACAACTGTCACTCTTCTATTTATGGCTATAAGCCCAGCATGGTTACTGGAACCACCAGTGTTAAATCACTTATTTGATTATGATTATCTTGATATTCATCCACTTAGGAGGGCAGGATTCTTTATCTTGGATACCCATCATTACGTGAACTTAATTGCCTGCTTGAATAGTGCTATATTTGTTAGGCATGTGTCTTAAGATTTGATGACATGTTATTGCTATTCGTGAGAATATTAAGTTTTCTTGCTGGGCTTCGGCTCACGGGTGCTATGTGGTGCAGGTAAAGACAAAAGAAAGCTAGACCATCCTTGAGTTGGAGAGCTTAGGTGATGATGTGTACATATGCGGCTGCTCGACCGCCACGGTCGAGGTTTGAAGGAGAGGAACTAGGGTTTAACCCTGTTTTGCCACTTAGATCAGCTAGTTGTAAGTGTTTTCTTGTAATAGACCTTTAAATTATATTTTTGGGATCCCAATGTATACTTCAAACGTTTTAGTGAAACGTTATATCTTAACCAAAAAATTTAATCCCTAAACTGCTAATCATACTTAGTTACACAATTATGGCCAAATGACTTAGTTTGCGAGTTTAGCACTATTTAAAATGTGCACCGTAATGGTCCCTTGTGTTTAGGGCATTACAAATTTGGTATCAGAACCTGCCAAGGTTTATGTGTTCTTGAAGACAAGTTGGTCATGTACACTCATCACTGAAGATAACTTCACTCAGGGAATGGTATCTATTTCTGTAGTTATGTGCTTAACTGCTTAAAATAGAATGTAAATGCTTTACCTGGACATTGTATTAGGGAGCATGAGCTTCTGATAGAGCCTGGCTCTTGACTATATGATTATATGCTCCGTGAATATATATATATATAAATGTGATTATATGATTACCTGCTCCATGAATATATAAATGTGATATATGCATGCTGGAGTTAGAGGCATGATGTGAATGTTGGTAGTGCAGGGATTATGATTGATGTATGAATGCCATGGGCATGTTTTTAGCACTGCAAGTGGTTTGTAAATATGGTGTGGTAAGATTGTTCCCATGGGGAAAGTTCTTGATATGCTCATCATGATTAATGGGTTAAGTTATTGATTGCAGATTCAATCAGTAGATTTATATCTAAGGCAGATAATGAGACTTGGTGGTGGTTATAACGAGGCTGGGAGTTACAGCCAGGGTTTTAGTTCTTCATCTGCTCTTGTGAATTTTCAGCAGATGTTCATAAATTTGCAATCAAGAATACAGAGGCATGAGGAAGAGATCAGGTGTCTGAAGCAATAGCGGAACCTGTCAGGAAACACTTCTTCTTTGATTATGCTAGGAGTGGCACCAGCTTTGGCTCAGACTAGGGTTGAGAGAAGGTGGGAATTTCTCTGTGGAAGATTCCAAGATTATTACCCTCCAGTCTTTGAGGGAGGCCTAGATCCATTCAGAGCTAAGCAATGGATGGGCATGATCAGTTCCATTCTGGATAGTATGGGGCTGGTGGGTCATGATAGGGTGTTTTGTGCTACATATGTACTGTGGGATGATGCCCGGACGTGGTGGGAAATAGTATCCCAAACACGAGACACTGCTGTGATAGACTGGAAAGAATTTAGGCAGCTGTTCAATGAAAGGTATTATTGTGATGTAGCCAAGACTGTTAAGATGAATGAGTTTGTGAATCTCGTTCAGAGAAAGGCATCAGTAACCGAGTATGTTAACAGATTTGATGGGTTGGCCAAGTTTTCTTTTGACATGATACCCACAGATGTAGCTCGGAAGGAAAGGTTTATTCAAGGGTTGAATCCCATAATAGTTCAGGGCATTAGAGTTGCCCCAGTGCATGAAATATCTACCTACACTCAGGTGGTAGGGAAGGCTCTTGTTGTTGAGAGCGCAGGACATTAGATTGGGCAGAAGAGTGTCAGAGAGCACGAAGCTTAGATAGTGGTAACTCCACTTATTGGAGAAAGGAAGAAGGAAAGCTGGAAGAATTATCTAGTATGCGCTCGGTGCAAGAGGCATCATCTTGGAGAATGTCAAGCAAGAGCATGTTTCTCATGTAAAATGTTTGGACATCGTAAGAAGGATTTCCCAATGCTAAGGAAGGATAAGAAAAAGTGGATAAACAGCTCGATTCCAACTCGAGTGTTTAATCCGAGGCAGTCTGAGACTGAGACTAGTTCCTCAGGGGTGGCAGGTCAGTTTTCTAGTTCTAATTTTTGAATTATGCTGATTGGTTTTGGTGCTATGTTGTTCCTTTGTTTGTTGCATATAGAGAAGCATAAAGTTAGTATGTAGATCACATGGTTATGTTATGATGGGAAATTAATATTGTGTTGGTGATTTAAAAGATGAGTTGGATTATGATGAAAAGGACTCATCAGTGGTTTTGATAAAGCTAATTATGACTGGCTTTGGTATGATCTGGGATATGGATTGGTTAAGTAAGTGTGGGGCAATTTTAAATGGAAAGGAAAGAATAGTATCTCTTGGGCCTGAGAGCGGAAATCCTTGTGGTAGTTGGCACTGTGCATAGATTTGGTATGCTGATGACATCTGTATTAAGAGCTAGAGTTTTATTGTAAGGAGATGCATAGAACTCTTAGCTAGTGTGGTGGATACCACATAGATTGTGCCAGTGGGATCAGGACAAACTGGATTAGTCCGTGAGTTTCTAGATGTGCTTCTAGGGGATTTGCCAGGGTTTACTTTATATAAAGATAATAGAATGGTGATTGGATTGGTGCCAGGGATGGATTCAGGTTTAGGGCACTATTTTTAATGGCTCAGCAGAGTTGTAATAATTAAAGGTTTAGTTATCGAGTAATAAGGAATTCTCAAAAGTGGATCTTTGATCTGGTTGTTACCAGCTAGATATTAGGAAGAAGGATAAGCAGAAGATTGTTTTTATGTTAGATAAGAGCACTGAGTATGTTTTGAGAATTTTTTTAATGTGAGTGTTTATGTATCAGATGAACAGAGCATTCAAAGGTTTATTTGAATGGGATTTGTGATCGTCTTTGACGATGGTATTGTGGTGTTTTCTCTATGGAGATTTGCCAAGGTCAAGGATCGCCTCGGTAGGCAAGAGTTTCCTTTGATGGGCAGGATATCACATGTACCTTGGGAAGAATTATAAGTCTACTTGCAGATCAGAATTAGTTAGTAGGTGGTTATGACACCTCAGTGATAGGGTAATGGATTGCTTATGCAGCATGCTGGTTAAATGATCTGACCAGAACTAGAGTAGAGTTTCTGGTGAGCCGGGTGGCCAGATTTATGCTTGAGATTACTATCTCAGAGAAGATCAAAAGGAAAGACGATTAAGTGAACCACAGATAGGAAAGATTGAGTGGAAAGTCTTAGCTGGATTAGCTAAGGGTTTTGCAGTGTCAGGTATGAATTTATTATGATATAAGGACCGGACTAGGGATCCGATGGACACTGAGATTAATTGGGAGATTATGGATGAATCTCATGCTTCTCTTTTATTCTCTTCATTCAGGCATCATGGAAATGTAACAAGATATGAAAGCTTTATAGTGATGGCCTGAGATGGAGAGGGATTTAATGGAATGCATGGTAAAGTTCTTAACCTATTAGCAGGTCAAGACAGAGTATCAGAAATCGATGAGGCCATTGTAGCCTTTGAGTATTCTATATTGGAAATAAGAAAACATCACGAAGGGTTTCGTGGTGGGATTGCCCAGGTTAACGGGCCAGTATGAGTTGGCATTAGGTCATTATGGACCAGTATTTAAAGTGAATTCAATTCTATCAGTAAGAACAAGTAACACAGCTGATCAGTAATCAGATCTCTATGTGAATAGTATGCCTTCTTGAGAATTTAAAGTCTATCTTATCAGATGAAGACTCTATTGTTATCTCCAGGTCTTGGAGAGGTTATGGAAGGCGATATTATGGAAGGCAATAAGTATATAGATGGAATTCAGTATAGTTTATTATTCTCTGACTAATGTTAAATCAGAGAGAGAAAGAGAGTTATCCAGTATTGAAGCTTGGGTTTTATGAGTTTTGGATCATTGGGATGTTTCAAAACTTTGATTTTTGAGTTTGGAGATGTATGGATAGGTTTTTGGAAGGTTTTCAAAGGTTAAAAACGGGGAAAAATGGCTGGTCCGAGGTTGGGCCGCGACCCTGTTCTTGGGTGCCGCGGCCCAGGCTTGAAGAAGCAGGTGGAGGTTCTATTTGGCCTGAGGGCCACGGCGCTTGCCGGGAGGGCCGCGACGCTTGGTGCTGTTTATGGCAAAATTGATATTTTGGTTAGGGGAACTCAAACCTTAGGCCTCGGGATCGTTCCTACTACCCGATTTAGTGGAATTTGATGTCTCAGAGGCTAGGATTTGGTTCCAGGTTTGATTTTAGAACTTGAACTCATTGGATCACCATTTGTGTTTAGGACTAGGTTATCACTAGAGGCTTGGAGTAAGGATCGTGCTTGTGGCTCGTTTATTAGTAACCTGTGCTTGGACCAAATGTAAGAAAACTGCACCCCATATGTGACATGCATGGTTATTCTTGATGCATGTTGGATGTTTAAATGTGAATATTGATAGCATATTGAATGCTTAGCAATCTTGCTCACTTGTATATGGTTATTAATGAGGCATGTTGGATGTTTAAATGTGATGCATGTGATGCACAAGAAACATGTGAATAGGGCATGCCATGAATATTGAATATGAGACTGTTCAGAGCTTGAGTCTCTATGTTTATACATGATTCCAATTATGCTAGCAATTGTTAAGTAAGCATGATGAATGCCCTGTATTTGGATATTTGACATATGATATATGTTTCGTTGTAATGACACACTAATCTAGACTAATTGGACCATTAACGAAACTATACATAAAATCCTTAAAAGAACTTACATTTGCGAAAATACCATAATTTATTGAGTAACTTGCAAAATAAGAGTTATTTACAACGTAAATACCAAAACGGATATGGGATCCCATTGTCTTTAAAACAAAAACATACTTTAAAATAATAAGACATTACATAATTAGTGCGGAAAATACATGTAAAAAGACATAAAACCGAAACTACATCCTCGAATCGAATAACGCTCGGCCCCTTGACTCCATTCACCATCGATACACATCCTCCAAGCGTCACGAATCTTACCGCCTCTAAAGCTTATTTTCCTGCACATAAACAGAAAGGAGTGAGCCTAATGCCCAGCAAGGAAAATCTAACACAAAGTCATATACATAATTTCATAAGAAAACATAAAGACTTAACATAATACATATAACATACACTTATTATAATGGCCATTATTACTTGGGGTCCCATAGACTAAACAAGCTTATGCCCATGAGATTAGTGGGGTCCTACCAGCTAAATAGGCATATGCCCACAATCTTTTTGGGGTCTTGTTAGTCAAATAGGGCATAAGCCCAAGCCTACAACAAACACATGCATAACAAATTCATAACACATTCATAACATATCATAACATAACACATAAGATAACATAAACATAAACATATAGATTCTAGCCTATTTTCCTTACCAAAGTTACCGGGATAAAATGGACTGAGTTGGGACTTTTTGGAACACTCCTAAAACCATAATGAACAAGAGTGAGTCTAAAGAAAGGAGATGAAATGAAAGAGAATAGGAAGACTAAACCATTAAAAGAAAATATGCTTACCACAACTTAAGTGCTTAAGGACTTGGATTCCCTAACCAAAATAAGAATGAGGTTAGGAAATTGAGTAGAAGACTAAGAGAAAGGAAACATAATACAGAAAGAAACTAGAGTTTTGGTTACCTCAAAGATTTGCAAGATCAATCTAACCTCCACCGAAATACTATAGAACTCACTTCCTAAAGTGTTTGATAAGCTTATGATGTTTAAGCTTATAGTTTTTCCCCAAACCAGGTGTTTACACTCTCACACTCACTTAACACTAGCAGCTTCTGAACTTAGAGCAAATGGTGAATAATGTCTGGGTACTAGGTCCTATTTATAGAGTTTGGGAATGAAAATATCTTGATTTTACTTGAATAAAAAAAATGGCTTTTTAGGTGAAAATCATTTGAATAATCGTTCAGCAGAGGCTGAAGACTTGTTCAAAAGATGCTAGACTGTTGAAGGAGTTTGAATGGCTGAAAGGAAATGAATTCAAAAACATTTGAAAACATACTGGAGGAGGCGATATATCGCCCCCTATAGGCGATATATCGCCTGGGCCAGTATGCCCGAGGCGACCGTGCATCGTTTCGTGTTTTCCGTATTTACGTGCTGCGATATATCGCCCCCTATAGCTGCGATATATCGGCACATGCTGAATAATTAAACACGAAATTACACATTTTTAGCTAAGTTTGAATGGAGTAAACAGCCTTGACTAAGCCCTCAACGTATTCAAAGCTGCTGACTGACCCTATAGCATTCAAACTTTACCCTTATTTAATTTAATCCTCCAAAATACTTAATCCTTAATTACCATTCATAACATGTGCTTAAAATCCTATTGGTTGATGTCTAAACCTTATAATATAGTAAATATAATCCTTAATATCAATCACATTAATCAAACCTTAGGTTATACTTAATATTCTTAAACTATTGGTTAAACCTAGAAAATCTATAAGTACTACTATGAGTGTCCAAATAATTCCCGGTCTGAACCAAAAATCCATAGTAACAAAGATAACACTAAACATACTATAATACTACTAAACAATTAGCTAAGTAAAGTTCTTGGACTCTACATTCGTAGCATTTCTTACTTGTGTACGGCACTGGCTAGTCAGGGTCGACACTGGTCGCGTATTACTGACTTGAGAGTCAGAAACGGCATAAGCGCCATGAACGTAGGGCCGATAAAAGATTAGATCTAATCGATATCAGCGTTGAATGACTCTAGGAGCATTAATGTTGGACCGACACGAAGGTCGATGAAAATTCTAAGCGCTTGACTAGTCTAGGACTAGTTAAAAGATTAGATCTAATCGATATCAGCGATGAATGACTCTAGGAGCATTAATGTTGGACCGACACGAAGGTCGATGAAAATTCTAAGTGCCATACGATCGGATTTCATCCAATCTGCATATTTTTCTTCTGCTTCATAGCTAGTAGCCAGAGGTGGTTCTGTTGGAGGTTTTTCACAGACAGCTGACATCATCTTCTTATAAGAAAAAATAGTCAACATGCCTCGAAACCAGTATTTCATATTTCTAGGTTCAAAAACCAAGGATTTGAGAAAGGCATCGGTATGTGATTCACCAATAGACATTTTGCTGGTAATAAATAAGTACAAATAAATATTATTATTATATTTAGAAAAATAAATATCAAAGTTTTAGAAATTAAACGTGGTGCATGAGCACAATTAAAACACATAAAATAAAGAATAATTTCCACGATAAAATTTTCTAACAATTAAAGTGCCGCCTTAGGGTCGCTCAAATTAATTTTAGAGAATTTATAAGACATTCTTATCTTTATTGTTTAATACTTAAATAACTATTTATTTTCTCTTTTAAACATTAAAGTACCGCTTAGTTTAGTCAAGTTATGATTATCCACTCTCAAGCTTAATCATAACTTTGTGAGTGTAACCCATTATTTCGGAGTTCATGACTTAACTTAGGTCATGCCGCCTTAGGGTCAGTCAAGCCTAAAATACATCATTAGTTTCTAGCTATGTAAGAAATATAACCTTGCTATTGATATGTCCAGACACATTCCTTAGGGGGACGAAAACAAAGCCGTCGCGAGGCGCTATTCATATCTCACGATGTTATATTAATAATGGAGACCATGGGTTATGTTTGAGATATCAACCCTCTCCCACTCACTATTTTGAAATAAGTGTTTTTAACCTAATTAATTCCAAATTAATTATAGTTTCTTTAAACTTTATGAACACAATTAAAATTGGAAAGAAAGCTAGTTTCTATGTCCATGTCCAATTTTAAATTACCAATCATGTTCATCTAAACTTTACTAAAAAACACTTTTTAAAATAAAGTTGGTTTAAAGAAATTAAGTCATAAAGACTTCAAAAAATTGGTGTGATATTTTACCAAGTTTTCAAAATAAAACTAAGTAATTTACATGCAATTGATTTCACAAAACAATTCATATAAACATATAGGACAATCCTAATAATCATAATTCTACTAATGAGATGCATGATTATAACTGTGTGGGTTTTCATGTATTGCATACAATGCATGAACATGTTATTAATCACATTAACCACATGAATATAATTATTTAAATAAATAAATAAATAATAAATGTTGAACCAGGTACTTTTGGGTATTTCTAATTTTACAACCACTTTATAAAATTAAAATAAATAAAATAAAATGCCTTGATCTCCATTGGGCTTCTTTACTTTACTGTCGGTAGGATATGTGGCATTGTTGGTCCAGAATAATAATAAGAAAACAATTTTCAAATTATTTTGATTAATTAAAACAAACTTTTAAATAATCATTATTTTTGTTTTTCTTTTTAATTAAAACAACTTTTAATTAAAACTGAAATGAATTTAAATTAAAATCTGTTATTTTGAAAAAAAAATTAATTTTAAATAAGATATCTAAAAAAGTTTGTTAAGACAACAAAAATATCTCATTATTTAAATATCAAATTTCAAAAATAGGATATTTAAACATTTTAAAATTAAAAAAAAATAACAGATTAATTTCAGAAAAGAAAAATTCTAGACCGTCAGGCGGGGACACACGGCGTCAAAACGGGGCCGTCGGGGCTGGACCGTACGGACCCATCTGTACGGCCGTCCGTACGACGTTCGACAGCAGCTCGGAGGTCGGCCTCGGAGGTGCGGCGGCTGAGTTCTGAATTCCGGGCTCCGTTCTGACTTTTGTGTGATCGGAATTACAATTTTATAATGTCGAAAACCAAATAGAATTACATAAATCCTATGCCCTTTAATGGCTTACACAATGATCTAATCATAAACAAATCTTAACCCAAAAACACCATACAATTAACGATTCAACATTCCCACACATTCAATCACATTAAGCCATCCATTCATTCATCAAAATAAATAAATGCATAAAATTAAACCCACACAGATTCAATACATATATATGTGAAGATGGCTCTGGTACCATTTGTTAGTTTTTATTGATCAAATCAGAGATTATGCGCAGCGGAACAACAATCAAATTGTCAAATTAATCCCATAAGATTTCTAGATCTACTTCTTCACACTTATATATATATATATTGAATCAAGGACAAGAATAGAAAAATGACCTCAGGTCCTTCCTTGGTGCTATCTTTTCGTATGGCTGAATCCTTGAGATCTCACACCAAGATCTTCCAAAATGTTCTCAGTCACACATAAAACGAGTGTGGGCTCGCTATACAAATAATAGGCAATAAACTATTTATCATATGTTCTCAATACATGAGATCTGATAAAGTTTGGACCTGGGTTTTGTGAAGAACAATGACCTTTGTTTTTGTCACTATTCTCTTTTCTCTGAGAGAATCTTAGATATTTTTCTATCCCTGAAAAATTACGTTATGTGAAAACTGATATCAAATATTTAATAATATCCAATATATTAAAATATTTGTTATTTTAAACAAATTCAAAATAATTGATGAGTTATCAGATTTTTGTTTAAATAATAATATTTTAATAACTAAAATTGTGGAATCAAGAGACTAAGTCCATCTCTTATGTGTGTAGCACAGTGCCTGTGCATTGTGCCACATGTGTACCACATGCCTGTGCAGGCATGTGATTTTTCCTAATTTTTATTATTATTTAAATACCAAAAATCCCAAAAATAAATTAATTCAAAATTAATTATATTTTTGTTAAATCAAATAATTAATTAATACTCAATTAATTAATTGCACATAATTAAACAATAATAATGTTTGATACATAGAAAAATATTTTTACTTATCACATAAGTAATTTTTGCCCATTTTTTGTATTTGCCTTTGACAGTGATTGTTTTAGTCATTTCAGGGACCATGGACCTATAACATTAAGCTCGAATAAATTGAAACTAAATAATTAAACTCTTTAATTATAATAGTTAATTTATTAATTCTGATATTACTCCACTATAAATTCAGAATTGCACTCTTTATGTTATAGATATACTTTTACAGAAATCTTTTTCTTAAATCGTCCATTGATATAACCATCTTATAATAGTTCAACCCTCTAATTAATTAGTTCATAAATTAGAATGGGAGAATTACCATTTAACCTTTCTAATTTACTTCTTATTCGTTAAGTACCATTAATTCACTAGTGAATAATTAATCTACAATCTAATTATAGATTTGAGCTCAAAATCATTCAGTTCCAGAATTAACCCTTGAGGGAACTAATATACGATCCGTTAGGAAAGATTAGATTCCGTATTATTGATACATGTTCCCAGACATCCATGATATTAAATCTCCAAAACAAAAGTCATTAGCCTCATTCTTTGAAGAGACCTTAACGAATGAATCAAAAGATTTAATAAACATGAACAAGAGTTCATGAACACTCAGGATTTTGGTTGATCTATAAATGATCATCAGTTATGATATGAATTATAAGTATTTATTGTTAAATGGTTTTTGGATAAAGACTCTAATCCATATCGATCCATGTCATATATAATCATATTATATAAAGCACTTTTACCGAGATGTCTTACCACATCAATAATCTGAATCTGGATTATTTGTATCATTATGATACTCAGTATACCGTACTTACAACTCCAATTAAAGAATTCCATAACTTTAATTTGTCGTTGTTGACTATTTATATTCATTCATGTGATCTTAATTCTCTCGTACTAATACAAGATCACATCCTCAATAATGAATATGGAATTTTTCTGATATTTACAAAATTATTCAAACAATAATTTAACAATCTAAATATGACAATAATAATAAACAATTGTATTTATTTATTCATAGAAAAAACAAATGTCTTTACATGCTTTTAGGTTACACTCCTAACAAAATGCCCCCGAGGGTAAACTAGTCAAAATCCCTGAAATTCCCTCCTAATCTCCCAAACTCCAAATATATCCTCAAATATTTACTCCCATTATTCGATATCCTAGTAATGTACTAATTACTCAAAATACCCCTTGATTCACTCTGAGTCGAGTATTGGTCCCGTTGTGACTTTCCCGCTAACTTGCCCTAGGGTCGTCTCGTACTGAGTAACCCAAATATATCTACATAGTAATGTGGTCTCACACATATATCACATATATGCACATATATTCCAAATGTACCCGTAACAGGCCAAATTTCGAAAATTGCTCTCCTGATAAAAAACAGACCCACATACATATTTAATATACCTAAACATACATATCTAGTCATATTATAATATAACACACATAATCACATAATGATACACATAAATATTACATAAATACATATTTCATAATTAAATCACATCATTTCCACAACTTGCCACCCTGGCACCCTAATCAAGGCCCTAAGCCTTATTAGGTAATTTGGGACATTACCACTATCCCCTCCTTACAGGAATTTCGTCCTCAAAATTTTACCTGAACAGCTCAGAATACTGATTCTGCAAATCTGACTCCAGCTCTTAGGTCGCTTCCTCGACCTTGTTGTTCCTCCATAATACTCTAACCAAATGTATAGTCTTGTTCCTCAAGACCTTGTCCTTCCTGTCTAAAATATAAACTGACTGCTCCTCATAGGATAAATCTGTCTTCAGTTCCAAATCCTCATAACTTAGCACATGAGTCTCATCAGATACATTCTTCCTCAACATGGAAATATGAAATACGTTGTGCACGCTAGACAGTGTCGGGGTTAAGGCCAACCTATAGGCCATATGACTGATCTTCTCCAAGATCTCAAATGGTCCAACAAACCTAGGGCTCAACTTGCCCTTCTTCCCAAACTGCTTCACCCCTCTCAATGGGGAAACGCGGAGGAAGACGTAGTCCTCAACCTGGAACTCTACATCTCTACGCTTGGGATCAATGTAGCTCTTCTATGTACTTTGAGAAGTGAGCATACGAGCTCTAATCTTCTCAATAGCCTCAGTGGTCCTCTAAACTGCCTCCGAACCCAAATATTTCCTCTCACCCATTTCATCCTAGTGAATGGCGATCTACATTTCCTACCAGACAACATCTCATAAGGTGACACCCAAAAGTTGACAAGTAGCTGCTATTATAGGAAAACACTATCAGAGGTAAATATTTACTTCAGGACCCCTAAAAGTATAATACACATGTGTCCTTCAGTATATGGATGGTCCTCTCAGACTGACCATCGATCTGAGGATGATAAGTTGTACTGAACTTCAGTTGTCTACCCATCGCCTTCTGTAAACTTTCCCAAAACTTGGAAGTAAAGATAGGGTCCCTATCTGACACGATAGACCTCGGAGTCCCATGAAGGTGTACTATCTCTCTCATATAGAGATCTGCTGTAAAGATCGAACTAATTTAAAGACCTCGGACCTTTAAAACTACTAAGACATAACTACTATCTTTTGGATATATATATAAAATAATCAAACTTTAATATTAATACTTAGAAAATCTGAAAATATAGAATCCCATTGTTCATACATAAAATAATAAAGGAGACAAAATCTTTAATTAAAATTTAAATATTTCAAAGTACTAAGTGCGAAAACTTTAAAGACATAATTCAGAAGACTAAAAAATGACAACGTCATCCTCAATCGTTCCCATTGGTTCATTTCTTTAGTTCCTCGCCCTATACTTAAGCCAAAGCCGCCTCGAATCTGTCCTGCCTTCTATGTTCATTTTCCTGCACAATCCAAATAAACAGGAATGGGCCTAATGCCCAGTAAGGAAAAATTACTAAAACATAAACATAAAATAGACTTCAATATTAATGGTCATTAACTCATTATCGTTGTATGTGATAAAAACCGCTATAGTCCTCTTATTTTAGCTATTATTTTATAGGCAGGTTTAGACACAATTATAGTCTACGATAACAATAAAAATTTCAGGATTTGCTATCTAAGCAACCATATTTCTCGAGTGACTAAAGACATAAAAAAATATACAACACATAGAACATAAAATCTAACTTATTTTCCTTACCAAAATTGAGATATTGGAGACAAGTGAGGGATTGGAAACTCCTAAAACCAAACATTAAAAACCATAAGTTTTCTAGAGAAAAGAATATGAAGAGAAAATCTAAACCATCGGAGTAAAGACTTACCAAAAACCTTAAGTTTCAAAGAAAACAAGTACCTAACCAAAAGCCATTATGACAAGTTAGGATTTGAATTAAAAGAAAAGAATTAGAAGAATATAAATAGAATAGAACTGAGGATTATGAAGAGTACCTTAGATAGATAGAGCCTTGATCTATACCACAAACACCAAAATCACACTATAACTTACTTCCCAAGTATTTAGAAAAGCTTAGATTTGAAAGCTTTATCCCCAAAACCCTAGTGTTTCTCTATTTCTAAAACCAATATTGTAATAAATAATATTTTTAGGACCAACTACATTAATAAAACCTTATGATAATTAATATTTCTAAACTATAGGCTAAACTTATAAAATTCATAACTAGCTCTACGAGTTTCCAAATAATTCTCGGCTTGGACCAATATCACGAAAATTAAAATACTACAGCATAAGAGAATATTATCTGACTAAGTAAAATTTTGAGGCACTACATCTGCATACTGGTCAATCGTGTAATTTATCCTCACTGGTAGAAAGTGAGCTAACTTCGCCGGTCCACAATGTCTCAGACTGAATCATGCTGGCCCACTGTCCTAGGCAACCCTACCACGAAATCCATCGTGATGTCCTCCCACTTTCACTATGGGATATCCATAGGTTGTAGTAGCCTTCCTGGCCTCTGATGCTCTACTTTGAATTGTTGACAGGTCAGACACTTTGTCACGTACTCGATCACGTCCCTCTTCATCACAGGCCACCAATATAAGACTTTCAAATTTTGGTACATCTTTGTGGTGGCTGGATGTAGAGAATAAGTGGTAGTATGAGATTCATCTAGAATCTCCCGCTTGATCCTAGTGTCCATCGGAATACAAATCCGATCCTTGTATCTCAATAAACCCATGTATGACACTGTATAATCCCTATTGATTCTAGCTAGGACATCCCTTCTAATCCTTCCCAACTGGCCCACTACTAGCTCATAATTGCTCTAGTCATATCCTTTGCAAACTCCCTGGATATCTGTCTAACTTGTACAACTATCCCGGACCCTTCCGGCTTAAGGCATTCGCCACTACGTTGACTTTCCCCAGGTGGTAAAGGATTTCACAATCATTATCATTCACCAACTCTAACCAATGACTTTATCTCATGTTCAAGTCCTTCTGGGTGAAGAAGTATTTCAAACTCTTGTGATCAGTGTAAAAACCACTGCTGGAAGTTCTAGATCATGTGTGGGGCACCTCTACTCATAGTCCTTCAGCTGACGTGATGCATAGGAAATCACCTTCCCTGTCTGCATAAGGACACAACCTAGACCCTGCCTCGAGGCGTCACAATAAACCACAAACTTGTCTTGATCTGTAGGAAGACTGAGAATTGGAGTAGTGATCAACAACGTCCCCGAGGTTAAAATAGTCAATCCCTGAAATTCCCTCATAATTTCACTAACTCCAAATATATCCTCAAATATTTACTATCATTACCTGATATCCTGGCAATGTACTAAATACCCAAAATACCCCTTGACTCACCCCGAGTTGAGCATTGGTCTCATTGTGACTTTCCCGCTAACTTGTTTCCTAGAACCGTCTCGTGACGAGTAACCCAAATATATCCACATAGTAATGTGATCTCACACATATATCACATATATGCACATATATTCCAAATATACTAGTAATGGGCCAAATTATGAAAAATTGCCCTCCTTATCAGAAAACGAACCCACATGCATATTTAATACACCTAAACATGCATATCTAGTCATATTATAATATGATCACGTAATCACATAATGATACCCATATATATCACAGAAACACATATTTC
Source organism: Humulus lupulus (assembly GCF_963169125.1). Classification (NCBI taxonomy): domain Eukaryota; kingdom Viridiplantae; phylum Streptophyta; class Magnoliopsida; order Rosales; family Cannabaceae; genus Humulus; species Humulus lupulus. Next base: position 224,157,231 of record NC_084797.1, on the reverse strand, counting down.
ATAATTAAATCACATAATTTCTACAACTTGCCATCCTGCCACCTTAATCAATGCCCTAACCCTTATTAGGTAATTTAGGACGTTACACGAATAATTTGAGTATCTATCTTCCTTTTGAGGTAAATGGTTAGTTTATAAGGATTAAGGTGGAATTCGTAGTATAATAATCCTTACTAATCTAACCATGCCACTTAACTAACTTAACTACCAACTGTCATTAAGTTAGTTATTTTTTCTTAAAAATGTTTCAGTTGCCACTACTACTATCTAAAAGCATCGGTTCAGTTCTTTTGGGAAAGAATTTTAGAGATTGAGTTTGGGAAACACATTCAATGAACTTGTAAAGGAGCAAGAGAGAGTTGAGTCTTGAAAGAGAAAGTTCAAGAACTTGTATTGTAAGAGAGGTCTCGGTTCTTGCTTGGAGTTGTTCACTTGTAGAGGTGTTGTGTCAAGCTTTTAGCTTTTTGAATTAGTAGGTTCTAACAGAGATTTTAATCTTAGTGGAACCTCATTTGGAGGAAACTGGAGTAGGACATTGTTGTACGAACTAGTATAGAAATTGGTTGTGTTCTTATTCTTTCTTGTGTTTTCTTATTAATTCTTAGTTCTTTTGTTAGTTGTGTATTAAGTTTTATACTTGTATGCTTTGAGTTTGTGTTGTCTGTTTACAACATATATATATATATATATAATGTAATTAACTTTAATTCTTTTAATTTATACCCTTATTGGTAAAAAGTTTAGATATTAGAACAAGAATGGTAATTCGACTTCGAGATAATAAGTTTGAAAAAAATAAAAATGACAAAACCAAATCCAGAACAAGACAATTAAAGTTGATTCTATTTAGGATGACACTTTGAGAAATCAGAGAAACAAGACAATAATTAGGCTGGAAACCTTTCATAAAAAATAGTAATAATAATAAATGAGACCAAATTGAGTTTTGACTGATAGTGAAGGCGCCTCGTTATCTAGAAAAGTGTCTTGATAATAGATCGAGGATTTGGTTATTACATGCATTTTAATTTGAACAAACAAAAAACATCAGATTTGAAACCCCTTTCCTTGAGTTCCTATCCAACTTACGGCGATATATCACTTAATTTCAACATTTTTATGCTGGAAAAATCAAACTTACTGTTCGTTCCTATGTACTTTTTTAATTGAAACAATATATGTTGACCGGTACGTAGTCCAAGTTAATGCAATTTCGACCTGATTCTCCGCCGTAAAAAGACAAAATTTATCATCAACTTTCTAAAACTTGGTTTAATTTTTCGTTACACGTGCTCTTCTTAGTGAGACTACACAACACATGAAACCAAAAGTCAGTAATATGCATCATTCACAGATTTTCCATTTCAAGATAATGAATCCCGACACCAATGTAATGTACCATTCACATATATAGTAGTCACCCCATAATTTATGACCCAGAAAACGGCATATTATAGTGGAAAATTAATTGGTAATATTAATTAAAAAACAAATATAAAACTTTTTTTACTAAATATTATTTTAACAATTAAACTATTTTATTACTACTTTATTGTTTGTTTATATAGCAACTTATACATACTTTTTTCGTTTAATAATATCAAAATATATGTTGCCCTTATTTCATAAATCAATATAAAAATATAATCTTAAATAGATACGAACAGTCTTGTCGATCATGATGGGCAATTGCCACTCTCAATTTATATCTCTTCTGAATAAAAAGTACTAAGATAACAGAAATTTTTTGTTTTAACCGTTTTTTATTTTTTTCGTTAACTTTAATCGAATATTTTTATATTTAATAGTAGATTGTAAGCATAACTTAAATTTAAATAAAATTAAATCAATAAATAATTAAACATATTAAAATAGGATATTTTTTAGATATTTTATAATAATAATTATTTAAAAATAATAAAATTATATATTTTATAACTTAAATAAAATTAAACATAATATTATATTAAATATATAATATATAATATTTTGTTGTCGGTGACAAATTCAAAAACTAGAACAAACATAAACTTAATCAAAAAAATAATAAATTAATTAAAATAGAATGCTTTAAAGATATTTTATGATAATTTAAATAATTAAACCATATTTATTTAAAATAATAAATGCATATATATCATTTTTTTATCTTATAAATTTGTATGATAGTTTGTTTTTTATCAAGAGATTAGAGCTATTTTTTCATCAAATTTAATAAAGGACATTGTGAGATACATCATAAACTAAAAATATTTTATGCATGTATACTATTGTCTACACTATGATATTTTCTATTCTTATTTTATTTCTATTATTAATTTCTTTTTAAATATAATTGTATTTTATATATATGTCATGTAGTCATGTAAATATATATCTATGTCAACGTTGTGTTTAGATGTCATATATGTATAGATTATTGATATAAATATTTATATCTACTATAGAACTATAATTCATTCTATTATATATATATATTTTAAAACGATGAACCCATTTTTATTAAAATTACAGACAATATTTATAACTTTAAAACTAAGCAAACATCCATTGCATGTTACTTTTACTAGTATATATATATAATATGGATTTTCATATTCATAATCCAAATTATCTTTGAAACAAAAAATTTCTAATAAAATTAAGTAACTTTGAAGATTAAAAACCCTAGTAATGTGATATGTATATATATATATATATATATAATGATAAAAAAAACCATTTGTGGTATATTGTATTTTGAAGAAGTTATTTCTCCTCTTTAATTTTTGAATTTATCGCAAAAGACAAAACAAAAAATTACTTTCTACCGTCACAAACTAACATACTCATAGTCCACTGATTTCATTTTTGGACCTCTATTGTATTTCTCTAAATTTGGCATTCTAATTTTGAACAATGGATGGAAAATATTTAATTAGTTTAATGTGATGTAAGTTTTTTAGTATAATTATAAAGTAGTTTAGAAATGACATAATATATATATATATGTTTTAATGGTTTAGGTATGTTTAAATTTTACATCGTGCCCACCCTAAATTTTGATAATAGGTCTGTTCCCATCCTTAAACATAATTTTTGATCAAAACTATTTAATTAACACTAAAATATTTCTATATTATAATTTAAAAAAGATCTAATATATTATAAAAAAAATTAATAATACATTTATAAAAATACAATTACCTTGCTTAGGTATCATTAAAAAACTCATTAATAAATTCGGCATTGAGAAGAGGTAATACAAGGGTGTAAACTATAAAGTTAAAATCTAAAATTTAAGAATAAATATATTTAATGATTTTAACTACTAAAAAATAAAACTATAATTAAAATTATTTTATTATGATAATTAAAAGAAATTGATCATAACTAACGAGCAGTACAACAATAATATATTTTTAATTTATATTTTTAATTCCAAACTTATATTTTCAATTTTAGAAAAATAATTTTAAAATTTTAAAATTTATAATATATTATATATATATATATTTTTGTAATTAAAATAAATAGGCATAGTTTATTAATATTGAAAATAATAAATTTGATTAAAATTATATTAAACAGTATATTTTGTGTTAAATTGTTAAATATAGAGTAGTATTTTAGTATTTATTAAACCAACGGAGTGTAATAAACTAGTACTAAAATAAAGAAGATAGTACACTAGTATAATCCCATTATTTTAATCACAATTTTCTTTCTTTAATTTTACTGTGGTTAAAGTGCATTTTTTTAAAATACTTTTCAGGTACGTAATAAGTAACCATAAAAAGCGTAATATACATTCAATAAAAGCTTATTAACTCGATCCTTATTGCTCTCCATTCTTACTGGGCTCAGATCATGCTGCTGCCTAAAAGAGTTTTTCAAAGAATTAAGAGTATATGTAGGGCGTATCTTTGGAAAGTGCTTACTGGTTTTGAGGGGCCGGGTAGTGTTGCTTGGGAGGAGGTTTGCAAAAGCAAAAGGAAGGGTGGGTTGGGCATTCGTAATTTTGAAATATGGAATGTGGCAGCCATAGGGAAGTACTCTTGGGCCATGGCTACTCATAAAGAGAACTTATGAGTTAAATGGATTCATGAAGTGTATCTTCGAGGTGAACATTGGTGGGATTACACTACAAAAAAGGAGACTTTTGCCGGCGCAAATTTGCGCAGGCAAAAGTATGGTTTTGCGCCGGCAAAAACCATGGAGTTTTTGCCGACGCAATTTTGCGCCGGCAAATAATCGCGTCGTATCTCCGTCGCTAATGTCACTTTTTCCGACGCAAATATAATGCGCCGGCAATGGCCTTTTTGGCAACGAAAAAATACGCCGGTGAAAATATGGATGCGCCGGTAAAAAAATCTGTCACGATATTGTGGAAAACACTTTTAGCGGCGCAATAATGCGCCGGCAATAGGTTAATTTTTTAGTGGCGCATTTTTGCGCCGGTAAAAATGTATATGTGAAGGTAAGATTGAAAATTTTTGCCAACGTAATTTTGCGCCGGTAAAAGTATTTTTAAAATAATAATTTTTATTAAATTATTAATATTATTTTCAATATATTAATATTAATTAATAATTTTCAATTTTAATATATTAATAATTATTTAATTTTTTAGTAATATTATTTAATTAGAAATAAAATTAAAATTAAAATTTTATAAATAAATAAACAAAAAATTACAACTATTAATATTTATTGTCTCCACCAAACATGAAAATATAAAAGTAATTTAGTAAAATAAATGTCTCATAAATTAAATTTTAAATAAATAGAAAAAAAGTTCTACAAATGAGTACTGGCCGCCTCATCATTCCCGCCCCCGTCAGCATCATCGTCCTCGTCCGAATCCTGGTCTTGTAAGTCAACAGTAAAACCAGGAGCCAATTGACCAACCTGCTTCAACAAAGCACTGAGCAGGAGATCTTGACGCCGTTGACGACTCTCAAGTTTAGTCGTATGCTTCTTTAGGTTCTGATTTTCTAGCATAATGTCCTGATTTTGCTGCAAAATGGTGTCCACTTCAGGTGGCAATTGCCCAGACATTTGAGAAGTTGACGAAGATGCTGCCCTCTTTGCGCCAATTGCCTTCAACCTAGGCAACCCCCCAAACCCTTTCTTATAACGCGAGCGGGGTCCAAGGACATCCGTGACAATATCCATATCAGGCGGGAAATGACCGTCGGCATTATCGCCGACACAAGAAGCAGCAGATGATGCAGGGGCCGTACTCTGCGATGCTCGACGTTCGGTCATCTCATTCTGCACAATAAAAAGCACGTATTTCGAATTCCAATATAACATTATTTGAAAACCTAACTTATAAATTTTTAATATAACAACATATAAAATATAACTTTATTATCTATCTGCCAACATCCTATCATTAATGACTGCAGACCAGTGATTGAAAAAGAATGTAATTAATTTTGTTCCCGTATCAGGGAGCAAGTGGGCTAAAGTAAATTTGGTCATGAAAATCCATATCTGAATGAAAATCATGAAAATGTTGTTGATATATACGGTAGGTGCAGTTAATTCCATTAATGGGGAATTTACGTCTCCAAGCATATACATCAACTACATTTGCATGTTTTTCATTCAGATATGGATTTTCATGACCAAATTTACTTTAGCCCGCAAGCTCCCTGATACGGGGACAACATTAGTTACATTCTTTTTTTATCTTAGTCCATAATCATTAATCATAAAAATATTGGCACATAGATTATAAAGATTTCATTGTTAAAAATTTAATTAATAATTAATAAATAATTACTAATTGACAACAACCAATTAATAATTAATATTTATTAATTATTTACTAAACTTTTTTAAAGTTAAATGATCATAAATTAGTTAAGGTTATGCAACTTACATGTTTTGTCGCCGCTGCATCACTAATCCACTTATCCTTCTTCCTGTGCAGGTGCTCGAATGTGTCGATCATGCTCGGGAGCTGGCCAGTAGATGGGTCCATCTAAAAAATCAAATTATTTAAACATTGTGACATTTATAATATTTTCGTAAATGTAAGGATATAAGTTATTATAATTTACGTGATCATAAACATGGGCAACGATGGATTTGGAACCGTGTCCTCCTGGTATGGTCATTTTAGCTCGAGCTTCTTTATTTTTCTTCGATATACGCTTTAAAAAGAAAACAGTACTCATTAATCTAAATTGTAATTTTATAATTAAAAATTAATGTAAAATGTACGACATACCTGGTGAGAATCAGAAGCCCAAAAATCACACAGAACTGCCCAATCAGAAGAAGTGATCGACACAAAAGGTTTTGACTTCGCTCTCTCATTGTCCACCTCTCCTCCAACATCTACCCAGTGTTTCTTCATCGTGTGGCGCCAATCAGTCAGATGTTTTTGCATTTGTCTTACCATGGCATCGTTGATTACTGGATTGTCTTCTGGATAAATGAATTTTTCCTAAAATCACAATTAAAATTGGAATTTGTTAAAATATTATGAAGATAGACAAAATATTTAATAATGAGTTATTAAAGGTTTAAAGAATGCTTACAGATAGTCTCTTTCGAATAACTTCGATATCAGCTGGTTTTACTTGTTCCCAAGCTAGTGTAGTTGGGGGTACGGTGCTACGCAAATAACGAGCCATAGAATTGTTGAACCACTTGCCGTACTTTTGAATAGCTTTTCCAGTTTCTTTATCAAACTCTACTTTCAAATGAGTAACTTTTTTGATGGCTAGCTCCTTCTCGATATTGGCACCGTAATAAGCTCCCCTGCCTCTCTTGGAGCCACCACCTGTGTCATTACTTGTTTCGCCCATTCTACATTAAAATATTCATTAATTAACTAATTCAAATTATGTATGTCTGTTGTTTTTTGTTATAAAATTAACATTTATTCATTATGGTATTTCCAAACCTACCCTATTCCGACCTAGTGGATCCCTTGGAGATAGTAAGGAGTCATGTACTTCTCCTCAGTTTTTTAAAATGTTTATCAAACATTTTAAAAAAATGAGGAGCAGTACATGAATACATTGTCTATCCCCAAGACATCCACTAGGTGCATCACTATTATTTTTTGTTATTGAATTAACATTTTATTACTTATTGTCTTTCCCAACCTACCCTATTCCGACCTAGTATATCCCTTGGAGATAGTAAGCAGACATGTGCGACTACACACTTTTTCAAAATATTTCATCAAACATTTTGAAAAAATGAGTAGCAGTACATGAATACATTGTCTATCCCCAAGGCATCCACTAGGTGCATCACTATTATTTTTTGTTATTGAATTAACATTTTATTACTTATTGTCTTTCCCAACCTACCATATTCCGACCTAGTATATCCCTTGGAGATAGTAAGCAGACATGTGCGACTACACACTTTTTCAAAATATTTCATCAAACATTTTGAAAAAATGAGTAGCACTACATGAATACATTGTCTATCCCCAAGGCATCCACTAGGTGCATCACTATTATTTTTTGTTATTGAATTAACATTTTATTACTTATTGTCTTTCCCAACCTACCATATTCTGACCTAGTAGATCCCTTGGAGATAGTAAGCAGACATGTGCGACTACCCATTTTTTCAATATATTTCATCAAATATATTGAAAAAATGAGTACCAATACATGAATACATTGACTATCCCCAAGGCATCTACTAGGTGCATCACTATTATTTTTTGTTATTGAATTAACATTTTATTACTTATTGTCTTTCCCAACCTACCCTATTCCGACCTAATAGATCCCTTGGAGATAGTAAGCAGACATGTGCGACTACCCATTTTTTCAACATATTTCATCAAATATATTGAAAAAATGAGTACCAGTACATGAATACATTGACTATCCCCAAAGCATCCAATAGGTGCGTGTGTACCTATATCTGATACTATCATTAATTAATGATAATAAATAAACTTTTCATTGAATTAAATAAAAAGTTACATACACTTGTTTAAATTACATATCACTGTCCTCATCATCACTAACTACAACATCATTACGAGCATCACTATCACTATCACTATCAACTAGAGCATTATCGTCATCCTCATCGTCTTCATACTCGGCCAACGTGTCGTCTTCAAATTGAACGTCTTCCCGTTCCCACGATTATCTTGCCAGCGACACTCACCACAAACCGGACAGAATTCCAAATTCGCACTCTCCTTCCAAAACAGTGCACAGTCATGCTTGCAAGCATCGATGGACTCATATCCCAATCCAATACTCCGCAACTTTGCCTTCGCCTCATAGTTAGACTTAGGTAAAATTGTTCCGTCAGGCATAGCGTCGACTAACAATTCCAGCAAACCATCAAAGTAATGATTGCTGCACTTGTTAATTACTTTGAGATGCATCAGCTTCACCAAGAAGTTCAACGCGGAATACTTTCGGCAACCCGGGTACAGTTCACTTGACATCTCCTTAAATAAATTGTCATACTTGTCGCGATGTTGAGGATCATCTTGGGGAGGATCATTATAGTTTCCAGCGGGAACGTCATCTTCAGCGTAAACATCCTCCAGGATATCCGCTATCTCATCTCTATCATGATCTCGTACCACAGCTGGTGGCGACGGTAGCGCCTCTCCATGGTAATGCCACACTTTGTAGGACTATACGATGCCATTGTTGAATAAATGCATCGAAATTGCATTTATAGGCTGGAACTTAACATTCCCACATTTCTTGCACGGACAGCGAACCAAACCCCGATCGTTCAACTGATTTTTGGCGATATCGAAGAACTCCTTAACACCATTTCTATACTCCAGAGACCAACGATTCCTCGCACTCATCCAGCTCCTGTCGCTCGCCATCTTTAAGCGAAATAATTAAGAAAATATTAATAATTGTCTTAAAATAAGGGAAATGATAGTCAAAGTATTTCATGACTGTTTCTCTCCCTAATTATCACTAACTGATAATAATATCCTATCTCTGGCAAAAATAATTATTTATAGAGATATTTCCGGCTAAATTACTCAAACTTACAACTTACTAACACTTAAATGACACGTGACACCACATGATTGGTACACATTATTATTATTATTATTTTAAATAATTTTTCATAAAAAACATTTTATATTTTTTATTTTTTTTAAAAAATCCAATTTATTGTTTTCCAATTTAAAGGTAACAAAAAATAATTTTTTTTTCATTTTCTACAAAAAAAAAAAATCAAATTTGCTGCTTTTAATCAATTATTTAGGATTAAGTAAAAAAAATATTTAATCTTAAATTATTGCTTAGATTTTAAACAAAATTACTTAATCTTTAATTGAAAACAAGTAGACAAAATGATAAATAGGAAGATTTTAATAATAATAATAATAATAAATTAAAAATTTTGAGGATATTAACAATATAAAATTAAATTTAAAAAAAAATGTATTTTTCATACTTAATCTTAAGTTGAAAAAAATTTTGAATTTTTTTTTAAAAAATGTAAATTTTATTTTTTTGTTAAATTAAAAAATATTTTAAGAATAATAACAAATTTTATCAATCATGTACTGCCACGTGTCCGTTGACTAGTCTACTTTAACATTTACTTATTTATTACTTTTAATTTAAAATTAATTTAATTATACATTAATCTCCATTTTGTAATTTTTTATTAAATTCTTTAATTTGTATTGGATTATTTACTTAATCAATAATAATTTTATTATATTTATATTTTATTAAATCATTTATATTTTTAACTTTTTCAATTACAAAACATCTAATATTAATGTTAAAATTAATTATTAATTATTATGATTGGTAATTTTATTTTATTTAAATTATAGTTAAAAATTATTTTTTTGATGAATTTTTAATTATACTTAAATTTTTATTTAATTAATTATTAAACTTTTATTAATTTTACTAACTCCAACAAAAATTGGGCAGCATAACGACTATATTTCAAACTATCCCAAAAATTAAAAAACCTACAAATTAAACACATATATAACCAGAATAGTTCCAGAGCAATATACAGAACATTCTCATAACATGCACAACATAAACCAAGATTAATAACATATATCAAATCTTTCTATATCAAATTTAAAGGTAACAACATAAACCAATTTAAAGGTAACAAAAAATAATTTTTTTTTTCATTTTTTACAAAAAAAAAAATCAAATTTGCTGCTTTTAATCAATTATTTAGGATTAAGTAAAAAAAATATTTAATCTTAAATTATTGCTTAGATTTTAAACAAAATTACTTAATCTTTAATTGAAAACAAGTAGACAAAATGATAAATAGGAAGATTTTAATAATAATAATAATAATAAATTAAAAATTTTGAGGATATTAACAATATAAAATTAAATTTAAAAAAAAATGTATTTTTCATACTTAATCTTAAGTTGAAAAAATTTTTGAATTTTTTTTTAAAAAATGTAAATTTTATTTTTTTGTTAAATTAAAAAATATTTTAAGAATAATAACAAAGTTTATCAATCATGTACTGCCACGTGTCCGTTGACTAGTCTACTTTAACATTTACTTATTTATTACTTTTAATTGAAAATTAATTTAATTATACATTAATATCCATTTTGTAATTTTTTATTAAATTCTTTAATTTGTATTGGATTATTTACTTAATCAATAATAATTTTATTATATTTATATTTTATTAAATCATTTATATTTTTAACTTTTTCAATTACAAAACATCTAATATTAATGTTAAAATTAATTATTAATTATTATGATTGGTAATTTTATTTTATTTAAATTATAGTTAAAAATTATTTTTTTGATGAATTTTTAATTATACTTAAATTTTTATTTAATTAATTATTAAACTTTTATTAATTTTACTAACTCCAACAAAAATTGGGCAGCATAACGACTATATTTCAAACTATCCCAAAAATTAAAAAACCTACAAATTAAACACATATATAACCAGAATAGTCCCAGAGCAATATACAGAACATTCTCATAACATGCACAACATAAACCAAGATTAATAACATATATCAAATCTTTCTATATCAGTAACATCAAAACTATTTATTTAGTAAATATTTATAAACAAATAATATTTAAAATAAAAAATATAATATATATTTTTTTAATATACATAATCTAATCTATTTTTTAATATACATATTAAGCATTAAAATTAAAAAAATATACATTCTCAAATCAAATTTTTTTTAATAAATACTAAAATTATATTTTCTTTTTCATTATTAATATCATTTTTTTAAAACTACACATTTATTTATTTTATAAACAGAAAAATATAATTATAATAACAAATATCACACACATACATTTATATTAATCAATTTCTAAAAAAATTTAATATTAAATAAACATATATACACACCCATTTACAGAAATACATAAACATATATCCATATACAAACATATATACATATATATAAAAAAAAACAAATTTAAGTATATATATATATATTCAGATATAACTAATATATATATAAATATATACATATATATATTCGGATATAACTAATATATATAAATATATAGATATATATAAACTAATATATATAAATATATACATATATATAAACTAATATATATAAATATATACATATATATATATTCGGATATAACTAATATATATAAATATATACATATATATAAATATATACATATATATATTCGGATATAACTAATATATATAAATATATACATATATATATAATCAGATATAAATATATATATATAAACCGAAATATATATAAACATATATAAATATATATATATAAACTAACCTTTGCACTTGTTTCACCGAGAGAGTTACAACACACCTGTTCATAGGGAGAGAATAACAAAAAAAAAAAAAATACAATTACAAAACATAATATTGAGAAAAAAATCCAAAAATGTTAAAAAATTTCTCATTTTACTAACCTTGAGAGATGCTTCAATATATAACTTGAGCCACGGCGTGGGATTATGGGACACCGGTGGTCGGAGACTATCACAGAGGAGAGAGAGGGAGCTTTGCTTTCACAAACACAGAACAGAAATGGGGAAGAAGGAGGCTACGGTTTTGATATATCGTTAAGACTTTTGCCGGCGCGTTTCGTTGCGCCGGCAAAAGTGTTTAAGTAAACCCTAAAGTAAAACGATGTCGTTTTAATTATCTCGACTTTTGCCGGCGCGTTTTTTCACTTTTGCCGGCGCAACTAAACGCGCCGGCAAAAGTAAGCCCACCTACTTTTTATTTCAAACGTGTAAAAATTTAAAAACACGTTGACTTTTGCCGGCGCGTTAGGTGAAATGCGCCGGCAAAAGTTTGTACGCTTATTTTGAAAAATCTGGCATTACTTTTGCCGGTGCAAACCCGACTTGCGCCGGCAAAAGTCATCTTTTCCGGCGTTAAATTGCGCCGGCATAGGGTTTGATTTTTGCCGGCGCAATTCATGAATTGCGCCGGTGAAAGTGATTTTTGCCGGCGCAATTCCGAATTGCGCCGGCAAAGAACTGGTTTCTTGTAGTGTTAGGAGGCTCTCCCTTCTTCAAGTTAGTACTGGAAGAAAGTGATTGCTGTCAAGAACATCTTAAAGCAACATTTTACGATGCAAGAGTTTATTGGGCAGTAATATAGTATTGCTAAAGTGTAACAAAAAAATTTCAGGTATGACTGATTGTGTTCCTTGTTTTTGGGCTTCATCTGTGTGGAATAAGATGAATATACCAAAGCACTCTTTCATTCTTTGGTTAGCTATCCTAAATAGACTTAAGACCTGCTCTAGACTAATTCAGTTTGGAGTGATTTCTGAACCTTTTTGCTTAGTTTGTGAGAGCAATAATGAAGATGTTTCTCACTTGTTTTTTGACTGTCATTATAGCAAGGTTTGTTTGCAAATGATCAAAGAGTTAGGTTGGCAGGTTATGACTTGTAATCTTCAGAAATTGTTATGTTGGTTGGCTCGTGGTCATAGATTGATCAGGTTCAGGCGCGGTGTGTTCGCCACTGCCTTGGCTGCTGCGACTTATCATATTTGGAGAATGCGAAATGAGGTGTTATGGGAATCCAAAGTGAGACATATTGATAGAACAGTTTTGCTTATTAAACAAGATGTTTTTAGGAGAGTGAGTAACTTTCTCACTGATAGACTTAACTCGTTAGATTGAGAATGGTTTGATCATTTACTTGTATAGGTTGTATAGTTTGGTGTGGCTTTTGTTGTTTTGGCTCCTTTTGTGGAGTTTGTTGGTTGTAAAGTTTGTTTTTGTTGCAATGAAATTGACTTACTTACCAAAAAAAAATAATAATAAAAGTGTATATAGTTTTTCCATTAATTATTCATATATATATAATGTAATAATTTAAAACACTTATATGTTATGTTGAAATTAAGTAAAAACGCAAATCCTTAATTATAAATAAAAAGATTTATTAATCATCAAACTGATCTTAATTAAGGTTACCACTGCATGCACGTAAGTACGTGCGTAAGTACGTACGAATGTTATTATGTCTGTAATTTATTATTAGAGCATTTCTAATAGCTTCTTTAAAACAGTTAAATTTTAAAAATATTGCTCAAAAATAGTAAAATGGCTCTACAATATTGTATGCTTTACTCTATATGTATTTTAGCTCGAGTTCGATATTCTTCTCTATATTTAGAGAATTCGTCCTTCAATTCAAACATATTTTAATAATATGTTTTTCCACTCTCATTTTTCATTTTCTCATCTTTTTTTTTTTTATATTTAAAATAAGTAAAAAAGAGTAGAAAATATGATATTTAAATGAAATATATAGACAATCGATGGATAGTGAAATGTAAAAGTTTAAAATTTGGGTTTTTTGTTATGTATTTTGAAGAATAAAATAAGGAAACTGATGAATATAACAAGACTTTTCAAGGTAGATATGAAAGTGGTTTGAAGAAACGATTTCAAATAGTAGTGGACAAGTGTCTAAGTGTTTTCAATGATAAAGTCTTCGGTCAACAATATGTGGTCTAGGAGTAGAATACGTGGCTGTCATAGTGATTTTGAATTAGTAATCAGTTATTCTTGGACTATATCTTTACATGTTAAGTCAAATTATTTACTCGTGCTGACTTCAATCACGAATAGATTTGTATGTTAATGAATAAAATAAAATAACATATATATTGTTGACGCGGTTCTTCGGCAACAGGTAATTAAGAGAAGAAGAGAAAGAGATTAACACTCAAGGTAGAACCGTCACAGATATAAAATCTTATATAATGAACTAGGTGACTCAAGACACGTTTTTAAGTGGTTCAAATGTCAAAATCCTTCTACTCCACTAGTCAATATTATTCTCCTCTCTAGGTATTTGGTTTACAAAGTATATAGTTCTTCAAAGACTATTTTTCCCAACCCCTATCAACTCCCAGGGTCTCCATATTTATAGGAGAAGGCACCTGAAAGTTGGTAGGGAGGTCATCCCGTGACCTTACCATTTGTCATATCAACTCTGTGGCATTCATGATTAATTCCTAAACCTGACACATAAGTGTGGTCTAATCAGCATGGAAGGAGATAATGGGCCGCACGGCCCAACCCATCCGTGGGTGTCTGACACGCACGTTCCTACTGCGTGTTCGAGAAGTCAGGGGGATATCAGACACGTGATGTCAGATATATGCGCGTTTATCTTGCGTGCGTTGACTTCATAAAGGCTCAGAGCTTCCTGGGCTCCTCGGACACAAACAGCTCATATTACGAGCTGTTCTCCTGGCGTGGCCTTCTGATGTCCCTCTCGAGCTGAGAAGATCCGCCCTGAAAATAGGATCTTCGTCCTGTGGGCACCTCGGACTAAACCTGATTAGTCCGAGGCTCGTCCTGCTAATCAGCCCGTGGGAAAATCAGGGTGTACATCTACCCCCCAAGCTCCTTCTCGTGGTATATGACGTCATGTATAGGAGACCACAGTAGGGGCTTTTAGACTTCCCCCACAACCCTTCGCATTCCATTCTTTTCGCAGGCGTCTGATACGTGGAACGTCGTGGGTGGCGACGGTACACTCTACGAGAACCGCATTAAATGACCTAGCCTACTGACCAGCCGTCATTTCACATTTCGAGTGGAGGGTCTTCCAAGAGCCTTTTACACGTGATCCTTCCCTTGTATAAAAAGGGGGTGGCCACCCTACGCACGGGCCACCTTATCATTCAAAAATTTCTCAAATTTCCTTCTTCCTTCTCTGACTTTCCGAAGGACGAAACCCTCATCTCTGCTGTTTTCATCTTCTCCGTTCACGAAGCCTAAGCGTACGAGTTTCTTCAAAGCCTTGGAAGCCACTGTACCAACGAAGCTTCTACCAGCGCAGCAATCTCGCCCACCATCCAGCCATACACTGTAAGTTTTCTGACCCAGTTTATTTTGAAAGCATGCCACTGTAGCTTAGGTAAAAAATTTTACTGTAGCCACATGCAGGGGTTATCTGGGTTGCGTGGATATGGAGGGTGACAGCCCTTCTTAGATTAGGGCACGCCTGCTGCAGGAAGTCGTTTTAGAATATGGGTTTCAAGGTGTTTCTTCAGGGACAATTTCTGGGTAGGACCTTTAGGAATTTTGGGTGCAAAACCGGGTAGCTTAGGGAATACACCTCAAAAGCGGTTTTGCAACGTTTTGCCTATTGAAACTTTCCCCCCAAGGAAAATTTTTACTCTGAGCCCCCTGACACACGAATTTCGAGTAATCTGGGATCTGTTGAGGGCATAGGCGCGTGTTCATTGAACCGCGTGGTTCCACTCTCCACGGGCTGGGCTTACCCCAGCTAGTGTACCTAATACTTGCTTCATCCTTCTGCTTGGGTCGCCTTTTCTAAAGTGTTTTCTTTTGTTCGATAGGCGACCAGATGGCCCCGAAGAAGAACCTGCCCCAGAATAACGTGGGAAGCTCGACCTCCCAACAAGATAAAGGAAAGGCGGTGATGCCCAGCTCGCCGATTCCCCACTTTGGCCCGGCCGTGGAGAAACAGGCCTAGGTGGCCCCTGACGCGTTTTTCGAGGCGGAGAGAATCGTCTCGAAGATAACCGAGCAGGCAAAGATCACCAAACTCTTCGTCACCCACAACATTCCCTTGGGGAAAGCCTCAGTGATTGCCCGACCTGCCGCAGAGGGCGAGCGAAGCTGCACGCCGCTCGATGAATCGTTCGCGGCCTGGAGCGGTGAACACTTCAAGGCAGGGGCCTTCCTCCCCCTGGACCAGTACTTCGCCGACTTCCTGAATTATGTGGGGTTGGCCCCATTTCAGCTCCCTCCCAACTCCTACCGTCTGCTGGCGGGGTTGAGGTATTTATTTCAAAAGCACGAGTGGGAGGTCCCCA
Source organism: Humulus lupulus (assembly GCF_963169125.1). NCBI lineage: Eukaryota > Viridiplantae > Streptophyta > Magnoliopsida > Rosales > Cannabaceae > Humulus > Humulus lupulus. Next base: position 224,140,912 of record NC_084797.1, on the reverse strand, counting down.
CTCCTGCAGATATTCTATACTTCTTTTGCCTCAAAGCCAGCCCGGACCAGCGGGGGCGAGGCGACGGGTTCTATTACTTAACCTGTTTCCCTAATACAGCGGCGGTCATCGAGCTGCCGAGCCACCCGAATGACTTCAAGGACCAGTTTTTCATGTCAACTGGGTTCTGCAACTGCGATCATCATTACTTTAATCGCCCTCATAAGTGATCCTTGACCTTAGCCCGCCTTTTAATGGTTATCTTATTTTAGCTTCCTCCTTATCCCACTTCTGACTTCAACCAATCTTGCAGCCATCTACGCGAGGACCGAAAAGTCCGCGACCCTCAGGGGTCAATACGACACACTGGCGAGCTTGCCCCCCAGTGAGAAAGACTACCGCGTGCTCGTGACTGACGAGACGATGGTATTCTGCAAGCTGATTTTCCCAAATCAGACTTTGAATTTGAAGAGGCCCCGGGGGTCGCCCCCAGCTCGTGACAACAGACCGATCGTCGCGGAGGAGATCGCAGACGACGAAGGTGAGGAAGAGAGTGACGAAGTTCCTCTCGTGAGGAGTAGGAAGAGGACCTTGGAGGTCGCCCAGATGATGGACGAGGAGAGGGTCCAATCCGGAGCAGCCGCGGGTCCCTCCGGCCAAGGTAATCCTTACTTATTTAAGAATGTAGATAGGGCCACTGCAGACCCCCGGCTTGTTAGGTTCAATCCTAGGCAGCTCATCCATCGTCACCAGAGGAATCCGGACCTGGATACGCTCTTGCTCCATTGTGTTGACCGGCTCGTGCTGGATCACCAAGAGAGTCGGCCTAGGGGTACTGTAGCACTAGATAACACCCTAGCTTTTAGGTCGATCCTTTTTGAGGAGTATGGGACCAACTTACGCACGTGGCCGGCGCTCCAGAGGGGCATCTATGCTCCGGGGATTAGGCAGTATGTAGAAGAGTCCAGCCCCGAGTCAGAACCGGACCTAGAACCTGCGCCAGTTCGTGAGATAATCGTCTTAGGCTCTTCCAGCTCGGGGGGGTAGGGCTCCCTTAGTATTCGCTTACTCATTGCCTTTAAACCTTTTGCCTCTATTTCTGCATGATTGCTACCTTGTAATAACCATGGTTTTTGTTCTTGGCAGAAGAGATGTCTCAGCCCGGAGGTAATGTAACGCCTTGGTTACCCCAGAACAGTTACGGAGAATGGTGAACCGGAAATTTGACTCGCTACCCGAGTCCTTTGGCTAAAAACGTGATCTAAGTGTTATTATCAGGTTAAGGTGGAAAACCAGTAAAAGGAAAGGGTACTTTTCATTAAGTAAATAAACTGCTCATGAGCATTTTTAAAATGTTTACAAGTAGTTCATATTACAAAAGAGTCTCTACAGTTTCAATTTACAAACTCCGTCGGCCTAAGCGGCAAAAATAGGGTAAACCCCTAGTCCCTCTGAGAACTCCTCGACCGTGGCGGTCAAGCGGCCCTGTATGTACATCACATCGTCCAAGCTCTCCACTCAAGGCTAGCCAAGCTTTTCCTTTCCTTTACCTGCACCACGTAGCACCCATGAGCCAAGGCCCAGCAAGAAAACACAATAAGATACGGTATAATATCAACAACAATCATAATAATCATCCAGGACTATCAGTCCAACAAATAGGTGACAATAGCCAAAAGTCACAGTAACGAGCAATGCTCCCTCTAGCCATGTGACGATAGGGTCACCAGGGCTTAATCGATAAGTGTTTCACTCATAAGTTTATTCAGGATAGGTGCATGGTGATTGGTCACCAACATAACCTTCCTCACGACTCTAGAGCCGAAACTATGGACAACGTCCCTTAGCCATGTGACAAACGGTCACCGGGGTCATATACCTTGGCTATAGTCATCTGGTCGTAGACCAGGCAAGCGCTTGTAAGTTTCTTCGACCTTAGGTCGGTCTCGCATTAACGCCATAGAGCCACTCAATGCGTGATCATCGACTTTAGAGTCGGTCCCTGACTAGTCAGTGTCTTTAACAGGTGATTTGCAATCATTAGCATTTGATATGAAATCCACGTTCACATATAACAAACAACATGCCTCAATATCAAACCATGCATGTCATATACCTGTACAGGGTGCAACTGTGTCCATACACTGTTTTCTTACCTCAAGTTCGAGTGAGAAGTATGATAAAGACGACCCCTGAGAACGATCGGTCTTTTAGTTCCTTAGCGGTTACCTAATCACAACCAATTATAACCTCCATTAATGAGAATCCACAATAATAGGGTCTTAACCTAAGCACCACCCTCGGGACCTCGAAACATGCCCAAACGGTGAGTAGAATCGATCCCGGGCCTTAAGGATTGAAACCCCAAGTCAAAAACCCTTAAAAACACTCAAAACGGGGTTTGGAAGGAACAGGGTAGCGCTACAGCCCTCAACCCCTAGCGCTACAGCGCTATACTCAGAACCGCCCAAGTGCCAGAAACCCTCCTGAGGAGCGCTATAGCGCCCTAGGGTGGGCGCTGTAGCGCTACCTCCAGCCCAGAACACCCCTGAACCGACTTTCTTCATCTCCTTCGATTCTTACTCGATTCCCAAGCTTCCAAAGCCTATTCTTGATGCCAAATGAACCCAAAAACCATCCCAACACATCCCAAACATCACAAGCATGGGAACCCTAGCCAAAACTCCCAACAAAACCCATGAATTCACCCTAAACATTTCAGCTGCAAAACAAAACTAAAACAGAGCAAACCAGAGAAACTATGGTTAGAAACTTACCCAAATCTTGGCTTATGAAGCTCTTCAATGATGGAACACACTCCCAAACTCCCAAGGCTTGCTTCCCAAGCTAGAATCCTCAAAGTTGGCTCAAAAACCACAAAGAACAGAGAGAAAAAGAAGGTACGGGATAACTCTCAAAGATACTCTGTTTTTCCATCACCTTTTTCAGCTAAGTAAGGCTATATCTATCCTAGGGGTGAAATGACCATTTTACCCCTAGGTCAATTAATGGTTTCTAAAGACTCCCAAGGGCATTTTTGGTACTTTCCTCCCAACTCGTTAATCATAATTAACGCTCTCCAATTCCCGTTATTCTCAATAATCTCAAACACCAATAATTCACATCCCGTTACCCTTTATCTCCCGGTAACGCTCTAATCATCAAAATCACCCCGAGACTCAAACCAAGTCCCGACACTTAAACCCACTGTGATTAAACCGCTAATCAATAATCTACGATCGTCTCATGTCGAACAGCTCGAACAAACCCACATCATAATGTGGTCTCAACATATATATCACCGACATGCATACAATTAACATTATATTATAATATAATTCTCATAAACGTACATAAACACGTTTAACAGCATAATTAAGCAATTATGGCCCTCCCGGCCTACTAATCCAGCCGTTAAACCACATTAGGGAATCCGGGGCATTATAGGTAATCTGCGGGGCGTGGTCTTCGGTGGGAACCCCCCAGCGGGGCCAAGGTTGAAAAGGCTTCGAGAGTCCAAGAGCTCGGCTGGGACCTCCACCAAATCCCCGGCTAAGGAGAAGGAGAAAGCCCCTCCATCCCAGGTCGCGGGGGCGATCCTTCCTGTCGTCAAGACAGGACCCATGCCGCCGCCACCCCAACGATCTCCATTAGCCGCCCAGGACGGGGTAATGGAGATCGGGAATCCGGTCGCGGCAGCCCCGGATGTGCGTATCCCGGTCGATCCCAGGATCTGGAGAAGATGCCAGAAGCATTCCGGGGGACGGTGTATGAGTCGGCGAGCTATGCCGTCAGCCATTTCTACAAGCTCAGGGAGAAGGAGCTCCGGGCCATCGAAACAACGAGCCCGGTCCGAGTTATAGAGTCTTCGATGGACATGACCCTAACGGTAAACTGCCCCATTCTTTTAAAGCTTTAACACTCACACGCCGCCTTTTTTCTTCCAGTTAGTTAATTTATCCTTCCTTTCTTGCAGGGCATTGCTGCCGCATACAGAGGCATCGCTAGGACCAAGGCCCAGCTCGAGGGTATGGAGGCTGAGCGCCAGACCGCTCTTCAGGAGGCTCAGGAGGCGAAAGACGCGCTGGCGGCCTCTAAAGCCGAGCTAGAGAAGATCCGCTCCAAGAACCGAGAGCTTAAAACTCCCTGGCCGCATCGCGGACAGATCTCGAGGTAGCGAAGACCGAGGCCCAGGCCGCCATGGAAGCTGCTTTGGAAGTCGAGCGGGCCGTCTCGGAGCAGTCCTTGCAAGACCTGTTCTATCACTGCTGGTCCCACAACCTGGAAGCGGACTTTTCTTTCATGTCGCCGAACCTCTGGGCGTTTTTGCTGCCGAAGCTCCAAGCCCGCCTAAATAAAGAGGTACCTCCCTCGGAGACTGGAGAGGCCTCTGTTGCGGCGGAGCAGGACGAGACCGCGACCTCCAAAGGGCCAACTGATGGGGCTTAGGATACTTCTCTTTGGGCATTTTGTACTATTTTATTTTCCATTGTAATTTTTTCATGAGGTGTTTCCACCTTGAGACAATTTGCTCAGCAACTTTAACACATATATATATATATTTTATGCTTTTGGCTACAATTCATCTCTTTATTTTTATAAACTTAGTTCGAGCTAACCGTTATTTATATCCCGGGCTTTTAAAGAAGAGCCACGATCAAAATTAAAGTTAACCAGTAAGTTTTATGACCTGGTTAAAACCAGGAACTTATTTTGAAAACTTAGTTCGCGTCAACTTTTATCCATATCCCGGGCTCTTTAAAGAAGAACCGCGGTCAATAAATTTTAGTTAACTTCTAAGTTTTATGACCTGGTTAAAACCAGGAACTTATTTTGAAAACTTAGTTCGCGTCAACTTTTATCCATATCCCGGGCTCTTTAAAGAGGAACCACGATCAATAAATTTTAGTTAACTTCTAAGTTTTATGACCTGGTTAAAACCAGGAACTTATTTTGAAAACTTAGTTCGCGTAAACTTTTATCCATATCCCGGGCTCTTTAAAGAGGAACCACGGTCAATAAATTTTAGTTAACTTCTAAGTTTTATGACCTGGTTAAAACCAGGAACTTATTTTGAAAACTTAGTTCGCGTCAACTTTTATCCATATCCCGGGCTCTTTAAAGAGGAACCACGGTCAATAAATTTTAGTTAACTTCTAAGTTTTATGACCTGGTTAAAACCAGGAACTTATTTTGAAAACTTAGTTCGCGTCAACTTTTATTCATATCCCGGGCTCTTTAAAGGAGAATCGTGGTTAGTAAATTTTAGTTAACTTCTAAGTTTTATGACCTGGTTAAAACCAGGAACTTATTTTGAAAACTTAGTTCGCGTCAACTTTTATCCATATCCCGGACTCTTTAAAGAAGAACCGCGGTCAATAAATTTTAGTTAACTTCTAAGTTTTATGACCTGGTTAAAACCAGGATAGGACTTAGTTTGTGATAACTCTTATCCATAGATAAAAATTAACACCTAAGTCGTTAAGGAGACCTGGTTATATCCAGGTACCATATGCCCCCCAAGTAACTGGGAAAGGATCTTTCGTGGTTACTTTAAAATCACACTTGCAAATAAAGAGAAACATTTGATTTTTATTTATACATGGAAGGTGACCTCCTAGGCCTTACAAGTGGCTCATTGACAGTATTTCTTTAGGTGGATGGCATTCCAAGTCCGCGGGACCGCCCCTCCACCAAGTCGAGCTAACTTATAAGTTCCCTCTTTGATGACTTCGATGACCTGGTATGGTCCTTCCCAGTTTGGTCCCAAAACCCCATCTTTGGGATCTTTCCCGGCCAGGAAAACTGTCCTTAAGACCAAATCACCGACGCTAAAGGCACGTCTTTTGACCTTAGTGTTGAAGTAGAGTGATCTTCTGTTGATAATGGGCGAGCTGGAGTTGTGAATCTTCTCGCCTTTCATCCACTAAGTCTAGGGAATGGCATAGGAGCTCGTGGTTCCTGTCTTGGTCGTAGGACTGGACCCTATGTGACAGAACTTTAACCTCCACGGGGAGGACTGCTTCACTCCCAAAGGTTAGGGAGAAAGGCGTGTGACTCGTGGGAGTCTGATGTGAGGTCCGGTATGCCCACAGGACTTGGGGGAGCTGTTCTGGCCAGATCCCCTTTGCCTCATCTAGCCTCTTCTTGAGGCTCGCCTTCAGAGTTTTGTTGACAGCCTCGACCTGGTCGTTCGCCTGGGGATAGGCCACGGACGAGAAGATTTTCACAATTCCGTGCCTTTCGCAAAATTCGGTGAACAGATCGCTGTCAAATTGAGTGCCGTTATCAGAGACGATCTTCTTAGGTAGGGCAAATCGACATATGATGCTTTTAACCACGAAGTCTAGTACCTTTTTCGATGTTATTGTCGCCAACGGCTCTGCTTCGGCCCACTTGGTGAAGTAGTCAATGGATACTACGGCGTAACAGACCCCGCCCTTTCCGGTAGGCAGGGCGCCTACTAGATCTATCCCCAAAACGGCAAATGGCTAGGGAGACGAAATCATTTTTAGCTCGACCGGAGGAGCTCGGGCAACTGCAGCGAATCGCTGACACTTGTCGCACCTTTTTACATATGAGATCGAGTCTTTGGACAAAGTCGGCCAGTAATAACCTTGCCTGAGAACCTTTAAAGCCAGGCTTTGCCCCCCAATGTGGTCTCCGTAGAATCCTTCATGAACTTCTTGCAGGATGGCCTTCGCTTCACTTGGAAGAACGCACCGGAGGAGAGGTAGGGAATGCCCACGTCGGTACAACACCCCTTCGACTAGCGTATATCTCGGAGCTTGATAAAGGACTCGCCGTGCATCGTTGCGCCCTTCGGGTAACTTGCCCTCGACGAGATACTCAATAATGGGAGTCATCCAGGTCGGCCTGATGTCAATCATTTCAATTTCTGCCCGATCCCCGTCTATGCTAGGTTTCTCCAAGAACTCAACTGGCACCAACCCCAGGGTTTCTGTCTCTCCCGAGGCGGTGAGCTTGGCGAGAGCATCTGCGTTGGCGTTCTGCTCCCGAGGTATCTGTTCGATTGACCCTCGCCCAAACGCAGACAGTTCGGACTTTACCTTTGCCAAATAGGCGACCATCTTGGGTCCCCGCGCCTGATATTCGCCTAGAACCTGATTCACCACGAGCTTGGAATCGCTGAAGCATTGGACAGAGCTTGCCTTTAGCTCACTAGCTATCCTAAGTCCAGCCAACAAAGCCTCGTACTCTGCCTCGTTGTTAGACGCCTTGAACCCGAACCTTAGCGCCGAGTGGAGTCTATGTCCCTCTGGGGATATCAGAATGATTCCGACCTCGGAGCCGTTCTCGTTAGATGAGCCATCAACGAAGATCTTCCACGACGAGTGTGGGGAGGCGACCTGAGGTGAGTCTCCTGGAATCCCGTGCATTCCGCCACGAAGTCGGCCAAGGCCTGACTTTTTATGGTAGTGCGGGGAGTATAGAAAATCTCGAACTGACTGAGTTCGACCGCCCACTTTAGCAAGCGTCCCGTTGCTTCAGGCTTTTGCAAAACCTGTCTTAAGGGCTGATCGGTCATGACGTGTATAGAGTGGGACTGGAAGTATGGCCTGAGCTTTCGCGAGGCCGTGATTAGGCAGAACGCCAGTTTCTCCATCATTGGATATCTTGATTCAGCTCCGAGGAGTCTCTTGCTGATGTAATAGACCGATTTCTGAGCCTGGTCCTCTTCTCGCACCAGAACGACACTAGCTGCGTCCTCAGTGACGGCCATGTAGAGGAAAAGAGGTTCTCCTATCTTGGGTTTTGATAGCACAGACGGTTCAGCCAAATGCGCTTTTAGGTCGAGGAATGTGCTTTCGCACTCTATTGTCCACTCGAATTTCTTGTTTCCCCGGAGCAGGTTGTAGAAGGGCAAACACTTATCGGTCGACTTGGAAATGAACCGGCTCAGTGCTGCCACTCTTCCTGTGAGGCCTTGGACATCTTTCCGCGACTTGGGGGAAGGAATCTCGAGTAGTGACCTGATCTTTCTGATCTTAACCGTCCGTGATGGGTTTTGTTTATCGATGCTCACCTCCTCGAGCTCCTCAATAGCTTGTAGCTCGGACCTGTCCTCGCCTACACGGGGGTCAATGTCCTCACTTAGGGCGAGCTTTTCGTCTTGGGAAATCTGAGGTTTTTCAATCTCAGGAGCCGCCTTGGGTCCCTGAGATTCCTCTTCATCCTGAATGGCCATCGTCACCTGCCCAGGTTTAGTTTTCCCTTCATGGAAATGCTGTAGCATTCCCTGGCAGCGAGCTGATCGCCCTTGATAGTACAGACCCCTGTTGAAGTAGGGAACTTCATGGCGAGGTGCCAGATGGAAGTGATATCCTCAAAGGCTATGAGCGTAGGTCGGCCCAAAATGGCATTGTAGGCAGCGGAGCAGTCAATGACCACGAATTCGAGTAGTTTGGACACTGTTCGGGACTCCTCTCCTAGGGTGATCACCAGCTCGATTGTCCCTATCGCTGCTGATCCTTCTCCTGAAAAACCATATAGCATCATTGAGGTTGCCTTCATCTCGGCAACAGTCAGACCCATTTTTTCTAAGGTGGATCGGAACAGGAGGTTCACCGAGCTCCCATTGTCCATCAACACTCTCCTTACTTTCCGGTTGGCGAGCTGGACTGTTACGACTAAGGGATCATTATGATGGAATTAGACATGGCCTGCGTCTTCCTCCATGAAAGTTATCGGTTGTTTCTCTAATCGTTGCTGTTTTGATTGACGCTGTTCCGGGGCGAACTTCGCTCCGTTGTGGGCCTTTAATTCATTCACATACCTCTTCTGGGCGCCCCTACTCGTGCCAGCCATGTGTGGTCCTCCAGAGATGGTGGATATCTCTCCCTCGACCACGGGGGGAAGGACGTCCTGATCTACCCGAGGCCCGGGCTGACTGGCTGGGACCTCCGGAACGGGTCGACTTGTCGGGACCCTGTTCCGTGAGTATTGCGCCAATGGACCTGCTCGGATAAGAGTCTCGATTTCATCTTTGAGATGCCTGCAGTCGTCGGTATTGTGCCCGATGTCGTTATGAAAACGGCAGAATTTGGAAACGTCTCTCTTTCCCTTAGGGTGCTTCAATGGCCCCGGCCTCTTCCAGGGGACCCGAGTAACGTTGGCCAGGAAAATATTTTCCCTGGTCTGGGTGAGCTCGGCATAGGTTGTGAACACGGGCTTGAACTTATCCACAGACTTATTCTTCTTCTGGCCGTGCTGGTTGTTTTCACCATGTCCTTTTCTTTTGCTACCATCGGGCTGGTTATTCTGCGCGACGTCGGGAGTCGCCACTACGATCTCCGTCCCCGTCCCAGCGGTCTTCTCGGGGACCTGGCTGGTCCCGGCGGCCGAAGCTTCAGCTTCTTCCAAGTTTATCCACTCTTGGGCTCTGTTAAGGAATTCGCTAACCGAGCTGACTCCCCTCCTTTGAATATCTTTCCACAGGTCTCCGCCGACTAGGATCCCGGTCCTCATGGCCATGAGTATGGAGCTATCGTCAGCATCCCTTGCTCGAGCAGCGAAATTTGCAAATCTGCTCAAGTAGGCTTTCAACGTCTCACCGGGCTGTTGCCTCACGTTAGCTAAAGAATCGGCCTGGATTCGGGCGGCCTGAGAGGCACGGAATGCCCTCTTGAAGTCCGCCGAGAAGGTCTTCCAGGACCTGATTGACTGCCTTTTACTCTGCTTGAACCACTACCTGGCAGGTCCAATCAGGGTGGAGGGAAAGATCAAGCAACGCAGCTCCAGGCCGATGTTATGGGCCATCATTAGGGTGTTGAACATCCCTAAGTGGTCAGACGGGTCTCCATCCCCGTTGAATTTTGACAAGTGGGGCATACGAAAGCCAGAAGGGTATGCCGTTGCTGCTATATTTGGGGCGAAGAGTTCTATCTCGTCCCCTGAATCATATTCGTCTTTTTCTTTTTCCGATAGGAGCTTCTTCATCAGCTCCTCCATCTGAGTTAGGCGCTCTAGGGTTTTGTCCTGAGATCCTGGGTTATTCCGGGGCTGTTCAACAGCTCCGGTCCCGTTGTACATATTAGGTGGGTTGTTGCCCCTCCTATCTTGAGATAGGTTATTTGGGACATTTCCACCGTTACGTACTTCGGATCGGACCCCCACTGAGCGGGCCTGGCTACCATCCCTAACTCGATCCTCTCTGTGAGAATTGAGGCGATCTCGAAGGTCGCCTCCCTGGGTAGTATGGTGACTTTGTGCTGAACTTAGTCGCTGGCGCAGGTCTCCTCCCGAGAGATCACTCCGTCCACTACCGGTCCAGTGACTCCTGCTGGACAGGCTCGGGGTGCGTCTTTGGCGGCTACGACCTGATCCTTCCTCCGGCACCCTACCGCGCCAGGAGGGTCCAGCTGACGGCTGGTCTCTCCTGCTATTTCCGTAGGTTGGGATGTCTCGGACGGGCTGAGGAGACGGATATCTGATGGGAGAAGGAGGATGCCTGACCGGGGAGGCGATCCTAGTGCCGTCCGGACGGACTAAATTTGGTGGGGGCCTCTCGGCCCTGTCAGCTTGCTGGTCCCGCGCTGGGCGAGCTTGACGAGGAACCGGACGTTCTTCGGGGACGGGCTGACGTCTCTGGCCTTCCTCGGCCCTTCTTCGGGAATTTCCTCGATCTCTTCTGGGTGTCCTCGAGGAAGGCTGAGAGCTAGGGGTTGGCGTCCTAACTGAACGGCTGTACTGCTGCTGTCCGGTCCGAGGCATTTCCCTGAAGTTTGCCTCCTGATATTGTGATGAAGGGGTGGAGATGGCTGCAGGAAGTCTACCCGAACGGCTATGCCTGGACCGATTACTCCTGCGAGACTTAGGAGCCTCGCCTTGCCTCTCTCCAACGTTATCGTTGGTTGTGAGAGGGGGTAGTCGGCTCAGAATATCCTGGATTTGTTGACCAGCTGCTGCTAACTGGCTCCTCAGCTGAACATTCTCCATCTCCACCGCAGAATAATAACATGGATTCGAATTAGGCGGCTGGGGCGCTGAACTACCAGTGTCGTCTTGGCCCGCCGGCTGCTTTCCTGGCCTTTGCTGGACTTTAGGAGCTTGCTCATCAGGGATGGCAACCTGGTGGGCCTCCTGCCCATCATGCTGTTCTGTCTCGTTGCCATGCCTGGATCGAGTGGTCACCATAGTTGGATGTCTGCGGTAGTACTAATCGAACTTGCTCTCAATGAAAGCACCAAACTGTTGACGCGGTTCTTCGGCAACAGGTAATTAAGAGAAGAAGAGAAAGAGATTAGCACTCAAGGTAGAACCGTCACAGATATGAAATCTTATATAATGAACTAGGTGACTCAAGACACGTTTTTAAGTGGTTCAAAGGTCAAAATCCTTCTACTCCACTAGTCAATATTATTCATCCTCTCTGGGTATTTGGTTTACAAAGTATATAGTTCTTCAAAGACTATTTTTCCCAACCCCTATCAACTCCCAGGGTCTCCATATTTATAGGAGAAGGCACCTGGAAGTTGGTAGGGAGGTCATCCCGTGACCTTACCATTTGTCATATCAACTCTGTGGCATTCATGATTAATTCCTAAACCTGACACATAAGTGTGGTATAATCAGCATGGAAGGAGATAATGGGCCGCATGGCCCAACCCATCCGTGGGTGTCTGACACGCACGTTCCTACTGCGTGTCCGAGAAGTCAGGGGGATATCAGACACGTGATGTCAGATATATGCGCGTTTATCTTGCGTGCGTTGACTTCATAAAGGCTCAGAGTTTCCTGGGCTCCTCGGACACGAACAGCTCGTATTACAAGCTGTTCTCTTGGCGTGGCCTTCTGATGTCCCTCTCGAGCTGAGAAGATCCGCCCTGAAAATAGGATCTTCGTCCTGTGGGCACCTCGGACTAAACCTGATTAGTCCGAGGCTCGTCCTGCTAATCAGCCCGTGGGAAAATCAGGGCGTACATATATATATAAAATAAAATAATATATATATATGTTTTAATTACAGAACGATTAACAACGCAGCAAGTACATTAAATTAGATATAATATTAAGTAGATGATTAAATTTTCAACGTTTGAAAGCTACTGAAAATTATATTGAAGACTGAAGACAGTACACGACACATTTGATAGTGCTCACTCCTCAACAAGAATTTACCGTTCTTATATCATATTTATAGTGAAAGGAAAAAAACCATTGTATACGTTTATGTTAAAAATAACCAATTACAAAATAACAGATTAAAGTTTATCACTCCATGTTATTTATAATCTCTCTCTCCTTTTTTTTTTTCCTGCGATATTTTTCTACTAAAACATCTTAGTGTCGTTAGCTATAATTTATTATTTGTTGAAACTAAAAAACATACTTATGTGAATACTAAAAAGTCCATAATTAAAATTAAAGATATTTGCAGTGAAAATACTAAATTTATTATGTTTGTAGCATTTAAGTACCAAAATTATTTTTTTAACAGCGAAAGTACCTTCTATCCATGTTTTGATGCCATTTAGTACAACCGTAAATTCTCACCACTAAGTTCGATTGTGACACGTAGGCAAAAGTACCTAATTTAAAATATATTTACGGCAAAAGTATCAAAATTATAAGTAAATTTCACGACATAATGACAGACTTAACGGAGAAACAAACAAATTCTTTAAACTGTACAAAAATGTGGACAAAATGTACTTTTACCATTAAAAAAATAATTTAAGCACTTAAGTATTATACATATAATAATTTATATATTTTCTCCGTAAATATCCAAAAATTACAACTTTTTTTAGTGATCCTTTCCAGAATAATTACTTAGCCGCTGAATTGGAAACTGAAAGTGGAGAGAATGTTATATTTCTTCTCAAATATCATCACTTAATATAAAGTACTATATATATATATAATCATAAGTAGAAACACAAACCATTATAGACAGAAAGATTTATTGTTCATCAACCTGATAGTACCACTATTACACGTGCAACGTAAATACGTTTGAGATACATTAGGCATCATATATATATACATAAACAAATATTTCAAGTAGGTTCACATTATAATGGCTGTCGTACCTTATTATATATACTAAGGCTTAGAAAAGGAATTATATTTAATTGATGATACGTTTTCAAGTAGTATATAGGTCGAAATCGGAAAACCTAGGTGTGGGAATAGCGGTCAAAGGATCCTTTTTCTTAACAATAATCCCAAACTTGTCTGATAGTTCAATCTTAGTATTATTGGGTATTTTCCAATCAAAGGAGTGCAAGAACGAAGCTAGTATAAACACACCATTCTCTCTCCCAAGGAAATTCCAGGACATATTCTTCTCCCAGATCCGAATGGAAGATAATTGAAATTTGTAACTGAATAATTATAACTCATGTCACCTTCGTTTTTATCTCCAATGAATCTTTCAGGTAAAAACTCCAAAGGATTTTCCCAAACACTAGGATCTCGTTGCATGGACCAAACATTTAGAAAAATAGTAGTTCCTTTGGGTATAGTATAGCCACCAACAACTGCATATTGGCTTGGCTTACGGGGTACTAAAAAGGGCACAGGTGGATGTAGACGTAAAGTCTCCTTAACAACAGCATTCAAATAGATTAGTTTGGATAAGTGAGACTCTTCCACGTAGTTGTTCAACCCCACAACTTGATACCACTGACTTGTTGAGAATCTCTGTCATTGCCCATTCCACCGTGGTTGTTGTAGTGTCCGTTGCTCCCAAGAAAGTGTCCTATATTTTATACATAATTTATGTGTATCATTACAAACAATATCGTGATCCCATTAAAGAATATTATTCTAGTTAAGATTAAAATAGTAATATAACTTATTACTTTATACACGTCAAATAGAGTAGTGTAGTATGTAAATATATATACATATGCGTAGGCACGTACCATAAGTATGGCTTTGATTTCGGGCATGCTAATAGGAGTTTCGCTGTTTTGATCCTCATGAAGCTCCATAAGGAATTGCAGAAAGTCCTTCCTCATAGACACCTTGGCCACAGGATTAGTCATAGCTTTTCTTCGTTTAGCCATGGCGTTGTCAAACATCACTTCAAAGACTTGGGTAATCTTCCGTGTATCTCTTTCCATTCCTTGTACATCAAACCACTTAAGTACGGGAAAAACATCAGAGATATTAGGTTTCCCTAGCATCTTCATGAGGTCCTCTGCTGCCTTCTTAAATTGACCACAATCAATAGCACTATCATCTCCTTCTAACGAAGCACCAATTGTCATACTCATGACTGAGTTCATGGTAGTTATAAAAGCCAAACCTCCGATATTAATTGGGGTATTAACCTTCTGGTAGAGGTACCTCACAGATTTTTTCACCTCTTCTTTCCTCAGCCCGTACAAATTTTCGAGTACGATATTGCTTGACAACTCACGAACAAAGATCTTTCGAAGCTTCTTCCATGCTGGGCCGTACGATGCGAAAGCTATATCATTGCCACCGTATGTGGCGACTAAGGCGCAAGAGCTAACATCACGGTTGGCAAACACTGTGTCTTGATCACGTACCACTTGGCCAACAAGCTGCGGCGAAGTGATGACTACACATAGTTTGGTTCCCATCCAGAATTTGAAAATCGGACCGTAAAGTTTGGCCAAAGCTGCGAAGTCCCGGTGAAGATTTGGACTAAGATATGGAAGGTATCCGACTAGTGGTAAGCCGCGAGGGCCCGGCGGCAGTGGTAGCTTGGACGATGTCTTCTTGGTCGTCGATAGAAACCATACCAAGGCAAAAGCTGCAAAAGAGAAAAGAAGGGGAAGGTGAAAAAGTTCATGCCCGTAATATTTGATGTAAGTGAACATAGTTACTAACACAGTAGTAGTAGCTAGTTACGTAGTGTAATGGATTGTATACGCATGTGTTTGATGAAAAATGGTTTGTTGAAATCACTAATTTATAGAATAAAGTCTGTGACTTCTTCTACTGTTTGCATACGTTGGTTAGCAGCAGGTCTTTATCGGTAACATTTAAATAATTTAATTCGTGTTGAAAAATTTTCTTTGATGATGAGAGTGGAAGATTCAACAAACATTAATGTTGTTATCGTAAGTACATTATTTCATATATATATATATATGCATTTATTTCTCACTGTTACTACGCACCCACACCATAGAACCCTTAAATATTCAATATTATTTATTAAATTAAAATATGTAAGACCAATAATGTTAAAGAACAACAGTGCTGCCTAACAATACTCATCATGAAATTCAATTTAAATTTTAATAATTTATGAATTCACTTAAAATTTGTAATAATTTGTAAGTTAAGTGTACGTACTTTAACTAGTAAATAATTTTGCAACTTTTGATTAAAAAAAATTTGCAACTTTCTGCGCTGCTGAAAAAATACAGTACACTACAGATTTGATAGTGCAATAATTAGGTCGTTTATTAAAAACATGAATAAATATAAATATGTTTAAAAATATAATGTATCATCATCATCACTACTTATTTTTCTAACCAGGAATGATATAAAATTTAAATATTTTGAAGTTCAAGTTGTTTTTTTTTTGTTTTTAGTTTTTTGAAAGAAATGAAGTCCAAGTTCAGATTATTACTTTCGTTGAAAATTGTAAGAATTAGAGAAAAGAAAAAAAAATCCAAAAACTAATGACAGCATCGAGAAACTGAGTAAATAAGACAAATTGCAATAATTAAGCTTTGAATTGAGCTGTTTGAGTTTGAAGTAGTTGCGCTACTGCTTTGACTGTTGATTTCTTGTTTTGCTGCTTTGGCCAGTTTACACTGCAAGCACAGTCAATAAGTAAATTTTTGGGGGGCTTTTTGGGTTCCACCAGTGTATTTCCTCTTATTTTTGTTATATGGAGAGTTATATTCAGAATTTTTTGTGACAGTCCATATTGTTTATTTATAGGATATCATTCAAATATAAAAAGAAATTCTAAATAGTTTAAAACACGTGCATATTTTTCTTTATATGTTTTTGAAACAATTTTTTTTTTACTGTATTTTCAATATTATAAATTATTTAAAAATTTTCATAATTTTGCAGAATTTTCTAAATATACAATATACACCATATTATATAAAAAAATTAAGATTATAATTATCAATGTACCTAAAAAAAAAAAGGAGGTGCACCATGGAATTTCCCTATAAATTTTATTTGTCAAAAATTATAAAATGAAAATAAAACTTGCTTGGTAAGCATGGTAAGCATGAGAAAGAGTAATGTTAGGTAGCAACGGGGAGAAATTTTCTTTCTCTTTGTTAACTATGTTTGGATAGAGGAATTATTTTATAAATTTTATATAAAAAATAATTGAAAATATGAAATTTGTGGAGTTATTTATGTTAATTTTTAAAAATATTGTATTGTTTTGAAAGAAAATATACATTTTGGAGAATTTTTCATTAATATATATCTATTATTTTGTGTTAAAAGATTTGGTTGTCACTACTACAAAAATTAATTTTTGCGTCAATCAATAACTCAAGCCAAAGATTTTAGGCATCAGTCCCTCAATTGAGACTAAAACTAATGACCACTACTACAAAATATCATTTACGGGTTACCTTTTTAGGACACGCATCTAAATGTAAGTCCTAAAAAATATCTCTAGAGTTTTTTGGACTCTCATTGAGAGTTCTTAAAAAATACATTTTAGGACTCGCAATGCATGTCCTAAAAACATATATGAGTCCTAAAAAATCTGAATAGAAAATTTAATAGTGACTTTTAAGGGCTCACTTTGGGTGTCCTAAAAGATTATTAAGGGTTCCCAAAGTGAGACCTAAAACTTTTAAGTAAAAATTGATAAATATTTTTAGTCAATTTCGATTTGGGGGTTTTAGAGCTAGCACTACAACATATAATTGACCTACCACAACACTAAAATCTAACAGAATTGAAAAATTATTATAATATAAGATGAAATAATGAGCGAGACTTTAAAATAAATTTTGGGCGCAGGCGCCATTATTTTTGCCATTCCTTTTTTTTCCCGCAATTAAAAAATCTCATCTCCCTTAGCAAAAAAATAAAAAGAAAAAAACTATCTCTCCAAAAACATACATTGTCTCTCTCTAGTCGATCAACTAGTCTTCCCTGCGATCATCTCCCATTTCCCTCTCTCAATCCTAGTCATTTCTATTCCCTCTTCCCTCTACCATTCTATCGGGAGACCCACTAGGAATGGGTCCAAATTTCAATTATGCTCGACCCTAACGATCAAGATATCCATGATAGGTATGCCTTCCGCTGAAGATTTCCAATTCATTGTCCTATAACCACTTCTTTGCCTTCACCTGCAACATAAAGCACCTGTGAGCCAAGACCTAGCAAGAAGAGCTGTGTATGACACAACCCCCATAAAACTTACCAAGAACATAATTCAAATAAAAACATCTTTGGATAATTAAATCATAACTATTAACATTAAACAACAGTTCACATCCAAAGTAAAAAAAATATAGCATAGTGCATTAAAGCACGTAAGAACATACGCATGCACTTCCAACATATCATAAGCATTCTAATTTATAACGTAGACATGCATTTAAGAACATAAACATGTCAAGAAAAATGTCACACACATAGCGTAACACCCTCTGCCGAAGATTTCCAACTCATTGCCCTATAACCACTTCTTTACCTTTACTTGCAACACAAAGTACCTATAAGCCAAGAACTAGCCAGAAGAGTTGTATGACACAACCCCCTTAAAGCTCACCAAGAACATAATTCAAATAAAATCATCTTTAGATAATTAAATCATAACTATTAACAATAAACAACAATTCACATCCAAAGAAAAAAAAGAGCATAGTGCATTAAAGCACGTAAGAACATAAGCATGCACTTCCAACATATCATAAGCATGCTAATTTATAACGTAGACATGCATTTAAGAACATAAACATGTCAAGAAAAATGTCACACACATAGTGTAACGCCCCACGTCACTATGGCTGCTTCATGGAATGACGACTGACCTTATAAACCAACACGAGTCTTTCCAGTGTGCTTTGTCTCACTCGCACGCTTTCTGGGGAAACCTCCCAAGAGGTCACCCATCATGAGACTACTCCAGGTCAAGCACGCTTAACTTTGGAGTTCTCAAGTGATGGGCTACCAAAAAGAAGATGCATCTTGTTGGCACAGGTAGTACCCATCAATCCATTTAAGCCATCTTCAACTGTGTAGTGTCATACCTACACAGTCTTAGAATCATCACACTTCACCTTCCCCAGGCGATGTGGGATTGCAAAGCTCTTACTTGGTGTTTCCCCCTACGGATCATAAGACTCTGACTATCACAATCACCCCCCCCCCCCCTTAGGGGTCCGACGTCACTGTTGGCCACACTTCTGGCTGTGTCAAGGCTCTGACACCATTTGTAATGCCCCACGTCACTATGGATGCTTCTTCGAATGAAGAATGGCCCTGTAAACCAACACGAGTCTTTCCAGCGTGCTTTGTCCTCACTCGCACGCTTCTTGGGAAAAATTCCTTGGAGATCACCCATCATGAGACTACTCCAGGTCAAGCATGCTTAAATTTGGAGTTTTCACGTGATGGGCTACCATAAAGAAGGTGCATCTTATTGGCATAGGTAGTACCTGTAACGCCCTGCTAATTAGGGTCCATTACCAAGTGTGTTTAAAACCAGTGCTGGACCTGCTAAACAAGTCATTTGGACTAAACATGTGATTAAGCCACTAAAGGTTTAGGTATTAAAAACTTTTGGTCAACTCATTAACATTTCCATTAAGTTAAAAACATGTTCTTTACATGGGATCCCAAAAACATCAGTTTAAAAGTCAATTACAATACTCAGGTTACACAATAAGCCGACCTAGGCGACAAAAGCTGGGTTTGACCCTAGTTCCCTTGAGCGTCTCGGCTGTGGTGGTCGAGCGGACTGCATATGTACATACCACTGCTAATGCCCTCCAACTCATGGTTGGTTGAGCTTCTCTTTACCTTTACCTGGACCACAAAGCACCTGTGAGCCAGAAGACTCAGCAAGAAAACATATTCAATAGCTTACAGAATAAAATGACTATCAAACAGTAATAACTGAAACTGATGCATTCATTAAACCAAATCTTAGCCTCCGGGACATCGAAATCCACTTAACAAGGAAGTAGAATCGATCCCGAGCCAAATGCTTAAGTTCCCAATCTGAAAATCCTATCTAAGAAAAATTTCCCCTTAAGGGCCGCGACCCCTCACACCCGAACCGCGGCCCGCCTCTAATTCCAGAGGCTTGGCCTCCCTGGAAACCAACGCGCACCGCGGCCCATCCCTGCCACCGAGCCCTGTTGGCTCAAAATTCCCTGCGCAGGTCGCGACTCACCATAAAAGAGCCGCGACCCAGCCCCACGAACCTAGAAATTTCTGGGTTTTTCAACCGAACCCAACCTAAACTCATCCAATTTCATCCCACTCCTCCAATTTAATTCCCACAAAGCTATATACTCATTCCCACCAGCAAACCCAACTAATTATCATGGTACAACTCATCAAAATCCCCAAACCCAACCTCCCATCTTTCAAGCATGCATAAACACCATAGTTCTAGATAAACCAGTTGACCTAACTTAATAACTTTCAGTTCAGAATCTTACCTCAACTGAGATGAATCACTTGAGCTAATCCTCTGTTTTCCCCAAGCCTAACACCTTGATTTCCCAAGCTTTACTCTTCAATTTCCCAAAAACAACTCAAGCATCAATGGAGCATAAAGAGAACGTGAGAAGGAGAAAGAGAGTGTTGTTGCTATTTTCCTTTAATTCCTTAGCCTTCTCAAACATTCCTAGCTTATCTTACATTACACTTAAAGAGAAAATGACCATTTCACCCCTTGCCCTTAGCTTATACCTCAAATGTTCACAAGGGAAATTTTGTCATTTGCCTTAAATCCCGCTATCCACAATTTGCATCCTATAATTCCCGCTACTTTCAATATTCTCACACGGTTAACAATAAATTCCCATTACCCACTAATTCCCGGTAATGTACTAAATTACTAAAATACCCCTAAGCTCACCCCGAGCCGGGTATTAAGACCCCGTTGTGACTTTTCCGCTAACTTGCTCATCGGGATCGCCTCTTGTCGAGTAACTCAAATATATCCACATAATAATGTGATCTCAATCACACAAACACATATTTGCATTTATACCCCAAACGGGTCAAATTACTAATATACCCTTCTTATAAGAAAAGGGCCCACATACACATATTCAATATCTCTAACATACAAGCATGATTATATTATAATATAATTCACATAATAACTCAATTATTGCCTCCTAGCCCCCTAATCCAGGCACTAAGCCATATTAGGAAATTTGGGATGTTACAACTATCCCCTCCTTATAGGAATTTCGTCCTCAAAATTTTACCTGAACAGCTCGGGATACTGATCCCGCATAGTTGATTCCAACTCCCAAGTCGCCTCCTCAACCTTGCCGTTCCTCCATAATACCTTCACTAAAGGTATAACTTTATTCCTCAGGACCTTGTCCTTTGTTGACGGTAAGAACTCGTCAACGATTGATGGTTAGAAAACGTTAATCTCTATACTACAGAAAGCTTTGAATCAGATGGAAAGAACTCGAATCAACAGAAGAAAACCAAAATAACAATGAAAATTAGAATCATATATTTCTTAAGTCTCCTTCATACACTCAGTTTTCCAACCCCTTAACCTGAGGGGTTGGGGCCTATTTATAGGGGGGCTCTATTGGCCCTGGATACAAACAAGTCCCAAATGACAGGGACGTATGCAGTGGCATCCTAGTGGCATCCTCTCGAACTTATTTTCAAGAGTTCAAGGGTTCTATCCTCCTCCAAAGCATTCTTGAGGTACCATTTCTTTTATTTTCGTTACTCATCCCTTTATATATATATGTATATATATTTTATTTATATATTTTTTTATTTTCTTTTTTTTTTAGCTTCGTGGTGACGCTGGGCATTCCCTTGCTCCTACGGTCTTGCCCCTGCTCCTTCGCAAGTCTATCCTTGCACCCCTTCAGCTTCGTATTCCCACACGTATGCCTCCTTCCTTTCTTCTCCCTTTTGTTTTGCATTGATTACGCGAGGGTAGAATTGATGGTTGCACGATACTCATTCTTCAGAGTTTAACATTCTCTTCATATAGCCTTTCCAGTACCCATACATAGGCCATTTTCTTATACCCTCACACTCATGTTGTAGATATAGAGTCACCCTTATGCGTACACACCTTCGAGTCCTAGCTGGTCCATGGCGTCTAGGCGATGTCCCGAAGGTCCGTCCAATGTTGAATTTATTGAGTTATCATCCTCCGACTCAAAGGTCGACGCATGCAGACCCTCTAACCGCGGGGGTGTGCGGGCGCTATACCTCAGGAGACTGTCTTACCTCAGACATAAAGCGTGCGGCCTGGAGAGGGAGCTAGAATCCCGTCCTAGGGACGTGGGTTCTGGTCTCCCCCCCAGCAAGCGACATACATTTCCCAGCTATAATCAATCCTCCAGGATTGCCTTTCTGAAATTGCTTGGCTAGAAGAAAACTTGCCCCCTGAGCCATTTTCCTTTTGTCGTGACGAGTCTCCCGATCATAGGGATTCCTCCTTCGAAGGCGGTAGACGTGAATTGGTTGAACCGGAGTTCCTTTCCATGGTTCTGCCCGTGCTTCCTCTCCTATCCCATGTCTTGCACCCTAGGGTTAAGCAAAGCGCTGGTAGACATAGGACATGTGGGGGGTCTTCCAGGACCCTCAGAAAGTCTGTTGCTCATAAACTGCCTATCTTTGTCCAGGTACCCGAGATGTCGAAGAGAGCCTAGGACACCTCCGATGAAACCGGCAGGTCCACAGTTACCCTGAAGAAACTGGGTAAAGTGCTGAAAGCTCATAAGTTACCCTTGAATCTCAAGTTCGTTATACCAGAACGCAAGGAACGCGCGTCCGCACCGCCAAAAGGGTTCGTGGCATTCAACGATTCCATAATCCGATCTGGTGGAGCTTTGCCACTTCACTCTTTCTTCATCAAAGTGTTGGACTACTTTGAATTAGCGCCACTACAATTGTCCCCCAACTCCTGGGTGATGCTTAGCTGCCTATATGTGTTGTACCGTCAGGTGTACTCTAGGGGGCCTTCGATGAGCGAGGTTCATTACTTCTTCACCCTGAGGGAGAATACATCGGCTCCCGGGTTCTACCAACTCCAGAAAGCCGCGGCCCTTAAAGGGAGTTCCCTCATGGAGGGATCTATTTCCAATAGGGGGTCGTGGAAGTCAGACTACTTCTTTACTTATAGCGGGCAGACTCGACACTCTAACTTCAACACCCCACGTAAGGCTATTCTCACTTTGATCCCATATATCAGAGGTTTCTCTTATTATTCGACTTCTCTCTTTTTTTTTTTTTTTATCAAACTTAAGGGGCTCTGGTAAGTCCCTCTTATTACTGCTGTTCGTGGATTACATATTTTTCTTTGATCTGATGACGATAATCTTTCTGGTGCACCTTGATTATACGTGTAAGGACACGTTAACCCGTTGGGGTCCTTTTATATTCTTTGCGCGCGCTTATTACTTTTTTTTGCGAGAAGCATCCTTCTCATCGTTATACATAGTACTATTTTTTTTTCAAGGGTCCCTTGTAAGACCCTTTTTGGCTAGCCGGCTTAATGGCCGATCTAGACTTATCGGGAGATTCCCTCCTTACGGCCTCACCTGTTGGGGTGTCGGCCTTTAGTTAGAGGTCATCCTTTTAAACTGTTCCCTTGATATTCATAAGGGTAGCTAATCCTTTTGAATATAAGAGATTTTTTTTTTTTTACTCTTGTCGTCCTACCCCCCAAGTACTTGGTGAGATTTATCTTGGCGGGGACTTTAGTTGATACTCGCATAAAGAAGTAAGTAACATACGAAGTGGAGAACAATTTCATTCATAGTAGTCAGATTACAACGATATATAAATAGATAAAAGGCTTACATCTACTTGTGAGGTT
Organism: Humulus lupulus; assembly: GCF_963169125.1. Taxonomy (NCBI): domain Eukaryota; kingdom Viridiplantae; phylum Streptophyta; class Magnoliopsida; order Rosales; family Cannabaceae; genus Humulus; species Humulus lupulus. The sequence continues at coordinate 224,117,937 of NC_084797.1, read as the reverse complement.
ATCTAGGTAACCTCTTTGATTCTCGTCTACTAAGATAGCCTAACCTGCAACAAACTAAACATAGTTACTGCCTGCTCTGGGAGTGGAAGTCTTACTGGTAGTACTTCCTAAGGTGTTCCGCGTTCCACGCTCGAGGTATGACGGTGTCGTCCATGCGCGCCAGCTTATAGGTGTTTGGTGGTATGTACTGAGTGGCTTGGTACGATCCTTCCCACTTTGCCCCAAGTACCCCCGCCCCCAGGTCTCGCGTGTTGGGGAGTACTTTTCTTAATACCAAGTCACCTGTTCTGAACGTTCTCTCTCGCACCCTCGAGTTGTAATATCTGGCTGCCCGCTGCTAGTATATCGCCACCCTCATTTGCGCCTTTTCCCTTCTTTCCTCCAGCATGTCCAAGCTTTCAGCCATTGCCGCATGGTTGACCTGGTCCTCGTATGCCTGTATCCTGTGCGAGTTCATTTTTATCTCAATTGGGAGGACAGCCTCACATCCATATGCTAAGGAGAATGGGGTCTCTCCAGTGGTAGTGCGGGGAGTGGTTCTGTAGGCCCAAAGCACATTCGGTAACTCCTCGACCCAAGCACCCTTCATCTTCTCTAGTTTTGTCTTTAAGTTTCTCTTTAGGACCTTGTTGATGGCCTCCACCTGCCCATTGGCCTGTGGATGTACGACGGCTGAAAAGCTCCTCCTTATGCCCCTTTCCCTACAATATTCCTCAAACGTTCCCCCTTCAAATTGAGTGTCGTTGTCAGAAATAATCTTGTAGGGCACTCCGAACCTGCAGAAAATGAATTTGTTGACAAAGGTAGCGATATGCTTAGTTGTTATCTTCATTAGAGGTTTTGCTTCAACCCACTTGGTGAAGTAGTCTACGGCCACCACCGCGTACTTCGCACCACCTCTCCCTGGGGGGAGGGCGCCAATCATGTCTATCCCCCAGACAGCGAAGGGCCAAGGGCTGGTCTTGCTGCTCAAGTCATTAGGGGGTTTTCGGGGGTAGTTCGCATGCCTTTGGCATTTGTCACATTTCCTTGCGAAATCATTAACATCTCTCTCCATGGAAGGCCAGTAGTACCCTTACCTCATGGCTTTCCGAGCCGTGGACGGTCCACTTGCATGGTTGCCACATTCACCCTCATGTATTTCATACAACACCTTCATAGCTTCTTCCTCATCAACACAACGCAAGAGCAGCACAGAAAACCCCCTCTTGTATAGGACCCCATCCACCAAGGTGTATCGGGCTGCCTTGTAAACTAGTCTCCTAGCCTCCCTCTTGTCTGTTGGCACCACTCCATCCTTCAGATAGTTTATAATCGGGCTAACCCACGACTCCTTCGGGGCATTGACCATGTGAACGTCTGGATTGGCAATACTTGGCCTTGGTAAGTATTCTACGGGAACTGATTCGAGGGTATCTCCATCTCTAGTGGAAGCCAGCTTCGCGAGGGCATCATCATGGATATTCTTCTCTCTTGGGATCTGCTCTATGCTATATTCCACCAATTGCTCCAAATAGCTTCTTACCCTTTCCAAGTATGCAGCCATCTTGGGTCCCCTCGCTTGGTACTCCCCTTTCACCTGGAATACCCCCAACTGTGAATCACTAAAGATGTGTAGATGTGTTACCTTCAGCCCCTGGGCCAATCGTAGTCCTGCCAGAAGCGCTTCGTATTCTGCCTCATTGTTCGATGCTTTGAATCCAAACCGTATTGCCCAGTACATCCTGAGTCCCTCGGGTCCAGTCATTACGAGGCCTGCTCCAGATCCTCCTTCGTTGGATGCCCCATCCATGTGCAGGCTCCATCCCTCAACACTCCTTGTCTCCCCTTCTGCAACCGACTGCCCTTCTTCTTCACTTCTTCCTCTACTCGGCTGACTAGTGAACTCCACTATGAAGTCAGCGAGTACTTGTCCATTGATGGAAGCTCTCGGGGTGTAAACGATATCGAATTGACTCAACTCGATCGACCATTTCATTAGTCTTCCAGAGGTATCAGGCTTATGCAGGACCTGTCTCAGGGGACTATTAGTGAGAACTTCGATTGCATGGGCATGGAAGTAGGGTCTCAACTTCCTTGAAGCCACCACCAACGCATATGCTAACTTCTCCATCTCAGGGTATCGACTCTCCGCGTCCGCCAGCCGCTTACTGATATAGTACATGGGTTGTTGATGTTTCTTCTCCCCTTTAACCAAAGACGCGCTTATGGCATGTTCGGACACTGCTAGTTACAAGTATAGCCTTTCACCCTTTTCAGGTTTTGCCAACAGGGGTGGCTTCCCCAAGTGCTCCTTCAGCTTGATAAATGCTTCTTCACACTCTTCATCCTAAGCGAACTTTTTGCTCCCTTTTAGGATATTGAAGAAGGGGAGGCACTTGTCAGTCGACCTCGAGATGAATCTGTTAAGGGTCGCCACCCTTCCCGTTAGGCATTTCACCTCCTTCTTACTCTTGGGTGGGCACATCTCTATCAGGGCCTTTATCTTATCAGGATTAGCCTCAATACCTCTAGAGTTGACCATGAACCCAGGAACTTCCCCGAGGATACACCGAAAGTGCATTTGATTGGATTCAGTTTCATTCGATATTTCCTGAGTGTGTCAAACATCTCCTCTAGGTCCTTGTTGAGCTCTGCGGCATTACGTGTCTTCACCAACATATCGTCAACATATACCTCCATGTTCCTCCCTATCTGATTAGCGAACATCTTGTTGACCAACCTTTGGTAGGTAGCACCCGCGTTCTTTAACCCGAAGGGCATCACCTTGTAGCAGTTGAGTCCTCTATCCGTTATGAATGACATATGCTCTTCATCACCTGGGTTCATAGGAATCTGGTTGTACCCGGAGTAGGCATCCACGAAGCTAAGTAATTCATGCCCAGCCATCGCATCTACCAGCTGATCTATCCTCGGGAGGGGGAAACTTGGACAGACCTTATTCAGGTTTGAGAAGTCCACGCAGGTCCTCCATTTTCCATTCGGTTTTGGGACCAGCACCGGATTCGATACCCATACAGGGTAAAATGACTCGCGAATGAACCCATTGGCCTTCAACTTGTCTACTTCCTCCTTCAAGGCCGCGTACCTCTCTGGTTCCAGCGCTCGTCTTTTCTGCCTAACAGGCCTTGCCTCAGCGGAGATATTCAGATGGTGGCACATGACACTAGGATCTATCCCCACCATATCTTCGTGACTCCAGGCAGATACATCTAGGTTATCCTTCAAAAACCTTATCAGCCTCTCCTTCACGTCATTCTGAAGACTTTTTCCTACCTTCAATTTTCTCAACGGTTCCTCCATTACTTCAACCTCCTCTATCTCTTCCACAGGTTCCGCCCCTGATTCCTCCACAGATCTAGGGTCTAGCTCCTGCGGGCCTCCAGAGGGTGTGCGTGGTGTCTTATGTATTACCATGGCCATCGGTTCTCGTGGTTTCACAGATGCGCGGAGGGAGGTGTTGTAGCATTCCTTCGCTTCTGTCTGTTCTCCTTTCATGCTAGCTACTCCTCCGGGGGTAGGGAACTTGATGACCAAGTGATATATGGAAGTTATCGCTTTCAATTCTCTCAGGGACGGTCTCCCCAATACCGCATTGAAAGCTGACACACAATCCACCACGACGAAGTTTGCCATGAGTGTAGTCTGTTGGGGTTGCTCCCCCATGGTTAATGCCAATTCGATCATCCCTAGAGGTTGTATCGATTCCCCCATGAATCCATATAGGGAAGATTGGCAGGGCTTCAAGTGGCGGATGCCCATCCCCATCTTTTCCAAGGTGGGGCGATACAGGATATCCACTGAGCTGCCATTGTCCACCAGAACCCGATGCACCAGCATATTGGCCAACTGAACTGTCAACACCATAGGGTCGTTATGAGGGTAGTGCACCCCCCGTGCGTCCTCCTCAGTGAAAGTGATCGAGTCATTTTCTCCCTTGAAGCTTTTCGGGGGTCGTTGTTCCAAACTCATGACATAGGATGGTAGACTTCGCCTGGCTTCTCTAGCATACCGATCTCGCCCTTTGTGGGAGTCTCCCCCGAACCCCGGACCTCCAAAAATAGTTCTCACTTCTCCCTGAATCTCTGGAGCTCCTCTTTGCGTCTGAGACGTCACCGGTTCGTCCTTTGACTTCGGCCTTTCTCTCCTAACATATCGGCCCAGGTGTCCCCTGCGGATGAGCTCCTTAATTTCATCTTTCAAATGAATACACTCTGTTGTGGTGTGACCAATATCCTTGTGGTATTGACAGTACCTACTAGGGTCCTTCTTGGACCGGTCTTTTCTCATTGGCGGGGGCTTCTTGAAGGGAACCTGCTTCTCGTTGGTGAGGTATATATGCTCCCTTGTATCCGTCAAGCTTGTATAGAAAGTATAAGCCGTTTGCCTATGGTCGCTTCCTCGCTTGGGCTTTCTATGTTGATCATCCCTCGACCCTTCGTACGCCCTCTTCTTCTTTGCTCCATTCGACCATTCATTAGTTGGGGGCTTTGCAGTGGACTCACACTTTCTCGCCTTTAAGTTCGCGTGGCCATCCTCTACACGAATATACTTCTGCGCTCTCTCATAGAAGTCATCTAGGTCTGTGAGTTCCCTTTTGAGCATATTATCCCACAATTTGCTTCCCGGAAGCACCCCGGTGGTGATGGCCATTTTTAACTCTCTGCAGGTCAAGCTCCCCACTTTGGCTGCTTCCATGTTAAACCTGTGGATGTAGCTTTTTAGACTCTCATTTTCGCCCTGTTTTACATTGGCGAGGCTGGTGCCCAGCATTGTATAATCACGCACGGCATGATGCTGCTGGAGCAATTCATCTGAAAACTGTTGCCAAGACCTGATGGACCCCGGTCGAAGTCTCTTAAACCATTTGTATGCGGGTCCTTTCAACGTGACTGCGAAATAGTGGCATCTAGCCCCGCTACTAATCCCCCTCAACTTCATCAAGTCATTGAATGCGTCTAGATGGTATTTGGGGTCGGTGTTTCCTTCATACGGGGTCATATGAGGCTACTTGAAGTTGGCTGGGAGTCGGATGGCTTGGATCTCTTTGGTGAAGGGAGATTCATGGTCGAACTCCTCCTCAAGGCTTTGTCCTCCAGACGCGGTGACAATCTTACTCCACAGGCTCCTCATCTCTGTATCGAGGTCTTGCCTCCTCTTCTTCAGGGAGTCTCTCAACATGGACGGGTTGGCATCTTCCTTTCCTTTGCCATCCCGGGGGACAGTAGGAGGGGTAGTCCACTTATCCGCCCTCTTCTTGTTGATCTCTTCTCATAGATCCGAGGGCGTCCTCTTTGAGGTGACCTCGATGTCGTTGTGAGAGCCAACATTGTTCCCTTGCCTTGGCCCCTGGGGTGGCCTCGATGGTTCAGGATGCTCATGCGGCTTCTCCCTGGGGGTGTTACTGGTGGAGTGTCTGGTCCTCCCGTCGTCTACCGGGACAGTGGTTTCCTGGCCTTTCTCTTTCCTCTTGGGCAGGGTCACGTTCGACTTACCTTGCAACAGGCCATTCAGCACCTCCTGCATGTTCTCCAGGGTGGTCTCCAGCCTTTGGTTCTTACGGTGCAGCTCACGAATCTCCTCTTCATAGAAATGAGATTTAGAACTCGAGCTCACGGAATGGACCCAGGGTTGTTTATCACGTCTATGCGTCGAGGGGCCCAGATCCTGCCAGCCGGAGTTTGGTACCTGCGATGGTTTGGGAGGCGAGAACTCGTTGGCATTCCCGGGTGGTGCGGTAGTTGTCCTTGGAGGATTCTCATCGGGCGGGATGGCCGGTGATGAGACCTCCCTGTCATTCTCGCGAACCTCAGGGTCCCTTGGGGGCTCCACGTCTTGGGGTGGAGGTGGATCCTTCATGGAGGCCTTCAGCTGGACTCCGTTAAGGTGGACCTCCACCTCTCGTGGCTCCCTGAGTCATTTCGAACGTCTTGGCATTTCCTCTTGCCGGAAGTAATGGTAGAACAGTAGCTTGGTGCTTACGTTCCCACAGACGGCGCCAAACTGTTGACGGTAAGAACTCGTCAACGATTGATGGTTAGAAAAATTTAATCTCTATACTACAGAAAGCTTTGAATAAGATGGAAAGAACTCGAATCAACATAAGAAAACCAAAGCAACAATGAAAATTAGAATCATATATTTCTTAAGTCTCCTTCATACACTCAGTTTTCCAACCCCTTAACCTGAGGGGTTGGGGCCTATTTATAGGGGGGCTCTATTGGCCCTGGATACAAACAAGTCCCAAACGGCAGGGACGTATGCAGGTACTCTGATAGTGTAGTGGCTCAGGGCGTAGTGGTGTCTACCCTGATGATGCCAGAGTCGTGGCCTAGGACATAGTACTGTCGGCTCTGGCGTATGGTCGGGGGTGTCCAAGTGGTACCACTACTCTTCGTACAAGTCCGTACCGCCACTACTCCTTAGATGTAGATCACAGGGTCGTGCCTCTATTCTCTCCACAACCGTACGCCCCGTGTCAGTACACGTGTCCTGTACCCGGTCGTCCTCATCAATCCCCGTTTGATACCCAATGTTGACTTGGCATTCCCATTAAGTGTCTCTAAGTTCTCCTCATGCGAATGCCAAGGAGGCTTCAACCTGTAGGTGCCATGTGAAGCCAAGGCGCTAGGAGTCGAGGCTGGCCTATGCAGGTCACATGAAAGTGAGGCTGAAGACATGGGCGGCGCAACATGGCAGCACCCTCGCATAACGAGATTGCCCCTCTTCCCCCCGGGTGCAAGTGTGGCGAGGCTCGGGGCACGGTCACCACAACAAGGCCTCACCCTTGCATAGCGAGGGTGTCTCGCGTAGCGAGGCTGACCTTCTTCTCCCGAGTGTAGGCGAGGCTCGATGCTTGATGGAACGGGGCGCACGCAGATGGCCAACCGGGGACCCTCGCATAGCGAGGGTGACATTCGGATTGGCAAGCGGCCGAGGGCCCTCGCATAGCGAGGGTGGCCCTCTTAGCCCAATTCCCTCACCATCATGTGACGTACTTATCCCCTTGTGCGGACAATGAGTAGCTTTTAGGATGTCCCGTAGTATAGAGCTTCCTTTGTGAATAGAATTCACAAGGGAAAATTTTCCACATTTACATCCTTCTTGTCTAATATCTGGACTGGCTGTTCCTCGAAGGACAAATCTGTCTGCAGCTCTAGATCATCATAACTCAGCACATGAGTCTCATCAGAAACATACTTCCGTAGCATCGAGATATGAAACACATTGTGCACAGCCGACAACTCCGGAGGTAATGCCAACCTATAGGCTACCTGACCGATTCTTTCCAGAATCTCAAATGGTCCTACGAATCTAGGGCTCAGCTTGCCTATCTTGCCAAATCTTCTCACCAATTTGAACGGTGAGAATCTAAGGAAGACATAGTCGCCCACCCGAAACTCCACGTTCCTACGCTTTGGATTCGCATAACTTCTCTGTCTAGTCTACAATGTGAGCATCCGAGCTCTGATCTTTTCTATAGCTTCATTGGTCCTCTGAACTGCCTCAGGACCCAAGTATCTGCGCTCACCCAACTCATCCCAATGAATAGGTGATCTATACTTCCTACCATACATCATCTCATAAGGAGCTACTCCTATGGTCGCCTGATAGCTGTTGTTGTAGGAAAACTCTATCAGGGGTAAATACTTACTCCAAGACCCCTCAAAATCCAGTACACATGCTCTCAGCATGTCCTCCAGTATCTGGATAGTCCTCTCAGACTGACCATCGGTCTGAGGATGATACACTGTACTGAACTTTAGTTGCATGCCCATTGCCTTCTGCAAACTTCCACAGAGCTCCATGAAGACGTACTATCTCTTTAACATAGAGATCCGCGTACTGGTCAATGGTATAGGTTGTCCTTACTGGTAGAAAGTGAGCTGATTTAGTGTATCTGTCCACTATCACCCATACTGAATCATGCTACCCACTGTCTTAGGCAATCCCACCACAAAATCTATTGTGATGTCTTCCCACTTCCACTCTGGAATGTCTAAGGGTTGTAATAATCCTGCAGGTCTCTGATGTTCATCCTTGATCTGCTGACACGTCAGACACTTGGCTACATATTCAGTAACATCACCCTTCATCCCCAGCCACCAATACAAAGTTCTTAAGTCCTGATACATCTTGGTGGTACCGGGATGCAAGGAATATGGGGTGGTATGAGATTTATCCAGAATCTCTCGTCTAATAACAACATCCATCGGAACACAAATCTGACCCTTGTATCTTAGCAGGCCCATATCAGATATAGAATAGTCCCTAGCTACTCCAGCTAGAACATCCTCTCTAACCTTCACCAACTGTGGCTCTTGTAACTGACTCTTCTTTATCCTGTCTAGGAGAGTAGACTGCAGGGTAATGTTGGCTAACTGAGCCACTACTAACTCAATCCCTGCTCTGGTCATATCCTCTGCTAACTTCTTGGATATCTGTCTCACACTATACAACTGCCCTGGACCTCTCCGACTTAGGGCATCAGCCACCACATTGGCTTTCCCTGGATGATAAAGAATATCACAATCATAGTCTTTCACCAGCTCCAACCAACACCTCAGTCTCATATTCAAATCCTTCTGTGTAAAGAAGTACTTGAGGCTCTTGTGGTCTGTATATATCTCACACTTCTCTCCATAAAGGTAATGCATCCATACCTTCAATGCAAAGACCACTGCTGCCAACTCCAAATCATGAGTTGGATACCTCTACTCATAATCCTTTAACTGTCGTGATGCATAGGCAATCACCTTCTCTGCCTGCATAAGGACACAACCTAGCCCCTGCCTTGAGGCATCACAGTAAACCATAAACTTCCCCTGATCAGTCGAAAGACTCAAGACTGGAGCGGTAATCAAACGCTGCTTGAACTCCTGGAAGCTACTCTCACATTTATCTGACCATGTAAACTTTTGGTTCTTACATGTTAATTCTGTCAATGGAAATGATATTCTGGAGAATCCTTCCACAAATTTCTTGTAATAGCCTGCCAACCCAAGGAAGCTTCTAATCTCTGAGGCATTCCTTGGCCTTGGCCAGTTCTTAATAGCTTCAATCTTAGATGGGTTTACCTTGATCTCATCTCTACTAACGATATGACCCAAGAATGTCACCTGCGGTAACTAGAACTCATGCTTCTTAAATTTTGCAAATAACTTGTGTTCTCTCAGTCTCTGCAAGACTAACCTGAGGTGTTGCTCATGCTCCTCCTCTGATTGTGAATAAATCAAGATATCATCAATGAAGAAGATCACAAACTGGTCTAGGTAGTCCTTGAACACTCTGTTCATTAGGTCCATAAAAGCTGTCGGGGTGTTAGTCAAACTAAATGACATAACAAGAAACTCATAGTGCCCATATCTAGTATGAAAAGCTTTCTTGGGTATGTCTTCATCCTTAATTCTCAACTAGTGATAACCGGACCGAAGATCTATCTTTGAGGATACCATTTGACCTTGCAATTGATCAAATAAGTCATCTATCATTGGTAGAGGATACTTGTTCTTGATAGTCAACTTATTCAGTTCTCTATAGTCTATACACATCCTTAGTGAACCGTCCTTCTTCTTCACAAATAACACCGGCGCACCCCATGGTGAGAAACTGGGTCTAATAAAACCCATATCCAACAACTCTTGTAACTATACCTTGAGTTCCCTCAACTCAACTGGGGCCATTCTGTAAGGTGCCCTAGACACTAGCTCTGTCTATGGTGCCAGCTCAATAACAAAATCAATCTCTCTGTGCGGCGGCAATCTAGATAGATACTCTAGAAACACATCCAGGAATTCACAAACTAACCCAGTCTCTGATGGTCCCACTGGCATGCCCTGCGTGGTATCCACCACACTGGCTAGGAATCCTATGCAGTCCTTCTATAATAGGTCTCTAGCCCTTAATACTAAAATCATAGGCATTTGGGGTCCATGCACAGTGCCAAAAAATACGAAAGGTTCCTCACCCTCAGGTTCAAAAGTTACCATCTTCTTCTTACAATCAATGGTTGCTCCATATCTAGTTAACCAGTACATTCCCAAAATCATGTCAAAATCGGTCATGGCTAACTCTATCAAATCAACCGATAATTCCCTATCATCTACCATCACTGGTAAAGACCTAACCCACCTCCTGGAAACCACCAACTCCCCAGTGGGTAATAATGTCCCAAATCCGACAGCATACAACTCACAGGGCCTACACAAACTATCAACAATCCTACTGGATACATAAGATTGTGTAGCACAAGAATCAATCAACACAAAATAAGATATGCCAGCACTAGAAAGCTGATCTGTGACAACTGAAGGCCTAGCCTCAGCCTCAGCCTCAACCTCAGCCTGTGTCAATGCAAATACTCGAGCCGGAGTCGAGCTATCTTGCTTCTTAAGTTATTCTTTCTTCAGTCTTGGGCAATCCTTCTTGTAACGCCCTGCTAATTAGAGTCCATTACCAGGTGTGTTTTGAAACCAGTGTTGGACTTACTAACAAGTCATTTGGACTAAACATGTGAATAAGCCACTAAGGTTTGGGTATTAAAAACTTTTGATCATCTCATAAACATTTCCACTAAGTTAAAGATAAGTTCTTTACTTGGGATCCCAAAAATGTTAGTTTAAAATCATATTACAAAACTCAGATTACACAATGAGCCATCCTAAGCGGCAAAAGCTGGGTTTAACCCTAGTTCCTCTGAGCATCTCGGCTGTGGTGGTCGAGCGGACTACATATGTACATACCAATGCTAATGCCCTCCGACTCATGGCTGGTTGAGCTTCTCTTTACCTTTACCTGCACCACAAAGCACATGTGAGCCAGAAGACTCAACAAGAAAACATAATCAACAATTAAGTGAATAAAAAAAACCATCAAACAGTAATAACTGAATCCAGCGCATTCATTAAACTCAATTGGAGACTATAGAGTCACACAAGTGCACTTTCTTTCAAGTTGTTGGCATCCGAGCCAGTCAAGTGCATGTTGCACTCCCAGGGTGGCCCAGCCATGGTGGCCTGCACTCCATGTGCATTATGCCAATCTTAGCTTATAAACTAAGTTCCTTATGCCCTTGACTTATAAGTCAAGCCACCACGTGCCTCCAACTTATAAGTTGAAGCCTTGGGATTCTCAACTAATAAGGATCTCCTTGAGCCCATCATATTCTCAACTAATAAGTTGATCTCCACTTAACATCCTAATGATACCTTAGCTTATAAACTAAACTTCACAGTCATAACAGACAATCACATGTTTCATATAGCATACTTATCAAAGAGTCACACAATGCATTATAATACATCCACTCAACAATCATAAGCATAAGCATAATTATGCACATTACAGCATACCTGATCAGACATTCGCAACATAATTATAATCATGTTCATTACCTTAACTAAGCTCTAATCAAGCATTCACATAACAGGTGCAGTTTTCTTACCTCTGGTCCGTATGCAGGTTATTAGTGACGACCCACTGAGTACGATCCCCGATCCAAGCCCTTAGCGAAAACCTAGTCACAATCGTAATAAGGAAGTTCCAATCAATAACAAGTAAATAACAACTCCCAGACCAACCCTTAGGCTCCGAGACATCGAATTCCACTTATCAAGGAAGTAGAATCGATCCCAAGCCCAAACGGTTAAGTTTCCAACCTAAAAATCCCATTAAGATCAATTTTCCCCTTAAGAGCCGCGACCCCTCACACCCGAGCCACGGCCCGCCTCTAATTCCAGAGGCTCGACCTCCCTGAAAACCAACGCGTGCCGCGGCGCGCCCCTGAGGTGTCGCGGCCCGCCCCTGCATCTGAGCCTTACTGGCTCAAAATTCTCTTCGCAGGCCGTGGCTCATCACCACGAACCCAGAAATTTTTGGGTTTCCTTCAGCCGAACCCATCCAAAACCTACCTAATTTCATCCCAATCCTTCAATTCACTTACCACAGCTTATATATTCATTCCCACCAGTAAAACCCAACTAATAATCATGATACAACTCATCAAAATCCCCAAGATCCAAACCCAAACCTAAAGTTCTAGAAAAGCTTCAACTATATGAATTTAATCTTAAAGTTCAGAGTAATTCTTACCTCAAATGGTTGTCTTATGCTCCTAAGCTGCTCCTAGTTTAGTCTTGAACACCAAATCCCCAACCTCCTATGTTTTGCTCCTTCAATTATCCAAAATCCCCCAATTTTCCATAGAGAGAAATAGAGGGAGAGAGCTACGGGAAAGAGAGTTTTCCTTCTTTGTTTTCTTTCTGAATAAGTCTAGATTCCAGCTGCCTAAGTCATATATCCCTTTTACCAAAAAGTCCAAATTTCCCTTCCACCAATTTTAGTCCTTTAATGACCTCAAGGGAAATTCTGTCAACTGCCACTTCCTGTAAATCCTCAAGTGTTTCTCTAAATCCCTAACTTCCACAAAATAGTGACCATTAAATCTTCCATTACCCACTAGTACCCGATAATATACTAAATCAATAAAATACTCCTAAGCTTAGCCCGAGCCGAGTATTAAAACCCCGTTGTGACTTTTCCGCTAACTTGCTCATCGGGATCGCCTCTCGTCAAGTAACCCAAATATATCCACATAATAATGTGGTCTCAATCACACAAGCACATATTCGCATTTATACCCCAAACGGATCAAATTACTAATATACCCTTCTTATAAGAAACGGGCCCACATACACATATTTAATATCTTTAAAATACAAGCAAAATTATATTATAATATGATTCACATATTAACTCAATTATTGCCTCTCGGCCTCCTAATCCAGGCACTAAGCTATATTAGGAAATTCGGGATGTTACACTTCTTAAGATGCCCCACAAGTCCACATACAAAACAGGCCTTCGCCCGACACTCACCCAGATGACGTCTCCTGCATCTGGCACATTCTTGATATGTCTTCCAGTTCTCATTGCCGCCCTGGCAGCCAATCTGCGCACCCTGTTGCCTCCTATCAGGTCTAGGAGTCAAACTGGTATCTGGGGTCTTCCTTTTCTGGTCGTTGGGGCCTCCACCCCTACTAACTTCTGAGAAGGGAGGTCCTGTCCTCCTCATATCCCTCCAGGATGCGTTATCAAGCCAGATCTTATTCTCAGCACCCTCTGTAGTAAGGGCTCTCTCCACTACCTGAGCATATGTTGTCACTCCAGGTATAGTGGTGATTCTGACATCCCGGGCTATCATAGGTTGTAGCCCCTGAAGAAATCTTTCCTTCCTTGTCTCATCAGTGGGAACCAAGTCTGGAGCAAACTTGGCTACTCTGTCAAATTTTAGGGCATACTCAGTCATTAACATATTCCCTTGTAAAAGTTTACTAAATTCCTCGGCCTTTGTTGCTTTAATGGCATCATTGTAATACTTTTCATTGAAGAGGGTTTTAAACTCTTCCCAACCCATTGTAGTTGCATTTCTAGTTTGGGACACCACCTCCCACCAGATTCGGGCATCCTCCCGAAACATGTACGTGGCACAAGCCACCCTTTCATTGCCCACAACTCTCATGAAGTCCAAGATGGACGTAATCATAGACATCCACTACTCTGCCTTAAGTGGATCTGCGCCACCCTCGAATACCGGAGGGTGTTGCTTCCTGAACTGCTCATATACCAATTCCCAGTGGTTCTCCAACTCAGTTTGCCGCTGTACGGCCAGTACTGAAACAGCAGATGGGGCCCCCTGATGCAGTGTTCCCAGCCGAAACCTGTTGTTGCCTCAATCGTAGTATCTCTTCATTCTGCCTTTGCAGTTGAGCTTGCAAGTCTGCAAGCACCTGCTGCCAGTTCTCAGGGACTAGTGGAGGGTTCTAACCCTGATCATTACTTTCGGCCTGATTCCCAGCGCTGGCTAATCTGTAATTTCTGTATGCAAGTATACATAGTCGTGTCAAGTAGTAAATTCCGTAAGAACGGATATCGTCCCACAGAGACTATCTCCCAAGTACCACTAATTGATTTTCGAATTCTATTTGGTTAATTAAAATTTAAGTGAACAATTAAAAATAAAAGAAATCCTATAAACTATGAACCAAAATTAAAGAACTGGAAACAAAACAATGAATCACTACTTAAGAATCAATAATAAAAACAACCTAGGAATTAATTTCATCAACTGTTCATTCTATTAATTTTAATAATCAATTCTAAATCTCTTCTTTCTATTCTAATAGCAGGTTAATATAATCGATTCCTATTCTTTTTCAAGATATAAAATCTCAATCTATATGCAAGTTTTCTACATTTCTGTGATAAACTTAAAACATATAAAAGGCATTAAACATGAAAACCTAATTACTACACAAGTCATATAGGTACTTTCGTCCAATATGCACCCTATGTCTATACAATGATAGCATATTCAATTCTCATCTTTCGAATTTTGAATCAAAAACATTAAATCAAGTAAATAGTGATCAAGTATTTACTAGCATTAAACACACATCATATAGATTAGATAGAAAAGAAAGATCAGTAGAAAATCATAATAAAATTAAATAGAAATCCCAATGACTACATTAATTCCTAGATAAAAGAAATTAGTTCATAAATGCCATGATGAAAATAAACTGCAAATAATTGTTCATAAACTTAACCTAAAGAATTCAGATGAAAAAGAAAACTAATTACAGCAACCTCTTTTTATCTAGGGTTTATAAAAACTTCCAGTCCTCCAAAAATCGCAGAATAATGTCCCTTAAATAGCCCTCAAGTGTTCCCAAGTGAAAAGACCAAAACACCCTTCAAAAAGTCGTATAAAATCTGAAAATCACGTCACCAGCGCTATAGCGCTGTATTCTTGGCGATGTAGCGCTATTGTCAGTGGCAACACATTCCAAAATCTGGGGCACCAGCGCTGTAGCGCTCTTATTGTAGTGCTGTAGCGCTACTTCCAAAACCAATCCCCTGAAAAACTTCCTTCGAGCGTTGTAGCACTCTTGTTGTAGCGCTGCAGCGCTAAAGTCAGAATCATCCTTTCTTCAAAGTTCTTCCTAGCGTTGCGGCGATCCCTTAGTAGCGCTATAGCGCTACTTACAGCACCCAAAATTGTACAAATCTGTCCCGATTTTGTTCCACTTTCACTCATTTTCACTAGTTGTACCACTTTAGCATTAACAACCTGAAACATGAACAAACGAACATTATTTTGAAATAAAATAATCCTAAACTAACGAAAAACACCCTAAAAGCTAGACCATAAACGAGCCTAAAAGTCGTTTATCAAACTCCCCCAAACTAAACCTTTACTCGCCCTCGAGCAAATACTCTAACTAGACACAACCTAACAAACCAAGTTAACATAACTAACCAATTCCAACACTCAAGACTGTTATGCATATATAATTCTCAGGAAAAAAAAATCATGCAATTTAAACATTAATCTAGATATTCAGTTTCAACCACTTCACAATTCACTGCAATATCTCAACACCAAAACTCATTTACTCATAACTCACAAATAAAATAATTGAACCACTTTATGCACATCAAATTCTCACCAACTAACCACAAACTCAAATATTACATATGCCTGCATTACTTACTATTCTCCATTAATATAAACAAATACAAAAATACACAAATAAGAATCAATAGGACTTTATAAGGGTTGTAATAGAAGGCTTAGGTATAGGTAGATAAAGAGACAATTTTAGGCTTAATCATACCACAAGCATTCCACTAAACAAGCTTTCCCAACAATTTCACACCACTCATCCCTTGTTACCCCTTTTTCTGTGCAATGATTGAGAATATATATATTATTTATTTATATATATATTTTTAGATTAAACTCCCCCAAACTTCGATTTTTCAATAAATAATCATTTGGGAGCATAATCACTTTTCACTTTTTCTTTTCTTTTCTTTTTTCTCTTTTTTTTTCTCAATCAAAAGAAAATTTTCTGAATAACACATGATACAAACATTCCATTACACATTCACTCCCCTCATATAATAATTTTCATGCTCATGGTATGGGTAAAAAAGAGTAAATAGTATTTCATTTTACAGTTAGGCTCAAAAGAATGTGTTAATCAAGAAAATGGTTATAAGGCTCAAAAGGGTTGACTAAGGATAAAATTTAATAGGGTTAGCTTGAAAGGCACAACCAGTCCAAAAATTGCCTATATCATTTTCCTAAATGTCTATTATTTCAAATTTCATCTCAAATAGCAAGCAAGCAGGTTCTAGAACAAACTTTTCAATCCACAATCCAAATTGGACATGCATAAAATAACTCAAGTATAACATTTGCAATGTATGAACAATAGATCTCTGATGTCAACAAATCACAGTGAAAAACAAAGTAATCTAACCAAGCACACAAATTATTTTTTAGAAGCACATCAATTTTTCCTTTGGATTATACTACAAAACAGTCAATCATATTGAAATGGCAATTATTATCAACTTAATTTATACTCTAAAACATGACTCAAAACGAAAAACTGATGAAAATTAAAAACAAACAAACAAACAAAAAAAAAACGCATCAAAGAATCACCAGAATAAATCTCTCCCCCAAACTTAAAACTGAACATTGTCCCCAATGTTAAGTATATAATGAATGAGAACATAGACTTACTTGACCAGCCACGTCAGTATGGCGGTGGTAGTGGCTGAGACGAAGGTCCCTTGAAAGGTTGAGAATGTGGAGGTTGAGGTTCTGAAAAACCAGCAAATAACGGGTGTGGAGGCGGAGAGTAAAATGGAGAATACGGCGGATAGGGCAGTGGTGAAGCAAAATAAGTTCGATCTGATTAATCTAAAGACCAGTGACTCACTAGATTATTTAACTAAGCCACATGATTCACCTCATAGTCGTACCGTTGTCCCATATACTGATTCATCATATGCTGTTGTTGAACCATATATTGATTTTGTTGGATAAGATAATCCAACTTAGCATTGACTTGCTACATACGCGAATCACTACTACCACCCAACAACACTGGATCAGCTTCTTCCTCCACCTCAGTTTCCACACTGCGCTTACCCTTTTTCCTAGTTTGCGGCACATATAGAACAGGCTCAGGATAATCATTCATCAAATTGATGGACAACGGTTGTTGCAACGACTGATAAATATCAGTAACGAATTCCGGAACACCAGCCTTGCAGCACAACATAGGGATGATAGATCCATGGCCCAAACCTCCAGTGGTATGGCCCTTTTCAATAAAATTAATATTTTCCTTAATCCATATCCCCGGATTAATACTCATTCCCATCATCAAAGCGTGAATCAATATGACTCGATCTTTAGTCATATCAGACACATGACTAACCGGCATAAATCGAGCACAAACAAAAAACACCCAAAATCTCGCCTCAATGTTTAGCTGGCACGATGCTATACTTTTAGGTAAGCTGCCAGATAAATTCCAAGGAGCACCTTCAAAGCATAATTTGTCAGCCACAACAGTAAAATCTATAGATCCATTAAAAAACATATCATATTCCTCCTCCTCCTGTTTGATGTGTGGGACTTTGAACACCTTATTAATAGCTTCTGCAGTAAAAGGCACGCGCTTACCTCGAACAAAAACTGTATCATTGTGCTTATCTTTTAAATTGGCATAAAACTCGTATACCAATGATACGTTAGCCTGTGCCAATTTGGTCACAAAATTTTCCCACTTCCTACCTTTAAAATTAGCCCGAATCAATTCAAAAATTTGATGAGGAAAAGGATCAGACTGATATTCCACCTCACGCTCAGGAATCAAAGTTTTTCTAAAAAATTTCTCATAGCGCTCTTGAGCCTTAAAATTGATAAACCTAGTTTCATCATACTCTTGCTCTGAACTATCATCCCTTGGTTGAGAAGCAGATGCTTATCCTTTCCCTTTATCCTTATTTCTACCCGCTCTACTCTTAGGAGCCATTATCCACACTCTCACCAACCCACAAGACATAATTTTTACAGCACCTCCCCTTTAAGTGAACCCTTTTCCTCTTCACAACCTCTCAAAATATGCAATTTTACAAACAAATGAACTAAATATCCCAAATCAAAACCACAAATTAAATCCACCCTCAACAATCAATCAAAGCAATCCAATCCCAAATACAACAAAAATCTAAGAATAAAAAGGAAAGGAACCACTTACCAAACCTTGCAATGGACTCCTTTATGCTTGAATTAGAACAACCCCTTGAAAATTTCCATCTTCATCAAGAAATTAAATCATTGAATTTCTAGGGTTTCAAAAATAATTGGGAACATTGGAATGGATTTGAGAAGAAAGAAATGAAAGAAAGGAAAAGAAAACTAAAATGAAAGAAGAAATGGAAGAGAAAGAGAGAATGGGTGGTGCAAATTCTGGGGAATAGGCTCAAAGGGAAGATCTATGGGGCAATGGAGGAGAGAACACGGAAAAAGGAAAAAAAAAATTAGGTTGAATGAGATGAAAATCGAAACCCCCTGGGCTTTTAAAACAACATCTGGACAAAGCGCTGGATATATATAGCACTGTAGCGCTTTTTAAATCTCCTGGGCTTTCTTGTTTAGAAATAGCATTGTAGCGCTCCCAGACCAGCGCTGTAGCGCTGGTTCTTCAAAATTTAATTTTCTTTTCTGAGATAACCGCTGTAGCGCTACTAATACAATGTTGTAGCGCTATTGCATCTCCACTCACCATATTTCTAACCTTTTTCTTAAAAATTCTTGCGTTTTTTTCACGATTTTCACGGTTCATACAATACATTAAAATAAAAATAACAACTAAAACAAATTTCCTAAACATTGTTCCAAACCAAACAAATACAAAAATAAAAACAATAAAAATAAATAAAACTGAGAACTACCTCCTCAAAGCGCTATCTTTAACGTCATTTAGCCAGACACTGCTTTATCTTCAGATCAACTTGGTTCCAACTCAACCACAGACCTGTATTTTTCCACCAAACCCTCCAAGTAATGCTTCAATCTCTGACCATTCACCTTAAAATCTTTCGTCATTTCACTATGAACTTGCACTGCTCCATAAGGAAGTGAGACAACTACTGTGTACGGTCCAGACCATCACGACTTCAATTTACCAGGAAAAAGTTTCAGCCTGGAATTAAAGAGCAAGACTTTATCCCCTGGTTGAAAATCCTTCCTCAATATTCGCTTATCATGAAAAGCCTTCGACTTCTCCTTATAGATCTTCGCATTCTCATAAGCTTCATTTCAGAATTCTTCAAGCTCATTTAACTCCATAAGCCTATTCTGCCCCGCCATGAAGAGATCAACATTTAACTTTTTCACAGCCCAATAAGCTCTATGCTCCAGTTCCACCGGTAGATGACAAGCCTTACCAAACACCAATCGATATGGTGTCATACCAATCAGAGTTTTGAATGCAGTGCGATAAGCCCAAAGTGAATCATCAAGCTTCTTCGACCAATCCTTCCTCGAAGTATTTTAGTCTTTTCCAATATACCTTTTATTTCCCTATTCGATACTTCAGCTTGGCCATTTGCAATTGGGTGATAGAATAATGCTTTTCGATGATGAACACCATAGCGAGCACAAAGAGTAGTGAACCACTTATTGCAAAAATTACTTCCCAGATCACTAGTAATGGCTCTTGGAGTACCAAATCGAGTAGAGATATGTTTATGAAGGAATTTAATAACTTCCTTCCCATCACAAGTAGGAGTTGCTATGGCTTCTACCCATTTAGAAACATAATCCACCGCAAGCAAAATATATTTGTTATTATACGATGATGGGAAAGGTCCCATAAAGTCTATCCCCCATATGTCAAATAACTCAACTTCCAAAATACCAGTCATCGGCATTTGATCTCTTCTTGATATATTCCCAGTCCGTTGACAACGATCACAACTTTTGACAAAATCATTAGCATCCTTAAATAATGTAGGCCAGTAAAACCCACTTTGCAAAACCTTCGCTGCTGTTCTTGTTCCGTCAAAATGACCACCGCAATGCAAACTATGACAGTAAGTTAAGATTGACAACATCTCTTCTTTGGGCACACATCTTCGAATAACTTGATCTGGGCAATGTTTATACAGAATAGGCTCCTCCCAATAATAATGCTTCACCTCCGAATAAAATTTCTTTAATTATTGCCTTGTCATCTCAGGAGGTATAACTTTAGCAGCCAAATAATTAACATAATCCACAAACCATGGAGCCTCCTTACAAACATTCACTTCGAACAACTGCTCATCCAGGAAAGCATCATTAATCTGAACTTCTTTATCAAGAGAATCTTCCTCAACCTCTAAAAGAGACAAATGATCAGCCACCAAATTCTCAGTACCTTTCTTATCCTTAATTTCCACATCAAATTCTTGTAATAACAAAATCCACCGGATAAGACGAGGCTTGGAATCTTTCTTAGTCATAAGATACTTTATAGCCGAATGATCCGTATAAACAACCACTTTATTTCCAATCAAGTATGGCCGAAATTTATCAAAGGCAAACACTATGGCCAACAGCTCCTTTTTGGTAGTTGCGTAATTCATTTGAGCATCATTCAAGGTATGACTTGCATAATAAATCGTTCTAAATACCATGTCAATTCTTTGTCCCAACACTGCCCCTACTGCATAATCACTGGCATCACACATCAATTCAAATGGTAAATCCCATTGAGGCGCAACAACTATAGGTGCTGAAATCAATCTCTCCTTAAGTATCTTAAAAGCTTGTTGACACTTCTCATGAAAATTAAACATAACCCCATTCATTAACAAAGTGGACAGTGGCTTCGAAACGTTAGAAAAATCTTTGATAAACCTCCTATAAAATCCTGCATGACCTAAGAAACTCCTTACTCCTTTTACTGAAACAGGTGGTGGCAAATTCTCTATAGTTGAAAATTTTGCCCTATCCACTTCAAAACTTTTCTTAGAAATCTTGTGCCCTAATACAATTCCTTCATTTACCATAAAATGGCACTTTTCCCAATTAAGCCCCAAATGCGACTCTTCACACCTTCTCAATACCATCTCCAAATTAGTCAAACACGTGTCAAAAGAGGACCCATATACCAAAAAATCATCCATAAAAATTTCAATCCCCTTTTCAACCATGTCAGAAAATATTGCCATCATACACCGTTGAAACGTGGCTGGTGCATTACATAACTCGAATGACATCCTTCGAAAAGAAAAAGTCCCATAAGGACAAGTAAACGTTGTCTTCTCTTGATCCTCTGGTGCAATTACGATCTGGTGATAGCCTGAGTACCCGTCTAAAAAACAATAGTAGTTATGTCCTGCCAACCTATCCAACATTTGATCAATAAAAGGCAAAGGAAAATGATCTTTCCTCGTTCCCTTATTCAACTTCTGATAATCAATACATATCCCCCAACCCGTCACTGTTCTTGTTGGAATCAGTTCATTACTTTCATTCTTCACCACAGTCATACCCCCCTTTTTTGGTACTACTTGCACTAGACTTACCCAAGCACTATCAGAAATAGGGTAAATCACTCCAGCATCCAACCATTTCAAAATCTATTTCCTCACCACTTCTTTCATTGTTGGATTAAGTCTTCGTTGAGCATCAATAGTCGGTCTCGCCTCATCTTCCATAAGAATTCTATGCATAACTGTCGATGGGCTAATTCCTCTTATATCAGTCAGAGTCCACCCTATACCAGTTTTATGAGCTCATAACACTCTCAACAACTTCTCCTCCTCTACTTCTGAAAGAAATGATGAAACTATAATTGGAAGAGTCTCTTTTTCCCCAAGATAAGAATAACGAAGATGGTCCGGTAAAACTTTCAATTCTAAAACAGGTGGCTTCAAAATTGATGGTAATGGTCTTTCTGGGCCTGCACCCAATTCTTCAAACTTCTTATGCTTCCACGACTCAGCTGATTTTATCCACTCAAATAACTCATTGCTTCTTCATTTTCCTCACCATCTACATCATTAACCGTAAGACTTAATTCAAGAGGGTCCTCACTTAAATTTTCTTCTCCTATTACTTCTTCTACCACATCAACTGAGAAACAACTATCACTTGCTTTAGGATAAGTCATAGCCTTAAACACATTAAATACTACTTCCTCCCCTTGAACTCTCAGCTTTATCTCTCCCTTTTTCACATCAATCAATGCTTGCCCAGTTGCTAAAAATGGTCTCCCCAAAATAATAGGAACATTCTCTTCCTCCTCCATATCAAGAACTATAAAATCATCTGGAAATATGAACTTATCCACCTTTACCAATACATCTTCTATAATACCACGTGGATGCTTCATAGATCTATCAGCCAGCTGTAATGTTACTGTGGTTGGCCTAGTTTCCCCCAAACCAAGCCTGCGGAATACTGACAAAGGCATTAAATTAATACTCGCCCCCAAATCACAAAGTACATGTTTACATTCAAACTCCCCATTCGTACATGGAATATTAAAACTCCCCAGATCTCGTAACTTTTGAGGAAGCTTTCTTTGCAAAATCGCACTACATTCTTCTGTTAATGCCACTATTTCGTAATCATCTATCTTTCTCTTATCAGAGAGAATCTCCTTCATAAACTTTACATAGCTAGGAATCTGTTCTAATGCTTCTGCGAATGGTATATTTATATGTAGCTTCTTGAACACCTCTAAAAACTTTGCAAACTGCTTATCCAAATTATGCTTGCAAAGTCTTTGTGGATATGGAATTCTAACATGATGCCCAATATTTACAGGTGGGGTCTCATCTTCTTCCTTAAGGTCTTCGGTAACCTTTTTATCATCCAACTTCTTCTTTTCTTCTTCTGACTGACTCTTCTTTAGCCTTTCATATCTCGTTCCACTCCTCAAAGTAATAGCTTGGCACTATTCTTTAGGATTAACTTTTGTAGTGCTAGGCAAATTTCCTTGAGCTCTATTAGTCATTAAAGTAGCCAATTGCCATATTTGAGTCTCCAAACTTCTTATGGATGCCCTAGTTTAAGTCATGAATTGGTTAGGTACATCATGTTGGGTTTCAGCTGGTTTCATTGACATTTGGTGAGGTGGTCTATTTTGTGGTTGATAATAGCCAGGTGGAGGATTTTGGTGTGCATATTGCTGTGGATAAGGTGGCCTATTTTGGGTAGGTTGATATGGTGGCTGGTGGAGGATAAGGTTGTATGGTTTTTTGATTATTAGACCAGGAAAAATTTGGATGGTTCTTCCAAGCTGGGGTGTAGGTCATGGAATGGGGATTATTAGGTTGTCTTTGGTAATTTCTTATTGCTTGGACTTCTTCCATGGGCATGTTATTCATATCTATAGCGGGACATTGGTTTAGTTGATGGTTTGTACCACACACTTCACAAAGGTTTTTGAACTTGCATAGCTTGAGATGGGAGTGTAGTCTTTTGTAATTGCTTCGTCAAGGCTGCTACTTGAGCTGTAAGCATGGATATAGCATCCAATTCCATCATTCCAGCCACCTTCTTTGATTGTCCCCTTTCAGTTGGCCATTGATAATTATTCATCGCCATCTCCTTTAATAGCTCATATGCCTCATTAGCACTTTTATTCATAAAGGCACCTCCCGCTGCAGCATCTATAATTGTTCTAGTCATCCCATTCAACCCATTATAAAAATTATGCACCAACATCCACTTTTCTATTCCATGGTGTGGACACTTCCTTAACAACTCCTTAAAGCGCTCCCAAGAATCATACAGTGACTCTCCATCCAACTGATAAAAAATATTAATCTCACCCCTTAACTTTGTAGCCTTCGTTGGAGGAAAGAATTTGGCAAGGAATTTCTTATCTAACTCCTCCCACGTAGTGATAGAATTTGCCTGTAAAGATATTAGCCAACTCTTCGCCCTATCCCTCAGTGAAAAGGGGAATAACCTCAGTCTTATAGCATCATCACTTACCCCATTCATCTTGAACATTGCACATAACTCTAGAAAATTAGCTATGTGTAAATTGGGGTCCTCCGTTGGCATACCTCCAAACTGAACCGTTGACTGAACCATCTGAAGGATGGCTGGCTTAATCTAAAAATTGTTGGCAGCAATGGTTGGAGGTCTAATGCATGAATGCACTCCTGTAACAGTAGGAAGTACATAATCTCTTAATGTTCTTGCTCCTTGCTCCCTTTGAATTTCTGCAGCCCCTTTACCATTATTAGCACCATTTCCCAAATTTTCAGCCATGGTAAAATCCAATCTCCTCTTTATTTTCCGATTCTGTCTGCACGTTCTTTAAATTTCCCGATCTATTGGTATAATCTCCTTTTGTCTATTGCTTCGCATATACCAACAAGTCCTGAAACACAATAGAACCTCGATCCAAATAAATGTTTAACATAAATTAAAAAAAAAAAAACCAAATTAGAACAAATAACAATATCTGTGATATTGGAATATAAGTCCCCGGCAACGGCGCCAAAAACTTGATCTGTAATTTCTGTACGCAAGTATACGTAGTCGTGTCAAGTAGTAAATTCCATAAGAACGGATATCGTCCCACAGAGACTATCTCCCAAGTACCACTAATTGATTTTCGAATTCTATTTGGTTAATTAAAATTTAAGTGAACAATTAAAAATAAAAGAAATCCTATAAACTATGAACCAAAATTAAAGAATTGGAAACAAAACAATGAATCACTACTTAAGAATCAATAATAAAAACAACCTAGGAATTAATTTCATCAACTGTTCATTCTATTAATTTTAATAATCAATTCTAAATCTCTTCTTTCTATTCTAATAGCAGGTTAACATAATCGATTCCTATTCTTTTTCAAGATATAAGATCTCAATCTATATGCAAGTTTTCTACATTTCTGTGATAAACTTAAAACATATAAAAGGCATTAAACATGAAAACCTAATTACTACACAAGTCATATAGGTACTTTCGTCCAATATGCACCCTATGTCTATACAATGATAGCATATTTAATTCTCATCTTTCAAATTTCGAATCAAAAACATTAAATCAAATAAATAGTGATCAAGTATTTACTAGCATTAAACACACATCATATAGATTAGATAGAAAAGAAAGATCAGTAGAAAATCATAATAAAATTAAATGGAAATCCCAATGACTACATTAATTCCTAGATAAAAGAAATTAGTTCATAAATGCCATGATGAAAATAAACTGCAAATAATTGTTCATAAAATTAACCTAAAGAATTCAGATGAAAAAGAAAACTAATTACAGCAGCCTCTTTTTATCTAGGGTTTATAAAAACTTCCAGTCCTCCAAAAATCGCAGAATAATGTCCCTTAAATAGCCCTCAAGAGTTCCCAAGTGAAAAGACCAAAACACCCTTCAAAAATTCGTATAAAATCCTAAAATCGCGTCACCAGCGCTATAGTGCTGTATTCTTGGCGCTGTAGCGCTATTGTTAGTGGCAACATGTTCCAAAATCTGGGGCACCAGCGCTGTATTCTTGGCGCTGTAGCGCTGTTGTCAGTGGCAACACGTTCCGAAATCTGGGGCACCAGCGCTGTAGCGCTGTTATTGTAGCGCTGTAGTGCTACTTCCAGAACCAATCCCCTGAAAAACTTCCTCCGAGCGCTGTAGCGCTAAAGTCAGAATCATCCTTTCTTCAAAGTTCTTCCTAGCACTGCGTCGCTCCCTTAGTAGCGCTATAGCGCTACTTACAACACCCAAAATTGCACAAATCCGTCCTGATTTTGTTCCACTTTCACTCCTTTTCACTATTTGTACCACTTTAGCATTAACAACCTGAAACATGAACAAACGAACATAATTCCGAAATAAAATAATCCTAAACTAACAAAAAACACCCTAAAAGCTAGACCATAAACGAGCCTAAAACTCGTTTATCACTGGCTGGCTCATTGGATTGCCCTGGAAGCACACTTCCAAGTCTATCTACAATCAATGACTCTGCTTATCAGGCAGTAATAACAGTATCTCACATCAACCCACGGTTCAAAACCGATCGAATAAGCATCCACATGCACTGACAATGCTAATAAGCATCCCAATAATTCACATTCAATAATCATGCTAATAAGAAGAGAAATTCATGGCATCACCTAAACAAGATGCTAATAAGCATATTCTTTGGCATGCATAACCACTTAACAATGCTAATAAAAATTTTCCTTGAGCATACTACAGTGCTAATAAGCATCCTCCACCCAGGATACACATACAACATCACTAATAAGCGTTTCTAACATTCATCAAGTTTAATGATGCAAATAAGCAATCCTATAACATTTACAAATATCTTTCGTGCTAATAAACACGTTCTCAACCTACATACAGTAGTCAAGGGCCAGGCCCTATCATAATAACTCAAGCTTCTAACTTAGACTAGCAGATAAAGCACACATAACTCATTTAAGCAAATATACACATAACTATATTAATAGTTACCCAACCCTGAGTCGAGCTTGTCTTCAGCAGTGAATGTACATGCCCAGTCCAACATCAGGAACCCTTAAACCTTGGCTGCTCTGATACCAAGTTGTAACGCCCTGCTAATTAGAGTCCATTACCAAGTGTGTTTAAAACCAGTTCTGGACTTGCTAAACAAGTCATTTGGACTAAACATGTGATTAAGCCACTAAAGGTTTAGGTATTAAAAACTTTTGGTCAACTCATAAACATTTCCATTAAGTTAAAAACATGTTCTTTACATGGGATCCCAAAAACATCAGTTTAAAAGTCAATTATAATACTCAGGTTACACAATAAGTCGACCTAGGCGGCAAAAGCTGGGTTTAACCCTAGTCCCCCTGAGCATCTCGGCCGTGGTGGTCGAGCGGACTGCATATGTACATACCACTGCTAATGCCCTTCGACTCATGGCTGGTTGTGCTTCTCTTTACCTTTACCTGCACCACAAAGCACCCGTGAGCCAGAAGACTCAGCAAGAAAACATATTCAACAGCTTAGAGAATAAAACGAATATCAAACAGTAATAACTGAAACTGATGCATTCATTAAACCAAACTAGAGACCATAGAGTCACACAAGTGCATGTCGCCCTCCCAGGGTGGCCCAGCCATGGTGGCCTGCACTCCACGTGCATTGTGCCAATCTTAGCTTATAAACTAAGTTCTTTAAGCCCTTGACTTATAAGTCAAGCCAGCACGTGCCTCCAACTTATAAGTTGAAGCCTTGGGACTCTCAACTTATGTGGCGAGTCTCCTAGAGTCCAACATATACTTAACTAATAAGCTGATTCCCACTTAGCACCCTAATAACCCTCTAGTTTATAAACCAAGCTTCACAGTCATAAGAGTCGGCCACATGTTTCATATAGCATACTTATCAACAATCACAATGCATTATGATACATTCACACAGCAGTCACAAGCATAATCATAATTATGCACATTACAATGCTCCTAATCAGATATTCAAAAACATTATTATAATCATGTTCATCACCTTGACAAGCTCTAATCATGCATTCACATAACAGGTGCAGTTTTCTTACCTTCGGTCTGAATGCGAGTTACTAACGACGACCCTATGAGTACAATCCATGATTCGAGCCCTTAGCGTAAACCAACTCACAACCGTAATGAGGAAGTTCCATCAACAACAGATAAATGAAAGCTTCTAGACCAAATCTTAGCCTCCAAGACATCGAATTCCACTTAACAAGGAAGTAGAATCGATCCCGAGCCAAATGGTTAAGTTCCCAATATAAAAATCCCATCTAAGCCAATTTTCCCCTTAAGGGCCACGACCCTTCACACTCAAGCCATAGCTCGCCTCTAATTCCAGAGGCTCGGCCTCCCTGGAAACCAACAAGCGTCGTGGTACGCCTCTGAGGCGCTGTGGCCCGCCCTTGCCACCAAGCCCTGCTGGCTCAAAATTCCCTTCGCAAGTCGTGGCTCACCATAAAAGAGCCGCGGCCCAACCCCACGAACCAAGAAATTTCTAGGTTTTTCATCAACCGAACCCAACCTAAACTCATCCAATTTCATCCCACTCCTCCAATTTAATTCCCACAAGATATATACTCATTCTCACCAATCAAACCCAACTAATTATCATGGTACAACTCATCAAAATCCCCAAACCCAACCTCCCATCTTTCAAGCATGCACAAACACCATAGTTCTAGATAAACCAGCTGAACTAACTTAATAACTTTCAGTTCAGAATCTTACCTCAACTGAGATGAATCACTTGAGCTAAGCCTCTGTTTTCCCCAAGCCTAACACCTTGATTTCCCAAGCTTTACTCTTCAATTTCCCAAAAGCAACTCAAGCATCCATGGAGCATAAAGAGAACGTGAGAGAGAGAAAGAGAGTGCTGCTGCTGTTTTCCTTTAATTCCTTAGCCTTCTCAAACATTCCCAGCTTATCTTACATTACACTTAAAGATAAAATGACCATTTCACCCCTTGACCTTAGCTTATACCTCAAATGTTCACAAGGGCAATTTTGTCCTTTGCATTAAATCCCGCTATCCACAATTTGCATCCTATAATTCTCGCTAATTTCAATATTCTCACACGGTTAACAATAAATTCCCATTACCCACTAATTCATGATAATGTACTAAATTACTAAAATACCCCTAAGCTCACCCCGAGCCGGGTATTAAGACCCCGTTGTGACTTTTCGGCTAACTTGCTCATCGGGATCGCCTCTCATCGAGTAACTCAAATATATCCACATAATAATGTGATCTCAATCACACAAACACATATTTGCATTTATACCCCAAACGGGTCAAATTAATAATATACCCTTCTTATAAGAAACGGGCCCACATACACATATTCAATATCTCTAACATACAAGCATGATTATATTATAATATAATTCACATAATAACTCAATTATTTCCTTCCAGGCCCCTAATCCAGGCACTAAGCCATATTAGGAAGTTTGGGATGTTACAGTACCCATCAATCCATTTAAGCCTTCTTCAACTGTGTATTCCATACCTACACAGTCTTAGAATCACCAAACTTGACCTTCCCAGGCAGTGTGGGATTGCACAGCTTTTTACCCGGTCTTTACCCCTGCGGATCACGGGATTCTAACTATCACAATCACCCCCCCCTTAGGGGTCTGACATCCCCGTCGGCCACACTTCCGGCTGGGTCAAGGCTTTGATACCATTTGTAATGCCCACTTCACTATGGCTGCTTCCTGGAATGACGACTGGCCTTGCAAACCAACACGAGCCTTTCTAGCGTGCTTAGTCCTCACTCGCATGCTTCCTGGGAAAACTTCCTAGGAGGTCACCCATCATGAGACTACTCCAAGTCAAGCATGCTTAACTTTAAAGTTCTCAAGTGATGGGCTCCCGAAAACAAAATGCATCTTCTTTTCGGTAACCTATCACTTGACAACTCCAAAGTAAAGCGTGCTTGACTTGGAGTAGTGTCATGATGGGTGACCTCCTGGGAAGTTTTTCCATGAAGCATGCGAGTGAGGATAAAGCACGGTGGAAATACTCGTGTTAGTTTGCAGGACCAGTCATCATTCCAGGAAGCAGCCATAGTGACGTGGGACGTTACACATAGGTTCCAACATAAGTAACATTTAACGTCAACTACTTAAAACATGTAACACTCACTGGCATAATCATACATCAAGCATAGGTAAATAAACATAAAAATTCTATCATTATGAGTATGTCAAGTGTACACCCTACGTGTAGGTTTCCACTCTTCTTACCTCAATACGAGCAGCGATCCACACACACTAACGCGTCCCTTCAAGTATCCTTAGCGAGCCTAAACATGTCACATAACATCAAAGCTTTTAAAAAATCAAAATAAACTAAAGCCATATTAAAATACACCCATGTCCCTCTTAAGACTAATGCATACCCAAAATATTCTTAAGAAATTGTTAAAACCCTACTGAATAAAACCCCAAACCAAAAGGTACCAATATAAAACAAAAGGGTGCATTTGAACCAACCTAATGCATTTTTGGGAGACTAGCGCAGTCGTGCCCACAAATCGTTTCGACTTTTAGGCTGGCAGCGTGGTTGTGCCAGAGTTGGGCATGGTCACGCTAGTCCCATTTTCTAGAAATCGTAGATGCAGTTTTAAACCTAGAATTCGACCTAAATCGCAAAGTTTCGACCCCAAAACACCAAATAAGCCATCCTATCATGTTTTTAACCCTTAAAACACAAATATAATAATTCTAAACATATAATAAACATCTATAATAAAAAAAAAATACAATAAAATCCCCTTTTCAACATAAAAG
This sequence comes from Humulus lupulus, assembly GCF_963169125.1. Taxonomy (NCBI): domain Eukaryota; kingdom Viridiplantae; phylum Streptophyta; class Magnoliopsida; order Rosales; family Cannabaceae; genus Humulus; species Humulus lupulus. Next base: position 224,087,754 of record NC_084797.1, on the reverse strand, counting down.
ACCTAAATCTATCATCAAACCTAAAAAGTAAAATTGGAAGAACTTACCAATCAATATTCAACCACCAATCTTCCAATCTCTGCATCTTTGTATGATTCTTAGTCTGCCAAATTAACAAATCCACACCCTCATTTGGATTCCTAAGCCTCAACTATCCAGATCAAGAACTAGAGAAGTGTTCTTGCTCTGTACTCCATCGCGTATCGTAACTTAGAAGTATCTAACTATCATATCAAGCCACGACCTAATTCCCAATATTTTATTTATTTATGATAATTAATCATATAAAGCCAATTTACCATACTATCCTCATTCTCTAATTTTCCTCAATAATTACTTAAGCCCATTTTTGTACTTTTTATCAAAGCTAATACTTTTTACTTTCCTTAATTACACTTTCTACCATAAAATTCATATTTCTAATTCGACCCCCATAACTCAACTATTATCAATTTTTGGCCCCTAATACTTGAAGAAACACATGTGTGGATAGACTGACAAATTTATATAAAAAAAATCATGCACATATAGCTTAAATCACATCAAACATACAAATTACCATAATACCATGTTCCAAGCTAGATTACCAAAATACCCATTACTAACAGAAGCGGATATTACTATAGCGTACCAATTTTTTTATTATTATTTAAATTGTGTGCTCTATTTGAATTAATAATTATTAAGTGTTAGTTTGATTTAAATTGTTTGGTAGAAAATATGTAGTTTTATTTGTGAATTGATTTATTTAATTAATTGGTAAATGTGAAGCTCTTAAGTTTTGGTTGTGTGCACCAAGGTGCATGGTTAGTAGAAATTCATCTTAGCACTCGTGTGTGTGCATGTGTATGATTGTATGGTGAGCATGCAATAGTTATTCCCATGTATTATCTAGATTATTCTTTTATTAATTAATTAGTTTTTTATTATTATTTAATTAAGAAAGGTAAATAATGGGAGAAATAAAGAGGGAAGACTCTAGAATGCTTGTGTTCACACAAGTGAGAAATGAGAAACAAATGGTAAGAAGAGAGTTGTCATTTTTTTAGTTCCCGTAACTCTGGACCCAGCCTTAGTAAAACAATCATAACTTGAGTTGTGGGTGTCTGATGTAGACAAACTTTCGACTGTTAGAAAGCTAATTAAATTATCTACAACTTTTAAAAAATAGTATTTTTCCCAAAACGCAACAAATAAGGGTCAAATTCGTGTCCCAAGTTGCAGGACCCCAGAACTATGAAAATTACACTACTACAAAAAAGACTTTTTAGGACTTGCCGGGAGCGAGCCCTCTATTTTAGAGCCTTAAAAGGTGAGGTTTTTTAGGACTCGCAATGCGAGCTTTAAAAGAACGTTTTTAAGGCTCACATTGCGAGTCCTAAAAAATTTTATTTTTGATTTTTTAAAAAATTAATTGGTAGCCAAAGCTCTCGCCAGAGCTCTGACAATGACGGCGGTGGCACCACCCCACTATGGTGGTTCGATCCGATCCTTTAATGGGTTTTGATTCCCAAATCACAAGGAATGTAGTGGTGGTGGTCCTTTGGCTCAGGGTGGCTCGAGGTGGTCGGAAAATGCCCAAAATGTTTTGGAAACCCACATAGTCGCCGAACTTTGGAGGCTCCATCGTGAGGGCTAGGGGCGCGTGTGGTTAGGGACTCGCGGGGCTAGGGGTTTTGGGGGTCGGGGAAGACACCTGGGCGGTGCGTGTAGGCGGGGGGTGGCCGGAGAGCCGCCATTTGTGGCTGGCAGCAAGTTGCAAGAGTGAGAAAGAGAGAGAGAGAAGGAATCCAAGGAAGAGAGAGAGAGAGAATGGGCTGAGTGTTTTTTTTCTTTTCTGATTTAATATATGATAAAAATTTTGTTTAAAAAAATTATTCAAACTTTTAGGACACACATAAGTTTTTAGGCTCGCACTGCATGCCCTAAAAGAAATTCATTAAGGACTCTCAATGAGTCTCCTAAATAGTCCAAGAACTTTTGTTAAAAATAATTCAAACTTTTAGGACACACATCAGTTTTTAGGACTTGCACCACGTGTCCTAAAAGATATTCTTTAAGGACTTTCAATGAGTATCCTAAAAAGTCCAAGAGTTGTTTTTAGGGCTCACATCTAGGTGAGTGCCCTTAAAAAGTGCCCTAAAAACATGCTTTAGTATTGAATCCATGACATCAGCCAGAATTAAGGTTAGATGGTAGTGAATCGAAGCATGAAAGTATCATTATTGTTGGCCTGATTCTGATTTTGTATATATATATATATTTCACTTTTAACGTGAGTTTTCTAGGGTTATTGTTTAGTCTTTCCATTTATTATTATTATTATTGGTTTTGAAAATCTTGGGGGTTTTTATATTAGGGCTTATGCTGACTTGTGCTTTGTTGTTTGGGGTAGAATAAATGTGGAGAAAAGAAGGAAGAGAGAAGAGGACAACCTTCTTTGTAGGGGTCATATCCTTAAAGCCCTATCCGATAGGCTATATGACCTCTATAACAATACCAAATCCGCGAAGGAGATTTGGGATGCCTTGGAGAGTAAGTACAAGGCTGAGGAAGAAGGTACAAGAAAGTTCTTCATTTCTCAATATTTTGAATTTTCTTTCATTGATGGGAAAACTCTTTTACCTCAAATTCATGAGTTACAAGTGATTGTGAACAAGTTGAAAGTTCTCAAGATTGAGCTTCCCGAGTCCTTCCAAGTTGGTGCAATAGTGGCAAAATTGCCACCAACTTTGAGGAGTTATAGGAAAATAATCCTCCATAAGAATGAGGATTACACTTTGGAAGAGATCCAAAAACACATTAGAATTGAAGAGAGAATAAGAGACAAGGGTGTGAATGATTCTAAAGATGAGACTTCCAAGGCCAATGCGATTTCACACAAGCATTCCAAGGGCAACAACAACAACAAAAAAGGTAGTGGGAACCCTTTAGGTCCAAAGAAAGATCATGGACAATTCAAAGACGTGAGAGGTCATTGTTTTGTTTGTGGAAAACCTGGGCACTATGCTAGAGTATGTAGGTACCGAAAGGACCCACATGAGAATGAGGTAAATGCTATAGAAAAGGAAGAGGAGATCCTAGCATGATTACCATGTTTATGTGCCTTGTTTGGAAAATTATTATTTTGTAATAAACCTTGTACTCTTGAAAGCTATCAATAAAATTAAAGTATTATTCTATGATAATTCTTTATTTTGCTATGAGACATTTGTGTGAGACATTAAGAAAGTTTCAAAATGAACTTGTTAAAATAATAGGTAAGTGTGTAGACCTATTATTTCATAATGTGATTATTTTTTTGAGAAATTCTCACATTACACTTGTGTTCACATTTTATTTTGTGTAATATATAAAAGAAAGCAACCAAGTGAAAGTTATTTTCAAATAAGTGTGCCTTGCTTTAGCAAGTAAATAAATCAAGATAAATATCGAGGTTTTATCTTGAGAGTTTGTCATGTGGCATAGAGGACTCATGATGAACTTTGAGAATCATAGGTCTAGATTTATCTTGGAGGATAAATGACTTAATAAAAATGAAGAGATTTCTATTTTAAAGTGTTATTTTATTATCACTATGTGAGAAATATGGGGGTGATGTTCCAAAGTTAATCAATTTATTTTGTTGTTAATCAATTGATTAATTTGGTCATCCTATCAAACAGATGATTTGGAATTCCACATTCTAAATCACATTGGCTATATGTGTATAGAACGGACAAATCTAGACATGTTTGGTGTCTAAAGTCAATGTTTGTAATATTTTGATTCAAGAAGGAATCAATTTAAAACATAATGGAGAATTTTAGAAACAAAGAGATTTCTAGAATTAATATTCAAATGTTTATCTTGGATATTAAACTATAAAATAGTGGGGTGTTGACTATGGTCAAAATCACTATTTTAAAGGGGTAACTATTTTAATCAAACTATGGCTAGCAACAAAGTTCGAATAAAATAATGAGAGTGTCTAAGTATGCATACATGAGAAAATAAATTATTCAAATGGAATCATTTCTACATTTCAAGGGGTGGGACTTAGACTCTCTAAAGAGATTCATGGTTGATGGTAACCTATCTTAATACTAGTCACCAAACTAGTATTAGGTTCAATAGGTAATAACAAGTCAATCAAGTGAATAGTAGTAGTACTCAAATTTTGTTCCATCTGAGATATGAGTACTAGTGTGTTACCAAAATGAGGGTTAAAACCAAAAGGTTTTTTTAATAGAACTCAGTCTTGAAAAGACAAGTATTTTAGGGTAACAAAATATTGTAAGATTTCTACCTATATAGACCTAGGGGTGGTACCGCCCCTCATGAGAATTGGGAGTCATTCTCAAGAAAAGTCTATGAATGGAATGTGCACATGGGCATTAACGGTGCAAAAGCAAGACATTGAGGTTTCAAGTGAACATAGCAAAGGTGTGTGTGTTATCATCGGTTTGTTATCAAGGGATAGTGGTTCAACGCTTTGGCAACCAAAATTTCAACAAACTTTGTGATAATTACACTAAGGTAAAATTCAAGTCGAAAGACATTTTACTTTATGCACCAATTCAATGGTTTCTTGTAAAGAACGCCCTAGACTAGTACTTACAAAACATTCGTACAACATAGCTTATAAGAGAATACCGTCCATTACTAAAGTCTCAGGGGACTTATTTAAAATCATGCAAGTTGGCGCCATAAGTTTAAAATAAAACATAGGTTTTTATGCAAAGTTCAAGAAAACCAAATAATTTAAATAACAGAGTCCCACTGATAATTTTAAGAAAAAGTCTCTTAAAAACAAAACATAATAAAAATGGCGTTCTACGTTGATCGTTTTATCGTCCATAGGATTGCCCCACGCCATACACCCCATGATGAAGAACTCCCCACGTCACCACGCGTGCCATAGAGAAAACCTATTTGCTACCTGGAAGGAAAGTAAGGGGGTGAGCTAAAAGCCCAGTAAGGAAGTACAAGCAAGTAAGCAAGTAAGAAAAACAACAAACAACCAAACACTAACATTCATCTAAAACATCATGGTCTATCATAACATAATCGTAACATTTCATCTTATCATAACATAAATGTGACATATCAACATATCATAGCATAAATGTGACATATCAACATATCATAACATAAATGTGACATATCATCATATCATAACATAAACGTGACATATCAACATATCATAACATACATGTGACATATCATCATATCACAACATACAGCATACATGATGAGCATGGAACGCTAGTTGTCCATGTCACCCTATGAGGTAAACAGGAGATCACTGGTCCTTGAATAACCTCGGCGCGTCCGCCCTAGGAGTCACGTCTCAATGTCCTTAGTAACTCGGTCGATGTATCTGACATCGAAATCTGTTTGATGTATCTAACATCGTATTCTGTTTGATGTATCTAACATCCATACACATTTCACATTCAATCATATCATCACATTAAGGCATTCATAATTGCATAACAGCTCATTCATATAACAGCCTTACCATTCATAGCATAGAAACATAAAATCTATCTAACTTCCTTACCTCAGGTCCAAGCTAAGAATTTCACAATCTTTTCAACGAGCCTATATCATAATCAAAATAACATTTCTTAGGTTCATAAAATTACTATTTTGCCCTTCCATACCACTCATGTGTGCATGGGCCATGCACTCATGATAACAGTTACACTAAAACATGCAATTATTGCCAAAAAGAATAATGCTCGTTCTACCCATTTTACTAACATGTTTGCTTTATAAAAATTACATAGTTGAATAATATTCATGATTTTGGACGTAAAAGTTGATTTGCATGTAACATGCATACGTGGGAACGTTGCGTAATAAATACGTTTTCAAAAACGATAACTCTACATTTCTTGCTTCTATTGTTTGAAAATCAATGGCCATTTTACATGCTTTCTTTAAAATTTCTAAGTTGATTAAATTTCTCAAAACTTTATTTTATTTTAGCTCAAAATAAAATATGTGACATTTTCATTAAATAAATATTAATTTACCAAGAATTAACCAACAAGCTTGGGTTTAATTAAAATACCTATTTTAACATGTTTTCTTTAGAAAAATATATTTTATTATTGTGTTACAAAAATGATGTGAAAAAATATATTTTAAGTGTGGAAAAATTATATTTTGATTTAATTTATTTAAGACTTAGTTTTTAAGTAGTAAAAACCCATATGTGACAATTTAATAACAATTGTTAACTTTTTAAAACAAACTTTCAGCCACTATTTATTTTATTCAAAAATCACAAATAAATAGAGTCTAAATATTTTTCTCAATCAAAATAAAGAAAATCATTATTTATCAAAATATGCATTCATACCATTAAAATATCAATTTTCAATATTACCATAACTTAGGAAAAATAATTTATTCCAAAAATTAATCAAATTCATTTTTAGTGAAACTTTCTTCACATTTTATTACAAAATTCCAGCAACCATTTTTTTATCATTAAAATCACCATATTCAATTTTATAGACTCATTTTTTCTCAAAATTCAATAAAAATTCTGTAGGAAATTAATTGGGTAAAATATCATAACATGAAACTTAAAATCCTCTTTTAATTTCATAAAAATTTACACATACATTAAGAACATTGTTTATGCATGAAATCTCATCTTTTATCAACTTTTACCCAATTATTTTGAAAAAAAACAGCAAGCTTAATTCTTTGTAAAACTCAACTTTTGTCTCAAAAATTTACATAAAATCATTCATGCCTAAGATCTCATTATGCTCTTATAATATGCATGATTCCACTAACATAATCACATGAATCCTTTTAAAATCATTTGTTGCAATTCCATGAAAGCCAACAAAACCTTTTCAATAAAATAGCATATAGTAAATTTATACCATATTCACATATGCCTTATTTTAACCTAGCATATTTCTATCATTATTTTCATGCATCTCACAATTTAATCATTCAAAACAATACATGCATCTAACAACATTTCATGATCAAAAATATCAAGATTACCACTTGTTCTCTTACCCATATATCAAAGGTCCTAAAACATGGATCAAATATTTTGTAAATCACACAACAAATCAAGAACACCCTTGGGTGTACCTAGGCCGAAATCACCTTACATGTGCTCATAGATTATTACAATTTTTCATGCATAGCAAAATCAACATCACAACCCTTAAACACAAGTCATACTCTCACAAAATCCAAATCCTATACATCATTCCTACCCAAAAATCAACCATTAACACCATTAGCAAAACCTCAAATACAACCACCAAAAACAATATAAGGCTAAGGAAAAGACCATTACCTCTCTTGATTGTAGAATCAAGAACACAAAAGATCAATACCACAAACTCCACACCCTTGTTCAAGCCTAGGGTTTTATGGGAAAGCCACCATGAGGAGAAAGAAGAATCCAAACACACACAAAACATAACACAATCAATATCATATTATCAAATAAAGAGATTAAACAAAGAGAAAATAAGAAGACATACTCTAGGGGGTTCCTCTTCACTTTCTTCTTCCTTCTTCCTTTCTTTCTTTCTTCCTCTCTCTCTCTCTCTCTCTCTACACGCCTCTCTCTCTCTCTCTCTCTCTCTCTCTCTCTCTAGGTCACGGCAGCCACACACACACACAAGAGCAATGGCTCTTCTCTCCTTTCTTAGTCCCTTTATCACAAATCCTCTCATAAAGTCTCCCAAACAAAATTAAGGTAAGTTTCCATTTCTCTTTTATTTTCCTTAATTTTTCTTTATTTCAAAAAGATACAAGGAATAAAACATGATCAAGCCTATCCCCAAATGATTATAGTCTTCAATTTTTTGATCCTTTTTACCATTTTAATGATATATTGCATTCCCACTAGGTCACACGCCCATTCCTCCTTTCCCTTTTCTTTTATTCTTTTTTTTTTTTAAATAAATAACTCCATTAAATCTAAAATAAGGAAACCTAAAATGTGTAGAAAATCTACACATGTGCACCATGCTTCCATGCACTAGCACACACTAAATTACTAGGGTGCATTACTATCTATCATGCACCTTAGTGCATTCCACCATAGCTCACATAAATACCTCATTTGTCACACTTAAATAAAATGTAACACTAATAGTAAGATAACATGTTACACATTTAATCACTTATTAAATTAATTAACCAAAACATTTCTAACAATTAAATAAAATAACAAACAATCAAATAAAACAAATAAACAATTAAATAAAATAACAACACTTAAATAAAACAATTCATCACACTTAACATTTAAATCAAATAAAGCACAAAATTTAAATAATCTAAAAAAAAAATTTGGTGCACTACATTTCTATAGAGAGTGATTATTTAATCAAGTGGGGGAATATTATATTTTAATATAATGTTTGATTGATTAAATAAGTGTTACAAAAGTGATTATTTAATCTAGTGGGGGAATGTTATATTATTTCATATAATATAATATTAGATTAAATAATGTGACAAAATGTGATGTGTCACACAAATGTGATTTGTCACACCTTGTAACATATTATTGAGAGTCACAAAATTGGACACATGTGTGTGCCCAAATGTGACATATTTTGGAGTTACAAAGTCAGTTACAAATTTGTAACTCCCAAATATTACCCAATAATGTGTATATTATATGTTACACATTTGAGATTGGATTTCATAAAGCCATAATGAAATATGGCTGTTGGAGACATGTTTTTAACTCCCAATAGGTGTTTGGAGGTTACAAAATCATGTGGGAAAGGATTTGGGACGTTTTGGAACGATTTGGAAAAATGATATTTTTTGGCTGGAAAAAGGTTGTGGCCGCAGCCACTGTCTTTCCCTGGCCGTGGCCTGGGGGACAGAGAGCAGTGGCTGCGACCACTGATGTCCCTGGCCGCGGCCACAGGTGCATTTCAGGCAAATTTTTAAGTTTTTTCCAAATGTGTTGAACGGTTCTAAAAACCCAAATAACTCTCAAATCTCAATTTTAATTTCATATTAATCCAATTAAACATTGGTAACAACCATGGGGGTTGATGGAATTTGAAATCCAAAGGGTATCTCAAACTCTATAAATAGGAGCCTAATGCTCACTTGTATGATACACCATTTTCCATCCACAAAGCACTTGGCTGGAAAATACACCAAAAGGCTTGATAATTCCAGAGAGCTATTTCCTAGAGAGATCCCTTAGTGCTTAGAGAATAGGGGGAAATAAGCTTTTAGACAAAGGTCTTGAACCTTGTTCAAGTTGGTGATCCCCACTACTCAACACTTTGGTTGTGTGAGAGTTTGTTTGTGATTTTCATTCTTTTGTTCCTCTTGTTCTTCTTATTTACTTGTATTATTATAGTATTGAGTTTGTAATCTTCTTCTTCTACATCTTTCTATTTACTTGTATTTTGAGCAATTAAGTTGTAATATTTATTTAATTAATTATCTTGTCCATTGTATGTTTACATAGAGTTGTATTTTGGTTTTTCCATATTTCCATTGAGCAATAACATATATTCTCTAACACTAGGTTTTTCGCCAAGGCTTGGGACCATTCCATTATCTTTGTTCGGAATTAAATGTTAGAAAAATGCACCCTTGTGTGGCTATGTTGGGACTGAGACTCCCTGTATTTGTATACATATGTTGTATAACTATCATAATGCCCTGTGAGCATGATATGAATGGCCTAAGAGAGCCGGAGGTTGATAATTTTCACACAGGATGCGGCTTGGCCACTATGAGTTGGGTCAGCTAGATAGACACTAGACTCGACCTAAGCGAGCCAGAGTCAGTGGGTTAAACAGATGGTGTGGCCTAAGGCCGTCGATCCTGAGTATTGTGTATTGATTGAGATAAATTGTTGAATATACATGTTTATTGTTGTTAGCTTGATGCTATAGCTTGTTAAATATCTGGTTAACTGTCTTGTGAATTAATTGATTATGTTGTTGTTATGGCTTTCTTACTGGGCCTTGGCTCACAGGTGCTACAGGGTGCAAGTAAAGGCAAGGGAAAGATGGATCAACCATGAGTTGGAGAGCTCTGGGGGCGAGGTGTACATTGTTAGCTGCTCATCCACCACGGTCGAGGGAAAGTATAGGGAAAGAAGCCTAAAACTTGTATTTTGCCATTAGAGTGGCCACTAATTGTATATAATTTTTGAGAGTTTGTAAATTGTCTTTTTAACCTTGTTTTTGGGATCCCATGTACCAAACATATATTTTAATGAAAATTAACTGTTTATGATCAAAATCTTTTAACCCTAATCTGATTATGACTTTAGGATCACATTTTTTATTCAAATGACATGATTAGTAAGTCTTGCACGATTTCAAATACACAATGTAATGGTCTTGCTTATCCAGGGTGTTACAGTAAAGGACTCTGAAATTGCGTTTTTTAATATTACCAACTAAATTTAACAAACAATTTAATTAATGCTAAATAGTTTAATAATTGTTTGAATAGACAAATATTCTAATGTATCAAGACATATTGCTGGTGAATCATAATATGCGAACACAAAGTAAATAAACTAAAAGTAACGTGACACAAGAAGTTTTTTACGTGGTTTGGAAAACCTAGTCCACGTAGCCACGACCATAGATAAATCATTTAGTAAAGTCTCAAGAATACAATAAGAAATTGACTAATACAAGTTTAGACCCCCTTTAAATCCTTGTCACAACCTTGAAGTACTCCACTTTAATAATCTGATTTTGATAAACACCAAGAACACGAAATCCCTTCTGAACTTGATGAGTGCTCGCTTCCTGCCAAAGTGAGTCTTATGGAAATCTTCTCCCGAAGATTGTGTGTCATGTTCACAAACTTTATGACCTGTTTAAGAATAAACAACACAAAGCAAAACAAACAAACAAAGAGATAGTTGAACAAAGACTACTCTTTACATAAAAAAAGATCTCTTCAAAGCATGAAACGTTAGAAGGGTGAAGAAATGATAGTGGTTGTTGCTTAGGTCTGGTATTTATAGAGTTTAGAAACCCCTAAGCCAACCAATATCATTAATGGCCTAAATCAGACCAAATTGGTAAGTTACTCAAAATAAATTCTCATTTCATTTACCACGGGAACTTCCAGATGTGACAGACAACCATTCTGCATCATCAGGAAATGGACGAACCTGGTCTTAAAACCCAACCAAGTTCATTTGAAATTTCATTCCTTTAGGCACAAACTTCATTCAATTTCCTTATTTTAGACAGAAAAAATCAAGGAAAAATATAGAGAGAATAATTCTTTAATACACATACTCATTATAGACAATGTTACCATAAATATTTAAGGAAACTTGACTATATATAAAATTCATTTAGTAAAGAATTGATTCTTACCAAAATGAGACACAATCACACTTAAATACCAAATATATATTTTTGAAAAATACCAATTAAATAATAAAATATATTTATTAAAAAGGTTAGCCAATAATAGGATTTTACAATCTGCCCATTTGGCAACTTTTTAGACAATATATATTTTTAGCAATATAAGCTCAAAAACCTACAGCAAACACTTTGTTAGAAAAAAAAAAAGTTCCTAAGAACTCCCCCCCTGCAAACAAGCATACCAACAAAAAAAATAATTGTTAACTTTTTGAAAATAAATTTAACAAGACATAACACACAACTCCCCCTGAAAATAGGGTCCAGAGTTTTACACAAAAACATAAAAATGCAATCCAACTACTCCCCATTTTTGTCTATCAAGGAGCCAAAGTAACAATAAGTAACAACAAAAAACAAGGAACATGTTCTTTTGGACAAACAAGATAAAAATAGTAATGAAAATTAAAAATAGAAACTAAACACCCTTGGCTAAGGCTATCCGTTGAGGAAGGATTGCTTGTTGAGTGGCCTCCAATGTTCCAAGTTGATCTTTTACCATTGCAAGATCAGTCTTCACAGCAAGCATTTCTGATGTCTCAGGACCAACACCAGATGAAACAGCAGTAGTGGCATGGAAACAGAGGGAATCACCACAGACTTGGACTTCTTCGATACTTGATCTTTCCCTTCAAATGTCTTGAATGTGGGACCAGGAGGAGGAATCTCAACTGACTCATTTGGCATCAGGACATCTTTCTGAGATGACAGAATCTTAAAGATGAGTTGTGGAAACAATAGGTTGAAACCCTTCTTTTTTGCCTTCCTTAGAGAAACAATTTGGTCCATAATTAAGGAAGGAAGATCTATCTGTGCACCATAACCAATCTTGAATAGAAAGAATGCCAATTCTTGAGACACGACAACTGGATTAGAGGAAGGCATCCAGTTGGACAGTGCAAACCGCATAAGCACAGCATAGGTGTGTGTAAGATTAGTAATGGAGAGTGATGTGCTTTTGGATTCCATGATACATTTTTTCCTATAAGCTCCAAAAGGACTAGGTCCTTATTAAATTCAAGGGTATCAGAATGACACCAATGGGAAAATTTAAGGCAGTAGCAATATTTAACTATAAAAGAAAACCAATGACCCCGAACATACAATTTTCCATACATAAAGGAATTATGATTAAGAAAATCATCAGTAATGTTAGCATAAAATTCCTTGACAACCCAATCAACATACCCAAAATAGGCCTGTAAAGAATCTAACCACTCTCTTTCTTTCAAAATACCAATCAACCCAAACACACTATGAGCAACAAGATCAAAATTCTTTTCACAAATAACCTTACAGTTAGCATAATAAACCATATCCCTACATGATCATTATAGCAAAAATGATGAGAATGAGGAACAAAAGATGAACCCGAATCAATGTTTTTGGTTAGAACCTTGTGAGCAATTGGACTAGGAAAGGTCATGGGATTCTTTCCCTTTGAATCGGAAGGTAGTAATTCAGAGGGCTCAAACGGAGTATCTGATGAATCAGAACCATCTTCTGATTCAACAACTCTTTCTTCAGAGGCAATCAGATCTTCAAGTTCTGGGGTAGTTTCTAACCTTTTGGTGTGTTCAGAACTTGAGGGGTCAGAAGGATTGGCTGCTTCGCTCGATGGGTCTTCAGACGAATCAGCCTCAAAGGAAGAATTGCAGGTTGAGTGATTTTGAGTTTCTTCGCTAGAGGAGAATTCTTTGGAGAAGATGTCTTGCCTTTTTTTCCTCCGTTCTTCATGGCTACCGTTGAACTAGAGGTAGTTTCTTTAGAGCAAGTCCAGTAAGCAGGTGACATACCAGAAACAGGTTGTGCAGCAACAAGAGTTCCTTTTGATGTGGCCCCGACTTTTGAGGGTTTAGGATTTGGAGCAGGTGGCTCGGTTGTTGAAGGAAGGGTCTCGGTAGGCACCACCTCTTCAGATGGTGGTGCAGACAGAGCCATCAGAGCAGGAGACAGGGATGGAAGCACTAACGGAGAGGTTATGGACACAGGGAAGGTCTTTTTGCGAGCCCTAGTCTTGCAAGAGGACTTCAAAGAATATCTCAAAGCCGCCAGAGGCAAAGGTGATGGAGTAGAACCACTCGCAGTAGCTGAAGGTTAGGGAGCTCCGGTGGTCTTACTTCGAGCTAAGGGTTCCTACACACTTAGAAGAGTAAAGAGATGATAATGGTTGCTGCTTAGGTCTGGTATTTATAGAGTTTAGAAACTCCTAAGCTAGCCAATCTCGTTGATGGCCTAATTCAGACCAAATTGGGAAGTCACTCAAAATAACTTCTCATTTCATTCATTGCAGGAATTTCCAGATGTGACAAACAATCATTCTGTAGCATCAGGAAATGGACGAACCTGATCTTAAAACCCAACCAGGTTCATTTCAAAATTTCTTTCCTTTGGGCACAAGCTTCATTCAATTTCCTTATTTTAGACAGAAAAAATCAAGGGAAAATATGTAGAGAATAATTTTGTAATACACATACTCATTATAGACAAGGTTACCATAAATATTTAAGGAAACTTGACTATATATAAAATGCATTTAGTAAATAATTGATTCAAACCAAAATGAGACACAATCACAATTAAATACCCAATATATAATTTCAAAAAATACCAATTAAATAATAAAATATATTTATTAAAATGGTTAGCCAATAATAGGATTTTACAGACTCACATCTCGTAACTTCTTTTTTATTTATATTATATAATATTGGCCCCAAATCTAGAAGTGTGTTTTCCATTGCAGCTTAATCATTTTGTAAATTTTCTCACATTCTTTTATTTAGTTTTCAAATTGGGTTGTTGTGTATTAGCTTGTGAGTTCCTCCTATACGACAAATGAATATATTAATTTAGAAAGAAAAAAAATGGTAGAAAAGTCAGCAGCATATGTGGGTTAGGTGGAGCATAAACATTGGCCCAAAAGAAAACCGAATATATTTTCTATTTTTTTTTTCATTTATTTGATTAATAATGTTTTAAATTCATTTAATCTTTAAATGCTCTTTCTAAAATATGCTTATTGTCTTTAATTTTAGTTTATGTATGTGTTTAGGGTTTGTATCAATTTGAAATTCCCAATTTCAAATTGAAGTATCTTGTTTTCTAATATTGAGTGGGTAAGTATTTTTTTTTTAGTTTGTTTATGTTAAATTAATTCTTTTGTAAATTTTTGAGTTTCAATTATTAAAAATCCAAAAATTACAAAAATTATATATAATAGATAGTTATATATGAAACCTACATTCTTTAAATCTATATTTTTATAATAGATAGTAATTGTTGATTGAAGATATTTCTTTGTTTTTTTTCAACTAATTAAAAAAATTATTGTTGTATTATGAGTTATATATATATTTTGGGTTAGAACATCTAACATTTTTTTTTCTAATGTTGATATTAATGTTTAGGTTAATATTTTGATTGGTATTAAAACATTGGATTGATAGCTAATTGCAAGAGGTATGTTGTATTTGATTTTTTTAATTTTCAATCTTTTACAATTTTGAATAGAAATTGTATAGCTTTAGTGGAGTTTGAATATTTTAGATATTCATCCGTAGTGAAGTAGGTTATGTGAATTTTGGTGCTGCGATGATAACAGAAGGTTGAAAACTTGCATGTCTTAGTGAAGTAGGTAATGAGAATTGTGCGTGCTGCGATGATACATGGATGAAAACCTGAGTGTTATTTGATTTATTTGACTTGTTGGTGTTGATTGTGACAGATGGCTAGGCTAGTAAATTAGGGGATATGTTGTCTGATTGTCTATAGATTTTTGTATACTTATTTTGTTTTGTATGTCTATTTTATTTTCTTAATTTTTATTTTTTATTAAAGCAAATATGCACAATATGGAAAAGGCACGGATGTCAGCTGATAGATTGTCAATTGAATATATAAAAGGGGTCGATGAGTTTCTTAATTTTAGTTTGGATCATGCCAAAGATCCAAACTATATTTGTTGTCCTTGTAGTAAGTGTGGAAATATGAAAAAGATGGTCGCCACAATGATAAAAGAACACTTATATTTCCACAGGACAGACAAAAGTTATAAAATATGGTATTGACATGGTTAAGAGCTTCATTTTACTCCAGACCCTCCTAGGATGAATGAAGTATGAAATTATAGACAATTTGATCATAGGGATAATTTAGATGAAATGATTGATGATGCATATCATGAATGAGAAGTAGATCCCATTAAGTTCAAAAATCTTCTTAATGTCGTTGAAAAGCCGATTTACCCTGGTTGCACTAAATTTACAAAATGTCGCTGAAAAGCCGATTTACCCTGGTTGCACTAAATTTACAAACTTGTCATCCCTTCTTAGATTGTACAATATGAAAGCCAAACATGGATGGAGTGATAAAAGTTTCACGAAATTGTTAGTTTTTTTAAAAGATTTATTGCTTGAAGAAAACGAGATGCCTTTGTCCTAATGATTGCCTATTATATCAGAATAGCGTTGTAGATGCGAATTCGTGTCCTACTTGTGGTGTGTCCAGATGGCAAAAGAAAAGGAATTCAGAGGAAGTTAAGGAATGAGTACCATCAAAAGTTTTGTGGTATAGTCCCCCAATTCCTTGTTTGATTTGGTTTTATCAAAATGTTGATCATGCTAAGAATTTGACTTGGCATGCGAATGAGAGAATAAAGGACGGTAGACTTAGACATCCTACTGACTCACCAGCATGGAAGACAGTGGATTTAATGGCCTTCATTTGCCAATGAACCTCGAAATATTTGTCTAGCTCTTTCTACAGACGTAATTATTCCTCATACTTCTCTCAGTAGTAAGTATAGTTGTTGGACTGTTATGCTAGTCATATATAATTTACCGCCATGGCTATGTATGAAGAGGAAATTCACCTTATTGACCTTGCTGATACCAGGACCTAAACAACCTGGTAACGATATTGACGTCTACTTAGCTCCCCTAATTGATTACTTGCAACATTTATGGAATGAAAGGGTTAGGGATTATGATGCATACCGAAAAGAAGAGTTTACCATTCGAGTGGTGCCGTTATGGACAATCAACGACTTCCCCGTTTATGGAAATTTATCCAGTTACAGTATGAAAGGATACAAAGCTTGTCCTATTTGTGAGGAGAAGACTTTTTCTCAATATTTGAAACATTCCCGCATGGTGTGCTATATGGGACATAGAAAATTCTTGCCCCGGAGACATTATTTTAGAACTTGGAAAAATGCATTCAATGGTGATAAAGAGTTTGGTTTGGCTCCAGTTCCTTTGACTGGGAATCAAGTACTTAATAAAGTATCTTCAATTCAATTTAAGGTATGAAAGCCTATTGTTTGTCCAATTAAGAAGAGGAAGGGTTGTGGAAAGGGTGTTGGCAAGGATAAGGCTGAAGTTAGTATGACTAGTCCAGAATACTTGCATGGTGTGACAAGCGTGGGTGATCAATCTACATTAGATAAAAGTAATGGTGGTTATGGTGGGAAAGGTGGTGTTGTATGCTCAATAAGTCAAGGTGAAGGTTCAAATTATAAATAATTAATTTGATAAATGATTTAAATAATTATTTAACTAATTAAATCAATAGAAAATAATATAGTCCTTGATTTTACGTCCAACAGGCTTATAATCAAATGAGAAATTTCACGAGCCTAAAGCCCATGATAATTTTGACCTAGGGTTGTTAATTGGATATTATTTTATTGATTTTTTAATTAAATAAATGACCTAAAAGAGTATAAAAGGAATGTTAGGTGAAAGTTGAAATCAGATGACAGACACTGGTTTTGCTGATAGGTTTTTTATTCTCTCTAAACATAAGTCATTTTCTAAGCCTTATTGTTCTTTTCTCTTCTTTTCTCTGTATCTATCTTATGTGTTGAGAATTACCTACTCTAGTCTAGATGATTCCAAGGATACTTTGGAAGACTGTGAAGAAAATTGAAGATCGGTTCAGTTTCTTGGTAATACTCTGCGACAAAAAGGATACAAGGGTTAGAGTAACATTCTTATCATTATTTCTCTTTGAATTCAATTTTAGAAACATGTTCTAGGTTATCTTATATTAATTTGTTTAATATTAGATCTACATGAAAATAAATAAAGATCTTGTATAAGTTTTCCCAACAGTAACCTTTATCCATTAGATCACCCAATTACTTTTTCAATTCAGCTAACTCTGTAGGTGGCATGCGATAAAATGCAATAGACACTGGTTGAGTCTTGGGAATCAAATCAGTGCAAAACTTGATCTCTCTATCAGGTGGTAATCCTGGAAAATCCTCAGGAAGCACATATAGAAAGCCACTAACCATTGACATCCTAGGAAACTTGTCTAGAGGCCTAGACTCATCCTCAATTGCAAACAGACTCCCATAACACTCTAGTTTCTTTTCCCACCTAAACATGCCTTTAGGATAGGATTCTGCCTTACTGCATTCATGTTGGCTCGATATACAATGAAATCTCCACTTGGAGTTAATAGAGTTGATAATTCTACAAAATAGAGTTATTTTACCACATTTTATATGCTAATTGTTGCTTAGTCCTTGAGTTTTTAATTAATATGTTAAGTTTTTAAGTAATTTTAAATTTATTGGGTTTATTTTGATTTTATATTTTTTTGTGTGTTTTTATAGTAATTTTTTTGTAAAATGTTGTAGTTAATTATTTGAATTATTGTTGTATAATTTAATGTAAAAAAATGTTGTATTATTGAACTTAAATGTTAAATATAAATTAAGTTATAATTAATATTTTCAATGAATTAACTTGATTTATTTTATAGTTGAAAATATTTTATATTTATTTTGTAGGGAATTTATTGTATTTTTGAGCTTGAAAAACAAGAACGGAAAGAAAGCTAAAAAGAATAAAGAAATAAAAAGTTGACAATTTTGAAAATTAAAAAGCTCCTTCAGCAGCCCAGGTCTCCAGCCAGTTGGGCCCGCGCCTCCCTGTGCCACCGAAGCCCACGTTGTTGCCTGGCCTAATCCGCCCCTGGGCCGCACCTGCCCATGCCCACGCTCAGCAGCCCAGCGCCTCATCTCCAGCTGCACCCAAAAGTTGCCCACGCCTGCCTCTCCAAGCTCACCCAGCCGGCCCACCACTTCTCCAGCCGAACTCACCCAGCAGCCCACCCGAAGCTCCAGGCCCACCTCACGCCTCAGCCAGGACCACACACCTGCAACCCCAACTGCCTGTTCCAGCCACCACCAGCCCCCTTTGTAATTTTTGTTGAACCCAACAAAAGCATCCTTGTCCCCTTATCCCACAATGCCCAAATTGCCACATTTTTACTCAACTTTTCTACACATTTTCACCACAAAAATCATAATCACCCCTACAATTTACCCCTACTTGCCATATTATTATTTATTTAATTAATTTACTCATTTTAATTAATTTAAATTGATTATTTTAATACTCTCATTTAGGCTATAAATAGGGAATTTTCAAGACCATTTGGGGATGCTTATTTGAGGAGGTTTTACACTTCGATTTCTACACTTTCAAGACCCTCCATTCTCTTCATCTTTTTCTTCTTTTTGGTCATTTTCCTATGAGTTTTTAGAGGAAAAATTTGGCGGTTCCTCCTCCAATTTTTCCTATTTATGTTTCTAATTTCTATTCTAGTTATGAGTTTCTAATGTTTTTAAGATTATTAAGGTGATGATGAAACAATATGTAACTAGATAGTATTTATGTTGTGTGTTGATTTCCCATTTTGTGCAATAAAGTTTGTGGATTTTCTTCTTCAAATATTTTCATTCATCTTAAATATCTTGTATTTTTTATTGTTAGAACATATTTACACTTTGTTCTTCATTAGTGCAAAATCATAATATTCTTTGATTAAGGTGCGCCATTAAATTGTGCACATCAAATGCTTAGAACAAAAATATTATGTTTTGTCTTATAAATAATATTTATTGATTTATTTGTTATTTCATTAGATATATTTACATTAAATACTTTAAAATTATAATTTTAAAAGTGAAGATAAATCCTACAATTCTATAATAATTTGTGCTTAAATAGAATATCTAATTTGAATAAGTGATAGTGATTAATTTCTACTATTAATGAAACTTGGGAATCAATGTACTTATAAATATTATTGAACTTATATTTTTTGGATTCTAATACCTTAATAATCTTATTTTACCATCTTGATTTCTACTATTAATTTATAATTATATATTGTCTTTAATTTCTTTATTATTGTCTCTTATTTGATTTTCTTTTCACAAATTCTCATTAATCTTTGGAGCTAGGTTAGAATTTATTAATTTTGGTTTAAAATAGTTTTCTTTTTTATTTTAGACAACTCCTTTGGGTTCGATCTCGTGCTTACATGAACAATATATTTCATATACGATTCGTGTGCTTGCAAGTTATAAATTTTTAAAACATACCTGTTTTGGGTCCATCAAGTTTTTGGCACCGTTGCCGAGGAGTTGCAAGAAAAGAAACGAAATTTATCTCAAGGTTAGTGAATTCTTCTACTAGTTATTTTAATTTTTGCACTTAAAAAAACTATATACGAAAATATAAAAAAAATATATTTAAAACTATAAAAACTTAAAAAAAAAGATAAAAAGAAAATTTGGGACAGTTCTACCACCCATAAAAAAAACTTACTTATATATTTATATTTATTGTCTTTTTTAGTTGATGGCACTTGTGCCTCCTGTCTAATCTTTTTAATTTTTTTAGTTGACGGCACTTGTGCCTCCTATCTATCTTTTTAATTTGTATAGTTGACGACACTTGTGCCTCCTATCTATCTTTTTAATTTTTATAGTTGGTGGCTCTTGTGCCTCCTAATTTTGTTGTAATTTTATTTCTTTTATATCATTGTTAGTTGATGGCACTTGTTCCTCCTAGCTTTTGTGTTATTATTATTTTTATTATTATATTTATTTTGAGATAGTTGATGACATTTGTGCCTCCTAACCTTTTATTTCATTATATTGTTATTAGTTGATGGCACTTGTGCCTCCTAAGTTTTGTTTAATATCTTCACATTGTTTCTGTTCTCTTATAGTTTTATTTTCTTTTAATTTTTACCTTAATTGTCATTTAAAAAAAATTCTTTAGTTTGTCATTTAGTTTTTACCATATGAATCATTTTAATTATAGTTGGAATTTGAAGTACAACTATTATGCACAATCAAATTTAAATTATGGAGAAACTAATGATATGTATGATATGCATGAATCCTTTGATATCCCTTTTACCCCAGCCTATAATCCAACTTTTTCACAGAGTCATACCCAGTCTCCAATAAATCAAGGGCATGAATTCAACATGCATAATCAAAGTCATGCCCAATCCGACCTATCATATCCCATTCAACAAGAAACGAGCTCATCTTTAGAGGATACCCTACAGTAGTTCATGTAATCAACCTACCAAATCTTACAAGCACAGTCTCAGTCAATCTCAAAAATTGAGACAATAGTAGAACAACTTGCAACTGTTATAGAGTCGGAAAAACAAGTTTATCCCAACCAACTCATTCCCAATCCAAATAGTCAAACTGAAAGTGAAAAAGAGAATGAAGTAGTTGAAGAACTTGTAATATGCATTCAACCACCTAATGAAACAAAAGAGTTGAATGAAATAATTTTCGAGGCTCATGAGAAAAATGAAAAAGATATAATTATATCTCATGATAATTGAACAAATTTGTATATTTACTCAAAATGAAAAGGAGTCTAATATAGATATGCAATTTTCTTACACTACTACAAAAAAAACTTTTTAGGACTAGCGGGGCGCGAGTCCTCTATTTGAGAGCCTTAAAAACTAAGGTTTTTAGGACTCGCGTTGTGAGTCCTAAAAGATCTTGCTGAGTGCCTTTAAGTAAGGTTTTTAGGACTCTCTTTAGGTGCCCTTAAAAGTTATATTTTTAATTTTTAAAAAGTTTATTTATTGTTATTTTAAATTAAAAATTGTGATTTAAATGAAACATTTATATACAAATTAATCTAAAAATTTATAAATTAAAATAACAAAACTTATTAAAAGTATAATCGTCTTGACCTTAACAAATATATAACTAGATTTACAAAGTAAATAATTAGCCATTCAAACAAGAATCATTTACTCTAATAAAAATTACAAATATAATAAAACACTAAATTCATTGTCAAACAACATATATTTCTTCTTCTTTTCCTTGTACTCACCCTTGTCACTGCCTCTCCAAAGTAAGGATTGGCTGCCATGAATTTCTTTCTAAAATCATCCCTGAAACATGAAAAATCACATTATAATACACCGAACATGAAAAATTATAACTAGATTTTTATTGTAGTGTACATAAATAAGTTTACTCACAATTGTTACAATTTTCATTTTGATTTAAAAAAATATATCTCTTTGAGTGTCCAAAATGTATTAAAATAAATTTGAAAAGAAAATACTACAAAAACACCAAAAAAAATTTTTGGACCCTATACTGCCATATTAAAACAGAATATAAAAAAAAAGAATAATATAGGTAAATAGCATATATATATATATATATTTATATAAGATAGAGTATTTATTTATCAAAGAAATGAAAAAACATAGTGTAATTAAGTGATATTTTTATTTCACCCTTTTAAATCCCAAGAATAATACTTCATACTGAAATAATAATAGAAAGAAAGAAATGGTGGAGCACTATATATATGAAGAAAAATCTATGGTTTCCATTCCCAATTATTCTAATAATAGTTGTTTCTTAATATCTAAGTAAACAAAAGAATGCATAACAAGCAAAATACTCAAGATAATTCATTTCTCATTACAGCTCATTATGTGGTCTTCATCTAACACATTTATGGGGCAGCACTACGCAAGAAAAGCACCAAAAATCTAAAAGTGCATCAAATAGTGCAACACAACAAATTTTAATAAAGAAGCCAACATGATACATCAAATTGATATTCATGAGAGTAATGCAAATTGATGCAAGTAAGAACAAATAACAATAAAAGAAATAAGAGTCACTTTTGGGAAATGGAATAATAAATATTATTGATGTAAAATAAAAGACTATCAATAGATATAGCAAACCAAGAAAAGAAGCTACAAAAAACTAAATGTAGCACATTGTACTTGTAAAATGTTAATCTAGAACAACTTCAGAACTCAGACATTTTATTGCAACATGTCATTTTAAAGTATATGTATCTATATCTAACTAAGCTTGGAAATAATAAGTTTTCAAACTCTCAAGTGTAAGAAGATAAAGCAGCATCATTTTAGTAATTATGAAAAGGATGAGTATCAATTTTCACACAGTCAAAACTTTATAGCAATGTAGATGCTATCCATATCTCTCTACCTATTCTCTCTAGAGTTAGTAGGCATTTGAGATAAAGTAGCGTGCAATGTTTAGTTTCTAACCTCTTGACTCGTTGAAGGTCTCTGAAGATAGCTTAAGGATTTCTTCATGAGGAATGAACTTAACTTTACCAGTTTCTACTGGCTTTTTCTTCTTGGAATGAAGCTGTGAAATTGACAATTGCCTCTTGCTCATTGCTATTGTGACAACTTCATCTCTCTTCCCAAATTCCATCAAAACTGAGTCACTAACACTTTGGCATGATTCACAGACCCAATCTTCAGGGACCTCGTTCTTTACTCTTCTTTCCATGCAATAACTGAAAATAGAGAGATATAAGAATCATTTATGATTGATTATTATCAATACTTGTATCATCACACACACTCAAAAAGACATGGAAAAAATATATATATGAAAGTTAGAAGCAATAAACACGTGCAGAAGAATATCTTCATGTTGAAAACAAGAGCATCATAGAGTTGCAGCACACCATAGCTTACAAACATGAAATTTAGGATCATTGTTCTGAGCTAATGTATTAGCAAGCATACGAATTTGCTCCATATCAGCTAAGTTTGCAACATTTACCCCTCTCACATGATCCATTGACATCAACTGAGACTGCTCCTGTGAAAAAAATTACAAAATCAAACTCAATGTATGGATGACTATTTTATAATTCTTCAAAAGGTTGAAAGAGCAGCCAAACAATCAATCAAAGAGATGCAGCCCTTTAAGTGGATGAAGTTGATGCAAAAAAGAAGATAGAATTTATAACAAAAAAATATATTTAACTACATTGTAAATCAAAACTTAAGTGATCCAATTTGGATACACGGTCCAAGAGCAATTTTTTACTGTAAAGGCTTACATGCCAATTATCTTTATGGTTAGTCTTTTAAAATCCTATAAATGAATTAACATTATAAGTTATTGCCTGTAATACTAGTGTCACAAGAACTCGGAGCACACCATTGTTACTTCTCATCTTCTTATAATATTTATAGAAATATTTTTTTATAATTGAAGCTCTTAAGGAAATATATGATGAAATAAAGAAAAAAGAATAAAAGACTTCATAAATTAAAGGGAAAAAATAATGCATGCCATACGAAAAACTAATTCCAACACATTTCTACCATTCCATAATCCAATATCATAGTATAGTTTAATGTGGTGCATTTTGTAATGAGACAGAATTACCATTAGTGTATATCCCATCCTGTGATATTTTTTATAAGATAAACATAACCAAATATTGCAGCTTTTATATCTAGAAAAGTTCAAACATAAAAATAACAATGAAGCTATACTATTCTGATTGACACACCACAAACTTGAGCTCTACAACTAGTGCTAATGGTACTACTGCAGACCTCAAATAATAATGCAAGCTTAAGATATTCAGAGCGTTGGCACCGCAAATCTATTATTAGTACAAAAGATATACATTAAGTTCAGCAGAACAAATATTTTAGCAGAAGTCATAATCATGAGGCTCAAACATAATAAAACTAAGCAATCTAGTAATCTACAAATATGCAAGATTAAAAGAAGAGAAAAATATCTTGAAAATTAAAGTTACATTTTCTTTCAAGTCACCAAAGTTGTTTATTTTATTTACTAACTCAGCTTTAGGAATAAAACCTCTCAAACCTTGCAAAGTAAGATTTAAGATTGGTACCAATTGACTAAAAAACAAAACAAATGAAATAAAAGTCACAACTTTATTTAGAGGACATACATTCTCAATTATTTGGAGCCCATTCACATATGTTTTATCCTCTCTTCATCAAGAATCAGAATTTGACAGCGTAGAATTTATCAATGGCCAAATATGTGTCATTTTTACACCTCACATTAACCCATTTCAGCTTGAACAAACAATAATGTAGAAGAAAACCAAGGTTACACTAACAGTATCATTGAAACATACACTACTACAAAAAAGGATTTTTAGGACTAGCATTGCGAGTCCTAAAAAAGTTTTTAGGACTCGCAGGGCGCGAGTCCTCTATTTGAGAGCCTTAAAAACTAAGGTTTTTTAGGACTCGCATTGCGAGTCCTGAAAGAATGTTTTTAGGACTCGCGTCGCGAGTCCTAAAAAATCTGGTTGAGTGCCTTTAATTAAGTTTTTAGGACTCCCATTGCGAGTCCTAAAAAATCTGGTTAAGTGCCTTTAATTAAGTTTTTAGGACTCGCATTGCGAGTCCTAAAAGAATGTTTTTAGGACTCGCGTTGCAAGTCTTAAAAAATCTGGTTTAGTGCTTTAAGTAATTTTTTAGGACTCGCTTTGCATGCCCTTAAAAGTAATATTTTTTTAAAAAAAAATGCAGCTACACTTTTCATTTTGATTTAGAAAAAATATATCCATTTAAGTGTTCAAAATGTATTATATATGTTAGATTTCTAAAATTTCAAAAGAAAATACAACAAAATAATTTTTTATTAATTACTCAAAAATATCATTTCAGTATTTAGTCTACCCAGCTTACAAAATCATATTACATGATAGTTTATACTACAATCAAATTTTATCATCACCAAATATTAAACAAGAAATGTATACAATGTTAGTGAAATATATTTTTTATTCTACAAACTTCAACTATCAATGTTGTCTAGTATTGCGCCAAAGAAATGCATCTCAATATAGACCTGCATATTATAAAAAAGTTATTTAATTATAAATATATTATAATTCAAACTTATAAATAAGTAGACACACACAACAATTATAAATATATATATATAATAAATGCGAGAATTAAACTATCATTATCATTATAGGTATTCATATAGTCAAGGAGCAAACAATATCTTGTTAGATAGTACTATTTCATAAAATGTTATTCATCCAGTACATAGAGGTATTTTGTAACGACCCACTAATCTAGACTACTTGGACCATTAACGAATCTATACATAAAACTTACATTTTTGCGGAAATACCATAATTTTATTGAAAACTTATGGAAACAAAGGTTACTTTCATAAAATAAGTAGGATATGGGTACCCATTGTCTTTAAAACAAAAATAACTTAAAAACTAAAAAGAGTTACATAGAAAATGCGGAAAGTACATTTAAAACCATAAAAAACATAAACAAGACTACATCCTCGAATCGAATAACGCTCGGCCCCTTGACTCCATTCACCATCGATACACATCCTCTAAGCGTCACGAATCTTTCCGCCTCTAAAGCTTATTTCCTGCACATAAACAGAAAGGAGTGAGCCTAATGCCCAGCAAGGAAAATCTAACACATAGTCATAAACATAAACATAATTTCATAATAACGTAAAGACATATCATAACACATAATACACTTATTATAATGGCCATTATTACTTGGGGTCCCATAGACTAAACAAGCATATGCCCATGGGGTTAATGGGGTCCTACTAGCTAAGTAGGTCATATGCCCATAACCCATTTGGGGTCTTGTTAGTCATATGGGTCATATGCCCAAGCCTACATACACATATACATATCATAACACTTTTACTAACATAAATCATATAGATAACATAAGCACATAACATGTTGATTCTAGCCTATTTTCCTTACCAAAGTTACCGGGATATAATGGACTGAGTTAGGACTTTTGGAACACTCCTAAAACCATAAGAAAGAGTGAGTCTTAAGAAGAAGATGAAATGAAAGAGAATAGGAAGACTAAACCATTAAAAGAAAATATGCTTACCACAACTTAAGTGCTTAAGAACTTGGATTCCCTAACCAAAATAAGAATGAGGTTAGGAAATTGAGTAGAAGACTAAGAGAAAGGAAACATAATACAGAAAGGAACTAGAGTTTTGGTTACCTCAATGATTTGCAAGATCAATCTAACCACAACCGAAATACTATAGAACTCACTTCCCAAAGTGTTTGATAAGCTTATGATGTTTAAGCTTATGATTTTTCCCCAAACCAGGTGTTTACACTCTCACACTCACTTAACACTAGCAGCTTCTGAACTTAGAGCAAATGGTGAATAATGGCTGGGTACTAGGTCCTATTTATAGAGTTTTGGAATGAAAGTATCTTGATTTTACTTGAATAAAAATAATGGCTTTTTAAGTGAAAATCATTTGAATAATCGTTCAGTAGAGGCTGAAGACTCGTTCAAAAGATGCTGGACTTATGAAGAAGTTTGAATGGCTGAAAGGAAAAGAATTCAAAAACAATTGAACATATGCTGAAGGAGGCGATATATCGCCCCCTGTAGGCGATATATCGCCTGGGCCAGTATGCCCGAGGCGACCGTGCATCGTTTCGTGTTTTCCGTATCTACGTGCTGCGACATATCGCCCCCTACAGCTGCGATATATCGGCACTTGCTGAATATTTAAACACGAAATTACACATTTTTAGCTAAGTTTGAATGGAGTAAACAGCCTTGACTAAGCCCTCAACGTACTCAAAGCTGCTGACTGACCCTATAACATTCAAACTTTACTCCTTATTATATTTAATCCTCAAAAATCTTAATCCTTAATTACCATTCAAAACATGTGCTTAAAATCCTATTGGTTGATGTCTAAACCTTATAATATAATAATATAATCCTTAATATCAGTCACATTAATCAAACCTTAGGTTAACTTAATATTCTTAAACTATAGATTAAACTTAGAAAATCTATAAGTACTACTATGAGTGTCCAAATAATTCCCGGTCTGAACCAAAAATCCACAATAACAAAGATAATGCTATAAATACTATCATACTATTATCTATCTTAGCTAAGTAAAGTTCTTGGACTCTACAATTCTCCCCTACTAAAAAGAATTTCGTCCTCGAAATTTACTTATCACATAACTCCGGATACCGGCCTTGCATGTCCTCCTCCAACTCCCACATTGCCTCGCATTCAGAACTATTGCTCCATAGGACTTTGACTATAGGGAAGCTCTTAGACCGTAACTACTTCATCCATCTATCTAGGATGCTAATCGGTCGTTCCTCGTAACTTAAGTCTTTCTGGAGCGCTATGGTATCGTACTTGAGGACGTGAGATGGGTCTGACACATATTTGCGTAACATTGAGATGTGGAAGACGTTGTGACTATCAGCTAGTGCTGGCGGTAGGGCTAGTCTATACGCAACTGTTCCCATTTTGTCCAATATCTAAAAGGACCTATGAATCGGGGACTAAGCTTGCCTTTCTTTCCGAACCGCTTGACACTTTTCATAGGAGATATCTTGATCTCCAACTTAGAATTCCACATCGCGTCGCTTGGTATCCGCATATCTTTTCTGTCGGCTTCGAGCAGCCAGCATATGCTGTCTAATAAGCGTTACTGCTTTTTGAGCTTGCCTAACAGCTTCGGGCCCTAGAAGCTGCCTTTCTCCTATCTCGTCCCAGTGCAACGGTGATCGGCACCTTCTTCCATATAGCAACTCATAAGGTGCCATCCCGATCGTCGACTGGTAGTTGTTGTTGTACGAGAACTTGATCAGTGGTAAGTACTTGTTCCACGACCCTCCGAAATCAAGTACACATGCGCGTAGCATATCCTCTAAAATCTGAATCGTATGCTCAGACTGCCCATCTGTCTGAGGATGGAAAGCTGTACTAAGGCTTAACTTAGTACCCATAGCTTGCTGTGAGCTTCTCCAAAATCTTGACGTAAATACTGATCCTCTATCTGACACTAACGTCTTGGGGATTCCATGCAATCGTACAATCTCCTGGATGTAGATGTCTGCATGTTGGTCTGCCGTATATGAAGTCTTAACAGGAAAAAAATGAGCCTACTTGGTTAGTCTATCTATGACTATCCAAGCGGAATCATGCTGCTTATTCGTCTTTGGCAGACCCATTACGATGTCCATGGCTATATCGTCCCACTTCCATTCTGGTATGCTAAGCGGTTGCAATAAACCTGCAGGCCGTTGATGCTCCGCTTTCACTTGCTGGCATACCAAACACTTAGATACATGCTCTGCTATGTCCTTTTTCATCCCTGGCCACCAATAGATTGTCTTGATCATCTTGGTAGACCCTGGATGAACTGAGTATGGGGTGCTGTGAGCTTCTTCTAGGATCATCTTTCGATCACTTGGCACGCATACCCGATCCTTATATCTCAATATACCTTGACTGGACATTGAGAAATCTGTAGTCTTGCCTTCTCTGACTGCTTCCATATGTGATGCTAGTGTGTCGTCATGTCCTTGGCCAATTCGTATATCCTCTAACAAATTTGATTGGATAGACAAGTTAGCCAGCTTGTCTACAACCACTTCTATTCTGGCACTGATAAGCTCCTGCTGTAGCGGCTTCTCTATTCCGGATAAGGCTGCTAAGTTCCCATAGCTTTCCTACTAAGCGCATCGGCGACTACGTTCGCCTTCCCTGAGTGGTATAGGATTTCGCATTAGTAATCCTTGATTAATTCTAACCACCTGCGCTGCCTCATGTTGAGCTTCTTCTGCGTAAAGAAGTATTTTAAACTCTTGTGGTCCGTATAAATCTTGCACCATTCTCCGTAAAGATAATGGCGCCAGATTTTTTTTAACGCAAAGACCACCGCTGCCAACTCCATATCGTGAGTTGGATAGCGTTGTTCATACTCCTTTAACTGATGTGAGGCGTAGGCTATCACCTTGTCGTTTTGCATCAACACGCATCCCAATCCTAGCTTTGATGCATCGCAGTAGACAACGAACTTATCGTTGGGTGTTGGGACACTAAGTACTGGTGTTGAGCAAAGCTTATCCTTAAGTAACTGGAAGCTTTCCTAACACTTATCATTCCAGTTAAACTTTTGTTGCTTCCGGGTCAGGTTGGTGAGTGGAGTCGCTTTCTTAGAAAAGCCCTCTACAAACTTTCTATAGTAACCTGCTAGCCCTAAGAAGCTTCTTATTTCTGACGCATTCTTTGGTCTAGGCCAATCCTTCACGGCCTCTACCTTCGATGGATCTACTGCAACTCCGTCTTTTGATATGATGTGCCCGAGGAACGCCACTTGTGAAAGCCAAAACTCGTATTTCTTGAACTTGGCGTAAAGTTTATGCTCCTTCAATCGCGTCAAAATAATCCTTAAATGTTCCTCGTGCTCTACTTCATCCTTGGAGTATACTAAGATATTTTCGATGAATACAACAAAGAATTTATCTAAGTAATCCTTGAAGACTCTATTCATTAAGTACATAAACGTGGCTGGCGCGTTAGTAGGACCAAAAGACATAACCAAGAACTCGTAGTGTCCATAACGAGTCCTAAAGGATGTCTTAGGAATATCTTCTCCCTTTACCTTGAGCTGATGATACCCGGACCGTAAATCGATCTTAGAGAATACAGTCGCGCCTCGGAGTTGATCAAACAAATCATCAATCCGAGGTAGTGGGTATTTGTTCTTAATTGCTACTTTAATCAGCTCACAGTAGTCTATGCACATGCGCATACTTCCGTCCTTCTTTTTCACGAATAGTACCGGAGCTCCCCATGGTGAATGGCTTGGCCTAATGAAACCCAAGTCTAGGAGTTCTTATAGCTGTGTCATTAACTCCTTGAGTTCCGTAGGTGCCATCTGGTATGGTGCCTTAGAGATAGGCTCGGTGCCGGGTACTAATTCTATCGTGAAGTCTATTTCTCGATTTGGCGGCAATTCTGGCAAGTCATCGGGGAAAACTTCTGGAAATTCTTGTATAACCCGAACATCTCCAACTTTGAGTGATGTCTCCTTCTCCACATTCGTGATGCTGGCTAAGAATGCTTGGCATCCTTTCTCTATCCTTTGTTGAGCTTTGAGAGATGACAATAACGGGGTGCGTAATCCTGGAGCTTGTCCCATGAAGCATCGTCTCTGGTCGTCAGGAGTCTCGAACATCACCTTCTTGCGTTTGCTGCCGATCGTTGCGCCATGCCGTGCTAGCCGATCCATGCTTAGTATTACGTCAAAGTCCTTGATCACTAGCTCTATCAGGTCTCCTTCTAGTTCTATGTCCTCAATCTTGATCGGTACGCCTCGTACTATTCGTGATGATAGAACTACTTTGCCCGAAGGCAACTCGGTTACAAACCTAGTTCTAAATCTTTCACTAGGTTTGTCTAGTTTTTCTATCATTCCTAACGAGATATACGAGTATACTGCTACCAATCTAGCGATACATAAACTATTGAGGATATATCTGACCTATAAATGCTTGTTACTAGCATGGGTTCCTCCTTGGGTCAATGCAAAGACTTTGGTCTGGAACCATCGTTTAATCCCTCTTAGCATTCCTCTGAATCCTTTTTGTTGTAGTTCCCAGGTCTGCTAGCTTAACCCCTAATTCCATCTTTGGTCTAAGTCCTCTGACGAACTTGGTCAATCTCGTAAAGTCGGTTGGGACCAACTCTGGTGCAAACTTGACTAATCTGTTGAACTGACGAGCATATTCTTCTACCATTAGCGATGACTGCCGAGGTGTAATACTTCTTGTGGAACGGCTCCACAAATCTTGTTCATATCATGGTGGTGACATCGTTAGTCTGCTGAACTAAGTCCCACCATATTCTGGCATCCTTCCTTAGTAATGA
The DNA here is from genome assembly GCF_963169125.1 of Humulus lupulus. Classification (NCBI taxonomy): domain Eukaryota; kingdom Viridiplantae; phylum Streptophyta; class Magnoliopsida; order Rosales; family Cannabaceae; genus Humulus; species Humulus lupulus. Next base: position 224,056,468 of record NC_084797.1, on the reverse strand, counting down.
CGAGACGCAGGATATGCGGTCCGTATTACTGAGGTTCATGCGTAAGAATTGGCTTCACATTCCTTAGCCACTCTTCTGCCTCAAAGGGGTCTATAGTCCCTTCGAAGTTTGGAGCGTGCTGCTTGCGGAACCTTTCATACACTGACTCCATATTCGGTACTGGATGTGGCGCGTAGTTCGTCACTGGGCATCCCCCATATGGACCAACTTGTTGGGGTGCTAGGGCCATTTGTTGTAGCTGCGGCTGCGGTTGCGGCGGAGGCTGAGGCTGAGTCTGCGCCTGTTGACGTTGTTGCTGCAAGAGTTCCTCGACTTGTTGTCGCCGTCTAGCGATTTCCACGGTGTTGTCAGCTGACGGTGTCGGCGCGTTGCGGCTAGTAGTAGTACGCACTCCTCTTCTGCGAACTGGAGGGCATCATTGGTCGTTGGAACAACGTTGGAGGCGTTTCCGTTGGTGCGTGCAGATCTTCGGAACGACATCTTCACCAAAAGTTCTAACAGTCGAGAACTTGTTAGAACTTACCCTAATAGGCTCTAAGGCAAAAACTTATTCTAAAACAAACATATCTCGGACCTATTTATTATGACTTCTTATGAAAAATTATATAGGTCTTTATTTATTATTAGAGTGGGTTTCTATACTTAGAAAAACCAGTCATCTTTATTTTCTAAGTGTGTTTCTACTCATCCTATATGGCTTAATTCTCAGGCTCGAAACTTATCTTTGTTCCAAAGTTAACCATATTGAGGGAGGGCTGGGATCAGTAAAATCGTTCCCACTACTAAGGCCCCCTAACTCTCAATAAAGAAACTTGGTTCATTGATTTGTATCCACCCTCACTGAACTTAGTCATTATTTATTTTATTTATTACTTATTATGATTGCGAAAATAGAATCAAACTCATAAAATAACATGAAATCAATTTGGAAAAAGATTTTCACTTATTACAATCATAAATAAAGAAAGAAATAAACAAAACAAATAATGAAAAACTAGCTATTCTAAAAATCGGGATCTTCTACATCCGATCCTTCATCTAGCATATCATTATCTATCTCCTTATAATCATTGTTGTCTTGAGCCTCAAAATTTCCTCGGGGAAGATTCAAGAAGATCCTATGTTGTTGCTCATTAGTGAATTGAAACTCTAAATCATAGGTAAACTTAAGTATGATAGAATAATATCTTAGGGCTGCTTGTAAGTCATCATCATTATTTATATTCTCCCATATTTCTTCTAAAGTTAAAATTGCTGACGGAAAATCTTTTAAAAGCCTAATTACTAGGACATATTGTTCTGCAGCTCTCATCATGATTTGCTTAGACTCTTGAAGGTGACCTATCTCTTTGTGGAACAAAATCAATCTTTGAGTGATCTTTTCTAGTGCTCCTACGGTGTTTCTTGGCTCCCTTATTCTTTTTAAAGCCTTAATGGCTCGGATATCCTCATTGCTTAAAGCTCCGTTCATTCTTAACTGAAAACATAAACACTAAAGATGTTAGCTATACACATAAGTAACATAACTAGTAACTAAAACACTTACTTGGCGGTCCGATTCGGAGCTTTGAGCATGTGTATCGAGGAGAACTTCATGCGAAGGAACCGTTTGCTCTGATACCAACTGTAACGACCCACTAATCTAGACTACTTGGACCATTAACGAATCTATACATAAAACTTACATTTTTGCGGAAATACCATAATTTTATTGAAAACTTATGGAAACAAAGGTTACTTTCATAAAATAAGTAGGATATGGGTACCCATTGTCTTTAAAACAAAAATAACTTAAAAACTAAAAAGAGTTACATAGAAAATGCGGAAAGTACATTTAAAACCATAAAAAACATAAACAAGACTACATCCTCGAATCGAATAACGCTCGGCCCCTTGACTCCATTCACCATCGATACACATCCTCTAAGCGTCACGAATCTTTCCGCCTCTAAAGCTTATTTCCTCCACATAAACAGAAAGGAGTGAGCCTAATGCCCAGCAAGGAAAATCTAACACATAGTCATAAACATAAACATAATTTCATAATAACGTAAAGACATATCATAACACATAATACACTTATTATAATGGCCATTATTACTTGGGGTCCCATAGACTAAACAAGCATATGCCCATGGGGTTAATGGGGTCCTACTAGCTAAGTAGGTCATATGCCCATAACCCATTTGGGGTCTTGTTAGTCATATGGGTCATATGCCCAAGCCTACATACACATATACATATCATAACACTTTTACTAACATAAATCATATAGATAACATAAGCACATAACATGTTGATTCTAGCCTATTTTCCTTACCAAAGTTACCGGGATATAATGGACTGAGTTAGGACTTTTGGAACACTCCTAAAACCATAAGAAAGAGTGAGTCTTAAGAAGAAGATGAAATGAAAGAGAATAGGAAGACTAAACCATTAAAAGAAAATATGCTTACCACAACTTAAGTGCTTAAGAACTTGGATTCCCTAACCAAAATAAGAATGAGGTTAGGAAATTGAGTAGAAGACTAAGAGAAAGGAAACATAATACAGAAAGGAACTAGAGTTTTGGTTACCTCAATGATTTGCAAGATCAATCTAACCACAACCGAAATACTATAGAACTCACTTCCCAAAGTGTTTGATAAGCTTATGATGTTTAAGCTTATGATTTTTCCCCAAACCAGGTGTTTACACTCTCACACTCACTTAACACTAGCAGCTTCTGAACTTAGAGCAAATGGTGAATAATGGCTGGGTACTAGGTCCTATTTATAGAGTTTTGGAATGAAAGTATCTTGATTTTACTTGAATAAAAATAATGGCTTTTTAAGTGAAAATCATTTGAATAATCGTTCAGCAGAGGCTGAAGACTCGTTCAAAAGATGCTGGACTTATGAAGAAGTTTGAATGGCTGAAAGGAAAAGAATTCAAAAACAATTGAACATATGCTGAAGGAGGCGATATATCGCCCCCTGTAGGCGATATATCGCCTGGGCCAGTATGCCCGAGGCGACCGTGCATCGTTTCGTGTTTTCCGTATCTACGTGCTGCGACATATCGCCCCCTACAGCTGCGATATATCGGCACTTGCTGAATATTTAAACACGAAATTACACATTTTTAGCTAAGTTTGAATGGAGTAAACAGCCTTGACTAAGCCCTCAACGTACTCAAAGCTGCTGACTGACCCTATAACATTCAAACTTTACTCCTTATTATATTTAATCCTCAAAAATCTTAATCCTTAATTACCATTCAAAACATGTGCTTAAAATCCTATTGGTTGATGTCTAAACCTTATAATATAATAATATAATCCTTAATATCAGTCACATTAATCAAACCTTAGGTTAACTTAATATTCTTAAACTATAGATTAAACTTAGAAAATCTATAAGTACTACTATGAGTGTCCAAATAATTCCCGGTCTGAACCAAAATATCCACAATAACAAAGATAATGCTATAAATACTATCATACTATTATCTATCTTAGCTAAGTAAAGTTCTTGGACTCTACATATTTCAAAACAGTAGCAAACTACACCAAAATCAGCAACAAAATAGACCATAAATCTACCATATTAATCCATTCAACTTAGTTACACAAAATGCACCAAAAATCTGTCACAAAATACACCAAAAAAACTAGTTGCACAATACAAAAAATATACCATTAAAACAATTGCAAAATATACCATTAAAACTTTGGATCACAAGATCATGCTCCATTCTTTGACAGACCTCATTTAGTCTCCATTGCACAATAGCAAACTAAATTTGTAACAACATTTTAATAATTTTACTATTTAATTTTGTTATAACTTTGTAATATAATTCGGCACTTACTAAGTTTGGGGGCTCAACTTCCCCTAATTTTCTCTTTCTATTTTAAATTTGTAAACAAAATAGATATTAACATAAAATTTTATGAAAAATTGTTAACAAAAAGTCTCATTTTTTTAAATGCAATTAGTCCCTTAAGAAAAACTTTTAGCTCCATCAATTATTATTAATTAGCATGTATATCTTCTAAAAAAACAATTGAAAAATAATTTGTTAATTTGCCAAAACTTCGTGATAGCATTGATTTTATTATTATTATTATTATTATTATTATTATTATTATTATTATTATTATTATTATTATTAGTATTAAGAAATGATAGAGTTGTATTATAATGGATTTATCTTTTTTCTCATATATTTGACTCATGTCAAAGCCACAAATCCCATCTATCTTTCTCTATTTTGCAATGTGATAATACAATTTTTACTTTCTATTGATCCAACTTTATGGATGTCAATAATACACCTAGCCGACAATAAAAATAAAATAAAATAATAACTAAAAAAAAACAATGAACACATCATCATCATCATTTGGCTTTTAACAATAAAATCAAAGTAAAAATGCATAATTAAGCTACCCAAATTGCATTCAAATCAAATAGTTTTGACTAAATTAAGCATCTTTTAAGAGACCCTTTTAATCATAATCCACCTCTTAATCTCTAATTTCGTTAAAACTTTAATGCCGGCTTATTATTTATTATGATGTTATGGTTCAAGTGGGAAGGAGCTTAAGTGACAAGACATTAGTACTACTTAATTACTTGATTAATTAAGAAAGAAATATCACTAATTTGAATCCTATCTTGGATGTATAGTGGGTTTCAACTAAACATAATTTTTTTAGCCTATTCTAGTAATTAAAAATTTATCTCAAATCTAAGTATGTATTTAAAATTCCATAATCAACTTAATTATTAATTAGACCGTTAAATGTTAAATATCCGAATCACAAATTTATCATTGTGGCAGTCATCTTTTTCATATTTCCACATAAAACTAAGTACAAAAAAATCTATAGAAAATCGGACAGCATATCCCTTAATTTACTAGCCTAGCCATCTGTCACAATCAACAACAACATGTCAAACAAATCAAACAACACACAGGTTTTCATCCATATATCACCGCAGCACACAAAATTCTCAGAACCTACTTCACTAAGACATGCAAGTTCTCAATCTTCCGTTATCACCGCAGCACACAGAATTCACAGAACCTACTTCACTACGGATGAATATCTAAGATATTCAAACTCCACTAAAGTGTAATACTAAAGCAATTAGAGAATAAACACATACACATTCCTTCATTTGATCAAAAGGAAAACATAATTATCAAATCAATTACTAGTTCTATTGTGAAGTAACACCTCATTTATTTGAAAAACATTTCCCTAAACAACTTCTTAAAGATTAAAAAAAAAGAGATGAAAAGGTTAACATGAAAAGAGTACTAAGTTATACTTATACCTGCTTCCATAGCTCTTCAACTTCCTTTATACAAACGCAGTTTTTTGCTCTATTAGATACTGCTATGGCCCAAAAGCCTATCCAAAAATACAATAAATAAAATTCAACTTAGTTGAGTTACAGAGACCATAAAAATATCTGACTTTCATTTTTTTGTTGACTATAACTCTACCCATAATTATCAAGTTCACACTTTTCTAATCTTCCCCAAGCCGTCACTAGCAACTGCAGTAAGGGAAACTTGCATAAATTTCACACATCACACTTCAAAATCCAATATCACAAATACCTGATTTGCATCATAAAAAGAGAACCCAATAGATACAAGAGTGCATATATATACTCATAACTAAATTAATGCTAAGAAAGCCAACTTTCAGAACTAAATCAAACAACTTATTGCAAATAAATCATCACATACAAATAAATAAGAAACCTAAATAAAAAAGAAAGATATCAAAACTTTTGGTCAAACAAAATTTATAAAAAGCTAGAAAATAACAAGGAGAAAACTCCCCAATCCTCTGTTTTAAAATGTCCCACTGAATGTCAATGTCAAGAGCATGAGGCAAAACAAATAACAATCCATTTTAAAGATCATATACTGTATATAATAATGCTATTTGCAAGGAAAAACCCTATTAAATAAATATATATACAAAGAAATATATTTAAACAATAAACAGATTGTATATAATACTCTATCTTGGAAAAAAAAAACCCCATTTTAAAGATTCTCTCGCTCTCTCTCCAGTATTTTGGGAAAAAAATAGAGTTTTTTGGTCATCTAAAGAAATTCTTATAGTAATTAATTGAGGATATATTAAGAACAATTTAAACAGTAAATATTTAAAACAGGAGCAAAGAACACATCTTTAGACTTCAAAGTCAATTTATTCACTATTTTGCATAACCAATATTCTTAACTAATTGTAAAACTCAATATAAAATAGCCACTACTTCAGAGAAAATTAGACATATTGGATGACTCAAAACACTAATTAAACCAACAATATTCTTATTATTCAAGAACAAGTCTCACGGTTAACCAAAAAAAAATTATAATCCAATGAGAGTAAGAAAAAAATGTGTGTCCCTATCATTGTATTATAATTTTACTTAATCAAGTTTTGCTCTCCTCCCAGCCAAATATAATGTAAGAATGAGTTGCCATTTAATATTCAACTTGCAATTTCTTATAAATAACAATAAACTATAGATGTCAAGAGTCTCACCTGTCAACACCCTTGAAACTTATTGTTACTCTAATATGTCACTCAATTCAATCAATGCATATTTATATAAGTGTTGGAAGCTGCAGTAAAGTAAATATTAATAAAGTAGTCAAGAAAATGAAGGCATATGAAAAAGATAAGTATTATTAAAATCAAATCCAAGTCAAACCCATTATATTAATCAACCATTGGTTTCTCTTTATTAAGTAACAGACTAGAAAAGAGAAAAGAAAAGATATAAATATATATATACTCCCCTGCAAGAACACTCATTATATATCATAATCGAAGTTCAAACGAGAAGAAATTTGATCCAACATTCGCCATGGCTATAAACTATAAGAACACCTTATTAAGTGACAGACTAGCTAGAAGTAAAAGATATATATTATATATATATAGCAAGAACACCCAAGAAGAACAATGTTCTTCTCTTACAGAACTTTTGCTTTCTCTCTCAAGAAAACACTCACTTTTGTAATATGAACAAAACCCAAAAGTATCTCAATTTAATATATAATTTGTGTTCCTTATATAAATATATAAAGACAAAAATCATAATACAAATGAGTGTGAAAAAGAAACAGAGAGTTGAAAGCTTACTTCTTCAACACTATTCTGAAACAACTCTTGTCGATCAAAGGGGTGTTTTAAAATGCTCAAAATAGAACAAATCTGAAGAAATCAACAAAAAATTCAGATAAAAAAATAGGTGGAGAAGCTAGTGTTGTGATCTAAGACAAACTTAAAACATAATATATGAATGAGTGCTTTATGATATTCATACCAGGAGAGCATTCGACCCAAAACTTTGAAACAAGGGACCTTCGGCCTCCACCTTAAGTCCTCCACGTATATAGATATAGACACACATATACATATATATATATATATATTTATACCAGAAATGAGGCAAAACTGCCATGTGAGAGGAAGCCGTGTTGTTTATATATAAAATAGATGCAAAATTTCATATCAGAAATAGAAGAGAAGAACACCTGGCACCGAGAACACATGCCGTGGTGGCTGAGATTACCTGGGACCAAGAACACTTGCATTCGCCGCCATTGCTTGTCGGTTTCAAACCTAGCCCAGAACCAGCGCCGCCACCACAACCGGATATGTTGGAGTCGAGAACCCACGACGTCGGAGAACCAGTCCCGAGGGCCAACGCTTGCTACTCTGTAGTGCACCAAAATTTTTTTTTTAGATTATTTAAATTTTGTGCTTTATTTGATTTAAATGTTAAGTGTGATGAATTGTTTTATTTAAGTGTTGTTATTTTATTTAATTGTTTATTTGTTTTATTTGATTGTTTGTTATTTTATTTAATTGTTAGAAATGTTTTGGTTAATTAATTGTGTAACATGTTATCTTACTATTAGTGTTACATTTTATTTAAGTGTGACAAATGAGGTATTTATGTGAGCTATGGTGGAATGCACTAAGGTGCATGATAGATAGTAATGCACCCTAGTAATTTAGTGTGTGCTAGTGCATGGTAGCATGGTGCACATGTGTAGATTTTCTACACATTTTAGGTTTCCTTATTTTAGATTTAATTGAGTAATTTATTTATAAAAAAAAAAAAGAAAAGAAAAGGGAAATGAGGAGTGGGCGTGTGACCTAGTGGGAATGGAATATTTCCTTAAAATGGTAAAAAATCAAGACTTGAAGACCATGATCATTTGGGGATAGGCATGATCATATCTTATCCCTTTGTATCTTTTTGAAATAAAGAAAAATCAAGGAAAATAAAAGAGAAATGGAAACTTACCTTAATATTGTTTGGGGAGACTTTATGAGAGGATTTGTGATAAAGGGGCTAAGAAAGGAGAGAAGAGCCCTTGCTCTTGTGTGTGTGTGTGTGGCTGCCGTGACCTAGAGAGAGAGAGAAAGAGAGAGTGGCGCGTAGAGAGAGAGAGAGAGAGAGAGAGAGGAAGAAAGAAAGAAAGGAAGAAGGAAGAAGAAAGTGAAGAGGAATCCTCCTAGAGTATGTCTTCTTGTTTTCTCTTTTACATAATCTTTTTATTTGATAATATGATTTTGATTGTGTTATTTTTCTTGTGTGTGTTTGGGTCTTTCCTTCTCTTCATGGTGGCTTTCCCATAAAAACCCTAGGCTTGAACAAAGGTGTGGAGTTTGTGGTATTGATCTTTTGTGTTCTTGATTCTACAATCAAGAGAGGTAATGGTCTTTTCCTTAGCCTTATATTGTTTTTGGTGGGTTGTATATGAGGTTTTGCTAATGGTGCTAATGGTTGATTTTGGGTAGGATTGATGTATAGGATTTGGATTTTTGTGAGGGCATGATTTGTGTTTAAGGGTTGTGATGTTGATTTTGCTATGCATAAAAAAATTGTTATAATCTATGAACACTTGTAAGGTGATTTCGGCCTAGGTACACCCAAGGGTGTTCTTGATATGTTGTGTGATTTACAATATGTTTGATCCATGTTTTAGGATCTATGATATACGGGTAAGAGAATAAGTGGTAATCTTGATATTTTGATCATGAAATCTTGTTAGATGCATGGTATATTTTGAATGATTAAATTATAAGATGCATGAAAATGATGATAGAAATATGCTAGGTTAATATAAGGCATATGTGAATATGGTGCTTATAAATTTACTATATGCTATTTTTATTGTTAATGTTTTGTTGGTTTTCATAGAATTGCAACAAATGATTTTAAAAGGATTCATGTGATTATGTTAGTGGAATCATGCATATTATAAGAGCATAATGAGATTATAGGCATGAATGATTTTATGTAATTTTTGAGACAAAAGTTGAGTTTTACAAAGAATTAAGCTTGCTGTTTTTTCAAGATAATTGGGTAAAAGTTGATAAAAATATGAGTTGCATGCATAAATAATGTTCTTGATGAATGTGTTAATTTTTTATGAAATTAAAAGAGGATTTTAAGTCTCATATTATGATATTTTACTCAATTAATTTCCTACATAATTTTTATTGAATTTTGAGAAAAAAAATGAGTTTATAAATTGAATATGGTGATTTTAATGATAAAAAAAAATGGTTGCTGGAATTTTGTAATAAAATGTGAAGTAAGTCTCACTAAAAATGAATTTGATTAATTTTTTGGAATAAATTATTTTTCCTAAGTTATGGTAATATTGAAAAATGATATTTTAATGGTATGAATGCATACTTTGATAAATAATGATTTTTCTTTATTTTGATTGAGAAAAATATTTAAACTCTATTTATTTGTGATTTTTGAATAAAATAAATAGTGGCTGAAAGTTTGTTTTAAAAAGGTTAACAATTGTTATTAAATTGTCACATATGGGTTCTTACTACTTAAAAATTAAGTCTTAAATAAATTAAATCAAAATGTATTTTTCCACACTTAAAATATATTTTCACATCATTTTTGTAACACAATAATAAAATATATTTTTCTAAAGAAACATGTTAAAATAGGTATTTTAATTAAATCCAAGCTTGTTGGTTAATTCTTGGTAAATTAATATTTATTTAATGAAAATGTCACATATTTTATTTTGAGCTAAAATAAAATAAATTTATAAAATAAAATAAAGTTTTTGAGAAATTTAATCAACTTAGAAATTTTTAAGAAAAATAAAGCATGTAATATGGCTATTGATTTTCAAACAATAGAAGCAAGAAATGTAGAATTATCGTTTTTGAAAACGTCTTTATTACGCAACGTTCCCACGTATGCATGTTACATGCAAATCAACTTTTACGTCCAAAATCATGATTATTATGCAACTATGTAATTTTTATAAAGCAATCATGTTAGTAAAATGGGTAGAACGAGCATTATTCTTTTGGCGATAATTGCATGTTTTAGTGTAACTGTATTCATGAGTGCATGGCCCATGCACACATGAGATGTATGGAAGGGAAAAATAGTAATTTTATGAACCTAAGAAACGTTATTTTGATTATGATATAGGCTCGTTGAAAAGATTGTGAAATTCTTAGCTTGGACCTGAGGTAAGGAAGTTAGATAGATTTTATGATTTTATGCTATGAATGGTAAGACTGTTATATGAATGAACTGTTATGAAATTATGAATGCCTTAATGTGATGATCTGTTGAATGTGATATGTGTATGGATGTTAGATACATCAAACAGAATGTGATGTTAGATACATCAAACAGATTTCGATGTCAGATACATCGTACGAGTTACTAAGGACATTGAGACGTGACTCCTAGGGCGGACGCGCCGAGGTTATTCAAGGACCAGTGATCTCCTGTTTACCTCATAGGGTGACATGGACAACTAGCGTTCCATGCTCATCATGTATGCTGTATGTTTGTGATATGATGATATGTCACTTTTATGTTATGATATGATGATGTGTCACATTTATGTTATGATATGTTGATATGTCACTTTTATGTTATGATATGATGATATGTCACATTTATGTTATGATATGTTGATATGTCACTTTTATGTTATGATATGATGATATGTCACATTTATGTTATGATATGTTGATATGTCACTTTTATGTTATGATATGATGATATGTCACATTTATGTTATGATATGTTGATATGTCACATTTATGTTATGATATGATGAAATGTTACGATTATGTTATGATAGACCATGATGTTTTAGATGAACGTTAGTGTTTGGTTGTTTGTTGTTTTTCTTATTTGCTTATTTGCTTGTACTTCCTTACTGGGCTTTTAGCTCACCCCCTTACTTTCCTTCCAGGTAGCAAATAGGATTTCTCTATGGCACGCGTGGTGACGTGAGGAGTTCTTCATCATGGGGTGTATGGCGTGGGGCAATCCTATGGACGATAAAACGATCAACGTAGAATGCCATTTAAATTATGTATTGTTTTAAGGGACTTTTCCTAAATTATCAGTGGGACTCTGTTATTTAACTTAATTGGTTTTCTTTGAACTTTGCATAAAAACCTATGTTTTATTTTAAACTTATGGCGCCAACTTGCATGATTTTAAATAAGTCCCCCTGAGACTTTAATAATGGATGGTATTCTTTTATAAGCTATGTTATGCGAATATTTTGTAAGTATTAGTCTAGGGCGTTCTTTACATACTCGCCTCGCCTCCTCCGTCTTCGTTCACCACCAGCAGCCACCCTCCAACAAGCCTGCAGAAACCTACATAGTCCAAACCTAATTTAATCCCCAAATGTGAGATTTTTATTTTGTGTGCTGAAAAATTTTGAACCCTCAAATTTTCGAAAAAAAGTAAGTTTTATGTGTCCTTTTTATTAAACAATCCTTAATACTTTTTTTTTAGGACTCACAAAGGAAGTCCTTAAAATTATTAAGTAAATAAACATAAAAATCACTTATTTTTTAGTCAAGATTTTTTTTAGGACTCACATATTTTTTTAGGACTCGATTAAGGACTCCCAAAACAAATCCTTAAAATTATTAAGTAAAAAAATACTCATTTTTTATCCCAGATTTTTTTAGGACTCGCATATTTTTTTAGGACACTCATTGCGAGTCCTAAATTGTGTTTTTTTAGGACTCTCAATGAGTTTCCTTAAAAACTCCATAAACACTTTTAAGGACTTACATTTAGGTGCGTGTCCTAAAAAAGTGTCCCGTAAAGGGTATTTTGTAGTAGTGATATTTGGAAACAGATGGTGTGCAACGTCAATATTCTCAGAGAAATAAAAGATTATACTTAAACCAAATAAGAATCAAACCAGAAATTATGTTTAATAAATAGCATGATACTGAACAAGACCCAAAACAAAGAAATGAAAAACAATAATTCATGGAAAATGAGATATGATAGATTTAGAAATGCATATCAACCATTGTTTTTTTCCTAAAAATTGCCTCATTTCTACTTTATAAATGCATACCAACCATTGTTTTTTTTCCAAAAAATTCATGGAAAATAGTCTTCTCCCTAGCACCACTGATTCTTTAGGCATCCAATGAAAAAGTCCTAAATTTTATCAGAAAGAACCCTCAATTTCGACAGTACTTCAAGCTTCAGTTCATTTCAATATGTCTATGGTGTAAATTTCTAATACCTCTGCCAGTTTTAAGAAAATACAACATCTTAATGAAAAAATCAAACAAAAAAACATAAGAAAAATAAAATTAATTTATATTCTGGACCCTTAAACATCCATGGATTCAAAATCAGATCGACCACAGTTTCAAACATACCTGAAAACTTGAAATCACATTTGAAAGAGCACAGAAACATTAGCCTATGAACCCGCCCTACCGTGTGCTGTCCAGCCAGCCCCGTCCTTTCACGATCGATCCCACCCCCTGAGACCCTGGCGTCGTCGAGCCCTGCCACCCTGGAGAACCCCACTCGCCATCGAGCCCACCCCTTGAACCCCCAGCCACTGTCGAGCCCTTGAACCCCCAACTGTCATCAAGCCCAGCCAGAGCGAGAGATGGGAGGACGAAGGAGTGAGAGAGCCGAGCCCCTTGCCTCTGCATCGAGCCGTTGCCGTGATCCGACCACCATCCAACCAGCTTGCCCTGATCCATGCATGCCGTCAAAGAGGAGGGCTGGTTGGGTTTGAGGAAAAGAACAAGAGAGAGTGAGATTGAGGTTGAGGGTTGATAGGGTTTAGTTATTATTATTATTATTGTTTGTTCAAAAAATATATAGTTATTATTATAAAATTATATAAATACAAAGTATAATGATATTAAGAAAAAATAATACAATAAAATATTAATGATATATTATTAGTTTTTATTTTCTAATTATATTTAAAAACTAACAACTTATAATTTTTTTAGAAAAATTATTAAAACATTTAACCATATATAAATAATTTAATTCAACTATTACTTTAAGCCCAGTCATTTTTAGGACTCGCAAAGCGAGTCCTTAAAGAGTATTAAGGACTCCCAAAGCAAATCCTTAAAATTATTAAGTAAAACACTCATTTTTTAGCCCTGATTCTTTTAGGACTCGCATATTTTTTTAGGACACTCATTGCAAGTCCTAAATTGTGTTTTTCAGGACTCTCAATAAGTGTCCTAAAAGCTCCATAAATATTTTTAAGGACTTGCATTTATGTGTGCCGTAAAGGGTATTTTGTAGTAGTGTTATTTTATTGATATTCCATTAAAATTGCATATTTCTAATTTTCTTGTAGGTGTGATGTTATCAATTATTATTTATGGCATTTGCATCAAAGTCATAACTCACCCTACAAATGAAATTCTACACCATCGATTGGGTGTAGGTTAAAAGAAAAAGAAAATTATAGTCGAGCTAAAGACTATAAACTAAAGCGCTTTGTGGGAGGCAACCCATACTTTCATGTTTCATTTTATATTTCACTTTTGTTGTATGTTTTTGTTTCATGTTTTTTTTTTTCAAAAGTTTGAAGGAAACTTCTTGCCCAAAAAGAAAAGAAGAGAAGAAAACAAAGGAGCAAAATCAAGGAAGCATACATCCAAGGGAGTAGTTCTTAACTTTTCCCATTTTATTACTCATTGAGGACAATGTTTCATTTAAGTTTGGGAGTAGTGTGTGTGTGTGTGTGTTTTTCTTTGTGTTTATGCATGTTTTTCATTTGTTGTAAAATTAAAAAAAAAATTCTTTGTTTTGTTTGAAAAAAAAATTTGGTGATTTTCATTTTCTGATGATAAGAATTATGATTGAAATTGTTCTTAGTTCTTAGAAAAGTATAAATAAATCTTAAGCTTTGTTTTTAAGTTTTGAGTAAGTTTTGTTTAATTATAGATTTATTCTTATTCTTATTCTTATTCTTATTATTATTATTATTATTATTATTATTATTATTATTATTATTATTATTATTATTATTATTATTATTATTTTCATTATATGACACTTTTCTATTCTAAAAAAAAAGTCACATTGAAAAAATGGAGGGAGATAAGAAAAGTAAGCTTATGAGATTTATATATAAAAGAAAAATGTGTTTCTTGAGATTTAATCTATTGTTGTTTGCATAAGCTTGTCTAATGTTCACATGATGATTTGATGATAGTTTTTTGTTTGCATGTTAAATATCTATTTTGAAAACAATTTAAAATTTTTATTTGTGATTTTCTTTGAACTATTTTCATTATGTAATTTTTGAGGTAAACATTTTACATCACCAATTTTAAAAAAAAATGTGTGTTTTTAATTTTTCTTTTGATTGAGGACTAGCAAAATATTAAGTTTGGGGGTGTGATAATTCTACAAAATAGAGTTATTTTATCACATTTTATATGCTAATTGTTGCTTAATTAGCTCTTGACTTTTTAATTAATTTGTAAAGTATTTAAGTAATTTTAAATTTATTGGGTTTATTTTTATTTTATATATTTTTGTTTGTTTTTATAGTTATTTTGTTGTAAAATGTTGTAGTTAATTAATTTAATTATTGTTGTTTAATTTGAAGTAAAAAAATGTTGTATTATTGAACTTAAATGTTAAATATAAATTAAGTTATAATTAATATTTTCAAAGAATTAAATTGATTTATTTTATAGTTGAAAATATTTTATTATGATTTATTTTGTAGGGAATTTATTGTATTTTTGTGCTTGAAAGACAATAAAGGAAAGAAAGTTAAAAAGAAGAAATAAATAAAAAGTTGACATTTTTTAAAATTAAAAGCTCCTTTAGCAGCCTAGGCCCCCAGCCAGCTGGGCCCGCGCCTCCCTGTGCCACCGAAGCCCATGTTGTCGCCTGGCCCAATCTGCCCCTGGGTCGCACCTGCCCAGGCCCATGCTCAGCAGCCAGCGCCTCTTCTCCAGCTGCTTGTCCCAACCACCACCAACCCCCTTTGTAATTTTTGTTGAGCCCAACAAAAACATCCTTGTCCCCTTGTCTCACAATGCCCAAATTGCCACATTTTTACTTAACTTTTCTACACATTTTCACCATAAAAATCATCACTACCCCTACAATTTACCCCTACTTGCCATATTATTATTAATTTATTTATTTTAATTAATTTAAATTGATTATTTTAATATTCTCATTTTGGCTATAAATAGGGAATTTTCAAGACTATTTGGGGATGCTTATTTGAGGAGGTTTTACACTTCCATTTCTACACTTTCAAGACCCTCAATTCTCTTCATCTTTTTCTTCTTTTTGGTCATTTTTCTATGAGCTTTTAGAGGAAAAAATTGGGGGTTCCTCTTCCAAATTTTCCTATTTATGTTTGTAATTTCTATTTTAGTTATGAGTTTCTAATCTTTTTAAGATTATTAAGGTGTTGATGAAAAAATATGTAACTAGAGAGTATTTATGTTGTGTGTTGATTTCCCATTTTGTGCAATAAAGTTTATGGATTTTCTTCTTCAAATATTTTCATTCATCTTAAATATTTTGTATTTTTGATTGTTAGAACATATTTACACTTTGTTCTTTATTAGTGCAAAATCATAATATTCTTTGATTAAGGTGTGTCATCAAATTGTGGACATCAAATGCTTAGAACAAAAATATTATGTTTTGCCTTATAAATAATATTCACTGATTTATTTATTATTTCATTAGATTGATTTACATTAAATTACTTTGAAATTATAATTTTAAAAGTGAAGATAAATCCTACAATTCTATAATAATTTGTGCTTAAATAGAATATCTAATTTCAATAAGTGACAGTGATTAATTTCTACTATTAATGAAACTTGGGAATCAATGTACTTATAAATATTATTGAACTTATATTTTGTGGATTCTAATACCTTAATATTCTTTTTTTACCATCTTGATTTCTACTATTAATTTATAATTATATATTGTCTTTAATTTTTTTATTATTGTCTCTTATTTGATTTTCTTTTCACAAATTCTCATTAATCTTTGGAGCTAGGTTAGAATTTATTAATTTTGGTTTAAAATAGTTTTCTTTTTTATTTTAGACAACTCCTTTGGGTTCGATCTCGTGCTTACATGAACAATATATTTCATATACGATTCGTGTGCTTGCAAGTTATAAATTTTTAAAACGTACCTGTTTTGGATCAATCAAGAGAGTCACCCTTTTGCGTGAACAATCTAATGTGGCTTGGTAGTTAGACAACCAATCCATGCCAAGAATCACATCAAGTTTTCCCATAGGTAACACTATCAAGTTTGTTAACAACTCATGCCCTTCAACCACAATACAAACTAATTTACAGATGGTGGGTACCTCACCTTGCCCTCCCATAGGCACACTTAACCGCAATGCAGGACTAAAAGTTTCCCAACTCAAACCAAATATACTAGCAAACATTAAGGATATAAAAGAATGTGATGCACCCGTATCAAATAATATATGAGCCATGAGTGTGAGAAAAGAACCATACCATCCACAACTCCTTGGCTCATTCCTCCTTGCACATCATCACCACCAAGAGCATAGGCTTGACCAGAGGCTTTTCCTTCTTCTTGGTCAGATTTCTTTTTTCTTTCCAACCTTTTTCCTTATAACGAACTTTAGTTCAAAAGGCTATAACATCACACATTCTTTCTTGTCTGTAAAGGTTAGGGTAATGGTTTCATAAAGTGTTGTAGTCCTCAATCAACTCATGAACTTTTCAATCAAAAGAGACTAATCAACGACACCAACATAAAGATAGAAGGTCAACTCTACAAATTCCATGTAGAAGTCATTCACTGAAATCCACCATTATTTAGTCCTTTTATGATCTCATCAACCTATCATTGATCTTAAGTATTCAAATGATCCAATCAAGTCCTCCTATGAGATGGGTTAAAATGTTGTTCCTTGAAAACCCTTCTCAAAATTTCCTCAAGTCATCCCATCTGATCCTCTCATCCTACTTAAGGATTCCTACCAATCTGGTGCGCCCCATTCCAATTTGGACACATTAAAAGTAACAGGATACTCTACAGGTGTTCCCATAATTTTTAAATTCTTATTATCTGCCTCGACCATCTTTCAACCACCATGAAATCTTTCCACCTTTAGACTTAGGCATTTGAATCCGATGGAAAATCTGGAAGTCATAGCTCTGACGAGTAGCTGGATCCATTTGTTGGGTAGGAATGAATCTTAAAGCCTCAAGAATGGTGTTCATATGGAATGGAGCTGGCAGAGGGGGAACCTCAACCTCAGCGACATCAGTTGTAGGCCTTTCCCTTGTTGTCCTTCCTTACAGAGGCATTTTCTTAGATCAGTAAATCAAAAGCTAACTAATTAATTAGTCAGGAATGAATGAAATCTATATACATATGCCTTTATATATCAAAATACTTACTTAAAAAATAAATTGAATCTATTTGGTGACACACTCCGAGGTATTTAAGCCCAGTTCTCTGATACCATTTTTCTGTCATGACCCGAGCTCTAGGCTATGACAGATTTGTAATATCCATAACTTGAATGGTCAAAGGTCAAACTTTGACCCTTGTTGGAAAATAACTCTTATAAATAATCCTTTGGTTAATACTAAATAGTACCAAAACTATAAGTAAAAAATAATGGAATAACTCCTATAATTATATATAAAAATGTTAATGATAAAAGCAGGATCATCTATCATTATATATAGAACAATAATATCCCCACACTTATGTAGTCACCAAATAGTTAATTTTAATAAGTCATAAAATACAAAACTAATAATTAGCATCCATCATTCCTCATTCCTAACAATTTCATAGCTAATTAAGAGATACAGACCGCAAGGTTTCAAATCAAATACATAGAAAATGTTCAAAAGATAGGACTATGGCACCAAATAAACCTAGGCTAAATCACATTGACTCCACCAATGAATCCTGTATCCACATTCGCATCATTAGGTTCATGGAATTTGAGAGATATAGGGGGTGAGCATATAAATCCCAGTAGGAAAGCAACTAATATCATAGGACCAAAAGTTCAATAAAACTTCTGCATGGTTAGCTTTGAAAACAAAACACCACAAATAGTCAAAAGAGCATAGCTACACATGCACATACACATCACACCGTCCACTACATCCCTAGTTATCGTTACCCACCATAGAAAATCGACATCCTAAACCCGGTAGTCGGACCTGATAACCACCACAAGGGGGAGGCTCAAAACACTTCCTGTTTACAGATGCTAGGTTGTTACACCTAAATGTGAGTGGACACGTGATCTACTCATTATGACACAGACACTAGGTCGTGAAACAATAACATGCACAAACCATGATCACCATGGCTCTCATCAGTATAACCAAATGCAGGTAAACATTAAAAGAAAGAAACATATTCCCTTTATATTTTAGAAAATTGGGCAGCATAACAGATGCATTTGAATAAAACCCAAAAATCATAACCTGCATAAATAAGTGAACAAAAATATATTTTGCACTCAGTGCCCTCAGAACAGATCAAAAAACATGTAGATTAAGTTTTCAATTTTTCAAACATTTTATAAATATAAAAATTTGAATATCTTTAATGCAATTCAATACGAGTAAAATAAGTCTGATAGTCAAGTTGGTTCCCTACCTCTTTTGGATCGTTATCCTCTATCCAAAAAGACGCTCTTAAGCCCCCTATTCCTAGGTTCTAAGCTATTTAGCCCACTTCAAAGCCACTTTTTCCTACAATCATCAATTGAAAAAATAATTATCATCATTGTAATGTACTCTTCGAACAGAGTCTAATGACATAAAGCATGATACCATTTAAAGACAGTAAAAAACCTCACCTCAGTCGCGCACAATGGCAGCTCGCAGTGGCCGGTGGTGGTGCTCCGACAACAGTGACAGAAATTGACTTTTTATATATAAAAATGAACTCTCAATGTGTATATCGCGGAAGTGCAACCCATTCGCCTAAATGACCCCGATGTCATTGAAAAATGCTTCCAAAAGGGGGGAGATATCCAAAATCTCGCCCAAAAAAAATGGTGAGTTGACTAGAATGACTTAGTGGGAGACATTCCTCTCTTCACGCTGGTTCCAATGGTACCAACCACTTGTCAAACGAAGATCGAAGTTGGTCGGAATGTCGCCTCAAAATTTTGACGGTGAAACTTCGAAGTGTTGTCCATATGAGTGTCCCTGCTCAGATTTCCACCAAACTTTGGGGTTTTTGTCGTCACCGCTCAGGGAACCTACAGAGGCAACGCGTGTCTAAAATGGTGGTCGATGGTGGTTGGGTCTGGTGGCTGTTGTTGCTTGCCGAGAGAGAAATAAAGAAAAAGAAGGAGAAGAAAGAGAAAGGAGTCGGGGTGGGGGGGGGGGGAGAAGAAGAAAAAGAGTCTTTGACTCCTTTAACTCGCTGAGTGCCACTTATATACAAAAATATTATTAAATTTTTTTAGAAAAAATCTGATTCTTTACACCAGTAGCAATGGAGAAGACGAAAAAAGAACAAGAGGTCATCTTCGACGGCGTTGGCATCGACATCGACTCCTTCTATCTTAAATAGTCTCCCTCCCTCTTTCAGTTCTGGGAATGTGATTTCTAGTCATTATATGATATGTGTATTGATTCAATGTTTACAATGGTAGAGTTTATTTCAGATCTGGGTACATGATTTTTTATACAAATTTTTTCCTTCGTTTGATGTTTGCATTAAATAGCAATTGTTTTCTACCTTTGTTATCATTATTGTTATGATGTGTGGTTGCCAACTATTTTTTTAGTATATCGAGTTTTATGAAGTAAGATTTGAAGTTTGTTTATAATTGCTGTAAAATCTTGTCATGTTTCACATTAATTAATTCTAAAAGAGTGGATATCTTAATTGCAGTGTTGGAAATTGATCCTATATTGGAAATTGATATATTATTAATTGCAGGCATTATTTCAGTTTAGTGGTGCAGAGATAGCATCTTCAGCGAGAAATGACTTGGATGGTGGGAGTATTTTGGACTATGCTGATTGTAAAATAAATTTAGGAGATTATAATACTTCTTTGAAGAAATTGGAAAAGAAAGAAAACTGTATACTATGCTTATATATTGTTTGTGTTATTTTGTAGCTATTTATTGGGGTGTTTTGTATACATAAAATTTATTGAAATGATAAGTTTTAAATAATTGAAAATATTTGTACAAATATATATTAAAAACAAATAATATATATACATTTGGTTAAATATCAAACTAGAAAAAAATTATTTAATTATCTTTAGTGACGTTTTCAAGTGTCACTCTACTTTTACTTATATTGTCATATCGTATATTTGGTACAAGTGTTACTAAAACTAAGTAACAATGACATTTTCAAATGTAACTAAATACATATTTTGGTGTATTTCAAAAAGGAAAGTTAACTGTTGGTTATTAAAAGTTTTAATTTCGCTTTTTATATATGTCTCAACAATTCTATGTGAAAGTTAGTTAATCTCTGCTACTCAACTATTCAGTAAAATTTTCAACTAATTAATCAAATAAAAATCAGATTTGAATCATAATCAAGTGCAATAATAATGAAAATCACACAATCATTTTTACATGGTTCAGCCATGATTTCTCACTACCTACTCCATGGGACCTAGTCTAGAGGTGAAGCAAATTCACTAAAATAATCAGAGTTATTACAAATACAAACAACAAAAATACAAATTAAAACTCCCTTCTAATTTGGTTTACAATCAACCAAATTATAATTTGTGAAAGTCTTCAAGCAACCACCCTCCCACTGGTTTTGAACGTTGTTGGACTCCCTCCAGCTACTGCTCAAGCTCCCCTTGAGACTTATCTTGAAATCCCTTCAAGGTTTACACCAGAAAATTTGAGATAAATGGTGAGGAATCACCAAAACGCCATAGGCAATGAACAATGAAGCATCAAGAGCTTCAGAACTTTTACAGAGAGTGTTTCTTGGAGAAGACACTTTTTAGCTGCTCAAAAATGCGAAGGAAATACGGAAAGAACGAATATATATATACTGGGGCTAAAAATAGAAAATCAGGTAAGCAAATCATGTGCTGAAAATAGAAATCACATATGCTAGTGGGCTTTCAACAATATCTAAACATGAAAAACAATGAACGATAAAAATAACATTTACAATTACACTATATGAAAACGGAATCTATTTTTATAGTTTATTTTACTCTAATTCTTCATTAAGACGCGGGTACAATATTTTTACAAAAATAGCAGTGTCATATATATAAAGTAAAGTACAAGATCCGAAACCTAATCAAAAGATGGTAACTTTGACTGTGACCATCTTCCCCAAAAGCTTTCCCAAATTTGCATACTCTTCAAGTGTTCTAACATCAGCCTTGCACCGAAGGAGTTGTGGATAATACAACCAAAAACTGGTCAACATCACAAACCCAATAGTCAACGCTCCAGATACCAACCCGGGCAAACGCCACCGGCCACTCAAAGCCTTCTTCAAAACAATCTCGACCGTCAAACACAATCCATGCAAGATAAAGAATGACGTCACTTCCCACGTGGGAGGCATGCGAGCCATGTAGTAGTACATGAGTTCGTGAAACAAGCCCGACACGACGAAAGTTGCTATTATAGCAGGGAGTGCAGCCCACTTGTAACCTAGGAGGGTTGAAGAGAATCTGAAGGTGGGTTCGAATACGGTGGGGCGCAATATACGCGTTACTATGAGGTTCCACCTTCTTCCCCAGAAGTCTTGTAGCGAGGTCGAGAGGTATGGCTCGTTGAACTGTGGCTCCAGCTCAAGTCCCACCAGAGCTCGAGCCAAGGTAGCCACTGTGGCTAAAATGGTCTCCAGTACAAGATATGTTAAAAAGAAGTAGAGAATTAAAACGGCATTGGGGTGAATATTATGGTCTTGGTTATTACATACTCGAATTAGAATGGCCAAAAGAAGACTCTTTATTGTGAAGTTGATGATTCGTTTAGGGTTTTTATGAGATGGGTTTTGTTTGTTTTGGTGAGTTTTTGTTGGAAAATGTGAGTTTTTTGAAGATGGGTTTATGTTGCTTTCTTGGATCTCAATAGGGAAAGAAGCTATAACAATGAAACGCCCAAAAGAGAGTGACGATGGGTTTGAAGCTAAAGGGCCTTTGTTAAAAGCTAAGAGTAAGAGTTTGAAGTTTGCAAGCCATGAAATGCAGAAGCTAGTGCCACCAACTAGATTAACAGAATTGAGTTTGAGAGGGAGAAATAGGAAGAGACATATTATTGGGAGAAAAAAGATGAGCCTTTTAGTGCCTTTTGAGACTAGTTTACTCATAACATAGCAGTACGATAAAGAAACCGTGACTGAAAGCCATACCTTGATCAAGTTGTTCATTTCACCCTCCATTTCCCCCCTTTTTCTGATTTGCTTTAATATTCAGACAAAGTTTATTGATCATTAAAAGATGATGATGAAGAGTCAAAATCATGAAACATTTGATGAAGAGAAAAGATTTGACGACCTTGATCGCGATTGATCCACCTCTTTTGTGTATATATATATATTTATATGGGATTGAAGAAGTGGGGTCGATAGAAGCAAAGTTTTTAGGAAACACTTTGATGATATAATAATATGTGATCGGGCAGTACTTTTATTACATTTATATAACATGCGGAATATTATAACATAATTCACTGACACGTGGTTTGTTGCATGTTTATATAAAGTTAGTGCTTTGACATCTTTGGATATTGGCAGCGGCTCGAGTGCACGTACCCCCTAAATTTATTAAACTCTAAAAGTTTTGAAATCTGATTGGTTATAATCTGAAGGCACACGGTATTTGAGTGGGGTGTCCTACACAGAACCATTCTCATTGTCTTTAATGATTTTCGAGGTTTTTTTTTTTTTACATATTTTCTTCATTGAATCTGGGTTCGGTGGCTTGTTTTTCCTAATTAAGAACTCCACTCTGTTTGACCTGTGCATTTTGTATTTCAGGTCATAAATGGCATCCGAACTGTGAAAAACAAAGCCACAGTAGAGAAAGGCGGTGGTGGAACTAGAAACTATTTAAACAAGGCACCGAGGAAAGCTTCCTGTAGACGGAGGAGACCAACTATGGCGTCCATAGCAGAATCTAGAGTATATATTCTTGGTCAAAGCCATCCCCATCTCATTCAAACTCAGCCCTGTTGAAGTCATTCTCGCCAACTACCCCTAACCCGCTTGCCATTGATGCCTCTGCAGCCCCTAATGCTCGTTTGCCAATGAGGAGGGAGCTAGTATATATATATACGCTTACATTATTTATTTTCATGTATTATAGACAGTAGTCAGGTAGAAGTGTGATTTTTATTATTAGTATAAGCTAATTCCCATCCCTAACTCTATATATATATATATGAATAGTCTTATCGCTATTCTGTGGACTGATAATTTGTTTCAGAAATAGAGATCCTAGAGAGGAAGACTTACTTGGTTAGTATTGTACTAACAATTCACGTTTTGTCCATGGTTGAATCATGTTTGTTTTCTGTATTTTCAATTGTTTATAGTGTTCTAAATTGTATGCAAAATTATTGATAAGATGTTCTATGAATATCTAACATGTGGTATCACATTGTCAATTGTATATGATTTAGGATCTATATTTTATTTAATCATTAAATTGATATAGGTTAATTTTCTCTAATTACATATTAATTTCATTATTATTTTATGTTGAATTTTTTAAAGTTCGATCCTAAAATATTAAGGCTTTTATTCCTCATTAAATTATCTTTCTATTGATATATTTTATGCTAAATTTGGTTAAGTAATTTATGAGAATTTAATGTTTAAAATTTTAGGGTTTTACATAAAATTATTATGAAATTAATTAAATAATTTTTTCAAATCATAAATTAATTAGTAACTTTAGTTATACATGGATTATATAGTTTAACCTTTGTTTAATTTCACGTATGAACGACTTTTATATGTTGAATTTTAAGTTTTTTCCTTGTTATTATTTTAGAAAATTATAGCTTTTGATCTACTTGTTTTTCTTATTTCCCTTGAATTAAACTCCATAGATCTATTAGAAATTCCATTCCAATAAAAACCCCCCACAATTCCCATTGAATTCAAGCATTTTTTGGCCGAAAAATCACCTCCGACCCGGTTGGATGGAACTGGGTCGCACGACCCATCTGAGGATCCGGCTGGAGATTGAAGACAACCTCCTGGTGCAAAGCTCACTCTCGGCGGCGGAGAGTGGGGCGAGTGCAGTATTTTTGGGTAACGTTTTTCGACGATTGTTTTTCCAAATTCATTAGAATTTAATTTTTGATTTTTTTGTAATTTTTAATTAACTTTGGACGTCAAAAAATAATTACTAATGAATTGATACGATTTTTGCAGTTATTAAATCACAATAAATATTTTTGTCATATTTTTTGAAAACTTTAAATGACAGAAATTTATTTGGGTATTTTTTCGTTCCTTTGAACATACTCACTCTCTAGAACAACCAATTTTTTTATATATACTCTCCACTCCAACAATAGGAGATGATTTTCATAAAAAAAAAATCATACATTCTTTGTTATTCTAAAGTGCCAAACTTGATTATTTGATGAATAAACAATGTGTTATGGTGGGACACATTGTTTTGATCATTCATAAATTTAATGAGCAATATTTTTTAATTTTTTGGGAATTTGGTTGAAAATATTATAATTATTATCATCAAAGTGATTTAATTATATTATTTCTCAATGATTGTTTTATCGCCAAATTTCATCAGTTTATAGAAAATATTTTTCTTAGATAATTGATATGTATAATTACTTGCCCAAAGGAGGTAATTATATATCACTACTACAAAACTGGGCTTTCCCGACACCCAACCACGACAGTCAACTCTGTTGACTGTCGTAGTTGCTTAGCGGGACTCTACACCGACAGTTAAAAACTGTAGGCATAGAAACCAACGCCGACAGCTAATAACTGTCACCATTGCTTTTGACTGTCACTATTGACCCTAACGCCGACAGTTAACTCGAGACCAATACCGACAGTTAAAATGTGTCACCATTAAGCCTAACGCCGACAGTTAATTCTAGACCAATGCCGACAGTTAAAAGGTGTCGCTATTGAGCCCAACACCGACAGTTAATTCGAGACCAATGCCGACAGTTAAAAGGTGTCGCTATTGACCCCAACACCGACAGTTAATAAAAGTCTAATGCCGACAGTCATAAAATGTCGACAAAATTCAAATAAAAAATTATAATTAATGAATAGTATAATTTTAAAAATATAAACTAAATTATGTAAATATACATTTATAAAAATTATGTATTTATTAAAAACTTTTAAAACTATATATTTTTTTGTTTCTACATTTTTTATTTACTTTTTTATTTATAATAATTTTTATATCAAAATTTATATTTATTATTCTTTAACATATTTATAAAATTAATTATATAATTCTTTAACATATTTGTAAAATTTGTATTAGTTAAAATAGAGTTGTTTTATTAATTGGAAAAATATTGTAAAAAAAATTAATGAATAGTATAATTTTAAAAATAAACTAAATTATGTAAATATATATTTATAAAAATTATGTATTTATAAAAAAAAATTAAACTAGATTTTTTTGTTTCTAAATTTTTCATATTATTATCGTTTGTATTTATAATAATTTTTGTATCAAAATTTAAATTTATTATTCTTTAACATATTTATAAAATTAATTATATTATTAACTATATTATTCTTTAACACATTTATAAAATTTGTATTAGTTAAAAAATAGTTATTTTATTATTTGGAAAAATATTGTAAAAATTAATGAATAGTATAATTTTAAAAATAAACTAAATATATATATTTAAAAAAATTATTAAAAACTTTTAAAACTAGATTTTTTTGTTTCTAAATTTTTGATATTATTATCTTTTGTATTTATATAGTAATTTTTATATCAAAATTTAAATTTATTATTCTTTGACATATTTATAAATTAAATTAACTATATTATTCTTTAAAACATTTATAAAATTTGTATTAGTTAAAAAAGAGTTGTTTTATTAATTGGAAACATATTGTAAATTTTTTTTAATATATATTTATTAGTTATGATTTTTTTATTAATATATATATATAAGTTTAAATAGTTTTTTATAAAAACATATTGAAGCAATATCGACCCTTAAAATGTGTCATTGTTGGGAATTTTTTTTTTAAGGGTCAATGCCGACACCTATAACCTGTCGCTATTGGAGGCAATAGCGACAACTTACATATGTCGGCATTGCCCATTAAAAAAAATCAGCTGTGGTAAATTTTTTCCCCCTAAAACCTCAATTTGTCCCTCTTCCTTCTTTCTTTCTTTTCCCTCTTCTTCTTTCTTTCTTCCAGCCGAAACAGCCTCCACCTTCCAGCCGCCGAAATAGTAAGCCTCCACCAGCCAGCCCACCACGACGCCGTCGACGCCGAACCCAGCCGCATCTCCATCTCTCAAACTCGTGCGTCTTTGTTCTTCTTCCAACCCAAGCGCAAATCTCTTTGTTCTTCGTCCAACCCAGGCACACGTTTCTCCGTTCTTACTCATAACCCACTCTTTTACCCTACATCATTCACCATCTCTCTCGGCCTCACCATTGAAAGCCGCCATCGAGAGCTTCAAATCTTGGAGTCGTCGCAAACATCTTCAAGTCTACTAGCCACTGCCTTTTTCAGTTCGTACTGTCAACAATCTTCAGATCTAAGTATGCTTTCTTTAACAATTTTTTTTCCATATGCATATAGATTTGAGAAATATATGTATATATATATATATATGAATAGATTTATAATGCCTATGTATTCTGTTTTGTAAGGTTTCCTATGAAATTGTTTGGAGGCTTTGATGTATTCCAATTACTTGGCTTGGTGTATTTTGAGATTTGGGATTCATTGACTTGGTGGTTGTGTGATTTGGGATTTACCAGGATCCAACTTTTTCTTCCATTTAAGTTTTTATTTTCTATTTTATATCAATTTTTGCTTGTTTATCTTAAAATTTTCTTATAACTCTAGGAAATTTTTGGGTTAGTTTTTGATATTATCTTTTACATGTTTATTGACTTTTAAATGTCTTAAATTGTTTAGATTATATTTTGAAATAATTTTGATTGTCAAATTATACACATTTATGGTTTTTATTTTATAAAGAATTTGTATTATATCTTGTTATTAGCTTATTGTTATCTCATCTCTTTGGGAGTATTTGAACCATTGTTTTCTTCTTCTTTGTGCTAAAGCTGCATTTATTCTTAGTAGAACAGTGAGTATTGTAGACCATAGTTTTGCAAGATGTGTGTATGTATGTTTAGTTAAACGGAATAATAGATGCACAGATTTTTGTTATAATCCAAGAGCGGCATATTTTGTTACCAATATACTGAAATAAACTCAAGCACTAATTATATGCTTGTTTTAGTGGGCTTGGAGCAATTAGAAAATTATTTTAAATTAGTTGTTTTGATATGTAGATTAGAAGATCATATGTTATCTCCAAGTTAAAGAATTATCCAAGGTTTGAAGTTGTTACTATTGCAATTCAGAGATAATGTTCTGTGTACTTTTTAGTGCTCATAGAAGCGGTGTTTCAGATAAATCCCAGCAGTCAACTTTTTCCTCTTATTTTTCTTTTTACTGCATATTATATGAATCTCTGTAACAAAAGATCTAATTTTTTTTTCTCATCTTGGTTTATATAATAGATAGTTCTGCTGCTTCAGTTGGTTCCGTTGCTTCCATTTAATATGTTGAATTATCTTTTGTCTGTGACTCCTATTCGCATAGAAGAGTCTGTGATGGAAACTTGGCTAGGAATGATGGTGTGTACTTTTTTAAATGACTAACAGATGAATGTTTACCTTTAATATGTGTTGATTAAATTAAAAATGCATTGTTCATGATTTTCTGGTCATTTATGAAGTATAATTGGCTACAAGATTAATTTACAAATGCATTATTCATGATTTTCTTGTTCAATTGTGAGGTACCCTTCAATGCTCTATCAACAATGCCATTGACAAAGTACATCCTAACATACCTCCAGAGTAATTGTATGCTGCCAAGGCATTTGAACTAATCTTAGTTATAGCCCAGCAACTATCTCATGTGACTATGCGAGGGCTTGTGATTGTCTACCTTTAGAGATAATTTTAT
Organism: Humulus lupulus; assembly: GCF_963169125.1. Classification (NCBI taxonomy): domain Eukaryota; kingdom Viridiplantae; phylum Streptophyta; class Magnoliopsida; order Rosales; family Cannabaceae; genus Humulus; species Humulus lupulus. The sequence goes on along the minus strand of NC_084797.1, from coordinate 224,027,898 downwards.
ATAGTGCTCTACAAAGAAGCAAAAGATGTCATTTTTGTCCTAACAATTAAGTCATGGTGGATTTATCTGTGATTTTATTTATGGTAAGGATATTGGGTTGTAGTTTGTGATAATAGTTAAGATTATTTTTATTCACACAGGCAAGGTTCAGGCAGTGCTTGCCGAAGCTTATATGGTGGATTTGTGAAATTGATCATGGGAAAAGTATGTTTGATTTCTCACACTGACCTTTTATTCTCAATTACTGTAAACCAATTCACACTTTTGAATATTTATAGTGATTTTCTTCTTCAATATTTAAGGAAGATAATGGAAGTGACAGTGTTGCAGTTCAGCTAGCAGATGAGAAACATTGGGATGATCTAGTCATAATCGTTGCAGTGGTACACATCTTCTTCTTTTAAGTGTTTCCATTATTTGATTCAGTTTTGTGTTTTTCCAGTTGTAGTTTTGGTGTGATGATATTGTAGTTTGTGGTTTTTATTACTGTGTTGCTCATGGCATGACTGTGAATTGGTTATTTTTTACATTAGTTGTTAGGGTAGACTATCTCATTAGTGTCCTAGAATTCTTGTTGATATTTGAAATCATGGTATGAAAACAGATCCTGAATTTGAGACTGTTGTAGAAATGACTTCTTTTATGTATTGTCCTTCTGAGCTGAAATCATGTTCGAAAGTTTGGTTAAATTTTGTCTTGTGACTTATGGTTCTTCTAGTATCCTATAGGGTGACTCCATTTATTTATTTTGTTGCTTCCACGTAAGTTCACGACAGAAGGTAACAAGCAGCACCTCAGGAATGTGTGGGACTGTTGCAACAAGTTTGCTTTTACAGCATAGGGCAAAGGTATATCTCTATTTCTTTTTGTCTTTCTCACTGTTATGACTGTCACACAAATCACAGTCTGATTAAACTCTTAACACTAATCATAGTTTGAACTATTGAGAATCCTAACTCTTTTTTTTTGAATTGTTGTTGGAAGTTGTACCAATCCTTACTTTGGAAAGACTATTGATAATGAGGATGAGTACAAGGACAAGAAGAAGAAATATATGTTGTTGGACAATGAATTTAGTGTTGTATTTTATTTGTAATTTTTATTACATTAAATTATTTTTTGTAAATACTTTGTATAAGTTTTGTTATTTTAATCTATAATTTTTTAGATTTGTATATAAATGTTTCATTTAAATCATAATTTTTAATTTAAAATAAAAATAAATATTTTTTTTGCAAGCAACGACGATACCTAATAATTGTCGGCGTTGCCAGCAATGACAACACCTAATAACTGTCGGCGTAGCCAGCAACGGCGACACCTAATAACTATCGGCGTTGCCAGCAACGGCGACACCTAATAACTGTCGGCATTGCCAGCAACGGTAACACCTAATAACTGTCGGCGTAGCTACCCCTACGACGACATAGGAAAATACGACAGTTAGTCAACTGTTGTCCTTGCTCAATAGCAACAGTTAAAAACTGTCAGAAAATCTCATTTTTGTAGTAGTGTATATTAATTATTGTCTCATGAAGTGTGTTGATTATAATGCATGTTTAAAATGATTTTCCCAAAGGTAATAATTTTTATGTGTATTTTGTTTGGTTTGAATTAATATATATGATTTGAGAATTTACTTTCCCAAAGGTAATAAATTTTTAATTTATATATATTTTTTCTATTTAACTTCATGGAAATAGATCATATGTGTGTTATATTCTCACTCCAAAGGGGAGTTTGTAATGATCATCTTGACTCTATTTATATATTTTCTTAATATGCTCATAGTTCAATCAAGTTTTGTCATTTTCCTTTTATCTTGTAGTTTCCTTTTCTGTGAACAACAACAATGCTTCAATTAAAATTTTGACTGGGTCCAACTATAAGAAATGGAAACGAGATCTGGATTTTAGTTTGGGAATCATGAACTTGGACCTATGCATGTGTGAAGATCGAGAACTCTCCATGGAAAATGGGAAAAGTCAAATTGTCTCAGTCTTATAGCTATGAAAAGATCGATTCTTGAACATATTTTGAGTGGTCTGCCTGCGACAACTAATGCCAAAGAATTTTTAACTAATGTGAAAAATTGTATGATACTAGTGAGAATGTTGAAACTGGATCTCTTATGGATGAGGTTCAAACCATCAAGTATGATGAAACTAAAGGAGTGAGAGACTTCATTATGAAAATTGTCAATGTTCAGTTAAAGCTAAAAGATCGTAAGATTCCTCTACCTGATTCCTATATTATTCATCATGCTCTCAACGCTCTTCCTGCATCTTTTAGTCTCACTAAGATGACCTACAACACTTATAATCAAACATGGAGCATAAATGACTTAATTTTGAAGTGTGTTGCTAGGGAAAACAAGCTAAAAATTGAGAAGAATGAGTCAGCTCATTATGTTTCTCAACTCAAGCCAAAAAAAGGAAAAGAGAGATTCAAAAATCAGAAAAACAACATTCCTAAGAACACTGATAATAAAAATGAGCATAACAATGGACAGAAAAAGGAGAATGCTCAATCGAAGTATGCTAATGTTAAGTGTTTCTTCTGTGATAAAATGGGTCATAGAAGAACTGATTGTCAAAATTTAAGATTTGGCTAGAAAAGAAGAAAAAAAAATCAGGTACTCCTTTAGCTTGTGTTTGCTTTGAATCTAATCTAGTTGATGTTCCTATTGATTCTTGGTGGTTAGATAGTGGTGCCACAGTTCATGTTACTACTACCATGCAGGGGCTAAGGGATCTCAGGAAAAAAAATCAGAGGGAGTCAAAACTAAAAGTAGGAAACGATGTTGGAGTTCAAGTTTGTTCTGTTGGCACCTTTATTCTTGAGTTACAGACTAGTTTTAAGCTTGTTTTGAACAATGCTTTTTATGTTCCTACTTTTAAGAGAAATTTAGTTTCGCTTTCGCTTTTGGATAAACAAGGATATTCGTTTCTTTTTGCAAAATATAAAGTTGACATTATGTTTGACTCCAAAGTTATTGGAAATTGTTTTTATTTTGATGGCCTCTACAAATTATCTTTGGCTTCTTTAGTTTCCTCTTTTAATGTTGAGAATATTGTGGCTAAGAGATCTCATATAAAGGAACATACTTTACTTGTGTGGCACAAATGGTTAGGTCATATTTCCAAAGAACGAGTTGACAAATTGATTAAAGCTGATATTCTTCCTCCTCTTGATGCTTCAGATTTGGACAATTGTGTTTATTGTACTCAAGGGAAGTTAATCAAAACTCGTAAGAAAAGTGCCACTCGCAGTCAGAATCTATTAGATAATATACACACTGATATCAGTAGGCCTTATTCTACTACTTTTTGTAGGAAGAAAAAATTTATCACTTTTATTGATGACTTTTCTCGATATGGTTTTACTTATTTGATTAAAGAGAAATTGGATGCTCTTGATAAATTCAAAGTATTTCATGCTAAGGTTGAGAAATAATTAGGAAAAGTTATCAAGATTGTGCGTTCGGATTGTGGAGGTGAGTATTATGGCAAGTACACTGAGATTAGACAAAACATGGGGCCTTTTGCTAAGTACTTACAGGATAGTGGTATAATTACAGAATACACTATGCCTTGTACTCCTGAACAAAATGGAGTTGCTGAAAGATGAAATCGTATTCTTATGGATATGACCAGAAGTATGATGAGTAGATCTAATATGCCAGAGTTCTTATGGGATGAAGCTATTTTGACTGCTGCTTACATCCTGAATCGAGTTCTAAGTAAATATGTACCCAAAACTCCTTTTGAGTTATGGACTGGTAGAAAGACTAGTTTGAACCATTTTCGTGTATGTGGTTCTCCAGATGAAGTGAAGATTTATGATCCTAACTTGAAAAAGTTAGACCCCAGAACAGTTCCTTGTTTTTTCATTGGTTATCCAGCTCATTCAAAAGGTTATTGATTTTATTGTCCTACTCGCGGTACTAGAATTGTTGAATCTCAGACTGCCAAATTTCTGGAATTTGATATTGTCGAGAAAGTTTCTACTCCATCTCTTGAAATAGGGGAGTCATCTGGTGGAATTTCCATTCATTTATCTCTTTCAAGAGATGATATAATACAAACAAATGATACTCATAATGATCCTATTCGTACTCCTGTTGTTGATGCTCCCATTATGGATGAGGCTCCTGTCTTTGAAGAAGTTCCAGCTGCTGAAGACGTCATTAAAGATGGCGTTCAACAACAAGGAGCAATTACGGAAATAATTCCTCTAAGAAGATCTCAAAGGGCAAAGAGGTCAGCCATTTCTAATGGTTTTTCTTATTTATCTAGGAGAAGGAGAATATGATATTGGTCATGCTGTTGATCCTGTGACTTATAGTGAAGCTCTTAAAAGTGAACAATCCTCTAAATGGATTGAAGCCATGAAAGATGAAATTGAATCCATGAAGAATAATGATGTGTGGGAATTGGTTGAGTTACCTGTTGGTTTTAAACCAATAGGATGTAAATGGATTTTTAAAACCAAAAATGATAATAAGGGTAAAATTGAAAGATACAAAGCACGTCTAGTTGCAAAGGGCTTTATTCAAAGAGAAGGTATTGATTACACTGAAACTTTCTCACCTATTTCTACAAAAGATTAATTCAGGATTATTATGGGCTAAGTTGCACATTTTGATTTAGAGTTGCATCAAATATATTTAAAGACTACTTTTCTTAATGGGGAGTTGGATGAGCAGGTCTATATGTCTCAGCCTGAAGGTTTCAAGGAAAGGGGCAAGGAGAATTTGGTCTGCAAATTGAAAAGGTGCATTTAGGGTCTCAAACAAGCATCTCGTTAATGGTACTTGAAGTTTGATAAAGTTGGGACATCGTTTGGTTTCATAGAGAACACGTTTGATCAATGCATTTATATGAAGTCTAGTGGGAGTCGTTATATTTTCCTTTTTCTTTATGTGGACGACATTTTACTAGTGAGTAGTGATTTGGGACTACTAAATGCGACCAAAATTTTCCTGTTTACAAATTTTGATATGAAGGATCTTGGAGAAGCATCTTTTGTTTTAGGGATTGAGATTCATCGTGACAGGAAACGAAAAGCTTTTGGTTTATCTCAAGAAGCTTATATCCATCGTGTTCTGAAAAGGTTTAACATGGATCTATGTAAACCTGGTTATGTCCTTATTCTAAAAGGGGACAAATTTAGTAAGCAATAATGTCCTAAGAACAACTTAGAGAGAAAAGAAATGCCAAACGTCCCTTATGCACGTGTGGTAGGGAGTTTGATGTATGCCCAGGTTTGCACTAGACCTGATATTGCTTTTGTGGTAAATGTTCTTGGACAATATTTGTCTGATCCTGGGCGTGATCATTGGGTTGCTGCAAAGAAAGTTTTGAGATATTTACAGAGAACCAATAATTTTATGCTTGTTAATAAGCAAGTTCAAAATCTCCGAGTTGTTGGTTATTCAGATTCTGATTTTGGTGGTTCTGTGGATGGTTTAAAGTCAACTTCTAGATATATTTTCACTTTGTCCGGCGCTGCTATTTCTGGGAAAAGTGTAAAACAGACTTTGATTACTTCATCTATTATGTATGTTGAGTTTGTAGCTTGTAATGGGGCATATTTCCAAGTAGTTTGGCTAAAGAATCTAATTACAGAGATACAAGTAGTTGATTCTATTTCCTTACCTATGCTGATCTATTATGATAATAGTGCTGTCGTTTTCTTTGCCAAGAATAATAAGATCAATGGTGCTTCGAAGCATATGAAGATCAAGTATCTTACTGTCAGAGACCTAGTCAAGAAAGGAGATGTTATTATAGAGAATTGCATTACAGAATTGATGTTGGCAGATCCTCTAACCAAAGGATTCAATGTGTCATTGTTTAGTAAACATGTTGCTGATGTGGGCATTTTAGAATCCTTTGATCTTTTTGGTTAGTGGGAGTTTTCTTTTATCCACCAGGAATTATGATTATTTGTAATTTCTTTATTGAACTTATGAACTGGAAAGTTTTTCTTTTTAATTTTTTTTATCAATGAATAGTTATGCTTTTATTTATGTTTTGTTATATTCTCGAGAATGTTGAGTTGAAAGCATGTAGTTCATAATATTGTTGTTATCGTCATTTAAGTTTATTTTCTTAATGACGTGAATATCATATTGTTTTATGCACAATTAATGATATAACACTGACTTATTTATTAAGCAGTGCTTTGGTTATTTCACTGGCTTATTTATTAGGCATCACGATATCAATGAAATGATGAGTGATAAAGAGATTATGTTATATAACTGATCACATGTTGGACATAATCTCTCACCACACTACTAGACTTATTGACCATGTCGATTTAATACTTTTGTATTTGTGATTATGAATGTTTTTTGTTTATTGGAAAATAAATTGATAATCATAGTTCAATATCAAGGATTAAATTGGACTGGTTGTTTTAGATACTATCAAATAACTATTATTTTTACAAGTGGTCACAATATTTTTCTTGTTACTCAACCCATGAGTTGTTTTTAAATAAAATTATTTTAATATATATATGTATTACAAAATTAATGCAGCCCAAGTGGGAGAATATTATACTTTTATTTGGTCTTACATTATTTATTTACATGTTTTATAAAATATGGGTTGATAAATAGTTCTTTGCTAATCTAGTTCATTTAACTTTATTGATCTCTTGTTTATTGGCTTAGTATCTATAGTAGTCTAGTTGACCCAGTCCAACTAGGTAAATATAAGCTAAGTCTCATCCCTAACTCTACATATATGAATAGTCTCATCGCTATTTTGTAGTCTAATAATCTGCTTCAGAAATATAGGTCCTAGGGAGGAAGGCTTAGTTGGTTAGTTGCACTAACAATTAATTCACATGTTCTCCATGGCTGAATCAAGTATGTTTCTGTATTCTTTAAATGTTTATAGTGTTCTAAATTGTATGCAAAATTATTTATAAGATGTTCTATAAATATCTAACACAATACATACTAGTAGAAAATTACATGCCTTGCATGTGCTCCATTCTATAAAAAGAATGTAATGCCTCCAAGATAAGAGAATGAGCAATTAAGTGACTCAATTGCTGCCATATTTTTAAAAAAATAATCTTTTGGATTAATGGTGTGCTTATATAGAGACAGTTTTCAATGCTTTCAACAGTATCCTAATTAGAATAATAATATGAATATGCATAAATGAAATAGGATCTATGTTAAAATATTTATTACCAAATATATGAATCCACTACAAGAAATCAAGTTTTTAGCTACAATAGTTTTAGCTACCAAATATTTTTGGTAGCAGATAATTATCATATGCTACTAAATTTTGGTAGCAAAATGATTTAGTAGTAAATTCTAATCATACAATGCCAAATATTACTGCTACCAAATATTTTGGTAGCATATTTATATTTTCAGCTACCAATGTTCTTTGGTAGCTAATATTCTTTGCGCCAATGAATAAATTTGCTACTAAATTTTGGTAGCAAAATGATTTAGTGACAAATTATAATTAAATGATGCCAAATACGTCTGCTACCAAAATATTTGGTAGCATATTTATATTGTCAGCTACCAATATTTTTTGGTAGCTAAAATTAAATATTAGCACCAAATATAAAATTGATGCATTTTATATGATTTTATCTTTGTTTTTTTCCATTTAGTGATCAATTCTTTGGTAGTAGAAATAAATTTATTGCTACTAAATTTTATCATATTTGGCACTAGCAAATAAAATATTTCTAGTAGTAATATTTTTGCTACAAAAGTTAGAGAAAGTACACAATAAAAATTATAATGTAAAAAATATATTAGAATACCAAATATAAAGTAATTAAATCTAGATTTGTGTTATGGACTCTTAACAAATTAATAATATTTTAATTCGTAAAATAATTTTATTTTTTAAAAAATAAGATCAAGGTAAAAAAAAAACCAACTAAATGTATATGGACAAAATCAAAAGATAGAATTAAAAATATCATAATTACAATAACAAACTCGAAGGAAAATAAAAGTAAGAAACTACATAAGTCATGTATAGGGATACATATAACTTTCCTAAAACAAAGATATTGCATTGAACCTATGGCAAGCCACAGTAAAAAAACGCAAAATGGAAAATCCAATGGGAAAAAGCCTCTTGGGGGAAAAAAGAGCATAGTGACTAAAACTATTCAAAATAAATAAAAAACCAGAACCACAAAACTCTTTGGATACAACTTTTGAAAATGAAACAATTGGAGAAGGAACTATAGTATTGCTCAATGGAATTAGTCAACCAATTCTATGAATTCGTCAGCCCACTCCACTCGAATTTGATCAATATTTTGTTTTGTGTAATCTTTCATCTTCTCATTGCACTGTAATAAATAAATGTAAGTAATAATGAATATTAGTCAATTGTATAATATAACAACAAAATATTTTATTTCAATGGTATATATATACATCTTACATGAGTAGTTAACCAATTGATAGGTCTAGAATCCAGGCAAAAGTCACGCATATATCTCATTACATAATATCCACACTCAATATTCGATGGTTGTTGAAGACACTGCACAAATTCATAAAATGTAAATGACAAGATAAAAAGACTTTGATAATTTAAATTTTAAATACAATATTATATTGTAATATTTTAAAGTAATTATCAAATGCAATATATATTATGTGATATTATTTTATAACTTACCTTTATAGATTTCCATGTAATACTAGACTCTTTTGGTTGCCTATTTGTGGAGGTATTGTAGTAATCAAAAGCCCTAATAAACAAATAAAATATTTAATAATAAATTTAAAGTAAAAATTAAATAAGACTAATCCATAGCATTATTTAACTTACATTGTCATTAGACTTTTAATTTCGTTACGTGGGGGTAGTCTAATTGGATCAAGCCAATAACATGTATCACGCAATGGATCAATTATTATTAGCATCCAATGATATCTGCTGACCATAAAATACGATATTGAATATAAATTAATATATTGATGATGTAATTAGTTATATAAATAAATAAATCTTACCCAATATGAATAGGAAGCAACCAAAATTGTCCTGTTTCTGTGTCTTCCAAGCGATTTGCCATTGATATTGCATTTTGTGTTTGACACGAATCCAAAGCCAAAGTTAGAAGAAAGAAACGAAAATATTGTGCTCGATTTGCTTTTTCCAACTTTCGATGTAAGATCCTAAATATTACAATTGAATTTGTAAGACAAATAATGTTATTTTGTGCATGAGAATTATGTGAAAGGTATTTCTTTTTTACCTGATCCAAAATGTTATACAAGGAGCTCCAATCTCTGTCATGGTGCCAAGGTAAATCACATCTTCAGGTGAAATAAATAAGTATTGATCACTATCCAAAATTTCTAGGTCCATGGCAATACGAAATGTGTGTGAAGGTTCATAAAGTTGAACAACTAGTAATATAGCTTTACACTCTTTGGATCATCATTGGGCATCTCAAATTGAATTGGAGATTTTTGCACTTCCTTTAAACTTGTGGAGGATGTACTGGGAATTTGTGAAGAAGAAGGTTGATCTTTTTCTTTACATGGCTCCAGTTGAGGTGAAATGCTATGTTGTTTATTCTGAAACAAAAGATAAAATTAAAAATTTATTAGAAAAAAACATCATAAATTATATGTAATATTGGATTTAAAATTTAAAATTTAAGGAAACCATTGATGGAGGAGGTGTGATTTGTGACTCTAATGCTCTTTGTTCTAATAATCGACTTTGTTGTGATTCGTAGAACTTCTCCATATTCTCTTGAACAATTCTTGCAATGTTGTTATTTTGTTCGTTTTTAAGATCTTCAACGATTTTCTCTAATTTCTTCAAACGTTCATCTTCAATCTCTTCACGTTTTGATGATAACTGGGTTGACATCTTCTTTCCGGGTATAGGACCAAAACCTCGTAACCAACCATATTTTTCTTCGCCTAAAACTTGCATGTATATAGCAGCTTCATCCACTACTAGTAACAATCCATCTTCAAATTGAATGAGTTTCTCTTTTCGTAACTTTACCATTTCCTTCTACAATAACATAAAAATAACAGTGTAATAGTTTCACAAAAGTTCGAAGGTAAAAATTCATAATTTTTAAAAGTCGAACATACATATTTTTCCTCGGCTATTCTGTGGGTCCACTCATTGTTAATTGCACAATGAGTTTTTCAAAACATTTCAATCTTTCCAAACTTCATTGTTTCTTATTGTACTTTGTGATCCATTGTTTTTTTTTATTTCTGTAATGCATTTAAATAATTAATAACATTAAATATAATAAAATTACAATGATATTATGTCAAAAATATGTTTACCTCCTCATGTAAATACTGAATAAATGACTTATTTCCACCAGAATGCATAAAAGAAACACTTGATCTATTTTTTGACCCTGCAATTGACTTTTTCTACAAAATACTTTTCATGTGAGTTTTAAGAATTAAAAATTATGAAATGTGTACAAATTCAAGAAATATATAATACCTTCCATTCTTCATTAGAGAAGCATTCATTGCACATCCATTCCCAATCTTTGTCTCTTAGCACCAACTTCACAGGACGATTTTCTAAAGGATTTTTACCTTCTTTGATGATATTTTTGTATTGTGTATGACAATTGTTATGATAGTCTTTATAGCGCTCTGAACAATAGTGATTGCATATAGTTTCTAGATATGGATCTTTTTTAAAATCCATTTCGAATACGTCCTACAAAAAGAATTTAAGAAAAAAATTAAATTATTAAAAATTATAAAATAAATTATTTTTATGTAAAAATAATATTGTAAAATACATGTACAAACATAAACATACCATGATACGAGCATATGCAACTTTCTTATCTTCTGGGGGAATTTTGGCCCAGCCACTATACTGAAGTGGAGCATGATGGCGTACTTTTACACTAACAGTGTTCGCAAAAGTACTTGCATGTGTCCCATGAACTCGAAGTTCACCTTTTTTATAGGAAATATTTAACTTACTTGTATCATCCTTTAATAAACGTCTGACACCATCCCAACGAGTAGGGCCACGAGTTCTCTTCTTTGATTCTGTACAATAATTATAATATTACTTGTAATCAAAACTATTTTCATAAATTTTTAGTGTATATATTATCATAAGTCATACATGAACACTTTGTACCTTCTAAGGATTCATGTGTTTCATCATTTAGTGGTATTGCTGATTCATCATTTGGAGAACATGACAAAGGAGAACGAGACTATGTAGATGATGAAGAGTTAATATGCGTCCTCTTACGACCAAACAACCTTCTACTAGTTAATGGTTGATCGAGAGACTTCTTATTTGACATGATTAAAGAGCTGAGAATATGTAATTAGTATTAGCACATAATAATTTTGCATAATAAAAAATTTACAAAAAAATAAAAATAATAATAATAACACACTTTATGATTGTAACAACCCGATTTCCCGAGACGTCACTTATGAAAGTCCATTTCAATCACTAAATAAAATAACCATTTAAAATATTATTTTATTGAAATAAACAAGGCATGTGATCTCACAATTTCTTCAAAATAAAACATTTTCAAGTCTTAAAACTTAATCTAACATAAAAAAAACATAGTCCAAAAGTGATAAAATTTCAAAAGTCTTTAAAACATTAAAACGTTGTGAACCCTCCACTAAAATGTAACATCCACGCCTCGAGTCCGCTTCACTCCATCAAAGGAAAAGAAAAAAAAATGACAAACATTCACATAGTAGAAAAAATTACGAAATTGTCCTTCCGGGAAAATGGATATTACAATGATTAATTACTTTCATCACTCAAAATTATTTCTTCGGAATCATTAAGTAAAGCTTCTTCATCAGTGTCATCATTGTTTATTTTGTTTTGAACCATTTTGAGCTGGTGTTTATACTAGTAAAATGATATTCAGTGTACATTCTATTTTCACTTTCGTTGGTATTGTACCAAGAACATTTGAACAATATAACTTTGTTCCAATATAGGTAATGCACTTCCCAAATTTCATCGATGACACCGTAAAAATCACATATTTTTCCATCATATTCAGCTTCAACCTTAATACCATAGTTTTGAGTTAAACATTTTTCATCTCGACTTTTTGTATGGTATCGAACTCCATTAACAATACTGTAGAGTCCAAGAACTTTACTTAGCTAATTGTTTAGTAGTATTATAGTATGTTTAGTATTATCTTTGTTACTGTGGATTTTTGGTTCAGACCGGGAATTATTTGGACACTCATAGTAGTACATATAGATTTTCTAAGTTTAACCTATAGTATAAGAATATTAATTTTAACCTAAGGTTGATTAATATCACTGATATTAAGGATTATATTTATTGTACTATAAGGTTTAGATATCAACCAATAGGATTTTAAGCACATGTTATGAATGGTGATTAAGGATTAAGTATTTTTGAGGATTAAATTTAATAAGGAGTAAAGTTTGAATGTGTAGAGTCCAAGAACTTTACTTAGCTAATTATTTAGTAGTATTATAGTATGTATAGTATTATCTTTGTTACTGTGGATTTTTGGTTAAGACCGGGAATTATTTGGGCACTCATAGTAGTACTTATAGATTTTCTAAGTTTAACCTATAGTTTAAGAATATTAAGTATAACCTAAGGTTTGATTATATGAATGATATTAAGGATAATATTTGTTATATTATAAGGTTTAGATATCAACCAATAGGATTTTAAGCACATGTTATGAATGGGTAATTAAGGATTAAGTATTTTTGAGGATTAAATTAAATAAGGGTAAAGTTTGAATGTTATAGGGTCAGTCAGCAGCTTTGAATACGTTGAAGGCTTAGTCAAGGCTGTTTATCTCCATTCAAACTTAGCTAAAAATGTGTAATTTCGTGTTTAAATATTCAGCGTATGCCGATATATAGGGGCGATATATCGCAGCACGTAGATACGGAAAACACGAGACAATGCACGGTCGCCTCGGGAACAATGGTCCAGGCGATATATCGCCTATAGGGGGCGATATATCGCCTCCTCCAGCATAAATTCAAACACTTTTGAATTCATTTCCTTTCAGCCATTCAAACTCCATAAGTCCAGCATCTTTTGAACGAGTCTTCAGCCTCTGCTGAACGATTATTCAAATCATTTTCACCTAAAAAGCCATTATTTTTATTCAAGTAAAATCAAGATCTTTTCATCTCCAAACTCTATAAATAGGACCTAGTACCCAGCCATTATTCACCTTTTGCTCTAAGTTCAGAAGCTGCTAGTGTTAAGTGAGTGTGAGAGTGTAAACACCTGGTTTGGGAAAATCATAAGCTTAAACATCATAAGCTTATCAAACACTTTGGGAAGTGAGGTTCTATAGTATTTCGGTTGAGGAGTAGATTGGTCTTTCAAGTCTTTGAGGTAACCAAAACTCTAGTTCATTTCTGTATTATGTTATTTTCTTTCTCATAGTCTTCTACTCAATCTCTAACCTTAATCTTCATTTTGGTTAGGGAATCTAAGTTCTTGAGCACATAAGTTTCGGTAAGCATCTTTCCCAAATGGTTTAGTCTTTCCATCCCTTTCATTTCATGTCCTTTCTTCTTTAGACTCACTCTTTCTTATGGTTTTAGGAGTGTTCCAAAAAAGTCCCAACTCAGTCCACACATCCCGGTAACTTTGGTAAGGAAAATAGGCTAGAATTAATATGTTATATGCTTATGTTATCTTATGATTTATGTTATTAAATATGTTATGAATATGTATGTTTGTAGGCTTGGGCTTATGCCCTATTTGACTAACAAGACCCCAAAAAGATTATGGGCATATGCCTACTTAGCTAGTAGGACCCCACTAATCTCATGGGCATAAGCTTGTTTAGTCTATGGGACCCCAAGTAATAATGGCCATTATAATAAGTGTATGTATTAAGTGTTATGATATGTCTTTACGTTTATTATGAAATTTATGTTTATGACTATGTGTTAGATTTTCCTTGCTGGGCATTAGGCTCATTCCTTTTTGTTTTATGTGCAAGAAAATAGCTTTAGAGGCGGTAAGACTCGTGATGCTTAGAGGATGTGTATCGATGGTGAATGGAGTCAAGGGGCCGAGCGTTATTCGTTTCGAGGATGTAGTCTCATTTTACCTCTTTATGGTTTTATATGTATTTTCCGCATTTCTTAAGTAATTCTTTTCATTTAAATCATGTTTTTGTTTTTAAAGACAATGGGATCCCATATCCTTCTTAGTATTCTATTTTGTAAGTAACTCTTATTTTCACAAGTTACTCAATAAAATTATGGTATTTCCGCAAAATTGTAAGTTTTATGTATAGTTTCGTTAATGGTCCAAATAGTCTAGATTAGTGGGTCATTACAGTTGGTATCAGAGAAAACGGTTCCTTTGCATGAAGTTCTCCTCGATACACACGCTCAAAGCTCCGGATCTGACCGCCAAGTAAGTGTTTAAGTTACAAGTTACTTTGCCTATGTGTATAGCTAACAACTTTAGTGTTTATGTTTCAGTTAAGAATGAACGGAGCTTTAACCTACCAAGATATCCGAGCCATTAAGGCCTTAAAAAGAATAAGGGAGCCAAGAAACACCGTAGGAGCCCTAGAAAGGATCACTCGAAGGTTGCTTTTGTTTCACCAAGAAATAGGTGGCCTTCAAGAGGCTAAACAAATAATGCTAAGACCAACGGAACAATATGTATTAGTAATTAGGTTGTTTAAAGATTTCCATCCTGTAATAGCAGCTTTAGAAGAAATATGGGAAGAAATGCATGAGGAGGATGAATTACCATTAGCAATGAGATACTATTTCCTCTTAGTTAGGTTCACCGCAAAATTTGAGTTTCAGTTCACAAACGAGCAAAAACATAGGATTCTCACCAACCTTCCTATAGGACGTTTCGATGCTCATGGCAATGATGATTATGAACAAATAGATGATGATATGCTAGATGACGGATCGGATGTAGAAGATCCCAATTTTTAGATTAGTAGTTTTATTTGTTTTATTTACTTTTGATTGTAATAAGTGAAATTGTTTTTCCAAATGAATAACATGCTATTTGAATATCATGTGTGAGTTTGATTTTAAATTTGCAATCATAATAAATACAAAATAAAATGAATAATGACTGAGTTCGGTGAGGGTGGATACAAATCTATGAACCTGGTTTCCTTATTGAGAGTTAGGGGGCCATAGTGGTGGGAACGATTTTACTGATCCCAGCCCTCCCTCAATATGGTTGACTTTGGAACAAAGATAAGTTTCGAGCCTGAGAATTAAGCCATATAGGATGATTAGAAACACACTTAGAAAATAAAGATGACTTGTTTTCTAAGTATAGAAACCCACTCTAATAATAAATAAAGACCTATATAATTTTTTTTCATAAGATGTCATAATAAATAGGTCTAAGATATGTTTGTTTTAGAATAAGTTTTTGCCTTAGAGCCTATTAGGTCAAGTTCTAACATGTTTCTTTCAACTGTTAGAACTCTGCTACGATGTCGCTCCGAAGATCTGCACGCACCAGCAGAAACGCCTCCAACGATGTTCCAGCGACCAATGCGGTCCCTACAGTTCGCCGAAGGGAAGTGCGTGCTACTGCTCGCCGCAACGCGCCGGCACAGCCAGCTGACAACACTACAGAGATTGCCAGACTACGACAGCAAGTCGAGGAACTTCTGCAGCAACAACGCCAACAGGCTCAATCTCAGCCATAGCCTCCGCCACAGCCGCAGCCACAGCCAATGGCCCCAGCACCCCAACAAGTTGGTCCATATGGGGGATGGCCTATGACGAACTACGCTCCATATCCAGTACAGCACGTGGAGCCAGTGTATGAAAGGTTCCGCAAGCAGCACGCTCCAAACTTCGAAGGGACTACTGTAGAGTCCAAGAACTTTACTTATCTAAGATAGATAATAGTATTTATAGCATTATCTTTGTAACTGTGGATTTTTGGTTCAGACCGGGAATTATTTGGACACTCATAGTAGTACTTATAGATTTTCTAAGTTTAATCTATAGTTTAAGAATATTAAGTATAACCTAAGGTTTGATTAAAGTGACAGATATTAAGGATTATATTTATTATATTATAAGGTTTAGACATCAACCAATAGGATTTTAAACACATGTTATGAATGGTGATTAAGGATTAAAGATTTTTGAGGATTTAATATAATAAGGAGTAAAGTTTGAATGTTATAGGGTCAGTCAGCAGCTTTGAGTACGTTGAGGGCTTAGTCAAGATTGTTTACTCCATTCAAACATAGCTAAAAATGTGTAATTTCGTGTTTAAATATTCAGCGTGTGCCGATATATCGCAGCTATAGGGGGCGATATATCGCAGCACGTAGATACGGAAAACACGAAACGATGCACGGTCGCCTCGGGCATACTGGCCCAGGCGATATATCGCCTATAGGGGGCGATATATCGCCTCCTTCAGCATAAATTCAAACTCTTTTGAATTCATTTCCTTTCAGCCATTCAAACTCCTTCAACAGTCCAGCATCTTTTGAACGAGTCTTCAGCCTCTGCTGAACGATTATTCAAATGATTTTCACCTAAAAAGCCATTATTTTTATTCAAGTAAAATCAAGATCTTTTCATCTCCAAACTCTATAAATAGGACCTAGTACCCAGACATTATTCACCTTTTGCTCTAAGTTCAGAAGCTGCTAGTGTTAAGTGAGTGTGAGAGTGTAAACACCTGGTTTGGGAAAATCATAAGCTTAAACATCATAAGCTTATCAAACACTTTGGGAAGTGAGGTTCTATAGTATTTCGGTTGAGGTGTAGATTGGTCTTTCAAGTCTTTGAGGGGATCTAAGTTCTTGAAGCACATAAGTTTGGAGTGTTCCAAAAAGTCCCAACTCAGTCCATTATATCCCAGTAACTTTGGTAAGGAAAATAGGCTAGAATCAATATGTTATGTGCTTATGTTATCTATATGTTTTATGTTATTAAATGTGTTATGATATGTATATATGTTTGTAGGCTTGGGCATATGACCCATATGACTAACAAGACCCCAAATGGGTTATGGGCATATGACCTACTTAGCTAGTAGGACCCCACTAATCCCATGGGCATATGCTTGTTTAGTCTATGGGACCCCAAGTAATAATGGCCATTATAATAAGTGTATTATGTGTTATGATATGTCTTTACGTTATTATGAAATTGATGTGTATGACTATGTGTTAGATTTTTCCTTGCTGGGCATTAGGCTCATTCCTTTCTGTTTATGTGCAGGAAATAAGCTTTAGAGGCGAAAAGATTCGTGACGCTTGGAGGATGTGTATCGATGGTGAATGGAGTCAAGGGGCCGAGCGTTATTCGATTCGAGGATGTAGTCTTGTTTATGTTTTTATGGTTTTAAATGTATTTTCCGCATTTTCTATGTAACTCTTTTTAGTTTTTAAGTTATTTTTGTTTTAAAGACAATGGGTACCCATAACCTACTTATTTTATGAAAGTAAACTTTGTTTCTACAAGTTTCTGATAAATTATGGTATTTTCGCAAAAATGTAAGTTTTATGTATAGTTTCGTTAATGGTCCAAAAAGTCTAGATTAGTGGGTCATTACAGTTGGTATCAGAGAAAATAGTTATTTTGCATGAAGTTCTCCTCGATACACACGCTCAAAGCTCCGAATCGGACCGCCAAGTAAGTGTTTAAGTTACTAGTTATGTTACTTATGTGTATAGCTAACACCTTTAGTGTTTATGTTTTCAGTTAAGAATGAATGGAGCTTTAAGCAATGAGGATATCCGAGCCATTAAGGCTTTAAAAAGAATAAGGGAGCCAAGAAACACCATAGGAGCACTAGAAAAGATCACTCGAAGATTGATCTTGTTCCACAAAGAGATAGGTCACCTTCAAGAGTCTAAGCAAATCATGATGAGAGCTGCAGAACAATATGTCCTAGTAATTAGGCTTTTAAAAGATTTTCCTTCAGCAATTTTAACTTTAGAAGAAATATGGGAGAATATAAATAATGATGATGACTTACAAGCAGCCCTAAGATATTATTCTCTCATACTTAAGTTCACCTATGATTTAGAGTTTCAATTCACTAATGAGCAACAACATAGGATCTTATTGAATCTTCCCCGAGGAAATTTTGAGGCTCAAGACAATGATGATTATAAGGAGATAGATGACGATATGCTAGATGAAGGATCGGATGTAGAAGATCCCGATTTTTAGAATAGTTAGTTTTTGTTTTATTTATTTCTTTGTTCTATGATTGTAATAAGTGAAAATTATTTTTCCAAATTAATTTCATGTTATTTTATTTTCATGTATGAGTTTGATTATATTTTCACAATCATAATAAGTAATAAATAAAATGAATAATGACTAAGTTCAGTGAGGGTGGATACAAATCAATGAACCAAGTTTCCTTATTTAGAGTTAGGGGGCCTTAGTAGTGGGAACGATTTACTGATCCCAGCCCTCCCTCAATATGGTTAACTTTGGAACAAAGATAAGTTTCGAGCCTGAGAATTAAGTCATATAGGATGATTAGAAACACACTTAGAAAAATAAAGATGACTTGTTTTTCTAAGTATAGAAACCCACTCTAATAATAAATAAAGACCTATATAATTTTTCATAAGAAGTCATAATAAATAGGTCCGAGATATGTTTGTTTTAGAATAAGTTTTTGCCTTAGAGCCTATTAGGGTAAGTTCTAACAAGTTCTCGACTGTTAGAACTTTTGGTGAAGATGTCGCTCCGAAGATCTGCACGCACCAACGGAAACGCCTCCAACATTGTTCCAACGACCAATAATGCCCTCCAGTTCGCAGAAGAGGAGTGCGTGCTACTACTAGCCGCAACGCGCTGACACCGTCAGCTGAAAACACTGCGGAAATCGCTAGACGGCGACAAAAAGTCGAGGAACTCTTGCAGGAACAACGTCAACAGGCGCAGACTCAGCCTCAGCCTTCGCCGCAACCGCAGCCGCAGCTACAACAAATGGCCCTAGCACCCCAACAAGTTGGTCCATATGGGGGATGGCCAGTGACGAACTACGCGCCACATCCAGTACCGAATATGGAGTCACTGTATGAGAAGGTTCCGCAAGCAGCACGCTCCAAACTTCGAAGGGACTATAGACCCCTTTGAGGCAGAAGAGTGGCTAAGGAATGTGAAGCCAATTCTTACGCGCATGAACCTCAGTAATACGGACCGCATATCCTACGTCTCATCATTACTCAGGAAAGATGCCAGAATATGGTGGGACTTAGTTCACCTGACTAACGATGTCACCACCATAATATGGACAAGATTTGTGGAGCCGTCCCACAAGAAGTATTACACCTCAGCAGTCATCGCTAATGATAGAAGAATATGCTCGTTAGTTCAATAGATTAGTCAAGTTTGCACCAGAGTTGGTCCCAACCGACTTTACGAGGTTGACCAAGTTCGTCAGAGGACTTAGACCAAAGATGGAATTAGGGGTTAAGTTAGCCAACCTGGGAACCACTGCCTATGCCAATGTTCTAGAAACAGCAATCGAAGTAGAAAGGATTCTGATGAATGTTAGTGAGGAGAAGAAGGATTAAACGATGGTTCCAGACCAAAGTCTTTGCATTGACCCAAGGAGGAACCCATGCTAGTAACAAGGATTTACAGGTCAGATCATATCCTCGATAGTATATGTTCTAGTATCGCTTGATTGGTAGCTGTATACTCGTAGATCTCGTTAGGAATGATAGAAAAACTAGACAAACCTAGTGAAAGATTTAGAACTAGGTTTGTAACCGAGTTGCCTTCGGGCAAAGTAGTTCTATCATCACGAATAGTACGAGGCGTACCGATCAAGATTTAGGACATAGAACTAGAAGGAGACCTGATAGAGCTAGTGATCAAGGACTTCGACGTAATACTAGGCATGGATCGGCTAGCACGGCATGGCGCAACGATCGATAGCAAACGCAAGAAGGTGATGTTCGAGACTCCTGACGGCCAGAAACTGTGCTTCATGGGACAAGCTTCAGGACTACGCACACCGTTAGTGTCACCTCTCAAAGCTCAGAGAATGATGGAGAAAGGATGACAAGCGTTCTTAGCCAGCATCAAAAACGTGGAAAGGGAGACGCCACTCAAGGATGGAGATGTTTGAGTTATACAAGAATTTCCAGAGGTATTTCCCGATGACTTGCCAGGATTGCCGCCAACTCGAGAGATAGACTTCATGATAAAATTAGTACCAGGCACCGAGCCTATCTCTAAGGCACCATACTGGATGGCACTCACGGAACTCAAGGAGTTAAAGACGCAGCTACAAGAACTCCTAGACTTAGGCCAAGCCATTCACCATGGGGAGCTCCGATACTATTCGTGAAGAAGAAGGACGGAAGTATGCGCATGTGCATAGACTACCGTGAGCTGAATAAAGTAACAATTAAGAACAAATACCCGCTACCTCGGATTTATGATTTGTTTGATCAACTCCGAGGCGCGACGATATTCTCAAAGATCGATCTACGATCCGGGTATCACCAGCTCAAGGAAAAAGAAGAAGATATTCCTAAGACAGCCTTTAGGACTCGTTATGGACATTACGAGTTCTTGGTTATGTCTTTTGGTTTTACTAACGCGCCAGCCGCATTTAAGGACTTAATGAATAGGGTCTTCAAAGACTACTTGGATAAATTCGTCGTTGTGTTCATCGACGATATTTTAGTATACTCCAAGGATGAAGTAGAGCACGAGGAACATTTAAGGATTATTTTGACGCGATTGAAGGAGCATAAACTTTACGCCAAGTTCGAGAAATGCGAGTTTTGGCTTTCAGAA
Source organism: Humulus lupulus (assembly GCF_963169125.1). Taxonomy (NCBI): domain Eukaryota; kingdom Viridiplantae; phylum Streptophyta; class Magnoliopsida; order Rosales; family Cannabaceae; genus Humulus; species Humulus lupulus. The sequence continues at coordinate 224,007,068 of NC_084797.1, read as the reverse complement.
GTGGCGTTCCTCGGGCACATCATATCAAAAGACGGAGTTGCAGTAGATCCATCAAAGGTAGAGGCCGTGAAGGATTGGCCTAGACCAAAGAACGCGTCAGAAGTAAGAAGCTTCTTAGGGCTAGCAGGTTACTATAGAAAGTTTGTAGAGGGCTTTTCTAAGATAGCCACTCCACTCACCAACCTGACCCAGAAGCAACAAAAGTTTAACTGGAATGATAAGTGTGAAGAAAGTTTCCAGTTGCTTAAAGATAAGCTTTGCTCAACACCAGTACTTAGTGTACCAACACCCGATGATAAGTTCGTTGTCTAATGCGATGCATCAAAGCTAGGATTGGGATGCGTGTTGATGTAAAAACGACAAGGTGATAGCCTACGCCTCACATCAGTTGAAGGAGTATGAACAACGCTATCCAACTCACGATATGGAGTTGGCAGCGGTGGTCGTTGCAAATCTGGCGCCATTATCTTTACAGAGAACGGTGCAAGATTTATACGGACCACAAGAGTTTAAAATACTTCTTTACGCAGAAGGAGCTCAACATGAGGCAGCGCGGGTGGATAGAATTAGTCAAGGATTCCGACTGCGAAATCCTATACCACCCAGGGAAAGCGAATGTAGTTGCCGATGCACTTAGCCGGAAAAGTTATGGGAACTTAGCAGCTTTATCCGGAATAGAAAAGCCGCTATAGCAGGAGCTTATCAGTGCCAGAATAGAAGTGGTTGTAGACAAGCTGGCTAACCTGTCTATCCAATCAAATTTGTTAGAAGATATAAGAATTGGTCAAGGACATGACGACACACTAGCAGCACACATGGATGCAGTCAGAGAAGGCAAGACTACAGATTTCTCAATATCCAGTCAAGATTTATTGAGACATAAGGATCGGGTATGCGTGCCAAATGATCAAGGTATTAAGAAGACGATTTTAGAAGAAGGGCACAGTACCCCATACTCAGTTTATCCAGGGTCTACCAAGATGACTCATGACATCAAGGCAGTCTATTGGTGGCTAGGGATGAAGAAAGAGATAGCAGAGTATGTATCTAAGTGTCTTGTATGCCAGCAAGTGAAGGCAGAGCATCAGCGGCCTGCAGGATTATTGCAACCGCTTAGCATATCGGAATGGAAGTGGGACGATATAGCCATGGACTTCGTGACGGGTCTGCCAAAGACAAATAAACAGCATGATTCCGCTTGGATAGTCATAGATAGACTGACCAAGTCGGCTCATTTCCTGCCTGTTAAGACTTCATCCACGGTAGACCAATATGCAGACATCTACATCCAAGAGATTGTACGATTACATGGAATCCCCAAGACGATAGTGTCAGATAGAGGATCAGTATTTACGTCAAGATTTTGGAAAAAACTTACAGCAAGATATGAGTACTAAGTTAAGCCTTAGTACAGCTTTCCATCCTCAGACAGATGGGTAATCCGAGCGTACGATTCATATTTTAGAGGGTATGCTACGCACATGTGTACTTGATTTCGGAGGATCATGGAACAAGTACTTACTACTGATCGAGTTCTCGTACAACAACAACTACCAGTCAACGATCGGAATGGCACCTTATGAGTAGCTATATGGACGAAGGTACCGATCACCGTTACACTAGGACGAGGTAGGAGAAAGGCAGCTTCTAAGGCCCGAAGCTGTTAGACAAGCTGAAGAAGCAGTAACACTTATTAGATAGCGTATGCTTGCTGCTCAAAGCCGTCAGAAAAGCTATGCGGATACCAAGCGACGCGATGTGGAGTTCCAAGTTGGAGATCAAGTCTTCCTGAAGATATCTCCTATGAAGGGTGTCAAGCTGTTTGGGAAGAAAGGCAAGCTTAGTCCCCGATTCATAGGTCCTTTTGAGATATTGGACAAAATGGGACCAGTTGCATATAGACTAGCCCTACCGCCAGCACTAGCCGATAGTCACAACGTCTTCCACATCTCGATGTTACGCAAATATGTGTCAGACCCATCTCACGTCCTCAAGTACGATACGATAGCACTCCATAAAGACTTAAGTTACGAGGAACGACCGGTTAGCATCCTAGATAGAGGGATGAAGTAGTTACGGTCTAAGAGCCTTCCTATAGTCAAAGTCCTATGGAGCAATAGTTCTGAACGCGAGGCAACGTGGGAGTTAGAGGAGGACATGCAAGGCTGGCATCCGGAGTTATGTGATAAGTAAATTTCGAGGACGAAATTCTTTTTAGTAGGGGAGAATTGTAGAGTCCAAGAACTTTACTTAGCTAATTATTTAGTAGTATTATAGTATGTATAGTATTATCTTTGTTATTGTGGATTTTTGGTTAAGACCGGGAATTATTTGGACACTCATAGTAGTACTTATAGATTTTCTAAGTTTAATCTATAGTTTAAGAATATTAAGTATAACCTAAGGTTTGATTAAAGTGACTGATATTAAGGATTATATTTATTATATTATAAGGTTTAGACATCAACCAATAGGATTTTAAACACATGTTATGAATGGTGATTAAGGATTAAAGATTTTTTAGGATTTAATATAATAAGGAGTAAAGTTTGAATGTTATAGGGTCAGTCAGCAGCTTTGAGTACGTTGAGGGCTTAGTCAAGGCTGTTTACTCCATTCAAACTTAGCTAAAAATGTGTAATTTCGTGTTTAAATATTCAGCGTGTGCCGATATATCGCAGCTATAGGGGGCGATATATCGCAGCACGTAGATACAGAAAACACGAAACGATGCACGGTCGCCTCGGGCATACTGGCCCAGGCGATATATCGCCTATAGGGGGCGATATATCGCCTCCTTCAGCATAAATTCAAACTCTTTTGAATTCATTTCCTTTCAGCCATTCAGACTCCTTCAACAGTCCAACATCTTTTGAACGAGTCTTCAGCCTCTGCTGAACGATTATTCAAATGATTTTCACCTAAAAGGCCATTATTTTTATTCAAGTAAAATCAAGATCTTTCCATCTCCAAACTCTATAAATAGGACCTAGTACCCAGCCATTATTCACCTTTTGCTCTAAGTTCAGAAGCTACTAGTGTTAAGTGAGTGTGAGAGTGTAAACACCTGGTTTGGGAAAATCATAAGCTTAAACATCATAAGCTTATCAAACACTTTGGGAAGTGAGGTTCTATAGTATTTCGGTTGAGGTGTAGATTGGTCTTTCAAGTCTTTGAGGGGATCTAAGTTCTTGAAGCACATAAGTTTGGAGTGTTCCAAAAAGTCCCAACTCAGTCCATTATATCCCGGTAACTTTGGTAAGGAAAATAGGCTAGAATCACTATGTTATGTGCTTATGTTATCTATATGTTTTATGTTATTAAATGTGTTATGATATGTATATATGTTTGTAGGCTTGGGCATATGACCCATATGACTAACAAGACCCCAAATGGGTTATGGGCATATGACCTACTTAGCTATTAGGACCCCACTAATCCCATGGGCATATGCTTGTTTAGTCTATGGGACCCCAAGTAATAATGGCCATTATAATAAGTGTATTATGTGTTATGATATGTCTTTACGTTATTATGAAATTGATGTGTATGACTATGTGTTAGATTTTTCCTTGCTGGGCATTAGGCTCATTCCTTTCTGTTTATGTGCAGGAAATAAGCTTTAGAGGCGGAAAGATTCGTGACGCTTGGAGGATGTGTATCGATGGTGAATGGAGTCAAGGGGCCGAGCGTTATTCGATTCGAGGATGTAGTCTTGTTTATGTTTTTATGGTTTTAATTGTATTTTCCGCATTTTCTATGTAACTCTTTTTAGTTTTTAAGTTATTTTTGTTTTAAAGACAATGGGTACCCATAACCTACTTATTTTATGAAAGTAAACTTTGTTTCTACAAGTTTCTGATAAATTATGGTATTTTCGCAAAAATGTAAGTTTTATGTATAGTTTCGTTAATGGTCCAAAAAGTCTAGATTAGTGGGTCATTACAACTACAGACCCCTTTGAGGAAGAAGAGTGGTTAAGGAATGTGGAGCCGATTCTGGCCCACATGAACCTTAGTAATGCGGACCGTATATCCTGCGTTTCATCTTTACTCAAGAAAGATGCCAGGATATGGTGGGACTTGGTCTAGCAATCCCACGATGCTGCCACCATGACATGGACCCGATTTGTGGATCTCTTCCACAAGAAGTACTACAATTCAGCGGTACTTGCTACGAGAGTCGAGGAATTCACCAACCTGAAGCAAGGGAATTTAACAGTGGCAGAATATGCTCGTCAGTTCGACCGCTTAGCCAAGTTCGCAGAAGAGTTAGTTCCAACCGATTATCTGAGGGTGAACAAATTCGTGAGAGGACTCCGACCAATGATCGAGAAGGGGGTGAAGCTAGCAAACCCGGGAAACACTTCATATGCCGACGTTCTTGAGACAACAATCGAAGTAGAAAGGTTGCATGCCAACGTAAGCAAAGAAGAAGCCAGTAAGCCTGAACCCAGACAGCAGAGCCAACCTCAGGCCAATCGGAACAACAATCAGTCTAGCAATAGCGGCAACAGTCAGTCCAACAACAACAGTAACAGACAGAAGAGAAGGCATCCTGACAACAAGCAAGCCGACAGTAATAAAAGGGCACGACCAAATAATGGGGGAAATAGGTCGGGCTACGTGGAATACCCGCCATGTGCCAAATGTCAGAAGAAGCACCCCGGAGAATGCCGCGCCAACACCAAGGAGTGTTTCAACTATGGTCAAGAAGGGCATCGTAAGAAAGGGTATCTTCAGCAAAAGCCAGAAGGAAAGAAGGATGAAAAGATGGTTCCTGCTCGGGTTTTTGCTCTAACCCAAGGAGAGGCGGATGCTAGCAACAAGGTGGTCACAAGTCAGGTTTACATCCTCAATAATTTATGTCATGTGTTATTTTATTCAGGAGCCACTCATTCGTGTATTTCGTTAGGAATGATAGATAAACTAGACAAACCTAGTGAAAGATTTAGAACTAGGTTTGTAACCGATTTAGCTTCGGGCAAAGTAGTTCGATCGTCACGAATTGTACGAGGCGTACCAATCAAGATTGAGGACAAGGAACTAGAAGGAGACCTGATAGAACTGGTGATCAAAGACTTCGACGTCATACTAGGCATGGATTGGCTAGCACGGCATGGCGCAACGATCGACTGCAGACGCAAGAAGGTGATGTTCGAGAATCCTGACGGCCAGAAACTGTGCTTCATGGGACAAGCTTTAGGACTACGCACCCCGTTAGTGTCATCTCTCAAAGATCAGAGAATGATGGAGAAAGGATGCCAAACATTCTTAGCCAGCATCACGAATGTGGAGAATGAGACGCCGCTTAAAGTTGGAGATGTTCGGGTTATACAAGAATTTCCAGAAGTTTTTCCCGATGACTTTCCAGGATCGCCGCTAAATCGAGAAATAGACTTCACGATAGAATTAGTACCAAGCACCGAGCCTATCTCTAAGGCACGAAACCTGTAGTGCACCAAATTTTTTTAGATTATTTAAATTTTGTGCTTTATTTGATTTAAATGTTAAGTGTGATGAATTGTTTTATTTAAGTGTTGTTATTTTATTTAATTGTTTATTTGTTTTATTTGATGGTTTGTTATTTTATTTAATTGTTAGAAATGTTTTGGTTAATTAATTTAATAAGTGATTAAATGTGTAACATGTTATCTTACTATTAGTGTTACATTTTATTTAAGTGTGACAAATGAGGTATTTATGTGAGCTATGGTGGAATGCACTAAGGTGCATGATAGATAGTAATGCACCCTAGTAATTTAGTGTGTGCTAGTGCATGGTAGCATGGTGCACATGTGTAGATTTTCTACACATTTTAGGTTTCCTTATTTTAGATTTAATTGAGTAATTTATTTATAAAAAAAAAAGAAGAAAAGAAAAGGGAAAGGAGGAGTGGGCGTGTGACCTAGTGGGAATGCAATATATCATTAAAATGGTAAAATGGATCAAAAAATTGAAGACTATAATCATTTGGGGATAGGCTTGATCATGTTTTATTCCTTGTATCTTTTTGAAATAAAGAAAAATCAAGGAAAATAAAAGAGAAATGGAAACTTACCTTAATTTTGTTTGGGAGACTTTATGAGAGGATTTGTGATAAAGGGACTAAGAAAGGAGAGAAGAGCCATTGCTCTTGTGTGTGTGTGTGGCTGCCGTGACCTAGAGAGAGAGAGAGAGAGAGAGAGGCGTGTAGAGAGAGAGAGAGAGAGAGAGAGGAAGAAAGAAAGAAAGGAAGAAGGAAGAAGAAAGTGAAGAGGAACCCCCCTAGAGTATGTCTTCTTGTTTTCTCTTTGTTTAATCTTTATTTGATAATATGATATTGATTTGTGTTATGTTTTGTGTGTGTTTGGATTCTTCTTTCTCCTCATGGTGGCTTTCCCATAAAACCCTAGGCTTGAACAAGGGTGTGGAGTTTGTGGTATTGATCTTTTGTGTTCTTGATTCTACAATCAAGAGAGGTAATGGTCTTTTCCTTAGCCTTATATTGTTTTTGGTGGTTGTATTTGAGGTTTTGCTAATGGTGTTAATGGTTGATTTTTGGGTAGGAATGATGTATAGGATTTGGATTTTGTGAGAGTATGATTTGTGTTTAAGGGTTGTGATGTTGATTTTGCTATGCATGAAAAATTGTAATAATCTATGAGCACATGTAAGGTGATTGCGGCCTAGGTACACCCAAGGGTGTTCTTGATTTGTTGTGTGATTTACAAAATATTTGATCCATGTTTTAGGACCTTTGATATATGGGTAAGAGAACAAGTGGTAATCTTGATATTTTTGATCATGAAATGTTGTTAGATGCATGTTTTGTTTTGAATGATTAAATTGTGAGATGCATGAAAATAATGATAGAAATATGCTAGGTTAAAATAAGGCACATGTGAATATGGTATAAATTTACTATATGCTATTTTATTGAAAAGGTTTTGTTGGCTTTCATGGAATTGCAACAAATGATTTTAAAAGGATTCATGTGATTATGTTAGTGGAATCATGCATATTATAAGAGCATAATGAGATCTTAGGCATGAATGATTTTATGTAATTTTTTGAGACAAAAGTTGAGTTTTACAAAGAATTAAGCTTGCTGTTTTTTTTCAAAATAATTGGGTAAAAGTTGATAAAAAGATGAGATTGCATGCATAAACAATGTTCTTAATGTATGTGTAAATTTTTATGAAATTAAAAGAGGATTTTAAGTTTCATGTTATGATATTTTACCCAATTAATTTCCTACAGAATTTTTATTGAATTTTGAGAAAAAATGAGTTTATAAAATTGAATATGGTGATTTTAATGATAAAAAAATGGTTGCTGGAATTTTGTAATAAAATGTGAAGAAAGTTTCACTAAAAATGAATTTGATTAATTTTTTGGAATAAATTATTTTTCCTAAGTTATGGTAATATTGAAAATTGATATTTTAATGGTATGAATGCATATTTTGATAAATAATGATTTTCTTTATTTTGATTGAGAAAAATATTTAGACTCTATTTATTTGTGATTTTTTGAATAAAATAAATAGTGGCTGAAAGTTTGTTTTAAAAAGTTAACAATTGTTATTAAATTGTCACATATGGGTTTTTACTACTTAAAAACTAAGTCTTAAATAAATTAAATCAAAATATAATTTTTCCACACTTAAAATATATTTTTCACATCATTTTTGTAACACAATAATAAAATATATTTTTCTAAAGAAACATGTTAAAATAGGTATTTTAATTAAACCCAAGCTTGTTGGTTAATTCTTGGTAAATTAATATTTATTTAATGAAAATGTCACATATTTTATTTTGAGCTAAAATAAAATAAAGTTTTGAGAAATTTAATCAACTTAGAAATTTTAAAGAAAGCATGTAATATGGCCATTGATTTTCAAACAATAGAAGCAAGAAATGTAGAGTTATCGTTTTTGAAAACGTCTTTATTACGCAACGTTCCCACGTATGCATGTTACATGCAAATCAACTTTTACGTCCAAAATCATGAATATTATTCAACTATGTAATTTTTATAAAGCAAACATGTTAGTAAAATGGGTAGAACGAGCATTATTCTTTTTGGCAATAATTGCATGTTTTAGTGTAACTGTTATCATGAGTGCATGGCCCATGCACACATGAGTTGTATGGAAGGGCAAAATAGTAATTTTATGAACCTAAGAAATGTTATTTTGATTATGATATAGGCTCGTTGAAAGATTGTGAAATTCTTAGCTTGGACCTGAGGTAAGGAAGTTAGATAGATTTTATGTTTCTATGCTATGAATGGTAAGGCTGTTATATGAATGAACTGTTATGCAATTATGAATGCCTTAATGTGATGATATGATTGAATGTGAAATGTGTATGGATGTTAGATACATCAAACAGAATACGATGTTAGATACATCAAACAGATTTCGATGTCAGATACATCGACCGAGTTACTAAGGACATTGAGACGTGACTCCTAGGGCGGACGCGCCGAGGTTATTCAAGGACCAGTGATCTCCTGTTTACCTCATAGGGTGACATGGACAACTAGCGTTCCATGCTCATCATGTATGCTGTATGTTGTGATATGATGATATGTCACATGTATGTTATGATATGTTGATATGTCACGTTTATGTTATGATATGATGATATGTCACATTTATGTTATGATATGCTGGTATACTTATGTTATGATATGATGATATGTCACATTTATGTTATGTCACATTTATGTTATGATATGTTGATATGTCACATTTATGCTATGATATGTTGATATGTCACATTTATGTTATGATAAGATGAAATGTTACGATTATGTTATGATAGACCATGATGTTTTAGATGAATGATTAGTGTTTGGTTGTTTGTTGTTTTTATTACTTGCTTACTTGCTTGTACTTCCTTACTGGGCTTTTAGCTCACCCCCTTACTTTCCTTCCAGGTAGCAAATAGGTTTTCTCTATGGCACGCGTGGTGACGTGGGGAGTTCTTCATCATGGGGTGTATGGCGTGGGGAAATCCTATGGACGATAAAACGATCAACGTAGAACGCCATTTTTATTATGTTTTGTTTTTAAGAGACTTTTTCCTAAAATTATCAGTGGGACTCTGTTATTTAAATTATTTGGTTTTTCTTGAACTTTGCATAAAAACCTATGTTTTATTTTAAACTTATGGCGCCAACTTGCATGATTTTAAATAAGTCCCCTGAGACTTTAGTAATGGATGGTATTCTTTTATAAGCTATGTTGTACGAATGTTTTGTAAGTATTAGTCTAGGGTGTTCTTTACAAATGGTATCAGAGACGGTCGTCCATGTTTTCCAAGGATCGCCCCCCCCCCCCCCCATACACGCTAAAGATGGGAAAATCTCACTTCACCGCGTCGTAAGTATTTGCTTATGTGTTATTACTTGTTTCTATTTTATTTAATGTTTCTATTTGTTAACTGCTGTAGTAAATATGCCTCCTGTATTAAGAACAACAAAGAAACAATTGATTAAGGAGATTCGTGCAATTCCTAAAGTTGAGCTTGACGAAGACTACTACGATTGGAAGGTAGCGGTCTTAAAGACGACGAAAGAGGTTTGCGAACGTATACAAAGAATAATGAATAAGAGAGGAGCCTTGCTTTGGCCCATAGAACAATACTGGGTAATGTGTGAGGCGTTGTCAATGTACCCAGAGGCTCTTTTACAGTTAAATCAGTCATCGAATAGCGTTGTGATAGATGACATGGAGTTTAGCACTATGGAGTTCACGATTCGCGACTTTCTGGTAAGTTACGAACTAGATCATCAGGAGCTGGTATTAGTAATGACGGATGATGGCGAGATAGAGGAACGTTTAGAGTCGATATATGACGTGGAGGAAGTATTGCGTGCTATACCGCGTCCGACCCCGAGGATGGAAATTATGGCAAGCGCGCCTGACTATTACCACATTCCGGAGGACATATTCAACTATGATTCAGGGGACGAGTCCACCGTCGAGGACTAGAGTCCACTTTGTGATCGTCGCATGAGGATTCCAATGAATAAGATGGATTAATAATAATTTCCTAAGACTTTAAGGAAACATGTTTTGGTTAATTAAACACTTTTTGGGATTGTTTAATTATTGGAATATTTTAAATGCTATGGATATTTTGTTTCAAATTTATTGGTGTGATGTGAATGCATGATTTACAAATATCCATCGGTATGCAAGTTCCTTCCTTACGATTTTTCCTGTGATTGCTTTAGAACTTCATCATGTCAACCAGAGGAAGAGGAGGAAAGGGAAGAGGTAGAGGCAGAGGAAAGGGTGCCTCCAAAAGATCTGAAACTACGACCATCCCTGATATTGAAGTGCCAACTGTTCAACCTGCAGCTCTAGCAGCGCCAACTGTGGACCTGGCTGCAGAGGTGGCAAGGCTAAGAGAAGAATTGAGACTAAGAGATGAGGAGCTAGCGCAAGCTAGACAAGCACCACAGACATCTCAAACGCACCCTATACCCCAAGTACCAGTGGCACAACCGCAGTCGCCAGTACCACCACCTGCACCACAACCTGTAGCATATGGGTTTGAACCAGTATATGAACGCTTCAGGAAACAAGCCCCACCGACGTTTGAGGGGAAAGCTGATCCAATGGTGGCAGAAGATTGGCTAAGGTCTATCGAGGCTATTTTTGATCATATGGAGTTAGATGATCGCCAAAGGGTTTCCTGCGCAGCTTACCTACTTAAGATGGATGCACGTATTTGGTGGGACGTGACTAAACAGACCCATGATCCAAATACCATGACTTGGGCGCATTTTGTCCAAGCATTTAGTAAGAAGTATTATAGTCCGGCGGTGCTAGCAACTAAGGTTGATGAATTTATAACTCTGGTTCAAGGGAGCCTTTCGGTCACCGACTATGCACAGAAGTTCGATCGATTGGCCAAGTTTGCCCCTGAAGTGGTGCCGACTGATGCAATGCGAGTTCAGAGGTTTGTAAAGGGACTCAAACCAATGATAGCAAGGGATGTTAGGATGACCAGCGCTGAGGTGGCCAGTTATGCAGAAATATTGGATAGAGCTCTTGAGGCTGAATATTTGGAGGATCGAATATGGAAGGATAATGTCGCTAGAAGAGAGAGCCACCGTAACAAGAACTTCCATGAGAACAACAAGAGAAAGGCTATCGAAGGGCAGAATAGTGGGGTTGATAAAAGGCCTAGACCTCCAGTCCCGAACAGTAGCAACCACAACTCTCAGAACCATAACAACCGCAATAACCGCTTCAATGACCGGAACCGTGGGAACCAACAGGGCAACCGAGTTGAGCATCCTACCTGCCCTAAATGCACAAGGAAACACCCAGGAGAGTGTCAGGCCGGTACCAACAAATGCTTCAAGTGCGGCCAGGCAGGACACTTGCGGAAGAATTGCCCACAATGGAAGGCGGGACAGAATACCAATAACAATCTGGTGCCAGCAAGAGTCTTCGCCTTAACTCAGAACGAAGCGGCCAATAGCAATACTGTGGTTACAGGTCAGCTCCCTATATCTGGTACAATGTGTAGAGTCTTAATTGATTCTGGAGCAACTCATTCCTATGTTTCTATGAATGTGATTGATAGACTGAATATGCCTTGTAAGATGTTTACACATAACTTTAGTACATTGTTGCCATCGGGAGATATGATGTTGTCAAATAAGTAGTTACCGTCAACACCTGTAACGGTAGAAGGTAGAGAGTGCCCAGCAGATCTCATAGAACTAAGTATCCCAGATTATGATGTTATACTAGGCATGGATTGGTTATCCAAGCATGGGGCTACTATAGACTGTCGAAAGAAGATCGTAGAGTTCAGGCCAAAGGAAGGAGAGGTTTTCTCCTTTAAAGGTGAAGTAGCAGGCCTTCGAACACCCATAATATCTGCACTGGAAGCACGAAATATGATGCATCATGGATGTTCGGCATTTCTTGCCAGTGTAGTGGATAAGACCAAGGAGTCAGAACTAAAGCCAGAAAATGTTCACATTGTTTGTGAGTTCCCGGAGGTGTTTCCCGAGGAATTACCAGGACTACCCCCAGACAGAGAGATCGAGTTTGTAATCGAGCTTGCACCTGAAACTGCACCGATATCTAAGGCACCCTATCGAATGGCGCCAGTAGAGTTAAAGGAACTTAAGAACCAACTATAGGAGTTGTTGGACAAAGGATTCATTAGACCTAGCCATTCGCCATGGGGAGCACCAGTCCTATTTGTGAAGAAGAAGGACGGGAGTATGAGGATGTGCATTGATTATCGAGAACTCAATAAGGTCACCATTAAGAATAAGTATCCTTTGCCTAGGATAGACGACCTTTTTGATCAGCTACAAGGGGCTTCAGTATTCTCAAAGATTGATCTGCGGTCAGGGTAACATCAGTTGAAAGTGAAAGAGGGAGACATACCGAAGACGGCCTTCAGAACTCGCTATGGACACTACGAATTCTTAGTGATGTCCTTTGGACTCACCAATGCCCCAGCAGCCTTTATGGATATGATGAATAGGGTATTTAAGGATTTTTTGGACAAGTTCGTAGTAGTGTTCATTGATGATATCCTCATTTACTCAAAGACCAAGGAGGACCACGAAGAGCACTTGAGATTGACTCTAAACAGATTACGGGAACATCGGTTGTACGCCAAGTTCTCTAAATGCGAATTTTGGCTGGAACAGGTAACCTTCTTAGGGCATATAGTCTCCAAGGATGGGATTGCAGTAGACCCATCAATGATTGAGGCCATTAGAGACTGGCCCCAGCCAAAGAATGCCTCAGAAGTTCGGAGTTTCTTAGGGTTGGCAGGTTATTACAGAAAGTTTGTCGAGGGTTTCTCGAAGATCGCTACCCCGTTGACCAACTTAACCCGGAAACATCAGAAGTTCGCATGGACAGAAAAATGTGAAGAGAGTTTTCAGACCATGAAGGATAAGTTGATTTCCGCGCCTATCCTTTGTGTTCCCACTGAGGACGGAAAATTTGTGGTATACTGTGATGCACCAAAGAACGGTTTGGGATGTGTATTGATGCAAGAAGGGAAGGTGGTAGCTTATGCTTCCAGACAACTCAAGGATTATGAGCAGCGGTATCCCACTCATGACCTTGAATTGGCAGCTGTAGTATTCGCACTCAAGATATGGAGACATCACCTGTACGGAGATAGGTGTGAGATATACACCGACCACAAAAGTCTGAAATACTTTTTCACACAAAAGGAACTAAACATGAGACAGCGGAGGTGGTTGGAATTAGTAAAGGATTACGATTGCGAGATTCTATACCACCCAGGCAAAGCAAACGTAGTTCCCGATGCTTTGAGCAGGCGGGGACATGGGAGTGTCTCAGCACTGCATGCGATAGAGATGCCTCTTCAGAAAGAGATCATAAATGCCAGGATTGAAATTGTGACAGGAAGTTTGGCAAACCTCACATTGCAATCCTCTTTACTAGAGCAAATCCGAGAAGGACAGAAATTGGATGAAGCCTTGGTGAAACAAGAGGCTTTGGTACAAGAAGGTGGCAACAGCGATTTCACGGTGTCTGATGGTGGATTGCTAAGATTCAAGGGTAGGATTTGTGTACCTGACAGTGCTGAAATTAAGGAAAGTATCATGAAAGAAGCGCACACAACTCCTTATTCCTTGCACCCAGGATCCACGAAAATGTACCAAGACCTCAAGGCACTATATTGGTGGCATGGAATGAAGAGGGACATTGCTGAGTTTGTGGCTAGATGTTTGACATGCCAGCAAGTCAAAGCAGAACACCAGAGACCAGCAGGGTTACTTCAACCGCTCTATATTCCTGAATGGAAATGGGAGGATATCACAATGGATTTTGTGGTAGGGTTGCCTAGAACTACCAAGCAGCATGACTCAGTGTGGGTGATAGTAGATAGACTCACTAAGTCCGCTCATTTTCTGCCAGTTAAGACCACATACTCAGCAGATCAATATGCTGACTTGTATGTTAGTGAAATAGTGAGACTTCATGGGGTGCCAAAGTCGATAATTTCTGATCGAGGGTCAGTTTTCACATCGAACTTTTGGAAAGGGCTACAGAGAGCTATGGGGTCAAGACTGAAGTTTAGCACTGCTTTTCATCCTCAGACTGATGGTCAGTCTGAGAGGACTATACAGATATTAGAAGACATGTTGAGGTGCTGTGCGTTGGACTTTGCAGAGTCTTGGAACCGATATCTGCCTTTAATGGAGTTCTCGTATAACAACAGTTACCAATCTACCATAGGGATGGCTCCCTATGAAATGCTTTATGGGCGTAAATGTAGATCTCCTTTGCACTGGGATGAAGTTGGGGAGAAACGAATTTTAGGGCCTGAAGCAGTTAGTGAGGCTAGTGAGGCGATTGAAAAGATACGCCAAAGGATGCTTACTGCGCAGAGTAGGCAAAAGAGCTACGCTGACCTCAAGAGGAGGGACATCGAGTTTGCTGTAGGCGAGTTTGTTTTCTTGAAAATCTCGCCAATGAAAGGTGTGATGCGTTTTGGAAAGAAAGGGAAGTTAAGCCCTAGATATATCGGTCCATTTGAGATATTGGACAGGATAGGGCAGGTTGCATACCGTTTGGCACTGCCCCCAGCATTAGCTGAAACGCATAACGTCTTTCACATCTCGATGTTGCGTAAGTATGTGCCAGACCCCTCTCATGTGTTGAGTTACGAGCCGTTACAGCTGAAGCAGGACTTGAGTTATGATGAACAGCCTGAGCGCATTTTAGAAAAGGGAATCAAGGAACTGAGATCCAAAAGGATTCCATTAGTCAAGGTCCTGTGGAAGAATAGTACGGAACGAGAAGCAACATGAGAGTTGGAGGATGACATGAAAGCAAGATACCCTGAGTTATTTGGTAAGAAAGAATTTCGGGACGAAATTCCTTTTAAGGAGGGTATATTGTAGTGCACCAAATTTTTTAGATTATTTAAATTTTGTGCTTTATTTGATTTAAATGTTAAGTGTGATGAATTGTTTTATTTAAGTGTTGTTATTTTATTTAATTGTTTATTTGTTTTATTTGATGGTTTGTTATTTTATTTAATTGTTAGAAATGTTTTGGTTAATTAATTTAATAAGTGATTAAATGTGTAACATGTTATCTTACTATTAGTGTTACATTTTATTTAAGTGTGACAAATGAGGTATTTATGTGAGCTATGGTGGAATGCACTAAGGTGCATGATAGATAGTAATGCACCCTAGTAATTTAGTGTGTGCTAGTGCATGGTAGCATGGTGCACATGTGTAGATTTTCTACACATTTTAGGTTTCCTTATTTTAGATTTAATTGAGTAATTTATTTATAAAAAAAAAAGAAGAAAAGAAAAGGGAAAGGAGGAGTGGGCGTGTGACCTAGTGGGAATGCAATATATCATTAAAATGGTAAAATGGATCAAAAAATTGAAGACTATAATCATTTGGGGATAGGCTTGATCATGTTTTATTCCTTGTATCTTTTTGAAATAAAGAAAAGTCAAGGAAAATAAAAGAGAAATGGAAACTTACCTTAATTTTGTTTGGGAGACTTTATGAGAGGATTTGTGATAAAGGGACTAAGAAAGGAGAGAAGAGCCATTGCTCTTGTGTGTGTGTGTGGCTGCCGTGACCTAGAGAGAGAGAGAGAGAGAGAGGCGTGTAGAGAGAGAGAGAGAGAGAGAGGAAGAAAGAAAGAAAGGAAGAAGGAAGAAGAAAGTGAAGAGGAACCCCCCTTGAGTATGTCTTCTTGTTTTCTCTTTGTTTAATCTTTATTTGATAATATGATATTGATTTGTGTTATGTTTTGTGTGTGTTTGGATTCTTCTTTCTCCTCATGGTGGCTTTCCCATAAAACCCTAGGCTTGAACAAGGGTGTGGAGTTTGTGGTATTGATCTTTTGTGTTCTTGATTCTACAATCAAGAGAGGTAATGGTCTTTTCCTTAGCCTTATATTGTTTTTGGTGGTTGTATTTGAGGTTTTGCTAATGGTGTTAATGGTTGATTTTTGGGTAGGAATGATGTATAGGATTTGGATTTTGTGAGAGTATGATTTGTGTTTAAGGGTTGTGATGTTGATTTTGCTATGCATGAAAAATTGTAATAATCTATGAGCACATGTAAGGTGATTGCGGCCTAGGTACACCCAAGGGTGTTCTTGATTTGTTGTGTGATTTACAAAATATTTGATCCATGTTTTAGGACCTTTGATATATGGGTAAGAGAACAAGTGGTAATCTTGATATTTTTGATCATGAAATGTTGTTAGATGCATGTTTTGTTTTGAATGATTAAATTGTGAGATGCATGAAAATAATGATAGAAATATGCTAGGTTAAAATAAGGCACATGTGAATATGGTATAAATTTACTATATGCTATTTTATTGAAAAGGTTTTGTTGGCTTTCATGGAATTGCAACAAATGATTTTAAAAGGATTCATGTGATTATGTTAGTGGAATCATGCATATTATAAGAGCATAATGAGATCTTAGGCATGAATGATTTTATGTAATTTTTTGAGACAAAAGTTGAGTTTTACAAAGAATTAAGCTTGCTGTTTTTTTTCAAAATAATTGGGTAAAAGTTGATAAAAAGATGAGATTGCATGCATAAACAATGTTCTTAATGTATGTGTAAATTTTTATGAAATTAAAAGAGGATTTTAAGTTTCATGTTATGATATTTTACCCAATTAATTTCCTACAGAATTTTTATTGAATTTTGAGAAAAAATGAGTTTATAAAATTGAATATGGTGATTTTAATGATAAAAAAATGGTTGCTGGAATTTTGTAATAAAATGTGAAGAAAGTTTCACTAAAAATGAATTTGATTAATTTTTTGGAATAAATTATTTTTCCTAAGTTATGGTAATATTGAAAATTGATATTTTAATGGTATGAATGCATATTTTGATAAATAATGATTTTCTTTATTTTGATTGAGAAAAATATTTAGACTCTATTTATTTGTGATTTTTTGAATAAAATAAATAGTGGCTGAAAGTTTGTTTTAAAAAGTTAACAATTGTTATTAAATTGTCACATATGGGTTTTTACTACTTAAAAACTAAGTCTTAAATAAATTAAATCAAAATATAATTTTTCCACACTTAAAATATATTTTTCACATCATTTTTGTAACACAATAATAAAATATATTTTTCTAAAGAAACATGTTAAAATAGGTATTTTAATTAAACCCAAGCTTGTTGGTTAATTCTTGGTAAATTAATATTTATTTAATGAAAATGTCACATATTTTATTTTGAGCTAAAATAAAATAAAGTTTTGAGAAATTTAATCAACTTAGAAATTTTAAAGAAAGCATGTAATATGGCCATTGATTTTCAAACAATAGAAGCAAGAAATGTAGAGTTATCGTTTTTGAAAACGTCTTTATTACGCAACGTTCCCACGTATGCATGTTACATGCAAATCAACTTTTACGTCCAAAATCATGAATATTATTCAACTATGTAATTTTTATAAAGCAAACATGTTAGTAAAATGGGTAGAACGAGCATTATTCTTTTTGGCAATAATTGCATGTTTTAGTGTAACTGTTATCATGAGTGCATGGTCCATGCACACATGAGTTGTATGGAAGGGCAAAATAGTAATTTTATGAACCTAAGAAATGTTATTTTGATTATGATATAGGCTCGTTGAAAGATTGTGAAATTCTTAGCTTGGACCTGAGGTAAGGAAGTTAGATAGATTTTATGTTTCTATGCTATGAATGGTAAGGCTGTTATATGAATGAACTGTTATGCAATTATGAATGCCTTAATGTGATGATATGATTGAATGTGAAATGTGTATGGATGTTAGATACATCAAACAGAATACGATGTTAGATACATCAAACAGATTTCGATGTCAGATACATCGACCGAGTTACTAAGGACATTGAGACGTGACTCCTAGGGCGGACGCGCCGAGGTTATTCAAGGACCAGTGATCTCCTGTTTACCTCATAGGGTGACATGGACAACTAGCGTTCCATGCTCATCATGTATGCTGTATGTTGTGATATGATGATATGTCACATGTATGTTATGATATGTTGATATGTCACGTTTATGTTATGATATGATGATATGTCACATTTATGTTATGATATGCTGATATACTTATGTTATGATATGATGATATGTCACATTTATGTTATGTCACATTTATGTTATGATATGTTGATATGTCACATTTATGCTATGATATGTTGATATGTCACATTTATGTTATGATAAGATGAAATGTTACGATTATGTTATGATAGACCATGATGTTTTAGATGAATGATTAGTGTTTGGTTGTTTGTTGTTTTTATTACTTGCTTACTTGCTTGTACTTCCTTACGGGGCTTTTAGCTCACCCCCTTACTTTCCTTCCAGGTAGCAAATAGGTTTTCTCTATGGCACGCGTGGTGACGTGGGGAGTTCTTCATCATGGGGTGTATGGCGTGGGGAAATCCTATGGACGATAAAACGATCAACGTAGAACGCCATTTTTATTATGTTTTGTTTTTAAGAGACTTTTTCCTAAAATTATCAGTGGGACTCTGTTATTTAAATTATTTGGTTTTTCTTGAACTTTGCATAAAAACCTATGTTTTATTTTAAACTTATGGCGCCAACTTGCATGATTTTAAATAAGTCCCCTGAGACTTTAGTAATGGACGGTATTCTTTTATAAGCTATGTTGTACGAATGTTTTGTAAGTATTAGTCTAGGGCGTTCTTTACAATACCGGATGGCACCTACGGAACTCAAGGAGTTAAAGACGCAGCTACAAGAACTCCTAGACTTGGGTTTCATTAGGCCAAGCCATTCACCATGGGGAGCTCCGGTACTATTCGTGAAAAAGAAGGACGGAAGTATGCGAATGTGCATAGACTACCGTGAGCTGAACAAAGTGACAATTAAGAACAAATACCCGCTACCTCGGATTGATGATTTGTTTGATCAACTCTGAGGTGCGACTGTATTTTCTAAGATGTATTTACGGTCCGGGTATCATCAGCTCAAGGTAAAGTGAGAAGATATTCCTAAGACAGCCTTTAGGACTCGTTATGGACATTACGAGTTCTTGGTTATGTCTTTTGGTCTTACTAACGCACCAGCCGCGTTTATGGACTTAATGAATAGGGTCTTCAAAGACTACTTGGATAAATTCGCCATTGTGTTCATCGACGACATTTGAATTTACTCCAAGGATGGAGTAGAGCACGAGGAACACTTAAGGCTGATTTTGACGCGATTGAAGAAGCATCAGCTCTACGTCAAGTTCAAGAAATGCAAATTTTGGCTTTCGCAAGTGGCGTTCCTCGGGCACATCATATCAAAAGACGGAGTTGCAGTAGATCCATCGAAGGTAGAGGCCGTGAAGGATTGGCCTAGGCCAAAGAACGCGTCAGAAGTAAGAAGCTTCTTAGGGCTAGCAGGTTATTATAGAAAGTTTGTAGAGGGCTTTTCTAAGATAGCCACTCCACTTACCAACCTGACCCGGAAGCAACAAAAGTTTAACTGGAATGATAAGTGTGAGGAAAGCTTCCAGTTACTTTAGGATAAGCTTTGCTCAACACCCGTACTTAGTGTCCCAACACCCAACGACAAGTTCGTTGTCTACTGCGATGCATCAAAGCTAGGATTGGGATCCGTGCTGATGCAAAATGACAAGGTGATAGCCTATGCCTCACGTCAGTTAAAGGAGTATGAGCAACGCTATCCAACTCACGATATGGAGTTGGCAGCGGTGGTCTTTGCGTTAAAAATCTGGCGCCATTATCTTTACGGAGAACGGTGCGAGATTTATACGGACCACAAGAGTTTAAAATACTTCTTTACTCAGAAGGAGCTTAACATGAGGCAGCGCCGGTGGTTGGAGTTAGTCAAGGATTATGACTGTGAAATCCTATACCACCCAGGGAAGGCGAACGTAGTTGCCGATGCGCTTAGTAGGAAAAGCTATGGGAATTTGGCAGCCTTATTCAGAATAGAAAAGCCGCTACAACAGGAGCTTATCAGTGCCGGAATTGAAGTGATTGTAGGCATGCTGGCTAACTTGTCTATCCAATAGAATCTGCTAGAAGACATACGGATTGGGCAGAGACATGATGAATCACTAGCAGCATATATGGAAGCAGTCAGAGAAGGCAAGAATACCGATTTCTCAATATCTAGCCAAGGCTTTTTGAGATATAAGGATCGGGTATGCGTGCCAGACGATCAAAGTATTAAGAAGACGATCCTAGAAGAAGCGCACAACACCCCATACTCAGTTCATCCAGGGTCTACCAAGATGACTCATGACATCAAGGCAGTCTATTGGTGGCCAGGGATGAAGAAGGAGATAGCAGAGTATGTATCTAAGTGTCTTGTATGCCAGCAAGTGAAGGCGGAGCATCAGCGGCCTGCAGGATTATTGCAACCGCTTAGCATACCAGAATGGAAGTGGGACGATATAGCCATGGACTTCGTGACGGGTCTGCCAAAGACGAATAAGCAGCATGATTCCGCTTGGATAGTCATAGATAGACTAACCAAGTCGGCTCATTTTCTGCCTGTTAAGACTTCATATACGGCAGACCAATATGCAGACATCTACATCCAAGAGATTGTACGATTGCATGGAATCCCCAAAACGATAGTGTCAGATAGAGGATCAGTGTTTACGTCAAGATTTTGGAGAAGCTTACAGCAAGCCATGGGTACTAAGTTAAGTCTTAGTACAGCTTTCCATCCTCAGACAGATGGGCAGTCCAAGCGTACGATTCAGATCTTAGAGGATATGCTACGAGCGTGTATACTTGATTTCAGAGGATCGTGGAACAAGTACTTACCGCTGATCGAATTCTCATACAACAACAGCTACCAGTCGACGATCGGGATGGCACCTTATGAGTTGCTATATGGAAGAAGGTTCCAGTCACCATTGCACTGGGACGAGGTAGGAGAAAGGCAGCTTCTAGGGCCTGAAGCTGTTAGACAAGCTCAAGAAGCAGTAGCGCTTATTAGACAGCGTATGCTTGCTGCTCAAAGCCGACAAAAAAGCTATGCGGATACCAAGCGACGCGATGTGGAGTTCCAAGTTGGAGATCAAGTCTTCCTGAAGATATCTCCTATGAAAGGTGTCAAGCGGTTCTGGAAGAAAGGCAAGCTTAGTCCCCGATTTATAGGTCCTTTTGAGATATTGGACAAAGTGGGACCAGTAGCTTATAGACTAGCCCTACCGCCAGCACTAGCCGATAGTCACAACGTCTTCCACATCTCGATGTTACGCAAGTACGTGTCAGATCCATCTCACGTCCCCAAGTACGATACGATAGCGCTCCAGAAGGACTTGAGTTACGAGGAACGACCGATTATCATCCTAGATAGAGGGATGAAGCAGTTACGGTCCAAGAGCTTTCCTATAGTCAAATTCCTATTGAGCAATAGTTCTGAACGCGAGGCAACGTGGGAGTTGGAGGAGGACATGCAAGGCCGGTATCCGAAGTTATTTGGTAAGTAAATTTCGAGGACGAAATTCTTTTTAGTAGGGGAGAATTGTAGAGTCCAAGAACTTTACTTAGCTAATTATTTAGTAGTATTATAGTATGTATAGTATTATCTTTGTTATTGTGGATTTTTGGTTAAGACCGGGAATTATTTGGACACTCATAGTAGTACTTATAGATTTTCTAAGTTTAACCTATAGTTTAAGAATATTAAGTATAACCTAAGGTTTGATTATATGACTGATATTAAGGATAATATTTGTTATATTATAAGGTTTAGATATCAACCAATAGGATTTTAAGCACATGTTATGAATGGGTAATTAAGGATTAACTATTTTTGAGGATTAAATTAAATAAGGGTAAAGTTTGAATGTTATAGGGTCAGTCAGCAGCTTTGAATACGTTGAAGGCTTAGTCAAGGCTGTTTACTCCATTCAAACTTAGCTAAAAATGTGTAATTTCGTGTTTAAATATTCAGCGTATGCCGATATATCGCAGCTATAGGGGGCAATATATCGCAGCACATAGATACGGAAAACACGAGACGATGCACGGTCGCCTCGGGAACAATGGTCCAGGCAATATATCGCCTGTAGGGGGCGATATATCGCCTCCTCCAGCATAAATTCAAACACTTTTGAATTCTTTTCCTTTCAGCCATTCAAACTCCTCCATAAGTCCAGTATCTTTTGAACGAGTCTTCAGCCTCTGCTGAATGATTATTCAAATGATTTTCACCTAAAAAGCCATTATTTTTATTCAAGTAAAATCAAGATACTTTCATTCCCAAACTCTATAAATAGGACCTAGTACCCAGCCATTATTCACCTTTTGCTCTAAGTTCAGAAGCTGCTAGTGTTAAGTGAGTGTGAGAGTGTAAACACCTGGTTTGGGAAAATCATAAGCTTATCAAACACTTTGGGAAGTGAGGTTCTATAGTATTTCGGTTGAGGAGTAGATTGGTCTTTCAAGTCTTTGAGGTAGCCAAAACTCTAGTTCATTTCTGTATTATGTTATTTTCTTTCTCATAGTCTTCTACTCAATCTCTAACCTTAATCTTCATTTTGGTTAGGGAATCTAAGTTCTTGAGCACATAAGTTTCAGTAAGCATGTTCCTCCAATGGTTTAGTCTTTCCATCCCTTTCATTTCATCTCCTTTCTTCTTTAGACTCACTCTTTCTTATGGTTTTAGGAGTGTTCCAAGAAGGTGATGTTCGAGACTCCTGACGGCCAGAAACTGTACTTCATGGGACAAGCTTCAGGACTACGCACCCTGTTAGTGTCATCTCTCAAAGCTCAGAGAATGATGGAGAAAGGATGCCAAGCATTCTTAGCTAGCATCACGAATGTGGAGAATGAGACGCCGCTTAAGGTTGGAGATGTTCAGGTTATTCAAGAATTTCCATAAATTTTCCCCGATGACTTGCCAGGATTGCCGCCAACTAGAGAAATAGACTTCACGATAGAATTAGTACCAGACACCGAGCCTATCTCTAAGGCACCATATCAGATGGCACCTACGGAACTCAAGGAGTTAAAGACACAGCTACAAGAACTCCTAGACTTGGGTTTCATTAGGCCAAGCCATTCACCATGGGGAGCTCCGGTACTATTCGTGAAGAAGAAGGATGGGAGTATGCGAATGTGCATAGACTACCGTGAGTTGAACAACGTAACGATTAAGAACAAATACCCGCTACCTCGGATTGATGATTTTTTTGATCAACTCCGAGGCGCAACTATATTTTCTAAGATCGATTTACGGTCCTGGTATCATCAGCTCAAGGTAAAGGGAGAAGATATTCCTAAGACAGCCTTTAGGACTCGTTATGGACATTACGAGTTCTTGGTTATGTCTTTTGGTCTTACTAATGTGCCAGCCACGTTTATGGACTTAATGAATAGGGTCTTCAAAGACTACTTGGATAAATTCGTCGTTGTGTTCATCGGCGACATTTTTATTTACTCCAAGGATGAAGTAGAGCACGAGGAACACTTAAGGCTGATTTTGACGCGATTGAAGGAGCATCAACTCTACGCCAAGTTCAAGAAATGCGAATTTTGGCTTTCGCAAGTGGCGTTCCTCGGGCACATCATATCAAAAGACGGAGTTGCAGTAGATCCATCGAAGGTAGAGGCCGTGAAGGATTGGCCTAGACCAAAGAACGCGTCAGAAGTAAGAAGCGTCTTAGGGTTATCAGGTTATTATAGGAAGTTTTTAGAGGGTTTTTCTAAGATAGCCACTCCACTTACCAACCTGACCCGGAAGCAACAAAAGTTTAACTGGAATGATTAGTGTGAGGAAAGCTTCCAGTTGCTTAAGGATAAGCTTTGCTGAACACCAGTACATAGTGTCCCAACACCCAACGATAAGTTCGTTGTCTACTGCGATGCATCAACGCTAGGATTGGGATGCGTGCTGATGCAAAACGACAAGGTGATAGCCTATGCCTCACGTCAGTTAAAGGAGTATGAGCAACGCTATCCAACTCACGATATGGAGTTGGCAGCGGTGGTCTTTGCGTTAAAAATCTGGCGCCATTATCTTTACGGAGAACGGTGCGAGATTTATATGGACCACAAGAGTTTAAAATACTTCTTTACTCAGAAGGAGCTTAACATGAGGCAGCGCCGGTGGTTGGAGTTAGTCAAGGATTACGACTGTGAAATCCTATACCACCCAGGGAAGGCGAACGTAGTTGCCGATGCGCTTAGTAGGAATAGCTATGGGAATTTGGCAGCCTTATCTGGAATAGAAAAGTCGCTACAACAGGAGCTTATCAGTGCCAGAATTGAAGTGATTGTAGGCAAGATGGCTAACTTGTCTATCCAATCGAATCTGCTAGAAGACATACGGATTGGGCAGAGACATGATGAATCACTAGCAGCATATATGGAAGCAGTCAGAGAAGGCAAGAATACCGATTTCTCAATATCTAGCAAAGGCTTATTGTGATATAAGGATCGGGTATGCGTGCCAAATGATCAAAGTATTAAGAAGACAATTCTGGAGGAAGCGCACAACACCCCATACTCAGTTCATCCAGGGTCTACCAAGATGACTCATGACATCAAGGCAGTCTATTGGTGGCCAAGGATGAAGAAGGAGATAGCAGAGTATGTATCTAAGTGTCTTGTATGCCAGCAAGTGAAGGCGGAGCATCAGCGGCCTGCAGGATTATTGCAGCCGCTTAGCATACCGGAATGGAAGTGGGACGATATAGCCATGGACTTCGTGACGGGTCTGCCAAAGACGAATAAGCAGCAAGATTTCGCTTGGATAGTCATAGATAGACTAACCAAGTCGGCTCATTTTCTGCCTGTTAAGACTTCATATACGGCAGACCAATATGCAGACATCTACATCCAAGAGATTGTACGATTGCATGGAATCCCCAAGACGATAGTGTCAGATAGAGGATCGGTGTTTATGTCAAGATTTTGGAGAAGCTTACAACAAGCCATGGGTACTAAGTTAAGTCTTAGTACAACTTTCCATCCTCAGACAGATGGGCAGTCCGAGCGTACAATTCAGATCTTAGAGGATATGCTACGAGCGTGTATACTTGATTTCAGAGGATCGTGGAACAAGTACTTACCGCTGATCGAATTCTCATACAACAACAGCTACCAGTCAACGATCGGAATGGCACCTTATGAGTTACTATATGGAAGAAGGTGTCGATCACCGTTGCACTGGGACGAGGTAGGAGAAAGGCAGCTTCTAGGGCCTGAAGCTGTTAGATAAGCTCAAGAAGCAGTAGCGCTTATTAGACAGCGTATGCTTGCTTCTCAAAGCCGACAGAAAAGCTATGCGGATACCAAGCGACGCGATGTGGAGTTCCAAGTTGGAGATCAAGTCTTCCTGAAGATATCTCCTATGAAAGGTGTCAAGCGGTTCGGGAAGAAAGGCAAACTTAGTCCCCGATTTATAGGTCCTTTTGAGATATTGGACAAAGTGGGACCAGTAGCTTATAAACTAGCCCTACCGCCAGCACTAGCCGATAGTCACAACGTCTTCCACATCTCGATGTTACGCAAGTATGTGTCAGACCCATCTCACGTCCTCAAGTACGATACCATAGCGCTGCAGAAAGACTTAAGTTATGAGGAACGACCGATTAGCATCCTAGATAGAGGGATGAAGCAGTTACGGTCCAAGAGCTTTCCTATAGTCAAAGTCCTATGGAGCAATAGTTCTGAACACGGGGCAACGTGGGAGTTGGAGGAGGACATGCAAGATCGGTATCCAGAGTTATTTGGTAAGTAAATTTCGAGGACGAAATTCTTTTTAGTAGGGGAGAATTGTAGAGTCCAAGAACTTTACTTAGCTAATTGTTTAGTAGTATTATAGTATGTTTAGTATTATCTTTGTTACTGTGGATTTTTGGTTCAGACCGGGAATTATTTGGACACTCATAGTAGTACTTATAGATTTTCTAAGTTTAACCTATAGTTTAAGAATATTAATTTTAACCTAAGGTTGATTAATATGACTGATATTAAGGATTATATTTATTGTACTATAAGGTTTAGATATCAACCAATAGGATTTTAAGCACATGTTATGAATGGTGATTAAGGATTAAGTATTTTTTAGGATTAAATTTAATAAGGAGTAAAGTTTGAATGTTATAGGGTCAGTCAGCAGCTTTGAATACGTTGAAGGCTTAGTCAAGGCTGTTTACTCCATTCAAGGCTGTTTAAATATTCAACGTGTGCCGATATATCACAGCTATAGGGGGCGATATATCGCAGCACGTAGATACGGAAAGCACGAGACGATGCACGGTCGCCTCGGGCATACTGACCCAGGCGATATATCGCCTACAGGGGCGATATATCGCCTCCTCCAGCATAAATTCAAACATTTTTTGAATTCTTTTCCTTTCAGCCATTCAAACTTCTTCAAAAGTCCAGCATCTTTTGAACGAGTCTTCAGCCTCTACTGAACGATTATTCAAATTATTTTCACCTAAAAAGCCATTATTTTTATTCAAGTAAAATCAAGATACTTTCATTCCCAAACTCTATAAATAGGACCTAGTACCCAGCCATTATTCACCTTTTGCTCTAAGTTCAGAAGCTGCTAGTGTTAAGTGAGTGTGAGAGTGTAAACACCTGGTTTGGGAAAATCATAAGCTTAAACATCATAAGCTTATCAAACACATTGGGAAGTGAGGTTCTATAGTATTTCGGTTGTGGTGTAATTTGATCTTACAAGTCTTTGAGGTAACCAAAACTCTAGTTCATTTGTTTGAAGTTATTTTCCCTTCTCTTAATCTTCTACTCAGTCTCCTAACCCCATTTTATTTTGGTTAGGAAATCTAAGCTCTTGGGCACATAAGTTTTGGTAAGTGTAACTTTCAATGGTTTAGTCTTTCCATCCCTTTCATTTCATCGCTTTTCTTCTTTAGACTCACTCTTTTTAATGGTTATTAGGAGTGTTCCAAAAAGTCCCAACTCAGTCCACATATCCCGGTAACTTTGGTAAGGAAAATAGGCTAGAATCAATATGTTATATGCTTATGTTATCTTATGTTTTATGTTATTAAATGTGTTATGAATATGTATGTTTGTAGGCTTGGGCTTATGCCCTATTTGACTAACAAGACCCCAAAAAAGATTATGGGCATATGCCTACTTAGCTAGTAGGACCCCACTAATCTCATGGGCATAAGCTTGTTTAGTCTATGGGACCCCAAGTAATAATGGCCATTATAATAAGTGTATGTATTAAGTGTTATGATATGTCTTTACATTTATCATGAAATTTATGTTTATGACTATGTGTTAGATTTTCCTTGCTGGGCATTAGGCTCATTCCTTTTTGTTTTATGTGCAGGAAAATAGCTTTAGAGGCGGTAAGATTCGTGACGCTTAGAGGATGTGTATCGATGGTGAATGGAGTCAAGGGGTCGAGCGTTATTCAATTCGAGGATGTAGTCTCATTTTACTTTTTTTTTTATGGTTTTACATGTATTTTCCGCATTTTCTATGTAACTCTTTTCATTTCAAGTTATTTTTGTTTTAAAGACAATGGGTACCCATATCCTACTTATTTTTATGAAAGTAACCTTTGTTTCTACAAGTTTATAATAAATTATGGTATTTTCGCAAATGTATGTTTTAGTAAGAAATTTGTATGTATAGTTCGATAATGGTCCAAGAGTCTAGATTAGTGGGTCATTACAAATACAACCAGCATATGTACAAACCAAATAATCTAGTTGCATTGCAATTGCATACAGATCTTCTTGTGCTTCACCGGATGATGTTTCATTCATTTTTTTTATCTGTGATCACGATAACATATTGTAAATGTAAAATGAGAGCGCATAATAAATTTAAAATATCAAACAAAGATATTTTAAACTTACTTTATTTTCAAACCAAGTTGAAAATTCATTCTTTTGCACTTGATCAATATCCTAAATTCCTTTTGATTGTAAGAATAATCTATGTTCACTGTTTTCATAATAAGCACTTGAAATATTAATTTTATTCTAAAACATAAATGTGTTAGAATTAGGAAAATAAAAAGCAATAAACTTACGTTAAGTATGATTCTAACTCAGGACAATTATTTAAAATGTATCATTGTACTTGGTCTCGTTGATCTTGAGTCAATGTGATAGATGATTGTCTTCCAAACGGTCTTGTAGGCATGTTGAATATAGATAGGAGAGATTGTTTTATAATTACAAGGTGTTAAGGATTATGATCCGGAAGATTAAAGTGTGTTTCTATTCCACGAAGATACATTGAACAAAAATTTAATGCCTCAGTAATAACGTATCCTTCAGCAATGGAACCTTCAGGTCAGGCTTTGCTCTTTACATATTTTTTCAAATGACCTAATTCCCTTAAAATTATTATGTTCTTAATAAATAGTAATAAAAATATTGTCTTCAATGATTATACAATAATTTAAGTTGTAATTTATATTACCTTTCGATCGAATACATCCATCTCATTTGTACTGGACCACCTAACTTAGCTTCTAATGGCAGGTGCACCGCAAGATGTATCATCACATCGAAGAAAGCAGGAGGAAAAATACTTTCTAATTTACATAGCGTGAACACAATGCCCTCTTCCAATTCATCTAAGTATTTCACATATATTGTCCTCGCACATAGCTTTTTGAAGAATAACGACAACTCAACAATTACATCCATCACTTTCTTTTTCAAATATGGCCTTAGTCCAATAGGTAACAACCTCTGTAACAAGATATGGCAATCATGACTTTTCAACCCAAATAATTTCCCATCCTTCATGTTAATATTTTGAGAAATATTTCCTGCATATCCATCAGGAAATTTTACAGACTTTATAAACGTACAAAATTCTTGTCGTTCCTTCGCTGATAACGTATAACATGCTACTGGTTTCAACCAGTTATTCCCCTTCTTTTTCATGTGTAGCTGCTTACGAATATTTAAGTCTTGTAAATCAAGTCTTGCATTTTCAGTATCTTTAGACTTCCCATCGATACTAAATATTGTACCAACCACACTATCACATATATTTTTCTCAATATGCATCACATCCAAGTTATGTCTTAGTTTTAATTTAGGCCAATATTCTAACTCCCAAAATATACTTTTTCGCTTCCAGTTCGTTTTGTTTTCATAACATGAATCATTCATTTGTTGCTTATCGCCCTTAATGATCTTATCATTTTTACCTGGCCTACATTTCCACACACCTTTTAATTTATCTAAGATTTCATATCCTGCTAAAATTTTGGAGGTAGACGTCTTTCAGTTGTACCATCATACTCTCTATCATTGCGTCATTCGTGATTTAGACACAAATATCGACGATGACCAATAAAACATATTTTTCTTCTTATTTGAAATGAAGATGTGTCATCTTGACAAGCAGGACAAGCCTTATACCCTTGAGTGCTATACCCAGATACAGGTTCATATGCTGGAAAATCATTTATTGTCCACAATACTGCAGCACGCATGGTAAAATATTCTTTATTGATAATATCAAAAGTACGTACACCATTTTCCCATAGTTCCTTAAGCTCATCGATCAAAAGTCCTAAATAGACATCTATGTCTTTACCTGGAGAATGACGTCCTGGAATTAGTAATGTCATCATTAAGAATTTCTGTTTCATACATCTCCATGGTGACATGTTATATGGCATTAGCAACACTGGCCACATGCTATACGAGTTTGATAAATCACCAAATGGATTGAACCCATCTGTTGCAAATCCTAACCTAACATTTCTAGATTCTTTTGCAAAATCAGGATATTGTCTATCAAAATTCTTCCAAACCTCTGCATTTGTGGGGTGTCTAAGTACACCTGCAGTATCAACACGTTCTTCCATATGCCACCTCATATCAGATGATGTATGGCGAGACATAAAAAGTCGTTGCAAACGTGGAGTTATAGGAAAATATTGCATCCTTTTATTCGGGATCTTCTTACCTTTAGTTCCTTGGAATTTGTATCGTTCATGACCACATATAGGACATCTTTCAGCATTTTTATTTTCTTTCCAGTATAAAGCACAATCAAACTCACATACATGAATAGTTTCATACCCTAAAACAAGATCACGCAACATTTTCTTAGCCTCATAATAAGACCGTGGAATCTTATTGTCTTTGGGAAATGCTTTCCAAAGTAAGTCAAGCAACAAGTCAAATGATTTGTTGGTCCAACCACACATAACTTTAATGTGCATTAAATTAACAATAAATGTTAAGAGTGAGAATGTTGTGCATCCAAATACAACTCTTTTTCTGCTTCAGCAAATAATTCAGGCAATGTATTCCTTTCATTGTTGTGGTCATTTGAATCTCCAAGGTTCACAAAATCACTATTATGATGATATTGATTAGCTAAATCTTCTAATGCTGGTATCATATCGTCATTGTCTTCATTTTCACTATCACATGATATTTCGTCTTCTTCACTATTTGTTTCTAGTTCCTCTCGGTCTTCGTTTACTTCTGTGATATCTTCCCCATGATACTCCCACGTAACATATTTACTATAAAATCCCTTTATGAATATATGACGCTCAATTGTCTCCAAGTCATGGTAATATAAGTTCATACATGAAACACATGGACATTGAATTTTATTTTCACCATTTAAGTGAAGTGTTGATAATTTAATAAAACTCTACGTCCATCAAAATACTCTACGGATAATCTATTCTTTTGGAAATTCCAATTTTTATCCATCATTTCTCTATTATCTTTCGAACAAGTAGATGATGAATTATACTACATTGACAAAAATAAAACACTTAATTAGCCATTGAATTATAGTTATAGGGTATGATATGGTTATGGCACAAAAAAAAACATGTATCCGATGTGAGTATAGGGTAGGATACGAGTATAACTGTTTCCTATCCTACTCGATTAAATGCATATTTTTTTATAATTATTTTACATATATATATATTTATAAATACATTTAATTTAAGTGTCAGATAGACACATATGTGGAAGTCTTTGATCGATATATGCCATTATTTTTAATGTTTTATTTAAAAATTTCATTCAAATATTAAAAAATTATTTAAAATCTAATAAAAAAATTAAAAAACATTTAAAAAAATACTTTAAATATTCTTTTTGAAGGAGAAATTATTTTACATACTAAAATTATTATTCATTTATAAATTTAATTAAAATAGTAAAATAAAAAAAACTAAAAAAACTTTACAAAATCTTAGCTTAAGTTCTAATTTAAAATAATTTAATATATAAAATTCTAAAGTTAAATGAAAATAAAACCTAAATAATAAATTGAACATACATTTAAATCAAATCTTCATTTTCTATTTCTAAAATAATTTTCTAATTTTAAAATGAATTTTTAAATAAAAAATAAAAAATAATGACATGGACCAATCAAAGACGGCTACATATGTGTCTATTTTACACTTAACAACCAGGAACCTACAACTATCAAGCCCAAAACCCAAAACCCAAAACCAATTTGTTATTTAAAATAGCTTAATTATTAATATTATATGATGATAATAATATCTTCCAAATTTTGTCCACCTAAATTATTTAATTTTAATTAATTTAAATATATATAAATAAAATTTTTGTTTATCTAAGTTAAAAATTTTGGGTCTAAATTTTTAGTTATTAATATTTTGAAGTATAAATTTTGGATAAAGTATAAGATCACATTAATATTAAACTCAAAACCCAAAACCCTACTATTATTATGAACATTTAAACACTACTATTATTAATAAAATTGCACGTTACTTATTAAAAATAAAATTGCAATGCATAAAATATGACATATATACTAAATCAACCTATTTGCACGTTGATTTTGTATTTAAATAATTAAATGATAAAATATGTTTTAAATATACTAATTAACTCAATTTTCATATTCCAAGTAAGTTTCAATTATTTATGTAATAATAAAATTAATATTTTACTACTAACCTGGTAGCACTCAAAGTGTTGAAGGTGAATAGCAATGGGTGTAATCCTGAAAATAAAGTTATAATAATAGTAATAAAGTTAAATTTTTAATGTAGTTATATTTTTTTTATATAAAAATATGTTAATCCACCAAACTATGTTATATATATATATATGGAAATTAATAACAATAATATTTATATATTTATTAATATATACAATTTATATATTAGGAATATTATTATTAATATATATATCCAATTTGTTATCCAAAATAACTTAATTATTAATATTATATGATGATAATAATATCATCCAAATTTTGTATAAAATTTTTTTTACCTAAGTTATAAATTTTAGACATAAATTTTTAGTTATTAATATTTTGTAGTATAAATTTTGGGTAGATTTTAAGACAATTAGGGGTAAAAATTACATATTATTGGGTCAAGCCCAAAAAAAAAAACAACTAAAGCGGTAATCAGCGACAGGTAATCGGGACCAAAGGGGTAGGGGAAATAGAGGTACTTTTTTCCTTATATCTCTCATTTCATATGTGGAGTATCTACCTATTTACTTAGTTTATTCCTGAATTAATTCATGTTTTTAAACTTGTCATAGCTTTTAGCCATGCAAATTATTTTGAAATAATTTGCCATTTTAAATGAGCCTTTAAATCCATTGTTGAAAATTTATTTTATAAATATGTTATATGTACGTAAGACATGAAAGCAGACAGTGGGGGTAGGAAGAAGGGGGTTTCTTTTTTATTTAATACTTGTTAATACGATGGAACTGATTTTCCGTATGGCCTTTTGGTGTGGTCAATAGGGGTTGGACCATCAGACTTTGTGAAATCACTTCATCTTCCCAACTCCCCTGGTGGAAGGTACTAATAATATGTACCATAAATCCTCTTGTTACTATACATTCTTTCACTTTTAAACCTGGTTACATGCAATATGTTAATAAGAATGTTACTAACTCATTAATGTATATTAATGTTTCAAGAATCATTGTACTACAATCCAAGTCTTAAGATTTAACCAGTTTCACATTGTTTTCATCTGAATAGGTTATAGAACGCCAAGGAAAATGTCTAGTGGAGTTGTGTAACAAGATTGGGAAGCAGAATGGTGGCAAGGCCTTCTTGGCCAGTGACATCCCATTTGGGGACCCTTTTGTTACAAACACCTAGGAAGTATGACCATGGTTGGAAGATATAAGGCTCTGGTTGATATACGACAATCTAAGGTAATCTCATTAATCTTCATAGAGTATGTATTATGTCATTTAAAGAGGGTTTTGACCTTAATTTATATGGCAATGCCTATTATGCATACAAAAATTTAACAGTTACAAAACTTAATCTTGTGGAACTTGTGTGTTTAGATAGTTGAAGCTAATAATTTTCCCTCATACTACAGAAGAAAGTACCCAAGGCTGTTTCACAAGCGAATAAGCCTGTTGTAGTGGCTGTTCCTCTACAATATAGTATATTGTATTGTTTTATATATTCTGGTTGATATATAATATTGGGTATTAAATTTTTATCATTTTAATTACCTCATGCTGTCGTTCCTTGCTGCCATAAAGGTTCAGCCATCTAAGAAAACTGATGAGAGTTCAGAAGAGATGGACTCTAATGAAAGCCTTGTTGAATCTGAAGAAGATCCTCAAGCAAAAAAAGGAAAATCAAGCAAAAAAGGGAAAAGCTTACAGGCATATGTATCAATTTTAAAATCTTATTAATGTTTGTAGGTTTCTCCATAGTTCTCTATCTACTATTTTATTGTTTTGTTATTTTATATTTTGTGTTTGCTTTTTAGTTTTAAAATTTATTATCATAGCAATTAATGGTTTTATTTCTCTGATTGTGTTATTATTTTTAATAATAGGGAAGATCCTGAAGCAAAAAAGGGAAAAGCTTACAGGTATATGTATCAATTTAAAAATCTTATTAATGCTTGTAGGTTTCTTCATAGCTCTCTGTCTACTATTTTATTGTTTTGTTATTTTATATTTTGTGTTTGGTTTTTAGTTTTAAAATTTATTATCATAACAATTAATGGTTTTATTTCTCTGATTGTGTTACTATTTTTAATAAACTAAATTCATAAACTAATAACATCTAAAGTATTTTTTATTCATATAGCATAATATAGGAATTCATAACTGAATTTGTATAGGATGGTTCCTAAACACAATCTGATTTGAGATAAAAATAAATTTCTATAAGATAAATATGTTAATTTATAATTGAATTTGTATGAGAAATGATATGGTACCTTGTGATTTGTGCTGATTTGTGACTCAATATCTGGTTTTGTATAAAATGATTTTGCAATATTTTTGTGTGGCAATAATGATTTACCTTGGAACTTTGCTTAGATTGAACACCTAAGTTGAGAAAAAAAGGGTTGTAAATCAATTTAAAAAATACAGCAAATGATGTATGATTATAAAGAAACTGAGTTAAACTTAATTTAAATAAATGAATTGACCAACCTGATTGTAGATTGAATACCTGATTTGAGAGTACATGAATTGAATGGCCTGATTGTAGATTGAACACCTGATTTGAGAAAAAAAAAGTTGTAAATCTATTTAAATAATACAATAATTTATGATTATAAAGAACTTGAGTTAGACGTAATAATGATGTACTCTCATACTTGATATTGGCTGGAGAGAAAAATTCTATGTTGATAAAAGTAATGATATGAAACACTCAGCCAAGATTTGTATATGTTGATCTTTAGAGTAGATTAAGTGTTCCTAAGCATAGAATTTTTATCTGGCTGTATCTTTTTCGAAGATTGAAAACTAAAGATCGCACTACAAGAAAAAATGCTTTTAATAACACCGAAAATGTGTTATCAAAACATACCATAACACTTTTTGATGTGTTAAGACCGACTATGTTATCGTAGGGCAGGGTACTTTACATAACACTTTATCATTGTTATACAGATGTGTTATTATACTGTCAACGATAACACAATTTCTGTGTTATTTTAATAAATAAATAAGTATTTAATTATGTTATTTATAGTCGATTATATAACACATTTCAATACTTATAAATTTGTGGTATACTACACTTTAGTATAACAATTTTTGTGTGTTATACTACACTTTAGTATAACACATTTTTTGTGTTATACTATAGTTTAGTATAACACATTTTTTGTGTTATACTATACTTTAGTATAACACATGTGTTATATTAGCTTAGAGAAACATAATCTTTTTTTACTTACACAATACTAGGAAAACAAATATGAAAGTTGAAGCGAAATAAGGTATCATAAATAGATTTTTATTAATTACTCAAATGTAATTACAATATTTAGTCTACTAGTCTAGGCTTAAGAAATCATATTACAACATGGTGGGTTGAATTAAACACTGAGCGCAAAACAAAGACAATATCAGTCTTCTTTGTGAAATTCTTTTTTATGCCAAGCAATCCTTTGAGCTGCTGAAGGGCAATTGCAATGGCAGCTCCTCCCATGAACCCAACAATGGTAGCATGGGATAGAAACTCAATCAAGAACCCCAATCTGAAAAAGGATCCAATTATTTTAGAGAAATATATAAAACATATAGAGTGCAGTTTTTTTTTAATTGTCTTAAACCATAAGCATTGTTGTATAAAACTTATTCTTAACTTCATAAAGTTTCAAACTAAAATGAGCAACTCAACTATGAATCCAATCTCATAATCAAGTAAGAACTTACAGAAATTATTTTTTCAACATATTAGATTAAGTTTGGACATATGCAACAAGAAATTGATCATATAGATATGAAGACAGGATAAGATAACATGAAAATAAAACTGGCAAGGAACATCCAGTAACAAATTAATATTGAATCCTGCATAATAACACACTGAACACCCAATAAGACAGTAATATTAAGGTTCATGAAATTGGTTATTGGACTAGAGAAATTATCAAATAAAAGATACTATGGGAACTGCAATAAAAAAGGAAACAAACAAATGTCCTCAACAGGGTGAAGAAAAAACCAGGATGAACAAAAACATTCATGTGATCTTTAAAAAAGAAACAATCACAATAATAACACAACAGAAGCAAAGCACCGAATACTACCCAAATCCAATCAAAATAACTCTACAATCACAAATATCAAAAGATTGAAGAGAAAGCATCCTTCCTGCATATTTACCAAAATGGTATCAATGTAAGTAATGCACAACTAAATTAACAAAATAAGTACAAATTTCAGATGGCATAAAGTGAAGAATAAAATAAATATCAATAAACAAAGGACAGTTGAAAAAGAAAGAAAAAAAAAAAGCATAACGATAAAGGTCATTACACAATTATACAATTTTTTTATTTTACTTTTCAAGTCAGCATACAAATTGATACAGAGAAGAATACAAAATCTTCTCATAAGAAACGTGCTAGTGTTAAGAGCCATATATAAGTTTATACCCAAAAGTATAAAAAAAAAATGCAATATGGATTAGCTTACCATTTCAATCTCTTTTCCAAGATGTTAACACCCATGGCCATTATAGCAGCACTATTAGGATTGGGAGATAATTTCCTGACCAAAAGTGCAGATGATCTCAACAACCTTGGGCAAATGATAAGAGACAAGAGCATTAACGTGGCAAGAAACAAACATAACACAATACACAGGAAAAGAATAGTATTTACCACACTCGACTCTCCAATTGCCCACTCACAGCAGTTTCTTGAGCATGAAATGAGCTGCCAATGCCCATTAAAGCAAAACACACAGCCTAGCAAGTATTGCTGCAGAACCTTTTAGTTAATTAGTATTGTCAAAACATCATAAATCTAGATTAGTTTCAGTTAGATATCCCAATTGCACAAGATTCTAAGTGTTCATAATAACATGGTTACTGTAAAAAATTAAATAGCATGTCATCTTCCTATAATATAGCATGAATAATTTAGCAGTAATCAATATCTCTGTAGTCTCTAGAAAGATAGATTTTAAGTTAATATGGTATATATATAATATTTTAATATTAAAAAAAAAATTGGCTGTAAGAATAGCCAATTAAAAATATATAGCTTCCCTACAGTATTTTAGTGGCAAACTTAAATGTAGTCAAAGCTAAAAGGCCTCCAAACATAAGGAATATCACCACAAATAGAATATATATTAATATGAGGAAAGCATCAAAGGATTTAAACAAAAATTGAGTCACGGCTTGATTATCACAATTTCCATGTCCGAGAGCTAAAACTAAGAAACAAGCAAAACAAAAGCCCAAAACTGGAGGTCAGTCAAAGCTGATTATAAAAAAGCTATAATAATAACTCAATTTACTCATATGTCTGCATATTTGCATTTTTGCAAAAGAGAAGTTCAAAGTCAGCAAAAAAAAGCTGCAAAAGAGAAGTTCAAAGTCAGCAAAATTATTAGTTGTATCAATCTGCATTTTTGCCAAACTTTACAATATTATTCACTAATCAACTGAAGTCAAACAAGGACATACCTTCAAGTCACTGAATGTATTGAACAAGATGCACATGGCGGTGACTCAAGGAACAACTCAAAGACAACTTTTGTTACAAATAAAAAATACTTATAAAAACAGAAGACAAGGCATCATCAAGAGAGGACCATGCAATAAAGTTTATACAACATGCTTTCATATCAAAAAAATACAAAGAAGAAGAACACTTTTGAACTATCCCTAAGTAAGAAGCCCACAAGAACCAAACATAACAGAGCATATCAATCTCATTTCATTTTTGCTTGATCGGTGGACCAATATATTTTTATATGTTATGTATGTTTCAATATTATGATTAATGCTTTTCTTTGATCATTACACTTTTTACTAGAACTAATTATTGATGATAGTGGTTAGTCTAAGCAAAACCTAAAGATCTCAAACTTTGAGCAACTATGCCTGAACTCAGAAGAAAAAGTAAATAATAAGAGTAATCAATATACTTATAAGAATGTGAAATAGAATCTCACCTATAATGGTAGAACCTTTAAGGTTGCCCACACTCTAAAATTGCAACACCGTTTCTTTTAGTAATTTAATCCAGCCCTGAAACCACATCAATTTGTCATAAAACAATGATAAATAAACTGAGAACTTTTGATATTGAAAAAGACAAATAAAATTTTATAGCTTTATAAGACTTACTGATCATTTCATGAAAATCTGCTTTAATACTTATCTATATATATACACATGTAAGACATGAATTATACTATGGAAAAAATAAATATAAAGGTAATATTTAATTTGCTTTGAACACTCAGACAAGTATTTTTAAGCCAACACAACAGAGAGTAGAAATATTCATTGGAAAGAGAAAGGGAATATACATGAGTTTGATGACCCACTACTCTAGACTTTTGGATCATTA
Organism: Humulus lupulus; assembly: GCF_963169125.1. Classification (NCBI taxonomy): domain Eukaryota; kingdom Viridiplantae; phylum Streptophyta; class Magnoliopsida; order Rosales; family Cannabaceae; genus Humulus; species Humulus lupulus. The sequence goes on along the minus strand of NC_084797.1, from coordinate 223,968,725 downwards.
ACGAAACTATACATAAAACTTACATTTTTGCGAAAATACCATACTTTATTGGAAACTTGTAGAAATAGAGTTACTTTCATAAAATAAGTAGGATATGGGTACCCATTGTCTTTAAAACAAAACATAACTTAAAATAAAAAGACATTACATAAATAGTGCGGAAAATACATGTAAAAAGACATAAAACAAAACTACATCCTCGAATCGAATAACGCTCGGCTCCTTGACTCCATTCACCATCGATACACATTCTCTAAGTGTCCACGAATCTTGCCACCTCTAAAGCTATTTTCCTGCACATAAAACAAAAAGGAATGAGCCTAATGCCCAGCAAGGAAAATCTAACACATAGTCATAAACATAATTTCATAAGAAACATAAAGACTTAACATAATACTTATAACATACAGTTATTATAATAGCCATTATTACTTGGGGTCCCATAGACTAGACAAGTCATATGCCCATGAGATTAGTGGGGTCCTACTAGCTAAGTAGGTCATATGCCCATAATCTTTTTGGGGTCTTGCTAGTCATATGGGTCATATGCCCAAGCCTACAAACGTACATATTCATAACACATTTATAACATATTTCATAACATAACACATGTAATGACCCACTAATCTAGACTAATTGGACCATTATCGAAACTATACATAAAACTTACATTTTTACGAAAATACCATAATTGATTGAGTAACTTGAAAAATAAGAGTTATTTACAAATAAACAGAATACTAAGAAGGATTTTGGGATCCCATTGTCTTTAAAACAAAACAAGATTTAAAATAAAAGACATTACATAATAATGCGGAAAATACACATAAAAACCATAAAAACATAAAAGGAGACTATATCCTCGAATCGAATAACGCTCGGCCCCTTGACTCCATTCATCATCGATACACATTCTCCAAGCGTCACGAATCTTTCCGCCTCTAAACTTATTTTCCTGCACATAAACAGAAAGGAGTGAGCCTAATGCCCAGTAAGGAAAATCTAGCATAAAGTCACATACATAATTTCATAAGAAAACATAAAGACTTAACATAATACATATAACATACACTTATTATAATGGCCATTATTACTTGGGGTCCCATAGACTAAACAAGCATATGCCCATGGGATTAGTGGGGTCCTACTAGCTAAGTAGGTCATATGCCCATAACCCATTTGGGGTCTTGTTAGTCATATGGGTCATATGCCCAAGCCTACAAACATACACATATACATATCATAACACTTTTAATAACATAAAACATATAGATAACATAAGCACATAACATGTTGATTCTAGCCTATTTCCTTACCAAAGTTACCGAGATTATGGACTGAGTTGGGATTGTTGGAACACTCCTAAAACCATAAGAAAGAGTAAGTCTAAAGAAAGGAGATGAAATGAAAGAGATGGAAAGACTAAACCATAGAAAACATACTTACCGACTTATATGCTTAAAAGCTTGGATTCCCTAACCAAAATAAGAATAAGGTTAGGGGACTGAGTAGAAGGTTTTGAGAAAGGAAATAACATAAAAATACAGAAAAGAACTAGAGTTTTGGGTTTACCTCAAAGATTGCAAGATCAATCTAACCTTCACCGAAATACTATAGAACTCACTTCCCAAAGTGTTTGATAAGCTTATGATGTTTAAGCTTATAGTTTTTCCCCAAACCAAGTGTTTACACTCTCACACTCACTTAACACTAGCAACCTCTGAACTTAGAGCAAATGGTGAATAATGGCTGGGTACTAGGTCCTATTTATAGAGTTTGGGAATGAAAATATCTTGATTTTACTTGAATAAAAATAATGGCTTTTTAAGTGAAAATCATTTGAATAATCGTTCAGCAGAGGCTGAAGACTCGTTCAGAAGATGCTGGACTGTTGAAGGAGTTTGAATGGCTGAAGGGAAAGGAATTCAAAAGTATTTGAATTCATGCTGGTGGAGGCGATATATCGCCCCCTATAGGCGATATATCGCCTGGACCTTTGTTCCCGAGGCGACCGTGCATCGATTCGTGTTTTCCGTATCTACGTGCTGCGATATATCGCCCCCTATAGCTGCGATATATCGGCATACGCTGAATATTTAAACACGAATTTACACATTTTTAGCTGAGTTTGAATGGAGTAAACAGCCTTGACTAAGCCCTCAACGTGCTCAAAGCTGCTGACTGACCCTATACATTCAAACTTTTACCCTTATTTAATTTAATCCAAAAAAATACTTAATCCTTAATTACCATTCAAAACATGTGCTTAAAATCCTATTGGTTGATGTCTAAACCTTATAATATAATAATATAATCCTTAATATCAGACACATTAATCAAACCTTAGGTTATACTTAATATTCTTAAACTATAGGTTAAACTTAGAAAATCTATAAGTACTACTATGAGTGTCCAAATAACTCCCGGTCTGAACCAAAAATCCAAAGTAACAATGATAACACTAAACATACTATAATACTACTAAACAATTAGCTAAGTAAAGTTCTTGGACTCTACAATTCTCCCCTACTAAAAAGAATTTCGTCCTCGAAATTTACTTACCAAATAATTCCGGATACCGGCTCTGCATGTCCTCTTCCAACTCCCACGTTGCCTCGCGTTCAGAACTATTGCTCCATAGGACTTTAACTATAGGAAAGCTCTTGGACCGCAACTGCTTCATCCCCCTATCTAGGATGTTAACCGGTCGTTCCTCGTAACTTAAGTCTTTCTGGAGCGCTATGGTATCGTACTTGAGGACGTGAGATGGGTCTGACACATACTTGCGTAACATCGAGATGTGGAAGACGTTATGACTATCGGCTAGTGCTGGCGGTAGGGCTAGTCTATACGCAACTGGTCCCACTTTGTCCAATATCTCAAAAGGACCTATGAATCGGGGACTGAGCTTGCCTTTCTTCCCGAACCGCTTGACACCCTTCATAGGAGATATCTTCAGGAAGACTTGATCTCCAACTTGGAACTCCACATCGCGTCGCTTGGTATCCGCATAGCTCTTCTGACGGCTTTGAGCAGCAAGCATACGCTGTCTAATATGCGTTACTGCTTCTTGAGCTTGCCTAATAGCTTCGGGCCCTAGAAGCTGCCTTTCTCCTACCTCGTCCCAGTGCAACGGTGATCGGCACCTTCTTCCATATAGCAACTCATAAGGTGCCATCTCGATCGTCGACTGGTAGCTGTTATTGTACGAGAACTCAATCAGCGGTAAGTACTTGTTCCACGATCCTCCAAAGTCAAGTACACATGCGCGTAGCATATCCTCTAAGATCTGAATCGTACGCTCTGACTGCCCATCTGTCTGAGGATGGAAAGCTGTACTAAGACTTAACTTAGTACCCATGGCTTGCTGTAAGCTTCTCCAAAATCTTGACGTAAACACTGATCCTCTATCTGATACTATCGTCTTGGGGATTCCATGCAATCGTACAATCTCTTGGATGTAGATGTCTGCATATTGGTCTGCCGTATAAGAAGTCTTAACAGGCAGAAAATGAGCCGACTTGGTTAGTCTATCTATGACTATCCAAGCAGAATCATGCTGCTTATTTGTCTTTGGCAGACCCGTCACGAAGTCCATGGCTATATCGTCCCACTTCCACTCCGGTATGCTAAGCGGTTGCAATAATCCTGCAGGCCGCTGATGCTCCGCCTTCACTTGCTGGCATACCAGACACTTAGATACATACTCTGCTATGTCCTTCTTCATCCCTGGCCACCAATAGACTGCCTTGATGTCATGAGTCATCTTGGTAGACCCTGGATGAACTGAGTACGGAGTATTGTGCGCTTCTTCTAGGATCGTCTTCTTAATACTCTGATTGTCTGGCACGCATACCCGATCCTTACATCTCAATAAACCTTGACTGGATATTGAGAAATCTGTAGTCTTGCCTTCTCTGACTGCATCCATGTGCGTTGCTAGCGAATCATCATGTCTCTGACCATTTTGTATGTCTTCTAGCAGATTCGATTGGATAGACAAGTTAGCCAGCTTGCCTACAACCACTTCTATTCCGGCACTGATAAGCTCCTGCTGTAGTGGCTTTTCTATTCCGGATAAGGCTGCTAAGTTCCCATAACTTTTTCGGCTAAGTGCATCGGCAACTACGTTTGCCTTCCCCGGGTGGTATAGGATTTCGCAGTCGTAATCCTTTACTAATTCCAACCACCGGCGCTGCCTCATGTTAAGCTCCTTCTCAGTAAGGAAGTATTTTAAACTTTTGTGGTCCGTATAAATCTCGCACCGTTCTCCGTATAGATAATGGCGCCAGATTTTTAACGCAAAGACCACCGCTGCCAATTCCATATCGTGAGTTGGATAGCGTTGTTCATACTCCTTTAACTGACGTGAGGCGTAGGCAATCACCTTGTCATTTTGCATCAGTACGCATCCCAATCCTAACTTTGATGCATCACAGTAGACAACGAACTTGTCGTTGGGTGTTGGGACACTAAGTACTGGTGTTGAGCAAAGCTTATCCTTAAGCAACTGGAAGCTTTCCTCACACTTATCATTCCAGTTAAACTTTTGTTGCTTCCAAGTCAGGTTGGTGAGTGGAGTGGCTATTTTAGAAAAGCCCTCTACAAACTTTCTATAGTAACCTGCTAGCCCTAAGAAGCTTCTTACTTCCAACGCGTTCTTTGGTCTAGGCCAATCTTTCACGGCCTCTACCTTCGATGGATCTACTGCAACTCCGTCTTTCGATATGATGTGCCCGAGGAACGCCACTTGTGAGAGCCAAAACTCGCATTTCTTGAACTTCGCGTAGAGTTGGTGCTCCTTCAATCGCGTCAAAATTATCCTCAAGTGTTCCTCGTGCTCCACTTCATCCTTGGAGTAAATTAAAATGTCGTCGATGAACACAACGATGAATTTATCCAAGTAGTCCTTGAAGACCCTATTCATTAAGTCCATAAACGCGGCTGGCGCGTTAGTAAGACCAAAAGACATAACCAAGAACTCGTAATGTCCATAACGAGTCCTAAAGGCTGTCTTAGGAATATCTTCCCCCTTTACCTTGAGCTGATGATACCCGGATCGTAGATCGATCTTAGAAAATACAGTCGCGCCTCGGAGTTGATCAAACAAATCATCAATCCGAGGTAACGGGTATTTGTTCTTAATTGTTACTTTATTCAGCTCACGGTAGTCTATGCACATGCGCATACTTCCGTCCTTCTTCTTCACGAATAGTACCGGAGCTCCCCATGGTGAATGGCTTGGCCTAATGAAACCCAAGTCTAGGAGTTCTTGTAGCTGTGTCTTTAACTCCTTGAGTTCTGTAGGTGCCATCCGGTATGGTGCCTTAGAGATAGGCTCGGTGCCGGGTACTAATTCTATTGTGAAGTCTATTTCTCTAGTTGGCGGCAATCCTGGCAAGTCATCGGGGAAAACTTCTGGAAATTCTTGTATAACTCGAACATCTCCAACTTTGAGTGATGTCTCCTTCTCCACATTCGTGATGTTGGCTAAGAACGCTTGGCATCCTTTCTCCATCATTCTCTGAGCTTTTAGAGATGACACTAGCGGTGTGCGTAGTCCTGAAGCTTGTCCCATGAAGCACAGTTTCTGGCCGTCAGGAGTATCGAATGTCACCTTCTTTTGTCTGCAGTCGATCGTTGCGCCATGCCGTGCTAGCCAATCCATGCCTAGTATGACGTCGAAGTCTTTGATCACCAGCTCTATCAGGTCTCCTTCTAGTTCCTTGTCCTCAATCTTGATTGGTACGCCTCGTACAATTCGTGATGATAGAACTACTTTGCCCGAAGGCAACTCGGTTGCAAACCTAGTTCTAAATCTTTCACTAGGTTTGTCTAGTTTATCTATCATTCCTAACGAAATATACGAATGGGTGGCTCCCGAATCAAATAATACATGACATAATTTATTGAGGATGGAAACCTGACTTGTGACCACCTTGTTGCTAGCATCCGCCTCTCCTTGGGTTAAAGCAAAAACCCGAGCAGGAACCATCTTTTCGTCCTTCTTTCCTTCCGGCTTTTGCTGAGGACAGTCTCTTTTACGATGCCCTTCTTGACCACAGTTGAAACACTCCTTGGTGTTGGCACGACATTCTCCGGGGTGCTTCTTCTGACATTTGGCACATGGCGGGTATTCCACGTAGCCCGACCTATTTCCCCCATTACTTGGTCGTGCCCTTTTATTGTTGTCGGCTTGCTTGTTGTCAGGATGCCTTCTCTTCTGTCCGTTACCGTTGTTGTTGGACTGACTGTTGCTGGACTGATTGTTGTTCCGACTGGCCTGAGGTTGACTCTGCTGCCTAGTTTCCGGCTTGCTGGCTTCTTCTTTGCTCACGTTGGCTTGCAACCTTTCTACTTCAATTTCCGTCTCAAGAACGTCGGCATATGAAGTGTTTCCCGAGTTTGCTAGTTTAACCCCCATCTCGATCTTCGGGCGAAATCCTCTAACAAACTTGTTCACCCTTAGATAGTCGGTTGGAACTAACTCTGCCGCGAACTTGGCTAAGCGATCAAACTGACGAGCATATTCCGCCACTGTTAAATTCCCTTGCTTCAGATTGGTGAACTCCTCAACTCTCGTAGCAAGTACCGCTGAATTGTAGTACTTCTTGTGGAAGAGCTCCACAAATCGGGTCCACGTCATAGTGGCAGCATCGTGGGATTGCTGGACCAAATCCCACCATATCCTGGCATCTTTCTTGAGTAAAGATGAGACGCAGGATATGCGGTCAGCATTATTGAGGTTCATGTGGGCTAGGATCGGCTCCACATTCCTTAGCCATTCTTCTGCTTCAAAGGGGTCCGTAGTCCCTTCGAAGTTCGGAGCGTGCTGCTTGCGAAACCTCTCGTACACTGGCTCCATGTGCTGTACAGGGTAAGGAGCGTAGTTCGTCATAGGCCATCCCCCATACGGACCAACTTGTTGGGGTGCTGGGGCCATTGGCTGTGGCTGCGGCTGCGGCTGCGGTTGCGGCTGTGGCGGAGGCTGAGGCTGAGATTGAGCCTGTTGGCGTTGTTGCTGCAGAAGTTCCTCAACTTGTTGTCGTAGTCTGGCAATCTCTGCAGTGTTGTCAGCTGGCTGTGCCGGTGCATTGCGGCGAGCAGTAACACGCACTCTCCTTCGGCGAACGGTAGGGACCGCATTGGTCGCTGGAACATCGCTGGAAGCGTTCCCGTTGGTGCGAGCAGATCTTCGGAGAGACATCGTAGCAGAGTTCTAACAGTTAAAAGAAACATGTTAGAACATTTCCTAATAGGCTCTAAGGCAAAACTTATTCTAAACAAACATATCTCGGACCTATTTATTATGACTTCTTATGAAAAATTATATAGGTCTTTATTTATTATTACAGCGGGTTTCTATACTTAGAAAAACAAGTCATCTTTATTTTCTAAGTGTGTTTCTAATAATCCTATATGACTTAATTCTCAGGCTCGAAACTTTTCTTTGTTCCAAAGTTAACCATATTGAGGGAGGGCTGGGATCAGTAAAATCGTTCCCACTACTAAGGCCCCCTAACTCTCAATAAGGAAACCAGGTTCATTGATTTGTATCCACCCTCACCGAACTCAGTCATTATTCATTTTATTTATTATTTATTATGATTGAGAAAAAAAAGAATCAAACTTACACATGATATTCAGATAGCATGTTTATTCATTTGGAAAACAATTTCACTTATTACAATCATAACATAAAAGTAAATAAAACAAATAAAAACTACTAATCTAAAAAATCGGGATCTTCTACATCCGATCTGTCATCTAACATATCATCATCTATAGCCTCATAGTCATCATTATCATGAGCATCAAAATGCCCTCTAGGAAGGTTTGTGAGAATCCTATTCTTTTTCTCCTTGGTGAATTGAAATTCAAATTTTGCGGTGAACCTAACTAAGAGGAAATAGTATCTCATTGCTAATGGTGATTCATCCTCATCATTCATTTCTTCCCATATTTCTTCTAAGGCTGCTATTACAGGATGGAAATCTTTAAACAACCTAATCACTAATACATATTGTTCTGTTGATCTTAGCATTATTTGTTTAGCCTCTTGAAGGCCACCTATTGCTTGGTGAAACAAAAGCAACCTTCGTGTAATCCTTTCTAAGGCTCCTACGGTGTTTCTTGGCTCCCTTATTCTTTTTAAGGCCTTAATGGCTCGGATATCCTGGTAGGTTAAAGCTCCATTCATTCTTAACTGAAACATAAACACTAAAGTTGTTAGCTATACACATAGACAAAGTAACTTGTAACTTGTAACTTGTAACTTAAACACTTACTTGGCGGTTTGATTCGGAGCTTTGAGCATGTGTATCGAGGAGAACTTCATGCGAAGGAACCGTTGGCTCTGATACCAACTGTAATGACCCACTAATCTAGACTAATTGGACCATTATCGAAACTATACATAAAACTTACATTTTTACGAAAATACCATAATTTATTGAGTAACTTGAAAAATAAGAGTTATTTACAAATAAACAGAATACTAAGAAGGATTTTGGGATCCCATTGTCTTTAAAACAAAACAAGATTTAAAATAAAAGACATTACATAATAATGCGGAAAATACACATAAAAACCATAAAAACATAAAAGGAGACTATATCCTCGAATCGAATAACGCTCGGCCCCTTGACTCCATTCATCATCGATACACATTCTCCAAGCGTCACGAATCTTTCCGCCTCTAAACTTATTTTCCTGCACATAAACAGAAAGGAGTGAGCCTAATGCCCAGTAAGGAAAATCTAGCACAAAGTCACATACATAATTTCATAAGAAAACATAAAGACTTAACATAATACATATAACATACACTTATTATAATGGCCATTATTACTTGGGGTCCCATAGACTAAACAAGCATATGCCCATGGGATTAGTGGGGTCCTACTAGCTAAGTAGGTCATATGCCCATAACCCATTTGGGGTCTTGTTAGTCATATGGGTCATATGCCCAAGCCTACAAACATACACATATACATATCATAACACTTTTAATAACATAAAACATATAGATAACATAAGCACATAACATGTTGATTCTAGCCTATTTCCTTACCAAAGTTACCGAGATTATGGACTGAGTTGGGATTGTTGGAACACTCCTAAAACCATAAGAAAGAGTAAGTCTAAAGAAAGGAGATGAAATGAAAGAGATGGAAAGACTAAACCATAGAAAACATACTTACCGACTTATATGCTTAAAAGCTTGGATTCCCTAACCAAAATAAGAATAAGGTTAGGGGACTGAGTAGAAGGTTTTGAGAAAGGAAATAACATAAAAATACAGAAAAGAACTAGAGTTTTGGGTTTACCTCAAAGATTGCAAGATCAATCTAACCTTCACCGAAATACTATAGAACTCACTTCCCAAAGTGTTTGATAAGCTTATGATGTTTAAGCTTATAGTTTTTCCCCAAACCAAGTGTTTACACTCTCACACTCACTTAACACTAGCAGCCTCTGAACTTAGAGCAAATGGTGAATAATGGCTGGGTACTAGGTCCTATTTATAGAGTTTGGGAATGAAAATATCTTGATTTTACTTGAATAAAAATAATGGCTTTTTAAGTGAAAATCATTTGAATAATCGTTCAGCAGAGGCTGAAGACTCGTTCAGAAGATGCTGGACTGTTGAAGGAGTTTGAATGGCTGAAGGGAAAGGAATTCAAAAGTATTTAAATTCATGCTGGTGGAGGCGATATATCGCCCCCTATAGGCGATATATCGCCTGGACCTTTGTTCCCGAGGCGACCGTGCATCGATTCGTGTTTTCCGTATCTACGTGCTGCGATATATCGCCCCCTATAGCTGCGATATATCGGCATACGCTGAATATTTAAACACGAATTTACACATTTTTAGCTGAGTTTGAATGGAGTAAACAGCCTTGACTAAGCCCTCAACGTGCTCAAAGCTGCTGACTGACCCTATACATTCAAACTTTTACCCTTATTTAATTTAATCCAAAAAAATACTTAATCCTTAATTACCATTCAAAACATGTGCTTAAAATCCTATTGGTTGATGTCTAAACCTTATAATATAATAATATAATCCTTAATATCAGACACATTAATCAAACCTTAGGTTATACTTAATATTCTTAAACTATAGGTTAAACTTAGAAAATCTATAAGTACTACTATGAGTGTCCAAATAACTCCCGGTCTGAACCAAAAATCCAAAGTAACAATGATAACACTAAACATACTATAATACTACTAAACAATTAGCTAAGTAAAGTTCTTGGACTCTACAACACATAAGATAACATAAGCATAAAACATATAGATTCTATCCTATTTTCCTTACCAAAGTTACCAGGATATGTGGACTGAGTTGGGACTTTTGGAACACTCCTAAAACCATATATCACAGGGTGAGTCTAATGAAGAAAAAGAGATGAAATGAAAGGAATGGAAAGACTAAACCATTGAAAGTCACACTTACCAAACTTATGTGCTCAAGAACTTAGATTCCCTAACCAAAATGAGAATGAGGTTAGAGGACTGAATAGAAGACTAAGAGAAGGGAAAAATAACATAAAATTAATGAACTAGAGTGTGTTGAATACCTTGAGGACTTGTAGATCAATCTAACCCTCGAACCGAAATACTATGAAATCTTACTTCCCAAAGTGTTTGATAAGCTTAAGATGATTATGCTTATGATTCCCCACCCAAGTGTTTAACTCTCACACTCCCCTAGCACTTGCTGCTTCTGAACTTAGAGTAAAGGGTGAATAATGGCTGGGTACTAGGTCCTATTTATAGAGTTTGGGAATGAAAGGATCTTAATTTTACTTGAATAAAAATAATAGCTTTTTAGGTGAAAATAATTTGAATAATCATCCAGCAGAGGCTGAAGACTCGTTCAAAAGATGCTGGATTTATGAAGAAGTTGAATGGCTGAAAGGAAAAAGAATTAAAAAATATTTGAATTATGCTGAAGGAGGCGATATATCGCCCCCTGTAGGCGATATATCGCCTGGGCCAGTATGCCCGAGGCGACCGTGCATCGTTTCGTATTTTCCGTATCTACGTGCTGCGATATATCGCCCCCTATAGCTGCGATATATCGGCACACACTGAATATTTAAACACAGAATTACACATTTTTAGCTAAGTTTGAATGGAGTAAACAGCCTTGACTAAGCCCTCAATGTATTCAAAGCTGCTGACTGACCTTAGGGGATTCATACTTTACTCCTTATTAAATTAAATCCTCAAAATACTTAATTCTTAATCATCCATTCTTAACATGTGCTTAAAATCCTATTGGTCCTCATCTAAACCTTATAGTATAACAAATATTATCCTTAATATCAGTCATATAATCAAACCTTAGGTTATACTTAATATTCTTAAACTATAGGTTTAAACTTAGAAAATCTATAAGTACTACTATGAGTGTCCAAATAATTCCTAGTCTGAACCAAAAATCCACAGTTACAAAGATAATACTATACATACTATAATACTACTATCTATCTTAGCTAAGTAAAGTTCTTGGACTCTACAATTCTCTCCTACTAAAAAGAATTTCGTCCTCGAAATTTACTTATCAAGTAACTCCGGATACCGCCTGCATGTCATCTTCCAACTCCCACGTTGCCTCTCATTCAGAACTATTACTCCATAGGACTTTGACTATAGGAAAGCTCTGGGACCGTAACTGCTTCATCTCCCTATCTAGGATGCTAACCGGTCGTTCCTCGTAACTTAAGTCTTTCAGGAGTGCTATCGTATCGTACTTGAGGACGTGAGATGGGTCTGACACATATTTGCGTAACATCGAGATGTGGAAGACGTTGTGACTATCGGTTAGTGCTGGCGGTAGGGCTAGTCTATACACAACTGGTCCCACTTTGTCCAATATCTAGAAAGAACCTATGAATCAGGGACTAAGCTTGCCTTTCTTTCCGAACCGCTTGACACTTTTCATAGGAGATATCTTCAGGAAGACTTGATCTCCAACTTGGAATTCCACATCGCGTTGCTTGGCATCCGCATAGCTTTTCTGACGGCTTTGAGCAGCAAGCATACGCTGTCTAATAAGCGCTACTGCTTCTTGAGCTTGTCTAACAGCTTCGGGCCCTAGAAGCTGCCTTTCTCCTACCTCGTCCCAGTGCAATGGTGATCGGCACCTTCTTCCATATAGCAACTCATAAGGTGCCATCCCGATCGTCGACTGGTAGCTATTGTTATACGAGAACTCGATCAGCGGCAAGTACTTATTCCATGATCCTCCGAAATCAAGTACACTCACGCGTAGCATATCTTCTAAGATCTGAATCGTACGCTCAGACTGCCCATCTGTCTGAGGATGGAAAGCTGTACTAAGGCTTAACTTAGTACCCATAGCTTGCTGTAAACTTCTCCAAAATCTTGACGTAAATACTAATCCTCTATCTGACACTATAGTCTTGGGGACTCCATGCAACTGTACAATCTCTTGGATGTAGATCTCCACGTATTGGTCTACCGTGTAAGAAGTCTTAACAAGCAGGAAATGAGCCGACTTGGTTAGTCTATCTATTTCTATCCAAGAGGAATCATGCTGCTTATTCGTCTTTGGCAGACCCGTCACGAAATCCATGGCTATGTCGTCCCACTTCCATTCTGGCACGCTAAGTGGTTGCAATAAGCCTGTAGGGCGCTGATGCTCCGCTTTCACTTGCTGGCATACCAGACACTTAGATACATACTCTACTATGTCCTTCTTCATCCCTGGCCACCAATAGATTGTCTTGATGTCGTGAGTCATCTTGGTAGACCCTGGATGAACTGAGTACGGGGTACTGTGCGCTTCTTCTAGGATCGTCTTCTTAATACTTTGATCATTTGGTACGCATACCCGATCCTTATATCTCAATAAGTCTTGGCTAGATATTGAGAAATCGGTATTCTTGCCTTCTCTGACTGCTTCCATATGTGCTGCTAGTGATTCATCATGTCTCTGACCAATCTGTATGTCCTCTAGCAGATTTGATTGGATAGACAAGTTAGCTAGCTTGCCTACAACCACTTCTATTCTGGCACTGATAAGCTCCTACTGAAGCGGCTTTTCTATTCCAGATAAGGCTGCTAAATTCCCATAGCTTTTCCTACTAAGTGCATCGGCAACTACGTTCGCCTTCCCCGGGTGGTATAGGATTTCGCAGTCGTAATCCTTGACTAACTCTAACCACCTGCGCTGCCTCATGTTGAGCCCCTTCTACGTAAAGAAGTATTTTAAACTTTTGTGGTCCGTATAAATCTCACACCGTTCTCCGTAAAGATAATGGCGCCAGATTTTTAACGCAAAGACCACCGCTGCCAACTCCATATCGTGAGTTGGATAGCATTGCTTATACTCCTTTAACTGACGTGAGGCATAGGCTATCACCTTGTCATTTTGCATCAGTACGCATCCTAATCCTAGCTTTGATGCATCACAGTAGACAACGAACTTATCGTTGGGTGTCGGTACACTAAGTACTGGTGTTGAGCAAAGCTTATCCTTAAGAAACTGGAAGCTTTCCTCACACTTATCATTCCAGTTAAACTTTTGTTGCTTCCAGGTCAGGTTGGTGAGTGGAGTGGTTATCTTAGAAAAGCCCTCTACAAACTTCCTATAATAACCTGCTAGCCCTAAGAATCTTCTTACTTCTGATGCGTTCTTTGGTCTAGGCCAATCCTTCATGGCCTCTACCTTTGATGGATCTACTGCAACTTCATCTTTCGATATGATGTGCCCGAGGAACGCCACTTGTGAAAGCCAAAATTCGCATTTCTTAAACTTGGCGTAGAGTTGATGCTCCTTCAATCGTGTCAAAATCAGCCTCAAGTGTTCCTCGTGCTCTACTTCATCCTTGGAGTAAATTAAAATGTCGTCGATGAACACAACGATGAATTTATCTAAGTAGTCTTTGAAGACCCTATTCATTAAGTCCATAAACGCGGCTGGTGCGTTAGTAAGACCAAAAGACATAACCAAGAACTCGTAATGTCCATAACGAGTCCTAAAGGCTGTCTTAGGAATATCTTCTCCCTTTACCTTGAGCTAATGATACCCGGACCGTAGATCGATCTTAGAAAATACAGTCGCGCCTCGGAGTTGATCAAACAAATCATCTATCCGAGGTAGTAGGTACTTGTTCTTGATCGTTACTTTGTTCAGCTCACGATAGTCTATGCACATCCGCATACTCCCATCCTTCTTCTTCATGAATAGCACCAGAGCTCCCCATGGTGAATGGCTTGGCCTAATAAAACCCAAGTCTAGGAGTTCTTGTAGCTGCGTCTTTAACTCCTTGAGTTCTGTAGGTGCCATTCGGTATGGTGCCTTAGATATAGGCTCGGTGCCTGGTACTAATTCTATCGTGAAGTCTATTTCTTGATTTGGCGGCACTCCTGGCAAGTCATCGGGAAAATACTTCTGGAAATTCTTGTATAACTCGAACATCTCCAACCTTAAGTGATGTCTCCTTCTCCACATTCGTGATGCTGGCTAAGAACGCTTGACATCCTTTCTCCATCATTCGTTGAGCTTTGAGAGATAAAGGGGTGCGTAGTCCTGAAGGTTGTCCCATGAAGCATAGTTTCTGACCGTCAGGAGTCTCGAACATCACCTTCTTGCGTTCGCAGTCGATGGTTGCGCCATGCCGTGCTAGCCAATCCATGCCTAGTATTACGTCGAAGTCCTTGATCACAAGTTCTATCAGGTCTCCTTCTAGTTCCTTGTCCTCAATCTTGATTGGTACGCCTTGTACTATCCGTGATGATAGAACTACTTTGCCCAAAGGCAACTCGGTTACAAACCTAGTTCTAAATCTTTTACGAGGTTTGTCTAGTTTTTCTATCATTCCTAACGAGATATACGAGTATATTGCTCCCAAATCAAGCGATTCTAGAACATATACTATCGAGGATAGGATCTGACCTGTAAATGCTTGTTACTAGCATGGGTTCCTCCCTGGGTCAAGGCAAAGACTTTGGTCTGGAACCATCGTTTAATCCCTCTACTCCTCACTAACATTCATCTGAATCCTTTCTACTTCGATTGCCGTCTCAAGAACGTCAGCATATGTAGTGTTTCCTGGGTTTGCTACCTTAACCCATAATTCCATCTTTTGTCTAAGTCCTCTAACGAACTTGGACAACCTCGTAAAGTCAGTTGGAACCAATTCTGGTGCAAACTTGGCTAATCTGTCGAAGTGACGAGCATATTCTTCTACCATTAGCGATGACTGCCGAGGTGTAATACTTTTTGTGGAACAGCTCCAAAAATCTTGTCCATATCATGGTGGCGACATCGTTAGTCTGCTTAACTAAGTCCCACCATATCCTGACATCCTTCTTGAGTAATGACGAGATGCAGGATATGCGATCCGCATTACTGAGATTCATGTGCGTAAGAATTGGCTCCACATTCCTTAGCCACTCTTCTGCCTCAAAGGGGTCTATAGTCCCTTCGAATTTTGGAGCGTGCTGCTTGCGGAACCTCTCATACACTGGCTCCATGTTCGGTACTGTATACGGCGCGTAATTCGTCGTTGGCCATCCCCCATATGGACCAACTTGTTGGGAGTGCTGGGGCCATTTGCTATGGCTACGGCTGCGGCGGAGGCTGAGGCTGAGTTTGAGCCTGTTGGCTTTGTTGCTGCAAAAATTCCTTGATTTGTCGTCATAGTCTGGCGATCTCCACAGTGTGGTCACCTAGTGGTGCCGGCGCGTTGCGGCTAGTAGTAGCACGCACTCCTCTTCTGCGAACTGGAGGGGCATCATTGGTCGTTGGAACAGCGTTGGAGGCGTTTCCGTTGGTGCGTGCAGATCTTCAGAGCGACGTCTTCACCAAAAGTTCTAACAGTCGAGAACGTGTTAGAACTTACCCTAATAGGCTCTAAGGCACAACTTATTCTAAAACAAACATATCTCGGACCTATTTATTATGACTTCTTATGAAAAATTATATAGGTCTTTATTTATTATTTAGAGTGGGTTTTTATACTTAGAAAAATAAGTCATCTTTATTTTCCATGTGTGTTTCTAATCATCCTATATGACTTAATTCTCAGGCTCGAAACTTATCTTTGTCCAAAGTTAACCATATTGAGGGAGGGCTGGGATCAGTACAATCGTTCCCACTACTATGGCCCCCTAACTCTCAATAAGGAAACTTGGTTCATTGATTTGTATCCACCCTCACCGAACTTAGTCATTATTCATTTTATTTATTACTTATTATGATTGCAAAAATAAAATCAAACTCATTCATGGAAATAAAATAGCATGTTATTCATTTGGAAAAATAATTTTCACTTATTACAATCACAAAAGAAATAAAACAAACATTAAAAGCTACTAATCTAAAAATCGGGATCCTCTACATCCGATCCTTCGTCTAGCATATTGTCATCTATCTCCTCATAATCATCATTGTCTTGAGCCTCAAAATTTCCTCGGGGAAGATTCAAGAAAATCCTATGTTGTTGTTCATTAGTGAATTGAAACTCTAAATCATAGGTGAACTTAAGTATGAGAGAATAATATCTTAGGGCTACTTGTAAGTCATCATCATTATTTATAGTCTCCCATATTTCTTCTAGAGTTAAAATTACTGAAGGAAAATCTTTTAAAAGCCTAATTACTAGGGCATATTGTTCTGCAGCTCTCATCATGATTTGCTTAGACTCTTGAAGGTGACCTATCTCTTTGTGGAACAAGATCAATCTCCGAGTGATTTTCTCTAGTGTTCCTACGGTGTTCCTTGGCTCCCTTATTCTTTTTAAAGCCTTAATGGCTCGGATATCTTCATAGGTTAAAGCTCCGTTCATACTTAACTGAAAACATAAACACTAAAGTTGTTAGCTATACATTTAAGCAAAATAACTTGTAACTTAAACACTTACTTGGCGGTCAGATTCGGAGCTTTGAGCGTGTGTATCGAGGAGAACTTCATGCGAAGGAACCGTTGCTCTGATACCAACTATGATGACCCACTACTCTAGACTTTTGGATCATTAACGAAACTATACATAAAACTTACATTTTTGCGAAAATACCATACTTTATTGGAAACTTGTAGAAATAGAGTTACTTTCATAAAATAAGTAGGATATGGGTACCCATTGTCTTTAAAACAAAACATAACTTAAAATAAAAAGACATTACATAAATAGTGCGGAAAATACATTTAAAAAGACATAAAACAAAACTACATCCTCGAATCGAATAACGCTCGGCTCCTTAACTCCATTCACCATCGATACACATTCTCTAAGTGTCCACGAATCTTGCCACCTCTAAAGCTATTTTCCTGCACATAAAACAAAAAGGAATGAGCCTAATGCCCAGCAAGGAAAATCTAACACATAGTCATAAACATAATTTCATAAGAAACATAAAGACTTAACATAATACTTATAACATACAGTTATTATAATAGCCATTATTACTTGGGGTCCCATAGACTAGACAAGTCATATGCCCATGAGATTAGTGGGGTCCTACTTGCTAAGTAGGTCATATGCCCATAATCTTTTTGGGGTCTTGCTAGTCATATGGGTCATATGCCCAAGCCTACAAACGTACATATTCATAACACATTTATAACATATTTCATAACATAACACATAAGATAACATAAGCATAAAACATATAGATTCTATCCTATTTTCCTTACCAAAGTTACCGGGATATGTGGACTGAGTTGGGACTTTCGGAACACTCCTAAAACCATATATCACAGGGTGAGTCTAATGAAGAAAAAGAGATGAAATGAAAGGAATGGAAAGACTAAACCATTGAAAGTCACACTTACCAAACTTATGTGCTCAAGAACTTAGATTCCCTAACCAAAATGAGAATGAGGTTAGAGGACTGAATAGAAGACTAAGAGAAGGGAAAAATAACATAAAATTAATGAACTAGAGTGTGTTGAATACCATGAGGACTTGTAGATCAATCTAACCCTCGAATCGAAATACTATGAAATCTTACTTCCCAAAGTGTTTGATAAGCTTAAGATGATTAAGCTTATGATTTCCCCACCCAAGTGTTTAACTCTCACACTCCCCTAGCACTTGCAGCTTCTGAACTTAGAGTAAAAGGTGAATAATGGCTGGGTACTAGGTCCTATTTATAGAGTTTGGGAATGAAAGGATCTTAATTTTATTTTAGGTGAAAATAATTTGAATAATCGTTAAGCAGAGGCTGAAGACTCGTTCAAAAGATGCTGGATTTATGAAGAAGTTGAATGGCTGAAAGGAAAAAGAATTCAAAAACATTTGAATTATGCTGAAGGAGGCGATATATCGCCTGGGCCAGTATGCCCGAGGCGACCGTGTATCGTTTCGTATTTGCCGTATCTACGTGCTGCGATATATCGCCCCCTATAGCTGCGATATATCGGCACACGCTGAATATTTAAACACGAAATTACACATTTTTAGCTAAGTTTGAGTGGAGTAAACAGCCTTGACTAAGCCCTCAACGTATTCAAAGCTGCTGACTGACCTTAGGGGATTCAAACTTTACTCCTTATTAAATTAAATCCTCAAAATACTTAATTCTTAATCATCCATTCATAACATGTGCTTAAAATCCTATTGGTCCTCATCTAAACCTTATAGTATAACAAATATTATCCTTAATATCAGTCATATAATCAAACCTTAGGTTATACTTAATATTCTTAAACTATAGGTTTAAACTTAGAAAACCTATAAGTACTACTATGAGTGTCCAAATAATTCCCAGTCTGAACCAAAAATCCACAGTTACAAAGATAATACTATACATACTATAATACTACTATCTATCTTAGCTAAGTAAAGTTCTTGGACTCTACAATGAGCATATGTGCTAATATAATATATTAGCATGTGTGACATGGGAATATGTAGGCCAAGACTTTTGGTGATGAAAACATACAACAAACATACCATCATGTTAACAAGCATTTATATTTAGATACATGATATATAACACACCTCACATCTCATCTCCTATACACATAAATGATTGTCTTTCTAATCTCCTTTGTTAATAATAAAGAGTCCAATATGACACAATTAGCAATCTGTTTTTAATACTTGTGTTTGGAGCATATATTAGCAAAACAAAAACAAGTATAATGTTTGCAATTTCAATAACTACAGTAATACAATTATAACAAAAAAAAAAAAAAACCTGAATCCATGCCATTGTGTTCGAAGTTGCAGTCCTCTGCTTACATATATACAAAGAATATACATAACCCTACTACAACCAATTCAACAAACCCAAATTTTAGACTAAGTGGCATGGCAAAGAAGATGCAGAAAAGTCATGTAAAATCTTGCTATAGAACTAGTGAAGTTCTCTTATTTTCTGAAATTAGAGCTCAATATAAGGCAAGCATCTATAATCAAATATTAAAACTAAACAAAATAAATGAGGAAAAATATGGTCTAATATATGACAAGCACTTTCAACTTGCAAGCATCTTAAATCAAGTTAAAGAAAATTAAAAAATTAATTGTCCTTAAAGAAAACTATGGTCTACAATACTCACTGTTCTACCAAGAATAAATGCAGATGTAGCACCAATTGTTGCACCAATAGAATCAACAACGAACCCCAAAGGCAACCCAAATAGATAACCTCCACCAAGCTGTAAGAGAAAATAAATAGCACAAATAAAGCATTGATAAAAATAAAAAATAAAGATAATACTAACAGATACACTTTCACACTTAAACCAAATAAGTTGACTAGACAGACTTTATTCATTCAGAGTTCTATTTTTTTTGGAGGGGGGAGGATCACTGAACAGAAAATTACATACTTTATTAAATAGACTATAAAGGTCCAAAATAATGTCATTGTTTTAGCTCTGCAATAAGAATTAGTGACTTTAACTTACTGTAAATATTGACTTGTTCTACTTCACAATACCAAAATCCATGGAGTCACATCACTAATACCACTTCTCCTAGTTAACTAGAATGAACTATAGAGATATTAAAATCGAGCACAAGTCTATATTATTAAACCACAAGTAAAGAACAAACAAATAAATAAAAAAGGCAAAAAAAATTATAATAATAAGTAAAAGAAACATACATGATTCTAGCACATTTTACTTGTAAACATTCAAAAAGAAGAAGACATTGTCAGGCAAATATCATAATTCAATAAAATGGCATGAAACCACCATTGCGATAGAAATAATGGCCACCCAAAGAACAATCATGAAACAAACATTAAACACATTGATTGGAAATTCCAAATCAATCATAATTCAGCAACAAATCTTACAAAACCAAAGAAGAAACTATGAAACAGTCATTAATCAACAAAACTAGAAAAAAAAATAGTTGTAATAAATGACAAATCACCAAGCTTTGCAATAAGAATTAGTGACTTTAACTTACTGTAAAGTGGCTAAAATGCATAATGTGTACCAGTAGGCTTGCAAGCTTTGAAAGTGTGTATGCATATGTATAGATAATTTTTATAAGATATGAAAGTTCCTGAAGTAAATTGACAGGGAAATTTACACATAATCACACCAAGCCAACACACTTTTATCTTAACTATTTTAACAGACTTCAAATGTAACATTAAAAAAAAACAGCAAGTGCATCAAATGAGGTCTGGACTTAACAGAGTAGCAATGTGTACTACTAGGAAGGATGAAGCAGTGTGTTAAAGAAAATAAAAGTCATTCATGAATTTAATCAAACAGATTCTATGCACACATTATCACATCAAGAGAGTCAGAAAAAACTTCATAGATTATTATGCAAACAAGAGAGAAGGCATTAGTTGGTCTTGCCCGAACAACAAGATCAGTGTGAGTCTGAAAACCTAATTAATCCAACTACAATAGGATAATTTAATCTCATTGAGAAACTTGAGAAAAAAAATTATAACTTTGTCTCAAATTAGTTTTTATCCAATCCAAAACTACTTGCCAAACATGACCAAAATGAATAAAAACGAACAATTACAATCTAAGGACTTTCAAAGGTCCTTGTGCAGCTTTATGATCACAAGTATCTTCTTCTACATATCCATGGAATTTGAGATGGCCCAAGTCAGCAATGCATATATACATACATGTAACATTCATCTAATGAGGAAAAAAGATATAATTTCTAATATAAACAAGAAAAAAAAATCACAAAGAAAAGCAAAATAGAAAATTGAACGAAATGATACAACCTAGGCAGTAGCAAAAATGCTCCTTCTAAAAAGTAGTGAAAGTCAAAAACAAAAACAAAAACATCTTCCCATAAACATCTTAGATTACAGCCACAAATACCAATCACAAAGAAGAGTGGAGGATGAGAAGAATGCCTTAAACTCCTTATTATTGAAGATTCATATAGGTATAGATTCAATATTATTAGTATCAGCACCAAAATCAACAGTGTAAACAGAGAGAAAAAAGGGAGAAAAACAGAGCTTTTAAGTTGAACTTTTGCAATATCTTAGGGCAATAAAAGCTATATATGGCAGAATAAACCTTACACAACTCAAATGCAACACAACAACTAATTGGGTATCATAGTCACAAAAATACATAAATTTTCAACAAAATAACTCTACAATAGTCAATACAATACTTCAAAATTTAGCAGTGGTTCGACAAAGTGATATAACATATATACCAAGAATCAAATTGCAAATTAGAGCGTTACCAAACTTATGCAGATCAACTTTTTAAAATCTCCACAAAGTGAATGATTTCCAATCTGTTAGAAACCCTATAATCACATTAATAAAAGAAAACCATTTTCATTTTCAGATTTTCTTACCCAAGTTCCAACTACAAAATAATGCCAGCAAACAAAACAAAGTAAAAAAATCAAAACAAAAGTCACAGAATCATAACTTTACTACTTCCACTATACATATATATATGCTTTTGAATTGTAAACTGCTAATATACAGAAAAAATAAAGGTCTCTCTAACCTCCATATTATCAGAACTCCACGGACAAGAAAACATGAGATTTATATATATAGTTAATTAACCTGTGAGAAAGAGGGAGAACGGTGAGGTGGGAAGCCAGGGACTACCATGAACCAATCAACAACAACAATAAATAAGAAAAAAAAATCCAAGAGGAAACATACCAAATCTTGCTTCCACCATGCGTCGAGGTGATGAAGACACACACAGCGTCGTCGTCCTCCTCCTGGGCAGATTATATAAGTGGCGGGCAAGCTTAATCGTCCTCCTCCTGGGAAGATCGTTCGAGAACCGAAGAGAGAGAGGGGGTAAACGAAGAGAGAGAGAGAGGGGGGTAAACAGGGTAAACGAAGAGAGAGAGAGAGGGGGTAAACGGGGAACGAAGAGAGAGAAGAGAGAGAGAGAGAGGGTAAACGGGGAATGAAGAGAGAGAAGATAGAGAGAGGGGAAATGGGGAAAGGGTTTTTTACTTTTCTTTTTGGTCAATTGGACCGTGTGAAAATTTTTGGGGGGCTGGGGAAAATTAGGCGCCAATTAAGTCCTGCCTATATACATATATACTTATATTTATTATAATACTTTTTGAAAAGTGTTAAATTTTGTGTTATGGAAATGGGTTTTTGTTGTAGTGTCGTCTGAGGAAATTTGGGTTGAATATTGATTCTTGCTGTAGCATATGTGGTGTAGAAGAGGAAACTCATAACCATCTTTTCTTTGGCTGTTCCTTCAGTGCTCATTGTGCTCATATTTTGTTGGGATGGCTGGATAATAGAACCAGAATGTTCTCTGTGGAAGGAATTTTTAAATGGATAAAAAGATCCAAATTTAGTAGATTCAAGAAGTTAGTGAGTTGGTCTATCCTTTCTAGTCTCATCTATCATGTTTGGAAAGTTCGTAACATAGCATATTGGGATAGTGTGGTTTGTTCTGTTCAGTATACGATCAGAAGGATTAAGTTGGTTGTATATAATAGATTTCGTTACACAGGTTCTTTAGGAATGAATGTAGATGAGTTGATTTGGTTTCATAAGATGTTTGAGTTGTAACTAGCTTTGTTTAGCTATTCATTGCAGCTTTTGTAATCTTGGTTTTTGCAATATAATTGACTTACTTACCAAAAAAAAAAGTAATGATATGATAACTCTTATATAAGAGTGTGAGTGTGATGTTAAATTATAGATATTATTTTAAAATTAATTTAAACTTAATATTATATATATAGTAGAATAGTTTTTTAAATTTTTATCAAAGATATTTGAATTAATGTCCAATACATATTAATCAGTTTTGTTGAGTCATCAAACCACTTCACTGGTTCCCCACTTTGCAAGATTAATTGTATTCTCTCCTCATTCATAGAGACACTTCAAGTATAGTTTCCAAATTTCAATTCTTCTTCTTCCCAATTGACTTCAACTTCTTTTTCACTGCAGTGTAGGTATAGGAAGAACTGGAGCATACTGTGTAATTCAAACAAACTCACATATACCTCTTTCGTAAACTAGAAGGGAAAGGGAATTGGAACTGGGAAAAGATCAGTCACTATCAACATCGGTCACTATCCACATGCAGTAACATGAACTTTTGATGTAGTGTAGATTTGTATATGTGATTAGTTTGTATAATATATTATATTTTGTATTGTAAATACTTAAATTGTATATAATATAGCTCATTAATTTTATAAAAATTAGTTTGGGTATTTTAATAATGTTTATATATATATAATAAACAAATAATTAGAAATGCTATAATAATAAAATAACAAAAAAATATATATTTGATTAAAAATCATAATTTAATTAATGTATATTAATTTTGCTACCAAATTTTAGTAGCAAAACTATATTTTTAAATTATTTAAGATTTATTTACTACTAATTTAATAATTGTTTGCTACCAAAATTTGGTAGTAAAATCATTTTGTTGGATTTTAAAATTTTAATGACAATTGCTTTGGCTACCAGTTTAAAAGAAATTTGCTAACAAATTGTTGTAGCAAAACAATTTTAATAGACTCAAAAAGTAATTGTTTTGCTACTAAATTTATTATATTTTTCTACTAAAAATTTAGTAGCAAATAAGAACTATTAGCTACAAAAAAATTTGGTAGCAAAATACTTTTAGCTACGGGGTTTTAACTACGAAGTTGCTACCAAAAAAATTTGGTAGCTAATAATTACTCAGCTCGGGGTACAGCTGGCAGATGGATATGTGGAAAAATAGCCAAGTAGGATATTTGGTTAACGATGATGTGAGGAAGCTCGAGACTCAGTTCAATTCGTACATGATACACGTGTTATTATCATACCGCCTCTCAGGGTGACAATTGAGTTCGAGACTTATAATGACCAGATCTAACTTTGGGCGCTCTAAGTTTATTGCGAGATAGGGTTCAGATAGACTCTGAACACGAGCTCAGATGAGGCATTCAACTCATGGAAACCTGGATAAAGCGCACACTGAAGGATCCGAAGAGATTCGGAGGCTCCTTATGCGCTCATTAATGCCCAGGTGCATCGTATATTTATCATTTATTATCTGAGATAGCAGGAGTATATTCTATTATGTTACCAAATCATATCCCAATGTAAATGGGAATAATCTGTATTAAATTTATATCTTATTTATTCATGCAGTTACTCAAACATATCCAGGAAATTCCTCTATAAATATCAGGAATAAAGGACAGGGAAGGGGAAGACAATTTTTTGTATTACTAAAACTCTGCAGAAATTAAGAGAGAAAAGTAATAATATTGACTCGTAGACTAGGTGGATTTTGACCACTGAACCACGTAACAGTTGCGTGTATTCAAGAGGGTGCTTATTATTTCATTACAGTTTATAATTTAGCACTAATTTACCTGTTTGATTTCTCAATATATTGTTGACGAAAAACTGCATCAATAGTCTGGTGCTTTCATTGAGAGAAAATTAGTGCTTCGCAAGTTTCAGTCGACATTCATCATGGTGCTCACTCAATGGATGCATGATAATGAGATGGAATAGCCTAGTGGGCAGGAGGCCCATCGTACTGTTTTTCTCACTGAAAGGTACCCAAATGTTCAACAACGTCCTGGGAAACAACCAGTGGGTCA
This sequence comes from Humulus lupulus, assembly GCF_963169125.1. NCBI lineage: Eukaryota > Viridiplantae > Streptophyta > Magnoliopsida > Rosales > Cannabaceae > Humulus > Humulus lupulus. The sequence continues at coordinate 223,943,662 of NC_084797.1, read as the reverse complement.
GGACGTCGCTGGGAGTTCAGCGTCACTCCCACCAAATCTTAATCCAGGCTACTTGACTGTCGTCGAGATGGAAAATGCCCATTTAAGTAGCCATCTCGCTAGGGAAAACAGGCAGATCGAAGAGGTCTTGGCTCGGTTAACCCCTCTTGCAATCGACGTTAATGTCGGAAATGTTAGGAACGAGTTTCCTAATACGCAACGGAATGGTGGTGGGTTGGCCCATTGTACAAAAACAAAATTTGTAACATATTTAAACTAGCTTTAAATATTCGGATCCATTAATATACATACTTTAATCATAAGCAAGAAAAGAATAGAAAAACATACACTACAACAGATTTGATATTTCATAATGCATGATTATAATTCTATTAAAAAAGCATTATAATAACTTAGATAAAAAAATTTAAATGCAATACTCTACAAATGGAGGTGGGCTTTAAATTAAAATAGTTTGTAAAGCCAAAAAATAATAAGGATTGAGACGAAAATATCCCAAATATTAACACTAAAGCCAAAAAATACTCATCACCCAAAGCCCTTTCTCTCTCTGTAATACTAATAGTCTAATACAGTGCAACCATTGATCCAAAGCAAACCCAGCCCCCCGATCGACCGCCCAGTCAGTAGCCACCACCGGTCACCAAGCACCAAGTTTCAAGTCACCTCCGAGTCCCAGCGGCAACCCAAAGTCCGCGCAGCTCTAACCATCTCCAGTTCACTCAACCCAAAACTCTGAGGCGCTGATCTTCTATCTCCGGCAAGCTCCAAAATATAAGGTTCTGCCCTCCTCCATTCATCTATCTATCATCACTTTTCCTGCTAAGGCCAAATGCATTTCGATTTTTAAGTTTTATTTGCAGAAACTAGGATGAGAAATTGGGATTTAAATGGTTCGAATATATGCATTTTTTTGGGAGTTATTTTCTGAATATATGTGTCTTTTGATTGTTGCAATTGGGAATGTAATGGTTCGAACTCTGAATGTATTTAATCTTCCTTTGATGATGATATTCTTTCTATGTATTATCCTAATTATATTCAATTTTGTTTGGGGTGCAAGTATTCTATTTGATTAGCATATAAATGTTAGGGTTTATTTTATATTGTTGATTTTATCCTAGGTACTGATAAATTTTATCAATATATAGATGTTTTGGATTATGATATAGTTAATATTATTGGATAATTTGTTATCAGTTGTATTTATCGTGTACTGTTAGTTGTTTTCAGAGTTTTTCACAAGTGTTGGTTTTTTATTTTCCTAATTTGATATTCTCATAAGGTGCCTGGTATATTTAAAAAATTCTTATTTTGAGATTTAGTTTTGGTTGTGCTTGCTTTATTTGCACTGACATACATATAAATATAATTAACTAATCATAATTGGTAACCATCCATAGTCGTGGTGGAGAGATAAGAAGAGAAGGATTTACTATGACTATATTATATATCGAGAGATTGAAACCGTACGTTAATTAATTGTATATATAAATAAGAAATATACATATATATATAGATATTAATAATATACATTTAAAATTAAGGAAATGCATTAGTTACGTAAGTAACACAACCGTGCAATACTCATATATATATATATTATATGTAACTTGGCACAAGTCTATCCTTTTGTAGTTGAGAATAATCAATTCATGCTCTCCTAAGCTCATTAAATAAAATGGAAATGTAAGGAAAAGAACAAGAATATTAAAAAGACATGTATCCACCAGTGGCTGTCTTCCCACTCCTCTTGTCTCACTTGCCGCAGCACTTGTCTCCCTCCTTCTCCGTTGACACCGCAGCATACCATCGAGAATTGCAGTTCCCAAAGGGAATGAATTTTAGTAATTCTGTTTCTTTCTCTCTATGTTTCTCTACTAGTATTCTCTACAAACAAGCAAATACAAGTTCTATTGTGAATCTGATATGGTATTTCTCCTCCCATATATCTTCTTATTCACTATCTTTATCTGCCTTAACTTTGGTACTAATAATATGTAAATATTCATCTATAATTGCCACTCTAGGCTCCATCTATGATCTATCTTTAGCTCAATTGGTTTATATAGAGTTGTGAGATTTTGCATTTCAGCATAGCAAAGGCTGTAACGACCCAAATTTACTAATAAGGCTTAGGGGCCTTGATTAGTATGCATGGAGGGAAATAAGTGAATTATTGTCATAATATGTGAATCTATGTGAATATGTGATAGAGATGCATGTTTAGTCGAATTAAATATGCATGTGGGTCCCGTTTGGATATTAGGGGCATGATTGTGATTTTAGCCCGTTGAGGGCATAAATGTGATATGTTTGCGATATATCTGTGTGGCACGATCTGAGACAGTTCTAGGGAGCCGTTAGTCAGAAAGTCACAACGAGGTTAAGAATCTGACTTGGGGCGAGTCGAGGGGTATATCGGGTATGAGATATCTTTTGCAATTTTCGGGTTTTGGAAATCAATATTTGGAGATATATTTGAGGTTAGAATGTCTAAGAGGGAATATTGGGGAAATTTACCATTTTGCCCTCGAGGACGTTTTGGTACCCCGAGCCTTGAGGTAACCACATAGACTTAAGTTAAATAAAACAAAAAAATAGGAAACTTCCAGACTTCTCTAAACCGACTCTATCTCTTCCTTCACCTCCCTTTGGAAGACTTTCTCTCCATTTGAAGCTTGGGGAAAACTCTTGGTGAATCAAGCTAAAGACTAAGAAGTGGAGCTGAGATTTTGGGGAGATTAAAGCTTGGAACCTAGAGGATTAGCTCAGAACTTAATTAAGCATAGGTAAGTTTCTTAATATGTTTAGTTATGTTAATTTGCAGCTTGTTTTAGGTTGAATATTAGAGTTTTGCATGTTGGAGGGAAGAAGATTCAACTTTGATTTTTATAAGGATTTTGTTTTGAGTTTCTGTTGGGTTTTGCTATTGAATCAATAGTATAGTCTTTGTGATAATTGGTTTGGAATGTTGGCTTGATTCTGGGGATAATTAGACTGGTTTTTGAGGTGAAAATTGTGAGTTTTTCTGGGCTCGAGGGGTCGGGTCGCGGCGCTGTTCTTGCTGAGCCGCAACCCCTTAGAACTTGGGGTGCCTGGAAATGAAGGCCCGCCGCGGCGCCCTTTAGGAAGGCCTCAGGTTGCGCTGGGGGCCGCGGCATGATTCCCTAGGGCCACGACGCTTAAGGTACTTTTGGGTTTTTAAGGGGTTTTAGGCTCGGGAATTCACTAGTTAAGGCTCAGGATGGATTTTATCACCCGGATTGATAGAATTCAAGGCTCCGGAGATTAGAATTATGGCTCGAAGCTATTTAGTGGATTAGAACTTGATGGCTGAAATTGTTAATGCGTTGTGACTAGGGTTTCAGCGAGGCTCGGACTAGGGAACTGTGCTCGGGACATTGGTGCCTAGAAAGCTCGAGACACAGGTAAGAAAACTACTGTTCCTATAGAGCTTGTGTTGCAAGGCTCCGCCCTATATGATTGTGTTGCGGGGCATGGCCCTTTGACTGGATTTATGTGTGTTTTAATATTTGTTCAGTATATAATGTGTATGTATTAATGATGGAACGACAAAGGCCGAGAATGGCAAGGGGTCGGGTGCAACGTTTAGCACGCGGAGTGCGAGTTGCCAGGGTGAGACCCCAAGGGATACCTAGGATATCCTTACGGTGTAGACCGCAAACCCATGGCCTGGTAAAGCGCCTGGGACGGCATGGCCGTACTTGTATGATCTGGTGTTGGCTTGATTTTATATGAAGTGTTTGTTATGCGCTTATCATCTGTTTGTGAGGGTTTTCTTGCTGGGCTTTGACTCATGGGTGCTCTATGGTGCAGGTAAAGCCAAAGGGAGGGTCGATCAACCTTGAGTATGGCGAGCGGGACGAGCAGCGCGTACATGTCCGGTCTGTCTGGCTGCCACGACCAAGGGTGTTTTTGGGAGACGTTTGTACAAAACCTGAATTTTGTCGTTTAGTTGACTCTAACTAAGTTTTGAGCTGTAAATATTTTTAGACAATGTTTTTGGGATCCCAAATGTTATTTGTCTTATGGTTTTTCAATGAAAGGTTTATTCTCAAGTTTATGACTCTGATTATGATTTAATTACACCTTTGTCTTAAAACCTCGATTAGTGAGTTAATTGCACATTTAAACTCACTTAGTAACGACTCTAAGGCAGTAGGACGTTCCAAAGGCCGTGTGGTTGTGTTTAGATGTTGATTTTGGGCTTCAGTTTTGTAATGCCCCAAAATCTCTAATAAGGTTTAGGACCTTGATTAGGAGGCCGAGAGGGTCATAATTAATTTATTATGTTATTAAATGTTTATATGGATATTTAGGTATATTAAATATGCATGTGAACCCATTTCTGATTAATTGGGGGATTTTCATATTTTGGTCATTTCGGGCATATTTGACATATATGTGATATGTGTGTGGTATTTCATTATTATTTCGTTATGCTAGGGTTACTCAGTACGGGACGATCCTAGGAGGTAAGCTAGTGGAAAAGTCACAACAGGATTTATTCTTGACTCAGAGTGAGTCAAGGGGTATTTAGCATCACCGGGTTATTGGGTAATGAGAATAAATATTTGATGATAAATTGGGAGTTAATAAGATCAGGGGGAAATTCAGGAGGTTTTGACTATTTTGCCCCTGGGGACATTTTCAGGACCCCAAGCATTAGGATTTGTTTGAGGCTACTTAAGCTTGAAGTAACCTGTTAAGAAATAAAAAGAACGTTCAGTAAGTTCTCTCTCCCTCAAAGTTCTATTTTCGTCTCTCGATCACATTTTTGAAGGAAACTTGAGTTCTAGGACATGGATTCAAGCGAGGATCAAGGCATAGCGATTCTAGGGAAGATTAGAAGCTTATTAACCGGAGGATTTAGTTGGGAAAGAACTCAATCAGAGGTAATTCAAGTTTTAAGTTCTAAGTTTTTAAATTTTTTAAGCTTAAATTGGATTTTGTATTTTGATGAGTTTTTGGATGATTTGAGAATTGGGTTTTGTTGGTTTTGGATCATGGGGATGTTTGGGAATGTTTGGATAGGTTTTTGGAAGGTTTTAATAAGGAGAAATTGAGGTTTTGGCTGGGTTTTGAGGTGGGGCCGCGACCCTATTCTTGGGCGCCGCGGCCCGAGCTTGTTCCAGGTGGGCGATGGAGCTGAAGGGCCTAGGGGCCCTAACGCTTGGGAAGGAGGGCTGCAGCGCTTGGTGCAGGTGCCTGAGGCTGGAGCCTCTGTTATGGCTGGGGGCCGCGGCTCAGACAAATGGGGTCGCAACACTTGAGGGCATTTATGGGCGAAGTGATTTTTTGATCATGGGAACTCAAACCTTAGGCCTCGGGATCGTTCCTACTATCCGATTTAGGAGGATTCTACGTCCCGGAGGATGGGTCTTGGTATCGGGATTGGGTTTTAGAACTTGAACTCATTGGATCACTGTTTGTGGTTGTGACTAGGTTATCGCTAGGGGCTTGGAATCAGGATCGTGCTTGTGGCTCGTTTATTGGTAACATGTGCTTGGAGCAAAGGTAAAAAAGCTGCACCCTATATATATGACATGCATGGTTATTATTGAGGCATGTTGAGTGTTTAAATGTGGACATTGATTGCATATTAAATGCTTATCAGATCTTACTTATTTGTAATGCATGAGAAACATGTTGTTAGGACATGCCATGAATGTTAAATATGAGATTGATCAGAGCTTGGGTCTCTGTGGTTGTGCATGATCTTAATTATGCTAGCAATTGTTAAGTAAGCATGTTGAATGCCCTGTATTCGGATATTTTACATATGATATATACCTGGTAGCATTAATTACTTGTGCGTGGCACTGGCTAACTAGCTAGATTCGGCAATGGTGTCAGATCCGTCTGTCAAGCTGTGACTTACTAGTCAAGTTCAACAACGGTACTTAGCACTAGTCGTGTGTTACTGACCTAAGAGTCAGGAGTGGCATAAACGTCATGAACGTAGAGTCAATAAAAGATTAGATCTAATCAACATCTGCATTGAATGACTCATTATGAGCATTAATTTCGGGCCGACCCTAAGTTCGATGAAAACTAAAAGCGCTTGCCTAGTTCTATGACTAGTTACTCAGAGTCGGGGCCAGAAGGCCCAGGTGACCGTATCGTCACATGGCTAGAGGGAACGGAACCCACAGTAGTGACTCTATGGTCACTTGATTGGTTTACATTGGTGTCGTGCTTATTAATCACTTGTTCTGTTCAAGCTAGTGACGTGATCACTTATTTGTAAAGGGAACGGAACCCACCTTAGTGACTTTTACAACTATCACTCTTCTATTTAGGGCTATAAGCCCAGCATGGTTATCGGAACCACCGGTGTTAAATCACTTATCTGATTAAGATTGATTTGATAGTCATCCACTCAGGAGGGCAGGATTCCTTATCCTGGATACCCCATCATCACTTGAACTTATTTGCATGCGTGATTAAGGATATTATTGCTAGGCATTCACTTTATGATTTGATGACATGTTATTACTATTCATGAGCATATTGAGTTTTCTTGTTGAGCTTTGGCTCACGGGTGCTATGTGGTGTAGGTAAAAGCAAAAGAAAGTTGGACCATCCTTGAGTTGGAGAGCTTAGGTGACGATGTGTACATATGCAGCTGCCCAACCGCCACTGCTGAGGGTTGAAAGAGGAACTAGGGTTAAACCCTATTTTTCCACTTATGTCGGCTGGTTGTAAATGTTGTAATAAACCTTTAAATTATAATTTTGGGATCCCAATGTATAGAGTAAACGTTTTAGTGAAGCGTTATATCTTAACTAAAATTTTTAGCCCTAACCCACTAATCATACTTAGTTACACTATTATAGACAAGTGACTTGATTAGTGAGTTTAGCACTGTTTAAAATGCACACCGTAACGATCCCTAGAGTTTAGGGCGTTACAAGTTTCGTCTTGATTTGGCCAACCTTTTTCTCTAGTCTAGGCTATCGGATTATAATTACTACTACTGATCATATATACACCTTTCATATATGATGAAGATATATCATGATTAGCGAAATATATATAATTAAAAAGAGTTCACCAAACAAAACACATAACATTCTTCATAACTATATATATACTTATAATGAAATATGGGCAAATACAAAAATATAGGGTTTGGTTTATTCCTAAAGAATATTATAAGTTATCATATAAATAATTAACAAAGTTCTTCAACATCTAATAATAAGATCATTTGATTATGAAAATATCATAAAATTAATCCTAATTATTCATCGGAACAAAGGAACTTGATCCATTCTCGTAGCTTCTGCATTTCTACTGGCCTGGTTGATTATTATTTCATGTAGATGACTAGTGCTTATTTGTTTTTATATAGCATTGGGTATGTATGTTAGAATAATTTGTGTCATGAATATGATAAATCTTTTGTTGATCAAACTATATTACTTTTCATTTTTTACTTGTTCCCATTTGTTCTTTTGAAGTATAGTGCTCTGTTTTCTCTGTTACTTGAGAAATGGTTTCTTTTGAGGCTAAGTTTTTAAATAGATTTTTTTTTCTTCATATTATTACCTTATGTGTATATATATAATTTATTTAAACATGAATGTATTCGTTATTATGTTACTTAAAATAAATCAAATAGTTGATATTGAATGGTTATAGTTGTTGTATAGTGCAGATGGATAAAACTTGGGTCCATCTTAACAGGTTAGTAAAAAATATATATATAGTTTAGGATTTAAGTTTAAGTTTGAGTTCAAGGACTTCATTATTGAAATATGCTCTGACTATTGTAGAGCTACAAAGGAATACGAGAAGGGAGCTAGGGAGTTTGTGAAGACTGCAATGATTAATGTTGGTTTTCCGAATAAGATTCTTTGTCCTTGCAAAAAATGCCAGAATTTAAGACATCGACTTTCAGATGAAGTTGTTGAACACTTGGTAGTGTATGACATGAAAAATCTTATATCACATGGTTCCATCATGGAGAAGATTTACATCAAAATATCAAGACAAATATTAGGTCTTTAAATGATGTATTTCAAACTGCTGAAGTATGTTCGACTAATAATGTCGAAGCATATTCGACTAATGTTGATGATTTAGATTATGATAATAGCGATGAAGATTTTCATAGGCTATTGTTGGATGCAGAATCACCATTGTATGAAGGTTGCTCAAAGTACACTAAACTTTCATCTATTGTTGGCCTATATAATCTGAAAGCAAAGCATGAATTCTTAGATGTTGGTTTCACTGAGATGTTGGAGATGATCAAAGCTATGTTGCCAGAAGATAATCTACTTCTAACATCCATGTATGCAGTTAAAAAGTTTCTGAAGAAGTTTAATCTTAACTATAAGCATATACATGCTTGTGTTAATGATTGTTGTTTGTTTATGAAAGAAAATATTGATGCCCAACAATGTCCCAAGTGTAATTCTTCAAGATGGAAACAAAATGAGCACACCAATGAGATTTTACTAGGCCAACCTACAAAGTTGTTGAGATATTTTCCCATTACACCAAGGCTTCAAAGGATGTTTAGATCCAAGGAGACAACTACAAGTCTAAAGTAGCATTTTACTAATAAAAGCACATATGGGAAGATGCGCCACCCAGTAGATTCAGAGGCTTGGGATGCAATTAATGAGAGATGGCAAGATTTTTCACTTGAACCTAACAACCTTCGATTAGGACTTGCTGCTGATTGCATTTACCCTTATAAAAGTATGAGTTCTGCATACAGTTGCTAGCCAGTAATGCTCGTTGTATACAATTTACCACCTTCATTGTGCATGAAGGACGAGTTTACCTTTCTATCTATGTTGATTTCGGGACCAAAGCAACTTGGAAATGATATAGATGTTTATTTGGAGCCCTTAATAGATGAATTACTTGAAATGTGGAACATCGTTTATGCGTATGATGCTTCTACGAAGAAATTTTTCAATTTAAGGGCAATGTTGCTATGGACCATAAATGATTTTCCTGCTTATGGAAATCTAGCTGGATTGGGGTTTTATGCCCTAATTAAAACCCAAATTCTTTGTAATCTCATTTTATTATCAATAAAAGAATAGAAATCATTTTTTGACTTGGTTAATCACTTTGCTCACATGTTTTATTTTCATGATTATTTGTTTAATATAAACTTCTATTAAATCTCGAGCATATAACTAATCTTATTTATAGTGACGTAATCACAGTGGAATATAAATATGATTATATGTTCAAAATAAGTTAGTCCTAAGATTAGTTAGTGCATAGGATTTACACTGACTTGCCAATCTACGATATGATCTACTTACACATTACAGTGTTATGTTCTTTCCAGAACATTAGCAAAGTAGATAAGATCGGATGTATTTGTTACATCGGACTGGACAGATATTGATAGTTGATAAGATAAGTAAACATACTGTTATTATCTATTCTAGTCATATCATATAGTTGACCATAGATCAATTCAATCTCAATTATGAGTGGTTAGTATTCTAACTGATTGTATTATTTGAGTTCTTTGACTTGTTCGTTACCAGCTTACCCTACGGACTAGCCCATACTTATATCTTGGGAACTCGGTACTATAATTGAGTGGGAGTGTTAATCATAGATATGAACATCTATAGCTTCTGATGAAGAAGTGAAATGATGGTTTCCTTTTAGTTTGGTTCAAGGTGTTAAATGATAGAGATCTCATTTCAGTAATTACATTAGTTTACTGAAATATCATTTACAAGGAACTAAGTGTTTTAAGGATAAAATACAATGAGGGGTAAAATTGTATTTTAGTTCTATCTCATTGTAGACCGTCTATAGAGGATTGAGTGACAATTATGGTTGTAACAATGGATAATTAATACCATATCTATATTTGTTATAGAGCATTCTATGAATTCAAAAGTGCAATTCCAAGTCTATAGTGGAGTCACGAGGAATTAATAAGTTAGTAAATTTATTTGTTAGATTTATGATAACTTATTGGAGCTTGATTTCATAGGCCCATGGTCCCCATTGTACCTTGGATAAAATCATCTAGATAGTCTCAATTAATTGATTTAATCATCAATTAGAATTATCAAAGTTGACCAGGTCAATTTTGGATAGTTTCACAGAGTTGTGTAATTTTGAGAGAAAAGAGAAATTATGGCAGATTTATTAATTAAGATAAATTGGTATCTAAATTAATAAATAAATTTAAATCAAGGTTCAAATTATAAATAATTAATTTGATAAAGGATTTAAATAATTATTTATTTAATTAAATCAATAGAAAATAATACAGGCCTTGATTTTAAGTCCAATGGGCTTATAATCAAATTGGAAATTTCATGGGCCTATAGCCCATGATAATTTCTACCTAGGGCTTCAAAATGGCTATTATTTTATTGATTTTTTAATTAAATTAAATAGCCTAATTGAGTCTATAAAAGGAGTGCTTAGAGAGAAGTCAAAACTGAAGTTTGATAAGTCACAAGTCAGATTTTGTGATAGTTTTAGATTCTCTCTAAACACAAGTCCTTTTCTAAGCCTCTTTGTTATTTTTGTTTCTTCTCTCAATATCTATCTCATGTGTTGAGAATTTCCCACACTAGTCTAGGTGGTTCTAAGGATACATTGGAAGATTGTGAAGAAAATAGAAGATCGATTCAGTTTCTTGATAATACTCTGCGACGGAGAGGATACAAAGTTAGAGAAACTGAAGGAAGGACTCTTTAATTCCGCTACGTATACTGTAAGTATTATATTATTTGTTTCTCTTTGAATTCAATTTTAGAAACATGTTTTAGGCTATCTCGTATTAATTTGTTTAATTTTTGATATACATGAAAATAAATAAAGATCCTGTATAAGCTAATCCAACAGTGTGAATAAAGAAAAATATGGTCGTCCTATTTTTAATGAGTATACAGATGTTGTTTGGTTGAAGCATAGTAAGAAGATGTCTTATTGAAATCATAGCAGATTTCTACCAAAACAACATCATTATCGAAGGAAGAAGTATACGTCCATGTTAAGTGAAAAAGCTTTAGAATGTCCAACTATATTGACTAGTATTGAAGTGGTTGAGCAAGTGAACAAATTGACTAATAGTTTTGGAAATGGTAGGAATATGGGTCACGATGAGGGAGAAAAAATGTGGAAGAAAAAGTCTATTTTCTGTAGTCTACCCTATTGGGAGATTTTGCTTGTTTGTCATAACTTGGATGTCATGCACGTTGAGAAAAATATTTGTGAAAGCATACTCAATACATTGTTGAATTGCAAAGGGAAGTCAAAAGATCACTATGAATCGAGATTAGATTTGGAAGAGATGGGTATCATGACAAATATCCATCCTTATGAAGAAAAGGGCATCATTCGTCTTCTTGCCGCAACCTACGCATTATCAAAAGTTGATAAGAAATTATTTTGTAAGAGGTTATTTGACTTGAAATTGTGTAGATGTGGAGAAACAAAAGCCAACGGGTCTTAAATCTCATGATTATCATGTGATTATGCAACAATTATTAGTTGTTTCTATAAAGGGTTTAATGGAAGAAGGTTGTAGAGTGACAATTCTTCGACTTTCTAAGTTTTTTTATGGATTGTGTCAGCGTGTGGTTAACAAGGAGGGGAATATAAAGTTAGAATTTGAAGTTGTTGAAATTCTTTGCAAACTAGAAGATTATTTTCCACCTTCTTTCTTTGATTTAATGATTCATTTAGTTGTCCATATACCACGAGAAGTTAGGCTATGTGGTTCTGTGCAATTTCGATGGATCTACCATTTTGAAAGGTACATGAAAGTACTAAAAGGCTTTGTATCAAATTATGCACAACTAGAAGGATGTATTGCGAATCGTTATCTTTCCATTGAATGTGTACACTTTTGTGAGACATTTTTAAACCATAATGATGAATTGATTTCTTTTGGTAATGTTCAATATGATGAAATCATAGAAGAACGTCCACTATCAGCTGGAAAATCTTTTGAGCTTGACCAAGTGGATGCAACAATAGCACACCGTTATGTGCTATTCAAATCATGTATTGTCGCACCATTTGTCAATATGCATATCAATGAGTTGAAAGAGAAGCATCCAAACTTGAAGGATAATCAAACTTTGTTGTGGAATCGACATTCAAAAGAATTTTCTATGTGGTTTTATGAGAAGGTTACAAACATAACTAATTTTAATTTTCTATTTTGATTGTTTTTCAAAACTTTCATGTAATAACAAATATTTTCTTTTTCAGCTATCTAGATATGAGAAGGCAGATAACATATTAGCTCAATTGGCTGAAGGCCCAAGCCGCATTGTCATTTCTTATAAAAGTTATATGATCAATGGGATGCAGTATTACAAAAAAGGAGCTGAGAAAAGTACTCAAGACAGTGGTGTGTACTTAGAGGCTCATGACAGTGGGCAATTGGATGATAAAGAAGAGTATTTCAGCGTTATCAAGGATATAATTTTACTTGATTATCGCACCTTTGAGGTGCCACTATTTTGGTGTGATTGGGCAAATATTCGAAGTGGTGTTAAGAAGCTTGAGTACTAACACTTGTGAACTTTAGTGTAGGGCAAACTCAATCCATTAGGGATCCATATATATTAGCATCGCAAGTTAAAAATACATTTTATGCAAGAGAAAATGAGTCGTCTAATTGGTATATAGCTTTAAAAAGGCTTCAAATAAAGGGTGTTTTTGGCTAGAATATAAAAAATAATGAATTTTTACCATTGATGTATATTTTTTAATCTTCCCTTATTTCTCTCTCTCTTATACGCTCTGTGATATTACTCTGTCACTTATATCCTTAATCTATGATCTATGTTTTTTTGGTGCAGTGATTTCAACTAGAAAATGACTATACTACGAATAGGAAAAGACAACAAAAAAAGAAAAGCATCCTTGAAGTATTATCTTCGTGGTGATGACTTGCTACATGACCGTCCAATTCGTAAAAGAAAGATTTCTCTATGTAAATTGGCTGCACCAGCTACTAGGGTTGTCATTGACTCACCACCAGCTCTTAGTACAAGGGTAGCAACTCGTCGCATGATTCTAATTGACTCACCTAAAGTGATAGAGGCAGCTCTTGACCAAAGTATAACTAACTCTCCTATTGCAAGTCAACAGAAGGTAGACATTTGTAGAAAATCAACTCGATTACAAAATACAAGTACTACATTTCAAGTTGAATTTGAAGCAACACCTCAAGATCATAATGAAAATAAAGAATTAGAGATGATTACCAAGAAGACTAGAGGCAGAACTATCCTAGCTAATCTTTCTAGAAGGAATGGTGAATTGATAAAAATCAATTGGAACATGAATGGGCAACCAATTGGTGAGAATTCAATACAATTTGCATCTTTTCTTAGTACTCTTGTGAGAGAGATTGTTCCTTACACTCTTTCCGATTGGAGGAAAATGACACCAAGCATGATAGATGTTCTTTGGACATCTATTCAAGTATTGTTTTGTGTAGTAGTTGTTAACCTTTAAAATTATTTTGACTTTTTTATTTATTGGATGTTAGCTCAGATGTTCCTAAATATAATTATTTATACTCTTAACCTCTTATCTTATTGTAGGCCAAGTATGGTTTACATCAAGATTGGGAAAAGAAGTATTGCTTTCAAATGATGGTTGACCTATGGAGAGCCTCAAAATCTAGGCTTGTTAAAGACATTATTAGTGCTAAAACTGAAAGTGAACGACAAGCACTAAAACAAGATTGCATCAAGAGTGATGTAGATTGGAGGGCCTTTATTAAACAGAAAACTAGTAAATAGCATATGGTATGTATATAACTAATTAATTCAATGTCTATTTAGTTTTTTTTCACTACTGAGCCAACACCCCTCTTAAATAGGCTTTACGGGCTAAATTTCAAGAGAGAAGAAAGAAAATTATTCCACACACCTTAAGCAGAAGAGGATATGTTCGAACAATTGATGATATGGTATTTCATAAACTAAAAAAAGATCTTTTAATTTAAGTTCATCTAATTGCATTATTTAACTTGCTCCATGATATTCTATGTAATATGCAGACTAAACAAAATCAAGGTGGGAAAATAATTAGGGTTCAAACATGTCAAAAAGGCCATACTAGGAAGAATGGTGAGCCAATCAACTCAACAACTTCTGAATTTTTGGTGAGTACATCTTACTCATAATTTTGGATGTTTATACTCACTCTTACTCTTATACTTTAGCTTTAAAAATTGATATGTAAGGACAATTAGACGACATTATAAGTGAAAACCCAAATTCTGAAACTACAAACAATATCGAAGAGGATGCACTGACAATATTGTTCGGTGAAGACAAGATTGGCCAAGGAAGAGGGATGTCAAAATCAAAATCAACTGTTGTTCATATGTGTCAAGACAAGATTGAAGTACTTGAAAAAGAACAACACAACATGAAGAAGCAACTTGCTGAATTGCTCAAATTTTTTAAGGAAAATGTAAAAATTCTCACTTATCCATGTTTAAATATGTTCTATCATTCTGTTAAGTCAAAATCTAACTTATTGTCTTATTTTTAGGGTGCTAAAGTATCAACAAGTGACAAACAATCTCACGTTGCTCATTCTCCAAAGGTAAACAATTATTTTGTGTCCTTTAAATATAATTTATGATATGTGTCATGGGTCATGAAAATTCTTGATTTTTAACTTTGTTCTTTGGTTTATGTTCATGTTGTTAATTAAAGCCTTCAAGTTCTTCATTGCATCATTGTGACAAGAGTGTTGTCCATGAAGAGAGTCATAGCTTTTCAGATATGAATAGTGCTTGCTACGTGCTTGATTGGAAAGGTAAAATGGTTGCTGAAGGTCGTTGGTCTTCTAGTGATACAAACATATATGTTCATGGGATTCCTCTTGGACCTGAATTCATGCGAGTGTGGGTTGACATTGCTATCTCACCGAGTGCTTATTTGTTTTGTCCTAGCCACTCAATGCTCACCATACAAGAAGTTGTTGGCTCTATTATTGCATGGCCTTCGGAGAAAGTTGTTCCAAGATGTCATTTTAAAAGTAGAGCTTACAGTTAAGGTTAGTTTTTTTTCCTCTGTGTTTATACTTTGAGTAGATATAGATTTATTGCATGTGGAAGTTAATGCGCTATGATACGAAAACTTGAGAATGTGGAAGTTGATTTATTTACCAGCTTAGGAAATTTACAGCTCTACTATATAATTTTACTTTCCCAAGACCATATTTTTAAATGGGTTCATGGTGTTTTAGGAAATGCATAGCAATGTATCTTTGTATACACATATATATAAATCTTTTAACTGTTAGAGATGGTCTAAGATGCAGAGTTGGATCTGAGGTGAGTTTTCTTCAATGAATACTTAGATATATGTTATTATATATCATCACGCACAGGTCAAACTATTCTTAGGCCGAAGAAAGTCAAAACAGAGAGGCTTAATTTGCTCCACTAATATATGGTAGGCCTGGTCATCATGACATATTAATCAATATATGATTGTAGCTAGCCTTGATTGACTATTGTGGCTCTGGTGTGCACTAAGATGTGTCTGACTTAATTGGCTCCTATTGTTTGTGCTATTAAGTCCATTATATGTTTCATTTTCATTCTTAATATCAACTTTACTTGGCTAGAGGTCATGAACTTTAAATCTGAGTTGCTACTTTACCATTTATGTTTTTTACTCTTTTAATAAAAGGGTTACTAAATCATATACTCTTTGAAAAATTGACCAATCAACAAATAATTGACATTCTTCTGCTAGTGTATTAGTTTTAGCTTAAAACAAGTAACATAGTTGTTTGTAGCAGGCCTTGATTAACAGCCCTGGCTTTGGTAGCTGCTGAATATGAAATTTTCGCTTTAGTGGTTTAATTATTTTTGTATTATTTCCGGTTTTAATTAATAATTTTTCACCTCAAAAGGCCAAAATAAGGTTACGAATTTTTGTTTCTCTAGTTTGTTGAAAATAGTTGAAGGAGTATCATTTTGATTATCAATTTCTACAATTATTTACAACTAGCCAAAACAGAAAGAGATCATACATATATATGTGATAATCATTTTAATTGTCATTTTGATTATTTTTCCTAATTCTTATATGATATTTTAATTGTCAATAAGGATGAAAGTATTTGACGGTGGTTGGGCTGAATTGATACCAGAAGCACTGGCATTAATCTTTACAAATTTACCAGATAAACTTCACTCAGTGTTACTCCTTTGCAAGTCATGGAGCAAAGTTATTTTTGGGTCTGATTGCTGGCCTGGCATGACATACATTTTGAAGGGTTGGATGACTTACTAGATATATTGACATTTTTAAGGCTGATTGAGTTAGTGTTTGAGACTTATTATAGTATTTTTTAACAGTTAATATGTTGAGTTTATTAGACACTATATATTGCCTCAAGTGTTTTGAATCACAAAACATGCTTATAGATTAGCAACATGCTAACACACATAACGTCTTTCACATTTTAATATATAAATATAGTTATAATAAGTAGCTACAACTGAAATTATGTTGAAACACAAGTCATTATAGATATAAATTAAGATTTATTGATCACCAACTGATTTAATTAGTATACACAATACGTAAAGTTTAACACTCTCAATTGATACGCCTCTCTCATTACGTACATTATGCACGCCACGTAAATACGTATTTTTAGATTTTAAATTCAAATAGAAAGTTTAGCATTAAGTTATTTGTATTAAAATTTATACGTCAATTTTTTTAAAAAAATATTTATTTTTGATATTTTGATCATGATATTATAAACAACTAAACAAAATTTTAGTTAGATATTTATCCCTTATTTTAAATTTAAATTCAAAGGTTAATAATGGACCAAAATTATAAATATCAATGCTCCTAGTAAATAAATATACAACAATTCTCATTCATTATCTACACTATCCAAAGAGAGAATTTGAAGTATTTAGAAATCTCGAAAGAGAAATGTAGTGAGCAAGAGAGAGCATATCAATAACTGGAGGAAATATTCTTGAATTTTATTTATTGCGATACTTAGTTATTTTTCAAACTATATTTAGCATCGTTTTGTTTTTTTACATGTATCTATACATGTAATATTATTGAGGCTATCGCACCTTATTAGACAGTGATTTAAGCAAGCTTTTTTAAGCAGTAGCGTATAGGTCTAAATCTGAAAACCTAGGTTTGGGAATAGCAATCAAAGGATCTTTTTTCTGAACAATAATCCCAAATTTGTCTGACAGTTCAACTTTAGTACCACTGGGCATTTTCCAGTCAAAACAGTGCAAGAACGAAGCCAGCATAAGCATAACCATCTTCTCTCCTAAGGAAATTCCAGGACACATTCTTCTCCCTGATCCAAACGGTAAATAGTTGAAAGTCTGACCTGAAAAGTTATAATTAATGTCACCTTGGCTTTCATTTCCTAGGAACCTCTCAGGTAAAAACTCCAAAGGGTTTTCCCAAACACTAGGATCTCTTTGCATGGACCAAACATTTAGAAAAATAGCAGTTCCTTTGGGTATAGTATAGCCACCAACAACGACAGATTGGCTTGGAAAACGAGGTATTAAAAAAGGTGCTGGGGGGTGTAAACGTAAAGTCACTTTAAGGACAGCATTCAAGTAAGTTAGTTTGGACAGATGAGATTCCTCTACGTTGTTGTTAAGTCCAACAACTTGTTTGAGTTCCTCTTGAATTTTATTCAATACCACTGGTTTATTTAAAATCTCTGCCATTGCCCATTCAACCGAGGTTGTTGTAGTGTCTGTTGCTCCCAAGATAGTGTCCTATATTTAAAATAACAATATTTGTATGCATAAGTCATTATATTAACATTATATTCCTATTTGAAAAATCCTCTAATGAATGAAACATAAGACAATCGTAAAATGAAGTTATGCATGTAGAGCATTGTAATTTCAGTGTGTTGATTAAACATATAAATTCCATATATAAATATAAGTACCACAAGCAAGGCTTTGATTTCGGGCATGGTAATAGGAGTTTTGGTATCTTGATCCTCATGAAGCTCCATAAGGAACTGCAGCAAGTCCTTCGTCGTGGACACATTGGCCTCGTGATTAATAATAGCGTTCTTCCGCTTAGCCATGGCGTTGTCAAACATAACTTCAAACATTTTGGTAATCTTTGTTACATCTCTTGCAATTCCTTGTATATCAAACCACTTAAGCATTGGAAAAATATCAGAGATATTAAATTTTCCTAGCAGCATCACGATATCCTCTGTCACCTTCTTAATTTGAGCGCTGTCAATAGTGGCATCTACTCCTTCAAACGATGCACCAATCGTCATGTTCATGATCGAGTTAATGGCAGTTTGACACACCAAGCGCCCAATAACAACAGGGGTATTAATCCTTTCGTAGAGGTACCTAACAGATTTTCTCACCTCTTCTCTTCTCAACCCATATAGATTATTGAGTACGGTATTACTTGACATCTCATGAGCGAAGATCTTTCGGAGCTTCTTCCATTCTGGGCCATACGACGCAAAAGCAATATCGTTTCCACCATGTGTCAAGATTAAGGCGGCAATACTAACGTCACGATTTGCGAACACTGTGTCATGTTCGCGAACCACTTGGCCAATGAGCTGCGGCGAAGAGATAACCACACATAGCTTGTTTCCCATCCAGAACTTGAAAATTGGACCATAAATCTTGGCCAGAGCGGAGTAGTCTCGGTGAAGGTTTGGACTCAGATAAGGAAGGTATCCAACTAGCGGCAGACCGCGAGGGCCTGGCGGCAGTGGTGGCTTGGATGAAAACTTCTTGGTTGTCCACCAAAACCATATCAAGGCAGAAACCGCAAAAGAGAAAAGAATGAGAATGTCAAAAAGGCCATGCCCATAATATTTGACGTTCGTGAACATAGTTGCTAGTAATACAGTATACTAGCTGGATAGGTAATTATACAATTGAGATAGCTATACATACATATATATAGTGTATCAGATTATGTATAGTCTGTGACTTCTTTTCTGTTTAAAATTACTTTGGTTAAAAGCATACGCATATATATGTGGTCCATATATGCATTTGACTTTTCTTCCGTTTGATCAAATATTCACGTAACTAATGCTTTATATCTGCACCTAATGATGCTTTTATATATGCACGTAATTGATATTTTTACCTATCAAATTAAGTAAATAAGTTAATTGAACATTCCATTAAATGTTAGTTGCTTTTTCTTTTTTTGGAAAGAAATGAGAGTTAAAAGGCAAATACCATAAACAAAAAAATATTTTTGGCAAAATAATAATAATAAACGTGTATAAAGGAAATGTTGTGTATGGCCTAAAACACACCTCTCAACACAATAGTCAAACTTATATTATCGTGTAGGTAGCCAATTTTGTTTCTCTTTTGGTAATATTGTGTGGAATGCATTCCGGTATGTAATGCAGTCTTTATTTTATAGAGATTTTTAATTGCACGGCTAGTATCAGCTTTTACAATCTAACCACAAAATTGTAGTTTTGTCCCAGAAAAAACTTGGGTACTCAAGTGTAAATTCAGACAACCAATACTCTGGTAACAGATATCTTTTTTTTTTATTAACTTTTATTATAAATTTATAAATTCACAATTTCAAATAAAATAGCAAACCATTAAAATCAAAAGAAAACTATCATAAACTTTTTTTATTTTATTTAAAACAAAGTTAGATTGTAATTTTATTAATCCTAAAAAATTGATTCATTTTTACAAATTTTTTGAAACTAAGTTAAAATTTTGACATATTAATTTTTGTCCTAAAATATTAATTTAATACAATCAAAACTAAAAATTCATTTTTATCATATTCTTAAAAAAAATTGCACATCTTTTTTTTTTAAATTTTATTCTATTTGAAATTGTGAATTTATAAGTTTATTATAATAAAAGTTAATAAAAAAAGTGATATTTGTGAAAAGTACCTGAGTTGTCTAAATTTGTACTTAAATACCTAATTTTTGTGTGTAAAAAGTAACCAAATTTAATTTTTCATTGCAGTGTTAGTATTCGCTGTTATCTTTGATGTTAGTAACAACAATTACTAATAGTGTAAGTAAAAATTAAATTTGATATTTTTGCAGTAAAAAACAAATTGGATACTTAAATACAACATTTTGTATAACTCAAGTAATTTTACTGCAAATATCTCTTAAATTGATAACTTATCAATATCTATTTTTAAATATGAAATTTATTCGTAACACTACAATATAGTATTGAGGGAATAATAAATGTGTAATTTGATAACTACCATCTCATCAGATAAGATTTCTATATGTGTCTGTGTGTGAGGGAATAATATAGTATTTTAGTATTCTATGTTTCTAACTCTTGACTATTGCTAATAGTATGAATTTACCCCTTCCCTGACATAGTATTATAACCCCTAAATGACATGATAAGTAAGTGCTTATCCTTTTTAACATCATCTACAAAACGCGTTAGTTACAAAGAAATATAATAGTTTTTTTTATAAGATTTATTTTATAGTTTTTTTTAAAACAACTATGAAATAAAGGACCGAACTCTTATTCTAGGTATTCATCCCTTTATAATTAATGGGTTTAGAATTGTATGGATAAACTACTCAATAAAACTTTATTCCTACAAATAGTAATTTTTCTAAAAAACTTAAATAATTTTTTATATATGTAAATTACAATTACATCCCTTAGCAACTAATATTTTCTAAATGGTGTTAAAATTAGGGTGCAGACACATACTTATTGTCATTTAGAAGGAAATATAATATTATATAAAAAAAATTAAGGGATAAATTAATATCAATAGCAAAAGTATAGGGAGTAAATTCCCTAATTGTTATAATATCCAATACTAAATAGTATTGAGAAGCCATTTAAGTCAAAACCACAAGCTTTTTCCAATTTCACTTTGCATCTCTCGCTCTACTTCGCAGTTGTGAAGCTCATTACCAGCCAGTCTAGACAACACCACACTACAACAAAAATTGATTTTAAGGGCGACACATGTCACCCGTAATAACTATAAAAATCGTCGCTATAGTATTGTATGATGCAAAAATAATATTATAATATTTTATAAACTTTATAATTACAATAATTTTGTTGAACTAAAATAAAATATTTAAAAATAAGTATTAAATATAAAAATCATTCAAATATATTTTTAGGACAAAGTAACATTTTTTTAAGATTTAAATATTTTTTATAATTTAATTGTGATTGTTTTTTTATTTTATTATAATATATATTCTTTCTATATAAAATAATCTATATAAAATAAATAAGTAAATATATAAAATAACTATTGATTCTTCTATAAACTAAAATATGAAGTTGGGTTATACTAGTTTTAGTTTCTGCATATATTCTTTAATAATATATTTTATATCTTGTTTACCGAAAGAACATTCTTGACAAATTTTTTTCATAAAAAAACTTTTAGCATATTTCTAAAAGTTTTACCAAGCTGGCTACCAAACTTGTCATAATTTTTTTCATAGGAAATTTTCTCATAGGAGGTCAATTAATCATATTCCAAAGCTTGATGGCGATGCTATTTATTATCATGTAGTGATGCATGCATGGTGAGGAAATGGCAGGAGTGCTCCCTTTGTCCTTTTCTCGACTTACAATTTTAATCCCCATCTTCACTTATTCCCCGTTAGAGGCGAATCACCAGAAGGGACCCATCTATTTAAAAAATAATTAAATTAAAAATAAAAAATAGTGAATTATATAAGAATAGAAATATTCCAAAAAATTTATAATATAAAATACTAATTATTTTTAAAATAAAATATAAAATCTTTAACTAATATATTGCAATAATACATAAAGAAATATATAAAATACATAAAAATAAATAAAAATTTAAACGGAATAGGTAGTGACATCCCTGCCCCTCCCCTATTGCAACATGCAAGGACAATGTTCACGACGTTTTTTGTCAACTAATATCAAATAAGAGTGATTAAGCACTTATAGACAATAAAGGAAGAAGAGAAAGAACAATGATATTTTACGTGGTTTAGTAGATAAATCTACCTACGCCTACGAGTCACTTTTATTATGTAATCTGCGTTAAAGCTTTGAAAGCAATTTCATAGAGCTTTGAGTACAAATTTTTGGGTAGGAAATAACTGGCTAAATCCAGGCTATTTATAGACCTGGTGTACATAATATTCTCTCCTTAATTTTAAGGAAGCTACAAGATATTTCATTTGAATTTGAAATAAAATAGAATATATTAAAATGTAATTAAATATATTAATTAAATAAATATCTCTTAAAAATAGGTTGTTTACACATGGTTTCAACTAAGCCCATAATTGTAGGGATTTATAACTGCACACATGCGGCTGCTCCAACGCATTTTCAAGCCTACATGATGTTTCGAGCTCAACATAATGTTAACATTGCCTTATCCTTGTCAGTCTTTCGAGACTCTCCTTCGAAGAGAACCTTTGCCTTCGAGCTCACACTGCATGCTCGAGTGCCACTGACATGGCATCTTAAAGTGATTAACTATCTACGTAAGTAATCATGCAGAATATGTTGTGAAAATTGAGCACACAAGTATACCTATCGTTTCCCAAGTAATAACTCACATGAGTGAGATTTCTCCCACAAGGACAGTAGCTAATTACCAAATAAATTGAATCTATAGTTCTATTTGGCAAATAAAAATTTGTTTTGAGACTAATTTAATTAAGCAAGAAAATAAAACTAGACAAATAACAATATTCAATCAAGAGATGAAAATTAGGGAAAAATAATTTCAACTGTTTCAATTATCTAATTCAATAATGCAAAATAATTTTCCTTCTTCTTCTTATGTGATGGCAGATTATAAAATTACCAATATTCCTATTATTAAGACATAAAGGTACTAAATTGCAAGGTAAAACAATGCATTTCTGAGATAAATTATACAAGCAATCAACATTAAGCAATAATCTAAAGCCACACAAGCTACACAAATACTTTCATTTTGCATCAAAACATATGTTTATTCATTTAGAGCATTCTTAATATTCACTATTCAGATTTCATATTAGAATCACAGATCATGTAGAAGATGACCAATCTAAAACATGTATTGAGCACAAATATGAATAAATCACATATCAATAGAAGAAATGAAAATATAAAAATTGCATTAATCCATAGATAATCTCAGACAATCTCCATTAAAATCCATGAATTGGAGTTTAGTTCATAATCTCCATTAACATGTTCTTAACTGATTCACAAACAAACATAATCAAAACAGGAAAATAAAGAGAGAAGAGAAGAAACTAGTTGGGATTGTCACGATCCGCCAACGCTTGCTCCCATCTTCTTTTTCTCCATTTTCTAGGTTTAGAGCAATCTAAATATCTCCAAAATTGTGACTCCCTTATTAAAACGAAGACCTAATTCTATTTTTCTCCCAAAATGATGAAATTTCCCTTAAAATTCTGACACGTACGGACATCAGCACCGCGGCACCACTCTAAAATTGAGACGTCTCAGTTTTTCGGAAAATGGGCTCGTCGCGGCTCAAATACACCCTAGCGCCGCGGCGCTAAAACCTACGTCGCGACCCTAATTCAGTCTGGGACATCAGCTCCCAATCTGTGATCGTTTCTCGTCGCGGCTGTAAAACAAATTAGCACCACGACCCTAATACAATTTCAGAAAAACTTGAATAACCCTTCAGTTTAGCATATTTTCTCCACAATCCACTCCAAATGCCCAAAACATATGCTTAAACCTGAAATCAAGCAAAACAAGCATAAATCTGCTCCAAAAACACATAAACCATTAAAAAGACAATGATTAAGACACTTATAAAATAGGCTAAACTTAGCCTAACAAACTCCCCCAATCTTGCTTCTTACTCGTCCTCGAGTAAGGAAACGACACATTAAACTAAAACAAATAGACATGACAAGTTAAGCCTCCAGTCTTATTTAAACCACGCCGTCATCACTCACAAAACTTCAACTGTTGAACAACCAGAATTTCAATTCAATAACTCCAACAATTAATCTAAATGCCTCAATTGGAAATTAGATTATACCTTGCAAATAACAAATGAATAATTAGATTACACCATACATGCCCCACTCATTCCAACAGTCCACTAACCAATATTCAATAAGCTTGCACACTTACCTTTCTCCATTAATGTCAACAACACATGTTATGGAATCAAAAGGACTTCAAAGGTTCATAACATTTTGGCTTAGGAAAAGGTAGATAAAAAGACATTTAGGCTTCATTATACCATAAGTACATCAAAAACCAATCATATAACCCATATTGCATTCAATTACCATCCCCTAATTCACCAAATTTCCATCGATTGAGAACTCATAATCAATGCTCCAACATCACTTTATTTATCACTTTTTTTTTTCTCTTCTTTTTTTTTCTTTGTTTTTTTAGAAGAAAAATATCAAAATTTAGTGATGTTGCAAGTACTTTTACATTTTACACTTGTCTCAATCGAGAAATTACATTGTTCCCCCAAACTTATTTCTAAGCTTATGGCATAATTCATAGGATAGGGAAAAATAATAATTGGTACATTTTTTTTTAATGAAGTAGTTAAACAATCAATCAAACAAGTTAAGACACAAATAGGCAAACTAGGGATAATAATGATAACGGTAAGCTTGAAAGGCCCAAACATTCCAAAAGATTGCCTAAATCATATTCCAAAATACATGTCATCAAGGATTTCGTCTCAAAAGGCCAGCAATGCAAGTTCTATCCTATTAATCAATTCATACCTCAAACCCAAGTAACACATGTATTACACAATCCACTTATTCACATTTGCAACATATACTAAAATTTCTAAAATGCATCAAAATTAATCCAAAGAGTAATCAAATCAAGCACATGGTTAAACACAATCTACATTTTACAAGTGACAACAAATGACAATTATTCATATAATCGGCTTAACTTTTAACACACACAACAACTAAAACAACAAAATTTTAACTAAACTAAACTAAAACAAAGAAGTAAGCCCCTCCCCCAAACTTTATTTCACATTGTCCCCAATGTGAACATGACTATCCAATAGAAGAGAACTTACCCGAATGAGCCTTAAAAGGAATTCTCAATGTACCGCCGTGGCTCTAGTCTTCAGTGCTGCGGCTCTAATGTTTTTTTTTCATGTATTGCACGATTCAACATTACAACCCCAAAACTAAAAAAAACTAAACAAAGTCTAATTAAAAATCAAAATTGAAAACAAAAACTAAAAATAAAATAAAATAAAAGTAAAAAGAAAATTGTTCATACTTGAAAACTGTTGACCCACGATTTGGCCAACTGACACGGAGTCAGAATATGCTTGATGTGAATGAATGTATACAGAAGAACGTAATGACAAAAGTAAATAAGACACAATATTTTATAGTGGTTCGGCCCCAATATCTGGTAATGACCTACGTCCACTTAGAATGATATTGATCTAAGGATCAAAGGAGTGATCAAAGAACAAGGGTTCAATGAGTTTCACTTACCTCTGAAGAACAACACAATATTGCTAGGAGAATTACTATAGTCTCTAATGATTCAAAAGCCAAAAGTCCCTTCCTTGAGCTATCTTTTGCTATTTATAGGCTCAAGGGGGATTACAAAAGATTGTTACAGATATTCTCTCCTGAATAATCGGATATCCAGGAGATTGTGTGAGATAAATTCGGGATTTACAAAGATCTTCTCATTAATGTTTCCTTGTATGCGGAACTATCGACCAGGCTGGTCGCAAGTAAGGCTGAGCTGCTTACTGCTTCTAATGCGTCTTTTGGTCGATACTCTAGCAGAATGTTTCCAGGTGTCAGCCACGTGTCCAGGGATCACTTGCCACGTCATCAATGCTAATTTTTTAGATAACATTTTCCCCCCAAGTTTATTTATCACGAGCAGTAAAATAAACTTTTGGACGAACGACTCTTCGGTAACCCCGTCTTACGTGTCAGAACCCTTCGTGTGTTCTTGAAAAAAGTAACCCACTTTTGTCTAATCACGTCCTTTCGGTTCCCCAGAAATGATTTCGACGGCCATCCCGCTTCCCCATACTTTGAAAAAGGGAAACTAATGATTACACTTTTTAATGCCAGAGACAAACTTATATAAGACCTTCGAAGTCTTCCTTTTCTTTTTACGCACGCCACTGTCTTTGCAAGAAACCCTAAAAACCAAAGTTTTAAACTTCTCCGGAGACCGTTCTTCTGCACTTCCAAGACTCAGACCGAGAGCTCCTTGATCTCCGAAGAGCTTTCCTCCATCTCCATGATCACTTTTCTTGGTAAGTTTTCGAATTCCCATGCTTCAAATCTTTCGTGGTGCATGCTTCTGAATGTGGATTGTTTGATTTTATCTGTTTCTGGTTTGAGACGCTTGTAGACAGAATGTTTTGTAGGCAAAATAGAGTTACGAGTTAGTTTAAAATTCAGGATCATGCTTTTTAGGACGTAAAATCGAAGTAAAAATTCGATCTTTAGGATAGTTGAAAAATAAGTTTTTCCCGCCCTAAGAGGAGTTGAAAAAGCTTTTTCAGAAAAACTTTTTACTTTCACCCTTTGATCCGTTTTTCAAACTGTTCGTGTAGAAAAATTTAGCTTTTTGTTAGAATGCTGTTGTATAAAAGCTTAACTTTTATACTCGACCAGCGTTATTCTAAAAAGCTTTTAAAAGTTCTCTATCCTCACCTCCCCATTCTTCTGTATGCAGACTTTAATGCTAGATTTGTGGGGAGGTGAAAGGCCCATTGACGACGACCTTCTCGCCCAGCTGCTCAAGGGAGAAGAACAACCGGCCAACTGCGTCCACGAGATCCCTTTCTCGCGATCCTTTTCTAGACCCCATCCTTCTCCTCCAATGGCCCGCTCCAAGTCTTTAGGCAAGAAAAGACCTGAGTCTGAAAACAACCCAAATTCTCCTACCCGGCCTGATTCGCAGGCTAGGGCTCCCTCGACCAGTGGTCGAGAAAATCTTGTTCCTGACCCTAATATCCAAACTAGGGCCCGCCCTCGCCATCAGAATCAGCCTGATGTCGAGTGGTATACTTCCCCGACCAGTTCAGTGACCCTTCAGATGGTTGCTAACTACTTCAGGAAATTCCCTCTCACAGGGGTTTCCATTATACGTCATGCCGCAGACCAGAGGGCTAACCTCCCCAGAGGTGCAAACAGCGCCTGGTCTCGGTATCACATTGAGGCAGGAGCTTACCTCCCTCTTCATCCTTTTTATGAGGGGGTGGCCAATTATTTCAGTCTCGCCCCCTTCCAAATAACTCCAAAAGGATATAGAATGCTGGCCGCACTCTATATCCTATATAAACTTAAGAAATGGCCAGAGCCTACGCCTCATGAGGTCAACTATCTTTTTGACCTTAAATCCAACTCGCAACAGTACGGAACGGGTTTCTTCCACTTTTGTCACCAGGAGACCAACCGAACATTCCTGAGTGACACTACACACATCTCGAACGTGGGATAGTACAGTAAGGAGTACTTCCTTAAACCAAACATAACCAGCAATAACTTGACCTTTGCTCGAGGAGGTAAGTGCTTGTCTTCGACTGGTCGATACTTTTCATCAAGTTGTTCTCTTTCATTTTTCTCAAACTGAAATCTGTCTTTCAGGCCCATGGTTACGTCCGACCCCAACACCAGACATGGTGTTGTGGTCCAATACCTTGGCCAGGATGACTGATGCAGCAAAAAGTGTCAAGATCCTGGTTACTGATGAAAACCTGAGGCGGTCTGGCCTCCTAGCTCCTCGCCATGAAACTAGAGGGTCCGTGGTGGATGAAGCCACTGCCGAGGGGGTTCCCGAGCAGCAACCTCCTGTGTCTCCTCGGAGGAGGAGGCCAACGGGGGTTACAATCAGGGAGCCCACGGGCAATCCTTCCGCAGAAAGACCTTCTGCTCCCCCAGGCAAGGGGAAACAAAAGGCCAAAGAGCCTATTGTGGACTTGGGAGAATCCTCTGATGATAACGGTAAAGTTATTTCGCTTTTAAATGGTTTGCCAATTCCCTGTCATTTGTTTGACGGGGAAGGCAACTTTACATATACTCCAAAATTAGGGCCAGACTTCTTCATGCCAGATAATGAGTATATGACTAATAGATTCAATAGTGTAGCGACCAGTAGTTGTAGCTCGGGTATTCACTTTGTTACCTCTTTTCTGTTGTATAAAGAATTTTCATCTGCCTCTTGTCTTATCATTTTCTTGTGTTTTCTTGCATACAGACATGGCTACTCCCAACATTTTTGACATGTACCAGGCTGAGGAGGAGGAGGAAGTTCCCCAACTTCAGCGGAGATCTAAGAGGATAACTGGTGAATCTAGCCGAGGTCCTCCAGCCAAGAAGGGTCGAACATAAGACCCTCCCCAGGACGCGCCAACTGAGCAAACTCCTGCCCATCCTCCAGCTCCTACAGAAAAATAGACTCCTTCTGCCACGCCAAAACCTCCTGTTGCGCCCACCAGAGAGCAGATTACTCGGGAAGAAGCTTTCGGGGCCAAAATCTTGAGCCGCACTCTGCGATCAGCTAGGGATCGCCTTGAATGCATCGGTAAAAACGTCTGTGTCAAGGATGCAATGGTTGAGGCTGAAAACATGTCGGTCGACCTGATCCTGAACAGGGCCTTGAATGAAATTTCCAGCGTAAGTACTTCTTTGTTTCTCAAGCCTTAGTCTTTTAGTCTTCACGTCAGGTTCTAACTCCTTCTTGTTTTATTTACAGGCCTTGCTGTCCGCTATTACTGCTCGTACCCGTGCCCAGGCTTCCATCGAGCAGGCTAAGGCAAAGGCCATTGAGAGGCATCAGGTGAAGGCAGCCGAGGAGCTCTCGGCTACAGAGGCTAGGCACGCCAAGGAGTTGGAGGCAATGGCTCGAGAGAGGGACGCTGCGGTGACTAAGCTATCAGAGGCTGAAGCTGCGAAGGAGGCCGCGATAAAGTTGAGGCAGCACTATCGAGATTCCAGCGTGACCCATCTTCGCGAAATCAAAAGGCTGGAAGAGATGCTCAAGTCCAAGGACGAGGCCATTGCTACTCTCGGAGGAAAAGTCAAACAGTTGGAACTTGACAACTCCAAAAATCTGGAGAGGTACAAGAGGACGACGCTCTGATGTTTCTACAACTTCTGGAAACACAATCAGGGTGCCGACTTCAGCTATCTTTCTGAAGATGTTAGGACTGCCGAGCTGGCGCGCTGTGCTGCCCAACTAGCCGAAGAGGAGGCAAGAGCGAGGATCCCTGACTCCCCAAGCCTGGCTGTCGTAGAAGAATAAGTTGTTGCTGAGGATGCTGCTATCCAGGATGCCTGTGAGGACCCTTCGGCCCCAAATGCCTCTTCAACTCTTTCATTTTTTTTTTCTTTCCTTTTGGCTACACGACCCACGGGTCGTGATGTAAAGACAATATTTTTGTTTTAAACTTTGCTGCACATGCAGCAAATCTTTTTTCTTTTACTTGAACAATTACATCCAAGCAGTGATGCTTGTGGTGTAAAAGATTGCATGATGCTATAATATTTTCATTTATTATAACATTTGTCCGTATGACCGAACTTAGCATAGTACTTTGGCATGATTTAACAAAATAATAATAATTAATTATTAGGGGCGACATTGTCGCCCCTAATAATATACCACGTGTAAACATCTGGGGGCGACATATTATAGTATTAGGAGCGACGTGTCGCCCCTAATACTTAATTATTAGGGGCGACTAATTGAGTATTAGGGGCGACATATCGAAAAAATATTTCAAAATTTTTAAATTTTTGTGGCGAAATTTCAACTTTTAGGGGCGACTATGTCGCCCCTAATATTTGAATATCAGGGGCGACCCTATAGTCGCCCCTAATGTACCCTTCAGGGACATTTTTCTACGGGCGACCAATCAGGGGCGACAAGTCGCCCCTGATACGTATTAGGGCGACTTTTTGGGTTATTAATGGCGACATGCGTCGCCCCTAAAAGTCATTTTTGTTGTAGTGTATCCTTCCGAATGGGGCCAGGTTTTTTGTAAGGCACACTAGAGCTTGTGGCCTGATAAACCTCCCCCTGAGACTCAACGATGGCAGTGTAGTTAGTGAACCGAGGTTCATAACGATTACCCTTGGCTCGTTTGTTGTCGGAGGTGGAAGGCTCGTTATATGGCCGTTTTCCACCATTCTTGCCATTTCCGTTGCCGTTCCCGTTGCCTTTGTCGTTGCCATTAGGTTTGTAACTATTGGCGGATTTGGCGGGTTCGGCGGCCTTCTTACCCTTGTTCGAGGGCTTTCCATCATCAGCAATGGCTTCTTCGAGCTTGATGTAGCGGTCAGCTCGGTCTAAAAATTCTTGGGTAGTTCTCACTCCTTCTTTTCGGAGACTTTTCCAGAGGGGAGAACAACGTTTAACCCCCGCGGTAATGGCCATCATCTTGCCTTCGTCTCCCACCGTTTTTGCTCCAGCCGCCGCTCGCATAAAGCACTGGACGTCATCCTTTACTGACTCCCCATCCTGCTGGCAAATTTCGACTAGCTGGTTTGCTTTGGTTGGGTGCACACGACCAGCATAGAATTATCCGTAGAACTCCCTTACGAACATTTCCCAGGAAACTATGCTTGCGGGAGGGAACTTGAAGAACCACTCCTGCGCAGCTTCAGAAAGTGTTGAAGGGAAGATCTTGCACCGAGCGTCTTCGGACACTTTCTGAATGTCCATTTGAATTTCAAACTTATTGACATGCGAGACTGGGTCTCCATACCCGTCAAAGTTTGGGAGTGTAGGCATTTTGAACTTGCTGGGAGTTTCGGCATTAGTTATCCTTTGTACGAAAGGAGTGTCTTTCCTCCTATCGTGGTCGATGTAAGAAGTCCTTCCCTCGACCAGCTGCTGCACAGCCTGGTTGAGGGCGTCTATCTGGGCCTGCACAGCGGCAGGAATCGATGTGGCTTCTGTTGCCAGGGGAACGTTCTCTCCATGTCACTCGCGGCGATCGTTAAGTACGTCACGCAAATCCTCGTCTCTTCTCCGCTGCTCGCTACCCCCGAGCCAGTTAAAGACATTATTTTGTCTGGGCTGCCCCCCAGCATCCCGTCCGTTGGGTTGTTCATCTTGAGGTACCTGGCTCCTGCCTTTACCTCTTTCTTCGTTCCTCCCACCGGCATTTCCTTTGCCTGAGTCGGCCTCATTATATCCGTGGCCATCTCTAAACCTCGACTGGCTATGGTGGGACCGACTGTTCCCTCTATTCCCGTCTCTGGCTGAAACGTCCCGAGCGTTAGAGGGCGGCCTGCGCTGGTCGTGGTGTCCCCGTGCATTATCATGCCGTGGGGGCCCCCGGACCGTAGAGCCTAACTCTGAGTCCCTCATGTTGCCAGGAGGGTACTGACCTCTGTTCGGTAGGTTTGGCCCATCTTCCCTACAGCATCTAGGACTGCGAGGCTGATGCTCGGCCCTATTCTGCCTTTGTTGCGGGGGATTATCCCGAGCAGCTTGGGATGGCGACCACGCCTCAGGATCTAGTGGGACATCGTAACGAGGCACCTGAGGCTGCTCGGGCCTTTGCGGACTTGAAGGCTGGATTGGTGGGCTAGGATTGGGACCCCTCTGGGGTGGTCCATCACCATGTTGGTCAGGTTGCGAAGTAGGTGCGGGCTAGGATTGGGACCCCTCTGGCGGTGCTCCATCTCAGCCTGCCTTTCGCTTAGCTCCGCCCGCTACTGTTCAATCTCCTGCTGCTGCCGTGCCACAACTCCAGCAGCAGTCTCCTGACTGGCTCTCAGATTAGCCAGCTCTTCCTGCAGCGCACCCAGGGTACTCTTCAACGTTGCATCATCCATTTCATCCTCCTCAAAGTCCAATTGTGGCTCATCCTCCGCCATGCTTGCAGGAGGAGGAGGAGGTGGCGGGTTCGACGGTGCAGCGGCAGCTGCCTGTCCAGTTTTCTTTCCAGGTTTCACCATTAGTTTTCTTAACAACGATAAATCAAGCTCTCAATGAAAGCACCAGAATGTTGACCCATGATTTAGCCAACTGACACGGAGTCAGAATATGCTTGATGTGAATGAATGTATACAGAAGAACGTAATGACAAAAGTAAATAAGACACAATATTTTATAGTGGTTCGGCCCCAATATCTGGTAATGACCTACGTCCACTTAGAATGATATTGATCTAAGGATCAAAGGAGTGATCAAAGAACAAGGGTTCAATGAGTTTCACTTACCTCTGAAGAACAACACAATATTGCTAGGATAATTACTATAGTCTCTAATGATTCAAAAGCCAAAAGTCCCTTCCTTGAGCTATCTTTTGCTATTTATAAGCTCAAGGGGGATTACAAAATATTGTTACATATATTCTCTCCTGAATAATCGGATATCCAGGAGATTGTGTTAGATAAATTTGGGATTCACAAAGATCCTCTCATTAATGTTGCCTTGTATGCGGAACTATCGACCAGGCTGGTCGCAGGTAAGGCTGAGCTGCTTACTACTTCTAATGCGTCTTCTGGTCGATACTCTAGCAGAACATTTCCAGGTGTTAGCCACGTGTCCAGGGATCACTTGCCACGTCATCAATGCTAATTTTTTGGATAACAAAAACTAAAATTAAATTAAATGATTTGGGGTGCCTCCCAACAACGCTTTATTTAACGTCTTTAGCTATACCCTCACTTCTCTACACCTTCAACTTGGGTCAAGTCCACCTCTTGCATCATTGAGAGCCATCGTGTCACACGAGGAAAATTCCCTTTTACTGTTGAGAATATTGAAATTATCCCCATTGTCATCGAAACCTTCTAACTTGCCACACAATAATCTTTTCATAAGACGTTGAACTGTTCAAAATCGTTCTTTGGTCTTCTTCTTTTTATCAATTGATTCTTGACAATCATTCACCACATCAACTCTACAACAGGTAGGAATTTCAGTTGCTGCAAAGACATTAAAACTTATTTCCTCATTTTGGACTTGCAACCTTAACTCCCCATTTTGTACATCGATTAAAGCTCGTCCTGTGGCTAAGAATGGTCTTCCCAAAATAATGGGAATGTTTGCATCTTCCTCCATGTCAAGAATTATGAAATCAATGGGGAAAATAAATTAACCCACCTTCACCAAGACATCCTCAATGGAGCGATCTGCCATCTATAAGGAAACCGTTGTAGGGCGAGCTTCTCCCAATTTTAGCCTTCGAGACATAGATAGAGGTATTAGATTCACACTTGCCCCTAAATCACATAAAGCTTTTGTTTCGACTGATCCCCCTATAGAACATGGAATAATGAAACTACCCGGATCTTTAAGCTTGAGAGGTAGTTTCTTCTAGAAGATTGCACTACACTCCTCAGTAAGTACCATTGTCTTATATTCCTCCAACTTCCTTTTCTTGGCCAAAATATCCTTCATGAATTTAACATACCTTGGCATTTGCTCTAAGGCCTCCGCAAATGGGATATTGATATGCAGTTTCTTGAATATTTCAAGGAACTTTGAGAATTGCTTATCAAGGTTGTTCTTGCGGAGCCTTTGTGGGTAGGGAATCTTGATGTGGTGATCTATGCTCACTTGTGGTGTAGCTTCTTTGGTTGGGAGGTCTTCAGTAACCTTGTTTTCACCTTGCTTCTTTTCCACTGTGCCCTGTGCCTGTTGATCTGTAGAGTCCAATAACTTTACTTAGCTAGTTAGATAGTAGTAGCAATAGTAATAGTTATAGTATTTCTATGACTGTGGATTTTGGTTCAGACCGGGATTTAGTTGGACACTCGTAGTAACACTTGTAGATTTTCTAAGTTTAACCTATAGTTTAAGAATATTAATTTTAACCTAAGGTTTGATTAATATGATTGATATTGATGGTGATATTTATTATATTATAAGGTTTAAATAGACCCAATAAGATAGTAACACTTGTCATATGTATGTTTATTGAATAATTAAGTATTTTGAGGAATAAACTTATTAAGAGTAATATTTGAATATCCTAGGGTCTGTCAGCAGCTTTGAAATCGTTAGAGGACTTAGTCAAGGTTGTTTACTCATTTCAAATTAGGCTGAAAAAGTGTAATTACGTGTTTAATATTTCAGCGTATGCCGATATATCGAAGCTATAGGGGGCGATATATCGCCATACGGGGATACGAAAAACACGTAACTTCGCAAGGCCACCTCGACAAGCCTCGGGCATATTAGCCCAGGCGATATATCGCCTACTAGGGGCGACATATCAGCTCATTTGAAGGATTTTTGAATGTTTTTAAAACCGAACTCATTTTAATCTTTAACCTCTTGATAAGTCCAGCATCTTTCTGACCGAGTCTTCAGCCTCTGCTGAACGATAATACAAATATTTTTCACTTAAAAAGCCATTATTTTATTCAAGTTAAATGAAGATCTTTTCATTCTTGAACTCTATAAATAGGACATCCCAGCCATTTAATCATTCATCAAGCTAAGTTCAGAGTCTGCAAGCTACTAGGTTATTTTTGAGTGCTTAAACACTTGGGTTGGGAATATAAGCTTAATAAACACTCGGGAAGTAAGGTTCATAGTATTTTTCAGTTCGAGGTGTAGTTCGGTTATAGAAGCATTCGAGGTATTCATTATTCTAGTTCATTTCTGTGTTATTCTTATAGTTTTCTACTCAAAATCCTAACTCTATTCTTTATTCTTGGTTAGGAAATCTAAAATCTTGAACATAAGATTTTTAGTAAGTATATTCTCGATGGTATAGTTCGTCCATTCTTTTCATCCCTTTTTCTTTAGTATACTCACCTTTATTTGATGGTTTTTAGGAGTGTTCCAAAGTCTCAATCCTGTTCTCATATCCCAGTATATTTGGTAAGGAAAATAGGATAGGATTCTATATGTTATATGTTATCTTATGATTTATGTGTTATGAAATTTTATATTATGTATGTTGGTAGGCTTGGGCATATGAATTGTATAACTAACAAGCCCCAATAAATTTATGGGCATATGACTTACTTAGCTAGCAAGCCCCTCAAATTTAATGGGCATATGACTTGTTTAGTTTACGAGCCCCAAGTAGTAATGGCCATTATAGTTTATGTGACATATGTTTATGATATGTTTTAGTATATGTTGCGATATGAATTTTATGTGTTAGATTTTCCTTGTTGGGCATTAGGCTCATTCCTTTATGTTTACATGTGCAGGAAAATAGCTATGGTAGTGGTAAAGTTCTTGGTAGCTTGGGGGTTGTGTATTGAGGTAGGATGGAATCGGTGGATTGAGCGTTCGATTCGAGGATGAAGTCGCTTCTTAGTCTTTTAAAAATTATGCATGCTTTATATGTATTTTCCGCACTTTATTTTGTAATCCATTTATTTAAAGTTATGTTATTTTTTTATTTTAAAAACAATGGGATTCCATATCCTACTTTAAATTTTATGTAGTTTAACTTTTGTCTTGCAAGTTTTAATGAAGTTATGATTATTTCACTAGTGAGTTTTATTAAAGATTAGTGTCTATGTATAGTAGTCATTAATGGTCTAAAGTCTAGAGTAGTTGGGTCATTACATGATCTTGAACCTTGTCTTCATTTGACTGCTCCACACTTGCCCCTTCATATTTATTCCCACTTCTCAATGTAATAGCTTGACACTGTTCTTTTGGATTGACTTCACTGGTGCTAGGCAGGTTACCTTGAGCACGTTGGTCATCGAGCAACCACTACTATAAAAAGGCTTTTAGGACTCCCGGGACGCGAGTCCTCTATTTGAGAGCCTTAAAATGTGAGGTTTTTTAGGACTTGCGTTGCGAGTCTTAAAATAATGTTTTTAGGGCTCGCATTGCAAATCTTGAAAATTTTTGTTTTTTATTTTTTTAAAGATAATTTATATATATTTTAAATTAAAAATTATGATTTAAATGAAACATTTATATACAAATCTGAAAACTTACATATTAAAATAACAAAACTTGTGCATTCAATGAGATAGTTACAAATCTAAAAAAATAAATTTTGGAACAAATATAAATAATTAATCTTTTCATATGAATATTCCCCACAATTCTAATTGATCTTCAATGAAACACAACAATTAACAACTATTCTAATTAATTCTAAAGATAAACAATAATTTTATATAATTAAATCTACACGAGTCCGTAAATTTTCTTAGAAAAACGGGCAGCATAACAATTGCAGATCGGACATCCCAAATTTTAAAAACCTGCAAACACAACATATAAACAATCTCAGACAGTCCATAAAAAAACACAATATATTAGGTAAACATTAACTAATTTAAAAATGAAACACAAAATACCTAAAATATTAATATACCCTAAAAACATACCCAAATAAAATAAAATTGATAATCTGAAATATTAATCTATACACTAAAATCATACACAAAATAAAATTCAAATCAATATATAATTTATAAATAACATTTAAATATTAATTAAAAAAACAAACTAAACTACCGTGGTGGACGGAGGGGCCGAGAACCACCAGTCGTCGTCGTTGACGATGTCGAGCCCCAGCCAGAAGCCTTGCGCCGATGAGCCCTTGCGTCGCTCGAACACGTCAGCGAGACGAATTGAGCGTGCGTCAGCCGAAGCTTGAAGTCGTCGCCCATGCGTTGCTCGAAGCTGTAGTCATCGCTGAGAACCACCTAGCCCGAAGTCGTCGCCCCTGCGTCGCTTGAATCCACCGTCGTCGCCGAGAACCACCTTGCCCGAAGATTTGCGCTAATGTCGGCGGTCATCTGCAGCTGTTGATGATGAGTGGCTAAGGGCTGAGTTCTTTGTGTTGAAGAATGAAGGAGGCGACAGAGTTAATATGAAATAGGTTATTAGGTTTAGGTATTATATTGATGATATAACATTTATAAAATTAAATTGAAATGTTAAAAAAACATCTTGTTAAATATTATTTTCCAATAAATAATAATAACTAATTAATTTACAATACTTAAATTTTCTATTTAAGATTTTTAGGATCCACAAATTTTTTTAGGACAGTCATTGCGAGTCCTAAAATATCATTTTCAAGGACTCTCAATGAGTGTCCTTAAAAGTCTATGAATTTTTGTTACAAAAAATTAAAATTTTAGAGCACACATAAGTTTTTAGGACTTGCACCGCGTGTCCTAAAAAAATTCTTTAAGGACTCGCAATGAGTGTCCTAAAAAGTCCAGGAGGTATTTGCTAAAAAAATCAAACTTTGAGGACACACATAGTTTTCCCTAAAAGAAATTCTTTAAGGACTCATAATGCAAGTTCTAGAAAGTCCAGGAGCTGTTTTTAGGATTCGCATCTAGGTGAGTACCCTAAAAAAGTGTCATAAAAGAGTATTTTTGTAGTAGTGAACCATCAAATAATGTCGATTTTCTGCAGGTTTCAGAGTTTTAGATATAAAAAAATCACAAAAAAAAAACTCAAAAATTATGCCCATATCTGTTCGAAATGCAGTATTTAGTGTTAAGTGAAAGAAACATCACAATATTCGAGAAATAATTGCTTACACATATATTTATATTCCAAAACTTCTCAAAATGTATGTTGTTTATGTTAATTTCTACAAGATGATCGAAGTTATGGAGTTTTTTTTTGTAAGACATTTGGTGTTGGCAGTGTCATGGTAGGTGGTGGTGTTGGTGCCGTGAGGTGAGAGAGAGAGAAGGAGAGGGGGGAGGGGAGAGAGAAGAGAAGAGAAAAGAGGAAATGGAAGGGAAAATTATACCAGGGGTATTTTGGATATAGTAGCAACAATTGGCATCATTTTGAAATGTTCAAAATCCCATCTGTAGAATTAGAACAGAAGAGACGAAAAGTTGAAGAAAAGAGTTATGAAGTAATGCAATGACTTGCTTACATTCAACAGAGACCCAACGTGTTTATATAGCTCATGAGTTTATTACAAGACAGAATATAATTCTGTTATAGCAGAGTTAGTTAGCAACAGAAAATTAACTAATCTATTTTTAGTAACAAGCTATTGGTTATCATCCCCCCTCAAACGAAAAGGGGTAGTAACCACTTTGAGTTTGTCCTTAAGATAGTGAAACTGATCGATGGGAAGAGACTTGGTGAAGATGTCTGCAACCTGATCAAATGTGGGAACATAAGGCACTGCCAATTCATTGTTGAGGAGCTGATCACGGACAAAATGCTGGTCAATTTCAATGTGTTTGCAGCGAGCATGAAAAATAGGATTGGCCGCCAACGAGGCCGCACCTTGATTATCCACCCAAATGACAGGAACATCGGCTAAGGTGACTTGTAATTCAGTGAGAAGAGAGCGGAGCCACTTGATTTCAGCTGCTGTGTTGGCTAAGGCACAAAATTCAGACTCTGTTGATGATCGTGCCACCACTTGCTGCTTCTTAGCAGACCAAGAGATGAGATTGGAGCCTAAGAAAACTGCATACCCTCCTGTGGATCTTCTGTCATCAATACAACTGGCCCAGTCGACATCTGAGTATGCTGCCAAAGACATTCGAAGAACATGGCGAATGAGAAGACCATCAGATATAGTGCCTTTCAAATATCTGAGTAGGCGTTTACAAGCCTCCCAATGAATATGTGTAGGAGCATGAATAAACTGAGAGAGTTTATTAATAATAAAGGCAACATCAGGTCTAGTTAGAGTTAGATACTGAAGAGCTCCTAATGTGCTTCTGTAAAGAGTTGTGTCTTCAAATGGAGAGCCTTCCATGAGAGAAAGTTTGTGAGAACTTGAAGTAGGACTAGAACAACTCTTAGCTCCTTCTAAATGAACCTTAACCAAGAGATCTGTGATATATTTAGATTGAGACATGTAAAGACCTTCTGGGCTGCGGTGAATCTCAACGCTGAGGAAGTAGTGAACTTGTTCCAAATCTTTTAGAGAAAATGTAGTGTTGAGATCAGTAACCAACTTCTGAATCAACTGAGTATTAGGTCTTGTGACAAGTATATCATCCACATATACTAAAAGAATGATTACGTTAGGTCCAGTACCATAGATAAAGAGAGAGGTGTCAGCCTTTGATGCAATAAACCCCCAGTGAAAAAGAGTGGATTTGAGCTTGTCATTCCATGCCCAAGGAGCCTGCTTAAGGCCATATAATGCCTTATGTAATTTGCAAACATGAGTAGGTTTGCTAGGGTCTTCAAAACCGTGAGGTTGGCACATGTACACTGTCTCATTGAGAGTACCATTGAGAAAGGCATTTGCAACATCAAGCTGTCGAATTTCCCATTGAGAAGAGACAGCTAACGTTAAAACAAGCCTGACCGTGACTGGTTTGATAACTGGACTGAAAGTGTCTTCAAAGTCAATACCTGGTTTCTGAAGATAGCCTTTAGCTACTAATCTGGATTTTAGCCTGTCAAGAGTACGATCACCATTAATTTTCACTCTATGCACCCACTTATTTCCAATGAGATGCATGTGAGGCTCATAAGGAACTAATGTCCAAGTGCCTGTGGAAAGAAGGGCAGTATACTCTTTCTGCATTGAAGCAAACCAGCCTGGATGTTGAAGAGCAACTTTGAGTGATTTGGGTTCAGTCGGCAATAATGATTCTGGTAGAGGATGCTTAGTAGCCATATATGCTTTGGGTTTATAGATGCCTTTTTGAGACCTTGTAACCATAGAGTGAGTCCTTAAAGGAACTGTTCTGACAGAAGTGGATGCAGGTGCACCATTCGAACAATCTGACTCAGCTGGGGCATGAGGTGAAGATGCAGTAGGAGAAGTAGAAATTGCAGGCACAGGGTATGGCAATGATGAACCATCAGATGAAGAAGATGATGCAGGTAATGAAACTTCAGAGGCATCCGCAGCAGCAGGAGGCATAACATGCTCAGAAGGAGAGTACACAGGAACGGCCGGTGAGGTAGTCGATGCAACAGGAGAAAACATGGGATTAGGTGCTGAAGCTACATCACGTGTAGAAAACTGAGCAGTAGGGAAAGCAGAAGAGGAGTTAGATTGTACCTGAGATGATGAAGTAACCCGAAGTGTTGGGTATATAGACTCATTGAACTTCACATGTCGAGCTATGAACATTCTGCCAGCCGTATTTTCACAAAGATAGCCCTTATGCTTGGGAGAATAACCAAGAAAAATGCACTCTTCAGATCTAAACTCGAGCTTGTGATGGTTATATGACCTGAGATGAGGAAAACAAGCACAGCCA
The DNA here is from genome assembly GCF_963169125.1 of Humulus lupulus. Lineage (NCBI taxonomy): Eukaryota > Viridiplantae > Streptophyta > Magnoliopsida > Rosales > Cannabaceae > Humulus > Humulus lupulus. The sequence continues at coordinate 223,903,463 of NC_084797.1, read as the reverse complement.
AAGGACTTCAAGATGATGTAGTTAGGAGCCTGTTGAAAGAGACATTCATACGGGCTGAGATGATGAAGAACAGGCGTAGGCATTCTATTGATAGAATAAGTTGCACACTGAAATGCATGCCACCAGTAAGACATGTCAAGACCAGATTGAGAAAGAAGAGTGAGGCCTGTTTCAGTAATGTGCCGATGCTTCCTTTCAACTCTCCCATTCTGTTCGTGAGTGTGAGGACACGAGTGTTGAAACTGTATGCCTTGATCTTTTAGAAACTTGTCAAAAATTCTGTATTCACCACCACCATCAGCTTGAACTCGCTTTATAAGCAAGTTAAATTGTTTCTCAACCAAGGCTTTGAATTGAATAAACAATTCAGAAGATTGTGACTTAACAGTCATAGGAAAAACCCAAGAAAACCTACTGAAATCATCAATAAACACAATGTAGTATCTGTAGTTATCTTTGGAAACAACATGTGACGGCCCCCATACGTCAGTGTGAACAAGTTCTAAAGGTTGGTTAGCACGAGTTTGAGACAATGAGAATGGTAATTTGTGACTTTTACCTCTTTGACATGCAGAACAAAAGTGTATATTTTTAAGGGAATGAGGAATATGGGCTTGAGTCAATATTCTGGTGAGAATGGCAGGCGCAGGATGACCAAGTTTACAATGCCATAGATTAATATCAGTAGATAGGACTGAGTTAAAGACAGTAGCAGAGGAACTTGTAAAATAGGGAGAAATCAAGTCTTTATTCATATTTGTAGAATTACATGAAAGTGGGGTACATGTGTGATTACAAGAATGAGCTGTACAATTATTTGAAACTAAAAAGGCAGTAGACTCGGCTAGATGACATTGAACTGAAGTGTTTGACAGACTCGAACCATCATCCCCAAGGAGGTAAAGGCCATCTTTAAGTTTCCCTTTGACTAGAACAGCTCCCGTTTGCTTGTCCTTGACAAAACAGCAAGATTTATGAAATTCAAGAAAGACATCATTATCATTGGTGAGTTTAGAAATACTAACCAAATTTTTAGTGATAGATGGAACTTGCAAGACAGAATTTAAATGCAAGGGAGAAGAGGTTTTGGAAGGAATTAAAGCTTTACCAATATGAGAAATGACAAGCTTCTTACCATCACCAACCGCCACAATTTCTTGTCCACCATAAGGCACAACACTCTCAAGAGGGGTTTCATTATAGGCAATATGGTTTGTGGCACCAGTATCCACATACCAACCTTGATCATCAGCAAAATCAGGAACCGTTTGAGCTATGTAGGCAGTCGGGTCATAGTCAAGAAAGTGCTCAGTAAGATTGGCTTGAGGCTAAGATTGACCAGATACAGATTTAGGGGTGATCCAGTTCTTATCAAACCGATAATGACACATGGGAGCAGTGTGACCATATCGCAGACACACTTGACACAATGGTCGATTTGGATTGTACGAACGGTTATACTGAGAGTGTTGAGAAGTAAGAGGGCCACGGGAAAATGATCTTGAAGAAGAGTCATGTGTAGTGCCTCTGCCAACACTAGTGAACGATCGAAAACCACCATTTCTTGAGCCAAAAGTGAGATTAGCAGCCATCTTTGTGGAAAGATCCATCATAGTAGTATTTCGCTCAAGCCGAGTTTCATGAGACATGAGTAATGCTTGAACTTCCTCAAGAGAAAGATTGTCACTCCGAGACGTAATACCAGAGACAACGGGATCAAATTCGGATCCGAGACCATTCAAGAGATGGAGGCTTAGATCAAAATCAGAGATAGGATGTCCAGCTATGGCCAATGAATCACAGAGAGCTTTAAGTCTATCAATATAGTCAGATATGGACTGGTTACCTTTATGAACATTCGACAGCTGACTCTTGAGCTGTACTAGTCGAGCCTTCGATTGACTGGAAAATTTCTGCTCCAAGGCTCTCCAGACCGAATTGGAGGTAGTGTAGCTGGCCACCGTGCCAAGAATACCCTCAGTCATAGAGGACCGAATCCAAGAAAGGAGAAGTTGATCTTTCTTGCGCCACTGAGAGAATGCAGGATTAGGATCACCATTGATGAGATAATGTGGTGGTGAAAGATCAGTAAGGAGAATTTCATCCAAATCATGACCAATCACTGTTGGAAGAACTTGAGATTTCCAGGTAAGAAAATTTGTGCGATCTAACTTGATTAGGACCCCTTTAAACTTATAGAAACCCAAATTTTACAAAATAAATAAGAATTGCAATAAATAAAACTCAGAATATTTCCTCCAGCAATCGATAAGCTCTTTCTCACTCACTATATTTTTCTCTTGGGATTTTTTAAATACTTCAAATCTTCTCTTTAGATAGTATAGATAATGAATGAGAATCCTCGTGGTTTTATAGACTAGGAGCATTGACATATATTGTGTTGGTCCATTATCAACTGAATTTGAATTCAAATTGACGGATAAATGTTTAATTAAAATTTTGTTTTATAGCTGTTTTGTCAAAAAAAAAAAATATTGTTTTAGCTGTTGATATCATGACCAAAATATATCTAAAACAAATATTTTTTTTAAAAAGACACATTAATTTAAATTCAATGACCATGCTAAACTTTGTATTTGAATTTAAAATCTAAAAAAATACGTAGTTATGTGACATGATGAGATAGGTTTCATGGAGCGTGTTAAACTTTACATATTGTGTATCCTAATTAAATCAGTTGTTGATCATTAAATCTTTCTATCTATAATGACTTGTGTTTCTATATAATTTCAGTTAAGTTAGCTGCTTATTATGAGTACTAGGTAAAACTCACGTGCAATGCATGTTTGCTTAATTTTAAAGTTGTAAACATTGTTTATAATTTTAATGAAAATTGATTCGCTGTTTTAAAATATATATAATAAAATAAATTATAGTTCTGTAATATATATAACATATAATCACAACATTGACATATATATATTTACGTGGCTACATGATATATATAATACAATAATATTTAAAAAGAAATTAATAATAAAAATAAAATATGAATAGAAAAAATCATAGTGTAGACAGTAGTATACATGCAATAACTATTTTTAGTTTCTAATGTATCTCACAATGTCCTTTGTTGAATTTGATGAAGAAGAAGATATTCAATCACTTGATAAAAAAACAAACTATCACATAAATTTATAAGATAAAAAATGGTATGTATGTCTTTATTATTTTTAAATAAATATGATTTAATTAATTAAATTATCATAAACTATCTTAAAAATATCATATTTTAATTAATTAATTAATTTTTATTTAAGTTTATGTTTGTTCTAATTTTTTAATTTGGCAGTCACAACAAAAGATTTTATGTTATATGTTTAATATAATATTACGTATAATTAAATTTTATTTAAGTTATAAAATATATAGTTTTATTATTTTTAAAAAATTATTATTGTAAAATATCTCAAAAATATCCAACTTTAATTTGTTTATTTATTTAATTTTAATTAAATTTAAGTCACATTTATAATTTACAGTCAAATATAAAAATATTTTATTAAATATATAAATTATTTCATTAAAATTAATGAAAAAGAAATAAATTCATTAAAATTAAGAATTTTCGTTATTTACACATTTTTTTTATATAGAAGAGATATTTATAATAAATATTTTTCAAATACTTATATATATATACTAGATACAAGCAACGTGCACTATGCACGTTTGCTTTGTTTTATTTATAGAATTTATTAATTATTTTTATCAAATTTATATTAAGGTCATATAAATTTGAAATAAATATCATATTTTAATTAAATAATTTATTTATTTTTGTTTAAGTTTATGTTTGTTCTAGTTTTTGAATTTGGAAGTTACAACAATAGATTATATTATATATTTAATGTAATATTAAATATTATACTTAGATTTTAAATTTAAGTTTCTTACTAGTTTTTTTTATAAAAAAATAATTTGTTACTAATTCACATTAGATTATATTATATGTTTAATATAATATTATTATAATAAGTGAGTTTAAGTTTAATTAAATTTTATTGAAGTTATCAAATGTATGATTTTATTATTTTTAAATAATTATCATTATAAAATATCTTAAAAATATCATTTTTTAATTTTTTTTTAATTATTTATTATTTTAAAATAATTAACATTGTAAAATATTTAAAAAATATTCTATTTTAATTTGTTTAATTGTATATTATTTTTAAATAATTATCATTGTAAAATATCTCAAAAATATCATACTTTAATTTTTTGAATTATTTATTTTATTTTATTTAAGTTTAAGCATTTACAAACTACTGTTAAATATAAGAATATTATGTTAAATATAAGAATATTCCGTTAAAGTTAACCTTTAAAAAATAAAAAACCGTTAAAACAAAGAATTTTCGTTATCTACACACTTATTATATATAGAGATATGAGAATTTTCTTATAAGGGCTTCACTTTAAGCCCTACCAGTAGGGCTCTCAGTGTTTACAACCCGTGAACAGTTTTCGGCGCGATTTTTTTTATGACAGTGTATATTGTAGCTATTTAGAGCATCCTGCAAATTTTCAAAAAATTCCTAATAGTTTACAGTACCGAAAACTAAGTTCAAACATGTTGTTGCACGCGTGACTAATTTTTTTATGCGCGTGGAAAACAACATGTTTGAACCTAGTTTTCGGTACTGTAAACTATTCGAAATTTTTCTGAAAATTTGCAGGATGCTCTAAATAGCTACAATATATACGGTCATAAAAAAAATCGCGTGCGAAAACTGTTCACGGGTCAAGAAACACTTAGAGCCCTACCGATAGGGCTTAAAGTGAAGCCCTATAGAAAAATTATCCTATATATATATTTCAGTAGTTACGTATACGCTTATATTTGATATATTACAAGATCATTTTTACTTTGAATTGCACTTTGACAATAGCATTTACGTACCTATCCATGTTATAACACATTTAAAACAATAAAAATGGACCTAATAATAATAACATGTATATTTTTTCTTCTGAGTGAAGGGCTGAGTATTCTTATAAAAACAAAATAAAAATTGGGTGTCCTCTCTTCTAACTTTTCTCTTTCCAAATAAGTATTAAGTGGCATTTAAAGAGAGGTGGCATAAGATAAAGACATAATTTTTAAAGTGTTGTTATTTGGTACCTTAAGGTGCCTAACACTACATGAGGTGTCACCATATAATTGGTTAGCGATACCCATAATACTTATTAAATTCAAGTAAGTGAGACCCAATATTGAATTGCACTAATAGCCAAATGTTACATATTTGTGGTGTTAGGCACCACTACAGTTAGCAATTCTCTAATTTTTAAAGAACTTTTACTAAGTTGACTTTTTCTGAATTCTCTCTCTTATTAGCTGTGCCTTTCTCTTTTATGATCTCTAAGCTTCCTTTCTATTTTGCATACATGGTTCGGTTATTACTATAGGGAAATTTTAATATGTATGCTTGATAAAAGTTATAATTACACAAAAATACTAGGCATATTAAAATTTACAAAATAATGCTAATTTTTTGCACATTACCCAAAATGCCCTTTTTACTTCTTCCTCATTCTCATTTCTCTCTTCCCTCTTCTCTCTTCTCTCTTCCCTCTTTTTCTCTCTTATTTCACTCTCTCTCACCTCACAACACCACCACCACACTAAATATTATATTTCGAACAGATTTGGACATGATTTTTGGGTTTTTTTTGCGATTTTTTTCAGATCTGAAACTCTGAAATCTGCAAAAAATCGACATTGCTCGATGGTGGTTCGATGGTGCTCGATGCCAGCTCGATGAGACCTTCAAAATCATGATTTTTCATGAAAAAATGACTTAGCTCGATGGTGGTTCGATAGTAGTTCAATAGTGGCTCGATGGTGCTCGATGCCAGCTCGATGAGACCTTCAAAATCATGATTTTTCATGAAAAAATGACTTAGCTCGATGGTGGTTCGATGGTAGCTCGATAGTGGTTCGATAGTGCTCGATGGTGCTCGATGCAATTCTTGTAAGAGACATAATTTTTCACTCGGGTGTCCGTTTGGGGTGATTTTTTTTTTGATTTTGGGTATTTTTTCAAGATCTACACGTTTGACATGTTAATATGCACATTTGTGAAGTGTAACACTTGTAAAAAATACAAAAGTGCAAACATACCTCATGGTTAAGACATCTTTTGGTATATTTTTATGTTTTAAACTTCCTAAATGTGCATATTAACATGTCAAACGTGTAGATCTTGAAAAAATACCCAAAATAAAAAAAACAATCACCCCAAACGGATACCCGAGTGAAAAATTATGTCTCTTACAAGAATTGCATCGAGCACCATCGAGCCACTATCGAGCTACCATCGAACCATAATCGAGCTAAGTCATTTTTTCATGAAAAATCATGATTTTGAAGGTCTCATCGAGCTGGCATCGAGCACCATCGAGCCACCATTCGCTGGGGCCTTCAAGATCAAGATTTTCATGAAAAAATGACTTAGCTCGATGGTGGTTCGATGGTAGCTCGATAATGACTCGATGGTGCTCAATGCAATTTTTGTAAGAGACATAATTTTTCACTCGGGTGTCCGTTTGGGGTGATTTGTTTTTTGATTTTGGGTATTTTTTCAAGCTCTACACGTTTGACATGTTAATATGCACATTTGGGAAGTTTAAAACTTAAAAATATACCAAAAGATGTCTTAAACATGAGGTATGTTTGCACTTTTCTATTTTTTACAAGTGCTACACTTCCAAAATGTGCATATTAACATGTCAAACATGTAGATCTTGAAAAAATACCCAAAATCAAAAAAAAAATCACCCCAAACGGACACCCGAGTGAAAAATTATGTCTCTTACAAGAATTGCATCGAGCACCATCGAGCACTATCGAACCACTATCGAGCTATCATCGAACCACCATCGAGCTAAGTCATTTTTTCATGAAAAATCATGATTTTGAAGGTCTCATCGAGCACCATCGAGCCACTATCGAACTACTATCGAACCACCATCGAGCTAAGTCATTTTTTCATGAAAAATCATGATTTTGAAGGTCTCATCGAGCTGGCATCGAGCACCATCGAACCACCATCGAGCAGTGTCGATTTTTTACAGATTTCAGAGTTTCAGATCTGAAAAAAATCGCAAAAAAAACCCAAAAATCATGTCCAAATCTGTTCGAAATATAATATTTAGTGTGGTGGTGGTGTTGTGAGGTGAGAGAGAGTGAAATAAGAGAGAGAGAGAGAGAGGGAAGAGAGAAGAGAGAAGAGAGAAGAGAGAAATGAGAATGAGGAAGAAGTGAAAAGGGCATTTTGGGTAATGTACAAAAAATTAGCATTATTTTGAAAATTTTAATATGCCTAGTATTTATTTGTAATTATAACCTTTATCAAGCCTACATATTAAAATTTCCCTTACTATAATCATCTATGATTGAGTTCGGTAAAATTCTAGTTTTTAAAATTTTTAAACAAAAAATAAAAATGTTTTAAAATTTTTTAAACACAAAAATAAACATATATTTTTGTGTTATGTTTTTTTTTTCTTATAAAATAAAAATGTGTTTGGTAACTATTTTTGTTTTTAAAAACTAAAAATAAAAATGAATTTGGTAAATTATTTTATTTTTTCTTATTTTTATTTTTGTTTAGAAAAAAAAAATATATGTTTGGTAAACATATTTTTATCTTTTATTTTCTAAACTAAAAATTTACTCATGCATAGGAAAAAACATGTTTGAAAAATTTATGTTGGGCAAGAAATAACTGGCATATGCAACATGTTAAATGACACTATTCAACCAAAAAAATGATTTCTTTCATCTAATTCACCTGAAAACGCTAGAGATGCCCTGTCTTTGACAAACTCGGGGATTCAACTCAAGACAAAATAGGATGAACCATTTACACGTACAATAATCATATAAGAAACCGAGTTGAAATAACCAGCAATTCAAAGAATCTAACCGAACACGTTTTTAGTGTTTGTTTCCAATTATTTCACTACAAAAAAATATAGTATTACCGGCGGAGGATTCCAATGTATATTACTAGCGGCAGTCTGTCGGTAATGCTCTGTCGATAATAATCGGTCGGTAATTAGCGGAATTACTGACCGACTGACACATCCGCCGGTATTGTATTAATATCGGCGGATTAATAGAGGCGGGACTCCGCCGGTATAAAATAACACTGTCAACTTCGTTTGACTCATTTAATACTAGCGTGTTTCGCCTCTATTAATCCGCCGGTAATAAAATACTAATATTAAAATATAATAATTGATTTTATTTTATTTCATAATAAATACACATATAATACTTATTTAAAAATAATAATATTTAACATAAATTAAAATTAATAACACAATTAATATTCATCAAACAAAAATAGCATTATAATTAATCATAAAACTAACATAATAAAAATATCAATTGTCTCATTTTAATTACATATGAACTAATTATAAAATAAACATAATAAAATTTCAATTGTCTTAATATAATTAAAAAACGTAATCTAATTATTATTGTTTTGATCGGGCCAACGAGGTGTAAAATATTCATTAAGGTCAATATCTTGATCACCAATATTAGGGTGCGGCAATGGTGGTGAAGCAAACTCACTACAAGAAATCTGATCTTTACCTACCAATATATATTGGTAGGTAACCTTTACCCACCAATATTTATTCGTAAGATTTATTGGTAGGTAAATATTGCCAATATTATAATATTTTAGAAGGATGATTATCTACTAATAATATGGGTAAGTAAAGAGTGTTACCCTACACATATACTGGAGGGAATTTTTTTTGCATTTGGCGCCAATGTTTCCCTCTTATTATTTTAATTTTTAATAAAAATGATGTTGAGTTGTGTGATGATGTGTTAAAAATATCCTACATGTCATCTTACTTATTTTTAACATGTCATTTTATTTTTAACAAAGGGTACAAATCTTAAAAAGAAATAAACATTACAAAAACAAAAATTAAAATTAAATTAATTCTAACTACCAGTAAAAAAAAAATCATAATAATATATATTTTATCATTTAACCCTTTCAGACATAAAAAAATACTCTGGTTGTCTTCTCTCTCTCCCTCTTAGAAAACCAGTCGAAGAAGCGCCCATCGAGAAGAAGCGCCCATTTTCAGCGAGAGTACCTTGGAGGCCCCAACGTTGACCATCGCCTGAGAAGAAGCGCCCATCCTCAGCGAGAGTACCCCGGAGGCCCCGACGCTGACCATCGCCTGAGAAGAAGCGCCCATCCTCAGTGAGAGTACCCCTGAGGCCCCGACGCTGACCATCGCCTGAGAAGAAGCGCCCATCCTCGCCTGAGAGAGGAACCCATACTCGCCGACTGCCACCTGAGAAGAAGAACCCAGATGTGCACGAGCGGGGTGCCCCTTCCATCCTCCCCTGAAGCCCAGATTCTTCATAGCGTATCAGATTCTTCATGAATCGAAATCTCGATTCTCAAATCTTGTGGGAGTAAATCATGAACCTGAAAACTTGAGGTAACCCTCCAGCTATATACATATACTTAGAGGATTTTAAAATATTTTTTTTTGTCCTGAATTAAAGATTCTTATTTTTTTCTGAATTAAAGGATCTATTATTTACTTATTCTTTCTATATATGTTTAATGCAAGAGTCCTATAATACTGGAGATTACATAAATGTTGTTGTCAATAGACAGAAAGCAGAAACAATAAGTAGCGTCTTGTATCCTGATGACCGCTCTCATCAGGTTTATTCATCTATCGCTTATATTTCTCTGGAAATGGATTCTTTGTTACTTATTATTCACTTTTATTTTGAGTTTTAAAATGTTCAGGGGAAGGAACTTAGATTGAAGAAGCAATATTTCTTTGTCTCAGCATCCACACAGGACATCATTCGAAGATTCAAAGATGGCCACAATAACTTTGATGAGTTTCCAGAGAAGGTTCTAATTCCTATATAATTAGTGTATTTTTTAATTTCCTTGTAACCATATGAACTCAACAACCATGTAATGTTATGCCAGCTTCTTTTTCTCTGTTCGTTTCTGATTGATTTTTTTCTTTGTTATTGTTGTTCTTATTTGTGCCCAGCTGGATGTGGATATTTCTTGAATTGCATTGTTTACTGATCATAACAATAATTTACCTTTTAGATTTCGTATTTGGGATCTAGATGTATTTTCTTCCATTAATATGGTAATATGAATTTATCTTGTTTGTTATGCTTGTAAGTTTATGTTTCTCCATCTTATTCAGGTTGCTCTACAGTTGAATGATACTCATCCATCACTTGCCATAGCTGAACTCATGAGAGTTCTTGTCGATGAAGAGAATTTGGATTGGGATAGAGCATGGGGCATTGTTTGAAAAATCTTCTCATTCACAACACACACAGTATTGGCAGAAGGACTTGAAAAAATCCCCGTTGATTTACTTGGCAGTCTACTTCCTCGCCATTTGGAAGTGCGATATTTGGAATATCTCTTCTCATTTTTATATAACTTGAGCGCTTCTCTTGCAATTATTTAGTTTGACTCAATTGTGATTTTGAGAAACTTTTGCATTCTATTTTTCTAGTACCAAAATTTAAACTGTAGCAGAGTTTTTTTTTTTATTTATTTTTACTCTAATTGTAGAAAGTTGATTAGAGGTTGGAGATGCTTTATAATATCTTAAAGCTAATCAGTCATAAGTAATACCTTTTTATATAGACCCTCTAAAATTTTATTTATTTATTTCTTTATTCCAGATTATATATGACATTAATTTCAAATTTGTGGAAGAATTGAAGAAGAAGATAGGTTTAGATTACAATCGTCTGTCCCGTATGTCAATTGTTGAAGACGGTGCTGTGAAGGTATTCTACATACAACATGACCTCATACATTTTATTAACTCATGGTGCATTTTTGTTCTTTTATATGAACTTATGGCATTGATGTGTTTGTGTGTGCGAGCGTTAGATAGATAGATAGATAGAGACATTAGATTTTTATATTATTATAAAGTTTTACTTAATTCTGCATCATTTCTTCTTCATGTTCATTTTATAAATTTTTTGCAGCTCTCCATTTATCTGCTTTTCTCTTGTCAGGCAAAATCCAGTATCATGATTTTGTTGAATATTTTTAAAAGAGACAGTATTAGAGGAGGATGAATGTGCTCCACAAAAGAGTGAGAAAAGAGTGTCTCACTCTTTTGTAGATTGTAATCTGATTGGTTAACTGTATATTCTTAAGATACTCTTTACATATATACATCTATTATTTGGTAAAATCGATTACCGTTTGATTTGACAGAGTATTCGGGCGGCGAACCTATCAATTGTTTGTTCCCATACTGTAAATGGTGTTTCAAAAGTACATTTTGAGTTATTAAAGACCAAGGTGTTCAAGGTATTGTAATGTGTCATTTTTTCTTTCAAATTAATTATTTGAGAACATTTGATGAACTCACCTGACTCCTCTGTATCTCAAAAGGACTTCTATGAGCTGTGGCCTGAGAAATTTCAGTACAAGACAAATGGTGTAACTTAGGTAGAAAAGACATCGCACCTTATTCATTTTACATATTGGTTGAAAGCATCTCATTGAAATTGCATAGGAAAAATTAATGATCTGTGATTGTACTGATCTGCTCTTGTGTTTTTGTCAGCGACGATGGATTGTAGTAAGCAATCCCAGTCTTTGTGATCTTATCACAAAATGGCTTGGAACAGAAGCTTGGATTCGCAATGTTGACCTTCTGACTGGCCTCCGAGAATGTGCGACAGATGCAGATCTGCAGCAAGAATGGAAGATGGTACCTTCTAGCTAAGATCACGAGCATTGATGCAAAAGTAATGTGTTAACATGTTCTGGCCATTTCACATTGTAGGTTAGGAGGGTTAATAAAATGAGGCTTGCAGAATACATTGAAGGGCTGAGTGGTTTAAAGGTCTGGATAAAAAATTCTTATTATTTATATGCAGCACTGCAGGGCATGAGGCCTCAGGAACTGGTAGCATGAAATTTCTTATGAATGTATGTCTACTCTTAGCTACAGCTGATGGTTCAACAGTTGAAATTATTGAAGAAATTGGGGCAGAAAATATGGTACTATTATTATTCTTGTTATTTTGAATACCTCTGTTTATCATCAAAAATATGATGTCATGGGTTGAGCAGAGAAAAAATTCATTCAGAAATATTCAATAGTCATTTCAAGATGGTTGAAGCACTAAGCATGATGTCTGATTTTTTTCCTATAAGATGTGATTGCTTTTCCTGTCCATGCATTGTTCACCCAATATTGGTTGTGTGGGGACAAATTTTTTAGTAGAGTTCTTCTGTTTCTTTTTCCAGTTTTTGTTTGGTGCAAAGCTGGATGAAGTTCCCATCTTGTGTGAGAGAGGACCCAACACGAAAGTGAATCTGCAATTTGCACGGGTTGTGAGGTAGTACTTGTTTTCCCTTTTCACTGCCAGTTCATTATCATCTGATCATCAATATCCCAAGAGATGCTTGCCACAGCTAATTTAGTGAACTAGTCACATGTAATTTCTAACTGACAATAAAACTAGCTTTCAGATAGATAGTTCGGCTTACCGAATCAAATTTGTCGAAGTATTCAATATTGTGCTTCTGTCCAGCCTTTGTTTTGGATGGCCAAAAAATTAACATTCTGATGCTTTCTCGAAGCATACCTTGATAGGTTTTCCTTAGAATAGGATCAACCTGTTAGACCCAAGCACAATATTACAAAGAGTGGATAATGGTCCTAGAAGATGTGAGAGCTCCATTGCGACACTATCTTTTGCTAAGTAATTTCACAATATTACATTTATATTTGTAATATTTATAATTAATATTGTTTTATGTTTTAGGAACATTTTGACATCAACTTGAATGATGAGACAACTAAAAAATGCATTGATGAACAAATGAGAAAAGCTTGGAAGGGTCATTGTGGGTAATCAACCAACATATGAAGAGTTAGTTGAACGACTTAATGATACAACTTCCCGCCTTAATGCTACTAACGAACAACTTAGTGTAGTTGTGGATATACTTCATCATAACAATTTGATGGCACCGCCTCCACCACCTCCAATAGACCAAGCTTCAGATGCAAATTTAAGAGAGTCGCCATCTATTTCAGTTCGGGAGTCACAAGATGATTCTTAGTTTATTTACATTCATTTACTAAGGAATGAACTTTATGAAGTTTTTTTTATTTTGGTAGGGGTAGCCTTAAAATGATAACTTTATGACTTATTTTAGTATTGAACATTATAAAGAATTTTAGCATGAAATATTTTATTATTGAATGGTTTTTTTCTAGTTTATTTCTAATGTATAACATTTATAAATAACTGTTATTATCTTTTACCTACACATAACCATTAAATTTGAACAAAATATAAATTGTGTAACAAACCAATAAAATAATGCTATGTGGGCTAATAAAATGACACCACGTAGGATGCCACATATGATGCCACACAGAATGCCACGTAGGGTGCCACATATGATGCCACATCATCAGACACGTAAAACTACAAAAACCATGTCAGCATACACGTAGGATGCCATGTCATCAAACACATCATCTGATGACTCATCAATTGATTTATAACTTAGTGGGGTCCACTGATTCTTTTACCTACCAGTGTTAATAAGTGTAGGTAAAGACTCTTTCCCCACTAACTTTTACCTACCAATCTCTACCAATTCAATATTGGTAGGTAAACCATATTACCCACCATTAGGCTAGTTTTACCTACACTTACAATTGGTAGGTAAAGACCCCATTTTCTTGTAGTGACTGTGGTGCTTGTGGAGAGTGTTGCTGTGAAGATCCAAATTGTCGAGTATGTGGTCGCACCGAGGGAGACTGATGCAATAAACTCTCAAATTGGCCATACCTCTGCTGCTGCGACGAACTCACAAATTGACCATACATCTGCTGTGGATGCTGCTGCTGCGATGAATTCCCAAAGACACGACGCCTAGGATGTGACGTCTGAGATCCTGCAGGGACGTCGTGGTAATAAAAAGGAGGGGACTGGAAGGAGCATCCATACATGTTTGGATAATTCTATTGAGGTGGATAAAAATGTTGTTGTTTTTGTGGCATCGACCAAGGAGGTGGACTTTGAGAAGATATACCACCTTCAGGTTGTGATGGTAAATATCATTGCAGAAGGCTTTCAAACTGCGACTCAGTTTCTGTACTGGTATACTGAGGATTATCAGATGGACCTTGTTGAGATTTCAACATCCAGATCTCTTCACGCATTGACTTCATTATTTCCGCCATAGTAGCCATGTCTTCCTGAGGTGTATGAGCAGGTTAAGCCTCTGACTGACTTTGACTTGTGGAGCTGGAAGCTGATTTTTTCCCTTTGCCTTTGCTGTAACCTACTCCTCTTTGAAAGTCAGACCTCTCCCCAAGTACTTTACTCATAATCTCGTATTGATCGATCGACGAGGAATCAGCAGCAGATCTAGTTTTAGAACCCTCCGTCAGTCCTTAAGACTGTCTTTGAAGTCGTGCCCTCTCAAGCTCTTCCGTCATTTTTTCCTGTTCATAAAAAGTGTTAGAAACACAACAGTAACATAGTTTAATGAAAATAATAACACAAAAGTTTCTCGAGCTGCGCCGTTGACAAAAACTTTTGTCGATTTTCTCAAATGGCTATCTTTCCAAGTATCAATAACATGTTCATCAGGGTTCGCCCATACAAATGTAGAGAAAGGAAGTTAGAATGTAAAATTTTGTTAAATTAAATTAATATTTTTACTTACAAATTGGTGACGCTTAGCTGCCATTGATTTTGTGCCTTGCGTCGATGTATACTTCATTTCTTTTCTGTTTTTCTTGTTTTGGTTGGATCGCGCGATAAATTTTGGGCTAAAAATCAACTGAAAAATATCTTTCCAACTCTCCTTGGTGCAATGGTTAGGTGGGGCAATGAGAACACTCTCCAAATCTTCTGGCTTAGAGTAATATTTTTTGAAGTGAGTATGTCTGATGTTCTTTCTCTCAAGATATCTTTTCTGCATCTCTGCGTAGATAGTTTTCATAACTCTCTCGGGTTCTGGATGACTATCAACATTATAAAATTGCTACATTAAAAAATAACACGTTAGTTTAGTTTGTAAATGATTTTAATAAAAAATATATACCACGAGACTTGTTCTAAATTTTTACCTTCATCTTTTGTACGACTTATTCCTTAAATTGTTGAGGTACATGAGAAAAATCCAAGTAATGTCCTGGAAACAACAAGGTGACTTGGAGGCCTATCTCGCGAACAAAAGCTTGGTCCTCCAAGCCAACCACTTTTTCCGTCCTAGGATCAAGCTGAAGATCTAGTGGTTTCCTGGCATTCCGCCTTTGAATTTCAAGTGGTATGTTATTAGCCAGGCCAGAACCCTTTCTTCTCGGCACTTCAGCTATTCACATTTTCAAAAATAACCAAAATTTGAAATATTAATATATATTAATCATTCGTTGAGCTTGACTTTCAAGCTATGAAAAAAATTTGAAAATTATTATTAACCTGGCTCGCAGGAAGAGGGTACTTTACTAGGATCTGGCGGATCTAGACCTCCACCATCTCCGCCGTGAGAGGTGGCTATATCCGCTGACATTGTACTTAGGAACAAAAATTATTAGTTAGTATCAAATATCACCAATGGAAATGAACAAAATGATTACAAGTCCCATATATTATATTTTAAATGATTGTCTTTATTACAAAAATATCAAAACTATGTAGAATAATTACTAGCACTTTCATCATTAATTAAATTAGCATGAATCGGAGACACATGATTAACATCATCTTCACAAATATCAACTAGAAATTCATCTTCTTCATCGACTTCTTCTTCGCCTAAGTCATCATTTATGAAATTATCATCCAATTGATTGGCAGGTGAATTTTGTATAGTGCCAATATATGTTGCAGGTTCATGAGATTCCATAACCAACTGACCGAGATCCACAGTCAACACAAAATTTAATGAGCTTCTGTCATGTACAACATCAACATCTGCATCAGCTTCATCGTCCTCAATGTCCCAAATTTGACGATGATTGACATCCTCAACAATTTTCCAGTGTTGGCCTCTAAGTAGATCATCGAGATAGAATACTTGCTTAGCTTGGCTAGCAAGTATATAAGGATCATCTTTGTACCATTCGCTACTGACGTTTATACTGGTGATATTATTTTCAGTGATTTTTTTCTTCTTGCTTGGATCAGTGTTAAAACATTTGCACCTAAACAATGCAACTGAATATGCACCAGTGAAGATAACGCCAGTACTTCTTGAAGCGTGCCATAATAGTTAAAACCTTCAGTTCCCGCAACAGACACTCTACTATTCTGTGTGGTGCACTTTTGATCTCGGTCGTAAGCGATAAATCGAACGCCGTTAACTATACAACCTTCTTAGTAGGTTGCCAAGTGATCTGACCCAGATGCTAAAGCTAACAACTCATCACCATTCTCTAAAGATCCAAGTTTGTGCAAGTCATATATCTAAATAAATTAATAAACCTATATTAGAATGATAAAAATATCATTACAACAATAAAGGTTTAAAAATAATCTCAATTTTACCTTCTTATGAAACGACTAGCGAAAATTTTTTATGTGTAAAAAATTATGATCACCATCTGGGTATTT
Organism: Humulus lupulus; assembly: GCF_963169125.1. NCBI lineage: Eukaryota > Viridiplantae > Streptophyta > Magnoliopsida > Rosales > Cannabaceae > Humulus > Humulus lupulus. The sequence continues at coordinate 223,886,782 of NC_084797.1, read as the reverse complement.
CAGTTTGATCTCTACTAGGTGTTCGCTGTAAATTTGAATGCTTTGACTATATTAGATAAAAGAATTTGGAATGAACATAAATTTCACTTTAAAGGGAATAAACTTACTCTAAGTAATCTTGAATTTCAGGAGAATTGTCAAGTATGAACCATTAAGCCATTTCACGAGTCGCAAGGTCGAGAGGCTTGAGAGTTCCCTTTGTCAGGGGACGACATTGAGATTGAAACATAGTAAGGTGTCGTGGGACATACACCTCATCTTCATTGCGATCAAGACGGTTAAATTTTGTTTCAACCTCTTTGAAATACATCGAACAAAATGTTAAAGCCTCATCAGCAACATAGCCTTCAGCTATTGACCCGTCAGGACGAGCTTTATTTCCCACGTAGTTCTTCAATTTTTTCATGTACCTTTCAAAAGGATACATCCACCTCATAAATATCGGTCCACCCAAAATCGCTTCTTCAGGCAAATGTAAGACCAAGTGAATCATTATATCAAAAAAAGCCAGAGGAAAAATCAACTCCATCTTGCACAATATCAGAACAAGGTCTTTTTTTGCTTCCTCCATATCTGTAACATTTATAGTCCTCGAACATACTTGCCTGAAAAAATTACACAGTTCAGAAATGGTGGTCGATATATCTTTTGGTAGAAACTTGCGAACACCCACTAACATTAATTGTTGCATTATAACATGACAGTCATGGGATTTCAACCCAATGATATTTGTTTCATTCTCGATTACTTTTTTCTTCAAATTTGAACAAAAGCCATCTGGAAATTTCACTTGTTGACGCCGTTTTTCGCCAACTTAAAATGTAGAGCACATAAACAATAAAAACTACGGCAAAAAAGAATAATACAGTAGAGCAATGAGCCTTTTTTACGTGGTTCAGCAGTTAATTTTGCCTAGTCCACGAGTCTTTTTTATTAGGACTTTGGAGTTTTCTGGAATTCCTTTAGGGATGGATTCTCCAGAAAACTCTCTTAAGATCACAAAAATTTCGTCCTTTTCAAGTGTTCATGACTTCTCTATTTATAGAGGGTTCTTAGAGTTCGTTCCCACATATTTCGGGAAGATACTCTTCTTCATTAATGGGAATAATGACATTAAATTATGTAACTCTTATATACAAGGAAACGTCCCCTGAAGACCAGGGTGCGTATAACCGACTAATTAATATCCCTTTATTGTAGGAAGTTACAATAATAATTATCTCTTGAATGCATGGACTGCGTCTCATCAGATAACTCACTAAGTCGTTCGAGGTTAGCAATCAGCCTCATGTCAGTCTGGGCCTCTGAGTAAATCACGAGCTGTATTACTTTCCCCAAGGCCAGCTTGGAGCGGGTAAATACCACCGAGGCCACCTCATTCCGGGTTCACACCCATGCCAAGCTCGGGCCACTTTGATCCAAGGATACCCGACAATGGATATACTCCGATGTTGTGTCTTTGGAGCTTAGAAAGGACTTCGAGGCTACCTATCTTCGAGGTTGCCACATTGCTTCGATGGTTTGGTGTCTAGATCACGACAATGTATTTTAGCTATCACGAGCTCACACCTGACGAATCCAGCTTTTGAGGTCACGACCTCAGGTCTCGAAATCTGGGTGTAACATTTTCCCCCTCAAAAGTATTAGTTCGAATCCTATGAGAAGGAAAATTTTGAACTACTTTCTTCAGGAACCGCTCTGTCACACATACTCGAGTATGGACATGCGTTAGTTGGGTATTGCTCACTCGATGTACTTGAGTGCCTTGGAAACCTGCCCATGATCGTTCGCCTGCCACCTTTATGGCACCATCTTGTCACTTATCCCTGGCGGTCAGATTTGATATGGAATCTGGCCAATGGCCCATATTAATCCAGCCTTTCGCATTTTCATGGGCTTATAAATTGGACCCCAGTCATGTTCTTCCTTTACTCTCACATTCATTTCAGAGAGAAAAAAGGAAGAAGGAAAAACGAGGACCCTCCTTACCTATTTCTTGCATGTTCTCGAAGCCGAGTAGACAAAATAACATTGGAATCTTCAACTCAGTGAGGTCGTACTTGCAACCGCTCGTTTGCTCATCCATTTCTTTGTTTCATTCGATCACATTGTGTAAGTATCAGTTCATGGCTTCTTTGTGTTATGTATATAAATTTTTCTTCTTTTTATGCACGCTTATGCTTTTATTGCATCGTATGCATTAGGATTTATTCTCATCCCTTTTATCGATCCACTAGTTTAATCGCACTAGTATTAGATTCAAACCCAACTTCTGCGAAAAAAGGTCCAAAAATGGTTCCTTTTTTTTTTTGGGTTTTTAGAACCCGTGTCTTGCACACGAAGATATCGGGTACAAAATTAAGGTCAGCCTTTAAGGAATGCATGATTCCCAAAAATATCACCTTTTCAATAACCGCCACCTTTCTTTCCTAATATTTCGGGATTTCCCATGACAAATCCACCTTCCTATCCTTTGGTGGAACACACACTCTGGGACTGGTCTCGTCTCCTTTGGATCGAGCTTGACATGTAGCCTCGATCATTCGAGCTTAGGTGCTATTTATCTCTGTACTTCTTGCTTTCTTGGCCCTCACCCTTTTACTTTCTTGTTAGATGCCGCAGAATTCAGGAAAGTGGTGGGGGTCAAAGTTCGCAATTCCCTATTCGTTAGTAATGCCGAGCCCGGAATCTCCTTTCACTCAAAATCAACGTCTACTTCGGGAACACGAACTAAGGTGTGAGCAAGAGGACACTTGAGATCACTTTCGACGTTAGATAGACAAGGTCGAAGAAGGGAAAAGGAGAAGACTAAGGGTCTCCCTTCATCCAGATCCTGATACCGAGCCTAAACCGATCCCACTCAACCCTTCGCTCAAAGCGATAGTTGCCTTCAAACCAGGTGATCTGCATTTTTCACTGATGGGGGAACCCTCTACCTCACAGCCGAGGAGGGAGTTTTTTAAGGCAGAGCATTATTGGAGCTCGGTTACGTCACTAGGCCAGATAACCGATATCCTGGCCTTTCATGGTATAGGACTGTCAGGCTCGCTAAGGTGTCGAGCCCTGACCTCCCACGAGCAAAGTTGTCGCACTCCAGGAGATGGAAATCCTGACAGCAAGCTGAGATACGCAGCTTGGAGCCAGGAGCACATGAAGGCAGGGGCCGTACTGCCCTTGAAGTATTTTTTCAAGGACTTCACAAATTTTGTTGGGTTGGCCCCCTTCTAGCTCAACACCAGATCTTACAGGGTTTTGTCTGCCCTGAGGTCGCTTTACCACTAGCTGAAGTGGGAAGGACCATCACCGAAGGAGATCATGTATCTCTTTTGTTTGAAAAGAAATCCCTCCCGAGCTCTGGGAGGGGATGGTTTCTACTATCTCTCGAGCTATCCTAAGGAGAAGAAGATGTTTGAAGATCTTCCCAACCATCCTCCTAATTTCAAGAAGGCCTTCTTCTGGATAGATGGCCTAGCCCCATCTCGATTCCATTCATTCAGACGGATTCGTAAGTATTTCAACCTCCTTATTTTGTGCTCGAACTTTGCTTTAGGCTCGTGCTTAGCTAAAATGTGCTTAACTTTCCAGCCAACTATCATTGCCCTACTCCCACTGATGAGATGAAGGAGCACAGAGAGACTCTGCTCAAACTTCCTTACGGCAGGAGATCCCTCTCCTATCTCCTGCATGAAGACAAGCTCCAGGCTTGTGGGCTCTTAGGAGGGGATCAGTCTACATCGGACTTGTCCAATAAAAAATACGACCGATGGGAGCTCCTGCCTCTGCCAACAGGTAACCTCCCCCTAAGGAGAGAGGCGAGGCCTCCACCTCCAGTCCGTCACAAGAGTCCACAATCGGGGAACGAGGCCAACTACGAGGCCTCAAGCTCGGGTTCGGATGAGCAAGGTACAGTCATCCTTAGCTCGAATATGTGGTCCCCTTCCCTACTAAAGCATAAGCCCGATAGGTTAGTATTGTGTGAGGATGATAGGAACCATTTTTATGTATGGTCTTGGGTAGATGAGCGGGTTCATAGGTTCGATAGCTGGCTCGGGAAATACGACACTCTGTATAGCCTGAATGAGGTATGGAACGGAATGGCCATCCAATATGGGACCAACGACTATAGGGACCTTTCAAGGTTGACGTCCACCAATAGGGAAGGCACTCCCCCCGCCTCTTCTGAAGATGGGGGATTTCGTGGTCGCCAAGCTCAAGCTCGAGGGAGAGTTCCAGTTAGGGTTCTCTCTGTTTGTCTTTTTATCCCATGTATGTTTGCATGATGCTAAGTTGCTTTATTTGTTTATTTTTTTGATAGCTCATATTGTGGTGTAACTGTGTAAGCAAGATGGACTCCGATCTCGACAACATCCTTGAGAGTGGCGGAGCCAAGAGGAGTAAGCATCCCAGGGGGTCGCGAAAGACCGACCGGCCCGCCAAGGTCCTTAAGAAGACTGAAAAGACACCTCCTCCCCCAGCTCTGCCTGCCATGAGCTCCACTGTGGAGAAAACTCCACAGGTCGGGGCATCCGCCATGGTCGAGCCCCCACCTCCCATCATGGTTCACTCAACACTCAACCTACCTCTGAAAAAACCCTCGGCTTCCCTAACCCGTAAGTTGTCAGTTTCTACTCACGTTGATGAGTATGTAGTCGAAAATGCTGCCGGACCTCATGGGGCTACGCTGGGCTCGGACATTCTGTCTCGAGTGGGTCAGAGCTTTAGCGGTTTCGACGCTCCTCATTGGCAGTTTTTGAACAACGCCCGAGACTGCAACACGGTTTACGAGAAGAGTGTCGAGCTTACTACCACGGTAATTTTTCTTTTCCCGCTACTAGTTGTAATTATAGGCGATCCATATGCTAATGTTGATTTCTTTGTATGCCAGGCTCTTGCTGTTTCTGCTCAGCTCAACTATAAATTGAATAATGAGATCCACTCGAGCAAGTCCTATGCTCAGGAGGCGAAGGATATTTAGCTCAAATAGAGTGATGAGCTCAAGGCAACAAAGGCAAAGGTTGAGGTTGGAGCCGAGGAGCTTAAGGCCAAGATATCCGAGCTTGAGAAGTAGAACGCCAGGCTCGCAGAGCTTCAGAAGGAAAATACTTGGCTCAAGGGGGTCAATGCCAAACTCGAAGAAGATAAGGCTGCCACTTTTGAGATCATTGAGAGTGAAAAGGCTCGTCTTCTTGAAGAGTTTAAGGAGAAAAATAATCGGGCGGTTGACCTGGCCATGTACAGAATATGGGCCAACAATGTCGACCTCGATACCAGCTTCTTGAGCCATCTTGAGACGAAACTCGTAGCCAAATGGCAGGCTCGACTTGAGGATGAGGAGGCTGCTCGTGATGGCGCAGAGGGAGCTGGGGAGGACGCTGATGCTGAGAAGGCCAATGAGATTGCTCCTTCTCTTTAGATGATACCTCAGGGCTGCGTCCCTTTACTTTTGTAATTGTTTTCTTTTATTTTTATGCCAATGGGGCTAGTACAATTTTTCTTTCTTTTTGACTTCCTTTTATTATATATGCTTTACATTTCTCGGGTTGAAATATTTTGCACATTTTATATTAAAGAGTTATATATGCTTGTTTAATCAAACAAACATAGTTTGGATTTAAGCTCAAGGTTCAATGAATTCATGCATAGTTTGCTCGAATTATCCTCTTCCGATCTCGTTATTTGTCAAGGCCGGATATTACTTTAACCATGCACCCAGAAGTACTTGTATGGTGTGTAATGCAAATGGTTTAGTTATATCTTACTTTTTAGTTACTTTTTCTCATCCTCGGTAAGCTTTCCGAGGTTCTGAGGTCGAAACTATTGTTTTGCAAGATACTCCAGCCTCGATCTTGGCTTACTCGAAGTGGGTTATGCTCCAACTTACTACCGATTAGTTTAAGCTAGTTTGTTCCAAACCTTATAAGGTCGTGTTAGGTTTGTAATCCTATCATTTACATTTTAATCTAGTTTATGTATTTGGTTACATCCAAACATTTTTGTCTTTTTACCAGTTTGGTTATATCCAAACTTATCCTTTTTTTTGCATGCTTGGTTATTTCCAAATACTTGTGTACTTTCGACAGTTTTGTTATATCCAGGCTGTTTTAGCTCGCGTATTTGGTTACGTCCAAACACTTATGTGCATTTCATATATGCTGTTTTAGTTTTTCAAGCTGGTGGTGTACGTGCCATTGATGCCCCCTGAATATCCTATGAGTGAGAACATAGATTATTAAATTAAGAGATATTGCAAAAAATACAGCATATTAAACGAAATCAACCTTTATTTGACAAAATCCAAAAATAGAAAAGCAGTACAGATAAACAAGCATGGTTATAGGCAACATCCTTCCTATGCTATTGATAGTAAGGTCGTAGGTGTTCGCCATTCCATGCTCGCGGTACTAGACTTCCATCCAATCTCGCCAACTTGTAAACACTGGGTTGGATGACTGATTCTATCTGGTAGGGTCCTTCCCAATTTGGCCCGAGCACGCCAGCTACTGGATCCCGTGTTGCCAAGAAGACACGCCTTAGCACTAAATCTCCCACATCGAATTTTTGGTCCCGAACTCTTTTGTTGAAGTACCGGGTAGCTTGCTGTTGGTATGCAGCATTTTTTAGTTGAGCTTTGTTCCTTCTTTCTTCGATCAGGTCAAGAGTTTCTTCGAGTTGAGAGTGGTTCGAGGCTTGATCATAAGCGAGGGCACGAATTGTGGGAATTTCGACCTCAACTGGAAACATAGCCTCGTAACCATATGCCAGAGAGAACGGGGTATGTCCTATCGAAGTACGGGCCGTAGTCCTATATCCCCATAGGACTTGGGGCAATTCTTCAGGCCATCTTCCTTTAGCTTCTTCCAACTTTTTCTTCAGCGAACTTTTTAGAGTCTTGTTTACAGCTTCGACCTGGCCATTCGCTTGAGGATGGGCCACAGACGAGAAACTCTTTATAATTCCATTTTTTTCACAAAATTTGGTAAACAGATCACTGTTGAACTGGGTTCCATTATCGGACATGATCTTCGTTGGCATCCCATATCGACATATGATATTTTTCACCACAAAGTCAAGGACTTTTTTGGAGGTTATTGTTGCCAAAGGTTCAGCTTCTGTCCACTTCGTGAAGTAATCTATGGCGACAACTGCGTACTTTACTCCGCTCTTGCCAGTCGGGAGAGAGCCTATGAGGTCGATTCCCCATACTGCAAATGGCCATGGAGAGGTCATCATAGTCAGTTCGGATGGCGGAGCTCGAGGAATCGTGGCGAATCGTTGGCACTTATCACACCTTTTCACGTAGTCGAACGAGTCAGACTTGATGGTAGGCCAGAAGTATCCTTGGCGTATGATTTTCTTGGATAGGCTATGCACCCTAGTATGATCTCCACAGAACCATTCATGAATTTCTTCTAAGACTTTTTTGGCTTTGGGTGGAGTCACACATAGAAGTAGTGGCATAGAATATCCTCTTCTATATAGCCTTCCATCTATAATGGTATAACGTGGGATTTGATACATCAACTTTCGAGCCTTGGTCCATTCTTTCGGAAGGATGTCGGTCTCGAGATATTCAATTATCGGAGTCATCCAGGTAGGCTCGGAATCGATCATACACACGCCTTCCTTCTCTAGCTCATTAATACTAGGCACCGAGAGATGTTCAATTGGTACGAGAATCAGCTCGTAATTCTCGGTAGAGGTAGCGAGCCAGGCTAAGGCATCCGCATTCAAGTTTTGTTCTCGGGGGACCTGTTCTATCGCATAGAACTCAAAATGTTCCAATGCTGATTTTTCCTTTTCCAAGTATGCTGCCATTTTCGTACCACGAGCCTGGTATTCTCCCAAAATTTGGTTAACTACTAGCTGGGAGTCGCTATAGCAATGTATTGCTTTAGCTTTGAGCTCTTTTGCTATACGAAGTCCCGCCAGTAAAGCCTTGTAATCGACCTCGTTATTTGACGCATCGAAGTCAAATCTCAAGGCAGAGTCAAATCTGCTTCCTGCAGGAGTGATCAAAATTACTCCTGCCACTGATCCATTTTCATTAGATGACCCATCAACGTAAAGTTTCCACAGCTCGTGGGCCAAGGTTATAACTTCATCGTTGGTCATGCCAGTACACACCACTATGAAGTCTGCTAAGGCCTGCGCCCTAATGGTCGTCCTCGGATGATAGGTGATCTCGAATTGCCCGAGTTCTACTGCCCATTTAAGAAGTCGGCCTAAAGCTTCTGGCTTAGACAAGACTTTTCTTAGTGGTTGATCAGTTAGTACATGGATGGGGTGCGCTTGAAAGTAGGGTTGAAGTTTTCGAGATGGGTGAATTAAGCTGAGAGCTAGCTTCTCCATCAAAGGTGTTGACGCTATTTTTCGTCAACTTAAAATGTAGAGCACGTAAATAGTAAAGAACTATGGCCAGAAAAACACAATTAAACAAGGAGGGTTTTTTACGTGGTTCAGCAGTTAACTCTGCCTAGTCCACGAGTCTTTGTTATTAGAACTTAGGCAATTTCTGGAAATTTTTCAGGGATGAATTCTCCAGAGTTTCTCTTAGGATCACAGAATTTCGGTCCTTTACAAAGGTACACAACTTCTCTATTTGTAGAGGAAGTCTCAGGATACTCTTCCACACGTTCAGGGAAGTTATCCTTTATATTAATAAATTTAATGGCTTTAAAGCCTATAACTCCTATATACAAGGAAATATCCCCTGAAGACTAGGGGGCGTATAACTGACTAATAAATATTCCTTTATTGTAGGGAAGTTACAACAATAAATGTAGACCGCGCCTCTTCAAGTGACTCACTAAGCTATTCGAAATCAGCAATCAACATCATCAGCATCATGCCAGTCTAGGTCTCTGAGTAACATTCGAGTTATATTATTTTCTCCAAGACCACATTGTTTCGAGCTCATACTCATGTTAGGCTTGGAACTCTTAATCCGAGGTCACCTGAGAATGGACGCCTTCTGATGCCTGTCTTTCGAGCTTATAAGGACTTCGAGGTCACCCATCTTCGAGGTTGCCACCAACTATGAAGATTTGGCTCCTAGGGTGTGAACACGTATTCTAGATATTGTGAGCTCACACCTGACGAATCCAGCTTTTGAGATCACAATTCTGAAGGCTCGAAATCTGGGTGTAACATTTTCCCCCTCAAAAGTATTTGTTCGAATCCTATGAGAATGAAACTTTTGAACTACTTTCCTCGGGAACTGCACCGTTACACATACTCGAGTATGGACACGTGTCAGTTGGGTATTTCCCATTCAAGGTACTCGAGTACCTTGGAAATCTGCCCACGATCGTTTGCCTGCCACCTTTTCGGTACCATCTTGTCATTTATCCCTGGCCATCGGATTTGATAAGGATCATGTCCAATGGCTTGGATTAATCCATTTTTACCACTTCTGATGGTCTATATATAAGGCTCCAGTCATCTTCTTCCTCTTACTTTTACGTTTATCAGAGAAAAAAGAAGAGAGAAAAAATGAGAGGCCATCCCAGAAAGTTTTCGCTTTTGCATGTTTTCCCACCCAAAGAAGTAAAGGACCACCAGCCTGTTCGAGACCGTGAGATCATACCTTCCTCTTTAGTCATCCGTTTCTCTGCAACCACCATTTTCAGTTTGTAAGTCTCTGATCTTAACTTGTATGCATATCTTCTTTTTCTTTACGCCAGTTTCTGCCTTTGTTGCTTTTGCATTTATGGGAATGTGCTGGTTTATTCTTTAGTTTGATATACTAGGATATTTTGACTGATAGATATTAGTTTAGGTTCCCCATTACTGGTTTTGAATCCAGTTCAAATGTAGGAAGACCCTAATATGGTCTTCTTTTTTTTTTTTTTTGGGTTTTCAAATTTTGGAGGACATATCTTGTACACCAAGATATCGAGTACAAAATCGTGATTTTAAAGAATGCACGATACCCGAAAATACCATTTTTAAATAACCGCCACCTTTTTTTCCTGATATTTCGGGATTCTAAAAAATTAGACCCACTTCCCTCCCTTTTTCGTGGAATACACGTCATGACACTTAATCGGGTCTCCAGGATCGAGCTCGTCTCGTATCCAAGCATTTTTGAGCTTGACCTACCAAGATTGTTATTCTTGATTCCTTGCATGCATGACCCTCACCATTTTTTCTTTCTCGCTAGATGTCACAGAATCTGGAAAGACGCAGGGGGTCATTGCTTGCCATCCAGTATTCGCCAAAAACTCCGAGCCCAGAGTCGTTGTTTGCCCAGAACCAGCACCTAATTTGTGAACACGAGCTAGCTCGCGAACAAGAAGAAACTTGAGCTCATTATCGTCGTCAAATCGTCGAGGTGATAGAGAATAAGAGAAAAATCCTTCGAGAGGCTCTTTATCCAGAATTTGACTCAGGGCCTAGACCGATCCCCCTTGATTCCAGGCTAAAAGTTACAATCACGTACAACCCGAGAGATCTTTGATTCTCATTGATGGGGGAGCCCTCCACCTCGCAGCCGAGGAGGGAAATTTTCGAGGCGGAGCATTATTGGTGCTCGGTTACCTCGCTAGGTCAGATAAACGATATCTTGGCCTTTCATGGTATAAGATTATCAGGCTCGCTAAGGTGTCGAGCCCCTACCTCCCACGAGCGAAGCAGCCGCGCTCCAGGAGATTGAAACCCTGAGAACAAGCTGAGATATGCGGCTTGGAGCCAGGAGCATATGAAGGCAGGAGCAATACTGCCTCTCAAGTCTTTCTTCAAGGACTTCACGAACTTCATTGGGTTGGCTCCATTCCAGCTCAACACTAATTCTTATAGGGATCTGTCTGCCCTGAGGTTGATATACCACGAGCTGAAGTGGGAAGGACCGCCGCCAGAGGAGATCCTGTATCTTTTTTGTTTGAAAAGCAATCCTTCCCGAGCTCAGGGAGGAGACGGCTTCTATTACCTTTCGAGCTATCCCAAGGAAAAAAGATGTTTGAGGATCTTCCCAACCATCCTCCTGACTTTAAGAAGGCCTTCTTCTTGACAGATGGCCTAGCTCCGTCCCGATACTATTAATTCAGACGGATTCGTAAGTACCCCAACCTTCTTTATCTTTGTGCTCGGACTTTTGTCTATAGGCTCGTACTTAGTTGAAATGTATTTTATTTTCCAGCCAACTATCATCGTCCCACTCCTTCTGACGAGATGAAGGAGCATAGAGAGGCTCTGCTCCAACTCCCTTATGGCAGGAGATCTCTCTCATACCTTGTGCATGAAGGTAAGCTCCAAGCTTGCGGGCTCTTGGGAGATGGCCAGTCTACCTCAGATTGGTCCAACAAAAAATATGATCGCTGGGAGCTCGTGCCTTTGCCAACAGGCATCCTCCCCCCAAGGAGAGAGGTGAGGCCCCCGCCTCCAGTTCGCCGAAGGAGCCCGCAATCAGGGAACGAGGCCAACGATGAAGCCTCGAGCTCGGGCTCGGATGATCAAGGTACAGTCATCCTAAGCTCGACAATGTGGTCCCCCACCCTATTAAAACACAAACCCGATAGGTTAGTATTGTGCGAGGATGATAGGAACCATTTTTATATATGGACTTGGGTAGATGAACAGGTTCATAGGTTCGATAGCTGGCTCGGGAAATACGACACTATGTATAGCCTGAACAAGGTATGGGACGAAATAGCCGTCCAATATGGGACCAACGACTATAGGGACCTTTTGAGGTTGACGTCCACCTATAGGGAAGGTACCCCCCCCCCCCCCCCCCCGCCTCTTCTGAACATGGGGGAATTTCATGGTCTCCGAGCTGAAGCTCGGAGGGGAGTTCCAGTTAGGTTTCTCTCCACTCGCCTTTTCATCACTTTGTATATTTGCATGATGCTGAGTTACTTTTTATATTTTTTCTTTTTGATAACTCATATTGTGGTGTGACTGTGTAGGTGAGATGGACTCCGATCTTGACAATATTCTCGAGAGTGGCAGAGCCAAAAGGAGCAAGTTCCCTAGGGGGTCGCGAAAGATTGACCGGCCTGCCAAGGTCCTTAAGACGACCGAAAAGACACTCCCTCCACCAGCTCCGCCTGCCGCGAGTTCCGCTGTGGGGCCGACTCCACAGGTCGGGGCATCCACTATGGTTGAGCCCCAACCTCCCATCCTGGTTCACCCGACACTCGGTCCCCCTCCTAGAAAACCATCTGCTTCCCTAACCCACAAGTTGTCAGTTTCCACTCACGTTGAGGAGTATGTAGTTGACAATGCAGCTGGGTCCCATGGGGCTATGCTAGGCTCGGACATCTTGTCTTGAGTGGGAGAGAGCTTCAGCAGTTTTGATGCTCCTCACTGGCAATTTTTGAATGACGCCCGAGACTGCAACACACTCTATGAGAAGAGTGTCGAGCATACCGCCGCAGTAACTTTTCTTTTCTCGTTACTAGCTATATTTATAGACGATCCATATGCTAATGTTGATTTCTTTGTATGCCAGGCTCTTGCTGTCTCTGCTCAGCTCAACTATAAGTTGAATAACGAGATCCATTCGAGCAAATCCTATGCTCAGGAGGCGAAGGATCTTTAGCTCAAACTGAGTGATGAAGTAAAGGCAACTGAGGCAGGAGTCGAGGAGCTTATAGCCAAGACATCCGAGCTTGAGAAGCAGAACGCTAGGCTCGCGGAGCTTGAGAAAGAGAACGCTCGGCTCAAGGAGGCTAATAAAAAGCACGAAGAAGACAAGGACGCCACTTCGATATAATTAAGGGTGAAAAGGCTCGCCTCCTTGCTGAGTACAAAGAGAAGAAGGACCAGGCGGTTGATCTGGCTATGTACATAATATGGGCCAACAATGACGACCTCGATACCAGCTTCCTAGGTCATCTTGAGGCGAAGCTCATAGATAAGTGGAATGCTCGGCTTGAGGCGGAGGAGGCTGCTCGAGAGGCTGCCCAAAAGGATAGTCATGCTATTTGTCCTGAAGAGTCTAGTGCTGCTGGTACTGAGAAGGCTATGGAGACTGCTCCTTCTTGAATCTCACCTCGGGGCTGCGTCCCTTTATTTTTGTAATCGTTATCATTTATGCCCGTAGGGCTGATACAATTTCTTTTTCTTTTTGGCTTTCTTTTAATATATATGCTTTACATTTCTTCGTTTGAAATATTTTGCACATTTTATATTAAAGAATCGTATATGCTTGTTTATTCGCACAAACATAGTTTGGATTGAGGCTCGAGGCTCAATGCATTCATGCACAGTTTGCTCGAATTATCCGCTTTCGATCTCGTTATTTGTCAAGGTCGGATATTACTTTAACCATGCACCCGAAAGTACTTGTATGGTGTGTAATGAAAACGGTTTAGTTGTATCTTATTTTTTAGTTACTTTTTCTCGTCCTCGATTATCTTTTTGAGGTTATGAGTTTGAAACTATTTGTTTTATAAGATACTCCAGCCTCGATCTCGACTTAACTCGAAGTGGGTTTATGTTCCAACTTATCCTTGATTAGTTTTAGCTGGTTTGTTCCAAACCTATTAAGGTGGTGTTTGGGTTGTAATCCATACACTTATATTTTTAATCTAGTTCGCATATTTGGTTATATCCAAACATATTTATCTTTTGATAATTTGGTTACGTCCAAACCATCCAAGCTCGCGCATTTGGTTACATCCAAACACTTTTATGTTTTTGATAATTCGGTTATATCCAAATTATCTTAGCTCACGCATTTGGTTATATCCAAACACTTGCATGTATTTCTTATATGTAACTTTATTTTTCAAGCTGGTGGTATTTATATATACCAATGATGCCCCCTTAAAATCCTATGAATGTGATCATAGGTTATTAGATTAAGAGAGATTGCAAAAATTAACCATAATAGACGAAATAAATCTTTATTTGATATAATCCAAAAGTAGGCAAATCAGTACAAATAAACAAGCATGGCTACAGGCAACATCCTTCCTACACTATTGATAGTAAGGTCTTAGGTGTTCTCCATTCCATGCTCGCAGTACTAGGCTCCCATCCAATCTCGCTAACTTGTAGACACCAGGTCGGATGACTGACTCTATCTGGTAAGGTCCTTCCCAATTTGCCCCGAGCACGCCAGCTTCTAGATTTCGTGTTGCCAAAAATACACGCCTTAGCACCAAATCTCCCACACTAAATTTTCGATCTCGAACTCTCTTGTTGAAGTACCTGGTAGCCCGCTGTTGGTATGCAGCGTTTCTTAGCTGAGCTTCGTTTGTTCTTTCTTCGATCATGTCTAAGGTTTCTTCATGCTGACTGTAGTTCGAGTCAAGGTCATAAGTGTGGGTTCGAATCGTAGGAATTTCGACCTCAACTGGCAACATAGTCTCGCACCCGTACGCCATCTGGAAAAATCCCATAGGACTTGGGGCAATTCTTCGGGCCATCGCCCTTTTGCTTCTTCCAACTTTTTCTTCAGCGAACTCTTGAGAGTTTTGTTTACAGCTTCGACCTGGGCATTCGCCTGGGGATGAGCTACTGATGAAAAACTCTTTATTATTCCATTTTTTTTGCAAAAGTTGGTGAATAGATCGCTATCGAACTGGGTTCCGTTGTCGGACACAATTTTCCTCGGCATCCCATATCGACATATAATGTTCTTTACTACAAAGTCAAGGACTTTTTTAGAGGTTATTGTTGCTAACGGTTTAGCTTCTGTCCACTTCGTGAAGTAGTCTGCGGCAACTACAACATATTTTACTCCGCCCTTGCCAGTTGGGAGGGAGCCTATGAGGTCTATTCCCCATACCGCAAATGGCCCTGGGGAAGTCATCATAGTCAACTCGGATGGTGGAGCTCGAGGAATCGTGGCGAATTGTTGGCACTTATCACACTTCTTCACATATTCGAAAGAATCCGACTTGATGGTAAGCCAGAAATATCCTTGGCGTATGATTTTTTTGGACATGCTATGCCCCCCAGTATGGTCTCCATAGAACCCTTCGTGAATTTCTTCAATGATCTTCTTGGCTTCGGGTGGAGTCACACACCGAAGTAATGGCATGGAATATCCCCTTCTATACAGCCTTCCATCCAATATGGTATAACGGGGGACTTGATACATCAATTTTCGAACCTGGTTCCGATCTTTCGGAAGGACGCCGGTCTCGAGATATACGACTATCAGAGTCATCCAAGTAGGTTCGGAATCTATCATATATACGTCTTTCTGCTCTGGCTCGTTAATACTAGGTGCCGAGAGATGTTCAATTGGCACAACATTTAGCTCATCATTCTCGGTGGACGTAGCGAGTCAAGCTAAAGCATCTGCATTTGATTTTTGCTCTCGGGGAACCTGTTCGATCACATAAAACTCGAAATGTTCCAATGCTGACTTTGCCTCTTCTAAGTAAGTTGCCATTTTGGTGCCAGGAGCCTAGTACTCTCCAAAAATTTGGTTAGCCACTAGCTGAGAGTCGCTGTAGCAATGTATTGCTTTAGCTTTGAGTTCTTTGGCTATACGAAGTCCCGCCAGTAAAGCCTCGTATTCGGTCTCGTTATTCAATGCATTGAAGTCGAATCTTAAGGCAGAATGAAATCTACTCCCTGTAGGAGTGATCAAAATGACCCTTGCCCCCGATCCATTTTCATTCGATGACCCATCAACGTAAAGTTTCCACAGCTCATCGGTCGGGGTTATAACTTCATCGTTGGTCATGCCAGTACATTCCACTATGAAGTCTGCCAAGGCTTGTGCCCTAATGGTCATCCTTGGGTGGTAGGTGATCTCGAATTGCCCGAGTTCAACCGCCCATTTAAGAAGTCAACCTGTAGCTTCTGGCTTAGACAAGACTTGTCTTAGTGGTTGATCAGTTAATACATGGATGGGGTGCGCCTAAAAGTAGGGTCAAAGTTTTAGAGATCAATGAATTAAGCAGAGAGCTAGCTTTTCCATCAAGGGGTATCTCGACTCTGCCCCCAGTAATCTTTTACTGATGTAATATATGGGCCTCTGCACCTTCTCTTCCTCTCGCACGAGCACATCACTTATTGCGTGCTCGATAGTGGCAAGATATAAGTATAGCACTTCTCCCGTAATAGGTTTTGATAAGATGGGGGGTTCTGTGAGGTGCTTTTTAAGCTCCTGGAAGGCAAGCTCGCACTCTTCCGTCCATTCGAACTACTTAGTGCCGCCATCCTGCCAGTCAAACTTTGGACATCTTTGTGTCTTCGAGGTGAGGGCATGTCGATCAGGGCCTGGATCATTTCTGGGTTAGCTTCTATTCCACGAGCGTTTACAATGAAACCCAAGAATTTTTCGGATGATACCCCAAAGGAGAATTTATGAGGGTTAAGCTTCATGTTATACTTCCGGAGCACGGCAAAGCATTCTTCAAGATCATCAACATGGTTATCGTTAAGTTGAGACTTAGTGTTGATTCCAAAAGAGGGTGTTTTAATATTTAAACTCGCAAGTGCACGAATCGTTTCCTAATATAATGTTCATGTAAGTACGAGGTCGAACCCATGGGAGTTGACTAACATCAAAAGAAACTATTTCAAACAAAGCAAGAATATTCTAACCTAGTTCCAAATATTTGATGAGATTTTGTTTTAGAAAAATAAAAGACAAGTAATAAAAAGATTAATGATTAAATAGAAAAATGGTTTTCAAATGAGATATGTAAAATAAGATTATTAAGATATTAGAATCCACAAAATGCAAGTTCAATAATATTTATAAGTATATTGATTCCCAAGTTTAGATATAGTTGAAATAAATCACACTATATTTTTTTTCAAAAAGGTAGGATTGTTCTTCACTTATATAAGATATAATTTCTAAGCATTAGTTGTGTTACAACCTAATGAAACTACAAAAAATCAAAGAGATTATGTTTAGGCAAAATATGATACTTATGCTTTAAGAATTAGATATGAA
Organism: Humulus lupulus; assembly: GCF_963169125.1. Lineage (NCBI taxonomy): Eukaryota > Viridiplantae > Streptophyta > Magnoliopsida > Rosales > Cannabaceae > Humulus > Humulus lupulus. The sequence goes on along the minus strand of NC_084797.1, from coordinate 223,869,912 downwards.
TAATTTAATGAAAAACATTTAATCAAAGAATATCATATTTTTGCATGATGAAGAACTAAGTGTAATATGCTTTAACAATCAACACTAGATGAAAAATGCATATCTTTGATAGAAAAATCCATAAACAATGTTGTACAAATGGGAAATCAACATACAACAAAAAAATACTATCTAGTTATATTTTGCTTCATCATCATCTTAATAATCTTTGAAAAAGATTAGAAGCTCATAACTAGATAAAAATTACAAAATAACATACTTGACATGCTCTTCAAAAGATGAAAATGGTAGAGAAAATAGTAAAAAGAAGAGAGAAAAATATGAAGTGTAGGAGAGGTTGAAAAGATGAAGAAGAAGAGCTCCCCAAATGGTCTTACAAGGCTCTATTTATGGGCAAAATGTGGAGATTAAATTAATCAAATTAAAATAAATAAATTGATTAATTTAATTGTGTTGGGAAGTGGTAGGATAAATAGAGTAAGTGTAAGAGTATTGGAAGTGGTAGCACATTAAAAGTGATAAAATAACTTTATTTTGTAGAGTTATCACTTGACTAACATGTCATCAACATAAACTTCCATGTTGTTCCCTATTTGCTCTGAAAACATCATGTTCACGAGCCGCTGGTATGTGGCTCCAGCATTTTTGAGCCCAAATGGCATGACGTTATAACAATATCATCCTTTGTCTGTTATAAAGCTCGTATGTTCTTGGTCAGGGGCATGCATGGAAATTTGGTTATATTCAGAATAGGCATCCATGAACGACATCAGTCCCTGCCGTGGCATCCTCAAGCTGGTCAATCCTCGGTAAGGGAAATCAGTCCTTTGGACAAGTCTTGTTGAGGTCTGAATAGTCAATGCAGGTTCGCCACATCCCATTAGGCTTTGGGAGCAGTACTGGATTGGCTACCCAGTCAGGGTTAAAAGCATCCCTAATGAATCAGTTTGCTTTTAACCTATCGACCTCCTCTTTCAGTGCCTTTTTTCTATCGTCGTTCAGTTGTCTTCGCTTTTGTTGCTTTGGTGGGAAGCTTTTGTCGATATTTAGTGCGTGGCTCACTATGATCGGGCTTATTCCTACCATTTCCGAATGTGACCACGCGAAGATATCCTGGTTTTCCTTCAAGAAGCAAATTAATTGCTATTTAGTTTCTTCCTAGAGATGTTTCCCGACCTTTACCATTTTGGAAGGATCTGACTCTTCGAGCTTAACTTCTTCGAGCTCTTCTAATGGTTCGAGGTCAGCTTTCTCCTCCACCCTTGGGTCGATTTCTTCATCTATTTCCAAAATCGTCCCATCTTTATTTTGAATAATGACGAGTGCATGTGTGCTCGTTTGTTTCTTTCCTCCCAAGGAAATGCTATAGCATTCCCTTCCATCCAACTGGTCTCCCTTCAACGTCCCAATGCCACTAGGAGTTGGGAACTTAATGGCCAGATGCCTTACAGACGAGACTGCCCCCAGCCCTACTAGGGCGGGTCTTCCGAGCAGCACGTTGTAGGCCGAAGGTAGGTCTACTACTACGAACTCCATCATCTTGGTTGTTGAGACTGGGTAGTCTCCCAAGGTTACGGGGAGTTCGATGGACCCCATGCAAGCGGTCCCTTCTCTTGAAAAACAGTACAGTGTTGTCGCACATGCTTTCAGGTCGTGAAGAGCGAGTCCCATTTTCTCTAAGGTGGCCTTATAGAGAATGTTCACTGAGCTCCCATTGTCTATGAGAACTCGGTGAACTCTCTTATTCGCAATCTGAAGAGTGATGACCAGTGGGTCATGGTGAGGAAACTGAACATGGGATGCGTCATCCCCAGTAAAGGTTATTGGTTGAGACTCAATCTTTTGTCTTTTTGGAGCTCTAGGTTCGGGTTCATAAGGAGACCTATCCCCAGTCTTTAGCTCGTTCACATATCATTTTTGGGCATTCTTGCCCATACCTGCGTGATGAGGCCCTCCCGAGATGGTTACCACGTCTTCTCCATCAATTGGAGGGGGCCTATCTTCTTCCCTGGCTCGGGAATTGTTGTTTTGTGCAGGTTGTGGCGCAGATGCCTTCTAGCTTGTAGACGCCTGATTAGTATTCTGGTTTTTGACATATTTTCTGAAATAGCCTCTCGAGATCAATCCTTTGATCTCGTCTTTCAACTATCGGCACTCATCAGTAGTGTGCCCGGTGTCTCTGTGAAATCGACAATATTTGCTGGAGTCCCTCTTGGACTTCTGATTTCTCATGGGGTCTGGACACCTGAAAGGGACCTGGTTTTCATTAGCCAGGTATATGTTCTCCCAAGACTCGTTGAGATCGGTGTACACTTTGTACGCGGAGAAATATCTCTCCCCTTTCTTCTTCTTTCCCCCTTCAGCCTCGAGGTTACTCCATTCATTCTTCTTTCTCTTGGAAGGGTTTCCCGCAGTAGGCTTTGAGGCTGGTGGGTCCGCCGAGGTTGAGGCAGAGTTTACGTTTATCGTCGTAGTTACGGGCTGGGAGGTCATATTCAGTGTCGACCTTGCCTCCTCTACATTGACAAACCTCTGAGCTCGTTTATTAAATTCGGTTAGGGACCTCGTCGATTTTCTCTGCATATCGTCCCAGAGAGCACTTCCTGGCATTACTCCAGCCTGGACAGCCATTAGATGACCGTTGTCATCCACATTTCGAGCCCGGGCAACTTCCAAGTTAAACCTCGTAAGGTAACTTTTCGATGTCTCGCTTGGCTGCTGCCGAACGTTACTCAGAGTTGATGCCTCAGGTCTAACTCCCATCATGGCTCTGAACTACTTCTTGAAATCCTTTGATAGCTGATCCCAAGAAGTGATTGAATGTCTTTTATATTTCTCGAACCAGCTTTTGGCTGGTCCCGTGAGTGATGCTGGAAATAACATGCATATGAGCTCGTAACCCATGTTACTTGCTCTCATTATGGTATTGAATGTACTTGGATGGCTGTATGGGTCGGACTTTCCCTCAAAAGTTGGGATATGAGGGATGCGAAATCCTTGAGGAAATGGAGTGTTGGAAATATGGGGAGCGAATGGTTCGAGCTCCTCGTCAGAATCCTCATTCCGACCCCGACCTTGCTAATTTTGCAAGAGTCTGAAGGCCTTTTCCAACTGGTCAATTCTTTCCTGGACCGGGTCTATGAGGGGTCTTGCCTGAAATTGGCTGTCATTGATCACAATTCCAGGCTTGCACCTCCACAGGGGATCTTTATGCCCATTTAGGCGATCCCTCAGGTCCGGGTTTGATGGGTTAACATTACCCCGATTCTGATTCAAGTGTTCCCGCAGGTCGGAGTGATTCCTGTGGTTCCCTGTATTCTTTCGACCTCGATCATACATACTGACTGATCTAGTATCACCTGAGTCGTCACTGGTAAGACTCGTCGCATGATGATTTCAAGATGGGTCTCTTTCATGCTGCCTCGTCTCTACAGTACGAGACCGGGACACTTGACTTCTTGTAGATTGGGTGCCTCTCTGCTCTCTGAAGGCTTCTCTGTTCCCTTGCCTCCCTCCTGCACGTCTTTCTTCATCATCTCGAACTGGTTGAGCATTCTTGCGAGGCGGTGAAGGGTATCTTATAGGCAATGGTGGGAAACATATGGGTGACGGTGGCTGCCATCCATTTCGAGGCCTAGACAGTTCGGAGTTCGCCCGAGACGGGTCGGTTGCATTCTGCGTGTTACCAGGGATTTGAGTCTGAGCCTCTATAGGGCTCGGTTATTCCCAGTTCCCGCTGGTACCTTCGCAGTTGAATTAACTAGAGCCCTAGCTCGGGTACTTCTTCGGGGTCTCGAGGGAGCGGATTGCTCCGCTGGTGCCGGAGGTTACTCTGGCCTCCTTGTGGCAGCATTTTTTCGAGGGCGTCCACGAGGCCTGCGGGGAGGAACATACATGTCACTCGGAGGAGGGGCTTGGTTTTCACGCGGAGGTGGGGGTTGAGCCACCTGAGCCTCTACGGTTAACCTAGCCAACTCCTCATTTCGGTTATTAGCTTCAGCCAATTGTTTTTTCAGCTGCCGGTTTTCAAGTTCCACAATGGGAACGTACCGTTCAGGATTGTAGTACATATCCTCATCCCTTGGAGGTGCTAGAAGTCTCCGAGATTCGGAGGACTCACTTCTCTCTTCAGTATCTGGGTTTACCATCGGCTGCTTCCCAGGGCGTCTTGGATAGTTTTTTTCAGGAATGTTTTGATCTTTTGCGGCCATAACTGTTTAGGGATCGCACTGCTTAAGGCTCTCAATGAAAGCACCAAACTGTTGATGCCATTTTTCGTCAACTTAAAATGTAGAACACATAAACAGTAAAGAACTATGGCCAGAAAAACACATTTAAACAAGGAGGGTTTTTTACGTGGTTCAGCAGTTAACTCTGCCTAGTCCACGAGTCTTTTTTATTAGAACTTAGGAAATTTCTGGAAATTTTTCAGGGACGAATTCTGCAGAGTTTCTCTTAGGATCACAGAATTTCGGTCCTTTACAAAGGTACACGACTTCTCTATTTGTAGAGGAAGTCTTAGGATACTCTTCCACATGTTCAGGGAAGTTATCCTACATATTAATAAATTTAATGGCTTTAAAGTCTATAACTCCTATATACAAGGAAACGTCCCCTGAAGACCAGGGCGCGTATAACTGACTAATAAATATTCCTTTATTGTAGGGAAGTTACAACAATAAATGTAGACCGCGCCTCATTAAGTGACTCACTAAGCTGTTCGAAATCAGCAATCAGCATCATCAGCATCATGCCAGTCTAGGTCTCTGAGTAACTTTCAAGTTATATTATTTTCTCGAAGACCACATTGTTTCGAGCTCATACTCATGTCAGGCTCGGAGCTCTTGATCCGAGGTCACCCGAGAATGGACGCCTTCCGATGCCTGTCTTTTGAGCTTATAAGGACTTCGAGGTTGCCACCAACTATGAAGATTCGCGCCTAGGGTGCGAACACGTATTCTAGATATTGCGAGCTCACACCTGACGAATCCAGCTTTCGAGATCACAATTCTCAAGGCTCGAAATCTGGGTGTAACAAAAGGATACCTCGATTCTGCCCCCAGTAACCTTTTACTGACGTAATACACGGGCCTTTGCACTTTTTCTTCCTCTCGTATGAGTATTGCACTTATGGCGTGCTCGGTCGTAGCAAGATATAAGTACAGAACTTCTCCCGTTATAGGTTTTGACAGTATAGGGGGCTCTGCGAGGTGTTTCTTGAGTTCTTGAAAAGCCAACTCGCATTCCTCTGTCCATTCAAACTTCTTGCCTCCCCTCAACAGGTTGAAAAACGGAAGACAACGGTTTGTAGATTTTGATATAAACCTACTTAGTGCCGCCATCCTACCTGTCAAACTCTGGACATCTTTGTGTTTCTGAGGTGAAGGCATATCGATCAACGCCTAGATCTTATCCGGATTAGCTTCTATTCCTGGAGCATTTACAATGAAACCCAGGAATTTTCCTGAAGATACTCTGAAAGAGCACTTTTGAGTGTTAAGTTTCATGTTATATTTCCGGAGCATGGCGAAGCATTCTTCGAGGTCATCAACATGGTTATTGTTAAGTCGAGATTTGACTAACATATCGTCGACATAAACTTCCATGTTGTTCCCTATTTGCTCGGAGAAGATCATGTTCACGAGCTGCTAGTATGTGGCCCCAACATTTTTGAGCCCGAATGGCATGACGTTATAACAATACAACCCTTTATATGTTATGAAGCTCGTATGTTCCTGGTTAGGAGCATGCATGGAAATATGGTTATATCCAGAATAGGCATCCATAAATGATATTAGTCCATGTCCTGCCGTGGCGTCCACGAACTGGTCAATCCGTGGTAAAGGAAAGCAATCCTTAGGACAGGTCTTGTTGAGGTCCGAGTAGTCAATGCTGGTTCGCCATGTCCCATTGGGCTTTGGGACCAGTACTGGATTGGCTACCCAATCAGGGTAAAAGGCATACCTAATGAATCGGTTTGCCTTTAACCTGTCAACTTCCTCTTTCAGGGTCTTTTTCCTATCGTCATCTAGTTGTCTTCGCTTTTGTTGCTTCAGCGGGAGGCTTTTATCGATATTTAGTGCGTGGCTCACTATATTTGGACTTATTCCCAACATGTCCGAATGTGACCACGCGAAGACATCCTGGTTTTTCTTCAAAAAGAAAATTAATTGCTATTTAGTTTCTTCCTGGAGGTTTTTCCCGACCTTTACCATTTTCGGGGGGTCTGATTCCTCGAGCCTGACTTCTTCGAGCTCTTCTAATGGTTCGAGATCAGCTCTTTCCTCCACTGTTGGGTCGATTTCTCATTTATTTCCAAGATTGTCCCGTCTTTATTCTGGATAACAATGAGCGTTTGTGTGCTGGCCTGCTTCTTTCCCCTTATTGAAATGTTATAGCATTCCCTCCCGGCCAACTGGTCTCCCTTCAACGTCCCGATGCCACTAGAAGTCGGGAACTTGACGGCCAAATGCCTTACAGACGAGACTGTCCCCAGCCCTACCAGGGCAGGTCTCTCGAGCAGTACGTTGTAGGCCGATGGCAAGTCCACTACTACAAACTCCATCACCTTGGTTGCTGAGACTGGATAGTCTCCCAAGGTTACAGGGAGTTCAATGGACCCCATACAGGCAATCCTTTCTCCTGAAAAACTGTACAAGGTCGTTGCATAATATTTTAGGTCTCGAAGTTCGAGTCCCATCTTTTCTAAGGTGGCCTTATAGAGAATGTTCACTGAGCTCCCATTATCAATGAGAACTCGGTGAACTCTCTTATTCGTGAGCTGTAGAGTGATGACCAATGGGTCATTTTGGGGAAACTGAACATGGGACGCATCGTCCTTAGTAGAGGTTATCGGCTGAGATTCAACCTTTTGGCACTTTGGAGCCCTAGGTTCGGGTTCATAGGGGGACCCGTCCCCAGTTTTTAGCTCGTTCACATATCGCTTTTGGGCATTCTTGCCCGTCCCTGCGAGATGGTTATCACATCTTCTCCATCAATCGGAGGGGGTCTATCCTCTTCTCTAGCTCGGGAATTATTGTTTTGAAAAGGCTGCGGCGCAGCTACCCTCTGGCTAGTAGAAGCCTGATTATTATTCTAGTTTTTGACATATTGTCTGAAATATCCTCTCGAGATCAGTCGTTCGATCTCGTCCTTCAACTGCCTGCATTCATCAGTAGTGTGCCGGGTGTCTCAAGTGAAATCGACAGTACTTGCTGGAGTCCCTCTTGGACTTCTGATTTCTCATGGGGTCTGGATGCCTGAAAGGGACCTGGTTTTCATTAGCCAGGTATATATTCTCCCGAGACTCGTTGAGCTCGGTGTACACTTTGTACACGAAGAAATACCTTTCACCTTTCTTCTTCTTTCCCCATTCCGCCTCGGGGTTACTTCCTTCGTTCTTCTTCCTTTTGGAAGGGTTTTCTGCAGGAGGTTTTGAAGCTGATGGGTCCACCGAGGTCGAGGCAGAGTTTACGTTTATCGTTGTAGTTACGAGCTGAGAGGTCATATTCAGTGTTGACATCGCCTCCTCTACATTGACAAACCTCTGAGCTCGCCTATTAAACTCGGTTAAGGACCTCACAGGTTTTCTCTGCATATCATCCCAGAGAGGACTTCCCGGCATTACCCCAACTTGGACAACCATTAGATGACCGCTATCATCCACATTTTGAGCTCGGGCAACCTCCAGATTAAATCTCGTAAGGTAGACTTTCAACGTTTCGCCTGGCTGTTGCCGAACGTTGGTTAGTGTTGATGCCTCAGGTCTTACCCCGATCATGACTCTAAACTGTTTCTTGAAATCCTTTGATAGTTGGTCCCAAGAAGTGATTGAATGTCTCTTATATTTCTCGAACCAGCTTTTTGCTGGTCCTGTAAGTGATGTTGGAAATAATATGCATCTGAGCTCGTAACCCACATTACTTGCTCTCATTATGGTGTTAAATGTACTCAAATGACTGTATGGGTAAGATTTCCCTTCAAAAGGAGGGACATGAGGAATCTGAAACCCTTGAGGAAATAGAGTGTTGGAAATATGGGGAGCGAATGGTTCGAGCTCCTGGTCAGAATCCTCATCCCGACTCCGACCTCGCTCACTCTGCAAGAGCCTAAATGCCCTTTCCAGCTGATCAATTCTTTCTTGAACTGGGCCCGCGAGGGGTCTTGCCTGAAATTGGCTATCATTGATCACAATTCCAGGCTCGTGTCTTCGTAAGGGATCTTTCCGCCCATTTAGGCGATCTCTCAAGTCTGGGTTCGGTGGATTACCACTTCCCCGATTCTGATTCAGGTGTTCCCGCAGGTCGGAGTGGTTCCTATGGTTTCCAGTATTTCTTCGACCTTGATCATACATGCTGACTGATCTGGTGTCTCCTGGGTCGTCACTGGCGAGGCTTGTGGCATGGTTGTTCCGAGATAGATTTCTTTCATGCTGCCTCGTCTCTACAGTGTGAGATCGAGACATTTGGCTTCTCGCAGGCTGGGCGTCCCTCCGTTCCATAGCAGCTCCTCTATTACCTTGTTTCTATCCTACCCGCCCTTCCTCATCACCCTGAGTTGTCCTTGCGTTCCTCCGAGGTGGTGAGGGATATCTTATTGGCGATGGAGGGAACTGTATGGGTGACGCTGGCTGCCACCCATTCCGGGGTCTGGATGGTCCCGAGTTCGCTCGCACCGGCTCGGTTGTATTCTGCGGGTCGCCAGTAGTCTGAGTCCGAGCCTCCGTAGGGGCTCGATTATTCCCAGTTTCTGCTGGTAACTCTACAATTGAATTTACCGAGGCTCTAGCTCGAGTGTTTCTCCGGGGTCTCGAGGAAGTAGGTTGCTCCGCCGGTGGCGGAGGTTGCTCCGGTCTCCTTGTGGCAGCGTTCTTTCGAGGCCGCCCACGAGGCCTGTGGGGAGGAACATGAACGTCCCGAGGAGGTAGGGCTTGGTTCTCATGCGGAGGTTGGGGCTGAGCTGCCTGAGCCTCCGCAGCTAACCTAGCCAATTCCTCGTTCCGCTTCTTGGCCTCAGCCAAGTATTTTCTTAACTGGTTGTTTTCAAGTTCCACAATGGGGACGTACCATTAAGGATTGTAGTACATGTCCTCATCATCCCTTCGAGTCGAAGGTGCTGGAGGTCCCCGAGAATCGGAGGACTCACTTCTCTCTTCAGTTTATGGATTTACCATTGGCTGCTTCCCAGGGCGTCGTGGATAGTGTTCTTCAGGTATACCCTGATCATTCAGGGCCATAGCTATTTGAGGATTGTACTGCTTAAGGCTATCAATGAAAGCACCAAACTGTTGACGCCATTTTTCATCAACGTAAAATGTAGAGCACGTAAACAATAAAAACTATGGCAAAGAAGAATAATACAGTAGAACAATGAGGCTTTGTTACGTGGTTCAACAGTTAATTCTGCCTAGTCCATGAGTCTTTTTTATTAGGACTTTGGAGTTTTCTGGAATTCCTTTAGGGATGGATTCTCCAGAAAACTCTCTTAAGATCACAAAAAATCTGTCCTTTTCAAGTGTTCATGACTTCTCTATTTATAGAGGGTTCTTAGAGTTCATTCCCACATATTTCGAGAAGATACTATTCTTCATTAATGGGAATAATGACATTAAATTATGTAACTCCTATATACAAGGAAATGTCCCCTGAAGACCAGGGGGTGTATAACCGACTAGTTAATATCCATTTATTGTAAGGAAGTTACAACAATAAATATCTCTTGAATGCATGGACTGCGTCTCATCAGATGACTCACTAAGTCGTTCGAGGTCAGCAATCAGCCTCATGTCAGTCTGGGCCTCTGAGTAAATCACGAGCTGTATTACTTTCCCCAAGGCCAGCTTAGAGCGGGTAAATACCACCGAGGCCGCCTCATTCCGGGCTCACACCCATGCCAAGCTCGGGCCCTTTGATCCAAGAATACTCGATAATGGATATACTCCGATGTGTGTCTTTGGAGCTTAGAAAGGACTTCGAGGCTACCTATCTTCGAGGTTGCCACATTGCTTCGAAGGTTTGGCGTCTAGATCATGAACATGTATTTTAGCTATCGGAAGCTCACACCTAACGGATCCAGCTTTCGAGGTCACGACCTCAGGTCTCGAAATCTGGGTGTACATCACTTCTTTAATAAATTGACAAAATTGTTGTCTCTGAGCAGGAGTTAACATGTAAGAAGCATGCAACTTCATCAACTTTCCAGAACCTAGCATACAACATGTGGCCTGTGGTGTTGGCGAACTATAATCTTCCACCTTGGTTATGTATGAAAGACAATAATTTGATGCTGACCATCCTTATTCCTGGTCCAAAATCACCGGGTAAGGACATAGATGTATTTCTAAGACCATTGGTGGATGAGTTGAAGGAGTTGTGGGTTAACGGAGTTGTTACGAGAGATAGTACGACCAACACTATGTCAAGTTGCGCGCAACCCTTTTATGGACAGTCAATGATTTTCCAGCTCAAAGTAGTTTGTCTGGATGGAGTGGTCAGGGATACAAAGCTTGTCCCACATGTAATGAAGACACATCTTCCATTCGAGTGATCGATAAGACATCTTATGTTGGTCACAAGTGCTTCTGGCTCTTGTGGTCAGTATAAATCTCACACTTCTCCCCATAAAGGTAATGCCTCCATACCTTTAAAGCATAGACCACAGCCGCCAACTCTAAATCATGAGTGGGATATCTCTGTTCATACTCATTTAGCTAACGTGAGGCATAAGCAATCACCTTTCCTGTCTGCATCAAAACACAACCTAAACATTAATGTGAGACATCACAATATATCACAAACTTCTTCTAATCTTTTGGAAGACTCAGAACTGGAGCTGTAATCAACGTCTACTTCAATTTCTGGAAGTTGTTCTCACACCTGTTTGACCACTTAAATATTCCGAGTCTTGCGTGTCAGCTCAGTCAATGAAGTAGCAATCTTAGAGAATCCTTCCATGAAACGTCTATAATAACCTTCCAATAAAAGGAAACTTCTCACCTCAGAAGCATTCTTTGGCCTTGGCCAATCTCTGACTGCCTCAATCTTGGCTGGATTTACTTTAATCCCCTCCTTATTGACAATGTGCCCAAGGAAAGATACCTGAGATAACCAGAACTCACATTTCTTGAAATTTGCAAACAGTGTTTGTTTCCTCAGTCTCTGTAGAACCAATCTCAAATGATGTTCATGTTCTGACTCTAATTGAGAATAAACCATAATATCATCGATGAAGACGATCACAAACTGGTTCAGATAATCCTTGAACAATTTGTTCATCATATCCATAAAAGCAACTAAGGCATTATTCAATCCAAAATACATGACTAAGAACTCATAATGCCCATATCTAGTGCGAAAAGTAGTCTTTAGTATATCTCCCTCCTTGACCCTCAACTGATGATAACTAGAACGAAGGTCTATTTTTTAGAATACATTTTTACCTTGCAATTGATCAAACAAATCATCTATCCTTGGCATATGATACTTATTCTTAATTGTTAACTTATTTAGTTCTCTGCAATCAATACACATTCTTAGAGAACCATCTTTTTTCTTCAGAAACAGAACTGGTGCCCCCCCAAGGTGAGAAACTAGGTCTGATAAAACCCAAGTCTAACAACTCCTGCAGTTGTACTTTCAATTCTTTCAACTCTGCTGGGGCCATTTTGTAAGGCGCTCTATTTGCTCAGTTGTCGGTAAGAGGAAGTCCTCCACTATGGGAATCATCTCGTCAACTTCATCATCATCAACTACCTCATCAACAATATCTAGTTCCGCTTCCCCGTGATAAATCCACCTCTCATAACCTTGATAAAATCCCCTATAGAATACATGTGGTTTGACAACAGGTAAAATTTCAAGCCTATTATTTATGCATTTGACACACAGACACCTAATTCTTCCATCAGAATCCTTATGTTCTGAGGCCATCGTCAAAAAAGATTGTAGACCATTCCAATATTCTTAACAAGCATGATTTCTCAATGTTGTCCAAATCTTCTCAATCGCCATCTAAAGTGTTACAAGAGTCTCTACGTTTTAGTAATGTGAATAGGAATGAATAACAAAAAAAAATTGTTATCATTTTTGAAATCTTATGCAATATTATAATATCTTATGTTATTTTATGATGTTTTATTAGATAATGTTATTCAAATTAAAAAAAAATTCATTCATTATTTTATTAGTAATACTTTAAACTTATCATTTCTGTGGCGATATCTCTGTAATCGATGGTTGTAGTCAACAACCATCAATCACAAGCATACCGAGACAGAAAAAATAAATTATTATAAGATATGTAGTAATTTTAATTAATCATTATTAATTGTAAAAACTTTTATTAAATAAAATTTTCAATTTCTATATTCAAATGATTTAATACTAGTTAATATTAGAAAATAACATTTAATAAACAAATTAAAATAATTTCTTAAAATAATTTATTATTTATTTAATTAATCATTATTAATTTTTTACACTTTTATTAAATTATTCAATTAGATAATGTTATTTAATAAAATATTAAATTAAATTATTTAATTAAATACTGTTGAATCAAACTTTTATTATTTAATGAATTAAAAAATTAAAAAATAAATTATTATAAGATATGTAGTAATTTTTAATTAATCATTCTTAATTGTAAAAACTTTTATTAAATAAAATTTTCAATTTCTATATTCAAATAATTTAATACTAGTTAATATTAGATAATAATATTTAATAAACAAATTAAAATAATTTCTTAAAATAATTTATTATTTATTTATTAATCATTATTAATTTTTAACACTTTTATTAAATTAAATTAAATTATTCAATTAGATAATGTTATTTAATAAAAAATTAAATTAAATTATTTAATTAAATAATGTTGAATCAAAATTTTATTATTTAATTAATTAAAAAATTAAAAAATAAATTATTACAAGATATGTAGTAATTTTTAATTAATCATTATTAATTGTGAAACTTTTATTAAATAAAATTTTCAATTTCTATATTCAAATAATTTAATACTAGTTAATATTAGATAATAATATTTAATAAATAAATTGAAATAATTTATTATTTATTTAATTAATCCTTATTAATTTTTTACAGTTTTATTAAATTAAATTAAATTATTCAATTAGATAATGTTATTTAATAATAAATTAAATTAAATTATTTAATTAAATAATGTTGAATCAAACTTTTATTATTTAATTAATTAAAAAATTAAAAAATAAATTATTACAAGATATGTAGTAATTTTAATTAATCATTATTAATTGTAAAAACTTTTATTAAATAAAATTTTCAATTTATATATTCAAATAATTTTATACTAATTAAAAATCATAATCTACAAGTAGACAAGATTAAAACAAGAAAATATCTAGAAGATTCAACTTACTTTTTCTTTCACTTGAATTATAAAATTAATTTTAGTCTAAAATATTTGTTTTGTTTTAATTCAATATTGAGCATTCAAACAAGTTAAACATACAACATAACATAATATTAGCAACCACAAAAATCTCAGAGCACACAAAAATCCAACATCCAACAGACCAATTTTAAAGCATAGCATAATAATGTACTTTAACTTATTAAGTAAAAATTGTAGTAAAAAAAGCTCACCAAAACAATATCAGTAAAGTCCAATAGCCACTTCGAACAAAGGAACGAGACACTCCAAAATATTGAGATATACCTGAAAAGTTCAATAGGAAACCAATATCAGTGGTTAGTTTGATAATTTGAGAACAGAAAATGTAAAAAAAAAACTTAGACGATGAGAGAAAACTGAGCACGAACCAGACCACAGTGGTGAACGCGTGGCGTGGGGTCCGAAACTCCGGCATGGCGTGGTGGTGGTGCTCGGACGGAGGGGCGGACGGTGGTGGTGCTCGGATTGAGAGGAAAATTTTTTTTTGAGAGAAGAGGAGAAATGGGAGAGACGGACGATCCAATCTATATATAGCATTATTACCGGCGGATACTCCGCCGGTAATAAGGGAAAATACCCACCTCTTGCAATTTTGAAACGCCCTCTTCTTTGTTTCCCGGGCATTGAATTAGGGGCGGACTACCGGCCGCTACTAATGGGTAAGTCCGCCGCTAATAAAAAAATTAATTTTTTAATTTAATTTTCCTATTATTAGCGGCGGAGTACTGGGTCCGCCGCTAATAATTTGTACATTACTGGTAGACAAAATCCGCCGGTAATATTTCTGCCTCTAAAAATGTTTTTTCTCAGTGTTTAATTATTTAATAAAAAATTTGTTTTTTATGGGTTATCGAATTGGCCCCATAATATTTACCCATGCATGTTTAATTCTTATGATAATTATTTTTCTCTTCTTCTAGATTTCCCCCTTAGTTTATTACTCTAATCTAAATATTAACATTTTCTATTTTGAGGATTCCAAATTAAACCCTAGAATTTGATCTATTTATTTTTTGTTTGAGTTGTTTCTGGTTCAAGCATTTCTTTCAATATTATTTGTTGCTGATGTTAATCAAAATTTAAAGGAGAAATCTCACACAACATTTGTGATTCAGTGTGTTTCTTCAACAGTTTTATGGTTATGTATTTCTTTTATGATTAATATTGTGGTTTTGCATTGCTACTACGATTTGGGGGTTTTTATCATTGTTATATTAGGGAAAATACCATTTACGCCCCTATGTTTTTCTAAATATCCAGTCACCTTTATATTTTGTAAAATGACAATTCGAATCTTGTGTTATACAAAATGGTCTAAAATCGTACCCTAAACCCGATTTTGGACATAAAAAAATTAATCGTAAGATTAATTTTGTTGTTGTTGGTGATACGATGAGTTCAAAGAAGTGAAGAAGGTGGTCGAGGAGTTAAGAATGAAATATATTATATTTGAAAATATTTTGACTGAAATTAGGTTTAAGGATACTATTTTGACCTATTTTGTAAAATATATAGTCTAAATTATCATTTAACAACACAGAGACCGATCACATATTCAAGAAAACACAGGTACCAAACTAATATTTTTCTATTTTAAATGATTTTGGATTTGTACATGTGTATTATTGCTTTATTTTACTTTGATTTAGTTTCTGGTGTTTGAATGTGCATGGATACTAAGATCTGAGAACACTCACATTAGAAGGTATATAATACTTAAAAACCTAAAATACAAATCAAAATCTCAATATTATACATCCATCAGATGTTGTAAAATAGAAAAAATTTAGTTCAAAGTAATATTCATGTTATATATATTATTTTATTATTTTTCTTTTATTTTCTTTTCTTTTCATCTTTCTTCTCCTATTTATATATATATAAACACTCATATACATGATATATCTCTTCCCTTTAAAAAAAACATATAACAATATATAAATATTTTCTGAATGGATACAATATTATTTCACATTTTTTCAATATCATATATATAAATATATTCTTATCCCAAAAATTGACATGTATGACGTGGCACTAAACTTGGACACATGGAGAAGACTAGGCAGACTCCCCGGCAGGTTGGTCGGTATATACCTGCAGGGTATACAACAAGTTACTGCTTGGCATACTATCACCAGATGCCCAGCTAGTCGGAATACACTTGAAAAATGAATAACTGTCATTGCACGGTACGCTTACCAGGAGAGCGGATGGTTGGTATGACAGACAGATAAATTTGGTCGGGTGGAAGCAGTTACACTCACCATTAACAATCCGTAGGAATCACCTAACCACCCGCAAAGAGCGCCTAACAGCCCTAAAACTTGGTCAATGCTCCTAAAGAATAGGACAGCAACTACCTGGGAGAAGAAATGGATATTTCCCCATCAGTTATGCTCAGGCACAACCCTTGGATGAGAGGGACAGTATAAATACAAACTCTCCACCACAGTGGAGGGGGGAGAAAAATAGCCTACAGATCAACACCAGAAATATACCAAGCAGCCTTGCTAGGTACTTAGTAGAGATTCTGTTGTACTGTATTGTCTTTTACACATAGAAATCCACTTGTAAGTCCTTGTGATCTTGTGTAAACCTTCAAGATTAATACAAATCTAAGAGGACATAGGTCATTACCAATCTTTGGGGCAGAACCTCTATAAATTCTAGTGTTCTCTATTATTTATTGTTCATTATTACTAGGTTCTTGACTAATTTATTGTTCATTGATTGTCTAAGTGGAAGCTCACTTATTAATTTTCTTACTCTCCTTCACTTCCCTATTTAATCACTCAACATTTTGGTGCTTTAATTGAGAGCCTAAGACAATCACATTCAGATTCTATTGCTGCAAGGATTGTAGTCTCAACCAGAAGCTTAAGCCAAGAGCCTCCAGATTCCAAGGCTGAAGTCTCTCACCAAGTCCCATCAATGAGAAATTTCAATGGGCAGCAAAGTGACTTGCCACCTAGGACTCCATCTGGTGTTGGGGGCAAACTGCTAGGCCCACCGCACTAGGACACGGAGCTGCTGCCTCTGCTGGAATCACCCATGCACGAATATCAAGTGGAGCTGCTGCACAGGGTACCAACCAGCCAGGACCTAGTGGTAGAGGTCCTGGATGGTATGAGCCCCATCTAGATATTGAAGGACTTGACCCTGAAATTGATCAGATAAGGGAAGTTGCTGGGCAAATGCAAGATCATCTTGCCTCCATGAACCAGGGGCGAGCCAATGGACAAGAGGTCCTTAATGAAGCTTTCGAAGTAAAAATGAGAGATTTCCAAGAATGGATGGATCGACATGCCTGGGAGATGCAGGCCCGTCAGGAGGACATGGAGCGCCTAATTGGGAAGTGGCTGAATCCATTTGCAACTATATGCAATAGCAGAAAACCCAAGGTATGGGAATTGCAGCTGGAACTACTACCCAAAACCAACAAAATTCTCTTATTTTTGTTTCAGTGAAGGTGTCATGCTTGGGCCAGAGGCTCAACCTCAAGTGGGGTAAAATAGTATTTTAGTCCCATCTCATTGTAGATTGTCTATAGAGGATTGAGTGAAAATTATGGTTGTAACAATGGATAATTAATAATGTGTCTATATTTGTTATAGAGCGTATGATGAATTCAAGAGTGCAATTCAGAGTCTTTAGTTGAATCACGAGGAATTAATAAGTTAGTAAATTTATGATAACTTATTGGAGTTTGATTTCATAGGCCCATGGTCCCCACTGTACCTTGGATAAAATCATCTATATATTCTCAATTAATTGATTTAATTATCAATTAGAATTATGAAAGTTGACTAGGTCAATTTTGGATAGTTTCACAAAGTTATTTAGAGAAGAAAAGAGAAATTAGGGCAGATACATTAATTATGATAAATTGGTGTTTATATTAATAAATAAATTTAAATTCAGATTCAAATTATAAATAATTAATTTGATAAAGGATTTAAATAATTAATCAATAGAAAATAATATAGACCTTGATTTTAAGTCCAAAGGGCTTGTAATTAAAAGAGAAATTTCACGGGCCTAAAACCCATGATAATTTTGACCTAATTGCTGATATCATCTATTATTTTATTGATTTTTAATTAAAATAAATGACCTATTGAGTCTATAAAAGGAATGCTAAGTGTTGAATTTAGATTTTTGAACTTGATAATTGAGAAGATCAGAAGATCTATTCTTGATGCTTTAGGTTTTAGAATCTCTCTAGAGCATAAGTCATTTTCAAAGCCTCAATATTCTTTTCTCTTCTTCTCTCTGTATCTATCTCATGTGTTGAGAATTGCCCACTCTATTCTAGGTGATTCTAAGGATACTTTGGAAGGCTGTGAAGAAAATTGAAGAACGGTTTAGTTTCTTGGGGATACCCTGCGATAGAAAGGATACAAAGGTTAGAGAAACTGAAGGAATGACTCAATCATTCTGTTGCACAATAATGTAAGTTTTTTTATCTTTATCTCTGTATGTTATCCAAAAAGCAGGTACGGGTGACGTGGCGGGAGTTTTCAACACGTGGCTGACACCTGGCGAAAGTCCTGTTCGACCATCAACCAGAGAGATTCCCATGGCGTAACATTTGAACTTTATATACGACCAGCTTGGTCGTATACTCCGTATATTTGGAGAAGATCTTGCGCAGTTATGATCATATCCGAGATTGTCTCTCATGATTTCCTGAATACCCGACTAATTAGGAAAGAATATCTATAACAAATTCATGTAATCCTCCTTGAGCCTATAAATAGAGAAAGATAGCTCAAGGAAGGGGACTTTTTGCTTTTGGTTAATTAAAGTTATACACTTATGAGAGAATTAGAGCTATTGTATTACGATTATATTGCTTATCCCTCTCAGGTTTGTGAAACTCAGAGAACCCTAGTTCTTTGATCACTCCTTTGAGATCTCATATCAATGATAGCTTAAGTGGACGTAGGTCATTACCAATTCCTGGGGCCGAACCACTATAATTTCTTGTGTTCTTTACTATTTTTTTCATTATATTCATTCCAACACTTCTATCCACATCAAGCGTTTTGACTCCGTGTCAGTTGACCAAAACAAGGATCAACATTCTGGTGCTTTCATTGAGAGCTTGATACGAAATTGTTGAAGCAGTAATGGTGAAAACAATAAAGAAAACTAGGCAGACGGCTGGCACTGCACCATCTCAACCACCTCCTCCTCCAAACATGGCTGAAAATGAGCCACATTTGGAATTTGATGAGGAAGATCTGGATTCCGAGACGCTGAGAAATACCCTAGGGGTATTGCAAGATGAGTTGGCCAATCTGAGGGCCAGCCAAGAAAATTCTGTGGAGATTATGGCGTGGCTGCAACAAGAGATAGAGCGACAGTGCCAGGAACTAAGTGAAAGATAGGTGGAGATGGACCGTCGTTAGAGGGAGGCCATGGCAGCCCTCGAAGCAACCCTGCAATTGGCTAGGAATCAGGCTGCACCTGCCTCAAAGCCTGATCAACCCGCAAATGGGTCACCCCCAAGGGGTACCAATCCTAGCCCACCGATCCAGCCGTCAAGCTCCCAAAGGCCCGAGCAGCCGCTAATGCCTCAGGATGATGTCCCACCAAGAGATCCTGAAGCGCAGCCTCCATCCCAGGCTGGTCGTGGAAATTTCCCGCAGCTAAGGTAGAATAGGGCTGGGCAGCAGCCCCGTAGTCCTAGACACCATAGAGGCGAAGAGCCAAACCCACCGAGCAGGGGGCAGCGTCCTTCTAGCAACAGAAGGAACTCAGAGATAAGATCTGCGGTCTGGGGCCTTCCACGGCATGATAATTCACGAGGACCTACCGACCAACGTAGGCCACCCTCTAACGCTCAGGAAGTTCCAGCCCGAGGCGGCAACCAAGGAGACAATCGATCCCACCATAGCCAATCGAGGTTCAGAGATGGCCATGGTTACAATGAGGCCGACTCAGGCAGAGGAAATGTCGGTTGGAGAAATGAAGAGAGAGGTGGGGGTAGAAGCCCACCACCTAGGGAAGACCAACCTGAAAGACGTAACGCTGGGGGGCAGCCCAGACAAAATAACATCTTTAACCGGCTCGGAGAAAGCGAGCAACGACGAAGAGACAAAGACTTAAGAGATGTACTCAATGATCTTCGGGAACGACATGATGAGTACATTCCCCCAGCAGCAGAGGCCCCGGCGATTCCTGATGCCGTGCATGCTCAAATAGATGCCCTGAACCAGGCAGTACAACAACTGGTCGGGGGAAGGATGTCTCATACAACAATTGGTCGGGGGAAGGACGTCTCATATCGAGTATGACAGGAGAAGGGGCACTTCTTTCGTTCAAAGGATAGCTGTGGCAGAAACTTCCAGCAAGTTTAAGATGCCCACACTTCCGAACTTTGACGGGTATGGTGACTCGATATCTCATGTCAACAAGTTTGAGATACAAATGGACATTCAGAAAGTGTCCGAAGATGCTCAGTGCAGGATCTTTCCTGCAACACTTTCTGATGCTGCACAGGAGTTGTTTTTCAAATTCCTTCCTGCAAGTATTGTTTCTTGGGAGATGTTTGTAAAGGAATTTTACAGAAAATTCTATGCGGGTCTTGTGCACCCAACTGAGACGAATCAGCTGGTGGAGATACGCCAGCAAGAAGTAGAGCCACTGAAGGATTACGTCCATCGCATCATGCGAGCAGCGGCTGGAGCTAAAATAGTGGGAGAAGAGGGCAAGATGATGGCCTTAATTGCAGGAGTTAGGCATTGTACACCTTTGTGGAGTAGCCTCAGGAAGCATGGAGTTAAGACTACCCAAGAATTCTTGGATCGAGCTGATCGCTACATCAAGCTTGAAGATGCCATCGCCAGCGAGGGAAAGCCCCTGGGCAAAGATAAAGGGACGGCCAAACCCGCCAATGGGTCGAAACCCAACGGCAACGGCAAAGGCAACGGGACCGACAATGGCAATGGCAAGAATGGGGGGAAGCGGTCTCATAATGAACCTTCCACCTTTGAAAACAAATGCGCTAAGGGCAATCATTATGAACCGCGGTTCACTAACTACACTGCCCTTGTCGAATCTGGAAGAGACATGTATCAAGCCACGAGTTCTAGTGTGCCTTAGAAAAAACCCACTCCCATTCGAAAGGATATTTCGAAGAGAGATACTACCAAGTTCTGTCGTTATCATAACGACTACGGACACGATACAAACGAGTGCAACCAGCTAAAGGATGAAATCGAGTTCCTTATTAGACAAGGACACTTGAGAAGATACATACGAGCCTCGGGAACTTCCCAACGAGAGGCTCAAGGTGGCAACGAGCTAGCGTCTACACACCATTGCTCGCCACCTTTACAGCTTGATCCTGTAGCTGGCACTTTGCTCACCATATGTGGAGGCCCGCACCTTGTAGGAAGTAGTGGAAAGGCAAGGGAACGATATGCTCGGACCCTACGCCATGACCAGGACATCGAGATGATGACTGTGGAGGACCGAGCATCAAAGAAGGCTCGGTCAGAGGACGGTGAAATAACCTTCTCTGATGGCCACGCCCAGCATGTCCGGTTCCCACATTCCGATTCGCTGGTCGTGGATGTTCAAATTGCCAACATGATGGTGAAGAGAGTGCTAGTCGATACAGGAAGTCCAGTAAACATCCTGTACAAGTATTCACTGGAACGCATGAAGTTGTCCGTCAAGGATTTGGAGCCCTGCAACCAAACAATTTACGGCTTCTCTGGTGAGGGACTTGCCCCAACGGGGTCAATCAGACTTCCGGCAACAGCAGGTACAGCGCCTACTACTAGGACATTACTCGCTACTTTCATAGTAGTTGATTGTCCTTTGGCGTACAATGCTGTAATCGGAAGGCCCATACTGGTTGACCTTCAGGCCGTCACCTCAGTATGGCACTTGGCCATGAAATTCCCGACAGACGCAGGGGTAGGACGCGTGCTGGGAAATCAAAGGGAAGCAAGGGAGTGCTACAATGCCTCGATCACGAAGGCAAAGAAGGGAACATCGAAGAGCACTCCCCCAGAGAGGTTGCAGATGGCCATTAATACAAATGCCCAATCCAGTGATGGAGTCACCAAATAGGGTGTTGCCCAAAGTGGGGATAGGGATTTAGATCCTCGCTTTGGGGATTTTGAGGAAGATGTTGGACCTGTCGAGGACCTTGAAGAGGTCCTACTTGATGAAAAAGATCCGACCAGAGTTGTAAAGGTCGGTAAAAATTTAGAAGCAACAACGAAGCACGCACTGGTGGAATTTTTGAGAAAGAACCAGGAAGTTTTTGCCTGGTCACATAAAGACATGGCTGGGATAGATCCTGCAATTATCAGCCATGTCCTGAACTTTGACAAGAGTTTTCCACCCGTGCAACAGAAAAGAAGGCTGCTCGATAAGGATAGATTGAAAGCCTTAAAAGAGGAAGTTGAAAGACTAAAGGAGAATGGGTTCATTAGGGTGGCGTTCTATCCATCGTGGGTCTCTAATCCAGTACTCGTTCCCAAGCCTAACGGAAAATGGCGAACCTGTGTGGATTTCACAGACCTTAATAAAGCCTGCCCAAAAGATTGCTTCCCACTCCCAAGGATTGACCAGCTGGTCGATGCAACTGCAGGACATGAGATCCTCTCTTTCATGGATGCATACTCAGGATACAATCAGATCAGTATGCATCCCCCTGATGAGGATCACACTAGCTTTCAGAACGATATAGGGTTATAATGTTATAAAGTAATGCCCTTCGGACTGAAAAACGCTGGTGCGACTTACCAGCGATTGGTTAACCACATGTTTAAGGAGTTGATCGGAGTAAACATGGAGGTGTACGTGGACGGCATGCTGGTAAAGTCAAAGAAGGCAGAAGGACATGTGAAGGATTTATAGGAGTGTTTCAATGTTTTGAACAAATATCAGATGAAGCTAAATCCTCTCAAATGTTCCTTCGGAGTTGGATCAGGGAAATTTTTGGGGTTCATTGTTAATTCAGGAGGAATAGAGGCCAACCCCGAAAAGATCAAAGCCCTGATCGACATGAAATCGCCGGTGAAAATCAAGGATGTGCAAAGTTTAACTGGAAGGATTGCCGCACTCAGTAGATTTATTTCAAAGTCGACGGATAAATGCGTCCCTTTGTTTAATCTACTTAGAGGAAACAAAAAGTTCGAGTGGACTGGAGACTGCGAACAGGCTTTTCAAGCCTTAAAAGCCCACATGGTACAGCCTCCTGTTTTATCAAAGCTTGTATATGGAGAAACTTTATTCATTTACCTGGCAATCACCGAATATGCTACTAGTGCGGTGCTAGTACGAGAAGAAGAAGGCCTACAAAAGGCAGTTTATTATGTTAGCAAGAGGTTAATCGGTGTCGAATTGAGGTATCCTCCCATCGAAAAATTAGCCTATTGCTTAATTTTGGCCTCAAGGAAGTTACGTCCTTACTTCCAAGCCCATCCCATCATAGACTTAACTGAACAGCCCCTACGGCAAGTTCTACAAAAGCCAGAGGCTGCTGGACGTTTGTTGAAATGGGCAGTCGAACTCGGGCAGTTCGATATAACGTATTCACCGCGAGCAGCAGTAAAGGGACATGTCTTGGCTGATCTTATTGCCAAATTCACTAAGCTCCCAGATGACGAGCAGTGCGAAAAACCTAATGTGCCTGAGCCCCAAGTTGAAGCTCCTTCGTGGAAGTTATTCACAGACGGATCGTCCAACGAATCTCACGCAGGAGCAGAAGTGATATTGATAACGCCAGAAGGGCATCGATTTCACTGCGCCATTAGATTCGATTTCACGGCTTCAAACAATGAAGCCGAGTATGAAGCACTCCTCGCTAGACTGAGATTGGCCAAAGACATGAGTATAAAAGTGCTGGATATTTACAGCGATTCACAGCTAGTAGTGAATCAAGTCTTAGGGGAGTATCAAGCACGAGGTCTAAAAATGATGGCCTACCTGAACAAAACCAAAGACATGTTGGCGTAATTCGAGAAGTATACCCTCCAGCAAATACCTCGAGATCAGAATTCAAACGCAGATGCCTTAGCCAAGCTCGCGAGTGCGAAAGATGCTGACACTTTAAATATAGTGCCAGTGGAGCGACTGTGCGAGCCGAGCATACGAACAGATGAAGAAAATATGGAGATCCGGTTAGAAGATACATGGATGGAACCGTACTTGGAGTATCTCACGAATGGTGTACTACTAGCAGATAGAAACAAAGCCAGGACTCTTCCGATATAGGCTGCTAGGTACATATTGGTCGATGGTATTCTATACCGAAGAGGATACTCCATGCCACTACTTAGATGTATTACACCAGAAAAGGCTAAAGAGCTGATGAAGGAAGTACATGAAGGCTTCTGTGGGGATCACGCTGGGGGGTAGAGCTTATCGAAAAAGATTCTGAGGCAGGGTTATTTCTGGCCGACTATGAACGAAGACTCAATGGAGTTTGTGCGAAAATGTGATAAGTGTCAGAGATTTTCCAAGATCCCACGCGCAGCTCCCAACGAGTTAAAGCAAATGCAAAGTCCATGGCCCTTCGCAGTATGGGTTATCGATTTAATTGGGTCCTTGACAACAGGAAAAGATGGAGTAAAATATGCAGTTGTAGCACTCGACTACTTCACCAAATGGGCCGAAGCTGAGCCACTCGCTACCATAACGGCAAAGAAAGTTCTTGACTTTGTCATCAAGAACATTGTTTGCTGGTATGGATTGCCTCGAAAGATTGTCTCGAACAATGACACCCAGTTTGACAGTGACCTATTCACAAACTTCTGCGAAAGGCATGGAATCGTCAAAAGCTTTTCTTCAGTCACGCATCCACAAGAAAATGGGCAAGTCGAAGCAGTTAATAAAACACTTAAGGATACCCTAAAGAAAAGGCTCGAAGAAGCTAAAGGAGCATGGCCGGAACAACTGCCCGAAGTACTCTGGTCGTATAGAACTTCTCATCGAACAACAACAGGTCATACCTCGTTTTCCTTAGCATACAGGTATGAGGCTATGTTGCCACTCGAGTTAGATTTGCCCTCACATCGAAGAATCACATATGACCAAGACCAGAATAGCCAACTATTGATGGAGTCCCTAGACTCGCTTGAGGAAAAACGAGAAAAAGCCCAACTCCGAGTAGCTGTGTACCAGCAAAAATTCGCCCGGTCTTTTTAACTCAAAAGTAAAAGAAAGAAAATTCAACGTCGGAGACCTAGTACTTCGACGAGTTTTCTTAAACACCCGCGACCCGGCTGCTGGAGTCCTCAGACCAAACTAGGAAGGACCTTACCAGATTGAAGTAGTCTTTCATCCAGGCACATATAAACTTGCACACTTAAATGGAGATCTCGTTCCGCGCTATTGGAACGGAGAACACCTGTGCTAGTATTATCAATAAACAGTCCTTCTTAAAGGACTGGCTTGTATTAATTTTTACTTTTCAAAAGTTTTGAAAAAGAGTTAGTCATGTTATATGGCTAATCACTTATAAGTGTAAGATCTTTTTAAAAGATCACTTGAAAAGACATGTTTAGTTCATTTTAATACGAGAATTATAAGGGACTGTGCACAGCCAGTCAATCTTGCCAAACCTTTGTAAAAATTTTTACAAGTATTTGTTCATTACGTGTGTTGTTTTGTTGTATTATAAGTGTTGCATTCTATACCGAGCAGTAATGTTCGCACAGGTCATGGTCAAGGCAAGTGACCAAGGACCTAAAGCCCCTTAGTCACTTGGGGGGCATATAAGGTACATCGATAGCAAAGCATACCAAGAGGTATGTAAACACATGAACAAAATAAGTGAAAGCATGCTACGGTACTTAGAGTATTTTTCAAAATTGATATTTTGTTAAATCAAGCCAAAGTACTATGCTAAGTTCGGTTATGCCAACAGATGTTATAATAAGCAGAAATATTATAATATCAAAGGAATTCTTTTACACCGCGAGCAGTACTGCTCGGTTGTAACTGTTCAAATAAAAGTAAAAAGGCTGCCCTTCCAGCAGTAAAAATAAATTGTCTTTACAATACGACCTGTGGGTCGTATAGTTAGGATAAAAGAAAAAAAAAGAAAAATTTCAAGGAGCTGGAGGGTCCTGAGGGTCTTGAGAAGTGCCTTGGTCGGCGGAAGGGCTAGCTTCAGTGTCTGCACCGTCTATCCCCCTGCCAGGGAGATCTCTGGAGAGCCAGGCACTTTGGCCTATTCTTCTTCTTCCAGGCGGATGGCGCACAGCGTCATCAGAGTCCTCCTCAAGCGTTCGGACAGGTAGCTGAAGTTAGCTTCCCGGTTGTGCTTCCAGAACTCGTAGAAACAAAGGTAAGTGGATTCCTTGTACTTCTCCAAGTTCTTAGCTTCAGCCACCTCGAGCTCCTGCACTCGTTTTCCAAGCTCCTCTGTCTCCTGCCCACTGGCAACCAGATCAAGATCGAGCTGTACAGATTCTTGATAGTTGAGCTTGGCGCTTTCCTTGAACTTTTCCTTAGTTTCGTTGGCTTTCCTCAAGGTGTCCCGGGTTTCCAGTAGCTCTTAGGTCAGAGTAGCTTTGTCCTCGAGCAGTTCATCTTTCTGCTTGGACAGCTCCATCTTTTCCCCGAGCAGCTCTCCATTCTGTCTAGCAAGTTCGTTGTTTTTAGCTTTGAGTGCTTGCTTAGCCTCGGCGAGCCTGGAATCAAAGTTCCTTCCCCGAGACACCAACGCCCCTGTACGGAGCTAGCCAGCAGTTAGGGTCAGCAGTCCCTGAAGTCAGACATAATAAGATAAAGTAAGGACGAGGAATCAAAAATAAATGTTAAGGAAGCAGGAGTTGACTTACACTAACTATCTTGTTCAGCCCTCTGTTGAGGACTTGATTGGCTTCCATTGAAGCAGTTTCAGTAATAGCGGCCTGGTTTCGCTTGTGCTTGGAGAGCTTGTATATCCTCTCCCTGGCAGAACTAACCACGAAGTTGGGCAGGGAGCCTTCGGGCTGAGTGTTCAATGCCTCCCTGCTAGGAGCCCGTTGCAGGTCAGCAGGAGTGGAGGCCGGCTGCTCGAGGGGTGTTGTAGATGGTGAATTCTCCTGCAAGGAGGTACTAGCTGGAGGATCATCAGTTCGAGCCTTCTTCGAGGGAGTCTTTCTACTTTCCCCTCGAGCCCTTTTGCTATCTTTCTTTTGGCCAGAAGAGGCAGCAGCAGCCTTGTAATGTTCAAAGATATCCTCGGAGTCCATATCTGCAAAAAAGGAAACAACGCGAACAGTAAGACTAAATGGTCACACAGCGCAAAAGAATGAAAGTAAAAGGATTACAAGTAAAGTATCCGCGCTAAAACTATTGGTCGCTACATTATTCACCAAACTACCTATTTCCTGGAAGAAATCTGAATTTAAGATGGGAGCATTCTTAAAGTTGTCGTCCCCGTCGAATAGATGACAGGGAATTGGCAAATGGTTTAAAAGCGAAATTAATGTACCATTATCATCCGACGAGTCGTCAGAGAGTTCGGTAGGCTCGGCAGCCTTTTGTGTTCCCTTTTCCGTTGGGAGCCAAGGGCCTCTCCGTTCGGTGAGTGTCAGCAGGTTCCCTGATTGTAACCCCAGTTGGTCTCCTCTGCGGACGAGATGCTTGGGGTTGCTTCTCGGGTTCCACTTCGGCGTGAGCATTTTCTGCCGAAGGCCTACTCGTCGCTGGTTAAGGGTTCCAGAGGCTAGCCAACCTAAGGTTAGCCTCTGTAACTAAATTTTTGACACTCTTCTCAGCATCTGACAAGCTGGCTAAGAGTGCCGCCCTTGACTCCATTCCCGAAGTTGGGTTTGTTCGCAACCATGGGCCTGAAACACATTGAAAGTTCAAGACATTGTGGCAGTAAAACACCAAGTGAAGAAGCTAGCGACGTGAAAATTTTACCTCCTCGTGTGAAAGCCAAGTTGTCTGCGACCAGGTCAGGCGTCAGGAAGTACTCCTGGTGGTACCTCCCCACATTGGAGATATGGGTGGTGTCAGTCAGGAAAGTGCACCCAGCTTCCTGATGACAAAGATGGAAGAACCACGTGCCTTTTTGGTTGGGGTTAGATTTGAGGTCAAATAGGAAGTTGACCTCGTGTGGCGACGATGCGGGCCAATTTTTCTAGCTATACAGGATATAGAGTGCAGCGAGCATTCTATATCCGTTTGGGGTGATTTGGAAGGGGGCAACTCCGATGTAGTTTGCCACCCCCTGAAAGAATGAGTGAAGAGGCAAAGTGGCACCTACCTCAATATGGAACCACGACCAGGCGCTATAAGCTACCCCAGGCAGATTAGCCCTTTGGTCGAGGTTAGGTTTGACTAAGGTCACCCGTGTCAGTTTGTATTTATTTAAGTAGTTGGCGATCATTCTGATCGTCACTCTACTCACAGTGACAACATGCCACTCGACATCCGGCTGAGTAGCGTGTCGAGGACGGGCATGCCTTTGCACATTTGTATCAGGAATGTTTTCAGCTCGACCACTGGTTGAGGGAGCATCAGCAGTAGGCTGACAAGAGGTGTTGGAAGTTTTTCTTTTTCGAGCCTTAGTTTTGGTGCAAGCCATCTTTTGGGTCGAGACTGAGGAAGTGTTTTGGTTAAGGTGAGAGAAAGGAATATCTGGTATCAAAGCAGAAGGATGTTCTTCGTCTTCAAGTAGCTGAGCTAGGAGGCCATCGTCAATGGGTCTTTCTCCTTCCCACATTTCTTGCATATGAACTGTAAACAGACAAAGGAAGAGATAAAACACATAGCCTGGGAATTTATGTGGGAAGTTGGGATAACGTTGCTCGCGTCTATCGACCAGCAGCATTCTAATCGAACACTAAGTTTTATGCTAGCAGTTTGAAAAACGGATCGAAAAGGAAAGTAAAAAGTTTTATGAAAAGAAGCTTTTTCAACTCCTAAGGGGCGAGAAAAACCCTGTTTTTCAACTAGCCTAAAAATCAAATTTTTACGTCGATTTTACGCCCTAAATCTATGATCCTGACTATCAAACTAACTCCTAACTTATATAAAGCAAAAATACACTACCCTATCAAGCATCAAACGGTTTATACAAAATCCTCACAAATTTCTACTAAAGAATGCAAAAAAATTCAAAGCACAGTAGTAGCATGCATGGCATCTCAAAGAGTTTAAAGGACTATGAAATTACCTGAGCGGAGGCAGGAGATTCAGAAAAGTAAAAGCTTTGGGTTTGAAAGATCCTCGGTAGGGCGTCGGAAAGTTTCGATGTACTGGGCTCCGGAGTATGGCTCTTGAAAGTTCTTGGCAGAAAATGGTGAGTAAAAGATTATAAGGGATATGAGGAGGTTACTTATAGAATCTGAAGTGTAACAAAAAGTGGCAATCATGACTTTCCGTTTTTCGAAGCATGGGGAAGTGTATAAGCCGTCGGAGTGGTTTCTTGAAACTGAAAAGGCTTGATTAGACATAATTAGGTCACAGTTTTCAAAAACGCACGAGGGCTTTGACAGATTTCGTGGGGCATATGGACTGTCGTTTTCTTAAGTTTACTTATTGCTGGTCGCAATAAATAAACTTTGGGGGAAAATGTTATCCAAAAAGCAGGTACAGGTGACGTGGTGGGCGTTTTCAACACGTGGCTGACACCTAGGGAAAGTCCTGTTCGACCATCGACCAGAGAGATTCCCATGGCGTAACATTTGAACTTTATATACGACAAGCTTGATCGTATACTCCATATATTTGGAGAAGATCTTGCGCAGTTATGATCATATCGGAGATTGTCTCTCATGATTTCCTGAATATCCGACTATTTAGGAAAGAATATCTGTAACAAATTCATGTAATCCTCCTTGAGCCTATAAATAGAGAAAGACAGCTCAAGGAAGGGGACTTTTTTCTTTTGGTTAATTAAAGTTATACACTTACGAGAGAATTAGAGCAATTGTATTACGATTATATTGCTTATCCCTCTCAGGTTTGTGAAACTCAGAGAACTCTAGTTCTTTGATCACTCCTTTGAGATCTCATATCAATGATAGCTTAAGTGGACTTAGGTCATTACCAATTCCTGGGGCTGAACCACTATAATTTCTTGTGTTCTTTACTGTTTTTGTCATTATATTCATTCCAACACTTCTATCCACATCAAGCGTTTTGACTTTGTGTCAGTTGACCAAAACAAGGGTCAACACTTTATCAATTCAAATTTAGAAATATGTTCTAGGTCGTCTCATATTAATTTGTTTTATATAAGATTTACATGAAAATAAACAAGATCGTGAATAAGTTTTCCCAACAACTAGTCTCAGAGCCTTTGGTAATCTTTATTTTCATGCATGAACATGGTAAAATTGAATTATTTGATGTGTTGAGTAATTAGATGGATTTCATGTGTTTTTATGATGCATATTGAATTTCATGTGATTATTAGCATATTTGGGTTATTTTGTTGTGTTTTCTTTGCAAATAATTTTTATATAAATGCTTTATTTAATGTAAAACATGGTAAAAATTATTTAGAAAACGCTTTTGGCTTGAAATATTACACAAATTTTTTTTTTAAAAAAAAGAAATTCTCGGGCTGTCGCTGCGGCCTGGGAAATAAACGCTAGTGGTCGCGGCCACCATAAACCTCTAGCTGTGGCCAGGGCACGAAAAATTCCCAAAATCATCCAGTGGTCGCGATCTGTAATAATTTTTTCTTAAAAAATTGAATTTTGAATGTATTTTTTAATGGGTTAATACAAAAAATGAGATCTTTTCTATTATTTAAAAATATATTTTTTGAAATATGATATTTTTGTTGTTTGGTCTTTTAAAAAATAGATATTTTCCACAAAGATTAAAATTTAAATTTAAAAATAAGTTAACAAATTAATTTTAAATATTTTTATATATTAAAATATTAGAATTAAGTTATCATATATTAAATATATTTTTTAATACTTGATATTTTTTTAAAATTTGATATTTTAAGATATTAATATTTGTTTATTTTATGGATTTTAATATTAAATTATTTTAAATTTGAAAATTTGTTGACTAGATATTTTTATAGATATTAGAATTTGTTTAACTATTTAAGATATTTTTTTCAAAAACAGCTTATGATATTTGTTTTAAAAATTTATAACTGGTTAAAATTTTTAAAAATATCAAGTTTTTCAAAACAGTTAATAAAATATTTTTTAATAAATTAGATTTAAATTAACTTTGGTAATTGTTGATAAATCCTATTTAAATTAAATTAATATTTTTCAAAATGACCTAAACTAAGTTGATTGTTGATAAATGAAATCTACATTTAACTTTGGTTAATTGTTGATGAATTTGATTTAAATTGAATTATTTATTTTTTGCAAAATTTAATTAATTCAAAATTTGGATAAATTCTAGAAAATTAATTGTGGTATTTTTCCAAATGAAATAAATTGTGGTATTTTTACTTAAATTCATAGAATTGGTCATATAGCAATATGATTAGGCCTATCCAATTATAACATGTCTGTTTGAACTATATGTGGTATTTTTGCAATTGGGCTTGGATGCAGATAGTGGCACATATGTTTGCTTAATATATGGATTTTGCCAAATAAAATATTCATAAAATGATATGTTTTATTTGAGCCCATTAGAAAATATAAAGTTTAAAATCCTCTCTTGTGGGTTGTTCCACTTGTGAATGCCTATTTGCTTTGGATGACTATAGTGGGCTTAATCAATTAATAAAACGAAGGTATAAATTCATGTCTTTTGGACATTGAGTGGAAGTTACAGGCATTAGCAGTGAGAACGACATACTGGACTCAACCCTCCTCCATACAAGCCCAATTGTTAAGGCTCATTTGCCTGAGTTGGACTTAATTGTATAGATTCATTATAATAGTGAAACCTAAATATTGATTAGCAAAAAATTAATTCTAATTTAATTGAATTTGTTTCAGTGTGAAATTTAGAATTATTAGAAAATTATAAAAGTTTTGTTTTAAAATTTTAATCTTATAATTTTTTAGAGAACCATAGTCATTAATTTTAAAAAATAATAATAAAAATACTATTTTTATAATGAGTTAATTTTAGAATTATATTCGATCTCTACAGTTGGTTTAACAAGGTCAATAACTTAATGGGGCCTCGAGACACTTTGATTCGTCCATCTACGGAAGTTGTTCATTAGTTATTTTGACAAGGTTAGATTTCGAAAGATAGATAATTATAGGTGAAATTCTACTAGACTCACCTCTATGGTGACTACTAGGACTAAATCTATGATTATCGAAACCGTGGTTCTAGCTCATAAAATAAGAGATTTTGTTTTCTTATTTTTATCAAATAGCAGGTTGTTAATGATGGTGTCCATTATTAAATAAGTTTACAACTTTATTTAACTATTGTTATTTTTGACTCTCGCCAATTGGGACAAGGATATCATAGATTAGTTAAAAACTTAAAGAAATATAGATATGATAGTTTTTGGTATTTTTTCTCATATCTTACATATTTTTGGTATATGTTGAGCTATTTTTTGAAATTTGTGTGAATAGAAGTTCTATTGAGAAAAAGTGATTGATTTCTATTTTGTTGATAATTGGTAGTTTTAAGTATGGATGTGTCTACTCCCATCCTTTCTCAACATTCTATGGAGAAACTCACTAGAGAAAACTTTCTTAAGTGGAAGCAGAACACCAACATAGTGTTGATTGGTGACAACGCCGAGTTCGTCATGACTGAGGAATCCCCAAAAGTACCAGCTAAAGGAGCGCCCAAGTTTGTAAGAGATAAATATGAGCGTTGGCAGGCTACTAATAACAAGACACAACACTGCATGTTGACTAGTATGGTCGACACTCTCAAGACAAAGGTGGAGACTGTCAAGATGACCTATGAATTCATGGATCGGTTCCACGACATGTTCAGTGTAAAGTCTGTGCAAACTCGTTTTGAGGCCACCAAGAAATATGGCAATGCTTGGATGTCACCATCTCCACATGTTCATGATCAACTCAACTATGGTCTGACGCAGTTCATGAACGAGCTTTAGACTTTTGAGTCTATCATGGGTGGACCTAGTAAGGGAGGAGAAAAGAAGACTACTGTTATTCCTGCTGATCCAGCTAAGGCTGAAGTTAACAAAGCTTCATCTTTGAAAGCTGGAAATAAGAGGAAAGATGGACAAAACAACAACCCCAGGCCTGCAGAGGATACAAAGACGAGCGCACAACCAAATGCACAGACGCCTAAGGGGAAGAAAAAGAACAAGAAAGGTAAAGGTAAATGATTTCACTGCAAAGAGAAGGGGCATTGGAAACAAGATTGCCCCAAGTTTCTAGCAGGGAAAAACAAAGGTAATGATTATAGTTCATTTATCTTAGAAACATGTGTTTTAGAGAATGATAAATCCAATTGGATTATTGAATCTGGATCTACTATCCATGTCTATAACTCTTTACAACTTTCTTGAATCGTGGGAGGAAATGAACGAAGGCGGCTTAAAGCTAGAGTTAGGAATTGAGCGTTCGTTGTGGTCCGAGCTAGAGGAAAAGCTCTCCTAAAGTTCGAAAATAAAATTTTAATTTTGAATGATATATTTTTTTTATTTCGGATTTTAGTAGAAATTAAATTTCAGTTTCCATGTTGCAATTAGAACAATTTGTTATGACTTTCACAAGTTCTAATATATCTATTTCCTTCAATGGACACAATTGTGTATTGCATGTTTGGAAAACAGGCTTTATATTCTGTGACATAAGAAACCCCTCACCCTTAATAGTGATTTATTCAAAGTAGCTAAACCTAGGACCAATAAACGTCAAAAGACCGACAACGATAACATGACATATTTATGGCATTTGAGATTAGGTCACATTGTCTATGATAGGATTCAAAGACTTACAAAGGATGGGCCTTTGAGGAAACTCACCTTAGGTGAATTACCTGTCTGTGCATCTTGTCTAGAAGGCAAACTAACCAAGCGCCCATTCTCTGAAAAGGGTGATAGGACCAAGGAACCACTTGGACTTGTTCATTCAGATGTTTGTGGACCTTTGAATGTACAAGCCAGGGGTGGTTTTGAGTATTTTTCCACTTTCATTGACGATTACTCTAGATACTCATGTCCTTACCTAATGCATAGGAAATCATAAACATTTTAAAAGTTTCAGGAATTCCTAGCGATGGCTCAGAACCAATTAGGTAAAACGTTAAATATCTTGCGATCTGATAGGGGTGGAGAATATTTGGATATACTGTTCCAAGATCATTTAACTGAACTTGGGATTTTATCATAACTTACTGCCCTAGGTACTCCGCAACAAAATGGTGTAGCGGAATGCCAGAACAGAACTTTATTGGAAATGGTTAGATGCATGCTTAGTTACTCAACTCTACCAACTTCATTCTGGGGATATGCAATTGAAGCTGCGACATTCCCAATGTTGTGCCATCCAAATCAATCCCCAAAACACCTTTAGAAAGCCGGAATGGTCATGGACCTAGTTTACGCCATTATAGAATCAGGGGGGGTCCCACCCACGTCCTGAGGAAAAAGGAAGGAAAGCTAGAACCACGAATTGAACTTTACATGTTTGTTGGCTATCCTAAAGGTACTCAGGGTGGGATTTTCTATAGTCATTTAGAAAAGAAAATGTTTACTTCTATGAATGCTACTTTTTCTGGAAAATGACTATCTCCAAAACTTCAAACCATGCAGCAAAGTAGTTTTAGAAGAAATGGTTGAAGAATTGACTCCAACCAATGTTCTATCATCATCAACGCAAGTTGATGATGAAATTCCCATTCTTCATGTCCAACCGACGCAAGTCGATTTAAATGAAGAAAGTACCACTATTCCCGAGCAAACAGTCACAGAGGCTCGTTGTAGTGGGAGGGTTTCTAGGAACCCAATTCGCTGTGGTTTAGATGGTGAAACCAATATGGTTTTTGGTGACACTAGTGATGATGATCCATTGTCTTTCAATAAGGCAATGGCTAGTCCTGAAAAAGGAACTATGGCTCGAAGCCATGAAATAGGAAATGATGTCCATGTACTCAAATTCCGTCTGGGATCTTGTGGAACCACCTAGTGACTATAGGGCCATTGGGTGCAAGTGGATCTACAAGAAGAAACGAGGTGTTGATGGAAATATCGAAACTTATAAAGCTCGATTTAAAGTAGTTGGACAAGAAGGAAACGTTTGCAAGTTGAATAGGTCCATTAATGGACTTAAGCAAGCTTCTCGTTCCTAGAATCTTCGGTTTGATAAAATAATTAAAACCTATGGCTTTGAAAAAAATTGATGAGCCTTGTGTTTACCAACTGAAGGCAAATCAAATAGTGGTATTCCTGGTTCTTTATGTAGATGATATGTTACTTATTGGAAACAATGTTAAGAAATTGTCAGATGTGAAGAA
Organism: Humulus lupulus; assembly: GCF_963169125.1. Classification (NCBI taxonomy): domain Eukaryota; kingdom Viridiplantae; phylum Streptophyta; class Magnoliopsida; order Rosales; family Cannabaceae; genus Humulus; species Humulus lupulus. The sequence goes on along the minus strand of NC_084797.1, from coordinate 223,835,106 downwards.
CTGGCTAAACACTCAATTCCAAATGAAGGATTTGGGCAAAGCTAGTTATGTTGTAGGTATCCAGATCAATTGGGATATAAAGAACAAACTCTTAGCTCTATCTCAAGCAGCTTACATAGATAAAGTGCTTGAACATTTCTCAATGACAAATTCCAAGAAAGGATGTCTACCGTGCCACTATGGAATTCATCTTTCAAAGAAGCAGTCTCCCCAGACTCTTGAAGAGGAAGATGTAATGAGAAAAGTTCCTTATGCATCTGCAGTTGGAAGTCTGATGTATGCTATGTTGTGTACTAGACCAGATATCTGCTATGCAATGGGAGTACTGAGCAGGTATCAGTCAAGCCCAAGACCAGAACATTGAATAGGAGTTAAGCATATTTTGAAGTATTTGAGATGGACTAGGGATTATATGTTAGTCTACAAGGGTGGAGTTACGAACCCTATAGGCTACAACCATTCAGATTTTCAGACTGATGTCGATGATAGGAAGTCTACTTCTGGAATGGTGTTTACTCTTGGGGTGGAGTTGTGATGTGGAGAAGCGTAAAGCAGTCTGCGATCTCAAATTCCACCATGGAGGCTAAGTAGATAGCTGCGTCTAAAGTAGCTAAGGAAATAATCTAGCTAAAGAAGTTCTATTCAGATGTTGGTGTTATTTCAGATATGGATAAACCGCTTGTGTTGTTTTGTGACAATACAGGAGTGATAGACAACTCGAAAGAACCTCGAAGTCACAAGAGGAGTAAGCATATGGAAAGGAAGTACCACATTATTCAAGAATATGTGGCCAGAGGAGATGTGAAGGTTATGAAGATTGCATCTGAAGACAATCTTGCAGATCCATTTACAAAGAGACTACCAAAAGCTACATTTGATAAGCATATCAAGGAAATAGGATTAGTAGAGTTAAGGCATTAATTTCAATTATTGCAAGTGGGAGTTTTTTGAGGTTTTATGCCTCAATTAAAACCCAATTTCTTTATAATCTCATTTATTATCAATAAAAGAATAGAAATCAATTTTTGATTTGGTTAATCACTTTGCTCACATGTTTTATTTTATTGATTAATTGTTTAATATAAACTTCTATTAAATCCCGAGCATATAACTAATCATATTGTTGACGCCGTTTTTCGTCAACTTGAAATGTAGAGCATGTAAACAGTAAATATTTATGTCCAGGAAATACAATAAAACAAGGAGGATTTTTTACGTGGTTCAGCAGTTAACTTTGCCTAGTCCACGAGTTTTTGTAATTAGAACTTAGGAAATTTCTAGAAATTCTTCAAGGATGAATTCTCCAGAGTTTCTCTCAAGATCACAAATTTTCGAGGTCCTTTACAAAGGTACAGGAATTCTCTATTTATAGAGGAAGTCTCAGGATACTTTCCCACACGTCTCTGGGAAGTTATCTTTTACATTAATAAATTTAATGGCTTTAAAAGCCTGTAACTCCTATATACAAGGAAACGTCCCCTGAAGACTAGGGGGCGTATAACTGAATAATAAATATCCCTTTATTATAGGGAAGTTACAACAATAAATGTAGACTGTGTCTCTCCAAGTGACTCACTAAGATGTCCGAAATCAGCAATCAACATCGTCAGCGTCGCACCATCCCAGGTCTCTGAGTGACTTTCGAGTTGTATTATTTTCTCGAAATCAACTTAGAATGAAGCATCGAGCTCACACTCATGCGAGCTCGGGCCACTTGATCCGAGGTCACGTGACAATGGATGTATCCCGATGTTCTGTTTTTTCGAGCTTGCAAGACTGCGAGACTACCATTTCGAGGTTGCCATCTGCTTTGTAGGTTCGGTGCCTAGGTTGTGGACACGTATTCTAGATTTTGCGAGCTTACACCTGACGAATCCAGCTTTAGAGATTACAATTCTCGAGGCTCAAAATCTGGGTGTAACATTTTGCCCCCTCAAAAGTATTTGTTCGAATCCTATTAGAAGGAAACTTTTGCACTACTTTCCTTTTTTTTTTGGGAACTGGACCGTCACACATGTTTAGATATGGACATGTGCCAATTGGGTATTGCTCACCCAAGGTACTCGAGTACCTTGGAAACCTGCCCACGATCGTTTGCCTGCCACCTTTTCGGCGCCATCTTGTCATTTGTCCTTAACCATCAGATTTGATAAGAATCCTGATCAATGGCTCGAATTAATCCCTTTTTTCCTCCTCTGATTGTCTATATATAAGGCCTTAGCCATCTTCCTCATTTTACTTTTACGCTCATCAGAGGAAAAAAGGAAAAGAGAAATGAAAAACAAGAGGCTATCCCAGAAAACTCTCGCTTTTGCATGTTTTCCCAGCCAAAGAGGCAAAAGGCCGCCAGCTTGCTCGAGACCGTAGGACTATACTTGCAGCCTCTTCTTCAATCAACGATTTCTCTGCAACCGTCGTCTTCATTGCGTAAGTATCTGATGTATATACATTTTCTTTATCAGTTTCTGGCTTTGCTGTTCTTTTAATTCCTGGGAGTTCACTGGTTCACTTTGTAATTTGATAAACTAGGACGCTTTGACCAATAGGTATTCAGGTTTAGGTTTTCCAATTACTGGTTCTAAATCCAGTTTGTATGTAGAAAAAACCCAAAAATGGTTTCTTTTTTCTGGGTTTTTAAAATTTAAAGGACGTATCTTGTACACCAAGATATTGGGTACCAAATCTTGGTTTTTAAAGAATGAACGATACCCAAGAATACCATTTTTGAACAAACCGCCACCTTTTTCCCTGATATTTCGGGATTCTCAATGATTTAGACCCACTTCCCTCCTTTTTTTTCGTAGAATACACGTTCTGACCCTTAATCGGGTTTCAAGGATCGAGCTCGTCTCGTACCCAAGCACTTTCAAAGCTTATTTCACCAAGCTCGTTATTCTTGACTCCTTGCATGCATGGCCCTCACCATTTTTTCTTTCTCCCTAGATATCACAGAATCTGGAAAGACGGTGGGGGTCGCTACTTGCCATCCCGTATTCGCCAAAAACTCTGAGCCCAGAATCACTGTTTGCTCGGAACCAACGTCTGATTCGTGAATACTATCTAGCGCGCGAACAGGAAGAAACCCGAGCTCATTAACGCTGCCAAATCGTCGAGGTCATAGAAAAGAACAGAAGAATCCTTCGAGAGGCTCTTTATCCAGAATCTGGTTTAGGGCCTAAACCGATCCCCCTTGATCCTAGGTTAAAAGTGACAATCGCATACAACCCAGGAGAGCTTCAATTCTCACTGATGGGGGAGCACTCTACCTCGCAGCCGAGGAGGGAGTTTTTCGAGGCTGAGCACTACTGGAGCTCAGTTACCTCACTAGGTCAGATAAACGATATCTTGGCCTTTCACGGTATCTTAAGGTGTCGAGCCCCTACTTCCAGTGAGCAAAGCTGCTACGCCCCAGGAGATGGAAATCTTGACAACAAGCTGAGATATGCGGCTTGAAGCCAGGAGCATATGAAGGCAAGAACGATACTACCTTTGAAGTCTTTCTTCAAGGACTTCATGGACTTCATTGGGTTGTCTCCATTCCAGCTCAACACTAATTCATACAGGGTTCTGTCTACCCTGAGGTCGATATACCACGAGCTGAAGTGGGAAGGGCCGAGGCCAGAGGAGATCTTATATCTTTTCTGCTTGAAAAGCAATCCCTCCCGAGCTCGGGGAGGAGACGGCTTCTATTACCTTTTGAGCTACCCGAAGGAGAAAAAGATGTTTTAGGATCTTCCCAATCATCCTCCTGATTTTAAGAAGGCCTTATTCTGGACGGATGGCCTGTCTCCGTCACGATGTTATTCATTCAGACAGATCCGTAAGTACCCCACCTCCTTTATCTCTGTGCTCGAACTTTTGTATATAGGCTTGTACTTAGTTGAAATGTATTTTATTTTCCACCCGACTATCGTCGTCCCACTCCTTCTGATGAGATGAAGGAGCGTAGGGAGACCCTGCTCCAACTCCCTTATGGCAGGAGATCGCTCTCATACCTTTTGGATGAAGGTAAATTTTGAGCCTGCGGGCTTTTGGGAGATGGCCAGTCGACCTCGGACTAGTCCAACAAAAAATCCGACCGCTGGGAGCTCGTGCCCCTGCCAACAGGCATCCTCCCCCAGAGGAGAGAGGTAAGGCTCTCGCCTCCAGTTCGTTGAAGGAGCCCGCAATCAGGGAACAAGGCCAACGATGAAGCCTCGAGCTCGGGCTCGGGCTCGGATGATCAAGGTACAGTCATCCTAAGGTCAAAAATGTGGTCCCCCACCCTGTAAAGCACAAACCCGATAGGCTAGTTCTGTGCGAAGACGATAGGAAGCACTTTTATGTGTGGACTTGGGTAGATGAACGAGTTCATAGGTTTGATAGCTGGCTCGGGCAATACGATACTATGTATAGCCTGGACGAGGTATGGAACGGAATAGCCATCCAATACGGGACCAATGACTATAGGGACCTTTCGAGGTTGACGTCCACATATAGGGAATGTACTCCCCCCGCCTCTTCTGAAGATGGGGGAATTTCATGGTCTCCAGTTAGGTTTTTCTCCACTTGTTTTTTTTGTTTTTTTTTTATATATCTTCTAAGTTTGTTAGCACCATTCTAAACCTTGATTTCAGCTGTGCAGGTGCTATGGACTCCGTCCTTGACGCCGTGCTCTTCAGTGGCGAGGGAGCTCAAAAAAGTAAGTGCCCGAGTGGCTCACGGAGGTTAGACCGACCCTCTAAAATCCCCAAGCGCACTGAGAAGACCCCTCCAGCTCCAACTACTGTGAGCACAACCAATGGCCCGAATGCCCAAGTTGATGCGTCTGTCTCGACCGCACCTGCCACACTTCCTCCAGCCACAACTCTTCCAACACTCGGCCAACCCAAAAAGAAACCCTCAATCTCCAAGTCACTCCTACCGTCGGCCCGACCTCATGTTGATGAGTTCGTGCTTGATAGTACCGTTGGGGCCCACGGAGCCGTAATTGGTTCGGATGTCCTTTCTCGGGTGGGTCAGAGTCTTTTGATCACTGGGAGTTTGTGAATAAGGCTCGAGACTGCAATACTCTTTATGATAAGAGTATTGAAATTACTGCCGCGGTAATTTTCGTAACTTACCTTTAATTGCTTATGTCTTGGCTTATGTTCTAATTCAATCTCTTTGTGTTTCAGGCCCTCGTCGTCTCAACACAGCTTAATTATAAGCTGATCAATGAGGTGCATACGAGCATGTCTCTGGCTCAGGAGTCGAGGAATCTCTAGCTTAAAATGACTGATGAACTCAAGGACTCGAAGACAGAGCTTGAAAAGGTGAAGGCTCATCTTGCGGAGCTGGAGAAAGCTAACACCAAGTTCAAGGAGGAGAAAGCTGCCACTTTCGAGATAATCGAAAATGAAAAGGCCCGCCTCCTTAATGAGTTCAAGGAGAAGAAAGACAAAGCGGTCGATCAAGCCATGTACAAGATCTGGGCTAACAATGTTGACCTCGATACCAGCTTCCTAGATCCTTTTGAGGCGAAGCTCGTAGATCAGTGGACTGCTCGACTTGAGGCGGAGGAGGCTGCTCAGGAGGCTACTCAGAAGGATAGTCATGCTATTCATCCTGAGGGGTCTAGTGCCGCTAGTTCTGAGAAGGGCAAGGAAACTGCTCCTTCTTGAATCTCACCTTAGGCCTGCGTCCCTTTATTTTTGTAACTGCTTTAATTTATGCCCGTAGGGCTGATACAATTTCTTTTTCTTTTAATACATATGCATTACATTTCTTGGTTTGAAATATTTTTCACATTTTATATTAAAGAATCGCGTATGTTTGTTTATTCACACAAACATAGTTTAGATTTAGGCTCGAGGTTCAATGCATTCATGCACAGTTTGCTCGAATTATCCGCTTCCGATCTCGTTATTCATCAAGGTCAGATATTACTTTAACCATGAACTTGAAAGTACTTGTATGGTGTGTAATGCGAACGGTTTAGTTATATCTAATTTTTTAGTTACTTTTTCTCGTCCTCGGTTATCTCTCCGAGGTTATGAGTTCGAAACTATTTTTTATAAGATACTCCAGCCTTGGTCTCGACTTAACTCGAAGTGGGTTTATATTCCAACTTATCGTCGATTAGTTTTAGCTGGTTTGCTCCAAACCTGTTAAGGTCGTGATTGGTTTGTAATCCATACACTTATATGTTTTTTGGTAATTCGGTTATATCCAAATTACCTTAGCTCGCGCATTTGGTTACATCCAAACACTTGTATGTTTTTGACAGCTTGGTTATATCCAAACCATCCCAACTGGAGCATTTGGTTATCTCCAAACACTTGCATGTATTTCGTGTATGTTATTTTATTTTTCAAGCTGATGGTATATATACCAATGATGCCCCCTTAATATCCTCTGAGTGTGACCATAGGTTATTAAATTAAGAGAGATTGCAATAATAAAGAAAAACATAACATATTGAATGAAATAAATCTTTATTTGATAAAATCCAAACAAAACAGTACAAATAAACAAGCATGGTTACAGGCAACATCCTTCCTATACTATTGATAGTAAGGTCTTAGGTGTTCGCCATTCCATGCTCGTGGTACCAGGCTCCCATCCAATCTCGCTAACTTGTAGACACTAGACCAGATGACTGATATGGTCCTTCCCAATTTGGCTCGAGCACGCCAGCTGTTGGATCTCGTGTTGCCAAAAATACACGCCGTAGCACCAAATCTCCCACGCCGAACTTTCGATCCCGAACTCTCTTGTGGAAGTACCTAGTAGCTCGTTGTTGGTAGGCAGCATTCCTCAGCTGAGCTTCGTTTCTTCTTTCCTCGATCAGTTCTAATGTTTCTTTGAGCTGAGTGTGGTTCGAGCTTTGGTCATAAGCGTGGGTTCGAATTGTAGGAATCTCGACCTCAATAGGCAACATAGCTTCACAACCGTATGTCAGAGAGAACGGGGTATGTCCCGTTGATGTTCGAGTTGTAGTCCTATATCCCCATAGGACTTGGGGCAATTCTTCGGGCCATTGTCCTTTTGCTTCCTCCAACTTTTTCTTTAGTGAACTCTTGAGAGTTTTGTTTATAGCCTCGACCTAGCCATTCGCCTGGGGATGCGCTACTGACGAAAAACTCTTTATTATTCCATTCTTCTCGCAAAAGTTGGTGAACAAGTCGCTATCGAACTGGGTCCCATTTTCGGATACAATTTTCCTCGGCATCCCATATCAGCATACAATGTTGTTTACCACTAAGTCAAGGACTTTCTTGGAAGTTATTGTTGCTAACGGTTCAGCCTATGTCCACTTTGTGAAGTAATCTATGACAACTACAACATACTTCACACCGCCCTTTCCAGTTGGGAGAGAGCCTATGAGGTCGATTCCCCATACCGCGAATGGCCATGGGGAAGTCATCATGGTCATCTCGGATGGTGGAGCTTGCGGAATCGTGGAAAACCGCTGGCACTTATCGCATTTCTTTACGTACTCGAAAGAGTCCGACTTGATGCTAGGCCAGAAATAACCTTGGCGTATGATTTTCTTGGACAGGCTATGCCCCCCAATATGGTCTCCACAGAACCCTTCATGAATTTCTTCAATCATCTTCTTGGCCTCGGGTGGAGTCACACACCGAAGTAATGGCATGGAATATCCTCTTCTATACAGCTTTCCATCCAAAATGGTGTAACGGGGAATTTGATACATTAATTTTTGAGCCTGGTTCCGATCTTTCAGAAGGACGCCGGTCTCGAGATATTCGACTATCAGGGTCATCCAGGTAGGCTCAGAATCAATCATAGACACATCTCCCTGCCCCAACTCATTAATGCTAGGCGTCGAGAGATGTTCTACGGGCACAAGATTTAGCTCATCATTCTCAGGGGAGGTGGTGAGCTGAGCTAAGGCATCTGCATTTGAGTTTTGCTCTTGGGGAACCTGTTCAATCGCATAAAACTCGAAATGTTCCAACGCGGACTTTGCCTTTTCTAAGTAAGCTGCCATTTTTGAGCCACGAGCCTGGTATTCTCCCAAAATTTGGTTAACCACAAGCTGGGAATCGCTGTAGCAATGTACTGCTTTAGCTTTGAGCTCTTTGGCTATGCGGAGTCCCGCTAGTAAAGCCTCGTATTCGGCCTCGTTATTCGATGCGTTGAAGTCGAATCTTAAGGCAGAATGAAAGCTGCTTCCTACGGGAGTAATCAAAATGAAACCTGCTCCCAATCCATTTTCGTTAGATGACCCGTCGACGTAAAGTTTCCACAGCTCGTGGGCCGGGGTTATAACTTCATCGTTGGTCATGCCAGTACACTCCACTATAAAGTTCGCTAGGGCCTGTTCCCTAATGGTCGTCCTCGGGTGGTAGGTGATCTCGAATTGCCCGAGTTCAACCGCCCATTTAAGAAGTCGACCTGAAGCTTCTGGCTTAGACAAGACTTGCCTCAGCGGTTGATCGGTTAACACATGGATGGGGTGCGCCTGAAAGTAGGGTCGTAATTTGCGAGATGAATGAATTAAGCTGAGAGCTAGCTTTTCCATCAATGGATATCTCGACTCTGCCCCCAGTAATCTTTTACTGATGTAATACACGGGCTTTTGTACCTTTTCCTCTTCTCGCACGAGCACTGCACTTATTGCATGTTCAGTAGTGGCAAGATATAAGTATAGTACTTCTCCCGTAACAGGTTTTGATAAGATGGGGGGTTCTGTGAGCTGCTTTTTAAACTCCTAAAAGGCCAGCTCGCACTCTTCCGTCCATTCAAATTTCTTGCCTCCCCTCAATAGGTTAAAGAACGAAAGACAACGGTCTGTAGATTTAGAGATAAACCTACTCAGTGTCGCCATCCTGCCGGTCAAACTTTGGACATCTTTGTGTCTTCGATGTGAGGGTATGCCGATCAGGGCCTGGATCTTGTCTGGGTTGGCTTCTATTCCACGAGCGTTTACAATAAAACCCAGGAATTTTCCTGATCATACCCTAAAGGAGCACTTTTGAGGATTTAGTTTCATGTTATATTTCCGGAGCACGCCAAAGCACTCTTTGAGGTCGTCAACATGGTTATCGTTAAGTTGAGACTTGACTAACATGTCATCAACATAAACTTCCATGTTGTTCCCTATTTTCTCCGAACACATCATATTCACGAGCCGCTGGTATATGGCCCCAGCATTTTTGAGCCCGAATGGTATGACATTATAACAATATAGCCCCTTGTCTGTTATGAAGCTCGTATGTTCCTGGTCAGGGACATACATGGAAATCTGGTCATATCCAGAATAGGCATCCATGAATGACATTAAGCCATGCTCTGCTCTGGCATCCACGAGCTAGTCAATCCTTAGTAAGGGAAAGGAGTCTTTTGGACAAGCCTTGTTGAGGTCTGAATAGTCAATGCATCTTCGCCATGTCCCATTTGGCTTCGGGACCAACACCAGATTGGCTACCCAGTCAGGGTAAAAAGCATCCTTAATGAACCAGTTTGCTTTTAACCTATCGACCTCCTCCTTCAATGCCTTTTTTCTGTCGTCATCCAGTTGTCTTTGCTTTTGTTGCTTCGGTGGGAAGCTTTTATCGATATTTTGTGCGTGGCTCACTATGTTCGGATTTATTCCTACCATATCAGAATGTGACCATGCGAAGACATCCTGGTTTCTCTTTAAAAAGCAAATTAGTTGCTATTTGGTTTCTTCCTGGAGGTGTTTCCCAACCTTTACCTTTTTCGAGGGATCGGACTCTTCAAGCTGGATCTCTTCGAACTCTTTCAATGGTTTGAGATCAACTTTCTCCTCAACCCTCAGATCAATTTCTTCATCAATCTCCAAAACCGTCCCATCTTTATTTTGAAAAATGACGAGTGCTTGTGCGCTCATCTGTTTCTTTCCTCTTAAGGAAATGTTGTAGCATTCCCTTCCAGCTAACTGATCTCCCTTCAACGTCTCGATGCCACTAGGGGTCGGGAACTTAACGGCCAGATACCTTACAGACGAGACTGCCCCCATCCCAACTAGGGCGGGTCTTCTGAGCAGCACATTTTAGGCCGAAGGTAGGTCTACTACGACAAACTCCATCATCTTGGTTGTTGAGACTGAGCAGTCTCCCAAGGTGACGGGGAGTTCGATGGACCCCATGCAGGCAGTCCCTTCTCCTGAAAGACCATACAATGTTGTTGCACATGCTTTCAGGTCGCGAAGAGTAAGTCCCATTTTCTCCAAGGTGGCTTTATAAAGAATGTTAACCGAGCTCCCATTGTCTATGAGAACTCGGTGAACTCTCTTATTTACGAGCTGGAGAGTGATGACCAGTGGGTCATGGTGAGGGAACTGGACATGGGACGCGTCGTCTTCAGTAAAGGTTATCGGTTGAGATTCCATCTTTTGGCTTTTTGGGGCTCTAGGTTCGGGTTCATAAGGAGACCCGTCCCCAGTTTTTAGCTCGTTCACATATCGTTTTTGGGCATTCCTGCCCGTTCCTGCGAGATGAGGTCTGCCCAAGATGGTTATTACATCTTCTCCATCAATCGAAGGGGGCCTATCATCACCCCTTGCTCGGGAATTGTTATTTTGTGCAGGTTGTGGTGCGGCTGCCCTCTGGTTTGTAGACGCCTGATTAGTATTATGGTTTTTGACATATTGTCTAAAATAACCTCTTTAGATCAATCCTTCGATCTCGTCTTTCAACTGTCGACATTCATGAGTAGTGTGCTCGGTGTCTCTGTGAAATCGACAATATTTGCTGGAGTCCCTCTTAGACTTATGATTTCTCATTGGGTCTGGATGTCTGAAGGGGACCTGGTTTTCATTAGCCAGGTATATGTTCTCCCGAGACTCGTTGAGCTCGGTGTACACTCTGTACATAGAGAAATATCTTTCCCCGTTGTTTTTCTTTCCTCCCTCGGCCTCGGGGTTACTCCCTTCGTTCTTCTTTCTCTTGGAAGGGTTTTCCACAGCAGGCTTTGAAGTTGGTGGGTCCGCCGAGGTTGAGGCAGAGTTTACATTTATCGTTGTAGTTATGGGCTGGGAGGTCACATTAAGTGTCGACCTCACTTCCTCTACATTGAAAAACCTCTGTGCTCGTTTGTTAAACTCGGTTAGGGACCTCACTGGTTTTCTTTGCATGTCGTCCCAGAGAGCACTCCCTGGCATTACTCCAGCTTGGACAGCCATTAGATGACCGCTGTCATCCACATTTCGAGCTCTAGTAACTTCCAAGTTGAACCTTGTAAGGTAACTTTTTAATGTCTCACCTGGCTGCTGCCGAACGTTAGTCGGAGTTGATGCCTCAGGTCTAACCCCTATCATGGCTCTGAACTGTTTCTTGAAGTCCTTAGACAGCTGATCCCAAGAAGTGATTGAGTGTCTTCTATATTTCTCGAACCAGCTTTTGGCTGGTCCCGTCGGCGATGCTGGAAATAACATGCATCTGAGCTCATAACCCACGTTACTTGCTCTCATTATGGTATTGAATGTACTCAAATGGCTGTATGGGTCGGAATTTCCCTCAAAAGTTGGGACCTGAGGGATCCGAAATCCTTAAGGAAATGAAGTATTGGAAATATGGGGAGCGAACGGTTCAAGCTCCTTGTCAGAATCTTCATATCGACCCTGACTTTGCTCATTATTCAAAAGCCCGAAGGCCTTTTCCAACTGATCAATTCTTTCCTGGACTGGGTCCGCGAGGGGTCTTGCCTAAAATTGGATGTCGTCGATCACAGTTCTAGGTTTGTGCCGATTCTGATTCAAGTGTTCCTGTAGGTCGGAGCGATTCCTGCGGCTCCCAGTATTCTTTTGACCTCGATCATGCATACTGACTGATCTGGTATCTCCAGAGTCGTCACTAGTAAGACTTGTCGCATGATTATTTCGAGATGGGTCTCTTTCATGCTGCCTCATCTCTGCAGTGCGAGATCGGGACGTTTGACTTCTTTCAAATTGGGCGCCTCTCCGCTCCCGGAAAGTTTCTCTGTTCCCTTGTCTCCTTCCCGCACGTCTTTCCTCATCATCTCGAACTGGTTTAGCATTCCTGCGAGGAGATGAAGGATATCTTATAGGCGAAGGAGGGAATCGTATAGGTGACGGTGGCTGCCACCCATTTCGTGGCCTAGACGGTCCAGAGTTCGCCCGAGATGGGTCGGTTGCAATTTATGTGTTTCCAGGGATTTGAGTCCGAGCCTCTGCAGGGGCTTGGTTGTTCTCAGTTCCCGCTGGTACCCCAATAGTTGGATAAACCGGAGCCTTGGCACGGGTACTTCTTCGGGGTCTCGTGGGAGCGGATGGCTCTGCTGGTGCTGGAGGTTGCTCTGGCCCCCTTGTGGCAGCATTTTTTCACAGACGTCCACAAGGCTTGCGGGGAGGGACATGCACGTCCCTCGGAGGAGGGGCTTGGTTTTCATGTGGAGGAGGGGGCTGAGCCGCCTGAGCCTCTGCGGCTATCCTAGCCAACTCTTCATTCTGATTGTTGGCTTCAGCCAGCTGCTGTTTCAGCTACTGGTTTTCAACTTCCACAATGGAAATGTACCGCTCAGGATTGTAGTACATATCCTCATCCCTTGGAGGTGCTGGTGGTCCCCGAGAATCGGAGGATTCGCTTCTCTCTTCAGTATCCGGGTTTACCATCGGCTGCTTCCCAGGGCGTCTAAGATAGTTTTCTTTAGGAATGTTTTGATCATTTGCGGCCATAACTTATTCAGGGATCGCACTGCTTAAGGCCCTCAATGAAAGCACCAAACTGTTGACGCCGTTTTTCGTCAACTTGAAATATAGAGCACGTAAACAGTAAATATTTATGGCCAGGAAATACAATAGTCCACGAGTCTTTGTTATTAGAACTTAGGAAATTTCTAGAAATTCTTCAAGGATGAATTCTCCAGAGTTTCTCTCAAGATCACAAATTTTCGGGGTCCTTTACAAAGGTAGAGGACTTCTCTATTTATAGAGGAAGTCTCAAGATACTTTCCCACATGTCTCTGGGAAGTTATCTTTTACATTAATAAATTTAATGGCTTTAAAAGCCTGTGACTCCTATATACAAGGAAACGTCCCCTGAAGACTAGGGGCGTATAACTGAATAATAAATATCCCTTTATTATAGGGAAGTTACAACAATAAATGTAGACTGTGTCTCTCCAAGTGACTGACTAAGATGTCCGAAATCGACAATCAACATCGTTAGCGTCGCACCATCCCAGGTCTCTGAGTGACTTTCGAGTTGTATTATTTTCTCAAAATCAACTTAGAATGAAGTGCCGAGCTCACACTCATGTGAGCTCGGGCCACTTGATCTGAGGTCATGCGACAATGGATGTATCTCGATGTTCTGTTTTTTCGAGCTTGCAAGACTTCGAGACCGCCATTTCGAGGTTGCCATCTGCTTTGTAGGTTCGACACCTAGGTTGCAGACACGTATTCTAGATTTTGCGAGCTCACACCTGACGAATCCAACTTTAGAGATTACAATTCTCAAGGCTCAAAATCTGCGTGTAACACATATATAGTGACATAATCACATTGGAATATAAATAAGATTTTATGTTCAAAATAAATTTGTCCTAAGATTAGTCACTACACAGGATTTACACTGACTTGCCAATCTACGATATGATTTACTTACACATTATAGTGTTATATTCTTTCTAGAACATTAGCAAAGTAGATAAGATCGAATGTATTTGTTACATCAGACTGGAACGATATTGACAGTAGATAGGATAAGTAAACATACTATTATTATCTATTCTAGTCATATCATATAGTTGACCATAGGTCAATTCAATCTTAATTCTGAGTGGTCAGCATTATAACTGATTGTATTATTTGAGTTCTCTGACTTGTTCGTTACCAGCTTACCCTACAGACTAGCCCATACTTACATCTTGGGAACTCGGTACTATAATTGAGTGGGAGTGTTAATCATAGATATGAACATCTATAGTTTCTTATGAAGAAATGAAACGATGGTTTCCTTTTAGTTTGGTTCAAGGTGTTGAATGATAGGTATCTCATTTCAGTAATTAATATTAGTTTACTGAAATATCATTTACAAGGAACTAAGTGTTTTAAGGATAAAATACAATGAGGGGTGAAACAGTATTTGTAACGCCCTACTACCAAGGGACTGTTACGCAATGCATTTTAAACAGTGCTAAACTCACTCACCGATTCATTTGGCCATAATAATGTAACTAAGTGTGATTAACGGTTTAGGGTTAAATTTTTTGGTTAAAGATACAATGTTTCACTAAAACGTTTATTGTATACATTAGGATCCCAAAATATATTTTTAAAGGTTAATTACAATAAAAGATTTACAACTAGCCGACCTAAGCAGCAAAATAGTGTTTAACCCTAGTTCCTCTTTAAACCCTTGGCCGTGGTGGTCGGGCAGGCGTATATGTACACATCGTCACCTAAGCTCTTCAACTCAATGATGGTCCAGCTTTCTCTTGCCTTTACCTGCACTACATAGCACCCGTGAGCCAAGGCTAAACAAGAAAACTCAACATTCTCATGAATACGTAATAACATGTCACTGAATCATAATAAGCATTCCTAGCAATAATAGCCCTATTCATGCATGCAAGCAAGTCCAAATAAATGATTACGGAGCTTCGCACCCTGTATAGATGACTATTGAGTCCATCTTTGAATAGGTAACTAATGAGTCACACATTGTATAGATGACTTATGAGTCACACACTTGGGCTCTACACCCTAATCAAATAAGTAACTAAAGAGTCACGCACTTGAGCTCTGCACCCTAATCAGATAAGTGACTAATGAACCAAGCACTGTATAGGTGACTAATGAGTCACACATTGTGGCTCTGCACCCTAAGCCACGTGACGTTACAGTCATGTGAGCCTTTTGGCCCTAGCTCTAAGTAACTAGCCTTTAGACTAGGACAACGCTTTTAGATTTCTTCGACCTTGGGGTCGGTCAAACATTTAATGCTCATGTTGATTAGATCTAATCATTTCGGCTAGTGTTAAACACATTAATGACATTCTTGACTCTTAAGCCAATACCATACAACCAACGCTCAATATCACCGCTAAACTTGCCTGATAAGTCACAACTTTAGGATCAATACTAAACACCACTGTCGTTCTCTGACTAAAAAGTCAGTACCATATACAGATAAGCAAAGCTGCTATGCATTTACTAGGCAATCAATGTCAATATATAGAGAACTCAACATGCTTCATCAATAACCATGCATGTCACATACTGGGTGCACTTTTCTTACCTTTCGTCCAAGTACAGGTTAGCAATAAACGAGCCACAAGCACGATCCTGTTTCCAAGCCCCTAGCGATAACCTAGTCACAACTATAATATAAAACCTCATCAAAATGAGTAAATAAATACTTTTAGACCCAAACCTAGCCTCCAGGACATCGAATCCTACTCAACTGGGTAGTTGGATCGAACCCAAGCCCTTAGAATTAAGTTCCCACAGCTAAAAACCAAATATGGGCAAAACTTTCCTTAAGCGCCGCGATCCCTCACCAGACCTGTGCCGTGGCCCTCCTCCAAATAGAGGGTTAACCCATCTCTGCTTGTGCCTAGCGCCATGGTGCGCCACCTTGCATTGCAGCCCTAACCACCCATCAGCCAACTTCACCATCTTTGTCAGGCTTGGGCCACGACGCCCAAGAATAGGGGCGTGGCCCGACCACGAACCCAACCATATTTTCCTTTTTTTCTTCATTTAAAATCCTTCCGTTAACCTATCCAAACATATCCAAATCCCAAAAACAAAGTTCCCAAACATCCCAAATCATCCAAAACTATTAAAATCCAAGTCTATAATCACCCAAAAACTCATCAAAACATAAAATCCAAGGACGGAACCATCATAGTATTTTTTTTACTACTCAAAAAGGAAGGGTGGTTATTGGAACATTGACCTATGTGAATAGGATAGACCCTATCATTTAATTTATTTTAGATTTCTTCTATGTAAGGTAAAAAAAAAGGGAAAAGTGAATTCCATTATAGAGTCGTATGCAATATACAAAAGATGCCTGTACGGTTGTTCAATTCTATCTTTTTTTCTTGTTATTCTTTTTCACCATTCATTATGCGAGATAAAAGAATTTTTTATTATGTTATATCATCAGGGTAATGATCCATCAACCTGCTAGTTCTTTTTATGAGGCACCGACGGGGGAATTTATCCTAGAAGCAAAAGAACTACTGAAGCTACGCGAAACCATCACAAGGGTTAAAGCTTAAAAACTTGAAAACTTAAAACCTAAAACTTGGATTACCTACGATTAAGTTGTTTCCAAACTAAATACTCCGACTAACAAGCTTCTAATCTTCCCTAGAATCGCCATCCCTCGATCATTGCTTAAATACGAGTACTAAAACTCGAGTTTCCTTCGAAAATACAATCAGTGTCAAAAAGAGAACAGGAAAAAGAGAGAACGTTATGAATGTTCTTTTTATGTTTCTAATAGGTTACTTCAAGCTTAAGTAACCTCAAGCAAATCCTAATGCTTGGAGTCCCAAAAATGCCCCGAGGGTAAAATAGTTAAAATTCCCAGAATTTTCCCGTGATCTCACTAACTCCCAATTTATCATCAAATATTTATTCCCATTACCCAATATCCCGGTAATGTGCTAAATACCCATTGACTCACTCTGAGTCAAGTATAAATCCCGTTATGACTTTCCCACTGGCATGCCTCCTAGGATCGTCTCGTGCTGAGCAACCCAAACAGAACCAAACAATAATGAAGCACCTCACACATACCACATATATGCCAAATATACAAAACACGGGCCAAATTATGAAAATTTCTCAATTAAACAGAAATGGTTCCACATGCATACTTAATACACCTAACCATGAATATTAAGTCATATTATAATGTTATTCAGATAATCACATAATGATACACATAAGTATCATATAATCACAAAATTCCAAAAAGTGCAATCATGGCCCCCTAATCAAGGCCCTAATCCTTATTAGGAAATTTGGGTCGTTACAACTATCCCCTCCTTATAGAAATTTCATCCTCGAAATTTTATCTGAACATACCGAAATATCAATCCCTTATATTTGATTCCAGTTTCCAGGTCCCTCCCTCGACCCTACTGTTTCCTTATAATACCTTAATCCAAGGTACAACTTTGTTTCTCAGAACCATGTTCATCCTGTCTCATATCTGGACTGGCTATTCCTCAAAGGATAACTTAGCCTCCAATTCCAGATCCTCATAACTCAACACATGAGTCTCATCCAACACATGTTTCCTCAACATGGAAATATGAAATACAATGTATACAGCCGACAGTTGCAAAAATGAGGCCAACCTAAAGGCAACCTTATCGATCCTATCCAGGATTCAAACAGTCCTTACTAATCTAGAGCTCAACTTGCCCTTATTTCCTCACTCCTTTCCATGGTGATAATCTAAGGAAGATACAGTCTTCCACTTAGAATTCCATGTTCCTGCATTTCAGATCAACATAACATTCCCATTTACTCTGAGAAGCGAGTATCCGAGCTCTAATCTTTCAATAACCTCAATGGTCCTCTAAATCACTTCAGGATCCAAACATAACCTCTTATTCATCTCATTCTAATAAATAGGTAATATACATTTTTACCATACAACATCTCATAAAGTTCCCTTCCAATAACTGGATAACTCTCTCTCTAATTTACCATCAATCTGAGGATAATGAATTGTACTAAACTCCAACTATATACTCATCGCCTTCTTCAACCTTTCCCAAAAATTTGAAGTAATAACAAAGTTCTCCTCTGATAAGATAGACCTCGAATTCCATGAAGGCGTACTACCTTTCTTACATAGAGGTTTGTAAACTAATCAACTGTATTAGTCATCCTTATTGATAGAAGTGAGCTGACTTTGTATACTGGTTCATAATGACCCAAACAAAATCACATTGGCCCAATATTCTGGGCAACCCCATCGCGAAATCCATCGCAATGTTTCCTTACTTACACTATGGAATACACAAAGGATGTAATGCCCTTACTAGTTTCTGATACTTTGTCTTGACCTGCTAAAGGTTAAAACTTTACCACATAATCTGTTATGTCCATCTCTATCTCAGGCCACCAATACAAAGCTTTCAAACTCTGTTACATCCTCATGATGCCTGGATGAAGAGAATAAGAGAGTAGTTTGAGATTCATCCAAATCTCCCATTTAATCTCAGTGTCCATCGGATCCCAAGTCCGATCCCTATACCGCAATAAATTCATACCTGACACTGCATAGTCCTTAGCTAATCCAGCTAAGACATTTCCCTCAACTTTTTCCATCTGTGGGTCTTTTAACTGTTTTTCCTTTGATCCTCTCTATAAGAGTAAACTCAAACATAAT
Organism: Humulus lupulus; assembly: GCF_963169125.1. Lineage (NCBI taxonomy): Eukaryota > Viridiplantae > Streptophyta > Magnoliopsida > Rosales > Cannabaceae > Humulus > Humulus lupulus. The sequence continues at coordinate 223,816,771 of NC_084797.1, read as the reverse complement.
GTTGGCCACCTGACCCACCAATAACTCCACTCTAGTTCTGGTCATACCCTTCAAGTAACATGATGCATAGGCAAACACCTTTTCTTGTCAATGAAGTATCATAATAACCTACAAACTGGTTCTGATCTGTAAGAAGACTTAGAACTCTTCCACAAAGCACATGTAATATCCTGCCCGTCCAAGGAAACTCCTGCCCACTGAGGCGTTCCTTGACCTTGGCCAATCTCTAACTGAGAGTATACCACAATTCCGTCGATCAAGATGATCGCAAACCAATTCAAATATTATTTGAACACCCTGTTCATCTGATCCATCAAAACAACTGGGGCATAGTCAAACCCTCAAAACATAACTCAGCACTCCCAGTGCATATCCTTCTCTCTGATCTTCACCTGGTAATAACTAGATCAAAGATCCACCTTAAAGAATATTTCCTTACTGAATAACTGAGTCTTTAGTTCTTACAGCTCTACTGAAACTATTCAATACAGTGCCCTATACCTGATTCTGTCCCTGACACCAACCTAATCGCCATTCTATCTCTTTATATGAAGGTAGTCCTGAAAAATCCCCTGGAAACCCATCCAGAAACTCATAGACTAATCTAGTCTGTCCTGATCCCACTAGCATGACCTAAGTGGTATCCACCACACTAGCTAAGAGTTCTATGCATCCTCCTGCAATAGGTCTCTAGCTCTAAATATAGATGTCATAAGCATAGTGCCAACTACCACAAGGGTTTCCTACTCTCAAGCCCAAGAGTTACTATCCTTTCCTTGTAATCTAACATTGCCCCACACTTGTTAACCAATCCATATCTAGGATCATACTAAAGTCAGTCATAACCAACCTTGTCAACTCAACTGATGAGTCCCTTCTCACCATGACCTAATCCATCTCTTAAAATTACCAATAGAATATCACATTCCCATCACAACATAACCATGTAATCTGCATATCAGATCTATGCCTCTCTAGATGCAATAACCAAAGAATGACATGGCACCAAAACCAATCAACTTAATACAAGAATCAAAACCAAAAAGTTAACCTACCACCACTGAGGAATCAGCCTCAGTCTCAATCTCTGTCTCTGACTCTAACTACATCGGAGCGAACACTCGAGCTGGAGTCGAGTTTTTCACCCCCTTTTGCTCATCCTTCCTTCGCCTTGGGAAATTCCTCTTACGGTGCCTAACCATTCCACAAAAGAAACATGTCTTTGCTCGACATTATCCTAGATGACGCCTCTTACACTGAGTTTATTCTGGGTAAACTTTCCAATCCTTATCCATGCCCGATCCAAAAAAAGGAGGTATCACAGTCTGATCTTCGCGCTCTCTGGCACTCTCCTTCTCAATCTCATTTACCGTGCTCTCAACAACAGGAGCCTTCTCTACCACCTGAGCGTAGGTAGAGATTTCATGCCCTCGGGCGAATCTAACGCCCTGAGATACTCCGGGATTAAATCCTTGGATAAACCTTTCCTTCTAAGCCATATCCGTGGGTACCATATCAAAAGCAAACTTGGACAACCCATCAAGTCTGTTAACATATTCTGTTACTGTTGCATTTCCCTGAACCAGGTTCAGAAACTCATTCATCTTAGCAGTCTTGACTGCATCACAATAATATCTTTCATTAAACAGCTTCCTAAATTCTTTCCAGTCCATCACAGCTGTATCTCATTTTTGGGATACTACTTCCCACCATGTTCGGGCATCATCCTGCAATAAAAATGTAGCATAGATCACACTATCGTGACCTACCACCCCCACACTATCGAGAATGGAATTGATCATGTCCATCCATTGCTCAGCTTTGAATGGATCTAGGCCTCCCTCAAAGACTAGAGGGTAATATTCTTGGAATCTTCCACAAAGAAATTCACACCTGTTCTCAACTCTAGGTTGAGCGAATACTAGTGCCACTCCTAGCATAGCAAAGGAAGAGGTGTTCCTTGACAGATTTTGCTACTGTTTCAAACACCTAATCTCTTCCTCTTGCCTCTACAATCAAAATTGCACATCTGTAAGCACCTGTTGGAAATTTTGACGGGCAGGTGAAGAACTCAAACCCTGGCTGTAATTCCTAACCTCGGTAAAACCACCATCAGGTTTCATTAACTGCCTTGGATACATAACTGCTGATTGAATTTGTAGTCAATAACTTGACCCATTAAAAATGATGAGCATATTCAAAAGATATTCCCACAGGAACAATCATACCACACTACATTCATACATCAACTCATCACCTTATCTCTTCCAACATACAAACTATGCCTCCAACTCTAGTATGTAAATAACACATTTATATATTCACTGAGCAGGTAATCATATAATCATATCAATAATCAAGAGCCAGGCTCTATCAGAATCTCATGCTCCCTAATACAATATGCAGGTAAAGCATTTACATTCTAATTTAAGTAGCTAAGCACATGACCACATATATAGTTACCATACCCTGAGTGAAGCTTGTCTTTAGTGACGAGTGTACATGCCCAACTTGTCTACAGGAACCCTTAACCTTGGATCACTCTGATACCAAGTTGTAATGCCCTACTACCCAAGGACCATTACGCTGGGCATTTTAAACAATGCTAAACTTGCTCACTGAGTCATTTGACCATAATCGTGTAACTAAGTGTGATTAACGGTTCAGGGTTAAAATTTTTGGTTCAAGATACAACGTTTCACTAAAATGTTTACCGCATACATTGGGATCCCAAAATATATTTTTAAAGGTTAATTACAATAAAAGATTTACCACCAGCCGACCTAAGCAGCAAAATAGGGTTTAACCCTAGTTCGTCTTTAAACCCTCAGCTGTGGTGGTTGAGTAGGCGCATATGTACACATCATCACCTAAGCTCTTCAACTCAAGGATGGTCCAGCTTTCTTTTGCCGTTACCTACTCCACATAGCACCCGTGACCGAGGCTTAGCAAGAAAACTTAATATGCTCAGTAATAATAGCACTATTCATGCATGCAAGCAAGTCCAAATAAATGATTACGAAGCTCCGCACCCTGTATAGATGACTATTGAGTCCATCTTTGAATAGGTGACTAATGAGTCACACACTGTATAGGTGACTTATATGTCACACACTTAGGCTTTGCACCCTAATAAGAAAAGTGACTAATGAGTCACGCACTTGGGCTCCGTACCCTAATCAGATAAGTGACTAATGAGTCACGCACTTGGGTTCCGTACCCTAATCAGATAAGTGACTAATGAGTCACACATTTGGGCTCTGCACCTTAATCAGATAACTGACTAATGAGCCACACACTTTATAGGTGACTAATGAGTCATACACTGGGGCACTGCACCCTAAGCCACGTGACGTTATAGTCACCTGAGCCTTTCGGTCAAGCATTTAATGCTCATGTTAATTAGATATAATCAATTCGGCCTGTGTTAAACACATTAATGTCATTCTTGACTCTTAAGTCAATACCATACGACCAACGCTTAGTATCACCGCTGAACTTGACTGATAAGTCACAACTTCATGATCAATACTAAACACCATTGTCGTTCTCTGACTAATAAGTCAGTACCATACACAGACAAACAAAGTTGTTATGCATTTACTATGCAATCAATGTCAATATACAGAGCACTCGACAAGCTTCATCTATAACCATGCATGTCACATACTGGGTGCATTTTTCTTACCTTTGGTCCAAGTACAGGTTACCAATAAATGAGCCAAAAGAACGATCTTGTTTCAAAGCCCCTAACGATAACCTAGTCACAACCATAATATAAAACCTCATCAAAATGAGTAAATAAATACTTCCAGACCCAAACCTAGTGTTGAGTCTAGTTTTTGTCATGTTTAGGTGATGTTTCTAGTGGTCTTTTATTTTGTTTTTCTTTCATTATTGCGGGTTTATGCTTTGTTTGTCTGTCTTTGTGAATATCAGGAATAATTGAGCACATGGAAGAAATGTCAAAGAAAGGGAAGAAATAACCAAGTTTTTCATCATATTTTGAGAAAGAATGGTTCTCAACATAATTTGGAAGTGTTGGTGAATTTTTGGGATGAAAACTTGAAGAATTGAGAAATCCCTTAAGAACCACGGCATGAGCAAAGTGGAGCCGCGGCTAGGTGGGAAACAGAAGCATTGTTTTTAGGGAAATCCTCGGGCCGCGGCATGGATATAGAGAGCCGCGGCATAGATGGGCATTTTTCCCAGAACTCGTCGACGCGGGCCGCGACATGGCTATAGAGAGCCGCGGCATGGAGAGGGCTTTTTGCCCAGGAAATTGGACACGGGCCGCGGCATAGTGTATGTAGGGCCGCGGCCCGCCTCTTTAAAATTTGAAGTCCTAGGTTTTTAATATGGCGAAAAAAGAGAAGAATAGGGGACGTACGGACAGAGTGGATTTTCTTGGTTTTGAAGGCTGAAGCTTAGAGTATTTCTACATGGTTTTCTTCTTCTTCTTGATGTTGTCTTTAAATTTTGTTGTGATTAGCATTATGACTATGAACTAATTTTCTATTTAGGATGTTTAATTGAATCTCTTGAATCCCTGTTATGAACTAATGCAATTTTAATATTCTTCTTCTTCAATCTTCTTCAATTCCATATAACCTGTTCTTATAGATTGATTATTGATTGGCCATCTTTAGTCATTTACATATGTTTTTAAATCAAAATCTTAGAAGTGATATTTAATTCTGCTGTGGTTATATTTGACATAATTCTAATTTAGAACGAAAGTATCTGAATTAATTGTGTAACTGCTATTAAGTTGTGAGATTAATGCTATCTGTGTGGTTCAATTTACCATAGAAATATAGGAAATTGTCACCTAGGTTGAGTTTATAATTCATAGTATGATTATAGGCTGCAATATCAACTTGTTAATTGAATTAGTTAAAAAGAAGAAGAATTCACACTTTGCATTAGGGAATAATAGGGAGGATAGTTGATGAGATTGAATATCCTAATTGTTTCTCAGTGATTAAATTAAAAGTTTTTCTATTAGTTGTTATTCCATTCAATTTTCAATTATTGTTTCTGCAATTTATAGTTTCTTTTGCTGTATTTACAAAAATCAAGAATTTCAATTCATCAAATAGAACAAGAAATTAATTGACTGGTAATTGATAAATCAGTCCTTGAGGACGATACTTGGTTTTACCATTTTATTACGAATTTGCGACTGTGTGCACTTGCATAGCAAAAATATCGCAACAAGTTTTTGGCGCCGTTGCCGGGGACTGAAATAATTATCAATATCAGTCTAATTAATTTTTATTCTAATTTGGTTTTAGTTTCTCTTGTTTCAAATCTGTTTAGTTGCTTATTTTGTCTATCTCAGGTGAATTTTGGTATATGCGTGGCAGAAAAGGAAAAGACACACTTGTTCCTCTTAATCCTGAGATTGAAAAGTCTTGTAAGCAAATCAGAAAGAACAAGAGGGAGGCGCAGAAATCTGTGAAGATGGCACAGAATGAAGGGGATGGCAGGAATGTTCTAATTCTTGGAGTTGTACAAGGGGGTCAGGCTCAGAACAATGCTGAGAGGAGCCTGAGAGATTATGTGCTACCCACTCTGACGGGAGTACAAAATAGTATACACCCACCAGCTGTAGAGGCCAACAATTTCGAAATCAAGCCTGCTATTCTACAAATGGTGCAGTCCTCTGTGCAATTTAATGGGTTACCTTCTGAAGATCCTCACACCCATTTGTCCAATTTTCTGGAGTTGTGTGGAACCTTAAGATATAATGGGGTGAGTGACGATGCAATTAAGCTGAGGCTTTTCCCATTTTCTCTGAGGGACAGAGCCAAAAGTTGGCTGAACTCGCTGCAGCCAAATTCTATTGTCACCTGGCAAGATCTAGCTCATAAATTTTTGTCTAAATTCTTCCCTCCGTCCAAAGCTGCTAAATTGAGGGGAAAGATCAATAACTTTTGCCAGAATGACAGAGAGTCACTGTATGAAGCTTGGGAACGGTTTAAGGAACTCCTGAGAAGATGTCCTCATCATGGCATTGAACAGTGGATGCTAGTACAAAATTTCTACAATGGTTTATGTCCTACAACCAGAACTATTATTGATGTTGCAGCAGGTGGCACTTTTATGAGCAAGAGTGCAACTGGTGCTTCTGAGTTGCTAGAGGACATGGCCACAAACAATCATAAGTGGTCTGAGGAAAGATCATCAGGAGTCAGAAAGGTAGCTGGGGTGCATGAGCTGGATGCAATCACTGCTCTAACAGCGCAAGTAACCTCTTTGACAAAGCAGTTACAACAGAGCAGTGTATCTGCTAATGCGGTTCAGATGGCAGTGAGGTGTGAAATGTGTGGTGGTGCTCATTCTGTCGATCAGTGCCCTATCTGTATGAATAATAACACCCCAGTGGATCATGCTCAAGTTCAAGCGGTGGGAAACTTTCAAAGGCCGCTCAATAATCCATTCTCCAATACTTACAATCCTGGGTGGCGAAATCATCCCAATTTTTCGTGGAAGAATAATCAAGGCCAACAACCTCAGTTTCAGGGCCAATTACAGAATAACATGCCTCACCTATGCATCAAGCTTCGTCATCGCAACAGACTAGGCCTCAACAATCAATGCCTCAACCTGAGAGGCCTAATGTACTACAAGCTGCATTGTTGACTCTCACCAATACTCAGACTCAATTTATGACTGAGACCAGATCCTCTATTCGAAACCTTGAGACACAAGTTGGGCAGTTGGATAGTATGCTCAATAACATACCCCAGGGAAATTTTCCCAGTAATACTGAAGTCAACCCCAAGGAGCAAGTTCAGGCAATTACTCTGAGGAGTGGGAAGCAAACTGAGCAGCCTAGACCTCCACAGGCAGTGGTTCAGAATAAAGAGACGGGTGAACAGTCTGATTCAGAAAGGGTTACTGAAGACCACCAGCAGTCAGAAAAGAGTCTGTCAGTTGTTATTGAGTAGCCAGTTCGAGTTCCATACCCTCAGAGGCTTAGAAAGACTACACTTGATAAACAGTTTTCTAAGTTTCTAAAGGTGTTTAAAAAGTTGCACATAAACATTCCTTTTGCTGAGGCCTTGGAGCAGATGCCCAGCTATGTGAAATTCATGAAGGAGATTCTGTCAAAGAAAAGGAGGATGGAGGACTATGAGACTGTAGCACTCACTGAAGAGTGCAGCGCGATTTTACAAAGGAAGTTACCCCAAAAGCTGAGAGATCCGGGGAGTTTCACCATACCTTGCACCATTGGCAAGTTTGAATGCAAGCACGCCTTATGTGATCTGGGGGCAAGTATCAATCTGATGCCCTTATCTATATTTAAAAGACTTGGTTTGGGGGAGGCAAAACCAACAACTGTCACTTTACAGCTCGCAGACCGATCGTTAACACATCCACGAGGTATTATTGAGGATGTTCTTGTGAAGGTGGATAAGTTCATATTTCCAGCTGACTTTATCATTCTGGACATGGAGGAGGACACAGATGTCCCAATTATTCCCGGTAGGCCATTTCTTGCCACAGGCCAAGCTCTTATTGATGTTCACAAAGGAGAGCTTAAGCTTAGAGTTCAAGGAGATGAGGTGGTCTTTAATGTCTTCAAGTCTATGAAGTATCCGGTGGCTAGTGATAGTTGCTTTAGTGTGGATGTGATAGAAAAGACAGTCTCCAAGAGAAGGATGAGCAGTGATGCCTTAGAGGCAGTATTATTGGGTGATGAGGGCGATGATAATGATGATGCTGAGATCAGAGAATGTGTAAACTGGATAAACTCCTTCTTACCATATTGGAAGAAGTTTCAAGAATTAGCAGATGCGACTGATAAATCGCTAACCTCCATTCAACAGCCACCGCCGTTGGAATTAAAGGTCCTCCCAAATCACTTGCACTATGCTTATTTGGGAGAGAATGAAACTTTACCTGTCATTGTGTCAGCTGACCTGTCAAAGGTGGAATTGGAGAAACTGTTGAGGGTTCTAAGGGAGCATAAATTGGCCATTGGGTGGACCTTGGCAGATATTAGAGGAATCAGCCCATCGACAGTGATGCATAAAATTTTGTTGGAGGAGAATAGCAAGCCATCCATAGAGGCCCAGAGAAGACTCAATCCAGCTATGAAGGACGTAGTATTGGAGCCAATTCTTAAATGGTTGGATGTTGGGGTAATCTACCCAATTTCTGATAGCGCATGGGTGAGCCCTGTGCAAGTGGTACCTAAGAAGGGTGGAATGACTGTGGTGAAAAATGAGAACAATGAACTCATTCCAACAAGGACTGTAACGGGGTGGCAGATTTGTATAGACTACCGCAAGGTCAATAAGGCAACAAGGAAGGATCATTTTCCTTTACCTTTCCTTGATCAGATGCTTGACAGATTGGTAGGCCATAGCTACTACTGTTTCTTGGATGGGTATTCTGGGTACCATCAGATCGCTATTGCACAAGAGGATCAAGAGAAAACAACCTTCACATGTCCTTATGGCACATTTTCTTTCAGGAGAATGCTATTTGGACTATGCAATGCCCCTGCAACATTTCAACGGTGCATGATGGCCATATTTTCAGACATGGTAGACCGTGTATTGAGATATTCATGGATGATTTCTCTGTTTTTGGTTCATCATTCGACCTCTGTTTGGGTAACTTGGAGAACGTGCTACGTCGTTGTGAGATGGCAAATCTGGTGCTGAATTGGGAGAAATGCCATTTTATGGTGAAAGAAGGGATTGTTCTTGGCCATAAAATTTCAAGTGAGAGAATTGAGGTAGATAGAGCAAAAATTTCTACCATTGAAAGCTGCCTCCACCAGTTTCAGTCAAGGGAGTTAGAAGTTTTCTTGGTCACGCTGGGTTCTATCGGAGATTCATAAAAGATTTCTCTAAAGTGTCCATGCCCCTCTCAAATCTGCTTATGAACGGAGTTGTCTTTGATTTTAATGATGAATGTTTGAGGGCTTTCAATTTCTTGAAAGAAAAGCTTATTTCTGCTCCAATTGTGATAGCTCCGAATTGGGAATTGCCTTTTGAGTTGATGTGTGATGCCAGTGATTACGCAGTGGGGGCAGTTCTGGGACAGCGGATTGACAAGGTATTCAGGTCTATTTACTATGCTAGTCGGACTCTAAATGATGCTCAGCTGAATTATGCTACTACAGAAAAAGAGCTGCTAGCTATTGTGTTTGCTTGTGACAAATTTAGACCATATCTGATTGGTAACAAAGTGATTGTCTACACTAATCAATCTGCCATTAAATATTTGATGTCAAAGAAAGATGCCAAGCCCCGCCTGATTAGATGGATTCTTTTGCTTCAAGAATTTGACTTGGAGATTCGTGACAAGAAGGGCAGCGAGAATGTGGTGGCTGATCATCTCTCTAGACTTGAGTTGGAGGAGACTGAAAATAAGAAGGCAGTGCAAATCAATGATCACTTTCCTGATGAGCAGTTGTTTAGGGTAAGTGAAACTTTAGCTGTCCCTTGGTTTGAAGACATAGTGAACTTCTTGGTTGCCAAGATTGTGCCTCCTGAAATGTCAAAGCAGCAATTAAAGAAATTCTTTTATGAGGTGAAACACTACTATTGGGAGGAACCTATTCTCTATAGGCACTGTGTTGATCAGATTATCAGAAGGTGTGTTCCTGAAGAAGAGATGCAGTCCATTCTTAATCATTGTCATACTCAACAATGTGGAGGGCACTTTGGAGCGTCAAGAACGACGGCTAAGGTATTACAAAGTGGTTTCTATTGGCCTTCATTATTCAAGGATGCCAATGTTTTTGTCAAGGCTTGTGATAGAAGTCAGCGAACTCGTAATATTTCGAGGAGAAATGAAATGCCTTTACAGGGGATTCTTGAAGTGGAACTGTTTGATGTATGGGGCATCGATTTCATGGGGCCTTTTCCACCGTCTTACAACAATGAATATATTCTATTGGCAGTGGATTATGTATCCAAATGGGTGGAGGCTGCAGCAACTAGAGCCAATGACGGTAAAATTGTGCTTAATTTTCTGCATAAATATATTTTTACTAGATTTGGCACTCCCCGAGCTCTGATTAGTGATGAAGGGAAACACTTTGTGAATAAGCAACTGGATGCATTGCTGGCTCGTTATGGAGTTTATCACCGAAAAGCTTTGCCTTACCATCCTCAATCAAATAGGCAAGCTGAAGTTTCAAAGAGTGAAATCAAAAGCATCCTTGAGAAGACCGTTGACAGTTCAAGGAAAAATTGGTCGAAAAGGTTAGATGATGCGATTTGGGCTTACAGAACTGCATTCAAAACACCAATAGGCATGTCTCCTTACAGGTTGGTGTTTGGTAAAGCATGACATCTACCAGTTGAATTGGAACATAGGGCATTCTAGGCTATGAAAAAGTTGAATTTTGATTGGAGTGCCGCTAGCGAACGAAGGTTGTTGCAACTGAATGAACTTGACGAGTTCAGAAATGAGGCTTATGAGAATGCCAAGATTTATAAAGAAAGAACAAAGGCTTGGCATGATAAGAACTTAATCAGAAAAGAGTTCCAACCAGGGCAGCAGGTACTTCTTTTCAATTCAAGACTGCGACTGTTTCCTGGCAAATTGAAGTCAAGATGGTAAGGGCCATTCACTGTTGTTCAAGTTTTTCCATTTGGTTCTGTAGAAGTTCGGGGCAACTCAGGTGATTCCTTTAAAGTCAATGGTCAGAGATTGAAGCCCTACTTGGGTGGTAGTTTTGATCAAGCGAAGTCTATCCTCCTTCTGAAGCCTCTCTGAAGAGGGGTTCAGCGTCCGGCTAAATAACGTTAACGACAACGCTTGTAGGAGGCACCCTATGTTTTACTTGTTATTTATTTTACTTTTGTATTTGTAAACAATGGATATTTGGTTTATTTTTGGACTTTTAGAATCGTGAAAAACGTGAAAAATTAAAAAAAAAAATCATAAAAAATCAAAAAAATAGAAAATCCTTAAGAGCCGCGGCATAGCCATATGATGCCGCGGCATTGAGGGTTCCAGAGGCCCACGGATTTTGAAGTATAGGGGCGGGCCGCGGCATGGATGAGGAGGGTCGCGACATAGGTATCATGATGCCGCGGCATTATACACTGGAGATTTTATGCGGGCCGCGGCATGGTCAAAGTAATGCAGCGGCCCGAGTCCGAAATTTGGGGTAAAAAGCCCTAAATTGGCCACATTCTCAGTCATTATCACTTTCAGAATTTGTTCTCCCACTCAAACCTCTTTTTTCTCTCTAATTCTGGAGACTTCCATTAGCCAAAGAGACAAAAAGAAGAACTTTTGTGCCATTCAAGTAAGTGTCTCCTATCTATTCTAGTGCTTTTGATTGGAGAATAGATTGCATTGTGGTATTGTGGATTGCTCTATGCTTTTCTTATGAGACGTTTAAGGGGTTTGTCAATTGTTTTTCTGGGAATTAGTGTTTAGGCTGTTGATTTTGTTAATTAGAAAGTTTTGGGGGAGTGACACCAAAGGGAAATTGTACTCAAGTTCTTGAAAACCTATTTAGGGGTTTAGTTTGTTCTTGTTTTGAAAGACACTATGGGTCCTAAGAGAAATCCCCCTAGAGGTACCTCCTCAAAGAAAGCCTCCTCATCCCGCACTCAACCACCACCAACACCACCTGCCCCAGCTGCTTATGATACGAAACTATTTGTCAACAAGGAAGCAGTTGAATTGCTTACAAAGATTCATAAGAGATCTGTGGTAAGGGAAAGGGGATTTGAGCTTCATGAGGCCACTGTTGTACAAAACCCTGCCTATGATCTCATCAAAGCTGAAATAGTGCGACGTAATTGGGGTTTCTTTTGCGACTCTACCTATGTGGGATCAGCCAACTGCTCTCAGATATATGAATTCTTTGCCAACTTCTCATATCTTGATGCAAAACAGAACAATTTTATCAGGGGTAAATTGGTGCCTACAACATCTTATGCATTTAACCAATTACTGGGCCTCCCCTCATTGTCTGCACAAGAGGATGAACATTGGCAGTTGGCCCATTTTGAGGAGCCAGACTATGATGCTGTGGCTGCAGTTTTGAGTGTGGAAGGTGCACGCTTTAACTATCATAATGGAAAGCCCAAAGAGTTGTATAGGTGGCAGCTCAATCCAATTGCGAAGGCGTAGGTTTATTTTGTGAGTTCACGTTTATTGCCGACCTCTCATCTGTCTTCTGTTGATAGAGAGCGCTGCTTGTTGGTTTATGCTATGATGACTCAAATGAAAGTTGATGTGGGCCGCATAATTCGCTATAGCATTCGCAACATTAACAGATTCAATACTACAGCTGGTGTTGCCCATGGTACTTTCCTCTCGATTCTATGCAACACTTATGAGGTACCAGTCTACCCAAGCGATCTAGTCCGAAGGCCAATGGGGGCAATCAATCAGACTATGTTTACGGCATTCCCTTCAGCCTCTCTTACGCCGCCTGCCTCTAGCCAGCAAAATAAGCGCAGCCTGGCTGATGACACAGTGGACATCGATCAAGCTGAGGAGGAGGAAGCAGATGAAGCAGGTCCCAGTAACCCACCTTCGAATTTGGCAATTGGTGGATCGATTGATGAGCACACGCAGCGCACGCATGCTCGATTGAATTACCTTATTCAGCAAAATCAATACTTAATCCAATCGCATCATGCGCAAAATCAGCACTATAATGACTTCATGGTGCAACAAAATGAGTACGGGCGGGTTCACATTGAGGAGTTGAATGCTTTAGTAACAAGGTGAACTATGAGCTCCGCTGATGAGAATTACTTCACTCCTCCGCCCCAGTACACTCCATACCAGTGGCCACCTCCACCACCTCCTCCACCATACTGATGTGGCGTCAGGTAAGTTCTTTTCCCTTGTTCTTTTCTTTATCACATTGGGGACAATGTGCATTTTAAGTTTGGGGGGGAGCTTATTTTGTTTTTTTTTTTTGTTTTGTTTTGTGCGTTGTTTGGTTTAGTTTTTAGTCTGTTGTGTTATTTTCTGTGTTGTTTAGTGTAACTGTTAAGCCATCATTCATGTATGTTGTTGCTTTGTCTTTGCTCGTGAAAAGGAAATTGAATTCAACTATGTGCTTGGTTCAATTGTTTTAGAGTTTAATCTAAAAGTTTTGTGGGAAATTTTTAATATGTTTTGAAAATGCAACATTTTGGATTTTATTATATGAGTCTGACTAGGCTTGGTGGAATGACAATTTGACTTTGATAGAACTTGCATTATTTGGCCTTTGAGGCGAAATCCTTGATGACATGTGTTTAGGAAAGTGATTTAGGCAATTTTATTGGATCGATTGTGCCTTTCAAGCCAACCTTGATTTAATTATCCTTAGTTACCCTTTTTGAGCCTTAAACTTGGTTTTTGTTCTTGATTATACTATTTGAGCCTAGATTTCATTATTTTTGTTTTTCCTTTACCTTTGTTATCATAAGCATATAATTTGTGGGAAAGAAGAATGAAAAATAGTGAGGAATTGGTATGATTGGAATGTAGTATGATTGTACAAAAAGAAGAGAGAGAGAAGTCTTTGAGAAAAAAAAAAAAGAATCACTTTGTCACACTCCTTGATTATATATATATAGAAAATATTAAGTTTGGGGGAGTGTGATTTAAAAAAAAAAAAAGAAGAAGAAAATGATGAAAAGTGTTGTAATCTCTCTCTCTCTAATTGTATAAAAGGGTGATTCTTGGTGTGGTGAAGAGAAATTTGGCTGGTTTCAAGGTTTTTATGCTTATGGTAATGATTTAGCCTAAATGACAATTTCATCTACCCTTGCCGAAGCCTAACGCTATAACCTGTGAAAGTCCTTTTGATTTCAAAACACGTGTTATTGACATTAGTGGAGAAAGTGAAGTAATGCAAGCATATTGAAGAGGTGGTTTGTGGAATTGTCTGGAATGAGTTGAGCACATATGATAGAGTCCAAGTGTTGTAGTCATTTTCGTGATATATTATTGATTTCCCTAATTGAGCTTTAAAAATTGGACTTTAAGGCAATTAAGCTGAAATTCTGGTTATAAATATTGCAATTGAGATTTCTTGAGTTTTGGCAAAGCAGTGTAGATGGTAATGATGGTTTAGCTTGTTCGTTTTGTGTTTGTTTCTTTTTGTTAGTTTAACTTGGTCTTTACTCGAGGGCGAGTAAAGGTTAAGTTTGGGGGAGTTTGTTGAGTCTAGTTTTTGTCATGTTTAGGTGATGTTTTTAGTGGTCTTTTATTTTGTTTTTCTTTCATTTAGTGCGGGTTTATGCTTTGTTTGTCTGTCTTTGTGAATATCAGGAAGAATTGAGCACATGGAAGAAATGTCAAAGAAAGGGAAGAAATAACCAAGTTTTTCATCATATTTCGAGAAAGAATGGTTCTCAACATAATTTGGAAGTGTTGGTGAATTTTTGGGATGAAAACTTGAAGAATTGAGAAATCCCTTAAGAGCCACGGCATGAGCAAAGTGGAGCCGCAGCTAGGTGAGAAACAGAAGCATTGTTTTTAAGGAAATCCTCGGGCCGCGGCATGGCTATAGAGAGCCGCGGCATGGAGAGGGCTTTTTGCCCAGGAAATTGGACACGGGCCGCGGCATAGTGTATGTAGGGCCGCGGCCCGCCTCTTTAAAATTTGAAGTCCTAGGTTTTTAATATGGCGAAAAAAGAGAAGAAAAGGGGACGTACGAACAGAGTGGATTTTCTTGGTTTTGAAGGCTGAAGCTTAGAGTATTTCTACATAGTTTTCTTCTTCTTCTTGATGTTGTCTTTAAATTTTGTTGTGATTAGCATTATGACTATGAACTAATTTTCTGTTTAGGATGTTTAATTGAATCTCTTGAATCCCTGTTATGAACTAATGCAATTTTAATATTCTTCTTCTTCAATCTTCTTCAATTCCATATAACCTGTTCTTATAGATTAATTATTGATTGGCCATCTTTAGTCATTTACATATGTTTTTAAATCAAAATCTGAGAAGTGAGATTTAATTCTGCTGTGGTTATATTGGACATAATTCTAATTTAGAACGAAAGTATCTGAATTAATTGTGTAACTGTTATTAAGTTGTGAGATTAATGCTATCTGTGTGGTTCAATTTACCATAGAAATATAGGAAATTTTCACCTAGGTTGAGTTTATAATTCATAGTATGATTATAGGCTACTGTATCAACTTGTTAATTGAATTAGGTAAAAAGAAGAAGAATTCACACTTTGCATTAGGGAATAATAGGGAGGATAGTTGATGAGATTGAATATCCTAATTGTTTCTCAGTGATTAAATTAAAAGTTTTTCTATTAGTTGTTATTCCATTCAATTTTCAATTATTGTTTCTGCAATTTATAGTTTCTTTTGCTGTATTTACAAAAATCAAGAATTTCAATTCATCAAATAGAACAAGAAATTAGTTGACTGGTAATTGATAAATCAGTCCTTGAGGACGATACTTGGTTTTACCATTTTATTACGAATTTACGACTGTGTGCACTTGCATAGAAAAAATATCGTAACACCTAGCCTCTGGGATGTTGAATCCTTTTCAACTGGGTAGTAGGATCAATCCCAAGCCCTTAGAATCAAGTTCCAACGACTAAAAACCAAAATCTGGGCAAAACTTCCATTAAGCGTCGTGATCCCACACCAAACCTATCCTGCGGCCCACCTCCAAACAGAGGTCGAACCCATCTCTTCCTGTGCCTAGCGCCGCGGCCCTAATTGCCCATCAGCAAACTTCCCCATCTTTGTCAAGCCTGAGCCGCGCCGTGCCCATGAACCCAGCCATTTTTTCTCATTTTCTTCATTTAAAAACCTTCCATTAACTTATCCAAACATATCCAAATCCCAAAATCAAAGTTCCCAAACATCCCAATCTTCCAAAACCATTAAAACCCAAGTCTGAAATCACCCTAAAGCTCATCAAAACAAAAAAATCCAATCAAAGCTTAAAAACTTGAAAACTTAAAACTTGGATTACCTCCGATTGAGTTGTTTCCCAACTAAATCCTCCGACTAACAAGCTTCTAATCTTCCCTAGAATCTCTATGCCTCGATCCTTGCTTGAATCCAAGTCTTAAAACTCGAGTTTCCTTCGAAAATATGATCGGTGTCGAAAAGGGAACAAGAAAGAGAGAGAATGTTCTGAACGTTCTTTTTATGTTTCTGACAAGTTACTTCAAGCTTAAGTAACCTCAAGAAAATCGCAATGCTCTGGGTCCCAAAAACACCCCCGAGGGTAAAATAGTCAAAATTCCCATAATTTCCCCATGATCTCACTAACTTCCAATTTATCATAAACTATTTATTCCTATTATCCAATATCCCGGTAATGTGCTAAATACCCAAAATATACCTTGACTCACTCCGAGTCAAGTATAAATCCCGTTGTGACTTTCCCACTAGCTTGCCTCCTAGGATCGTCTCGTGCTGAGTAACCCAAGCATAACCAAACAATAATGAAGCACCACACACATACCACATATATGCCAAATATAATCAAAACTGGCCAAATTATGAAAATTACCCAATTAACAAAAATGGGTTGTAGAGTCCAAGAACTTTACTTAGCTAGTTAGATAGTAGTAGCAATAGTAATAGTTGTAGTTTTTTTATATCTGTGGATTTTGGTTCAGACCGGGATGTGGTTGGACACTTGTAGCAACACTTGTAGATTTTATAAGTTTAACCTATAGTTTAAGAATATTAATTATAACCTAAGGTTTAATTAATATGATTGATTATATAGGTGATATTTATTATAATATATGGTTTAGATAAACTCAATAAGAAAATGACACTTGTCATGTGTATGTTTAATGAATTTTTGAGGAATAAATTTAATAAGAGTAATATTTGAATATCCTAGGGTTTGCCAGCAGCTTTGAAATCGTTAGATGACTTAGTCAAGGCTGTTTACTCAATTCAAATTAGGCTGAAAAAGTGTAATTACGTGTATAATATTTTAGCGTATGCCG
This sequence comes from Humulus lupulus, assembly GCF_963169125.1. NCBI lineage: Eukaryota > Viridiplantae > Streptophyta > Magnoliopsida > Rosales > Cannabaceae > Humulus > Humulus lupulus. Next base: position 223,799,829 of record NC_084797.1, on the reverse strand, counting down.
ATATGTCGTAGCACTAGGGGGCGATATATTGCCATACGGGGATACGAAAAACACGTAACTTCGCACGGCCACCTCGATGAGTCTCGGGCATATTAGCCCAGGTGATATATCGCCTACTAGGGGCGATATATCAGCTGTAGTGCTAGATATTTGAACATTTTTTAAACCGAGCTCATTTTATTCCTTAACCTCTTGATAAGTTCAAAATCTTTTTCTCCGAGTCTTCAACCTCTACTGAACGATTATTCAAAGATTTTTTTCAATTAAAAAGCCATTATTTTATTCAAGCTAAATAAAGATCTTTTCATTCTTGAACTCTATAAATAGGACCTAGTGCCCAACCATTTATTCATTCATCAAGCTAAGTTCAGAGTCTTCAAGCTGCTAGGTTATTTTATAGTGATAAACACTTGGGTTGGGGTTATAAGCCTTATCCTTATAAGCTTAATAAACACTCGGGAAGTAAGATTCATAGTATATTTCAGTTCGAGGTGTAGTTCGGTTATAGAAGTATTCGAGGTATTCCTTATTCTAGTTCCTTTCTGTATTATTCTTATAGTTTTTCTACTCAAAATCCTGACTCGTATTCTCTATTCTTGGTTAGGCATCTATGATCTTGAACGTAAGATTTTTTTGGTAAGTATCATTTTAATGGTATAGTTCGTTCATTCTTTTCATCCCTTTTTCTTTAGTATACTGACCTTTCTATTATGGTTTTTTTTAGGAGTGTTCCAAAGTCCCGATACTGTTCTCATATCCCAGTATATTGGTAAGAAAAATAGGATAGAATTTTTTATGCTTATATGATATGTTATGCTTATGTTATATGATATGTTATCTTATGTTATGAAATGTTAATATGTTGATAGACTTCGGCATATGACTTGTATAGCTAACAAGCCCCAATAAATTTATGGGCATATGACTTGCTTAGCTAGCAAGCCCCACAAATCTAATGGGCATACGACTTGATTAGTTAACAAGCCCCAAGTAGTATAATGACCATTGTAGTAGTATATGACATATGTTTATGATATGTTTTTAGCATATGATATGATATAGTTTTATGCATATGATTTATGTTGTTAGTTTTTCCTTGTTGGGCATTAGGCTCATTCCTTTATGTTTATATGTGCAGGAAATTAGTTATGGTGGCGGAAAAGGTTCTTGGCACCTTGGGGATGTGTATTGAGGCAGGATGGAATCGATGGACTGAGCGTTTGATTATACGATGAAGTCTTTAAGCCTTTAAATTATGAGTTCTATGTATTATTTTCCGCACTTGATTTTGTAACCCATTCATTTAAGTTATGTTTTGCTTTATTTTGAAAACAATGGGATCCCATATCCTAAGTAAAATCTTTATGTATTCAAACCTTTTCTTTACATAATAAAGTTATGATGTTTTCACATGTCTGTTTTCTTATGATTAATATAGTAGTTATTAATGGTCCAAGGTCTAGAATAGTTGGGTCATTACAGTTGGTATCAGAGCAACAATTTATTCGCATGAAGTTCTCCTCGATACACACACTCAAAGCTCCGAATATGACCGCCAAGTAAGTGTTTAAGTTATAGTTATTATGTTTATATGTGTAGCTAACGATTGTAGCCTTTATGTTTTAGTTAAGAATGAACAGAGCATTAACCTATGGGATATCCGAGCCATCAAGGCTTTAAAATGAATTAGAGAACCAAGAAATACCGTAGGAGTGCTAGAAAGAATCACTCAGAGGCTGGTTTTGTTCCACAGAGAAATAGGTCATCTCCAAGAATCTAAGTAGATTATGATGAGAGCAACATAGCAATATGTTTTAGTAATAAGACTATTTAGAGATTATCGTACTATAATTGTAGCCTTAGAGGACATATGGGAGACAATGGATAATGAAGATGAATTGCTAGTAGCAATGAGATATTATTTTCTCTTGATTAGGTTCACTTCTAAAGTAGAATTTCAGTTTACAAATGAGCAAAAGCATAGGATTTTTAAGGATCTTCCTCGAGGGCATTTTGAGGCACATGATAATGAGGACTATGAAGAGATAGAAGATGATATGCTAGATGAAGGATCAGATATAGAAGATCCTGATTTTTAGAATATTTAGTTTCATTATTTGTTTTTATTTATTATTGTTTTCTTTTATGGTTGTAATTAGTGAAAACACTTTTCCAAATTAATATCATGGTTATTTTGTGATCATGTATGAGTTTGATTTTTTTTCACAATTATAATAAATAATAAATAAAATAAATAATGACTAAGTTCGGTAAGGGTGGATACAAATCAATGAACCAAGTTTCTATATTGAGAGTTATGGGGCCATAGTAGTGGGAACGATTTTACTGATCCCAGCCCTCCCTCAATCTGGTTAACTTTGGAACAAAGATGAGTTTCGAGCCTGAGAATTAAGTCATATAGGGTGATTAGAAACACACTTAGGAAATGAAGATGGCTTGTTTTTCTAAGTATAGAAACCCACTCTAATAATAAAGAAGACTTGTATAATGTTTCATAAGAAGTCATAATCAATAGGTTCGAGTTATGTCTGTTTAGAATAAGTTTTTGCCTTAGAGCCTATTAGGTAAAGCTCTAACATGTTTCTTTCAACTGTTAGAACTCTGTTGCGATGTCGCTTCGAAGATCTGCACGCACCAACGGAAACGCCTCCAACGCTGCTCCAGTGAACAATGAATCCCCTCTAGTTCGCAGAAGGGGAGTGCGTGCTACTGCCAGCCGCAATGTGCCGACACCGCCAGCTGACAACATTGTGGAGATCACTAGACTGCGACCACAAGTCGAGGAACTTTTGCAGCAACAGCGACAATAGGCTTAGCCCCAGACTCAGCCTCTGCCTCCACCACAGCCGTAGCCACAACAAATGGCCACAGCACCCCAACAAGTTGGTCCATATGGGGGATGGCCAGTGGAGAACTATGCGCCATATCAAGTACTGCACTTGGAGCCAGTTTATGAGAGGTTCCATAAGCAGCACGCTCCATACTTCGAAGGGACTATAGACCCCTTTGAGGCAGATGAGTGGCTAAGGAATGTAGAGCCAATTCTGACGCACATGAATCTCAGTAACACGGACATTATATCCTACATCTCTTCTTTGCTCAAGAAGGATGCCAGAATATGGTGGGAATTGGTCCAACAATCGCATGATGTTTCCACCATGACATGGACTCGATTTGTGGAGCTGTTCCATAAGAAGTACTATAATTCAGCTGTCATTGCTTCAAGGGTCGAGGAATTCACTAGTCTAAAGCAAGGAAATTTGACGGTAGCAGAGTATGCTCGGCAGTTTGACCGATTAGCTAAGTTTGCATCTGAGATGGTTCTAACTGATTTTCTAAGGGTGAACAAGTTCCTTAGAGGACTTCGACTGAAGATCGAGATGGGGGTTAAGCTAGCAAACTCGGGTAATACTATATATGCCGACGTTCTAGAAACGATAATAGAAGTAGAAAGGCTGCATGCTAATGTTAGTAAAGAAGAAGCCAGTAAGCCTGAGCCTAGACAGCAGGGTCAACCTCAAAACAGTCGAAACAATAACCATAATACCAACAATCCGTCTGACAACAACTGTAATGGTCAGAAAAGAAGGCATCCTAATACTAAGCAATCTGACAGCGATAAGAGGGCACATACAAATAATGGAGGAAATAAGCCGGGTTATGTGGAATACCCGCCATGTGCTAACTGTCAGAAGAAACATCCTGATGATTGCTGCACAAACACCAAGGAATGTTATAACTGTGGTCAGGATGGACACCAAAAAATATATTGTCCTCAGCGCAAGCCATAAGGGAAAAAATACGACAAGATGGTTCGTGCTAGGGTTTTTGCCTTAACTCAAGGAGTGGCTGATGCTAGCAATAAGGTGGTCACAAGTCAAGTTTCTATCATCAATAATATATGCTCAGTATCATTTGATTTGGGAGCCACTCATTCGTATATCTCGTTAGGAATGATAGAGAAACTAGACAAACCTTGTGAAAGATTTAGAACTAGGTTTGTAACCGAGTTGCCTTCGAGCAAAGTAGTTCTATCATCACGGATAGTACGAGGCGTACCGATCAAGATTGAGGATGTAGAACTAGAAGGAGACCTGATAGAACTGGAGATCAAGGACTTTGATGTGATATTAGGCATGGACTAGCTAGCACGGCACGGCGCAACCATCGACTGCAAATGCAAGAAGGTGACGTTTGAGATTCTTGACGGCCGGAAACTATGCTTCATGGGACAAGCTTCAAGATTACGCACCCCGTTAGTATCATCTCTCAAAGCTCAAAGAATGATGGAAAAAGGATGTCAATCATTCTTAGCCAGCATCACAGATGTGGTAAAGGAAACACCACTCAAGGTTGGAGACGTCCGTATTATAAGAGAATTCCCAGAGGTATTTCCCGATGACTTGCCAGGATTGCCATTGACTCAGGAAATTGACTTCACGATAGAATTAGTACCGGGCACCGAGCCTATCTCCAAGGCACCGTATCGGATGGCACCTACAGAACTCAAGGAGTTAAAGACGCAGCTACAAGAACTCCTAGACTTGGGTTTTATTAGGTCGAGCTATTCGCCATGGGGAGCACCGGTGCTATTCGTGAAGAAAAAGGATGGAAGCATGCAGATGTGTATAGACTATCGCGAGCTGAACAAGGTAAGGATTAAGAATAAGTACCCGCTACCCCGGATCGACGACTTGTTTGATCAACTTCGAGGTGCGACTGTATTTTCAAAGATTGATTTACGGTCCGGGTATCATCAGCTCAAGGTGAGGGGAGAAGATATTCCTAAGACAGCCTTTAGAACTCTTTATGGACATTATGAGTTCTTAGTTATGTCTTTTGGTCTTACCAACGCACCAGCCGAGTTTATGGACTTGATGAATAGGGTCTTCAAGGACTACTTAGATAAATTCATCGTAGTGTTCACTGACGACATCTTAGTATACTCCAAGGATGAAGTAGAGCACGAGGAACACTTAAGGTTAATTTTGTCACGACTGAAGGAGCTGATCAATGCTGGAATAGAAGTAGTTGTCGGCAAACTGCCTAACTTGTCTATCCAGTCAAATCTGCTAGAAGATATACGGATTGGGCAGGTACATAACGACACACTAGCAGCACACATGGATGCAGTCAGAGAAGGCAAGGCTATAGATTTCTCAATATCAAGTCAAGGATTATTAAGATATTAGGATCGAGTATGTGTGCCAAATGATCAAAGGATTAAGAGGATGATTCTAGAAGAAGCGCACAGTACCCCGTACTCAGTTCACCCAAGGTTGACCAAGATGACACATGACATCAAGGCAATCTATTGGTGGCCAGGGATGAAGAAGGACATAGCAGAGTTTGTGTCTAAGTGTCTAGTATGCCAGCAAGTGAAAACAAAGCATCAGCGGTCTGCAGGCTTATTTTAGCTGCTTAGCGTACCAGAATGGAAGTGGGGCGATATAGCTATGGACTTCGTGACAAGTTTGCCAAGAACGAATAAGCAACATGATTCTGCTTGGATAGTAATAGATAGACTAACCAAGTTGGCTCATTTCCTGCCTGTTAAGACTTCATACGCGGCAGACCAATATGCAGACATCTATGTCTAAGAGATAGTACGGTTGCATGGAATCCCTAAGACAATAGTGTCGAATAGAGGATCGATGTTTACATTGAGATTTTGGGGAAGTTTACAACAAGCTATGGGTACTAAGTTAAGTCTTAGTACATCTTTTCATCCTTAAACAGACGGGCACTCCGAGCGTACAATACAGATTTTAGAGGATATGCTACACACTTGTGTACTCGATTTCGAAGGATCGTGGAATAAGTACTTGATGCTGATAGAGTTCTCCTACAACAATAGCTACCAGTCAACGATCGGGATGGCACCTTATGAGTTGCTATATGGAAGAAGGTTTCGATCACCGTTGCACTTGGACGAGGTAGGAGAAAGGCAGCTTCTAGGTCCCGAAGCTGTTAGACAAGCTCAAGAAGCAGTAGCGCTCATTAGACAGCGTATGCTTGCTACTCAAAGTCGACAGAAAAGCTCTACGGATGCCAAGCAACGTGATGTGGAATTGAAAGTTGGAGATCAAGTCTTCCTGAAAATATCTCGTATGAATGGTGTGAAGCGGTTTAGGAAGAAAGGCAAGCTTAGTCCCCGATTTATAGGTCCTTTTCAGATATTGGACAAAGTGGGAGTAGTTGTGTATAGACTAGCCCTACCGCCAGCTTTAGCAGATAGTCACAACATGTTCCACATCTAGATGCTACGCAAGTATGTGTCAGACCCATCTAATGTCCTCAAGTACGATACGATAGCACTCCAGAAAGAGTTGAGTTACGAGGAACGACCGGTTAGCATCATGGATAGGGGTGAAGCAGTTACGGTCCAAGAGTATTCCTATAGTCAAAATCCTTTGGAGTAATAGTTCTGAACGAGAGGCAACGTGAGAGTTGGAGGACGACATGCAAGGTCGGTATCCAGAGTTATTTGGTAAGTAAATTTCAAGGACGAAATTCTTTTTAGTAGGGGAGAATTGTAGAGTCCAAGAACTTTCTTAGCTAGTTAGATAGTAGTAGCAAGTAATAGTTTTGGTTTTTTTATATCTGTGGGTTTTGGTTCAAACCGGGATGTGGTAGGACACTCGTAGCAACACTTGTAGATTTTATAAGTTTAACCTATAGTTTAAGAATATTAATTATAACCTAAGGTTTAATTAATATGACTGATTATGAAGGTGATATTTATTATAATATAAGGTTTAGATAAACCCAATAAGGAAATGACACTTGTCATGTGTATGTTTAATGAATAACTAAGTATTTTGAGGAATAAATTTAGTAAGAGTAATATTTGAATATCCTAGGGTGTGCCAGCAGCTTTGAAATTGTTAGAGGACTTAGTAAAGGCTATTTACTCAATTCAAATTAGGCTGAAAAAGTGCAATTACGTGTATAACATTTTAGCGTATGCCGATATGTCGCAGCACTAGGGGGCGATATATTGCCATACGGGGATACGAAAAACACGTAACTTCGCACGGCCACCTCGACGAGTCTCGGGCATATTAGCCCAGATGATATATCGCCTACTAGGGGCGATATATCGGCTGTAGTTCTAGATATTTGAACGTTTTTGAAACCGAGCTCATTTTATTCCTTAACCTCTTGATAAGTCCAAAATCTTTTTCTCCGAGTCTTCAGCCTCTACTGAACGATTATTCAAAGACTTTTTTCAATTAAAAAGCCATTATTTTATTCAAGCTAAATAAAGATCTTTTCATTCTTGAACTCTATAAATAGGACCTAGTGCCCAGCCATTTATTCATTCATCAAGCTAAGTTCAGAGTCTTCAAGCTGCTAGGTTATTTTAGAGTGATAAACACTTGGGTTGGGGTTATAAGATTTATCCTTATAAGCTTAATAAACACTCGAGAAGTAAGATTCATAGTATATTTCGGTTCGAGGTGTAGTTCGGTTATAGAAGCATTCGAGGTATTCCTTATTCTAGTTCCTTTCTGTATTATTCTTATAGTTTTTCTACTCAAAATCCTGACTCGTATTCTCTATTCTTTGTTAGGCATCTAAGATCTTGAATGTAAGATTTTATTAGTAAGTATCTTTTCGATGGTATAGTTCGTTCAATCTTTTCATCACTTTTTCTTTAGTATACTCACCTTTCTATTATGGCTTTTTTTGGGAGTGTTCCAAAGTCCCGATACTGTTCTCATATCCCGGTATATTGGTAAGGAAAATAGGATAGAATTTTGTATGTTTATATGATATGTTATGCTTATGTTATATGTTACATGTTATCTTATGTTATGAAATGTTAATATCTTGATAGACTTGGGCATATGACTTGTCTAGCGAGCAAGCCCCACAAATCTAATGGGCATATGACTTGATTAGTTAACAAGCCCTAAGTAGTATAAGGGTCATTGTAGTAGTATATGACATATGTTTATGATAAGCTTATGTTTATGATATGTTTTTAGCATATGATATGATATAGTTTTATGCATATGATTTATGTTGTTAGTTTTTCCTTGTTGGGCATTAGGCTCATTCCTTTATGTTTATATGTGCAGGAAATTAGTTATGGTGGCGGAAAAGGTTCTTGGCAACTTAGGGATGTGTATTGAGGCAGGATGGAATTGATGGACTGAGCGTTTGATTATACGATGAAGTCTTTAAGCCTTTAAATTATGAGTTCTATGTATTATTTTCCGCACTTGATTTTGTAACCCATTCATTTAAGTTATGTTTTGCTTTATTTTCAAAACAATGGGATCCCATATCCTAAGTAAAATCTTTATGTATTCAAACCTTTTCTTTACCTAATAAAGTTATGATGTTTTCACATGTACGTTTTATTATGATTAATATAGTAGTTATTAATGGTCCAAGGTCTAGAATAGTTGGGTCATTACATGGGTCCATGTGCATATTTAATACCCTAAACATGCATATTAAGTCATATTATAATGTTATTCACATAATCACATAATGATACACATAAATATCATATAATCACAAAATTCCAAAATTTGCCATCCTGGCCCTCTAATCAAGGCCCTAAGCCTTATTAGGAAATTTGAGTTGTTACAGTATTTTAGTCTCATCTCATTATAGACCATCTATTGAGGATTGAGTGAAAATTATGGTTGTAACAATCGATAATTAATAACATATCTATATTTGTTATAGAGCATTCTATGAATTCAAGAGTGAAGTTCTGAGTCTTTAGTGGAGTCACGAGGAATTAATAAGTTTGTAAATTTATTTGTTAAATTTATGATAACTTATTGGAGCTTGATTTCATAGGCCCATGGTCCCCACTGTACCTTGGAAAAAATCATCAAGATAGCCTCAATTAATAGATTTAATTATTTATTAGAATTATGAAAGTTGACCAGGTCAATTTTGGATAGTTTCACAAAGTTATTTAGAGAAAAAAAAGAGAAATTAGGGCTGATTTATTAATTAAGATAAATTGGTGTCTATATTAATAAATAAATTTAAAGCAAGATTCAAATTATAAATAATTAATTTTATAATGGATTTAAATCATTATTTAATTAATTAATCAATAGAAAATAATACGAACCTTGATTTTAAGTCCAACGAGCTATAATTAAAAAAGAAATTTCACAAGTCTAAAGCCCATGATAATTTCGACTTAATGGTTGATATTATCTATTATTTTATTGATTTTTAATTAAAATAAATTACTTAATATTAAGTCTATAAAAGGAATGTTGAGTGAGAGTTGAAATCAGATTTTTGAACATGATGATTGAGAAGATCAGAAGATTTATTCTTCATGCTCTAGGTTTTAGATTCTCTCTATAGCATAAGTCTTTTTCTAAGCCTAAATATTCTTTTCTCTTATTCTCTCAATATCTATCTCATGTGTTGAGAATTTTCCACTCTGGTCTAGGTGATTCTAAGAATACTTTGGAAGGCTGTGAAGAAAATTGAAGAATGGTTTAGTTTTTTAGTGATACCCTGTGACAGAAATGATACAAGGGTTAGAGAACCTGAAGGAAGGACTCAATCATTCTGCTACACAATAATGTAAGTATTCTTATCATTATCTCTGTATGAATTCAATTTTAGAAACATGTTCTAGGTTGTCTCATATTAATTTTTTTAATATAAGAATTACATGAAAATAAACAAGATCCTGAATAAGTTTTCCCAACACTGAGTTCTAGCACCGAATAGGAGTGGTCAACCCCCAAACTACCCGCAGCAACCTGGTCGGTACAAGTAGCATCAAGAATATCGACCAAGGTCCCGAAGGATTGAGCCAGAGGTTAGTAACGCATATAGGCCACATGATATTGATGGCTATGACAATGATGAGGCAGCAAGCCAAGTTCTCCAACAGAATAATCAAGGTTAGAGAGGTAACCAGCCTGAAGGACCGTTTGTCCCATAAGGGCAGGATATCCCAAACAAGCAACCGCCTCGAGGTGGAGGGTTCCAAGGAGTACCTCCAGTACTAGGCCTAGCAGACAGACAGAATGTCGAAGGCAAACCTCAACAAAACTCCATTTTCAATCGAATGGGCCCCATGGGAGGTGAAGACCTTCGAGATGCTCTTAATCGTACCTGGGAAAATTGAGATTCAAGCAAATAGCTCCGCCTGAGCCTGTTCGGGACTTGAGAATGGATGAGGTTCGCAATGCAGCATAGCCCCAAGCAGTTGCAGACCCTAACATCCAAGCCCAGCTAGATTTGTTAACCCGGCTATTAAGGGACTTGACAACCCCCAAGTTAACAGATATTGAAATGGAGAGGTAGAGAGGCTCCCAATTTTCAGACCATATTAATTAGTTGCCCATACCTGTCAAATTCAAAATGTTGACATGGAAGATGTGCACTGGGCTGGAGGGCCCAGTATCTCATGTTCACAACTTTGAACTACAGACTGATTTACAAGGAGTTCAGGTGATGCCAGGTGCAGGATCTTCCTAGCCACCTTATCAAAAATTGCCCAGTAATGGTTCTTCAAGCTCTAGCCAGGGTCGATTATATCATGGGATGGATTTGTACGCACACTCTATTCCCAATTCTCCTCAGCATTGGCCCTTCCCGCCAAGACAAATGATCTGGTGGACATAAAACAAAAAGATAACGAACCTTTGAAGGAATACATTCAACATTTCATGTGGGAAGCCACTAAAGTAAAATCCCTTAGTGATGATGGTAAATTAATAGCCATCAATTCGGGGGTTAAGGTAAAGAGTCTGTTCTATAGCAGTTTGAAAAGGAAGTTTACACGTACCACCCAAGAGTTCCTTGATTGAGCAGAGGAAATCATCAAGCTTGAGGAGGTCGAGTGGAAGGTGGATAATTCAACTCAAACGACTACTGAGCAGGGGAAAACAGATGCTGGGAATACCACCAACCCTACATAGGGACGAAAGAATGGGGCTAAGAATGGCAAACACAGAATGGGGTTAGAAATAGCAGTAACCAGAATGACAATAACAAGCCTAAGACCACCAAGCAGCCCAAGACATGGGAATATGTTTATAAATTTACTACTTACTCCATCCTCTTAGAGACACGAATGTACGTTTTTAATGCCGCGTAGGATGTCGTACCATATAGAAGACCTCTACCAATAAGGAAGGATGTTAATATACTAGATATGATCACCAAGTTCAGCCAGTTTCACAATGGCTATGGTCATAAATCCAATGAATGTAACCACTTGAAATAGGAGATAGAATTCCGCATTAGACAAAACATTGTCCATCTGAAGAGGTATGTACGGCCGACTGTCGACCAACATCCTCAACAACCTCCTCAATAACAATCTCAATAGTATCAGAGCAGTCCGCATCTCCTACCACCACTAGTTGTTGGTCGGCTAGATATGATCTGTGGTGGGCCACATTTCGGCAGGAACTTCGACAAAGCTCAAGAAATATAACCTCGTTCCCTTAGGCACGAGCAGGAGAAAGACGTACTGGCTGTCCAGGAGCGTACTCCCAAACAACTCCGCTACGAGTGTGAGCCCATCATATTCATCGAGGAAGACACAAGTCACATACATCATCCACATAATGATCCATTCGTGGTAGAAGTACATATCGCTAACATGATCGCAGCCGAGATGATGAATGACCATGGGTCATCTGCCAACATCCAGTTCAAGAGTACCATGGAGAGGATGAATTTAAGCAGCGGAGATCTGGAACCATGCGAGCAGCTGTTGTATGGTTTTACAGGGAGTGGCATGGCCCCAGCAGGAAGCATAAGGTTGCCTTTGATGGTAAGAATGACACCTAACTACAACATTGTAATGGCTTTGTTTATGGTAATCGACATCCCATCTTCGTACAATGCCATGATAGGCCGACATCCCTATATGACCTCTGAGCAGTCACTTCAGTCTTCCATCTGCTCATCAAATTCCCAACCTGGGGAGGTATAGGAAGTCTTAAAGGGCACAAATTGGTGGCCAGAAAAAGTTATAATTTTTCAGTAAAAAGGCAGGGAAGACAACCTGCACCACACAGCGTACAAGGCCCAGTCACCAAAAACAGGATGCAGCCCAAAACCGAGGAGGGGGGGGGGGGGGGAAGACATAGACCCTCATTTTGGGATATTGATAAAGGGTTGGGTCCAGTCAAATAATTAGAATAGGTCCCTCTTGACCCAAAACACCCGACCAAGGTTGTCAAGGTATGGAATGTTAGGACAATATGTATTTGCCTCAATGGAAATGGTAAGAAAATACAACTCTAGACAGAATATTACAAATAAATATTGATTGATTAAATACTCACTCACACAACCAAAGTGAAGAGTGTTGGGGATCACCAACTTGAACAAGGTTTGAAGCTTTGTCCAAAAGCTTATTTCCCCCTAACTTAAGCACTAAGGGATCTCTCATAGATTTTGGAAATGCTTTCTGGAATAATCAAGCCTCAAGGTGTTTTCTAGCCAAGTTCTCTAATGGATAGAAAAGTTGTGTCCTTTAAGTAAGAAATAGGCTCCTATTTATAAAATTTAGAGACACCCTTTGAATTTCAAATTCCACCAACCCCCATGGCTGTTACCAATGATAAATTGGATGTTTATGGAATTAAAACAGACATTTGGGAGTTATTTGGGTTTTTGGAGCCAACAAAAATTTGAAAAACTGAAAATTTGGTGAGAAATACACATGTGGAAGTAGCCATGGACATCAGTGGCCGCCGCGACCACTGCTCTCTGTCCCACAGGCCGCGGCCACCAACTGCCTGTGGCTGCGGCCACTGACCATTTTCAGCAAATATTTTTGTGTTGTTTTTCCAAATGGTTCCAAACCCTCCCAATTGATTTTGTAACCCCGAAAACACATTATTGGGGTTAAAATCTTATCTCTAACAACCATTTCACATATGGCTTTTATGAATTTCATCTCAATATTGTGTAACAACAAATTTACACAATAAAGGGTAATACTTGGAAGTTACAAATTTGTAGCTGAATTTGTAACACCAAATATGTTACATATTTAGATATTTATCATATATCTAAATATTGTAACTCTCTATTATATGTTACAATATGTGACACTGTCTATCACATTTATTTAATCTAAAACATTATATTATAATATAATATAATATTACATTATTATAAAATAATATAACATTCCCCCACTATATTAAATAGTTATCTATTGTATCACTTATTTAATCAATCATTATATTTTAAAATATAACATATCTCCCACTTGATTAAATAAGAACTCTCTCTTATAGGAGTCATTGCATTAATGCATAAAGTAAAGTGTTCATTCCGAGGAAGAACCGTAGTTATGAAAGCTGCACGTCAATGGCTCATCAATCGATCAGCTGTCTGGGGCCGGTATGACATTAATCACTTCTGAAGAGAAACACATCCATTGTGCACTTTGTTTTGGATTTAAAGCATCCAATAATGAGGTGGAGTACGAAGCATTAATCGCGGGGCTGAGGTTAGCAAGGAAAGTGAAGGCTAAAGTCTTGGACATATACAGTGATTCACAGTTGGTTGAAAATCAAAGCCTCGATGAGTACACTGCCTAGGGAGAAAAAAATGATGGCCTATCTTGATAAGATCAAAGACCTGCTTGCTCAGCTCAAGAGGTAAAATATCCAACAGATACCAAGAGAACAAAATGCCACGGCAGATGTTATGGCCACACTAGCCATCAGTGTGGTGATAGACAAAGCCAACTTGGTTCCTATAGAATATCTGGTTGAACCAAGTGTCAACCTGCTAGAACCAGTCTTTCTTATAGAAAATACTCCATCCTGGATGACCCTGATTGCAGCTTATCTGGAACACGACATCCTGCCTAATAGTCGCAATGAATCTAGAAAATTAACAACGAAAGCTGCTAAATATATAATCCTGGATGGGGTTATGTACAGAAGGGGGTTCTCCATGACATTACTCAGGTGTTTCAACTAAATAGAATCAGGAAGACTGTTGGAGGAAGTACATGAGGGTTTCTATGGGAACCATGCAGGGGCGAAGTCTGTCTAAGAATAATTTAAGGCAAGGCTACTTTTGGCCAACTATGAACGAAGATGCCTTTACATATGTTTGAAGATGTGACAAATGTTAGAGATTCGCCAAGATACCCCGAGCAGCCCCAAACGAGCTTACTCAAATGCAAAGTCCTTGGCCTTTCGCCATTTGGGGAATTGACCTTATTGGTCGATAACCAAACGGAAAGGGGGGAATACAATACGCAGTAGTAGAAATTGATTAATTCACCAAGTGGACAGAAGCCAAACCAGTGGAAACCATCACTTCCAAAAAAGTACTGGACTTTGTGGTGAAAAATATAATCTGCAGATTTGGTCTACCCCAGAAGATAGTGTCCAACAATGACACCCAGTTTGATAGCCAACTATTTACTGATTTTTGTGCCAAGCATAGCATCACAAAAATTTTCTCAGCAGTCTTGCACCCTCAAGCAAACGGGTAGGTAGAAGCAGATAACAAAACTCTCAAAGAAACCTTGAAGAAGCGTCTAGTACTGACTAAACGAAGTTGGCCTGAGAGATTGCCTACGGCACTCTGATCATACAGCACTACCAAGGAAATAGCTACTGGTGATACCCCCTTTGAACTCGCGTATGGGTATGATGCAATGCTGCCAGTAGAGATGACTCCACCTTCTCACTGACGTACAGTGTACAACAAAGATCATAACCACCAATTTTTGGCTGAGTCCTTAGACTATATTGAAGAAAGACACAAAAAGTCCAACATACGCTTGGCTGCCCACCAGCAAAAAGTTTCCTAGTACTTCAATTCTAGAGTTATTTAACGAAATTTTGACATGGGAGATCTAGTCCTGCGATGAATATTCCCAGAAACTCGAGATACCTCAGTAGGAATGCTAGGGCCAAGCTGGGAAGGCCCTTACCAGGTTACAGAGATAGTACTGCCAGGCACGTAGAAGCTAGCACGGTATGACTAGGATCTTCAATTAGTACCTATCCCCGGTTATTGGAATGGGGAACACCTGAGGAAGTACTACCAATAAGTACTACCAAGTGATCGTTGACTAGCCGGTGCAGGCACGAACTGGCCATACCATAGACAAGCTCAAGTGAGTTATATTAATTATGCACAGGCACGATTTGCCCATTTCTTGTAATAATTAATATTTATGAATGTAAGCTACGATTGTAGTGATGCAGCTTATATGGTTAATTTTTAACCAGTAAGACACGATTTTTGTCCATTTTTACAAGCCTTACTTTTACAATGATTATCTTGCTAACTAGTGATTTATTTCATAGATTGTCAGCAGTGTATGAAACCTTTATAGGTTTTGGCAAACCCAAGTGGTCCCGAACAGGTTATTATGAGCAACTCTGGTCAGTTAGCAAGTGGCCCAGAGGATAACCCAAGAGTTATGAATCCTGCTCGGTCATACATGGACAATCATAGGAAAAAGCGCGTAATTAAAAGGACTTAGAAACATTAATTAGATTTAAAGTGCTTGCGCATTGCTCGGTATGTACCGAGCAACAAAAAGAGCCATAAAATAAATTTTGTAGATAAGGTTGAACAGTTTTGTTTACAAATCATTCGAAAAAATTGAACAGCTCCGATTTAAAGAGTTGTACAACTCAGCCACATAGCTCCAAAACTGCTCTGATTTATAGAGAAGGAAGAATACCCACTCTCCTACCAGGCATTAATGGAACCGCCCATTCAGCAGCCCCCTCAACTGCTGCAAGCACGTCCCTCTAGTCACGTCTCCTCAATCGTCGCAAATGTCAACCCACTCTTCGGTGACTGCACAACCGTCGAGACATTTATTAAGAGAAGTCATCATGACACTTTATGGTTTTAAAAAGAGGCAAGAAAAACTAAAAGGTCATTTCTTGGAAATACTAAGGCTATTAACTACACCAAGTGTTATGCCACGTAGCAAGGGGTATGTACCCCTGATGAGACTAGACAGTATCCCAGAAGGAAAGTTTCCATGCTTCCTTTACACCATTGCAAACTTGGGGGGCAAATGTTATCCCAAAAATTGACATGTATGATGTGGCACTAAACTTTGATACATGGAGCAGACTGGGAAAACCCCCTGCAGGTTGGTCGGTATATATCTACAGGGTACACGACAAGTTACTGCTTGGCATACTATCACCAGAGGCTCAGCTTGTCAGAATACACTTGACAAATGAACAATAGTCACTGCTTGGTACGTTGCCAGGAGAGCAGCTGGTCGGTATGACAGACAGATAAACCTGATCGAATAAAAGCAGTTACACTCACCATTAACAGTCTGCATGAATCGCCCATCCACATGCAAAGAGCGCCTAATAGCGCTAAAAACTTGGTCAAGGCACCTAAAGAATAGGATAGCAACTACCTGCGAGAAGAAAGAGATATTTCCCCATCAGTTATGCTAAGGCGCAACCCTGAGGGATAGTATAAATACAAACTCTCCACCACAGTTGGGGGGAATAGCCTACCGATCAACACCAGAAATATATCGAGCAGCCTGGCTTGGTACTTAACAACGATTCTGTCGTACTGTATTGTCTTTTACACATAGAAATCCACTTGTAAGTCCTTGTGATCTTGTGTAAACCTTCAAGATTAATACAAATCTAAGAGGACATAGGTCATTACCAATCTTTAGGGTCAAACCTCTATAAATCCTAGTGTTCTCTATTATTTATGCTCATTATTACTAGGTTCATGGCTCATTTATTATTCATTGATTGTCTAACTGGAAGCTCTCTAATTAATTGTTTGACTCCGCGTTAGTTGGCTAATAAACCAGTCAACATATATATATTAAGTATTTTTATATTATTTTTTATGACTCATTAATTAATTGCTTTGTTATTTAGGTATTTATCAAATTACAATAGTTTTTTTATATATATATTTTTTAATATTTAGAATGAATATTATTATCTTATTTTTTTTAATTAATTTATATTTTAGTTTATTTTATAACTTTGGGTTAATTTAAAATAAAGTATAATTATATATTTTTTTAATTGTAGAGTATAATAAGAATTTTTTTAGAATAAACATAGATAATGTTTTGGTTTAATTTTTCTTTTATTATGTTTATGTAATTCTTTTATATATAATATTGTTTATTTTATTTTTAAATTTATATGAAAATCACAGAAAACATAAGCAAACGTACAGGTTGCTTGCATCTAGTATATATATAAATATATATTTATAGTGTGTGTTTGTGATTTGTGATATATATACATATAGTAATATAATTATATATATATCTTAATGTTATATTATTTTAGATATTTTTTATGTTATTCTTTATGATTTATTGATTAGTTGTTTTTGTTATTTAGTATTTGTTAAATTTCACAACACATGTGTTGACGCCATTTTTCATCAACTTAAATTTGAAGAGCACTAAACAAAGATTCAGAAAAGAAGAAAAGAACAATAGGATTTTTACGTGGTTCAGCAGTTAAAATCTACCTAGTCCACGAGTCAATATTATTAATTCGTAATACTCTCTCAAAGCTTTCTCAGAACAATTCAACATAGTATTCTCAGTATAAGATTGTGTGTGTCTACAAATGAAATTACCAGGCTATTTATAAGCCTTGTTGGAAGAATATCTTCCCCTGATTTCAGGGAACTTACAACTCATTACTCTAATATGAAATAAATGTAATTAAATACATTGAATACATAATATCCCATGATAATTGAGATTTAATTATCAGGTAACAAAAAATCCCTAAAGAATAGGGATCTCCTAACAGCCGTTGTATGCAAAACGTGCTGCTGACCTCGAATGCAAGGTTAATGCGCTTTCGAGATTGACATACATTCGAGCTTGTTATTTCGGTCGGCCCCTCCTCAGTTGGTGGTTTCATCGAACTATATCTCTGGAGACCAATACCTTCAAGCTTGCAACTAAGGCTCGAATAACACCCATATGCGTCAGAGAAGATTCTTTCTTTCGAGATTGAAGCTTAAGCTCGAACCTTTACACTTGTGCTTGATCGCTAACAATAACAGGTCAGGAATTGTGCATATTTATACAAGTTTTTAGCAAATGCTTGTTATTTTCGAGCTTATACTTTTCGAACCTACATTTCGAGACTCATTTATTCATCCTCAAAATTTGGGTGTAACATTTTTCCCCCTCAAAAGTGTTGGTTCGAATCCTATGAGAATGAAACTTTTGAACTTCACTTTCGAAAAACATGCCCACCTACCTCACTCGAGTGCGGAAACGTGTCGTCAGGGGATTGCATACTGAGTGTACTCGAGTACCTCCCTATATTCCACACATCCTTTCCTCGGACCTTTTTGCTGCCAGTTCCCATAATCGAATATGATCCTTTGGATCATCTTTTAATCCAAATCAATGGCCTAGATCCTTTCGACCTTTGACATCCCCACTGGGATATATATATATATAGGGTAGCACTTCGGTGCAGCCACCTTTTTGGCTAAACCGCAAAAGTTTTTCCCAATTTTTTTTATGACAATAGATATTGCTGTCATTTAAGACATCCGGCAAATTTTCAAAAAATTCTTAATAGTTTACAGTGTTGAAAACAAGGTTGTTGCACACATGTCTATTTTTTGTATGCAGGTGTAAAGTTCAATTCAACTGTTTGAACCTTGTTTTCGGCACTGTAAACTATTCATAATTTTTTGAAAATTTGCAAGATGTCTTAAATGACAACAATGTACATTGTCATAAAAAAATTGGGAAAAAATTATTTTAGTGCAAAAATGTTGTTTGGCTACACCGAAGTGCTGCCCTATATATATATATATTTTATTTTCACTTCATCTTCATCTTCACCGCTTTTATTTTCACCCCTCAGAAAGCACAAACCAGAGTGAAAAAGAACGAAAAAACCAGATTTCTCCTTGCATGTTCTCTAAACCGAAAAAACTAACCAATTCCAATACATTCGATTCCGTGAGATTATCCTTGCTTTCACTTCTTTAGTCGACGATCTCCATGTATCCACGAACAAATTTTTGTAAGCTTTTTTATCATTATATATATTTTCATACCCCTTCTTTTTTTTATTGTACACGTTTTACTTGTTCCTGATAATGGCTTTCTGGTTTTTACCAGATTTTTAAGGCATCACTATTTCACTAGGCAAGTTTGTGATTCGAGTAGTATTAGTATGATAAGGACTATGGTTTAGATAAAAAAAAATCTCTCGTAGAAACATGTAAAAATGAGGTTTTTCAAGTAATGGGGTATTTTCAGTTGTAGGTTTCGTGTGGCTTAAGAAATAGGGTTTACGATTAGGGTTTTAATGCACAAATCCCAAAAACATCGCATTTTCGAATAACTGCCAACTTTTTCTCTAAAAATCCAGGATTCACTTTTGTTTTAAACTGATAATATCCGTCCCACTCTTGCCTGGGTTCACTCTCGATGCCCGAACTTTACAATAGTTTGGGATAGACATCCGAGTCAATCTCGCCCTTTCGAGCCTTCAATCTCGATTGAGGCAATCTCATTATCTCGAGCTTTCAAACTCGAGTTATCAAGATAAAATTTTCCACTCTTTAAATTATGGGCCCTCACCGTT
This sequence comes from Humulus lupulus, assembly GCF_963169125.1. Classification (NCBI taxonomy): domain Eukaryota; kingdom Viridiplantae; phylum Streptophyta; class Magnoliopsida; order Rosales; family Cannabaceae; genus Humulus; species Humulus lupulus. Next base: position 223,780,213 of record NC_084797.1, on the reverse strand, counting down.
TTCTTTTTTGTTAGATGTCGCAGTCTTTAGAGAAATGGTGGGGGCCCGAGCTTTCCATCCCTTACCACCCGTGAGTTCCTCAACCTGAATCGCCATTTACACAAAATCAACGACTGATTCCTGAGCACGAGGAATGATGCAAACAAGAAGACATACGAGCTCACTTCCGACGCCAAATCGACGAGGTCGAGGAAAGAAAAAGGAAGATACTCCCAGTCGTAGTCTATCCTGACCCGGATCCTGAAATCTAGCCTATTCCATTAGACCCCAAACTCAAAGTCACCATATCCTTTCCACGTTGTGAGCTCTCATTCACCCTAATGGAAAATACTTCAAAACAACCAACCACCTCCAAGGACCTCTTAGTCCCTACCTCGAAGGAGGAGTTTTTTTAGGCTGAGCATTACCAAAGCTCAATCACTTCCACCAGCCATAACTCTGAGTTGCTGACCTATCATGGCCTTAAGCTATCTGGTACGCTGATGTGCAGTCTTGCATCCTCCAACAAAAGGAGTTGCTATGCCCCAAGAGATGGCAATCCCGATCAGAAGATCAAGCGCGCCGCTTAGAGCCACGAGCACATGAGGGATGAGGCCCTACTGACCCTGAAGGATTTCTTTAAAAAATTTCTTGGTTTATGCCGGCCTTGCCCCCTTCCAACTCCATACAAACTCTTTCAAAGTCTTGTCAGCTCTAAGGTCGATGTACCACTAGATGAAGTGGGACGGGTCTTCGACACAAGAGATATTATATCAGTTTGATCTCAAGAGTAACTCTTCTCGAGCACACAGAAGAGATGGGTTCTACTACTTATCGAGCTACCAGAAGGAGAACCAGTTGTTTGAGGACATCCCAAACCATCCTCCAAATTACAAGACGATCTTTTTCTGGACGGATGGGCTCTCCCCTTCTCAGCTCTACTCCTTCCAGCACATTTGTAAGTAAATCAACACTTGTTTTTTCTATTTTCCTTTGAACTGTTGTGCTCGAAATATTTATTCCACTCAGTGGAGCTAGCTGGGGTACCTCTCGGAGTGGTAAGGGATGTCTTATAGGAGACGGTGGATGTTTTATGGGCGATGGTGAAGGCCTTCCATTGTTAGGCCTGGAAGGTCCATAATTGGCCCAGATTGGTTCCAAGTTATTCCTAACAGATTCAGGGTTAGAGCTCTGAGCTACTAGGGGAGCTCAGTTATTCCTTGTTCCTGCAGTTACCTCCACCGTCGGATTGCCAACAGTATTGGCTTGAGTATTGCTTCCAAGGAATTTGTCACTAGTGTTTGCCCTGGGCCTTGGTTGGGCCTGTTGGGTCCCTTGTTCGGCCCTCCTGGTGGCCGTGCTCCTATGGGGACACGCTCTGGGCCTCCGGGGTGGCGCCTGCACCTCGGCAGCCTGCCTAGCCAATTATTCATTGTGCCTTATGGCCTTTGTTAACTGCTGAATCAGTTGGCAATTCTCCAGTTCCACAATATGAATGTACCTTTCAGGATTATAATAGAGGTCATTATCGAGCCTAGGAGTAGACGACCCCCTAGAGTCAGATGATACACTCCCCTCATCTGGGTCGTGGTCTGTCATTGGTTGCTTCCTAGGCCTCCGGGGATAATTCTCAGTGTGAGGAGTTTGCTCCTCAGGTATTTGGGGCAATGGTCGCCCACCAACTCCTGGGTTGTTCGCAACGACCATTGACAATGCAGGATGTTTCTGATTAAACAATCCAAAGATTTGCTTAATGCTCTCAATGAAAGCACCAAATTATTGACGTCATTTTTCGTTAACTTAAATTTGAAGGGCACTAAACAACGAGTCAGAAAGGAAGAAAATAACAATAGGATTTTTCTATGGTTTTGCAGTTAGAATTGTGCTAGTCGACGAGTTAATATTATTGATTCGAAATACTGTCTCAAAGCTTGCTCAGAGCAATTCAATAGAGTATTCTCAGTACAAGATTTTGCGTGTCTACAAATGAAAATTACCAAGCTATTTAGAAGCCTCGTTGGAAGAATATCTTTCCCTGATTTTGGGGAAGTTTCAACTGATTATTCTAATATGAAATAAATGCAATTAAATACATAATATCCCATGATAATTGAGATTTAATTATCATATCAGAACAAATCCCTAAAGAATAGGGATCTCCTAACAGTGGTTGTAGGTAAAACGCGTTGCTGACATCGAATGCAAGGGTAACGTGCTTTCGAGATCGACATACATTCGAGCTTGTTATTTCGGTCGGCCTCTCCTCAGCTCGTGGTTTCATCGAACTCAATCTTCGGAGACTAATACCTTTGAGCTTGCAACTAAGGCTTGAATAACACCCATATACGTCGGAGAAGATTCTTTCTTTCGAGCTTGAAGCTTAAGCTCGAACCTTTATACTTGTGCTCGATCGCTAAAAATAATAGATTAGGAATCATGCATATTTATACAAGTGTTCAGTCAATGCTTGTTTTTTCGAGCTTATAACAATCATATTTTTTTCAAAAAAAAAATCGTATTTCTTATATCATTAGATTTACTAGTCTAATTCATAGAAACAAAAAATTAATATATTGAACATCTATGTTTTCTTTTTCATCTTTAACTTTTAGTAAATATAGTTTAAACTCAGCCTCTCAAATTAAAATAAATTTGGCTAAAATAAATTTGGCTGATATATATTTCTTTTTCTTTTCGGAACATTATAACTGATATATATTTGCCATCATAATATTATTTTCACACCTACAAACACAGTATATCTTTTGTTGAAAAGGAAATGATTTGGACTTTGTTGGGCCTCTCATGATCACCAAAACCCATATTTTTTGTGTGGAAATTATAGGAGATATGATTTTTTTATAATTAAGTTTAATAAATATGGAGTTTTCAATTTTGTGCATATTTTATGTTTTTTTAACATTTTTATGGGATTTTCCCCCATATATTGGTTTACTCTATTTTTTTAATAAGATTTTTTTTTTTAAAATAAATAAATGTAGTAGTAACAAATTACCATTATCAATTTTTTTTTCATAGTTCTTTAGAGATGGGATGGTAATAGGTTACCATTATCAAAATAATTTTTATTTTTTTAATGATGTGGTGGTAATCAGTTACCATTATCAAAATAATAACGTTTTACGCTACTAACAATCAAATCTTGAACCTAAATAAAAAAAAAAAACCTAGTTATTTAACCTAAACTGATCATGATGGAAACTCTTACTTAGCCAGTTCTAGAAAGAAAAAAAAAGTTCTGAAAGTAAAACCTAAACCGTTCATGATAGCACTACAAGAAATTTGACATACAATGACTCCCTACAATGTCTTACACCATTGGTGTAAGACATTAAAACTTATCAGGGGTTTTAAATGTCTAATGGTGTAAGACATTGAAAGTTTTTATTAATGACTACAATTGGAAGACATTAAAAATGGTGGAAGACGTTGGAAATAGGTTGAGAAGTGGCCAGGGGGACATCTAATGTCTCCCACTGGGAGACGTGGGACACGTGGCACGTCTCCCACTGGGAGACATTGAATGTATAGAGGGGTACATCCAACGTCTCCCACTGGGAGACGTGGGACACGTGGCACGTCTCCCACTGGGAGACATTGAATGTATAGAGGGGTACATCCAACGTCTCCCACTGGGAGACGTGGGACACGTGGCACGTCTCCCAATGGGAGACGTTGGATGTACCCCTCTATACATTCAATGTCTCCCAGTGGGAGACGTGCCACGTGTCCCACGTCTCCCAGTGGGAGACGTTGGATGTCCCCCTGGGCATTTAATGAATTTTGGGTCTTCTTCTTCCTCATAACACCAAACAGAGAGAGCACACCAAACAGAGAGCACGAAAGGGGTTGCGATTTTAGGGTTTTCAAGGTTAGTTTTTTTTAATTTTTATGAATTTTAGTTAATTATTTTGATAAAAAATCATAGGTTTAGCATTAGGATGAGTAATATACATGATTTTGTGTTAATTTTACATTTTTATGCATTTTTTTCTATACATTGTTAGATTTATTTGTTTTTCCATGGAGGTTTTTTTTATAGATTTAAGATTTCATAGTTTTTTTTAATTTAACCTATCACATTGTATATATTTCATTATAATATATATGTTCATGATTTTTTTTAATTTTTATCATTATTTATTTCGAAATTTAGATATATTTTTGTATGTATATTTAAACTTTTTTTTTTTAAATTCTAACTATTTTGTTATATATATAGTTATTATGTTAAAATAAATTTATTAAATAATTTTAAAAATATAAATATATGCAAAAATTTATGTTTTTGTTGATTATTGAGATTTTAGGTTATGAAATTTTTTATTGATTTTTTGTTTAGGTTATAATTAGTGGCTCATTGGAGTTTTTTTTTATTTTTTTACCAATCAATTACTTATTAGGAATTTAGTGATATTTGTTTAGTAATGTTTAACATATTAATTAATTTAATTTCGTAGGTTGTGATTTTGGTGGTGAGATTTTAGAGAGTACTTTGCATCAAAACTTCTATATCTATCAATCACACATTTGAGGTAATTAAGTTTCTAAAATTATAATAATAAGTTATATATTGCTAGATATTTAGTGATATTTTATTTATTATTTATTAATTTATTTATATTGGTTTGTGAATTTAATAGCGAATTCGATTACTACTTGAAGTAATTTTGCTAGCTTTTGAATTATTAATTGCAAGAGGTAAATATATATTCTCTTACTTCTACTTTTAATATTATTAAACAAATGTTAGAAGAGTTTGAATATCTTAAATATTCATCCATAGTGAAGTAGGTTCTGAGATTAAAATTGTGTGCTGCGGTGATAACGGAAGGTTGAGAACTTGTGTGTATTAGTGAAGTAGGTTCTGAGAAATTTGACTGTGTGCTGCGGAGCTATAAGGAAGAAACTTATTGTATGTTGTTTGAATTGTTTGTTTTGCTATTCACATGTAGATGGTTAGGTCACTATTATAGGGGAAATGCTGCCCGATTTTATCTAGGATAATAAACAATTAATTTTATATAGGCATTCTATAAGGAAGAAACTTATTGTATGTTGTTTGAATTGTTTGTTTTGTTATTCACATGCAGATGGTTAGGTCACTATTATAGGGGAAATGCTGCCCGATATTATTTAGGATAATAAACGATTAGTTGAGAACGGGCATTACTTGATTGAACATGCAAGTCCCAGGCATTACTTGAGAACGGTATTATTAATTAAAATTTACAAATTATTTTTGAAACTATAAATGTAATCAAATAATTAATTAATATATTTTACTTTATATTTCTTGCAGCTAACAAGTACATCATATACAGAGGCACAAATTGATGAGTTGCGACAAGAATGGGCGACATATATGTTGCCGATAATCCAAAGTTACCGACCTCGTTGATAGGTTTTTTTTTAATTTTTTAACTCTTTCTTCATACACAATGCAATATTTGTTCATTTTGAATATTTCTAACAAATATTGTATTTCTTGTATATATCTAACAAATATATTTTTTTATTTCAATTTAAATTAATATTATTTCAATTTAATTAATTATTAAATTAATTTCAATTTAGATTAAAATAATTTCAATTTAAATTAAAATAATTTCAATTTAAATTAATATTATTTCAATTTAAATTAATATTATTTCAATTTAATTAATTATTAAATCAAAGTAAAATAATATTAATTATAAATTTATTTAATTTATTTTTTTTAAATGTGGGAGACTTTCAATGTCTCCCATTGGGAGAGGTGGGAGACTTCCTACGTCTCCCAATGGGAGAGGTGGAAAGTCAAATGTTGACTTTCCACCTCTCCCATTGGGAGACGTGGGAAATGACTCACCTCTCCCAATGGGAGACGTGGGATGTCTCCTAGGGACTTCCCACGTCTCCCATTGGGAGAGGTGAGTCACTTCCCACGTCTCCCAATGGGAGAGGTGGAAAGTCAACGTTTGACTTTCCACCTCTCCCAGTGGGAGACGTGGGAAGTGAGGCACGTCTCCCAATGGGAGACGTGGGATATATACCTACAATGACCCTAGCAACAACGTCTCACTAAGTGGGAGACATTGTAGACTTCCAATGTCTCCCAATTAAAGTCATAAAACCTCTATTTTGTTGTAGTGTAGAAATTGGTTACAACAAAAAAGACTTTTTATGACCCAAAATTTACAACATTTTATTTCTAATGTCATAAAATAATGTTTAAGATGACTTATTTTTTAAATGTTGAAAAAACTAAAATTCAATGACATTTGTTTAAATTTGTTGTTAAAAGACTTTTTAACAGCTTTAAATAAATATCATTAAATTTTTAAATGAAATTATTCTTTAAAAATGCCATAGTAGAAGAGATTACGTATTAAATTTTATTATTTTTTAAACAATATTATAAAAATATAATTTTATAATCAACATTTAAATTTATTTCATAAAATATAATTGTACTTTATATTAGGAAACATAATTAAAAATTGTAGTTTTTTTCTTTCAAAATCGTATATAAGAATTGCATATAATAATACTTAAAACATGTAATTTATTTGATACAAATAATTAAAATGAAAATTAATAATTAATCTGGTTATATAAATGTATTAGATATATGTTTTTATAAAATTTAATTTTTAAACGAACAGAACATGCTCCTAAAAATGTTGTCTTTTATAACTTAATCTTTAATAAATAATTTAAACATATCATTAATATAAATATATAATATTATAATAAAAATTTCACCTATATCTCTCTTTTCCCTTAATTCCCTCCCCACCATGATCTATCTCACCACTACTCACTTCTTATATAACTTCCCTCAAAATTTTCAAGAAATAAAAATTAAAACCTTTCCCTCCACTTTTTTTTTCCCCATAAGAGTTGTAATATTTAACAATCTCAATGCTTTTAAATTTTTATTGTCTCATTCTTGAAAGGTGTGGTTATCAATAAGTCTTCTCCTCTTCTTTATGAAATTCACGAATAAGGTAAGTTATAATACTTTCTTTCTTTCTATTTAATTGTTCAAACAAACTATATAGTTAAGTAATACTATTTTCTCTCTTTCTATTTAATTGTTTACCCAAACTATCTTTCTTTATGTTATATTATATATGATTCATTCCATTTTTGCAGGTTGTATATAATGTGTATAAGAAAACATGGTATGTCGTTTCTCTTTCAAGTTTCATCCTTTTTTTTACTAACTCATATTATGTTTTTTTTTACAGAGACATGAATAAGAAGAATTGATGACTATGAAATTGTGCAAATTAATAAAGAACCAAGAAGAGTAAATAATTCTGATGACAAATTTATATGATTGATAATCATTCATTCAAACGAAAAGAAAAGGTTTAATAAATTATTAAGAACTTAATCAACAAAAATCATTACAAATAATTATTATTGGATTATTATTTATGAATAACTTTATTTAATTATTTAATAATTTTTTTAATGAAAAAATATTAAATGACATTTTTTTACGTCATGATAAAAGAATCTACAACAACAACAATGACATAAGAAAAATATTATAGTAAGTATTAGACTTTTAATGGCACCCCCATTTAACAACATTTCAAAAAATGTTGTTGAAAATGTTTTATGATACAATTTAGATACAATTTAAATGTCATCAAAACTGTATTTTGTTGTAGTAGTTAATCAGGTCTTGTTGATCAGTATTTTGGTCAATGACACAGAATTAAATTAAACGACAATCAAGAATAAAAGAGAGCTAAAATCAAATAAACGACACAAAAGAATTTATAGTGGTTCGGCCCCAAGAGTCAGTAATGACCTATGACCACTTACACTTTTATTAAACAAGAAGATCTCAGACTCAAGATCAAAAGAAAAAGATTCAACTGAGTTTCTTAAGCCTGAGAGAGAATACAACTCGACAGAGATTTGGTATATAAAGTGTGCATGAAAAATAATGACTATGATAGATCTCTACTTATAGAGTCCCTTAATGGGACATGAGCCTTACAAACATGGAATTGGCCCCACACGCCTTATATGGGTTTGTTACAACTGAGTATATAATAAAAGAGTATAAAAAATACACATTCAAATAACAATTACATAAATATCCCATAAGATTAAGTCATTTTAGTTGAACAAGTTGTCCCTCAACCAGGTCTCACTACACCAAATACCTCTTTCCATAACACAAGAAGATAAGACTATTTAAAAAGTATTATAGTAAGGATGGTTAAAAAGCGGTAAAGTCCAAAACCAAATAAAAAAAAAGGCGGCACCTTTAGGAACTCCCGCTAAATTGAAATAGCAAGCATTTTGGTATGACTATAATATAGTCTCTCTCTACTTTTTTCACATGTAAAATAAAATAAAATAAAGAAGAAAGAAACCCTTTCTCCCACCCGATCCTTATACTTTCCTTTCTCCCTCTCTCTATCGCATTTTTTCTGCTAGGCCCAAACAACGACGGCAGGGGCTCGGGGAATGGTGGTCAATGGCAGCAAGGGGGTTGGGGTCGAGCTGTTCGGCGGCAGGGGGCTCGGGGCTGGGCTCGACAACAACGACTGGTGGCTCAGGGCTGGGCTCGACAGCAACGACTGGTGGCTCGAGGGCTAGGCTCGACGGTGGGTGGGGGGGTCTCGGGTCTGGGCTCGATGACGCAGGGGCTGGGCAGGACATGGAGGCTTGGGGGCTCATTGGGGCTGGACAGCGCGGAGGCTTGGTGGCTCGTTGGGGCTGGACGACTCAGAGGCTCGATAGGTATGCGTGCTACTTTTTCTCTAATCAAAGAAACTAAAAAGTTTGGATGGTATTGGTCTGTAGTGTTGTTCGTATAGACACATGAACAAAGTGTTTATTCTACACTCTTTCTCACACTTGTGTGTATATTTATACATATAAAGAAAAAACTGAGATTGACTGCCATATGTTTGATAAAAGTCTTCAATGAGACAAAGGAGTTTGGCTTAAGCTACCAGTTGAACTATCTGAGTTTGTTCCAATTGCTGTGAAGGTGAGTTATTTTGGCTTAATGTTGGCATTTGAGTCATTTGACCTTAGTCATTTAGGTTGTCTTTGCAATTAACCTTGGTGTTCTATTTTTCCATACTAAAGTCATCCATGTTAAAGCCCTCACTCTCTATTTTCTAATTTGTATTTATATATGGCCTCACTCTCTTTTTGCAATTAACACAAGATGCTTCCCGAAAAAGATGTAGCAGCACTCATGAATGTGAAGACTAGAAGGCTTGCTCGCAGTAGTCGAAATGTGAATGGGGTAAGACTGCTAAACAACTCACATATGTATCTTTTCAGTCATCCCTATCCATACTTTTTTCTACTATGCATTTGTTATTATTTTTAGGATCTCTAAAGCTCTGTTTGATAATTGGATTCTATTGAGAGAGTAGGCAAATCCTTTTTTGTTAAATCTTAAACTTTGTGGTAGGAAAATGTAATGTATATTGATAGTATTTAGAATGATTATATTGACTATGAAAGATACAAATTTCAAAATAAAGTTTTATATGGTTAGCTTTCTCTTTCTTTAACTTTTCATTTGTCTTTGATATTTTTATCTTCAAAATCTAAGTATCAAGTGGAGCCTAGTTTTTTTTAAGTTAAGCTATTTTCTTATTTTGATTTTTCTTGTATGCATACCGACATTTCATTTATTTCACACTTCCTGCCTCATACATTGGGCTCTTCTATGTGAACTTGAAATGCTCACAAATCAGCCAGATAATGTAAAAGTTAAACGAAGATCTCGAAGAAAAACTGCAGCCAAGAACAATGAAATGCAAAACGATAATGATATGAAAGCTCTAAGGCCCCAAATAAATTATGTATTCTATCCGGAGTGCCAGGGGACTGGAGCAATTGTTGACAGGCATGATGAGAAACCAACGGTTCCTCTTTCAAAGGTTTGTACACCTTCCATCTTCCTTATGCTTACATCTTTTCTCAAATACAACATGCTGCTTTGATGATAGAAGGACTAAAATCTGCTTAACTCGATAATAATAATCAAAAACCAAAAATCTAGGTGGGAAAGAACTTTTTCTATTTGACTCAGAGGATGATCTCTACTTTCAGAAGATAAAAGTGAGTGATGCACGCAGAGCATGGATGAAGAGTCCTGAAGTATTGGAAAATTTCTCAATAGGGTTTCATTTCACATCCCAACCTGAAGAAAAGCGTCAGGTCTTTCTCAAAATTCTGGTCAATATTTGCTTTTAAATGAAAGGCAGTACTAGTAGTCATGTTATTTATTCTTCTTTTTCTTCTCTTTATTATAGGAAAAGGTGAAACAACTAAAGTTGTTGCGTTTCTATGGAGCTCATTACTAGAATTAGAACGTTGAACATCGGCCTGCGAAGGTGGGTAATGAAGGAGCAACTGTAAGCTATTGTGGATAAGTACAATGAGATAGTATGTATACCTGTTGACTGTTGTGGTGATCTAGTCTAACACAGGTCTACATACTGACATCATCTGCATTGTAAATTAAATCTTACTATTCTCCAATGCATATATGTATTTTATAATTGTGCAGTCTCTCTATTTTACTATTCATTTTGTTCTTTGTTATGTGTATTGTGCTCAGCAAGTAGTTTGGTAGATAAATAACATAGATACAGACCTGGTGTACATGTATCTATCAAGAATTGTGCTTATTATTTGGGGGAACAGATTATGAAAGGGTAGCATTATTATTTGCTGCTAACTTTTCCTTCTTTTGCAGCCCTAGATTTTCGAGTTGATGACATAAAATAAATGAAAATTTATGTTTTTGTTCTGTAAATTTGTGAATGTGTTCTTTCATCTCGTTTTCATTCATAGCATCAGTAAATTTGTGTTTATGCCTATATAAAGAACTAGTAATATATTTTGTTAGGGAAAGTGCAAATACAACACTTGTAATTTTAGGTGACACATAGTTGGGTTTTTGGTTAACTTGCTTGATTTGAAAAGATAAGTTGATAGAAATTTAGTGTAGCTGTGCACGACTGTTGTTCTCAAGTGAATTTGAGATTGGAGTGTTCACATGAACTAAAAAATCAAAGCTGAAAAGGGAACCAATGTCTATTGTTTAGGAGGACTACTGCAATTTCTGCCTCTTTTCCAAAAGTTATGGACTGTAATAAATAACTCCATTTATTCCAGATAAAATCATAGACAATAAAGTTGATGAGGATGATGTTTTGGAATTAATCTTGACTATAATTGAACATAATTACAGGTTATGAACTAGTCGAAATAGAACCTTATTTTATTGGAATGAGAGTGGTACTGATCATATAGTTGTTTTTAGGAGTCCACTTAGCAATTGGCTGGGTTTTGATGGTGAACTTCAGCGAATTACTTTTGGATTTGTTTTGCGGGTGTGAGAGAAGATTCTCTGTTTCTATCATATTCATATGTTAAAGATTCTCTGTTTTCTATTTCTGGTTTGTTAGTTTTGTTAGCTTCAGTTGTATTCAATTATACTGTTACAACTTCCATCTATTTTGAGTTTTTTAGTTTTTTCAACTTTTTTTTTAATCGAAAAAAGGAGTATATTAAAAACACAGAAAGAAATTACAACTGCCAGACCAAAAATTTTATAACATGCATTTCTGTTGCACCAGATGCCATAAACCGCAGCGGCCAATTTTTGGGCTTCCCTTCTAACCACAGCTTCCCTTTAAAGCTTCTTCTTTTGTAGTTACTTTATTTTTGTAGGCTAAAGAGTTCATTGGATTGGATTTATTTATGTGTATTCTGTGTGCAAACTGCTGATATATGTTATGGGGATCAATTTTGTGTTGTGTACTATTTTGAGAGTTAGTTATATTTATTGGATTGAATCTATTGTTGTGTGTTGTTAGCATATGGGATATAGGATAGTAGTGGCTGTGGAATTATTTTGTAACTTTGAGAGTTCTTTAGAATTCACTGGGAGGCTTAAGGGATCCTTGAAAAGTTAATCTTTGCTCAGTTTGATGTGAAACTTTTAGATAATCTAATAAATCTTTTGTTAGAGCTTTTCAGTTTGTAGTATGGTAGCACCTGTAGTAATTTGAGATTCTTTTACATCTCTAAAGATGGTTTTTCTTCTTCTTTTCTTTTCATTTAAAGCTTCAGCTCAAGTGCACATTTTTCTTCTATATGAGGTATTATAATATGAACTCAGTCCAATTTTTTGCATATTATTTTCAATATATATAGTTTGTTATGGTTGATATTCTTATTCATTGCTCACTTTGTTTTGACAGGATTTATGTACACTGAAAATCTGAGACTGGAATTGTTTAGAATTCTATATTTATGAAAGAAGCTCTTGATTCCCAATTATGATTTTAGATGATGATGTGCCACAGCTGCAAAGAAAGCCTCTGTTTTGGAAGACTGACTGGAGTTTCATTAAATGCCCAGTTTCTACAAGTTTTATGCTCTACTAAATTCTTCAGGTGTGTTTAATTACTATTTACAGTTTGGGTTCACACTGGTAAATCACTTCTTATGTGTTTTTCTATATGTATTTTTCTCTCTAATGATCAGGAAACTATAAATTATCTAATATGAGGGTCTTGTAACATTTTCTTGGAATACTTTATAAGATATCCAAATTATGCAAGATCCGTTAATTGTTGTGGATTATAAAATGTGTTATATGTGCATATATAACCTATACTTTATAGCTTTTATGGCTTTCATCATTACACAGAAAAAAAAAGCATATAATATAATACATATCATTGTACTGTCTTCTTTTGGAGAAATACAATACATTTTTTCACTGTATTATGATTTTGAAAGTTTGAATTCCATGTCCACATGTTGCATTATGATTTTTATCTTCACTGTCTTTCTTATTTTGTTACCAATTTCCTTTTCTTCTGTGTATGTTTTTTTGCTTCAAAAATAATAAAAAAAATTGTTCACTTTGTTTTGACAGGCCTTTTGTGTACTGAGAATCTAAGAGTGGAGTCATATGTGCATAGATTGTTCCAAAGAAATTATTCAGCAAATGGTGTGGTGTGCATAAGATACTTGAATCAGTTTTTATCATACACTGATTTATACCATCAACGATCGCGAATCTGACTTCCCTATTAGAGTAATGGCAGGTAATGTTTTTAAAGTTCAATTATTTTTCTATATTTATTTTGTGCATCTTCAGGAAATAGTTAAAATGGCTCATGCTCATGATGCTCTTGTCTTGGTGGATAACAGTATAATGTCTCCTGTAGTGTCACAACCTCTGGAACTAGGAGTTGGTAGCAATATGAAACATGAACTTTACATTCTACAGATTACTCTTTTTTATTTCCTCTATAAAACTGTTGGATTTTGATTCATTCATCTTTCATTCAGACATTGTTATGCACTCAGCTACCAAGTTCATTGCTCGGCACAGTAATGTGATGGTAGGTGTACTGGCTGTAAGAGGGGAAAGGTTATGCATGGACTTTCTTTACTGTGAACTGTAATGTTATAATTTATAACTTCAGGCACTTATTATAATTTTTTTTTCAGATTAGCAAAAGAGTTGTACTTTCTACAAAATGCAGAAGGGTCTGGGTTGGCTCCATTTGATTGTTGGCTCTGCTTTACGAATTGAGAAGCAGCAGGTGAAACTTCATGCTTTTATCACTTTATAATTTTCTTATAATCCTTTTTTACAACTGTAAAGCTCTGACTTGTTAAGGTCATAATTATTTAATATTTATTTCTTGTAGTTATGAATTATAGCCTGGTCATTTATCATATACATTGTCTTGACTTCACATAACTAATTCAAAACAATATTGTAACTCTGTTATATGTACTTGAACTTATGCTGTGCATCTTGGGTAAGTTTGAATTATGTTAGTAATTAATGCTTTACCTTCTCACTTAATATTTCAAGGCCGAACTTTTAAGTTTGCAAAATCACTTGAGATGAATAAAGTTTTGGCTTTGAGTTTGACATATATGCTAATTGCTTCAAAATTTTGCTCACCTTCAGCACTTACAATGCAGTTTTCATCTGTTAACAGGGAGTGTGAAGTCTCTCATAAGCCTACCCTGCTTCATGTCTCATGCTAGCATACCAACTGAAAAAGGTTGAATAAAACAGAAAAACATTTATACTCTACTGTCACAAAAATGTACAAGACTATTTCTGGATGAGTTCTTTTTTCTAACTTTATTTTTAGTTTTATTGCAGAAATTGGGCTAAACCTTATATTAAAGATGCTAAAGAAGTTTCCAGGTGCATTTTTATTTTATTGTTTTTCTTTATGATTTTGTTGTATAAGAAGTCAAAGTGTGATTCTGTTTTTATTCTTTAATTTTTTTGGGGATATATTGACAGAATTTAGAGTTCTGAAATCAATTCTTCCTCACATACTTTTTGATCATTGAGAATGATATATTTGTTATCTTGATAAATTTCACAAGCCTTGTTTTAAGTTGCATGTTTTGTTGCTTCAGTCGTTGTTTTGCATGGTAGTACATCGTGCTATACCCTGCTATTTCGTCAAGTTTTGGAGTTATTACAAATTTAATTTAAACTTTATATGCTTACAGGTGGAAACTAGCTTAAGTCTTATGTTCTTAATAATAAAAGGACTTTTTTTTTTTTACAATGTGCAAGTATATTGATATGATTTCTGTGGAGCAATTCTTGACAACATTTGTAGTTGAGGCCTTTAGAATGAAAGAATGTATTTCACTAATTTTTGTATACATTTCTTGTTTTGTATTTAGTGATAAAGGAATCTGATTTGGGCATAAATTATGTTGTAATATGATTTCTTAAGCCTAGACTAGTAGACTAAATATTGTAATTACATTTGAGTAATTAATAAAAATCTATTTATGTTACCTTATTTGGCTTCAACTTTCATATTTGTTTTCCTAGTTTTGTGTATGTAAAAAAAGATTATGTTTCTCTAAGCTAATATAACACATGTGTTATACTAAAGTGTAGTATAACACAAATAATGTGTTATACTAAAGTGTAGTATAACACAAAAAATGTGTTATACTAAAGTGTAGTATAACACAAATTTATAAGTATTGAAATGTGTTATATAATCGACTATAAATAACATAATTAATCACTTATCTATTTATAAAAATAACACAGAAATTGTGTTATCGTTGACAGTATAATAACACATCTGTATAACAATGATAAAGTGTTATGTAAAGTACCCTGACCTACGATAACATCGTCGGTCTTAACACATCAAAGAGTGTTATGGTATGTTTTGATAACACATTTTCGGTGTTATTAAAAGCATTTTTTCTTGTAGTGTCTTCCTTCGAGCAGCCTATATGATCAGAATGCCATCGACCAGGTTCTTGTTGTCAACCAGGTCCTTTTGAGCAATGATCTTCGAACATTTGTCTTTAATCTCCTTTTTTGATAAGGGTAGCTTATTCTCCTATGGTCAAGTACAATCGACTAACTCAAACAAATCGACCAACATATAAATTTAATACCTATTGCTACCACGTGTCATTTTAATATTCCACATTATCATGTCCAACTTTGGGTTAAACAAGTCTGACAGACGAAAAAAAAAATCTGAAAAAAAAAAATCAATCATGATGATAACTAGTTACTTAATTAAGTCTGAAAAAAAAATCCTTAACTGATTGTGATCATAACTGGTTACTTCGCCAAGTCTAGGAAAAGAAAAACAGATCTAATAAAAAAAATCAATCGTGTTGAGAAATGGTTACTAAGCTAGGTTTGAAAAAAAAATCAGATTTGTACGAAAAAAAATTAGATTTCAACAAAAAAAAATCTAAACCGATCGTGATGGTAACTAGTTACAGCCAGGTTTGGAAAAAAAAATCATATCTAAAATGCAAAATCAGAAGTGAGAAGAAGAAGAAGAACACGAAGAAGAACAAAACCAAATTTGAAGAATAATAATAAGATGAAAAATAATAACTAGAGATGTCGTTGGCCGTCGTGGGAAGGGGGAGGCGAGGTGGCATCGCCGTCGGGGGGCTGAGAAGAGGGAACAATATGGGGGAGGAGAAAAGGAGAAAGAGAGAAAGGATTGTGTGAGATTATAAGGATATTAGCGGTAAAACCCTCCAATTTTTACAAAAGTTACAACAAACCCCCCAATAAAATATTTTGACAGCAAAACCCAATTTCGTCAATGATTTGCTGCAAGTAACCTCATTTAGTAGTTAAATGTCATGTAAGTACGTTAAGTGTCAACTAAAATACATGTGGCAACACTTCATAAGGCCACATGTAAAAAATTAATAATTAATTATTTAATAAAATTAAAATAAATTTAATTAACATAAAAATAAAAATATATATTTTTTCAATCTTAAGTTTTGTTTATTTTAATTAAGTATTATTATTTTAATATTTTAATTATTTTTTCTATTACTTTAATATTTTTAAAATGGGAAATTAGCGACAAAAGTACCCAATGTTTAACTAAATTTGGGATTTAGTACCCAAGGTCAAGTTTTGTTTGTTCCTGTCAGAACTCGCTCTAACAGAACTGAATGGGTGTACATGTGGCGAAATGTGATTGATCTACATCATCATTTTTATAAAAAAATTATTTAAATTGATTTTAAAATTAAAAAAATTAATTAAAATAAACTTTAATTAAAAATATAAATTAATATAAAATTTAGTCTAAAAAAACCAAAATTATTTTTATTTTATTTTTAAAATCCTAAAAACTAATCTTCTTAAACCTGTATCTCCCCTTCTAATAAATTTTTTGTTCATGTTCTTTGCTATCCATACTATTTCTTAATCTTCTAAAGCAAAATCAGTTCTTCTTCCATTTTTCTCTCATTAAGATCTAAGAAAATCAATTTATTCTACCATTCTTTGCCCATTCAAGTGCATCTAAGAGTTCTTCGGAAGGGACGTGTGCGAGAAAGACGTGGACCTAGGTTGTTGAGAGTATGCCGAAAGGAGGCGGGTGAATGAGGTCTTGGGTTTTGCCTATAGGTGCCTGACGAAGATCGAGATTGATGTTGGGGTCGGAGATCTGGCTGTAGTTTTGCTCGCCTTCACTATAGGTAGTTGTCAGACTAGATGTTGTCGTTGTGGTTTCAGATTTGGTGGTGGTTTGGCAAGGCTGAAGGGAATTGACGAAGGGTTGATGTCTAAGTGTGAAGGGTCTTTAAGGGTAGGGTTTGTTTGACATAGGAGAAGATGGTCTTCGATGGTGGGGTTGTTTGTCGGAGGAGAAGAGCTTCAACAATGGGGTGGTTTATTCATAGATGTTTTGGGTTACGACAATATGGTGGTTTGACGAGAAATATATGGCGTTGGAGAAAATGTCAAAAAATTTATTAAAAGAAGATGAATATATTTTGGTTGAATACTAAATATGTAGAAATGTTATGGGTTGCCATATATAGAGAGATGTTCAAATTGATATTGCGTATGAGAATAAAATTGTGATCTAAAAGTTGTCTAAGTTTAAATCACTAAATTTATGAAACATGATAAATCTAGGCATAACACTATTGATGTTCTTGAAAATCTGGGCATTTATTTAGTTTTTAGATTTTTAAAAATAAAATAAAACTAATTTCAATTTTTTGAAAACTAATGTTTATATTAAGTAATTTAAAAAAAAATGACGGGTGGACCAATCACATTACACCACGTGTACACCCATTCAGCTCTGTTAGAGTGGGTATCGACGGAAACAACCGGAATATAACATTGGGTACTGTTCCTGCGAAAAAAAAAGGTTGGGGTACTAAATTACAAGTTTTGTTAAACATTGGGTAGTTTTGGAGCTAATTCCCCTTTTAAAATAATAATACATAATTAAAATTTAAAAAAAACTTAAGAATGAAAAAAGTTTTTAATTTAAAAAAAAAAATTGTTTAAATAATTAATTATTTTTTACATGTGGCCCTATAAAATGTTATCACATGTATTTTTGTTGGCATTTAGTGTGCTTATGTGACATTTAACAACTAAAGGGGTTACTTGCAACAAACCATTGACGAAATGGGGTTTTGTCGTCAAAATCTTTTATTGGGCGGTTTGTCGTAACTTTTGTAAAAGAATTGGGAGTTTTTCCGCCAATATCTCTTTATTATATTTTATGGAATTACCATATTTTAAACTATTTTCCCTCCAAAACTTATAATATTTTATAGCATTTCTTTTCAGTGCATAAATATAGAAACTAACTTAATTTTTACCTTATTTATGTAAACCACTAATTTTTCATTGCAACATGAGAATGTCTCATCTAGTGGCTAACGAGTGAGATTTCTTTTAAAGGAAATAACCATAAAATATAAGATTTTTACAAAACTGTGGGAGCATAATATTTTCCAAAATATATAGCTTTGTTTGACATAGAAGTTGATGTTTATAGGATTTTTTTTCTTATAAATTTGTAAAATGACTCTAATTGTGTCATATTTATCATGTTAGTGATGTTTTTTTATTTTTTTATTTTGAGTGTAATTTTGTAACTTTAATAATTATTATATTTAAGCATAAATATATATTTTTGCATATGATTTATTATTTCATAATTATTTTATTATTTAGTATCATTTATTGTTTTTTTTACTATATGTTAAAAACAAAAGATCAAATCTATTTTTTTTCTTAGGCTTTTGTTTTTGTAAGATCATGGTTTGTTTTTCAATATGGCTAAGCAGTGGCAGATCCAGAAATTTTGTTCACTAGGGGGACAGTTAAATAAATTAGAAGGGGCATAAATATTAAAATATACATAAAAAATAAATTATTGCATAATTTAGAAGGGTATAAATGTCAAAAAATATATAAAAAGGATTAAATTGAAAATTTTGAAGGATATAAAATGTCAAAATATATATAAAAAGAGTTAAATTGCAAATAATATATTAAAAAAAATTCAAAACAAAAAAAATCAAGGTGGGCGATTGCCCACCACTAGGGATAACGTGGGTCCGCCCTATTTGTCTAATTTAAGTGATTGGTTAACTTTAGGTTTTGTATCTAAGCTTTTTTAAAATCTAGATATTCCCATCAAATAACCCTTAACATCTTAGGAGTAATCGGTTACTTATATTATGGGTAATCAGATGCCATGAGGATAATTTGTTATCCACAGTATAATTGGTTATCTATATTATGCGAAACTGGTTATAATCTTATTTGTTCTTCACCAAATAAGAGAATTCACAAGCATTGTATCTCTACCACAATAATAAATTTTACAAACATTAATTAGTATCTAAATGAAGAGCAGAGACAAGTTTCCATATGTTAAACCCGAAATTTCGAGATATAAAAAGCAGCCTCAAAATGTAGGCTCGCAAGTGTGGAGATAAAATATGCAAAGGGTATTATGCATGATTACTTACACAAATAGTTAGTCACTTTAAGATGCCATGTGACTAGCCCTTGAGAATGCAGTGTGAGCTCGAAGGCAAAGGTTCCCTCCGAAGGATAGTCTCGAAAGACTGATGAGGATAAGGCGATGTTAATGTTATGATGAGCTTGAAAGTGCGTTGGAGCAGCAGCGTGTGTGCAGTTATAAATCCCTACAATTATGAGCTTAGTTGAAACCATGTGTAAACAATCCTATTTTTAAGGGATATTTATTTATTTAATTGCATTTTAATATATTCTTTTGTATTTCAAATTCAAATGAGATATCTTGTAACTTGTCTAAAATTAAGGGAATCATATTCTGTAAACTGGGTCTATAAATAGCTTGGATTTAGTCATTTATGTCCTACACAAAAATTTGTACTCAAAGCTCTCTGACATTGCTTTCAAAGCTTTAATGCAGATTGCATAATAAAAGTGACTTGTGGACATAGGTATATTTAACTACTGAATCACGTAAAAAATCATTGTTCTTTATTTTCTTCCTTTATTGTCTATAAGTGATTAATCGCTCTAATTAAATTTTAGTTGACGAAAAATATCGTTAACAATTTGGTGCTTTCATTGAGAGCATTAAGCATTCTTTCAAATGTCCCATTTTATAAAAATGGTTGCAGTAAAAATCCCTAGATCTTGAAGTGGACGACCACTCCCAAGAATTCTGAGGAAAACACTCCTCGCACTGAAGAGCTTCCTCGAAGGCCTGGCAAGTAGCCGGTCAATGATAAAACTCCCGATGAAGGGAGTGCTTCATCAACACCAGGAGAACGTAATCAACTACGGGACCCTAGTCAAAGTTCCAGACCACCAAATCGAATTGCTATAATCCTGATAGATACATACCGATGGTGGAATTGGAGCATCAGAGCTTCTTGAAATGTTAGTCAAGGCTACTCAGTTAAATGAAGAGATGGAGAGACTTGTGGTTGAAGCCCAAGCACCCCCACGAAAGACTAGGGGCAACCTTGGGGGGGGGGGGGGGGGGGGGGGGGTACGGCGGCTAGGATAGGATGGTCAAGGAGAGAGCCAAATAAAATCAGGCTGTGAGATCTAGGGCAAGTGCTAGAATTAACCAAACTAGGGTTTCATCTCGAAACCCGACATGTACCAATCAAACTAAAGAATTTTCCTCAGACACTAGGAATAACCGAGCTCCCCCACAGGCAGCTCAGAGTAATAACCTAGAACCTACATGGCCACAGGTAGCTCGAAGTGCTAATCCGGAGCCAGCGAGGCCAATCACAAAAAACGAAAGGCCACTACCATCTCCAATAAGGAATCTTACCTCTCCAATAAGGTATCCTTCACCAATTCGAGATGTACCACAGGCTCCAAGTGGACCCCGAGCTGGAGAAGGGGCACCTCAGAGACCTACCCGAGACAGGAATCGTAACGTCCTAATCTCTCTAATAAGGTTAGTGCCTTGATTAGGGGGCTAGAAGGGCAATAATTGAATATTATTTGCATGTTTGTGATTATACTATAATATGACTATATTTTTCATGTTTAGGTGTATTAAACATGCATGTGGGCCTATTTCTTATTAGAAGGGCATTTTCGTCATTTTGGCCCATTTAAGGCATATGTGAATATATATATATATATGTGTGTGTGTGTTTTATGATTGAGACCACATTATTATGTTCGTATAATTGGGTTATTCGGAACGAGGCGATCTTAGGGAGCAAGTTAGCGATTTAGTCAAAACGGGGTCAAATACCCAGCTTGGGGTGAGCCTAGGGGTATTTTAGAAATTTAGTACTTTACTGGGATTTATTGGGTAATAGGAAAGTATTTGGTGATTATTTGAGGATGTTGGAAGTTACATGAATTATGAGGAGTTAATTGAAATTAGCGGGAAATATAGCAAATGACGACATTGCCCTTGAGGCATTAGAGAGCAAGCTAATGGGAAAGGGGCATTTTAGTCATTTACTTGCTTAAAAGAATGATATACTCAGCCAACTCAGAACCTAGTAGAACCAAAGTGGAACAAAACCCTCAAATCTCTCTTGGCTCTCTTTCATGTTTCCTTCTTCCTCCCTTGATGTGCCTTCGAGATCTTTGGAAATTTTGAAGTTAAAGCTTGAATTTGGTGAGTTTGGAAGGGATCTAGAGTTGGGGATTGAACTATGGTGCAGCTAGGAGGTGGAATTCCAGCTGAGGTAACGATTTGGTCCTGTGATCTTTTAATTCCATTTTTCATTTTTGGTGTTTTTGAGCTTTGAGGCTCAAAGTGATGATTATGAGTTTCAGTGGTGATTTGGCTGGGTTTTTGTGGTGTATTAGTTGTTTATAATGTATAGAAATGTTTGTGGGGGTATAGTTTTGGTTTTGGTTTGGAGTTTTGTTGAATTTACAGGGTTTTGGCTCATAGGTAACTTTTGGAAAAGCTTAGTTCGCAGGGTCGCGTGGTGGCCCTCATGAACCCAGAGGCTAGGGTGGTTCCATGAATCGCCATCGCACCATGCTGCTTGCTGAGCTGTGTCGCAGCCCGTGTACAGAAAAATTCAGGGCTGGGTTCTCTAACTTGAGGAGAGTCACGGCGCTTGAGAGGGGCGTCACGGCTCAAATTAGGTTCTTTGGCTATATTAGGTTTCGGGTGGCGGGAACTCGAACTTAAGGGCTCAGGAAGGATTCTTGTAACGTCACCCTAATCAAGGACCGTTACATTGTGTATTTTAAATGGTGCATGACATGACTCGCTAAATGAGGCATTTGGCCAAAACCGTATAACTAAACATGATTAATAGTTTAGGGTTATAATTTTTGGTCAAAAGGTATAACCGTTTCACTAAAATGTTTATTTCCATACATAGGATCCCAAACTAGCATTTAAAAGGTTAATAACAATTGAAAAGTTACAACTAGCCGACCTACATAGAAAAATAGGGTTTAACCCTAGTTCCTCTGAGAAACCTCGTCCGTGGTGGTCGGGAAGCTGCAAATGTACACACCGTCATCGAAGCTCTCCAACTCATGGATGGTCTAGCTTCCTTTTCCCCTTACCTGCACCATTAAGCACTCGTGAGCCAAGGCCCAACAAGAAAACTTAAATGTGCTCATAAGCAGTTAATAACATGTCACCAAAACATAATAAGCACGCCTAGCAGTAATAACCCTACTCATGGGGCCAGCTGTCCTAATTAAATTATTAATGAAACATATCAAGGCCAGTTGCCTAATATACATTGTTAATGAATCATATTGGGGCTTAGCACCCTAGGATATGAGTCTAATGAGTCACCCCAGGGCCATTTTCCCTATCCTCTATATAACAAGCCTTGGATCTAGCCCAACATACTTGATGCTATAATTTTTCACGACCAATAGGTCAGAAAAGCGTATGATGCACTCCTGATTAGGCGTAACCATATTGACCAGTGCTCAGCGTGCTATTGCCGCCCTTGACTTATAAGTCAATGCTTTTGACCAGCGCTCAGTGTAATGCCATAGATAACCAAGACCATTACACTGTGTATTTGAAATAGTGCAAGACTTGCTAATTAAGTCATTTGAACAAAAATTTGATCCTAAGGTCAACCATCAGGTTAGGGTTACAAGATTTGATCATAAACGGTTAATTTTCATTGAAACAGATGTTTGATACATGGGATCCCAAAAACAGAGTATGAGTGGTAATTTACAATACCCAAAAGTTAATGCAACAAAAGCCTGACTAAAGGAAAAATACAAGTTTTAGAGCTCTGTCCCTGTAACTATTCCTCAGCCGTGGCGGTCGAGCAGCTGGCTATGTACACTTCGCCCCCAGTGCTCTCCAACTCATGGTTGATCAAGCTTTTCTTTGCCTTTACCTACACCACGTAGCACCCGTGAGCAAAGGCCCAACAAGAAAACCATAAATAGCAAGCACATATAGCAACAATGGTATTCGATCAATCTTAACTCATTCAGTTCAGTTATATAACAGAGTACGAACATTAAACTAATCAATGGTGCACATATATTCTCAAGTTCATATCTTAACAAGTTTCACAAATATTCATAATCGGGACACTGAGGGCCGAGCTCCCTATTGATCTAGCTGACCCCGGCTCGCTTAGGTCGAGCTGCATTCAGAACGCCTATCATCAGCCCCAGCTCTCTTGGACCGATCATTCTCATATACGTAACAATCGTACAAACACACAGTTCACATACTCAAATACTGGGAACCACAGCCCCGTTCACAACCACAAATGAGTGCAGTTTTCTTACCTCGAATCCTGAGCGGAGAATAAATAGCGGTCTCGAGCACGATCCTCAGTCCTGAGCCTTGACTATAACCCTAGTCACAACAACAATGAAGAACAAGGTCGCGATCCGAGCCCCTAAACCTAGTAAAACCAACTTCTCTCAGTGTTTCTCAAAGAGTCTAACCTTAAATTTCCATCTCAAACTAGCATCCAAACTCAAATTCAAGCCCAGAATTCCTATCCTTATACCCCAACAATCAAAACTAACCTATAATCATTTTCTTGCACCATCAAACACTCAAATCCAGCTAAAAAACTAAAACTCATGCAAACTCCAAGTTTAATATAATCTCCAACAGATTTTAGCAATTGAATTGAAATTTATCTTAGTTTATGGCTTGAATTTCTCCAGCTATCCTCTGCCCACTTCCAGCCTTAATTATTCAGTTTAACCCAACCCAAACTCAGCTCCAATCCAGCTTAAACCAAGTCTCTTCCTTTAGCAAACTCAAAGTTTCAACACAAGAGGGAGAGAGAGAACGTGAGCGAGAGTGTGCTGATAGATTCCACTACAATCTGCTTGTCCCTTCGACACTTAAAGAGTGTATAGGTTAATTAGAAAAGACAAAATTGCCCCTTATCACTAACCCAACCCTTCAATTACCCCTAAGGGTAGACTGGTCATTTTCTCCCAGTTCCCGCTAATTCCTCAAGTGTTCCTACTATTAACCAATTGACCTCGTCACGTCTAATTAATTACCAAATACTTATTCATTACTCAATAAATCCCAAAATATTCTCTAAATTCTCAAAATTACCCCTAGGCTCCCCCGGGCTGGGTATATAAACCCCGTTGTGACTATTTCGCTAATCCGCTCACTAGGACCGCCTCGAGCCATGAACTGCAAATATATCCACAGAATAATGTTGTCTCAACCATTTATCACATATAATCACATTTATGCCCTTAACAGACCAAAATTATGAATATGACCTAATGAACACTAAAGGACCCACATGCATTTTTAATACTCATAAACATACATATTTGTAACGCCATAAACTCCAGGGATCGTTACGGTGTGCATTTTGAACAGTGCTAAACTCGCTAACCGAGTCATTTGGCCATAATCGTGTGACTAAGTATGTTAGCAGTTTAGGATTAAAAACTTTGGTTAAGATATAATGTTTAACTAAAACATCTGCTGTATACATTGGGATCCCAAAAATATAATTTAAAGGTTAATTACAAGAAAATATTTACAATCAGCCGATTTAAGCGGGAAAATAGGGTTAGTTCCTCTTTCAATCCTCGACTGTGGCGGTCGAGCAGTCGCATATGTACACATCTTCACCTAAGCTCTCCAACTCAAGGATGGTCCAGCTTTCTTTTGCCTTTACCTGCACCACATCACACTCGTGGGCCGAAGCCCAGCAAGAAAACTCAATATGCTCATGAACAGTCATATCATGTCATCACATCATTTCAGGCATGCCTAGCAATTATAGCTCTATTCAAGCATGCAAATAAGCTTAGAGAATGATGGGGTATCTAGGATAAGGAATCCTGCCCTCCTGAATGGATGACTATCATGTCAATCCTAATCAGATGAGTGATTTAACACTGGTGGTTCTATTAACCATAATGAGTGATTGACAAGCAAAGTCACCACGGGCTTAGCACCCACAGACATGCAAATGATGATCATTCTAATCATACAAAGCTTATAGCCTGGAACAGATGAGTGAATATCACTTTGAGGTTCTGTTAAAACATAATGAATGACTGACGAGAAAGTCACTATGGGGCTCAGTACCCATAGCCATGTGACGAAGAAGTCACCTGGGCTTTCTACCAATGGCTCTAATCAGATGAGTGACTGACGAAAAAGTCACTACGGGCCTCGACACCCACAGTCATGTGGCGAAACAATCACCTGAGCTCAGCACCCATAGTCATGTGACTAAACAGTCACTTGGACCTTCTGGCCCTAGCTCCAATCAAATGAGTGACTACTGGATAAGTCACTCTGGCTCAACACCCATAGCCATGTGACTAAACGGTCATGTTATACCCAGATTTCGAGCCATAGCAAATATGACCTCAAAAGCTGAGTTCGCATTAAATGGTCTCGTGAGGGTTAGGGTATGCTCCACGATTGTAAATCGGAGCCTGCAAAGTATGGTACAGACCTCGAATATGGTGACCTCAAAATGATCTCGATCTCGAAGGATAGCTCTGTGAGCCCCTCATCTTCAGGAACAACTTCGGAGCAGGGATCTCGAGCTCGATATGCCATCTCGAAAGAAATGTCAGCTCGGGAAGTGTCAGTGGCTCGCACAATGACGTGAAACCTTAGATGCTGAAGCCTTGGAGATACGCAATGATTACCTTGAATATCTACAAGTGTTGTAGATATGGGATATGATCCTCATTTATTGATGTAAATCCCCAAAAATCGTGGGATATTATTTAGTCAGTTATGCGTTTCCTGATCTTTGGGGAACGTTTCCTTTTATATCTGATTATTGGCATTTAAGGCCATTTATTTTTATTCACAAAAGAGTAACTACCCAAAATATGTGGGAGAGTATTCTGCATCCTTCTCTATAAATAGAGAAGTGATGCACCATTGTAAAGGACCGAATTTCTGATTCTTGAGAGAAAACTCTGGAGAATTCATGCTAAAGAATTGTTCAGAGATAATCTTGAGATTAATAACAGAGACTCGTGGACTAGGCAGATT
Source organism: Humulus lupulus (assembly GCF_963169125.1). Lineage (NCBI taxonomy): Eukaryota > Viridiplantae > Streptophyta > Magnoliopsida > Rosales > Cannabaceae > Humulus > Humulus lupulus. Next base: position 223,753,895 of record NC_084797.1, on the reverse strand, counting down.
TAACTGCTGAACCACGTAAAAACCGTGTGTCTGATTCATTTGTTTGTTTTAACCATTGTCTTTAATTGTTTGCGTGCTCTCTTCTTTTATCTGTTGACGAAAAATGGCGTCAACAGTTTGGTGCTTTCATTGAGAGCCTCAAGCATCCATCCCAGAAAGATTCATGGCTACAAACAATCAGAACACTACTGAAGAAAATTACCCAAGGTGTCCTGGAAAACAACTGATGGAGAACCCGGACGCTGAAGAAAGGAGTGGATCCTCCGATTCCCGGGGACCACCTCCACAACCAAGGGATGAGGACATGTATTATAACCCTGAGCGTTATGTCCCTATTGTAGAATTGGAGAATCGGCAGCTGAAACAACTGCTGGCAGATGCCAACAAACGTAACGAGGAGTTGACTAGGATAGCCGCGGAGGCGCAGGTGGCTCAGCCCCCACCTCTGCGCGAAGACCAAGTCCCTCCTCCAAGGGACGTGCACGTTCCTCCCCGGAGGCCCCGTGGGCGTCCACGAAAAAATGCTAACACAAGGAGGCCAGCGCAACCTCCAGCACCAACAGAGCCATCTGCTCCTTCTAGGTCTCAGAGGAGTACCCGAGCTCGGGTCCCGCCTAATCCACCTGTGGAAGTGCCTGCAGGAACTGAGAACAACCGAGCTCCTGTCGAGGCTCGGACTCAGGTTCCTGGTAACGCACCAAACGCAACTGGCCCATCTCGGGCAAATTCTGGACCTTCCAGGCCGAGGCAAGGACGGCAACCACTGTCACCTATACGGTTTCCTCCGTCTCCCATAAGATATCCTTCACCTCCCCGCAGGAACGCTCAACCTGGTCGAGATCAGGATCAAGGGCGTACAGGGGAGAGACAAGGAGACAGGGAGACGTTCCAGGGGCGAAAAGGCGCGCCATCCGAGAGAAGTCAGACGTCCCGATCTCGCACTACAGTGACAAGGCGACGTAGAAAGGATCCACCACGAAATGATCGATCGATGAGTTTCACTAGTGATGAGTCTGGAGAAACTAGGTCTGTCAGTAAACACGACCGGGGTCGTAAAAATACTGGGAATCACAAGAGCCATCCCGACCTGCGCAATCACCTGAATCAGAGCAGGGGAAAGGGAGATCAGACAAACCCGGATCTTAGGAACCATCTGAATGGGCGTAGAGACCCCTCACGGAGACGCGAGCCTGGGATCGCGATTAATGACTATCAATTCCAAACACCGCCTAAGGACCCAGTACAAGAAAGGATCGATCAGCTCGAAAAAGCCTTTAGGCTTTTGAAGAATGAACGAGGGAACGGTCGATATGAGGACTCGGATGAGGAGCTCGAGCCATTTGCTCCCAATATTTCTAACACTCAGTTCCCCCAAGGGTTCCGGATTCCTCACGTCCCAGCGTTTGAAGGAAAAACAAACCCATGCAGCCATCTGAGTACATTCAACACTATCATGAGAGCTAGTAACGTGGGTTACGAGCTCAGATGTATGTTGTTTCCGACATCATTGGCCGGGCCTGCCAAGAGTTGGTTCGAGAAGTACAAGAGACATTCTATAACTTCGTGGGATCAATTGTCTAGAGACTTCAAGAAGCAGTTCCGGGCTATGGTGGGAGTCAGACCCGAAGCATCCACTTTAACTAACGTCCGACAACAACCGGGCGAAACACTAAAGAGCTACCTGACAAGATTTAATCTAGAGGTTGCCCGAGCTCGAGACGTGGATGACAGTGGGCATTTGATGGCCATTCGAGCTGGTGTTTTGCCCGGGAGTGCCCTTTGGGATGACATGCAAGGGAAACCGGTGAGGTCGATAACCGAGTTTAACAGACGGGCGCAGAGATTTGTCAATGTAGAGGAGGCGAGGTCAACACTCAAGGCGACCTCGCAGACCGAAACTACAACGATAAACATTAACTCCGCCTCAACCTCGGTTGACCCAGCAGCTACACAGCCTACCTCGGAGAATCCCTCCAAGAGGAAAAAGAGCGAGGGAAATAATCCCGAGGTTGATGGAGGAAAGAAGAAAAAAGGAGAAAGGTATTTCTCCGTATATAAAGTGCACACCGAGCTCAACGAGTCTCGGGAAAACATATACCTGGCTAACGAAAACCAGGTCCCCTTCAGGCGTCCGGACCCTATGAGGAATCAAAAATCTAAGAGGGATTTCAGCAAATACTGTCGATTTCATAGGGACACCGGCCATACAACTGATGAGTGCCGACAGCTGAAGGACGAGATCGAAGGATTGATCTCGAGAGGTTATTTCCGGCAGTATGTCAAAAACCAGAATACTGGACAGGCTACTGCCAGCTAGAGAGTAGCCGCGCTTCCGGCAACACAGAATAATAACTCCCGATCTCGGGATGAGGATAGGCCTCCGCCGATAGATGGAGAGGACGTAATAACCATCTCGGGAGGTCCTCATCTCGCAGGAGGGGGCAGAAATGCTCAAAAACGATATGTGAATGAGCTGAAGACGGGGGACGGGTCTCCATATGAACCCGAACCAAGGGCACCAAAAAGCCAAAGGGTTGAGACTCAGCCTATAACCTTCACCGAGGAGGATGCCTCCCACGTCCAGTTCCCTCATCATGATCCACTCGTCATCACCCTACAGCTTGCCAACAAAAGAGTGCGCCGAGTTCTCATAGACAATGGGAGCTCAGTTAACATTCTTTATAAAGCAACCCTAGAAAAAATGGGACTCTCCCTTCGCGACCTGAAGGCTTGTGCAACCACTTTGTACGGCTTTTCTGGAGAAGGAACCGCCTGTATGGGGTCCATTGAACTCCCTATGACCTTGGGAGACTATCCAGTCTCGGTAACCAAGATGATGGAGTTCGTGGTGGTAGAGTTACCATCTGCCTACAATGTACTGCTCGGGAGACCCGCCCTGGTCGGGCTGGGGGCAGTTTCATCTGTAAGGCATCTAGCCCTTAAGTTCCCAACTCCAAGCGGGGTCGGAACATTGAAAGGAGATCAATTGGCAGGAAGGGAGTGCTACAGCATTTCCTTAAGGGGAAAGAAACAAACAAGCGCGCAAGCACTTGTTGTCATACAGTATAAAGATGGGATAGTTTTAGAAATTGATGAGGAGATCGATCCAAGGATTGAAGAGAAGATTGACCTCCAACCTTTGGATGAGCTCGAAGAGGTTCAGCTCGATGAATCTGATCCCTCGAAAAAGGTGAAGGTCGGGAAACACCTCCTAGACGAATCAAAATAGCAATTAATTTGCTTTCTGAAGAAAAACCAGGATGTCTTCGCGTGGTCCCACTCTGACATGGTGGGAATAAGCCCTAATGTAGCGAGCCACGCATTGAATATAGACAAAAGCTTTCCCCCGAAGCAGCAAAAGCGAAGGCAGCTGGATGAAGACAGAAAGAAAGCACTAAAGGAGGAGGTGGACAGGCTGAAAGCAAATAATTTTATAAGGGACGCTTTTTACCCTGATTGGGTGGCCAATCCGGTGTTGGTCCCGAAACCCAATGGGACATGGAGGACGTGCATTGACTACTCGGACCTCAACAAGGCCTGCCCGAAAGACTGTTTTCCCCTGCCGAGAATTGATCAGCTTGTGGATGCCACGGCGGGGCATGGTCTGATGTCGTTCATGGATGCCTATTCTGGATATAACCAGATTCCCATGCATGCCCCCGACCAAGAGCATACGAGCTTCATTACAGATAAAGGGCTCTACTGCTACAATGTTATGCCATTCGGACTCAAGAATGCCGAAGCCACGTACCAGCGGCTCGTAAACATGATGTTCTCAGAGCAAATAGGGAACAACATGGAAGTCTATGTTGACGACATGCTTGTAAAGTCTCAACTTAACAAGAACCATGTTGATGACCTCGAAGAGTGCTTTGGCGTGCTCAGAAAGTACAACATGAAGTTGAATCCTCAGAAGTGCACTTTTGGGGTGTCTTCAGGAAAATTTCTGGGTTTCATTGTCAATTCTCGTGGGATCGAGGCTAATCCCGATAAAATAAAGGCCCTGATCGATATGCCTTCACCTCGGAAGCATAAAGATGTTCAAAGCTTGACTGGCAGGATGGCAGCTCTGGGCAGGTTCATTTCAAAGTCGACGGACCGCGGTCTCCCATTCTTCAACTTATTGAAAGGAAGTAAAAAGTTCGAATGGACAGATGAATGCGAGCTAGCCTTTCAAGAGCTCAAAAGGCACTTAGCCGAACCACCTATCCTATCGAAGCCTGAGACGGGAGAAGTACTGTTTTTATACCTCTCAACAACCGAACACGCGATAAGCGCGGTGCTCGTCCGAGAGGAAGAGAGAATACAGAAACCCGTCTACTATATCAGTAAAAGATTACTGGGGGCAGAGTCAAGGTATCCACTGATGGAGAAGCTCGCCCTCAGTCTGATCCACTCATCTCGAAAGCTCCGCCCTTACTTTCAGGCGCATCCTATCCATGTACTGACAGATCAACCATTAAGGCAAGTCTTGTCCAAACCAGAGGCATCTGGTCGACTCCTTAAGTGGGTTGTTGAGCTCGGACAATTCGAGATCACCTACCATCCGAGAACAACCATTAAGGCACAAGCGTTGGCAGATTTTATAGTGGAGTGCACCGGTACAGCCGACGACGAGGTAACAACCACGGCCCACGAGCTGTGGAAACTTTACGTCGACGGGTCGTCAAATGAAAATGGAGCGGGGGCAGGAGTTATTCTGATCACTCCTGCAGGGAGCAAATTTCACTCTGCATTAAGGTTCGGCTTTAAAGCATCTAATAATGAAGCTGAGTACGAGGCTTTACTGGCGGGACTACGAATAGCAAAGGAACTCAAGGCCAGAGCTATACATTGCTACAGCGACTCTCAGCTCGTAGTTAATCAAATCTTGGGAGAGTATCAGGCTCGTGGCACAAAAATGGCAGCTTATCTGGAGAAGGCAAAGTACGCATTGGAGTTTTTTGAGTTTTATGCAATCGAACAGGTTCCCCAAGAACAAAACTCAAATGCAGATGCCTTAGCTCGGCTCGCCACTTCCACTGAAAATGAGGAGCTGAATGTTGTACCCATAGAACATTTGTCAGCACCCAGCATTACTGAGTCAGACAAGGAAGATGTGTGCATGATCGAGACAGAACCGACCTGGATGAGCCCGATTGTTGAATACCTCGAAAATGGAATTCTTCCAAAAGATCGAAGTCAGGCTCGGAAACTAATGTATCAACTTCCTTGATACACCATCCTGGATGGAAGGCTATACAGAAGAGGGTATTCCATGCCATTGCTCAGATGCGTGACTCCCCCCGAGGCAAAGAAGATTATTAGAGAAGTTCATGAAGGGTTTTGCGGAGATCATACCGGGGGGCATAGCCTATCCAAGAAAATTATACGCCAAGGATATTTCTGGCCAACCATTAAAACGGATTCTTTCGAGTTCGTGAAAAAATGCGACAAGTGCCAGAGATTCGCCACGATACCCCGAGCTCCACCTTCCGAACTAACCATGTTGACGTCCCCATGGCCTTCTGCGGTATGGGGCATCGACCTCATAGGCTCACTCCCAACTGGCAAAGGAAGAGTAAAGTATGTCGTGGTCGCGGTTGATTACTTCACAAAATGGACAGAGGCTGAACAACTAGCGACCATAACTTCAAAGAAGATCCTAGATTTCGTGGTAAAGAACATCGTATGCCGATATGGAGTGCCAAGAAAGATTGTGTCTGACAACGGAACTCAGTTTGACTGCGACTTATTTACCAACTTTTGTAACAAGAACAGTATAATCAAGAGCTTTTCGTCAGTGGCTCACCCTCAGGCGAACAGACAGGTCGAAGCCGTTAATAAAACTCTCAAGAGTTCCTTGAAGAAAAAGTTGGAAGAAGCAAAGGGACGGTGGCCTAAGGAATTACCCCAAGTCCTTTGGGGATATAGAACTACAGCTCGGACATCAACTGGACATACCCCATTTTCTCTAGCATACGGCTGCGAGGCAATGTTGCCCATTGAGGTCGAGATTCCAACGATTCGAACTCAGATTTACGACCAAAGTACCAATCATACTCAGCTCGAAGAAACCTTAGACTTGATCGAAGAAAAAAGAGAAGAGGCTCAGCTGAAAAATGCTGCTTACCAGCAACGGACCACGAGATATTTCAATAAGAGGGTTCGAGACCGAAAGTTCGGAGTGGGAGACCTGATTTTGAGACGAGTATTCTTAGCAACCCGAGATCCAGCAGCAGGAGTACTCGGACCAAACTGGGAAGGACCATACCAGATAGAATCAGTCATCCGCCCTGGTGTATACAAACTTGCAAGATTAGATGGGAGCCTCATACCACGAGCATGGAATGGCGAACACCTTAGACCTTATTATCAATAGTATAGGAAAAGTGTTGCCTGTAACCATGATTTTCTATCCACGTTAGTTTGCTTTTGAATTTCATCAAATAAAATGTCTACTTTGTTTCGCATGTAGTTTATTTTTATTTTTGCAATCTCTCTTAATTTAATAACCTATGGTCACACTCATAGGATATTAAGGTGGCATCATTGGTATACATACCTCCAGCTTAAAAAATAAAAAAATTGGTATACATACCTCCAGCTTAAAAAATAAAAAAATATAAAAAGTATTTGGATATAACCAAATACGCGAGCTTAGATAGTTCGGACTTAACCGAGCGAGCTTAGATAGTTCGGACTTAACCGAGTTATCAAAAGCAAAAAAGTATTTGGATATAACCAAATACGCGAGCTTAGATAGTTCGGACTTAACCGAGCGAGCTTAGATAGTTCGGACTCAACCGAGTTATCAAAAAACATTAAGTATTTGGAAATAACCAAGTACGCGGGCTTAGATAGTTCGGACATTACCGAACTACCAAAAACGTTTGGAGTTAATCAAATCATTCATATTACATACCATATAAGTATTTTCGAGTTCATGATTAAAGTAATATCCGACCTTGATAAGTAACGAGGTCGGAAGCGGATAATTCGAATAAACTATGCATGAATGCATCGAATTTCGAGCCTAAATCCAAACTATGTTTGTATGCATAAATAAACATAACCGGTTCATCAATTATAAAAATGTGCAAAATATTTCGAGCCAAGAAATGTAAAGCATGTAAAAGAATAGTTAAAGAAATTGTATCAGCCCCATGGGCATAAATTACAATAATTACAGAAGGGGACGCAGCCCCGATAACTGATCTCCCCGAGGTCAGATTCAGTGAAGAGGAGTCTCCTTGGCCTTCTCAGCATCAGTGGCACCGGACCCCTCAGGACGAATAACATGACTATCCTCCTGAGCTTCCTCCGAAACGGTGCCCGGAGCAGCCTTTTCCTTCTCAAGCTGCTCAGCCTTCTCTTTCTCAAGCCGTTCAGCCTCTTCCTTCTCGAGCCGAGCATTCCATCGTTCAAGGAACGGCGCCTCATGGGGACCCAAAAAGCTGGTGTCCAGCTCTTCGTTGTAAGCCCACATCCGGTACATGGCTGAGTCGACCGCCGTTTCCTTCTTTTCTTTGAACTCGGCAATAAGGCGGGTTTCGATGTCCTCCATGAGGTCGAGGGTGACGGCCTTGTCTTCCTCGAGCTTCTTATTGGTCTCCCGAAGTTGGATGTTATCTCTCTTTTGCTCCTCGAGTTCATTTTTCAGCTTCCCAAGCTCCTTGGCCATTTCCTCACGCTCCTTAACCACTGCCTCGAGCTTAATGTTCGCCGCCTTCAGGTCATCATTCGCTCTAAGGTGGAGGTCCCTCTCCTCTTGAGCAAGGGTCCTGCTCGAATGGACCTCGTTATTCAGCTCGTAATTGAGCTGGGCAGTGAAAGCAAGAGCCTGAAAAAAGGAAGAAACCATCATTAGCCTCGAGACGGTATGAATGTAAGCAAAGGGAATATAGGATACTTACCGCGGCAGTGTGCTCGATACTCTTCTCGTACAGGACAGTGCGGTCCCGAGTGCCAGTTAGACACTGCCACTGAGGAGCCTCGAAATTGCCGTAGCTCTGGCCAATCCGGGACATTACATCCGAGATCAGCGTAGACCCGTGAGGACCGGCGGCATTATCCACCACATACGAATCCATATGGGTGGAAATGGTTAGCTTCTGACGAGCTGGGTAGAAGGCATTTGACCCGCCACAGGAGGTTGGGATTCGACCACGGCAGCGATACCAGTCGGCGAGGCCGGCGCCACCACAGAGACGACGGTCTGCGAGGGTGGTATCGTCGTGGGGACGTTGGTCTGGCCAGTCGACGCAGCAGCAGAGCTCGAAGCCGGCGGGGGAGGAGGAGGCGTCTTCCTAGATCTCTTGGAGCTTTTCCCAGGCTGACTGGTTGTCAGTCCCCTTGCCCTGGGGCGCTTGCTCCTCTTGGCACCCGCATTGTCGATGAGGGCGTCGAGGTCGGAGTCCATGTTGCCTGCACAAGTCATCACAGTGAGTCAGTAAAAGAAATACAAGTTACTCCAACACTATACAGAGTGGTGAAAGAAAAAACCTAACTGGAACTTTCCCCCGAGCTCGAGCTTGGGGACCATGAGATTCCCCCGTCTTCAGAAGAGGCGGGGGGAGGGCCTTCCCTATAAGTTGGTGATAACCTCGAAAGGTCCCTATAGTCATTGGTCCCATACTGCACAGCTATCCCATTCCACATCTCGTCCGTGGTATACATAGTGTCATATTTCCCGAGCCCACTATCAAACCTATGGACACAGTCATCTACCCAACTCCATATGTAGAAGTGGTATCTATCCTGTGGGCACGAGACTAGTCTATTGGGCCTGTGTTTTAATAAACTGGGGGACCACATTCGCGAAGTAGGAAGGGTTTTACCTCCATCGGAGTCCGAGCTCGAGGCTTCGTCATTGGCCTCATTTCCCGACTGCGGACTTCTCGAGCGAATTGGGAGAGATGCTTTCTTTTCCCTCCTCGGAGGAAGGATGCCTGTGGGCAGAGGCACTTCCTCCCAGCGTTCGTATTTTTTACTGGACCAGTCAGAGGTTGACTGGCCCTGTCCCAACAAGCCACAAGCTCGAAGCTTGTCCTCATGTAGCAGAAATGAGAGAGACCTCCTGCCATAAGGGAGTCGGAGCAGGCTCACTCTGTGCTCCTTCATTGTCTCGTCGGGGGTGGGACGCTGAAAGTTAGCTGAAAGGCGAGATACACTTCAACTAAACATGGATTCAAGGGCTAAAGATTCGAGCTCAAAAATAGAAAGTAACGAGAATACTTACGAATTCGCCTAAACGAACGATGTCGAGACGGGAACAGACCGTCTGTCCAGAAAAAAGCCCTCTTGAAGTCAGGGGGATGGTTCGGAAGGTCTTCAAAGATTTTCGTCTCTTTGGGATAGCTCGAAAGATAGTAGAAACCATCTCCTCCCCGAGCTCGGGAGGGATTACTCTTCAAGCAAAAGAGATATAAAATCTCTTGGGGTGAAGGTCCTGTCCACCCCTGCTCGTGAAACAAGGACCTCAGGGCAGACAGCACCCTGTATGAATTGGTGTTGAGTTGGAATGGAGCCAACCCAACGAAATTGATAAAGTCCCTGAAAAAGGACTTCAGGGGCAGCAAAGCTCCTGCCTTTAGGTGTTCCTGGCTCCAGGCCGCGTATTTCACACTGGAATCGCGGCCCCCAGGAGCGAAGCAGCTCCGTTCATGCCTTGTCGGAGCTCGACACTTCAGTGTGTCCAACGAGCTAAGGCCATGAATGGCCAGGATGTCAGTTATCTGGTCGGAGGTGATAACCGAGCTCTGGTAGAATTCGGCTTCAAACATCTCCCTCCTAGGCTACGAAGATGAAGGCTCCGCCATTAAGGAAAACTGAAGTTCCCCCGGAAGGTATGCTACCGTGACTTTTAACGCGGGGTCGAGGGGAACTGGCCTAGGTCCGGGGTTCGGCTCCGGATAGATGGCTTCTCGAAGAACCCTTCTCTTCTTTTCGATGACCTCGTCTATCTGGCGACGATAGTGGGCTCGAATGTCTTCTTGCTCCCGTGCGATCTCGTATTCTTTAATCCGACGCTGGTTCCAGGCAAAGATCGATTCCGGGCTCGGAGATTTGGGCTCGTAAGGAATTGCTTGTAGTGACCCCCACCGTCTTTCCGGATTCTGTGACATCTAACGAGAAAGAAAAAATGGTGAGGGCCATGCATGCAAGGATCACGAGCTCGACAGAATGAGCTCGGAGATTTAAGGGCAAGAAACTAAGAATTTAGACGCTCGCTAAGGGGTCAGAGCGCGTGTTCCACAGGGAAGAAAAAGAACGTGGATGATTTTTTTGAAAATCCCGAAGTTCAAGAGAAAGAAAGGTGGCGGTTAGCCAGGAAAGGGCTTTTTCGGGTTTCGTGTAATTGTCAAGAATAAGGGTTTTTACCCGAAAACTTGGTGTACAAGAAACATAGCCTAAAATTTTCAAAACCCAGAAAGTTGAAACCACATTCAAACGTTGAATCTGGATATAAACCAGAGACGAACTTCCAGAGTGAAAATCCAGAAAGCCTAAAAACCTATCGGTTCAAACCCTCCTATCGCATCATGCTAAGAACGTAAACTAACATACACAGCAAGCACAGTATAAAAGGAACAACAAAAATGGCGTACTTACACAGTAATGGGGAGTGCAGCGAAATCGTCGAGTGGAGAAGAGGTTGCAGGAAAGAACTCACTGACTCGTACAAACCAGGATTATTTTGTTTCTTCGGCCTGGAAAACATGCAATGAGCATAACTGTGGTAAGAGGTTTAGGGAGTGTTTCTTTTTTCTGGTCTGTGATGAGCAAATGTGAAGAAGACGAAGAGGGAGTCTTGTATAAATTGGTGGGAAAACTGAATTAATCAGGAGCGTTGATTGAAGTCCTCAACAGATCGAATGGAGGGGAGTCGATGATAAGATAGCGCCGAAAAGCTGTCAGACGAACGATCGTGGGCATGTTCCCAAGGTACTCAAGTACCTAAAGTGAGCAATACCCATCTGGCACGTGTCCGTTTTTAAGAGTGTGACGGTATGGTTCCCGAAAAGAGTAGTTCAAAAGTTTCCTTCTCTTAGGATTCGAACAAATACTTTTTAGGGGGCAAATTGTTATACCCAGATTTTGAGCCATAGCAAATATGACCTCGAAAGCTGAGTTCGCATTAAATGGTCTCGTGAGGGTTAGGGTATGCTCCACGATTGTAAATCGGAGCCTGCAAAGTATGGTACAGACCTCGAATATGGTGACCTCGAAATGATCTCGATCTCGAAGGATAGCTCTGTGAGCCCCTCATCTTCAGGAACAACTTCGGAGCAGGGATCTCGAGCTCGATATGCCATCTCGAAAGAAATGTCAGCTCGGGAAGTGTCAGTGGCTCGCACAATGACGTGAAACCTTAGATGCTGAAGCCTTGGAGATACGCAATGATTACCTTGAATATCTACAAGTGTTGTAGATATGGGATATGATCCTCATTTATTGATGTAAATCCCCAAAAATCGTGGGATATTATTTAGTCAGTTATGCGTTTCCTGATCTTTGGGGAACGTTTCCTTTTATATCTGATTATTGGCATTTAAGGCCATTTATTTTTATTCACAAAAGAGTAACTACCCAAAATATGTGGGAGAGTATTCTGCATCCTTCTCTATAAATAGAGAAGTGATGCACCATTGTAAAGGACCGAATTTCTGATTCTTGAGAGAAAACTCTGGAGAATTCATGCTAAAGAATTGTTCAGAGATAATCTTGAGATTAATAACAGAGACTCGTGGACTAGGCAGATTTAACTGCTGAACCACGTAAAAACCGTGTGTCTGATTCGTTTGTTTGTTTTAACCATTGTCTTTAATTGTTTGCGTGCTCTCTTCTTTTATCTGTTGACGAAAAACGGCGTCAACAGGTCACTAGGGCTCTTTGGCCCTGGCTCTAAGTGACTAGCCTTTGGCTAGACAAACGCTTATAATTTTCATCAAACTTAAGGTCGGTTCGGCATTAATTCTCATTTGATTCATTCAATGCAGATGTCAATTAGATCTAATCTTTATCGACTTGCGTTAAACACACTAAGGTCGTTCTTGACTTTTTAGTCAATACCATGTGACCAGTGCTCAGTATTACTGTTGAACTTGACAAGTAGGTCACAGCTTCACAGTTAATACTGACACCATTGCCAATTCTGAATAGTTTGTTAGTTCCACGCACAAGTAAGCAATGCTACCAGACATATATCATATGTCAAATATCCAAATGTAGGACATTCTACATGCTTACTTAACAATTGCTAGCATAATTAGGATCATGCACAAACACAGAGACTCAAGCTCTAATCAATCTCATATTCAACATTCATGGCATGCCCTAATCACATGTTCCTCGTGCATCACATGCATCACATACTGGGTGCAGTTTTCTTACCTCTAGTTCGAGCGAGAAATAATAAAAGAACGACCCTTGAGAACGATTGATCCTTTTGATTCTTTAGCGGTAACCTAGTCATAACCAGATATGGAATCCCATCAATAAAATAAATCATAAAAAGGTTTATAATCTAAAATCTCACTCCCAAAACCAAACTCGTGCTCTCGGGACTCCCAAACCACCCAAACGGGGTAGTGGAACCATCCCCAAGCCCCTAAAGTTATCCCAAACCCTAAAAATAGGTTTGCTGGAAAGTGAACTAGCCCTAGGGCACTGCTTGGTAGCACTGAGGCGCTGGCCAAGTCAGATAGAACCCCCAATTTTGCTCTGCCTAGCGTTGGGGAGCCAGAAGTGGCGCTAGGGCGCCACTGACAGACCAGAAAAACTCTAGTCTTCTTCCCTGCAATTTCCCCTGAAAACCAAGCTTCAAAACCAACCCAAAACATCATCCAAACCTATAATTTAACCCCAAAACTTTATCCATACCTCAACCTCATCAAACCCAAGCAAACTTTCTCAAAAACCTCCTTGAATCCCCAACTATCCACTTTAAAATTCTCAGTTGAAACTAATATAAAAACAGGGTATATACCAAAGATTTTCATGGCCGAATTTCTTACCTCAAGCTTGAATTAGATCCTCTTCAATGGTTGAACCAAGGTCCTAAGCCCTCAAGCCTTGTTCTCCTAGCTTGGATCCTCAAAGGGAGTTTAAAAATAAAACAAAGGAAGAAGAAGAAGGATGATGAATGCGAGAGAGATGTGAGGAACCTCTGCTTTGCTGCTGCCTTAGCCAAATTCCACAGCCTTCCTCACTTATACATATCCATTAGTCAAAATGACCAAAATGCCCCCAAGCCTATTTATTTCCTCTTTAAGCCACCAAGGGAAAAATTGTCCTTTCCCGACTATCTTGTTAATTATAATTAACACCCTCCAATTCACATTATTCTCAATACTCCCAAATGCTAATAAATCATATCCCATTACCCGTTAATTCCCAGTAATGATCTAATCCTCAAATCACACCAAGCCCCGAAAATAACCCCGTTATGACCAGACCGAAAACTTGCATTCCATGATCGTCTTATGTCGAATGACTCGAACAAATCCACATATAATGTGGTATTATTTATAATTCACCCACATGCATGAAAATACACAATTACGCCCTCAACGGGCCAAATTACCAAAATGCCCTTATAACAAAAATTGGACCCACATTCATGTATTTATCATCATATTATAATATAATTCACATAAACATACATATAATCATTTAATAACATAATAAATCAATTATGGCCCTCCCGGCCTCCTAATCAAGGTCCTAAACCTTATTAGGGATTTTGGGGCATTACAATATTACGTACTCACATAATCATATTAATCATGCATGCCACATAGTCACGCATTTAACCAATTAAGCATACATATATCCAATTGTTCCCTCTTGACATGCTAATCAAGGCACTAAGCCCTAATAGCAATTTTGAGTCGTTACACTTAGCGTGCTACAATCTTTCTTGACTTATAATTCAAGTCTGGGGCCCAGTCCTAGGATATGGGACTAATAAGTCACCCCAGGGTCCATTGCATTATCCTCTATATAACCATCCTTGGATATGGGCCAGCGTACCTGGAACTGAGTTTTCCACGACCATTGGGTCAGACAAGGATATGATGCGCTCCTACTTAGTCCTAACCATATCGAGCAGTGCTCAGCGCGCTATTGCCTCCATTGACTTATAAGTCAATGATTTTCGACCAGTGCTCAGCCCAATTGCCGTCCTTAACTGATAAGTCATTTCTTTTCAACAAGGGGTCAGATTTATTGCTGTCCTTGACTAATAAGTCAATGCTTTTTGACCAGCGCTCAACGCTATTGCCATCCTTGATTCATAAGTCGATGCTTTTCGGCCAGCTCTTAGCGCTATTTCTGTCTTTGACTCATAAGTCAATCCTTTCTTAATCAGATAATGCAGACAAGCATATATCATATACGAAATATCCAGATTCAGAGCATTCATCATGCTTAATAAGCAATCACAAGCATAATCATAGTGATGCACATTCTTAGAAGTCCAAGCTCTGATCAAATCTATATTCAACATTCAAGCCATGCCTTAATCACGTACATCACATATTGGGTGTAGTTTTCTCACCTCAACTCCTAGTGTAATGTAAAATAAGAACGACCCACGAGCATGATCATGATCCCCAGCCCTTAGAGAAAACCTAATCACAACCAAGTATAGAATCTCGCCAATAACAAGCAAATAAATGCTTCTAGACTGAAGCCTAGCCTTCGCGATGTCGAATTCTACTAAACTGGGTAGTAGAATCGTTCCCGGCCCCTTAGGTTTGAGTTCCCGCACTCAAAGCCCTCCTTGGCCAAAATCTTCTATTTGCTCCGCAACACCCCAAATTAGGGCTACAGTGACCCACAATTAGAGTTGTGATTCTCACAAACAGAGAACCCAGCCCCTAAATTCTCTGGACTCGGGTCGCGGTGTGACCCTGCTTTATGAAACCACCCAAACTCCTGAGTTCATAAAGGCTGTGGCGCCCAAGAATAGGCCATGGTGCGTCACTGCGAACCCAAATTTCACTAATCCAAATCCTCCTAAAACTCACCCCAAAACTGTACCAAACTCACCTTTCAATCTCACAACATCCCTAGGATGTTCCAAGCAACAAAACCCACCATTCAAATGGATAAAAAAACTTAAAGAACCATAAAATCCAAATCCAAATTTAAGAAGCGCAAGGAAACCAAAACTTAGAAATTCAAATATTAAATTATGTCTGATTAAGTTGTTTTCTAGTTAAATCCTTCAACTATCAAGCTTCTAATCTTCCCTAGAATCGTTATGACTCTAACCTTGCTCGAATTTGAGCCCAAAAACTTGAGTTTCCTTCGAAAATGCTAACGAGCGCCAAGTGAGAGAACGAGAGAGAGAACAAAAGTGTTGAACGTGTTTTCTGTTTATGACAGGTTACTTAGGGCTCTAGTAACCTTAAGCAAATCCCAAGGCTCGGGGTACACAAAAAATGTCCTCGAGTGCAAAATAGTCAAAATCCTCATAATTCCCTCATAATCTCACCAACTCAAAATATATCCTCAAATATTCATTCCCATAACCCAATATCCTGGTAATGTACTAAATACCCAAAATACCCCTTGACTCACCCCGAATCAAGTATTGGTCCCGTTGTGACTTTCTCGCTAACTTGCTCCCTAGGATTGCCTCTTACCGAGTAACCCAAATATGTCCACATAATGATGTCGTCTCACACATATATAACAAGCTAAATTACGAAATATTTCCCTTCTGATGAGAAATGGGCCCACATGCATATTTAATACACCTAAACATGCATATGAAGTCATATTATAATATAACTCACATAATCATATAATGATACACATATATATATATAACATAAACACTTAATTTCCATGATTTTCTATCCTGGCTCCCTAGTCAAGGCCCTAAGCCTTATTAGGTAATTTGGGACGTTATAGCTTTCCCCTCCTTACAGGAATTCCGTCCTCGAAATGTTACCTGAACCACTTAGGATACTGATCCCGCATATCTAGCTCTAATTCTTAGGTCGCTACCTCAACCTTTCTGTTTCTCTATAATACCTTAACTAAAGGTATGGTTTTATTCCTCAGGACCTTGTCCTTCCTGTCCAATATTTAGACTGGCTGTTGCTCATAGGATAACTCAGCCTCCAGTTCCAGATCCTCATAACATAACACATGAGTCTCATCTAATACATATTTCCTCAACATGGAAATATAAAATACATTGTGTATGCCCGACAGTGCCAGAGGTAAGGTCAATCTATAGGCCACTTGACCGATCCTCTCCACGACCTCAAACAGTCCTACAAATCTAGGGCTCAACTTGCCCTTTTTCCAAAATCTCTTCACCCCTTACCATGGTGAAACTCTAAGGAAGACATAGTCTCTCACTTGGAACTCCACATTCCTGCGTTTCAGATCGACAGAACTTTTCTGTCTACTCTGAGAAGCGAGCATCCAAGCTTTAATATTTTCAAAAGCCTCAGTGGTCCTCTGAACTACCATAGGACCCAAATATTTCATCTCACCCATCTCTTCCCAATGAATGGGAGATAGTATGACATTCATCCAGAATATCTCGTCTGATCCCAATGTCCATCGGAACACAAATCCAATCCTTATACCTCAATAAACCCATGCCTAACACTGTATACTCCTTAGCTATTTCATCTAGGACATCCCCTTTAATCTTTCCCAACTGTGGGTCACTCAACTGTTTTTCTTTGATCCTCTCTGAAAGAGTAGACTGAAATGTAATGTTTTCCAACTGGCCCACCAGTAACCTTATTCCACCTCTGGTCATGTCCTCCAACTGACATGATGCATAGGCAAATACCTTTCATGTTTGCATAAGGAGACAACCTAAACCCTGTCTCCAGGCATCATGAGAAACCATAAATGTGTTCTGATCTATAGGAAGACTTAGAACAGGACCTGTAATCAATCACCGGTTCAGTTCTTGGAAACTATTCTCACACTTATCTAACCATGTACACTTATGATTTTTGCGTGTCAGTTTTGTCAATGAGGTAGCAATCCTTGAGAAATCTTCCACAAAACGTCAATAATAACTTGCCAATCCAAGGAAACTCCTAATCTCTGAGGAGTTCCTTGGCCTTGGCCAATCTCTAACTGCCTCAATCTTAGCTGGGTCCACCTTGATCCCATCCCTACTGACAATGTGACCAGGGAAAGCCACCTGAACAGAACTCACATTTCTCGAACTTTGCAAGCAGTCTATGTTCCCTTAGCCTCTATAGAAAAAACCTGAGATGTTGCTCATGTTCTGACTTTAACTGAGAATAAACAAAAATATTGTTGATGAAGATGAACACAAACTATTATAGATAATATTTGAACACCCTGTTCATCAGATCCATAAAAGTTGTTGGGCATTAGTCAACCCAAAAGACATAATTAAGAACTCATAATACCTATATCTAGTACAAAAGAAGTCTTCGGTATATCTTCCTCTCTGATCCCTAGCTGGTGATAACAAGATTGAAGATCTATCTTGGAGAATACCGTCTTACCCTATAACTGGACCTTTAGTTCCTTCAGCTCTGCTGGAGCCGTTAATTACGGTGGCCTAGACACTGGTTCCATCCCTGGCACCAACTTAATCGAAACTTTGTCTCCCTGTGTAAAGGTAACCCTGGCAGATCCTCTATAAACACTTCCAAAAACTCACAGAATAATCTAGTTTTTCCTGGTCCCATTGGCACGACCTGAGTGGTATCCACCACACTAGCGAAGAATCCTATGCACCCCTTTGCAATAGGTCTATAGCTCTAAGTACAATAATCATAGGTATACGGGGTCCACGCACAATGCCAATAAATACAAAGGGTTTCTCACCCTCAGGCTCAGGGTTACCATTTTTTCGTGAAATCTATCGTTGCCCCATACTTGGCTAACCAATCCATATCCAAGATCATATCAAAGTCGGTCATAACCAACTCTATCAAGTCAACTGATGAATCTTTTCTCACAATAATCTAACCCATCTATTACAAGTTTCTATTAAGGTTCCAAATTCTCATCCCAACATAGCCACGTAATCCACATAATAATTCAGTTCTTCCACAAGATGTAACAAAACAAAGAAAACATAGCACCAGAACCAATCAGGATAATACAAGAATAAAAACTAGGAAGCTAACCTGTCACTACTGAGGGACAAGCCTTAGCCTCAGGCTCTAATTGCGTCAGAGCGAACACTCAAGCTGAAGTTAAGCTGTTTGCCCCCTTTGGTTCATCCTTCCTCAGCCCAGGGCAATTGTAGAGTCCAAGAACTTTACTTTGCTAAGTTAGATAATAGTATAATAGTAATAATAGTATTATCTTTATGACTGTGGATTTTTGGTTCAGACAGGGATTTATTTGGACACTCATAGTAACACTTGTAGATTTTCTAAGTTTAACCTATAGTTTAGGAATATTAATTTTAACCTAAGGTTTGATTAATATGACTGATATTGAGGGTAATATTTCTTATATTATAAGGTTTAGATAAGACCCAATAAGATAATAGCACATGTCATGTATAGGTTTAATAATGATTAAGTATTTTGAGGAATAAATTTATTAAGGTTAAAATTTGAATATCCTAAGGTCAGTCAGCAGCTTTGAAAACGTTAGAGGGCATAGTCAAGGTTGTTTACTCAATTCAAATTAAGCTAAAAATGTGTAATTTCATGTTTAAATATTCAGCGTATGCCGATATATCGTAGCTATAGGTGGCGATATATCGCAGCACGGGGATACGAAAAACATGAAACGTTGCACGATTGCCTCGGGCATACTGGCCCAAGCGATATATTGCCTACAGGGGGCGATATATCGCCTCCTTCAGTGAATTTTTGAAAGTTTTCAAAAACGTTCTCTGAAGGTGATATACTACCTAAGAATCTACAATCTTGACGAATTAAAAACAAGATTTAAAGAAATAACTAAGAACAAGTAAAAATTCACACCAAGAAATTTTTACAAGGTTCACCACTACACAAAGTAATGGCTAATCCTTGGGACCTAGTCCAGAAAGAAATCCACTAAGATATGAATTGCAAGTTTTACACAGTATCTCTCAATTTACAATCAAGACAGTAAATCATCTATACTTGTCTCTCTTGCAACAATCCTTAGCTTGAACTAGTTGAATCTTCACACTTGAACTCTTGCAGATCCAACTTTCTTCTAATACTCAGCTTGATGAACAATCACAGCTAGCCATGGATGAACAACCTCTCAAGATTCAGTTCTTCAACCTGTAAAAGAAAGATAACCAAAAAACAAACTATACGAAAAACATACACCACCTAATCCACAGCTGAGAAAAGCAATTAACCCATATATTTATAGAACTAAGATCTAACTAACTCAAAAACCTAGCCATGCTCAAAACAGAAAATCGTTAGAGAAACTAATTAACTCAGCTACCACTGATAAACTTGAAACCTAATAATACAGTCATAATAAAACAAAGCCACGTAAGCAAACAGTCAATTAAAACAATGTCCAACAGCTAGATGCAACTGGCAAAACAGAAGATGAACCAAAATAGTGTCAAGATACACAAAACAGATGGAACTGAGAAACTAACAGATGAGTCATGAAATTGCCAAAATACAGAATACACAAAGTAAGACACTTACAATCTCCCCCTTGGCAATTTTATGATCAGTGCAAAAAAAATAAGAACATAAAAAAAAACGAAACAACAAAACACTCAAAAATTACCAAAATCTCCCCCTCAATAATCATAAATGAGCCGACCGATGAAGTCTGCCATGCATAAGCTTTCGCGGAGGAGACGAGGATTGAGCAGGAACAGAGACAGAAGGACCAGCAGAAGCAGGAGCAAACTCCCCATGGACAGGACCCGGAGCCTTATCAGATGCAGTAGGAGATAACTCCCCCTGGGAATTAGCTGGAGAATGAGCAGACTGAGGCACTGAACCAGCCCCCTGAACAACAGAAGGAGAAAGAGTCTGAACAACCTGTCGAAGACCAGCCAATTGAGCCAAAACCCTTCGTTCAAATGCCTTGGAACGCTGTTGAGCTTGCAGCAAAGAACTCTGAAGACTGTCTAACTGTGATTGCTGAGAGTAAAGCATTTCAAACAACTTGTATTTCCAAGAGGCAGGAGGTAAATCCTTCAAAAGGGGATATTTCAGAGGCTGTGGAGGAGGAACATGCTTTGACGACAGAGGCTGAAACGACTTATCGAGAACCAGAAGAGGTAAGAAAACATCTTGTGAGGTAAACTTAGGATGAGCAACCAATGTAACCTTGTGAACCAAGCAGGGATAAGGAAGAAACAACCGACGACTCTTGGTCAGAAAAGCTTGATACACCCTGCAAAGATAAGCACAGACAAATCTATGGAAACACCAGTGCCCACAGCATAAAGAAAACGCCCAATATCAGCAGTGACTGTAGAAGTATGAGAATTCGGAATCCAATTTGTTAGAGCAACCTTATGCAAAACATGATAGAAGCTAGTTAAAGATGGAGTAGGAAAATCATTAGAAACCTCATTCCAGCAAAAATCTGATTGACCTGTCAACTCACGACCCACTAGGTTTAAATCAGGAGCATACTCAGCATTATAGATAGCATCAGTAACCAAAGGTATATTCAGTAAAGCCCTAATAGTGGATGGAGCAAAATAAATACGCTTACCCCTACAGGGGGCGATATATCGCCTCCTTCAGTGAATTTTTAAGAGTTTTCAAAAACGTTCTCCATTCAAACCTTCAACCTCTTGATAAGTCCAGCATCTTTCTGAACGAGTCTTCAGCCTCTGCTGAACGATAATTCAAATGATTTTCAGTTAAAATGCCATTATTTTTATTCAAGTTAAATGAAGATCTTTTCATTCCTAAACTCTATAAATAGGACCTAGTACCCAGCCATTTATTCATCTATTACTCTAAGTTCAGAGGCTGCAAGTTGCTAGGTTAGTGTGAGAGTGTAAACACTTGGGTTGGGAATTATAAGCTTGATCACTATAAGCTTACCAAACACTTGGGAAGTAAGGTTCTCTTCACATTTCGGTTCAAGGTTTAGATTGATCATAAAAGTACTCAAGGTATCCCAAACTCTAGTCCATTTCTGTATTATTTTCTTTAAAGTTCTTATAGTCTTCTACTAAGTATTCTAACCTTATTCTTATTCTTGGTTAGGAAGTCTATGTTCTTAAGCACAAGGTTTTTGGTAAGTATATTTTGATAGTATAGTTCCTTCATCACTTTCATCCCTTTTCTTCAATATTCTCACCCTATTATAAATGGTTTTTAGGAGTGTTCCAAAGTCCCCGAATCAGTTCTCATATCCCGGTTATTTGGTAAGGAAAATAGGATAGGATTTATGTGTTATATGATTTTATATGTTATCTTATGACTTTATGTTATGTAATATGATGTGTTAAGTATGTTTGTAGACTTGGGCATATGACCTATACAACTAACAAGCCCCAAATAGATTATGGGCATATGACTTGCTTAGCTAGCAAGACCCCACTAATCTAATGAGCATATGACTTGTTTAGTTATGGGACCCCAAGTAATAATGGCCATTATAGTATGTATGTGACATAAGTGTTATGATATGTTTTATGTTACTTTATGAATTTTATGTATATGCTTATATGTTAGATTTTCCATGCTGGGCATTAGGCTCACTCCTTTTTGTTTATATGTGCAGGAAAATAGCTTTAGTGGCGGGAAAGGTTCTTGGATGCTTGGGGAATGTGTATTGTGGTGGAATGGATTCAAGGAGTCGAGAGTTTCGATTTCGAGGATGAAGTCTTTATTTATGGTTTAAGTGTATTTTTCCACACCTATTTATGTAATCTATTTTTATTACAATTAAGTTATGTTTTTTTTTCTTTTTAAAACAATGGGATCCCATATCCTAACTTAAATTTTATGTAAGTTTAACCTTTATTTTTTTTACAAGTTTTAATAAAGTTATGATCTTTTCACTTGTAAGTTCTATTAAGGATTATGATCTATGTGTAGTTTTCATTAATGGTACAAAGTCTAGAGTAGTTGGGTCATTACAGTTGGTATCAGAGCCAGGTTCCTTCGCATGAAGTTCTCCTCGATACACACACTCAAAGCTCCGAATCTGACCGCCAAGTAAGTATTTAAGTTATAGTTATTTTGCTTATGTGTATAGCTCACGATTTTTAGCATGTATGTTTTCAGTTAAGTATAAACAGAGCTTTAACCTGTGAGGATATTAGAGCCATTAAGGCTTTAAAGAGAATAAGGGAACCAAGAAACACCATAGGAACACTAGAGAGAATCACCCGAAGACTACTCTTGTTCCACAAAGAAATAGGTCATCTTCAAGAGTCTAAGCAAATAATGATGAGAGCAACAGAACAATATGTATTAGTAATTAGACTGTTTAAAGATTTTCATCCTGTAATAGCAGCCTTAGAAGAAATATGGGAAACAATGGATGATGAGGATGAACTGTCAACAGCAATGAGATATTACTTTCTTCTAATTAGGTTCACTTCAAAATTAGAATTTCAGTTTACTTATGAGCAAAAACATAGGATTTTCACAAACCTTCCTAGAAGACATTTTGATGCACGTGACAATGAGGATTATGAAGAATTGGATGATGATATGTTAGATGAAGGGTCAGATGTAGAAGATCCTGATTTTTAGAATAGTTAGTTTTTCATTGTTTGTTTTATTTATTCCTTTGTTTATGGTTGTAATAAGTGAAAAAACTTTTTTTCCAAATGAATATCATGTTATTTCATTATCATGTATGAGTTTGATTTTTTTTTTTTTTTTTGCAATCATAATAAATAATAAGTAAAATAAATAATGACTAAGTTCGGTGAGGGTGGATAAAAATCAATGAACCAAGTTTCTATATTTAGAGTTAGGGGGCCATAGTAGTGGGAACGATTTTACTGATCCCAGCCCTCCCTCAATATGGTTAACTTTGGAACAAAGATGAGTTTCGAGCCTGAGAATTAAGTCATATAGGATAATTAGAAACAAACTTAGAAAATAAAGATGGCTTGTTAGAAACCCACTCTAAATAATAAATAAAAACTTGTATAATTTTTTTCATAAAAAGTCATAATAAATAGGTCCGAGATATGTTTGTTTTAGAATAAATTTTTGCCTTAGAGCCTATTAGGTAAAGTTCTAACATGTTTCTTTCAACTGTTAGAAATCTGCTACGATGTCGCTCTGAAGATCTGCACGCACCAACGGAAACGCCTCCAACGCTGTTCCAGCGACCAATGAAGCCCCTCTAGTTCGCAGAAGGGGAGTGCGTGCTACTGCCAGCCGCAAGGCATCGGTACCGCCAGCTGACAACACTGCGGAGATCGGCAGACTGCGACAACAAGTCGAGGAACTTCTGCAGCAACAACACCAACAGGCTCAGCCTCAGCAGCAGCCGCAGCCGCAGCACCCCAACAAGTTGGTCCATATGGGGGATGGCCAGTGGCGAACTATGTGCCATATCCAGTACCGAACATGAAGCCAGTGTATGAGAGGTTCCGGAAACAGCACGCTCCAAACTTCGAAGGGACTACAGACCCCTTTGAGGCAGAAGAGTGGCTAAGGAACGTGGAGTCGATTCTGACGCACATGAATCTCAGTAATGCTGACCGCATATCCTGTGTCTCATCATTGCTCAAGAAGGATGCCAGGATATGGTGGGACTTGGTCCAGCAATTGCACGATGTTGCCACCATGACATGGACTCGATTTGTGGAGTTGTTCCACAAGAAGTACTACAATTCGGCTGTACTCGCTACGAGAGTTGAGGAGTTCGCCAACTTGAAGCAGGGTACTTTATCAGTGGCAGAGTATGCTCGTCAGTTCGACCGCTTAGCTAAGTTCGCATCTGAGATGGTTCCAACTGATTTTCTGAGGGTAAACAAATTTGTTAGAGGACTTCGACCGAAGATCAAGAATGGGGTTAAATTAGCAAACCCGGGGAATACTACATATGCCGACGTTCTCGAGACGGCAATAGAAGTAGAGAGGTTGCAGGCTAATGTAAGTAAAGAGGAAGCTAGTAAGCCTAAACCTAAACAGCAGAGTCAACCTCAGACCAGTCGGAACAGCAACCATAATGGCAACAATCAGTCAGGTAACAATGGTAACAGCCAGAAAAGACGGCATCCGGATAACAACCAATTCGACAGTGATAAGAGGGCACAAACGAATAATGGGGCAAATAGGCCGGGCTACGTGGAATACCCGCCATGTGCTAAGTGTCAGAAGAAGCATCCTGGAGAATGTCGCGCAAACACCAAGGAATGTTTTAACTGTGGTCAGGAAGAGTATCGTAAAAGAGATTGTCCTCAGCGAAAGCCAGAAGGGAAGAAGGACGACAAGATGGTTCCTGCTAGGGTTTTTGCTTTAACCCAAGGAGAGGCTGATGCTAGCAATAAGGTGGTCACAGGTCAGGTTTCTATCCTCAATAACTTATGCTATGTATTATTTGATTTGGGAGCCACTCATTCGTATATCTCGTTAGGAATGATAGAAAAACTAGACAAACCTTGTGAAAGATTTAGAACTAGGTTTGTAACCGAGTTTCCTTCGGGCAAAGTAGTTCTATCATCACGGATAGTACGAGGCGTACCGATCAAGATTGAGGACATAGAACTAGAAGGAGACCTGATAGAACTGGTGATAAAGGACTTCAACATAATACTAGGCATGGATTGGCTAGCATGGCATGGCGCAACCATCGACTGTAAATGCAAGAAGGTGATGTTCAAGACTCCTGATGGCCAAAGACTATGCTTCATGGGACAAGCTTCAGGATTACGCACCCCATTAGTATCATCTCTCAAAGCTTAGAGAATGATGGAAAAAGGATGTCAAGCGTTCTTAGTCAGCATCACAAATGTGGAAAGGGAGACACCACTTAAGGTTGGAGAAGTCCGTGTTATACAAGAATTTCTAAAGGTATTTCCCGATGACTTGCCTGGATTGCCGCCAACTCGGGAAATAGACTTCATGATAGAATTAGTACCAGGCACCGAGCCTATCTCTAAGATGTGGTCTCACACATATATAAAAAATATGCGCATCTACTCCAAATATACCCGTAATGGTCTAAACTACAAAATATTGCCCTTCTGATTAGAAATGGGCCCACATGCATATTTAATACACATAAACATGCATATCAAGTCATATTATAATATATCTCACATAATCATATAATGATACACATATATATAACATAAACAAATAATTTCAATAATTTTCCATCCTAGCCCCCTAATCAAGGCCCTAAGCCTTGTTAGGTAATTTGGGACGTTACAATTCTACTACCCGATTTAGTAGAATTTGAGGTCCCGTAGACTAGTACTCAGTCCGAAAGTCTTTATTTACTCAATATTGATACATATCGTTTATTATGGTTGTGACTAGGATACCGCTAAGGCTGGAGATAGGATCGTGCTCGGGGTTGTTGATAACTAACTTATTCTTTGACTAAAGGTAAGAAAATTGCACCTAATACGTGATTAATATGATTAGGGCTTGGCCCGGTTGTTAAATATAGATATGATTAAAGTTCGGGCCTGGTAAATAAGCATGATTATGATTATACATGTAATTGCTTTATTAAGCATGCTTGAATACTATGTATATGGATAATTGTTAAATGATGTATGCTTGTTTACATTATCTGATTGAAAACCATTGACTTATAATACAAGGGCGGCAATAGCGCACTGAGCGTTGGTAGATATGGTTAGTCCTAATGAGGAGCGTGATATACGCTTGATCGACTCTATGGTTGTTGGAAAATTAAAACGCTTGGTAAGCTAGGCTAGTTCTAAGGCTCGTTATATAAAGGATAGGGCAATGGGCCCTAGGGTGACTCTATAGTCCCATATCCTAGGGCAACGGGCCCCGACAAGACTTATTAGTCATTTATTTAGGGTAGCAGCCGTGGGGTGACTCTATGGTCATGTATTTAGGGCAACAGGCCCCAGCGTGATACTGTAGTCACTTATCTGTATAGAATGCATGCATGAGTAGGGTTATTACTGTAATATCCAATATTTTCATAATACATTTTTATTATAAATCAGAGTTTCAATACATAAAATGTACAAATTTGCAAATTTAAGGAATAGTAATGGAAAAATAGTATTTAAAACATGATTTTATATTGTTAATGAGATTAAAGAGATAGAGAAACCTAAGTAGTCAAGTATTGGACCCAAATTTCATATAATTTTAATTGGGGATTCTTATAAAATTAAGAAAGTTTTGCTAAAGGGCTTATTTGAAAAGAATTTTAATATTTCAGGTCCAAGTGTAATTTCAAAAAAAAATAATAAATAAAAATTAAAAAAAAAAGGCTTCAGCCGTTTTTTTACCCGAGCCCCTCTCTCTCTCTCCTCAGAAAAATTTTCTTCTCTGTCTCTCTCCTTCTCTTCCTCTTTCTTTCTCTCTCTTTCTCCTCTTTGCGTGCTACTGTTGCTGACGACGCAGGACTTCTTTCCGGCCACCACATATAGCCACGCGCTCGACCATTGGATTCAGAGGCCTCCGAACTATCGACCGCGCGAAAATATAGAGCTCACTTGCCGATTAAACACCTCAACCGGTCGATTTAAGTTCGGCCACCCCGCGACTTCAAAGTTGCGATTCGGCCACCTCAGGCATCCGTTTGCTGATCTGTCACCACCATCGTGTTCCTCATGTTGTGGGCTTCAAAACCCAATAAATTGTTCCTACATCTACCATAGTTGGGTGGTGGGCCCACCGCGATCCACCGTAGACCGACGGTCGAAACTTAGTGTTCGAGGTTCTGAAGTACGTTTTGAGTTTCAGAAAATCATCGTTTGAGTTGTTGTGGAACCCGATCATTGTGGTATAAATTCTTTGACCTATATTGTTATTGATTAGAGTAATTTTTATTATGTATATTTATAGTATATAATTATATATTCTTGATATATTGAATATTTTTCTGTAATTATACTGGCTGTCTGAGATTATATGTATTTGTGATAGAGGTTTTGATTTTGGGATTGTCCATTTTATAGCCATTGTGCTGTCCAATGTTCTAGAAAATATTAGGTATTAAATAAATTATAAAAATACATATATAATTGATTTTCTATTAATATGAAAATTATTATGATTAATTAATTTTAATTATTATTGTTATTATTTTGTGAAGTAAATCAAGAATATAGTTTCATATATATATATATGAAAAGTGTGATTTATAGTAAATATATTATTTAATAATTATTATTATATATTAATATTTTTGTTAATATTTTAATATTAAAATAATATCAAATATTAGTTTCTTACAATTATTGATATTTGTAAGACCAATGAATTTTGGAGAAAGTATATTTATTATATCACTGGAATTAATATTATGACTAATTAATAATAATATAAATATTTATATTTATATTATTATCATTATATCGATTATTACAATTTTATGTTAAAAATATGATTTCTTTTATAAAATGACTATTTGAATATATACATTCTTATATGTATTGTTATTGAAGTATTTTGTTATTAATATTCAAATAAGTTTATTTATAGACGATAATTATTATTGTTGTTGTTCTTATTATTATTATTATTATTATTATAAGAGTACATTATTTTATGAGCAAGGTTTAAAGCATGGTTTTATATGAAGAGTTATTTGCATTACGTTAATAATTATTATTATCATTTATATAATTTCTCTTATTGTTAATATACACTATCAATAGTGTATATTTACGCTTTCGATAGAATTTAATAAATGATGTGCCTTGAATAGGATTTGTATGGATTTGATTGATTGACTCTTGGTGAGCAGTTTTAAAATAAGCTAAGGACCTAAGGTAAGTAAACCTCACCTTTTGTGCTTAAGTGTAAATGCATGACTACATTGATTGTGTATATCTGATGAGTTAAGTATGGGATGCTGATGCATATGATAAGTATTTGAAGAATGGTTATATGAATATCATAATGGTGTTGTATGATATGTAATTGATGAATTTCGTGATATGTGAAAGTTGTCTTAATTGGTTAAGTTTGATCTGAGTTATGTGCAAGTATGTGTTCTCATGTTGATGAATATGTAGATTACCTTCTATGTTCATGATTTTGTTACATGTTATGATATATGAAGCCTTTAAGTTTTTAGGCTGGAAACCTTAGACCTGAGCCATAGCTCTACGTTAAGGTATAACAACGCTACCAACCCAAAGCTTCATGTATTATGACTAAAGATGTTTTGAGTTATATGAGATGTGATACAATTCCTTGATTGAATACCATCAAACATGAACATTGAAATTTCAGCATCAGCATGTATGCATGGCATGTATAGTTATGTGATACATTATTATGTGATATAAGACAATACATATGAATATAAGGAAAGTAATGAAGTGCCTTGAAAAGTCTTATGTAAAGTTAAACATTTTAATGACACAAGGCTTAAGCAAAGTGATAATAAGATGTTTAAAAAGGGTGTCACTATTTCGATGAAGCAATTAAGTAAGTGTAATGAAGAAGAGGGAGGTCTATAAGACTCATAGTGGCTGCCCACTAGTGTGGGCTAGGTCAGAGTTGACTATTCAGATATGTTTGCCATGTTCCCGTCTTTCTCCTCCATATGTGTAATAAGTATGGCAGCTATGGCAACGATGAAATGAGTGTTATGATGAGCCTAGCTATAATGATGGCTAGCCGGAGGAGAACCCATGGGATTCTATATGATATGTGTAACAAACTCTGGAGGCATTGGCTGAATCAAACAGTGTGCACAAGTGAAATCTGGCCCATAAAAATGTGAAAGTAAAAGAAAGAGCATAAAAGTAAAGCTTGAAAGTGTATGAGCAATAAATGAAATGCATAAGTCTATAAATCAGCATATTAGTATATGTGCACTTCAAACTCACGACATTCATGTGTATGTGTATGCATGAGATTTACTTACTGAGCGTTAGCTCATTATGTTATTTTCCAACATTTTTCCAGGTGTGGCTTTAGATGTTGAGAAACTTGTGGAGCACCGAATCAGTAGCAATGCAATAGTGGTTTAGGGTTTTTCATATTGTTACATTAAGTTTAAAGTATCCATACGTGTAATAATTTCTATTAATAAGTTTATATAAAAGTTTTAAATTTTTCTGTATTTCTTTGTATCATTTTATTTAATTTATTTGGTCAAGTGCCTAACATACTCATAAACCCTAGAATTACGAGTATGTGGCAGACATACCCTACCTTAGGGTCGTCAAAATTACTGCTAGGCATGCTTATTACTGGTAGAGCCTTGGATCAAATCTGTTATGTGGTGCAGCTAAGGGAAAAGGGAAGTTGGACCAACCATGAGTTGGAGAGCTTCGGTGGCGACGTGTACCTATACAGCGGCTCGACCACCACGGTCGGGGTTTCTAAAAGGAACTTGGGTTAAACCCTATTTTTCCACTTAGGTAGGCTGGTTTTAACTTTTGAATTGTAATTAGCCTTGTTAATGTTATTTTGGGATCCCATGTATGAACGTAAACATTTTAATAAAATGGTCATTCCCTTTTGACCAAAAATTTTAACCCTAAACCATTAATTACGTTTAGTTGCACGTCTATGGGCAAATGTCTCATTTATAGAGTCTAACACTATTTAAAACACACAGTGTAACAGTCTTGGCTATCCAGGGTGTTACAAGTTGGTATGAGAGCGTGCCAAGGTTAAGCGTTCTTGAAGACAGACTTGGCATGTACATTTTCCACTAAAGACAAGCTTGACTCAGGCTTTGGTAACTATTTATGTGGTTTTATGTTTAACTACTTAAATAGGATATAAATGGCTTATCTATCTGCCGTATTAGGGAGCATGAGATATTCTGGTGGGGCCTGACCCTTGACTATTGAATGATTGATAAATACATGCTTAGTGGCATTGATATTGCTTGTGAACGTTAAAGACACGCTTATTAGCGTTGTTATATGTATATGTAGGCCAGGGCATGCTTATTTGCAATTTTAATACTGGTAAACGTTAAAGAAATGCTTATTAGCATCGATATTTGTTTATAAATGCCAAAAAATGCTTATTAGCATCATTATTTGCATATGAATGTCAGGAAGTGCTTATTAGCACCATGTTTGGGTATGAATATGAATCGACATGCTTATAAGCATGATTATTGAATGTGAATGCTTGTTTGTTCGGTCTTGTACCGTAGGGCAGAAATATGTATTAATATTACTACCTAAATGGGTGAATTGACTATTGCATCAAGGTATAAGCTTGGAAGTATACTTCCAGGGCAGTCATATCTGCATGTTGGCTAAGGAATACAAGCCGAGAATGATAATCAGGGTCAAATGCTTCCACCACCTCCTGAGAACTACCAACAAGTGCTTCCTGATATGCAAGCCAGATTATAGAGGCAGAAGAGATCCATCTTCTGAGATAACAACAAGTTCCTATAGACAACGTTTAGTCAGTTGTACCACCTGGGTTGGTGCCAGCAGTAGCACAACCGATAGAGGCTGGGAAAAAATGGGAACCTCTCTATGAAAGGTTCAGAAAGCAGCACCTTCAACTTTTTGAGGGCAGTGCAGATCTGACTAAGGCCGAATAATGGATGCATATGGTTACCACTGTCCTGAATTTCATTAAGGTAGTTGTTAGTGAGAGGGTGGCCTATGACACATACATGTTTCAAGAGGATGCCTGAATTTGGTGGGAAGTGATATCCCAGATCAAGATTGTGAATAACATGGATTGGGAGGAGTTCCAAATGGTATTCAATGAAAAGTGCTATAATGATGCAGTTAGGGCTGCAAAGGCAGGTGAATTTAGGAAGATGCTACAGGGAAACATGTCAGTGATAGAGTTGTTGGGAATTGTGCCCTGAAAGCATACGTAGTAGACATTGTTTTATGAAATAAATAAATAAATTGAATTCGTTATGCATATATTTTATGGAGTATATTATTCTGTGATAATATTATGTAAATATCATAAAAATTCATAAGTTCATATATGTGATCTCAACACGTATTGGTACGGGAGCATTGTGTTTGAGATAAATGAACTTGAATAGTTCGCAGTAAAATAAAGTTATGGAATTTTTAGATTAATTACTGCAAGTACGGTCCACTAGTATTATGAATACATGTGATCTAGATCCGGATCACTAGTGTGGTAGGACACTTTAGTGGATGTGCTTTATATATTAGAGAATATATAGACCTGGACCAGATATGTTTATTAATACTTAGTTAAATACCATTTCGAAATATTAATTAAATATATCAACTGATGATCATATACAAATAGATCTTAATCCTGAAGTTACTATGAACTCCTGTTTATGTTATATGAGTTCTTTGATTCACTCGTTAGAGTCTGTCAGAATGATCAGGCTAGAAACTTTTGTTTTAGGAACTCATTAATGTAGATGGTCAGGGACATAGTATACAGATATGGAATCTATGCCTTCTCGTAAGAGATTGAATAATAGTTCTCTTAAGGGTTGATTTTTGGGACTGAAAGGTTATTGAACTCAAATTCATAATTTAGTTATGAATTAACCTTCACTAGTAAAGCTAATGGTACTTAAGGAAAAAAGAGATAATTAAAAGGGTAAAATGGTAATTTTATCCCGATTAATTATGAACCATTATTAGAGGGTCAATTTGTATGCAATGATTATATCAATGGACGCTTTATAATCATAAAGTACTCAGTAAATGAAATGTCTATATTTACAACAGTGCAGTCTCATATTTATAGTGGAATAATCATGAGATTAATAAATTAAGATTATTTAATTGAAGAGTTTAATTAGTAATCTCAAATTTATTGGAGCTTGGAATTATAGGTCCATAGGTCCTCATAGTGGCTCTGTCAACACTATTCAAGGTAAGAGTTGATATGAAGGGAAAAATAGTTTAAAGACATATTTAAGAAGAAAATTGTTCTTCGGGCCAAATATAAAATTATATGATAATAGTGATTAATTAATTAATTACAAATTAGTTGTAGTTAACAAAATAAATTAATATTTAATTATTGTATAATTTTCAAAATTATACTAAATAATTAAATTAATTTCAAAATTTAATTAATTAATTATAATTTTTGAAATTATAGTAAATTAAATATTTATTTTAAAAAATAATGGATTTAATTAATTAGTATAATTAATTAAATTTCTTTATTTGAGTGGGAGATAATAATCTGATAAGTTCAAATTATATTTGAATTTAAAATATTAATATTTATTCAAATAATTAATTATATTTGATAGTTAGTTAAAAAGATATTTAATTTAAATTTGAATTTGTTATCAGGTTGTTAGATCCTATCTGACAAAATAATTTGAATAAATAATTAAATAAAATAAGAAAAATCAAATATCCCTAAAAATAAGGGCGGTACACGTGCACACACAGTGACTATGTGTGGCGTGTATTACTATTTTTTAGGGATATGATTTTTATTTTTATTTAATTAATTAATGGATAATTCAAAAAAAATAGTTTTTGGATATTTTCATTAATAAAATATATAAATTAATTTAAAAGTAAATTGTAAGTTGGTTACAGATTTATTTTTTAAATTTGAATATTTTCTTTTAAGTATGACTAATCAGAAAATATACAGATAACTAAGAGAACAAAGACAACGCAGTCTATTCGCTCTATGAAAAATAGAACGATAGTTTTCTTTCCCTGAAAAATAAAGAACCAATTCTCAGGCCTATTCTCTTGATCTAATGTGTTGAGTACATCAATTAGAATCACAAATAAACTATCCTTCATTCTCTAAGTGCCCACACACTTCTTGAGGTGTAGAGAACGCTTTGGAAGATCTTGGTGTGAGTACCTAGGAGCAACTTGGATAGGAAGATCATTCTAACTACGAAAAGATAGCAAGGACACTTGATAGACTTCAAGAGGTATGAATTCTATTCTTAACTTGCTTATGATTAATGTATGTATATTAATGGATCCACATATTGAAAGGTAGTTTAAATATGTTACAAAAATTGGTGTTGTACACTGGGCCAACCCCACCACCATTCCATTGCGTATTAGGAAACTCGTTCCTAACAAGAGTATGCACTGAGATTTGACAGATTAGCCAAGTTTGTTGCAGACTTGGTATCCATTGATGGGACAGAAAAGAAAGGTTTCTTCAGGGGCTACAACTTATGCTACCTCGGGATGTTCGCATTACCATCGTGCCTGGAGTGACAACATATGCTCAAGACGTAGAGAATAAAATCTGGTGTGAGAACGCAGCCAGGTGTAATGATCCACTAATCTAGACTATTTGGACCATTAACGAACTATACATAAAACTTACATTTTTACGAAAATACCATAATTTATTGAGTAACTTGCAAAATAAGAGTTATTTACAAAGTAAATACCAAAACGGATATGGGATCCCATTGTCTTTAAAACAAAAACATAATTTAAAATAATAAGACATTACATAATTAGTGCGGAAAATACATGTAAAAAGACATAAAACCGAAACTACATCCTCGAATCGAATAACGCTCGGCCCCTTGACTCCATTCACCATCGATACACATCCTCCAAGCGTCACGAATCTTACCGCCTCTAAGCTTATTTTCCTGCACATAAACAGAAAGGAGTGAGCCTAATGCCCAGCAAGGAAAATCTAACACAAAGTCATATACATAATTTCATAAGAAAACATAAAGACTTAACATAATACATATAACATACACTTATTATAATGGCCATTATTCTTGGGGTCCCATAGACTAAACAAGCATATGCCCATGGAGTTAGTGGGGTCCTACTAGCTAAGTAGGTCATATGCCCATAACCCATTTGGGGTCTTGTTAGCCATATGGGTCATATGCCCAAGCCTACAAACATACATACATATCATAACACATTTAATAACATAAAACATATAGATAACATAAGCACATAACATATTGATTCTAGCCTATTTTCCTTACCAAAGTTACCGGGATATAATGGACTGAGTTGGGACTTTTGGAAAACTCCTAAAACCATAAGAAAGAGTGAGTCTAAAGAAAGGAGATGAAATGAAAGAGATGGAAAGACTAAACCATAAAAACATACTTACCAACTTATATGCTTAAGAACTTGGATTCCCTAACCAAAATAAGAATGAGGTTAGGGGACTGAGTAGAAGGTTTTGAGAAAGGAAATAACATGAAATAAATGAAACAAAGTTTCGGGTTTACCTCAAAGATTTGCAAGATCAATCTAACCTCCACCGAAATACTATAGAACTCACTTCCCAAAGTGTTTGATAAGCTTATGATGTTTAAGCTTATAGTTTTTCCCAAACCAAGTGTTTACACTCTCACACTCACTTAACACTAGCAGCTTCTGAACTTAGAGCAAATGGTGAATAATGGCTGGGTACTAGGTCCTATTTATAGAGTTTGGGAATGAAAATATCTTGATTTTACTTGAATAAAAATAATGGCTTTTTAGGTGAAAATCATTTGAATAATCGTTCAGCAGAGGCTGAAGACTTATTCAAAAGATGCTGGACTGTTGAAGGAGTTTGAATGGCTGAAAGGAAATGAATTCAAAAGTATTTGAATTTAGGCTGGGGGAGGCGATATATCGCCCCCTATAGGCGATATATCGCCTGGACCATTGTTCCCGAGGCGACCGTGCATCGATTCGTGTTTTCCGTATCTACGTGCTGCGATATATCGCCCCCTATAGCTGCGATATATCGGCACACGCTGAATATTTAAACACGAAATTACACATTTTTAGCTAAGTTTGAATGGAGTAAACAGCCTTGACTAAGCCCTCAACGTACTCAAAGCTGCTGACTGACCCTATAACATTCAAACTTTACTCTTTATTAAATTAAATCCTCAAAAATACTTAATCCTTAATCACCATTCATAACATGTGCTTAAAATCCTATTGGTTGATGTCTAAACCTTATAGTATAATAAATATAATCCTTAATATCAGTCATATTAATCAAACCTTAGGTTATACTTAATATTCTTAAACTATAGATTAAACTTAGAAAATCTATAAGTACTACTATGAGTGTCCAAATAATTCCCGGTCTGAACCAAAAATCCATAGTAACAAAGATAACACTAAACATACTATAACACTACTAAACAATTAGTTAAGTAAAGTTCTTGGACTCTACACCAGGAGAGACACAAGGAGGATGTGACCATTTCTGGGTTCAGGTAGGGGGAGGCACTAGTGACCATAAAAGGAAGGCTCTGGATGCCTTTTCAGCAAGCATTTGCCTGACACTCTCCCGACATGAGGCCACGTGGTATACAGATAGGCCTTTAGGGCAGAAATGAAGGATGGAGGACATACCCAGAGTGCGCCAGGTGTAGGAGGTGCCATGTGGGAGAGTGTCAGGCAAATGCCTACTTTCTGTGTGCAATAGTGGGACACTTAAAAGAATGATTTACTGAGAGTAAGAAAGGAAAAACCAAGGAAGGTTAGAAACTCGACTCCAGCTTAAGTGTTCGCATGAACGCAGGCAGAGGTTGAGGCTAGTTCCTCAATAGTGACAGATCAACTTTCTAGTGTTGGAACCTCTTATACTATTTTAATTGATTCTAGTGCTACACACTCTTTTGTTTCTGTTAGGACTGGTGGCTGCCTCATGACTCAGAAATTGGTATTGGCGAATGAAGGATAAAAGGCTATGCATCAAGAGAAAAATTTAATGCAAGGAAAGATGAATAAAAATGACTTTGAACTTGACAGACAATAATATTTACTGAGGTGAGCAGCTCTCCAGCCTTTTAAAAAAATAGTGGTGGTGTTGTCACAACCCCTCAAGAACTCCTAGTGGGGACCTTTGAGGTTGTTGCAAGCGTGTGCTAGACGAGTAAGGGCCTCCAAACAAAGTGATAAGGTCATTTTTGTATTAATATTTTTTAAGTTTTTCTTTGCTTGGATTATGTTATGATAGAATTTTTAGTAGTTTTAACTTAATTTCATGTCTCTACAACATATTTTCTACATTGCATTTTATGATGATAAATCTGACATTTTGATGGCAAGTGTAGTTTATGAATCATAGGATGAAAAAGACTCGCTGAGACAAGATAAAAATGAAGTTTTTGAAGCATTCTAGGCTTTCGGGATTGAAATATTGAAATGGCGGTAGCGTACAAGCTTTCTAAGGTTGAGAAATGAATAAATTGAAGATAGGCCGTGGCCTATAAAATTCAGGCTGCGGCACTTTAAATGGAATTGACGTTTCAAATTTTTTTTGTTCCGGACAGGCCGCTGCCTGGGTGACCAATTTCTGCACAGATATTGTTCTAGGCCTCGGCCTGCGACGTCGTTTTCCAATTTTTAATTACTTTTTAATTAGAATTTAATTGAGACTATAAAAGATTATTAGGGTTAATTTTAGATTAGGTTTTTTATTACGGTTTAGGAGAGAAAAAGACTCAGAAAGGGCTAGAGAGAAGACTACATTACTTTTGTTCATCAATCTAGTTTCTTTTCTTCCCTTAATATCCTTAATCTTAATTATAATTATGTTTGTGATTATGATTACTATTATGGAGTAGGTTCTTTTTAGGTTAAGGGTTAATTCAAAACCCAAGACATGAATTCTTAATTGTTGATAATGACTATTATTCTTTAATTTCTCTCAATATTAAATTGTTTCTATTTTTCCAATTGAATGTTATGGATTTTGTGATTTCTTGTTAGGTGGACAACTAATTAAGGTTTTACATTGTTCAATTGTCTTCTTAGAATTACTACTCACCTAATAGTTTAGGATTCTAAGTGTATGTGATAAATTGCAATTGATAGTGATGTCAAAAGAATTATTGATTGTGATGAAAGATAGAACCTAGGTTAAATTAATTATACACTTCATTAATTTATTACCTAGATTAACTTGTCTCCATAGGACTTAATGTTTTATCTAAGTTAAATAGATCGTATGCTTCATACATTTATTGCTTAGCTAAAAGAGTTAATTATTGAGCGCTTCGCCTTGATTACTTATAATAAGGAAACTGGGATAATTCCTTGATTCAGCGTTATCTGTGGGGTTAATAGTTTAATTGAGAAATTGGAATGATATTTATTATTAGTGATTGGGAATGATTGTTGACAGTGGAGATTAGCCTTTAACTATTTCTTAATATCATAATATCAATCTTTAATTGCTTTCTAGTTTATGTTATTTAATTTTGAGTTTGAAATCTAAATCCCCCTTTTAAGTTTTAGTGTTAATTATTAAATAATAAAGTGAACGATAGTCCTCGTGGGTTCGATCTATGCTTGCTATTATACTAAAATAATTGGAAGTATTGAAAGAAAAATCATTGTTAAATTTGTTGTGGTATACGACAGCCATCAAATTTTTGGTGACGTTGCCGGGGACTATTGTTATTCTCTTTATTATTCAAATGTATTTATTTGTGACTAATTAGTTTTACTGTGGAATTGTCAGGTGTATATGTCTAGTGAAGATGATACCCAAGAAAGGTTATTTAGGCTTAAACAATATCTTGAGTTATCTTCAGCTTCTCGTTCTTCAAGGACTATCACTGATAATCCACTCTTTCAACGTCTTGCTCCACAAGTCAATCCTATTAAAGTGCCATTATCGTCTAACAACGAATCTAATTCTAACGATCCAGTTCGATCCTATAGAACAATGGCCCAGCAAAGGACATTGAAAGAGTTGGCAACGCCATATCTTGACCAACAACCACTTTGCATCCAGTATCCACCTTTGGATGTTAACTTTGAGTTGAAGTCAGGCCTCATCCACTTATTGCCTTCTTTCCATGGGCTGCCTAGTGAGGACCCAAATAAACATTTGAAGGAGTTTCATTTTGTTTGTTCTAGTATGGAACCTGCTGATATTTTCCAGCATCTAAAGTTGGAAGCATCAGGAAAGAGATCTGTGGTATGAGGCAATATACAGGAGAGTCTTTGTATGAATATTGGGAGAGATTTAAGCGGTTGTGTGCTAGTTGCCCTCATCATCAGATAAGTGAAAAACTCCTTATTCAGTACTTTTATGAAGGATTACAATCACTAGATATGAGTATGATTGATGTTGCTAGTGGGGGTGCACGAGTTGATAAGACTCCTGCTGCAGCCAGGAGCTTGATTTCTAATATGGCTGTTAATTCACAACAGTTTGGCATTCGCCAAGACCCTATTCCACCACCCAAATCAGCTAATGAAGTGAGCACCTCTAATGCTAATCAGCTGGGTCTCTAATTGGCTCAATTAACGGCAGTGGTACAATAACTAGCTTTAGGCCAACAGGTGAGGCCATGTGGAATCTGTCAGGTTGTGGGGCATGCTACTAATACTTGCCCTACTCTATTTGAGGGAGAGACTGAGGGTGTTAATGCTGTAGGAAATTTCCTTGGTCAATTACGTCAGATGTACTATGAACCCTTTTCACAAACTTATAATCTTGGCTGACGTGATCATCCAAATCTTCATTATGGGAATCAACAACAAGTTGCTCCACAATCTACACCTGCGAGACCACCTGCTTTCACTTTGCACTAGCAGTCTCAACATAATTTTGTACCTAGACCATCACAAACACCGCAAGCTACTGCACTACCAAGTGCCAAACCCTCTACTGAGGATTTAATCAATGCAATTGCTACAAATACTCTTCAGTTTCAACAAACCACCCAAGCTTCCATCAAAAGTTTGGAGAATCAGGTGGGACAATTGGCAGCATCATATAACAGGTTGGAAGCTCATCTGTCTAATAAATTACCTTCACAACCTGAGATGAATCCCAAGGAGAATGTTAGTGCAGTAACTTTGTGAAGCGGGAAGCAATATGATCCACCTAGTCCTTGAATGCCCAGTAATTTGTCATCCAAGCCACAAGTTGATAGCTCAGTAAATGAAGATGTTCCTCCAAATCCAACCAACCATACACAACTAAACCCTAAGCCTACTTTTGTCACCCCACCTCCATTCCCAAGCAGACTAAAGAAGACTAAAAAGGAAGAGGTTGACAAGGAAATTCTTGATACATTATGAAAGGTAGAAGTGAATATTCCTCTTCTTGACGCTATTAAACAAGTGTCGCACTATGCCAAGTTTTTGAAAGAGTTGTGCACTAATAAGCTTAAGTTAAGGGTAATGAAAAAGTTAGTGTGCGGGAGAATGTTTCTGCAGTTCTTCAAAAGAAGCTTCCACCAAAGTGTAAGGATCCTGGTACTTTTACTATCCCTTGCACTATTGGTAATAAAAGAATTGAGCGTTGTATGTTGGTTTTGGGAGCCTCTATAAATGTCATGCCATTCTCCATTTATGCTTCACTGAATCTCAGTCCACTCGAAGAAACAGGGGTGATTATTCAACTTGCTGATAGGTCGAATGCTTATCCCAAGGGTGTAATAGAAGATGTTTTAGTTCAAGTGAATGAATTGGTGTTTCCAGCTGATTTTTTTGTTCTTGATATGGAAGATGAATCTATTCCATGATCCACTCCAATTTTGTTGGGGAGACCAGTCATGAAAACTGTAAGAACTAAGATTGATGTGCATGACGGTACGTTGACCATGGAATTTGATGGGGAGACAATTCGATTTAATATTTTTGAGGCTATGAGGTATCCAAGTGATGTACATGCTTTTTACTCTCTTGATGTGTTAGATATCCTTTCTCAATGAGTTTTAGATTTGCATAATGAAGATTGTTTGGAGGTTGCGCTGAAAGAGCATCTTGTGTTGACTGATGATGACTTTTCTCATGAGATCATGGATGTCATAACCACACTCAATAGTGGTTTTGACAAGACTTTTAAGAAGGTTGCATTTCTGGATTTACCGATTTCTAATGAGAAATTGCAGCCATTAATTGTTCAAGCTCCTACACTTGAATTGAAGCTACTACTGGAGCATCTCAGATATGTTTACGTGGGGAAGAACGAGACACTTCCAGTTATAATTGCAAGAGATCTTAACCAAGTTCAAGAAGAAAAATTAATATGAGTACTCCAAGAATATAAAACAGCCATTGCTTGGTCTATTGCTGATATTAAGGGGATTAGCCCTTATATGTGCATGCACCAAATTTTACTTGAAGAAGGGTCTAAACCAACATTTGAGGCACAATGGAGATTAAATCCACCTATGATGGAGGTTGTAAAAAAGGAGATACTGAAGCTCCTTAGTGTGGGTATACCCAATTTCAGACAGTCGATGGGTGAGTCCAGTTCAGGTAGTGCCAAAAAAGTTTGGAATCACAATGGAAAAGAATGACGAAAACGAGCTGGTGCCAAAAAGAATGCAAACCGGGTGGCGAGTTTGTATAGAATACCGAAAGTTGAATGTGGCAACTTGTAAAGATCACTTTCCATTACCTTTTATTGATCAGATGCTTCAGAGGTTAGCAGGTCTTCCTTATTATTGTTTTCTTGACGGTTATTCAGGATATAATCAGATTGTTATTGCTCCTGAAGATCAAGAGAAGACCACCTTCACATGCCCTTTTGGTACATTCGCTTTCAGACGTATGTTGTTTGGGTTATGTAATGCTCCTGCCACTTTCAGCGATGTATGATGAGCATTTTTTCATAATATATTGAAAACATCATTAAGGTTTTTATGGATGATTTTAGTGTTTATGGTGACTCATTTGGTTGCTGCCTTTATAATCTCACTTTGGTACTCCAGCAGTGTATTGAAACTAACCTTGTGCTTAATTGGGAAAAATGTCATTTTATGGTAAACCAAGGTATAGTTTTGGGTCATGTGATTTTAGTCAAGGGAATAGCGGTTGATAAGGCAATGATTGATTTAGTTCGTTCTCTACCATCTCTGACTAGTGTGAAAGAAGTGAGATCATTCCTTGGGCATGCAGAGATTTATCAAGGATTTCTCTAAAATTTCCACTTTACTATGCAACCTTCTTCAAAAAGATGTAAAGTTCGAGTTTAATGAAAAGTTTTTAGTGGCTTTCAATTTATTAAAAGAGTCTTTGACTACAGCTCCTATAATTCAGCCACCCAATTGGGAGCTACCTTTTGAACTCATGTGTGATGCAAGTGACTATGCCGTGGGTGTTGTTCTTAAGCAGTGAGTTGACAAACTTCCTCATGTTATATACTATGCTTCTTGCACTCTTAATGATGCTCAACTTAATTATTCCACCACTGAAAAAGAGCTCTTGGTGGTCATTTTTGCCTTGGAAAGTTTCGGTCATACTTGATTCGAACTAAAGTGATTGTTTATACTGATCATGTTGCTCTTCGCTATCTATTGGCAAAGAAAGAAGCCAAGCCTTAGCTGATTTGGTGGATTCTACTTCTTCAAGAGTTTTATTTGGAGATAAAAGATAAAACAGGTTCTGAGAATTTGGTGGCGGACCACTTGAGCCGTCTTATTCGGGATGAAGATAATTGGCCCATAGAAGAAAATTTTCCGGATGAGCAACTCCTCGTCGTGCAAGAAGTTATTCCTTGGTATGCCGACATTGTAAACTTCCTTGCTTCAAAGGAGTTACCAAGTGATCTCACACAAGCACAACGGAATAAGATCATGCATGATGCTCGCCACTACATATGGGATGAACCTTATCTTTGGAAGCATTGTACAAATCAAATCATTCGAAGGTGTGTACTTGAATCTGAATTCCGTTCCATCCTTGCTTTTTGTCATGCTTATGCTTATGGTGGACACTTTTGACCTAAGAGGACAACTCGTAAGATATTTGACAGCGGTTCTTATTTGCCCACAATTTTCAAAGATTCTTATGCTTATTGTAAGGCATGTGATCGTTGTCAATGAGTTGGTAACATAACGACCAAGAATCAAATGCCTAAAACTCCTATTTTAATTCTTGAGATTTTTTATGTTTGGGGTATGGATTTCATGGGACCGTTCCCATCCTCTTTCAGCTATGAATATATTCTTTTGGCAGTGGACTACGTGTCTAAATGGGTGGAAGCAATTGCTACTAGAACGGATAATTCTAAAACAGTGGTGGATTTCATTCGCTCCAACATTTTTGTGCGCTTCGGTACACCCAAGGCCATACTTAGTGACCGCAGCACTCATTTTTGTAACAAGAGTATAGAAGCATTGTTTCGACGCTATAGTGTAACTCACAAGGTGACAGTTTCTTATCATCCATAAGCCAACGGGCAAGCGGAGGTGTCTACGTGAAATCAAATTGATTCTTGAGAAGACCGTAATAAGGCTTGATGATTACTTGTGGGCTTATTGTACGCATATAAAACACCTCTCAGCATGTCACCGTATCAATTGGTGTATGGGAAGCCTTGCCATCTACTGCTAGAGCTAAAGCATAAGGCTTGGTGGGCTATAAAGAAGTGTAACATGGACATGGTTGCTGTAGGATAACAACGAATGCTTCAATTGCATGAGTTAGAAGAAATACATAATGAAGCATATGAGAGCTCGAGAATCTACAAGGAGAAACCCAAAGCTTTTCATGATAAACATATTCTTCAAAAGAGTTTTGTGGAAGGTCAGAAAGTTCTCATGTATCACTCTCACCTTAAACTTTTTCCTGGGAAGTTGAAATCTCTCTGGTTAGGTCCGTTCACTGTCACCAAGGATTTTCCTAATGGAGCGGTTAAAGTTGTAAGTCCAAGTATCAGAAAGTCATTCAAGGTGAATGGTCAGAGATTAAAGTCATATTACGAATCAATGGAGAAAGAACAAGCTATTGTGATTCACCTCATTGACCCGGTATATGTTGATGAATGAAGCATTAAGTCGAGCTAGTGACGATAAACTTAGCTACTTTGTAAATTAGTTTATTTTCATTATTATTTATTTTATTTTATTTATTTAAATTGAACATTATGTTTTTTTTTTTTTGAGGTAATTTTAGTTTAATTTTTGTAATTAGAAACGTTAAAATCGTGAAAAAAATGGAAAAAAATGAAAAAGTATGAAGAAAAAAAAGGGACTCAGACCGCGACACACTTTTCCTAGGTTGCGGCCCTTTTACGAAAAAAAGAGGAAAAAAGCTTCAGGAGAGTTCGCAAGCCGCGACACACATTTTACAAGCCGCGGCCTGCGAACAGTATTTCTAACAAAAAAGACTTTGCAGGTCGCGACACGTCTTTCCTAGGTCGCGGCCCTTTTCCAGAATAAAGCTTCAGCTGCAATGCAGGCCACGACACACATTTCCTAGGCTGCGACACATGAAAGCTTTTTTAGAAAAAAAAGGGGCAAAGCTTCGGGCATGTTCGCGGGCCGTGACCCGAATTTTGCAGGCCATGGCCCATGAACGGTTTATTTTAGAAAATTTTGAAAACACATTAAATTTCATTCTTCATTTTTCTTTAACAAAAAACTATTATTCCCTTTTCTTTTCTTCCACATTGTTCTCATCACCGAATCCGTACACCAATTTCTCCATTTTCCCTTGTTTTCTTCATTCTTTTTCCATCAGCATCATTCTAATTCCTTCTAATCCGAAAATCACCCCACATCTCCACCCCTATTCCCTATTCCCCCATACTTATCCGAAAATTCCTACATCCCATTTTATTTTCTGCATTTCTTATACATTTCACACATACATTTAAATGAGGTTTACATTCACATTCAATACTCTCATCAAGTAGGTTTTTCTTTGATCAATTTTTCAATTGTGAAGAGTATTTGTTTTGTCAATTTAACAATTGAA
This sequence comes from Humulus lupulus, assembly GCF_963169125.1. Classification (NCBI taxonomy): domain Eukaryota; kingdom Viridiplantae; phylum Streptophyta; class Magnoliopsida; order Rosales; family Cannabaceae; genus Humulus; species Humulus lupulus. Next base: position 223,710,211 of record NC_084797.1, on the reverse strand, counting down.
ATGTGGTGGATTTTGGAAGCATTTGTGTGGTTATTTATGTTGGTAAACAATGTCTCTTGCATTAATTTGTTTATTAATTCATGCACATTATGATTTTTTTTGGGAAGTTTTACTTTATGGTGTATAAGTTGTTGGAGTTGGTATTTTTCTGTACTCTATGTGTTTGATAAAAAGTTTGAGGGGAATGAATTAAAGGGCTGGTGTCTGAGTGTTCTTGGTGTATGTTGGAAGTGGTTGTGTATGATTAGTATGGATGCATTGTGTCATTTTGACACTGGACTTGTGACATTTAAACTTTCTTTTTGGCATGGTTCTAGGTTTGTCATTAAGGTGATTTTCTCTTAATCTTTTGGTGACTAACAATGGTGTTTTTGGGTTATTGTTCTTCATTTTTCTAATTTTTGGACAGCCATGGATCCAAAGACAAATAGAAATCAAGCTTCCTCATCGACGCCAATTCCCTATGATCCCCAAAGGTTTGTGTCCACCGAAGCCTATGAGAGTTACATGAATGCCATTGCTCATGACAAGGTGTGGGTCCCTGAACGAGGATTTGATCTCCACATACATCATGATCAACCGTTCCTAATGCATCAAATTGACTCTCAGGGTTGGGAAAAATTGTGCGCACATCCCGAACCTGGCATTGGTCCTATTATTCGTGAATTTTATGCCAATTCGGTGGCTCATGAGAACTACAAAGTTAAGGTGAGAGGTGTGAAAGTGTCATTCAAAGTGTCTGATATTAATAGCTACTACGAGCTACCCCACTTTCAACGTGATGAATATGGTTCTGTTAAAGATAATTTTAATCATCGGGTTATCATTGATGAGATTACAATGTCGGGTGTTGTATGGACCTTATATAGTAATGGGGCTCCTTGCTACATCAAAGCCACTTATCTGGATAGCAATACAAAAGCTTGGCAACGGTTCATGGGGGAAAAATTAATGTCGATAGCCCAACTTGGTCACGTTGATATTCACGAGGCAAGTCTCCTTTATGCTATTCTCACTGACAAAATAATTAATGTGGGGAAAATTATTCATGGGTCCATCATCCGAAGTATGAGCCAAGTAACGACTGGATTTTATGTTCGTTCATTGATCATTGCGTTATGCAAGAAGGCGGGTGTTCCTTGGGATGAATCTGAAGACAATGTGCATCCATTGCGCATTATTGATCACAATACCCTTGATCGATTGAAGAGAAAAACTGTTGCTCAAGCTAATGATCAAGCCCAATCTTCTATTCCGACACTTGTTGCTCCTCTAAATGATAGTAGAAGAACCACTCAACAACGTTTGTAAGCTTTGGAGTGAGAGGTTTATCATGGACGACTTGATATTCGGGCCAATACTCAACATATCTTAGCTCACAACCAGAGGATTGTGGAATATGCGAGCTATCAAGATATCTATTATAGGATGGATCAGGCTCACTTGAATGTGGATATGTCTGGATATCCACCTGCTCCTACTTGGTTGCAGGCATACCCACCACCGATTAACATGCCCATTGTGCCATATCAAACCCATGCTGATGAAGATGCTGCTGGCGCTACATATATGGATATTCCTGTGGAGTAACTTGTTTTCAGGGAGCTTTCCTTTTCTTATCTTTTCACTTTATTTTCTATTTTCCTAAGTCCATTAAGGACAATGTACTGTTTAAGTGTGGTGGAAGGAAGGAAAAAAAAACTGTTTTACATTGGTTATTTTCTGTTTTGTTATGTCTTTGTTAAGTTTCTATTATTTTTGTTTTATTTAGTGTCTGTTAGTGTCGGTCTTTAATTTTAGTTCAGTTGTGTCGGTCTTGTTGAAAACATTGGTCGATGATGAAACTATGAATTTTTCTTAAAGTGGTGTTAAACAATGAGGAATTTTGTATGATTTGTGTGCTTGATTCCTATGTGAATTGCTATTTTGATTTATGTTGTTTTTCACTCTATGCATAATTGAATTCACCACTTAAATGTATTGGAAAAGATTTATGCTTATTGAAAAAAAAATATATATTTGAAGTTCAAACCACTCTAGTAATCATTGATCAATTGTTTGAGGCAAAATCATAAGTACACATGATTACGAAGATGATTAAGGTAGTTCTTTGGATCGTTTGAGCCGCTCAAGCCAACCTATTATATGATAATCCCTAGTTTCCCATGTTTGAGCCATGGCAACTGTTTCTTTTCTTCTATGAACTGAAATTTTTGACCCTATACCTCCTTGAAAATATTTCTTTTTGTAACCCATTGCACCATGGTTATATATATATGATTTTTGATCTTGTGGGATGGTTTGTTAAAAAAAAAGGGGAAATACTTATGGGTTATTTGTTTGGTTGTAATTTGTGTATGATCTCTATTTCTCTCCTTGGAATATTATGAAAAAACAAACAAAAAACAAAAGAAAAAAATGATTTCCAATGACAAAAAAATTCTTATATGCAAATTTTGCAAAAGTATAAGTGTGGGGGAAATAGTGAGATCATTATGGAAAGAAGAGGAAGAAAAAAATAGGTATTTCTTGAATTGTATGGGAAAATTTGGGGCAAGTTCAAAGAATGAAATTGATGTATGCTATGGTGTGATTTGAGCTTCAATGTATCTTTCTCAACTACCCTTAACCTTAGCCTTACATTATAAGCCTATAAAGACCTTTTGATTTTTGATCATTGTGTGTTTATATTAGTGGAGAATGATTGGTTAATGTCTATGGAGTGGATGCTTTTTATTGAAAAACATTTTGGTATATAGGGACTGATTTAAAAGAAAATGATTTGGCAAGTAAGGATTAAATTTGATGCATTTGAGTTGGTGTTGTGATTAAGTGCTTAGTAAATTATTTTTGAAAATCAAATGGTGAATTACATATGGAGTTGAAATTCTAAAGAGTATGAAAATCTGATTTGTTTTGGCATTACTTATTTGTGTGATTCTCAAAGGCATTCAAGCTTTTGACAAGTCCTTTGTTTAGTGAGTCTAGATTAGTTTGTATTATTTTTATTTCTAGTATTGTTATTTTAGTGTTTTGCTAAGGGACTAGCAAAATTCAAGTGTGGGGGAATTTGATAAGGTCATTTTTGTATTAATATTTGTTAAGTTTTTCTATGCTTGGATTGTGTTATGATAGCATTTTTAGTAGTTTTAACTTAATTTCATGTCTCTACAACATATTTTCTACATTGCATTTTATGATGATAAATCTGACATTTTGATGGAAAGTGTAGTTTATGAATCATACATTGAAAAAGACTCGCTGAGATAAGGTAAAAATGAAAATTTTGAAGCATTCTAGGCTTTCTGGATTGAAATTTTGAAGTGGCGGCAGTGTACAAGCTTTTGAAGGTTGAGAAATGAATAAATTGAAGATAGGTTGCGGCATATAAAATCAGGGCGTGACACTTTAAATGGAATTGGTGTTTCAGATTTTTTTTGTTCCAGGCTGGCCGCTGCCCAGTCTTTCCAGGCTGCTGCCTACTATGAAGAAAAGTGAGTTGGGTCGCTACCCAGTTTTTTCAGGCCGCTGCCTGTGTGACCAATTTCTGCACAGATGTTGTTCTAGGTCGCGGCACGCATTTTCCAGGCCGTGGCCTGCGATGTTATTTTCTTATTTTTAATTAGAATTTTATTAAGACTATAGAAGATTATCAGGGTTAATTTTAGATTAGATTTTTTTATTACGGTTTAGGAGAGAAAAAGACTCAGAAGGGGCTGGAGAGAAGACTACAAGACTACATTACTTTTGTTCATCAATCTAGTTTCTTTTCTTTCCTTAATCTCTTTAATCTTAATTATAATTATGTTTGTGATTATGATTAATATTATGGAGTAGGTTCTTTTTAGGTTAAGGGTTAATTCAAAACCCAAGACATGAATTATCAATTGTTGATAATGACTATTATTCTTTAATTTCTCTCAATATTAAATTGTTTCTATTTTTCCAATTTAATGTTATGGATTTTGTGATTTCTTGTTAGGTGGCCAACTAATTAAGGTTTTACATTGTTCAATTGTCATCTTAGAATTACTACTCACCTAATAGTTTAGGATTCTAAGTGTATGTGATAAATTGTAATTGATAGTGATGTCAAAAGAATTATTGATTGTGATGAAAGATAGAACCTAGGTTAAATGAATTATATGCTTCATTAATTTATTGCCTAGATTAACTTGTCTTCATAGGAATTAATGCTTTATCTAAGTTAAATAGACTGTATGCTTCATAGATTTATTGCTTAGCTAGAAGAGTTAATTATTGAGCGCTTCGCCTTGATTACTTATAATAAGGAAACTGGGATAATTGCATGCTTCAGCGTTATCTGCTGGGTTAATAGTTTAATTGAGAAATTGGAATGATATTTATTATTAGTGATTGGGAATGATTGTTGACAGTGGAGATTAACCTTTAACTGTTTCTTAATATCGTAATATCAATCTTTAATTGCTTTCTAGTTTATGCTATTTAATTTTGAGTTTGAAATCTAAATCCCCCTTTTAAGTTTTAGTGTTAATTATTGAATAATAAAGTGAACGATAGTCCTCGTGGGTTCAATCTGTGCTTGCTATTATACTAAAATAATTGGAAGTATTGAAAGAAAAATCATTGTCAAATTTGTTGTGGTACACGACAGCGATCACAAAGGTTGACACCAGAGGCACCAGCCTCTTTGTCAACAACGAATTCACGTTTGTGGGGAGATATGGTAAATTTTTGGGAAAGTTTGGTGTGTGGGTTAGACCGAACTTCTTACTAGACTGGGAGCTTTCCCAGAAGTAGGAGGAAAAGGAGTGGTCAAGGTTGGGAGAGCTGGAGGTGCACCTAGCACCGGAAAGGCTGGCAAAGGGGCTTCCACCAAAGGCACAGTGGCAGAGCCTGAGGAGACAGCAGGTGGGCCTGAGACTGCAGGTGCAGTCTCATTCTTTTTGTCTATTTTCGAAGCCTGGATGGTATTCGAAGACACTCGACTTCATTTTGAGCCTTTCAAGGCAGGAGGTTGGCTAAGGGTGTTTTCGATATCAGAATCCATCTCATTGCAAAAGAGAAGGAAACACAAGTATTCAATCACATTTATTTGAAACATGAATGTAGCATTAGAAAAGAAACCTAATTTAAGGGTTCACCCTGATTTCAACTCGAAGTCCACGAAATCCCTATGTCCTCTCAAGATATCTCGATAATATTAGGACAAGACTTTTGACCTCAAAACATGGAAAGACAACTCAGATAGATCTTGCCACTCATTCGAGCAACACTATAGTCCTATGCCTTCCCATACTTCATTAATCTATACATAGTTTGGGTATCGGCAAGCCAACTATCATCCCTATGTACTTTAAAATATACCCCTGACTAGGTCATAAAGTTATTTGGGGGGTTCTTAAAGGAAACTAGTACATTGGGTTCTCGTTCAAGAAGAGTGGGAGACCAGTTAGACATATCAAGGACTACTTTACCTCCATAAGATAGGCCAAGAGAGGCCCCATCCTAAGCCTTGTTCCCCGTGCATGAGGGTTCATTAGGGGAAGGAATGGAAGCTCTTGAGCTCGAACCCACTTTCCTTTTCTTTGAAAGTTGTTTGGAAGTGGGAATTTGGACATCCTCCCATCTCACATATTTTTGAGTCCCATCATCATTTTTAGACTCACCCTCACTGAGAAGACCGCATAAGCAGCGCTTATCCTCGTGAAGGAGGTAGTTGAGAGGCCACTTTCTTTATGGAAGCTTCAGGATCGCTTCCCTATGATCCACCATATCATTAGTGGGCTTCGGGCAGTCAAAGTTTGCTGGACAAACAATTTGGATGAGCAATCTAGCTCAAAAAAAAAAATTGAAGCGTTGAAAGCACTAAGGATGAAAACTTACGAAGTCTCTAGAAGGAGTAGAACTTGGAAGGCTCAAGTCCATTTTTCAAGAAGAACTATGTCTAGTATGGTATATCCTTGAGCTGTCTTCTTTCTCAGGGGTAGCTCGACAAATAATAGAAGCCATCCCCACCTTGAGCTCGGGTAGGGTTGCTTTTCAGGAAAAAGAGATCTAAGATCTCATATGTCGATGGCCCCTCCCATGACATCTAGGACTTGGTATGAATTAGCTTGTAGTTGGAATGGGGACATACCGATCCAATAGGTAAACTGTCAGAAATAGTAATTCAAGGAAAAAAGTGCCATAGTTCACATATGGTCGTGACTCCAGGGTTAGAGTTTGTAATTCCTTTTCTAGTTATCCTCACCCGGAGCATAGCTACTCTTATCGAGAGGCCCGGGAGCTCGACAAACTAAGTCAGGTGACAATTTCAGGCCATGGCAATCCAGGAGGTCCGAAATTTGTCTTGTGGATTTAATAGAACTCTTGTAATGGTCATCCTCAAAAAATTCACTCTCTGAGGCAAGAATGGATGATATTTATGGGGTTGATGGTTTAAGGGGTTGGCTCGAAGAACTCTCCATGGTCTCGAAGGAGAGTTCATTTGGGTGGTAGGCAATGGTCACTATAAAGGTGGCATCCAAAGGAAATGGAAGAATCTCAAGGTTGTGGAACCATGATTTGATGTTTAAAGTGAGCACGTGTGTCTTCACGTTCGAGATACTCTTCGTTCTCTCGTATCAATCATTGGTTTTGAGTAAAATGAGATTCGACTCAAGGTGAAGGAGGATGATAAGGAATGGCAAGGTCAGCCCCCCACCGATTCTTCGAAGACTGCTTCATCTAACAAGAAAGGAAAAGGTGATGGCCCATTATTTAGAAAGATATGAAAAATGAAATATCTTGAAAATTCGAGGTTAGATAAGATCTAAATAACGGGATAGAATTTTCAAGTAATTCGGGCAGAATCTAGCTTGAAGTATCAAGATTGAACCCACCTAGAGTGGTTGATTAAACTTCCAATTTAGGCTATCCTGATTTTCTAGGAAGAAATTTGTAGTTACCCAAAATGGGGTTATATCAGTTTATGTGCATTAAAACCCTATTCTAAAACCCTATTTTGTGTACTACATGATACCTATAGTCTATCCCTTTACAATTCAGAACACTACAATTTTTACCCTAAAAAAATGCCTATATTCTCACAACTTACTCATTCAGACAGATCAAATACCCATTTTTCTACATATCTTCAAGAGAAGAAAAGAAAAGAAAACTCATGCATGGAATTGCATAAACGATTTTATGTGAAACAAAGTGTAGAAGACTTACACAAAGTTGATCGAGGAAACAAGAAATGTGTCAACTGGAAGATCGAGAACAAGGAGGATCACGTGGAATCAAATGAGTGAGGATTACTTGACTTTTTCTGTTTAGAGAACATACGAGGGGTTCTGGTTCTTTGTGTGAGAGTGAAAGATTTAAAGTGAAAAACAAAAATTAAATAGGCTTAAACGGTGATCCCCAAAAGGGATCTAGGCCCTTAAAACAAATTAAAATGTGATCCAAGGGGTCACATTCAATCTCGATAAGTGGCGGCAAAAAATGGAATTGAAAAGACATGGAAACCATTCCCATGATGACATGTGTGACACTCGAGTATGGAAAATGGACACGTTTACCGAATAAAAAGTTCAAAAGTTTCATTCTCATTGGACTCGAAAAGATACTTTTCAGGGGCAAAATGTTACACCCCAAATTTTGAGATATATAAAGGAGCCTCAAAATGTGCTTGCAAGTGTGGAGATCAAATATGCAAAGAGTATTCTATTAGGCTAAATTTAGCCTACTTTTTAAATGTCTTGATCATTGTCTTTTTAACGGTTTATGTGTTTTTGAAGCGGATTTATGCTTGTTTTGCTTGATTTCAGGTTTAAGCATATGTTTTGGGCATTTGGAGTGGATTGTGGAGAAAATATGCTAAACTGAAGGGTTATTCAAGTTTTGCTGAAATTGTATTAGGGCCGCGGCGCAAGAATTATCATCGCAACGCTAATGTGTTTTACAGCCGCGGTGAGGAACGATCACAGATTGGGAGCTAATGTTCCAAATTGAATTAGGGTCGCAGCGCAAATTTTAGCGTCGCGACACTAGGGTGCATTTGAGCCGCGGCGAGCCCATTTTCCAGAAAACCGAGACATCTCAATTTCAGAGTAGCGCCACGATGCAAGAATTGGCGTCGCGGTGCTGATGTCCGTACGTGTCAGAATTTTAAGGCAAATTTCGTCATTTTGGGAGAAAAATAGAATTAGGTCTTCGTTTTAATGAGAGGGAGTTGCGATTTTGGAGATATTCAAACTACTCTAAACCTAGAAAAAGGAGAAAAAAAAAATATGAGAGCAAGCGTTGGCGGATCGTGACAATCCCAACAAGTTTATTCTCTTCTCTCTTTATTTTTCTGTTTTGATTTTTTTTTTTTTGTGAATCAGATAATAACATGTTAATGGAGATTATGAAATAAACTCCAATTTAAGGATTTTAATGGAGATTGTTTGAGAATATCTATGGATTAATGCAATTTTGATATTTTCCTTTCTTCTATTGATATGTGATTTATTCATATTTGTGCTCAATACATGTTTTAGATTGGCCATATTTTACATGATTTATGATTCTAATATGAAATCTGAAAAGTGAATATTAGGAATGCTCTAATTGAATAAACATAGGTTTTGATGCAAAACGAAAGTATTTGTGTAGCTTATGTGGCTTTAGATTATTGCTTAATGCTGATTGATTGTGTAATTTATCTCAAAAATGCATTATTTTACCTTGAAATTTAGTACCTTTATGTCTTAATAGGAATATTGGTAATTTTATAATCAGCCATCACATAAGAAGAAGAAGGAAAATTATTTTGCATTATTGAATTAGATAATTGAAGCAATTGAATTATTTTCCCCTAATTTTCATCACTTGATTGAATATTGTTATTTGTCTAGTTTTATTTCTCTACTTAATTAAATTAGTCTCAAAACAAATTTTTTTTTGCCAAATAGAACTATAGATTCAATTTATTTGGTAATTTGCTATAGTACTTGTGGGAACGATCTCACTCACGTGAGTTATTACTTGGAAAATGATACATATACTTGTGTGTTGAATTTTCTCAACAAGTTTTTGGCGCCGTTGCCGGGGACTGCATTAGCTAATATTGAAATAATTGAATTTTATTCTAATTTGGTATTTCTTTTCAATTTCACTAATTCTGTCATTGTCTAATTTTTTCTCATATCAGGTACAGGTAGTTTATGCGACGTCTAAGACCTGCTGCAAGAGTGCATGTTGATCCTGAAATAGAGAAGACCTGTAGACTAAACAGAAAGAGCAAGAGATTGGAAAGAAGATCTAAAAGTGAAAGAAGGGTTGAAGTAGAGATGGCGGATCCGATAAATGGTAATAATGGGGGTGTTGTTGAAGACCAAGCTAATGGATAGAATCAACCAGCCAGAAGCTTGAGGGATTATGTATTGCCCACCATTACAGGGGTTCAGTCTTGCATCAGACCACTCGCTGTAGATGCCAACAATTTTGAGATAAAACCTTCCATTCTGTAAATGGTTCAATCCACTATCCAGTTTGGGGGGATACCAACTGAAGACCCAAACATGCATCTTGCTAACTTTGTTGAGCTCTGTAAAACATTCAAGATGAATGGAGTTAGTGATGATGCAATTAGACTTAGACTATTTCCATTTTCTCTGAGGGAGCGAGCCAAGAGTTGGTTGGTATCTTTGCCACCTAACTCAATCAATACATGGAATGATCTTGCACTGAAGTTTCTCTCCAAGTTCTTTCCTCTAGCCAAGGAAGCTAAGCTGAGGAGGGAGATCAACAATTTCTACCAGCTGGATAATGAATCTTTATATGAGGCGTGGGAGAGATTTAAAGATCTGATATGGAAGTGCCTGCATCATGGGATAGAGAGATGGATGTTAGTCCATAACTTTTATAATGGGTTGTGTGGTACCACTCGCACACTTATTGATGCAGCAGCTGGTGGGGCATTTATGAGGAAGAGCGCCAATGAGGCGTATGATTTGTTAGAAGAAATAGCCATTAATAATAAACAGTGGCCAAGTGAGAGAGGTAACTCGAATAAAGTGGTTGGTTTGCATGAGATTGATGCAATATCTAAGTTAACTGCTCAGGTTGAGGCTTTGACTAAATAGTTGCAAGGCAGTGCAATGGCAGCCCCCGTGATGCAAGCTCAAACTATGTGTGAATTATATGGGGGTCCCCATGCTTATGAAAAGTGCCAATACACGGATGTAAATAATATGCCATTGGAACAACCCTTATTCAAACTTTTGGCACTTTTTTAACCAATGGCATATTATTTAAACTACAAGCCATTGGGAATTTTCCTCGTCAAAATAACAACAACAACCCTTATTCAAACTTTTTTAACCAAGGGTGGAGGAATCATCCCAATTTTTCCTGGAAGAATGGTCAACAAGGTCAATCCTCAATTCAGCAACCACAACAGTCATTTCAGGAACCACCTCAAGGGTTCTATCAATAAAGTTTTAGGCCTCAGCTGCCTATGCAACAACAACAAAATCATGTGAGACAGCCTGATACTCAGTCTAATGTTCTTAATCAATTCATGACTTAGAAGCGATCTTCTATTAGAAATTTGGAGACTCGGATAGGGTAATTGGCTACTCTATTCTGATAACTTTTGTTTGTTTTCCTTAGTTCATCAATATGCATCCTAATAGTTCGAATGCATTAAAATCACTCTAATAGTTTATCAAGAAGCATCCTAATAGTTTGAATATTATAATAACTACGTAGCGATATTAACAACTTACTTCAAAAAGGGTTCCACAATAGTTGTATTTGATCAGAATGCAACAATGAGCACTTTCTAATAACTCATCAGTCAAGATAATTGATTTCTTCCCAGAAATTGGACCACCTCCAAGTATTACATCATGGCTCCTCTCTTCATTACAAACTTCTTTTACATTAAGGTCACTCCTATGCTTCATGAATTCACTACAAAAATTCATGCACTCATCTGCAAGGTAACTCTCAGCATTACAACCTTCAGGTCTTGCACGATTCCATGGTCTTTGAGTATCTTCATGCGTCTATTAAAGTAGACATGAAGATGTTAATAAACTTTCCATATTAGCACGATTCCATGGTCTTTGAGTATCTTCATGCGTCTATTAATGTAGACCTGAAGATGTTAATAAACTTTTCATATTAGTAAATTTAAAATATCAAGTATGAGAAAGTCACCTTTCAAATGGGTACATCCATCAAAATTGGACAGGTCCACATAATTGTGCTTCTTGTCCAATATGAACCACCAAGTGTATCATAATATCAAAAAAAGCTGGCAGGAAGTATCTCTCAAATAAACACAAGGTTTCAACAACCTCTACTTCATACACCATTAACTTTTCTCTATCAAGAACTCACTGGCATATTTTATTGAAAAATCTACACAATCTAATTATAGTAACCCTTGGACCATTAGGCATCAATCCTTTTAAATCCACTGATAATTGCATTAAGATGTGATAATCATGTGATTTCAGCCCCACAAGCTTTAATTGTTCCATCGACACGCAATTCCTAATGTTAGAGCCATACCCATCAGGTACCTTCAATGAGAACAACCTTCTACATAATGTTTGTTTCTCATTCTTCGAAAGAGTATGTAAAGTAGCTGGAAGGTAAGTTCTATTCCCTCACTCTTCTAGATGCAATGCAATCCTAATACCCATTTCTTTTAAACCCAAACGAGATTTCAGCCCATCTTTAGTTTTTCCATCAGCGACATCTAACAATGTATTAATGATGCTTTAACACACATTTTTCTGTATGTGCATCACATCCAAATTGTGACGAACATGTAATACCTAAATGGAAAATTACAAAAACAATGATTAACTTGAATTTATCTAAATATTTCTTAAAAAAAATGTTAAATAATTGTCACACTGACCTTCCAACAAGGCAACTCAAAAAATATTGATCATTTTTTCCATATGTTGTCAGCTTTATTATTGTTTCGCTTCATTTTCTTTGACTTGGAGCTTCCCCATATATTCTGAAAATCTTTTAGTTCTTCAAAATATTTAGTATACCATTCAAGATCCTTGGGGCAATTTCATTCTCTTCTTTTCCATCAAACCAGCTTTTCTTTGTTCGAAATAGATGATCAACTGGAAGATATGTACGATGGCCTCGAAATGAAAACTTTCCACTATATTTAAGCCATTCTGAATATGTATTTTTACCACATAAAGGACAGCTACAACTTCCCTTGGTTTTGCAATCAGCAAGATTTCCATATGTTGAGAAATCTTGTATTGTCCACATCAACATTGTTCTCAATTTAAAGCTTGAATCATCAAATGCATCATAAGCATCAACTCCATCAACCCACAATATCTTCAAGTCCTCTATGAGAGGCTCTAAATATATATATCAATATATTTGTCAGGTTTCTTAGAACCTGGAATTATCAGTGTCAATAAAATATTGTCTTGCTTCATACATAATCAAGGTGGTAAATTATACATAACCAACATCACAGGCCAAACATTGTACGCAGTACATAAATTGTTGAATGGATTGAATCCATCTGTGGAGGGGCCTAGTCTATGATTGCGTTCTTCATTTGAAAATGCAGGCAATTCTGTATTCACCAAATCCCAAGCTACAGAATATACAGGGTGGCGCATCTTCCCATCCTGCTTCTATTATTACGATGCCATCTTAAATTTTCAGCCATCTCTTTAGACCTAAACATCCGTTTAAACCTCGGTATTATTGGAAAATACCTCAACACTTTAGCAGGGACACCTTTTTTAACCTTGTCAGTATGTTTGTCTGACATCCAACGAGAAGTTCCACATTTTGGGAAATTTTCCAAATTCTCTTTATCCTTTCTATACAAACAACAATCATTGATGCAGACATGAATCTTTTCATATCCTAAGTCAAATGTTTGAAGAAATTTTTTAACAAAATACATTGACTTGAGGATCACATTACCTACTGGAAACACATAACGTAGAAGTTTGTCAAAACTATTATTTGACCAACTATTGGTAGTTTTTAGCTTGTACAAAGCAACTATGGCCAATAATTTTGTGTATTTTGTGCACCCCGGGTATAATAAATTTTCTGCATCTTCCAATTGTTTGGCGAAATATTCTTCTTGAGTACTTTCTTCTTGTTCATTATAAGCATCATCTCCAATATTTGTTGCTCTAAACAAATTGTATGCATCATCATTGTCCCTTTGTGCTATATCTTCACTTCTAGATAATTCCTCCCCATGATGATACCAAACAATATATGTTGAATCAATTCCATTGATAACCAGGTGCTCATAAACAACACTAACACACGACTTAAATTTTGACAATCTTTGCAAGGACAAATCAACTTTTTTGGATAACCAGCTTCCTTTTCTACAGTCTCTACAAAATACTTTGCACCTTCCTTATACTCATTTGAATCTCTCAATGGCATATGAAATCACACTTATTTATCTATCAATAAAACCCTAAGTATATACATAAGAATTTACTAAATGCCTCTTATCCTATTACCTGTTAAAGGGTACCCAAGTTTTATCCATCATAAAAGTTTCAATTGATTTATCCTGCTATAATCAACACATTATATGTTAATGCATTTATTTATATAAATAGAATAATGACCTACCGGTGGTACTCCAAAGCATTTATCTAAGCTTCAACATATACAAACAAAGATCGGTAAAAAAGCATCCCCAAACAAAGGCACTAAAAACAGAGCAAGTAAGCTATTCAAAGAAAGATGTCACTTAATGATTTTAATTGCTTTTGTAAAACTAAATTAGTACTTTTAAAAAAAAAAACCATTATGGCCACATTTCTGCAACACATACTCCATACCCACTCATCAATCTCAAACCTACAAGCACTAACCCCATACATCCCAATCCTCAATACCCTATTTCCTCTAATCCCAACTCTCGACAAAGTATTAGCGACGAAGTTTAGCAACAGTTTTGTTATCTCTATTCAATATAGTGAGGATTTATAGAGCTTTAGCTACAAAAAAATTCCTCTCTAAAACCCTTTTTTGTTATAGTGCCAACACAAAATGATATTTACAAGTGTATGCTTTTAACAATCTAATTAATGTACCAATAATTAAACAAATCAAACAACACTATGTTATTCTTCCTTATCTCACCGCAGCACACAAATTTCTCAGATCTTACTTCACTAAAACATGCAAGTTCTCAACCTTCCGTTATCATCGCAGCAGACAATAATGACCTCAGAACATACTTCACTATGGATGAATATTTAAGATATTCAAACTCCTCTAACATTTTCATAATATTAAAACAAAGGTAAACGACATACCTCTTGCAAAATGCAAACAAAACTATGAGTTTCTCGTGAGGCATCTCAATTATCTGCACAAAGCATAAAATAAATATTGAAGTGTCAAATCTATCTTCTATTGGTATCTCATATATGAATTAATTTTATTAATTAAACATATCTCAATATATATTATTTATTGGAAAAAAATTATGGATGGCAAAATTGTAAAATTTCTTTCACCAACAATAAAGATAGATGTTATTATAAAACAATTTTACCTATGAAAGTTATATAAATACGAGAGAAATTTCTAAACTTCAACATACAAACAACCTTGCTCGATGGTTGCTCGATCAGGCCTTCAAAATCAAGATTTTCATGAAAAAAATCGACTTTGCTCGATGGTGTTCAATGCGATTCTTACAAGAGATGTAATTTTTCACTCAGATATCCGTTTTGGGTGATATGTTTTTTGAATTTGGGTATTTTTTTTTTCAAAATGTAGGCGTTTGAAATATGTATATATTTATAGATATTTGGGAAGTGTAAAAACTTGAAAAAAATACCAAATGCAATACATACCTCATGTTAAAGACATATTTTGATATGTTTTTAAGTTTTATACTTTGTCCATATGCACCACTACAAAAATGTACATTTGTGTCAGTTCCCAACTGTCACAATTGATTTTTTTTTTCATAAGTTTTAAAAGTGACGTGAAATCCCATGATGCAAACAAGTTTGACATTTACGTCAGTGGAGAACTAACGTAAACGTGGAATTTGTGGTAGTTCTCCACTTCTCAAATGTGTAGATCTCAAAAAAAATACCCAAAATAAAAAAAAATCACCTTAAATGGACAACCGACTGAAAAATTACGTCTCTTGCAAGAATCGCTTCGAGCACCATCGAGTAATATCGAACCACCATCGAGAAACCATCGAGCCACCATCGAGCAAAGTCAATTTTTTCATGAAAATCTTGAATTTGAAGCCCCGTCAAGCTGACATTGAGCATCATCAAGAACCATCGACCTGGACATGATTTTTGAGTTTTTTTTTTCCAATTTTGAAACTCTGAAATCTGTAGAAAATCAACTTTGCTCGATAGTTTCTCGATGGTGCTCGATGCCAGCTCAATGGGGCCTTCAAAATCAAGATTTTAATGAAAAAATCAACTTTGCTCGATGATGGCTCGATACTGCTCGATGGTGCTGGATGCGATTCTTGAAAGAGACGTAATTTTTTCACTCGGGTGTCCCTTTGGGGTGATTTCTTTTTTTATTTTTGTTATTTTTTTGAGAACTACACGTTTGAGATGTATATATACACAATTTCAAAGTTTAAAACTTGATAACATACCAAAACATGTCTTTAACATGAGGTATGTTTTGCATTTTGTATTTATTTTTCAAGCATTACATTTCCCAAATGTGTATATATACATTTCAAAAGTGTTGAACTTGAAAAACAAATACCAAAATTAAAAAAAAAAAAAAAACAGATATCGATGAAACATCACGTCTCTTGCAAGAATCACATTGAGCACCATCGAACCACCATCTAGTAAAGTCGATTTTTTCATGAAAATCTTGATTTTGATGGCCCATCAAGCTGGCACCAAGCACCATCACTACTACAAAAACACATTTTTAGGACACTTTTTTAGGACACTCACCTAAATGCGAGTCCTTAAAAAGCCTCATGGACTTTTTAGGACTCACGTTGTGAGTCCTTAAAGAATTTGTTTTAGGACTCACGGAGAGTGAGTCCTAAAAACTATGTGTGTCCTAAATATTTGAGATTTTTTTTTAAAACAAACACCTCCTTGACTTTTTAGGACTCGCAAGAATGTTTTTAGGACTCGCATTGCGAGTCCTAAAAACTTATGTGTATCCTAAAAGTTTAAATTTTAAAAAAAATTCAAATTCCCTTCAATTTTCCTTAAAAAATATTTTTAGGACTCGCAATGAGTGTCCTAAAAACATATGTGGATCCTAAAAAACCTTAATAGAAAATTTAAGTGTAATATTAGTGGTGACTTTTAAGGACTCACTTTGGGTGTTCTAAAAACTTTTAAGTAAAAAATGATAAATAAATGAATAAATTAAAGCTTTGTTTTAATAACTAAATTAAAAAAACAGATTTTTTTTTTATTTTTTAAAAAAAGAAAAGAAAATTGAATTTTATTTATTTGGGGTTATACCCAAATATTGTATTCAAAAAAAAATCTGACCTAATAAACTAAATCCTAACCCTAAAATTTTCAGCCCCCTCGCGACCCTCTCTTCTCCCCTGCCGACCCTTGTCTCCCTCAGCCTTTCCATGCGTCTCCTTGTCTCCCTCAGTTTCAGACTCGCACATGGACGCCGTCGACGAGATCCGTGGCTCGCTCAAGCAGATGCGGAGAGGCTCACTGCAACGGTGGCTCACGGCTCACGATGAGGCGGTGGCTCGTGGAGGGGCTCGCTGCAATGGTGGCTCACAGAGGTGGTGGCTCGATGCAACAGTGGTTTGCGGAGGGGCTCGCTGCAACGCTAGCTCACAGAGGCGGTGGCTCGCAGGCGGGTCTTCATTTTCAGGTGGTGGCTGGCAGGTTGTGTTTGGTTGGATTTTCAGGTTTTGTATTTGTTTGGATCTTTATGTCAATGGAAATTTTTTGTTTGGATCTGTATGTCAATGGAAAAGTTTCGGATATGTTATTGATGTGGATTGTATATAATCATATAATATTATTGGTGTAGATTAATATTTGCTAGTTATCTCAAGAATGTTTGCTTTGATTTTGTTTTTGTGTATCTTTAATATATTCATTCAACTAATCATAGTAATATATCTAATATTTTTCTATAATTTATTTATTTTAAATATATAAGTATATATTTATTATTCATTCAACAATAATGAGATTTAAAAAAAAAATTGGGCATTTTACCCAAATATTGATTTATAAAATAAAATTATAATTAATTAAAAGGTACTCAAAGAAATTTTTTAGGACACACATTGTGAGTCCTAAAAAGTTTTTTTTTGTAGTAATGAAACCTTTTTAGGACTCGCAACACAAGTCCTAAAAAACCTCAGTTTTTAAGGCTCTCAAATAGAGGACTCGCGTCCCGCGAGACCTAAAAACTTTTTTAAAACTCGCAATGCAAGTCCTAAAAATCATTTTTTGTAGTAGTGAATAATAACTTACTTTGGAAGAGACATACAAAGCACTTTTCATAATGGCTTAAGGAAAAGGTACTCCTGCAACGTGGCCATTAATTTGTAACAAAACTGTTTACTTTATACACTAATATTTTATAAATATTATTTTATTAATTACGGGTTCCTATACATTCCTCAAGTGAATTAGATTTGTTAAAATTGTTATCATATGGTCCAAGAAAAGATGCAGTTTCTTATATTGGATAAATCATCAATGGTGAGAGATTTTATACAAAGGAAATTGAGAGATCAACATAGAATAGTGGCGTTTCAATTGAAGCAACGACTATGTGTATATCAAGTGCAAAGGATGTTTCACAAGTTGCCGATGTAGTTTCATATTATGGGGTTCTAAAACAAATAATATTGTTAGATTATCACATAGTTCAAATTCCTGTATTCAAATGTGATTGGGCTAATGTTTAAAATGATGTTAGGGTGGAAGATGGATTTACTTTGGTTAACCTATACCAAAGCCAAAACCCATTTGTGAGAGATCCTTTTATTTTAGCTTCCCAAGCTAAACAAGTATTCTACTCAAAAGAGCATGATTCATCAATTGGTATGTGGTGTTGAGAGCACCTCTAAGAGGATTTTATGAGTTAGAGAAGTATGATGAAAATGAGTATATGAGTACAATTTCTCAATAGGTAGAAGAAAGGATTGATACCTATCTTGATGATACAAGTGAAGATGATCCATATGTGAGAGAGGATTGTGAAGGAATATTAGTTTGAGTAATATGTAGAACCATTTTGAGTTTGTATTTCAATTATGTAGAACAATTTCAAGATTATATTTCAATTATGATATAACTTTTTCGAGATTACATTTCAATTTATTCTATTGGTTATTTATCTTATTTTCATTTCTACAGTGATATTTGATTCCTCAAGTGGTATATAATGTTTTTATCTTATGCATTAAATTGTACTATTCATGATTAATTATGTTGTATTGTTATTTAAATAGGTTGACACCCATGGCTAATGAAAAGAATAAAAAAAATCTTTCAAGAATCAAAGAACTAAGAGAGAATGAGTCTCTTGCACCTTTGAAGCACAAGCGAAAGCGTAGACTTCAAATCATTGAGGATTCTCCTGAACTTGAAAAGTCAACACATGCCAAGGACAAGCCAAAAGCGTAGACTTCGAATCATTGAGGATTCTCCTGACTTGAAAAGTCAACACATGTTGATGACAAGCCAAAGCGTAGACTTTAATCTTTGTGGAATCTCCTGAACCTGAAAATTTATTGCATGCCATAGACTCCCCTGCAACAAACACTGGGGGATCATTGAGAAGGAGGTCTATAGGCATCTCACCAATACTTGGAAATGTTGCAGGCCCTTTAGAAAAATATGTGGGAATGAAGAAAAGAGGTCCAACAAAAATGAAAACAATTACTACAAGTAGTGATGGTCGATTAGAAGTCAAATTCAATGCATTGGGCCAGCTAATTGGAGATGCATCGATAGGTTTATTTTCATTTCTTGGACCACTTGTCAGGGAAATTGTACCAGGAACTATAACTGATTTGAGAAAGATTACTCCTGGGATGAAAGATGTTTTGTGGAAATCAGTTCAGGTATGTTTCTTGTGCTTAATTGATTTTACTAATTCAATTAGTTTCAAAAATATTTACTTATATTAATACATTTTCATGTTTTAATTTCTTAGGCCAGATATTTTGTTGAAAAAGATTGGGAGAAAAACTATATATTTAAAGCCATGGATGATCTTTGGAGAACTTCTAAATCAAGGCTTGTTGCTAAAATAAGCAAGGCACCAAACGAACAAGAAAGAATTAAACTGCGGCCTGATAATATCAAATATGAAGTTAAGTGGAGAGCTTTTGTTAGAGAAAAAACTAGCTCTGAATTTAAGGTTTGAAATCTAACATTTTCATACAGTTATATGTAGGTTATTATGTGGTTGTTTTTAATTTATAAATTGAGACATATTTTAGATTTAGATTATTGCATATAACATTAACTTAAAATTTGTTTTAATTTTTTAGGCTAAAAGTGATAAGTACAAAGAGATAAGAACAAACGACTCCCTCACACTTGTAGCCACAAATGATATGCTCGATTAATTGATTATATGGTAAATAATGATTTTCTTCAAGTCTTTTATACCAATAATAACTATTATTATACATTTATATAGATGTTTTCTTTCCATATAGACAAATAGTAGTACATGTAAAGAAGCACCTTCTAGGGTTGATGTCTGGACTAAGGCGCACACAAAGAAAAATGGGGAACCTATCAATTCAAATGTTGTTGAAGCTTTTGTATGCACCTGCTAATTTTCATTTATTTTTTGATATTATTTCAATATAGTTATTTGAAATTTAAATATGATTATATGCTATTTGCATCTAGTTATTTTGTTAGGACATGTTGAATGATTCGTCATTATCTTCAAAAACTCCAAAAGAAAAAGGAGATTTTATTTCAAAGATAATAGGTCCTGAAAAAGGTTGTTATTTGAGAGCTTATGGCAAAGGAGTTACTAAAACAAAGTTGGCAATTGCATCCGAGAAAGATGATCATATAATTCGAATGGAAAATGATTATAAAGAGTTCACTACAAAAAAGGAGACTTTTGCCGGCGCAAATTTGCGCCGGCAAAAGTATGGTTTTGCGCCGGCAAAAACTATGGAGTTTTTGCCGACGCAATTTTGCGCCGGCAAAGAATTGCGTCGTATCTCCGTCGCTAATGTCACTTTTGCCGACGCAAATATAATGCGCCGGCAATGGACTTTTTTGGCGACGAAAAAATACGCCGGTGAAAATATAAATGCGCCGGTAAAAAAATCTGTCACGATATTGTGGAAAACACTTTTAGCGGCGCAATAATGCGCCGGCAATAGTTTAATTTTTTAGTGGCGCATTTTTGCGCCGGTAAAAGTGTATATGTGAAGGTAAGATTGAAACTCTTTGCCGACGTAATTTTGCGCCAGTAAAAGTATTTTTAAAATAATAATTTTTATTAAATTATTAATATTATTTTCAATATATTAATATTAATTAATAATTTTCAATTTTAATATATTAATAATTATTTAATTTTTTAGTAATATTATTTAATTAGAAATAAAAATAAAATTAAAATTTTATAAATAAATAAACAAAAAATTACAACTATTAATATTTATTGTCTCCACCAAACATTAAAATATAAAAGTAATTTAGTAAAATAAATGTCTCATAAATTAAATTTTAAATAAATAGAAAAAAAGTTCTACAAATGAGTACTGGCCGCCTCATCATTCCCGCCCCCATCAGCATCATCGTCCTCGTCCGAATCCTGGTCTGGTAAGTCAACAGTAAAACCAGGAGCCAATTGACCAACCTGCTTCAACAAAGCACTGAGCAGGAGATCTTGACGCCGTTGACGACTCTCAAGTTTAGTCGTATGCTTCTTTAGGTTCTGATTTTCTAGCATAATGTCCTGATTTTGCTGCAAAATGGTGTCCACTTCAGGTGGCAATTGCCCGGACATTTGAGAAGTTGACGAAGATGCTGCCCTCTTTGCGCCAATTGCCTTCAACCTAGGCAACCCCCCAAACCCTTTCTTATAACGCGAGCGGGGTCCAAGGACATCCGTGACAATATCCATATCAGGCGGGAAATGACCGTCGACATTATCGCCGACACAAGAAGCAGCAGATGATGCAGGGGCCGTACTCTGCGATGCTCGACGTTCGGTCATCTCATTCTGCACAATAAAAAGCACGTATTTCGAATTCCAATATAACATTATTTGAAAACCTAACTTATAAATTTTTAATATAACAACATATAAAATATAACTTTATTATCTATCTGCCAACATCCTATCATTAATGACTGCAGACCAGTGACTGAAAAAGAATGTAATTAATTTTGTTCCCGTATCAGGGAGCAAGTGGGCTAAAGTAAATTTGGTCATGAAAATCCATATCTGAATCAAAATCATGAAGATGTTGTTGATATATACGGTAAGTGCAGTTAATTCCATTAATGAGGAATTTACGTCTCCAAACATATACATCAACTATATTTACATGTTTTTGATTCAGATATGGATTTTCATGACCAAATTTACTTTAGTCCACAAGCTCCCTGATACGGGGACAACATTAATTACATTCTTTTTTTATCTTAGTCCACAATCATTAATCATAAAAATATTGGCACATAGATTATAAAGATTTCATTGTTAAAAATTTAATTAATAATTAATAAATAATTACTAATTGACAACAACAATTAATAATTAATATTTATTAATTATTTACTAAACTTTTTTAAAGTTAAATGATCATAAATTAGTTAAGGTTATGCAACTTACATGTTTTGTCGCCGCTGCATCACTAATCCACTTATCCTTCTTCTTGTGCAGGTGCTCGAATGTGTCGATCATGCTCGGGAGCTGGCCAGTAGATGGGTCCATCTAAAAAAGCAAATTATTTAAACATTGTGACATTTATAATATTTTCGTAAATGTAAGGATATAAGTTATTATAATTTACGTGATCATAAACATGGGCAACGATGGATTTGGAACCGTGTCCTCCTGGTATGGTCATTTTAGCTCGAGCTTCTTTATTTTTCTTCGATATACGCTTCAAAAAGAAAACAGTACTCATTAATCTAAATTGTAATTTTATAATTAAAAATTAATGTAAAATGTACGGCATACCTGGTGAGAATCAGAAACCCAAAAATCACACAGAACTGCCCAATCAGAAGAAGTGATCGACACAAAAGGTTTTGACTTCGCTCTCTCATTGTCCACCTCTCCTCCAACATCTACCCAGTGTTTCTTCATCGTGTGGCGCCAATCAGTCAGATGTTTTTGCATTTGTCTTACCATGGCATCGTTGATTACTGGATTGTCTTCTGGATAAATGAATTTTTCCTAAAATCACAATTAAAATTGGAATTTGTTAAAATATTTTGAAGATAGACAAAATATTTAATAATGAGTTATTAAAGGTTTAAAGAATGCTTACAGATAGTCTCTTTCGAATAACTTCGATATCAGCTGGTTTTACTTGTTCCCAAGCTAGTGTAGTTGGGGGTACGGTGCTACGCAAATAACGAGCCATAGAATTGTTGAACCACTTGCCGTACTTTTGAATAGCTTTTCCAGTTTCTTTATCAAACTCTACTTTCAAATGAGTAACTTTTTTGATGGCCAGCTCCTTCTCGATATTGGCACCGTAATAAGCTCCCCTGCCTCTCTTGGAGCCACCACCTGTGTCATTACTTGTTTCGGCCATTCTACATTAAAATATTCATTAATTAACTAATTCAAATTATGTATGTCTATTGTTTTTTGTTATAAAATTAACATTTATTCATTATGGTATTTCCAAACCTACCCTATTCCGACCTAGTGGATCCCTTGGAGATAGTAAGAAGTCATGTACTTCTCCTCAGTTTTTTAAAATGTTTATCAAACATTTTAAAAAAATGAGGAGCAGTACATGAATACATTGTCTATCCCCAAGACATCCACTAGGTGCATCACTATTATTTTTTTGTTATTGAATTAACATTTTATTACTTATTGTCTTTCCTAACCTACCCTATTCCGACCTAGTAGATCCCTTGGAGATAGTAAGCAGACATGTGCGACTACACACTTTTTCAAAATATTTCATCAAACATTTTGAAAAAATGAGTAGCAGTACATGAATACATTGTCTATCCCCAAGGCATCCACTAGGTGCATCACTATTATTTTTTGTTATTGAATTAACATTTTATTACTTATTGTCTTTCCCAACCTACCCTATTCCGACCTAATAGATTCCTTGGAGATAGTAAGCAGACATGTGCGACTACCCATTTTTTCAACATATTTCATCAAATATATTGAAAAAATGAGTACCAGTACATGAATACATTGACTATCCCCAAGGCATCCACTAGGTGCATCGCTATTATTTTTTGTTATTGAATTAACATTTTATTACTTATTGTCTTTCCCAACCTACCATATTCCGACCTAGTAGATCCCTTGGAGATAGTAAGCAGACATGTGCGACTACCCATTTTTTCAACATATTTCATCAAATATATTGAAAAAATGAGTACCAGTACATGAATACATTGTCTATCCCCAAGGCATCCACTAGGTGCATCACTATTATTTTTTGTTATTGAATTAACATTTTATTACTTATTGTCTTTCCCAACCTACCCTATTCCGACCTAATAGATCCCTTGGAGATAGTAAGCAGACATGTGCGACTACCCATTTTTTCAACATATTTCATCAAATATATTGAAAAAATGAGTACCAGTACATGAATACATTGACTATCCCCAAAGCATCCAATAGGTGCATGTGTACCTATATCTAATACTATCATTAATTAATGATAATAAATAAACTTTTCATTGAATTAAATAAAAAGTTACATACACTTGTTTAAATTACATATCACTGTCCTCGTCATCACTAACTACAACATCATTACGAACATCACTATCACTATCACTATCGACTAGAACATTATCGTCATCCTCATCGTCTTCATACTCGACCAACGTGTCGTCTTCAAATTCAACTTCATCATCGACAACAAATTCATCTGAACCTTCGCCAACCAAATCATCAACGTTGTGCACTTCAGTGGCATTGACATCAACCCGATCATACTGAAGATTATCAAAAATTGGAAGTTCTACCCACAACTGAAATGAAGAAGAATTAACTTCTTGCAATATTGGTATATCATTTGTGGTCTCAGTATCATCAACATCGGAATTTGTGAAATCCCATACATTCCTTGGAATGTATTCATTAACGAGCCTCCAATCATCCCCATTTTTCACATCTCGAAGATAATACACCAACTTCGCTTGAGATGCGAGAACGAAAGGATCATCTTTATAACATTCTTCTTTCACATATACGCTCGTAAAATTGGATTCCACTTTAATTCTACTTGTATTGAACCATCTACACTTGAATAGGACAACACTGTAACCCATCAAGTAGGACAATTCAATTACTTCTTCCAAAACTCCATAGTAGTTCACTCCTTCCTCACTTGGCACCATTACACCGCAATTTTGTGTTTTAAGCTTCATATCACGACCACGAGTCACAAATTTCACACCATTCACTATCATCCCTGGATATGAATACACGGTGCCGCTTGATTTGTTTGCGAGAGCATACAATTCATTATTCACTTCAGTAGGTGTTGACTCATGCAAACCGTTCACCTATCAACATTAACATTGAAAGTTAGTTTTGGATTGACTAATTGGGGTTTCAGAAAAGAATTGACTAATATACATACTCTTTCTTTGAACCACTGAGGAAAATCAGTTTTTTGTTGAACTTCAAGATTCAAGCCCCCCCGTCTTCTTAATTCATCCATATGCTCACTACAAATGAACAAAAAAACTATGATTTTGGCATTTACTCGGTATATAAACCAAACATCATTATTGAAAAAATACTAGAAAACACACCTAAGGTACTCCTTAATTTCGGCACAATTGTTCAAGATATACCACTCAGCCTTTTGCTTTAACTGCGGATTGAGGAGCATATTTGATTTCTTACCAAATGGACGACCAACAGCCTTATAAATAGAATATTCCCGATTTGGTTGGGATTCAACGCGATCGTCATTCCTCTCAGGTCGATTGAATCGAGTCTCAACCCCCCGCAGGTACATTGAGCAAAAGGTTAAAGCCTCGTTCACCACGTAAGCTTCTGCGATTGAACCTTCAGGACGTGCACGATTTCTTACATATTGTTTATAAACTCCCATCGAACGTTCAATGGGATACATCCACCTAAAGTGCACGGGACCGCCAAGAATTGCCTCTTTCGGAAGGTGCAAAACCAAATGCACCATAATATCGAAAAATGCTGGAGGAAATATCATTTCCAACTTGCATAAAATGGTGATAATGTCTGTCTCCATCTTCTCAAGGTCTTTCACATTCAAAGTCTGTGCACAAAGTTTTTTGAAAAAACCGCACAACTCAATAATTGGCTTCCGAACTTCCGGAACCAAAAACGACCTAAGTGCGGCGGGCAACAACTGCTGAAACAACACGTGGCAATCATGTGATTTCAACCCAGTTATCTTGCCATCATTGACATTGACATTCTTCGAAAGGTTTGCAGCAAAACCGTCCGGGAATTCAACTGACTTCACAAATTCACAGAAAACTCGACGCTCCGGGACACTGAGGGTGTAACTGGCGTGCGGTTTCTTCCACTTGTTTCCCTCTTTGCGGAGGTGGAGTTTTTCCCTAATTTTCATGTCTGCTAGATCAAGTCTTGCCTTGTCAGTGTCTTTAGATTTTCCCTCTAAGTTCAACAAAGTTCCCAAGACACTGTCGCAAACATTCTTCTCAATGTGCATTACGTCCAAATTATGCCTCAACAATAACTCCTTCCAATAATCAAGCTCGAAAAATATGCTCTTCTTCGACCAATTAAGTTCAATCGGAGCCCTTTTGCGTTTCACACCACCAAATTCTTTGTGTTTCCCAGGATGTCTAATCAGCAAATTCTCTAATTGCTTCAAAACATCATCACCGGAGTAATGTTTCGGTGGTGGCCTGAGTTCCCTGTTACCGTCGAATAGTGCTCGTTTGCTCCTCCATTCATGATCCATATCAAGAAATCTCCTATGGCCAATGTATGCAATTTTACTTCTAATCCCTACAGAGGGAGTTTCTTCATTGCATGTGGGACACGCCTTGTACCCTTTTGTGCTCCACCCAGACATCATAGCATAAGCTGGGTAGTCGTTAATGGTCCACAAGACTGCTGCACGCATATTGAACAATGTACTATTGTATGCATCTCTTGTCTCGACACCATTCATCCATAACTCCTTCAACTCGTCAACCAAAGGTCTCATATAGACATCGATATCTTTTCCAGGTGAAGAAGGACCTGGAATAAGAATAGACAACATTAATGACTGTGGTTTCATGCACTTCCACGGCGGCAAGTTGTATGGGACAAGTATTACAGGCCACATGCTGTAAGAGTTGCTCATGTTCCCAAAAGGATTGAAACCATCTGTAGCCAACCCAAGCCTAACATTTCGAGGTTCGGCTGCGAAAGATGGGTACAACTCATCAAGGTGCTTCCACGCCTTACTGTCAGCGGGGTGCCTCATCACACCATCTTCCCTTGGCCTTTTAGAATAGTGCCATCTCATATCCTCTGCAGTATATCTGGAACTGTACAGCCTTTTCAATCTCGGCGTCAACGGAAAGTACCGCATGACCTTATGGGCCACTTTCTTCCCGTTCCCACGATTATCTTGCCAGCGACACTCACCACAAACCGGACAGAATTCCAAATTCGCATTCTCCTTCCAAAACAGTGCACAGTCATGCTTGCAAGCATCGATGGACTCATATCCCAATCCAATACTCCGCAACTTTGCCTTCGCCTCATAGTTAGACTTAGGTAAAATTGTTCCGTTAGGCATAGCGTCGACTAACAATTCCAGCAAACCATCAAAGTAATGATTGCTGCACTTGTTAATTACTTTGAGATGCATCAGCTTCACCAAGAAGTTCAACGCGGAATACTTTCGGCAACCCGGGTACAGTTCACTTGACATCTCCTTAAATAAATTGTCATACTTGTCGCGATGTTGAGGATCATCTTGGGGAGGATCATTATAGTTTCCATGGGGAACGTCATCTTCAGCGTAAACATCCTCCAGGATATCCGCTATCTCATCTCTATCATGATCTCGTACCACAGCTGGTGGCGACGGCAGCGCCTCTCCATGGTAATGCCACACTTTGTAGGACTGTACGATGCCATTGTTGAATAAATGCATCGAAATTGCATTTATAGGCTGGAACTTAACATTCCCACATTTCTTGCACGGACAGCGAACCAAACCCCGATCGTTCAACTGATTTTTGGCGATATCGAAGAACTCCTTAACACCATTTCTATACTCCAGAGACCAACGATTCCTCGCACTCATCCAGCTTCTGTCGCTTGCCATCTTTAAGCGAAATAATTAAGAAAATATTAATAATTGTCTTAAAATAAGGGAAATGATAGTCAAAGTATTTCATGACTGTTTGTCTCCCTAATTATCACTAACTGATAATAATATCCTATCTCTGGCAAAAATAATTATTTATAGAGATATTTCCGGCTAAATTACTCAAACTTACAACTTACTAACACTTAAATGACACGTGACACCACATGATTGATACACATTATTATTATTATTATTTTAAATAATTTTTCATAAAAAAAAACATTTTATATTTTTTATTTTTTTTAAAAAATCCAATTTATTGTTTTCCAATTTAAAGGTAACAAAAAATAATTTTTTTTTTCATTTTTTACAAAAAAAAAATCAAATTTGCTGCTTTTAATCAATTATTTAGGATTAAGTAAAAAAAATATTTAATCTTATATTATTGCTTAGATTTTAAACAAAATTACTTAATCTTTAATTGAAAACAAGTAGACAAAATGATAAATAGGAAGATTTTAATAATAATAAATTAAAAATTTTGAGGATATTAACAATATAAAATTAAATTTTAAAAAAAATTTATTTTTCATACTTAATCTTAAGTTGAAAAAAATTTTGAATTTTTTTTTAAAAAATGTAAATTTTATTTTTTTGTTAAATTAAAAAATATTTTAAGAATAATAACAAATTTTATCAATCATGTACTGTCACGTGTCCGTTGACTAGTCTACTTTAACATTTACTTATTTATTACTTTTAATTTAAAATTAATTTAATTATACATTAATCTCCATTTTGTAATTTTTTATTAAATTCTTTAATTTGTATTGGATTATTTACTTAATCAATAATAATTTTATTATATTTATATTTTATTAAATCATTTATATTTTTAACTTTTTCAATTACAAAACATCTAATATTAATGTTAAAATTAATTATTAATTATTAATTATTATGATTGGTAATTTTATTTTATTTAAATTATAGTTAAAAATTATTTTTTTGATGAATTTTTAATTATACTTAAATATTTATTTAATTAATTATTAAACTTTTATTAATTTTACTAACTCCAACAAAAATTGGGCAGCATAACGACTATATTTCAAACTATCCCAAAAATTTAAAAACCTACAAATTAAACACATATATAACCAGAATAGTCCCAGAGCAATATACAGAACATTCTCATAACATGCACAACATAAACCAAGATTAATAACATATATCAAATCTTTCTATATCAGTAACATCAAAACAATTTATTTAGTAAATATTTATAAACAAATAATATTTAATATAAAAAATATAATATATATTTTTTTAATATACATAATCTAATCTATTTTTTAATATACATATTAAGCATTAAAATTAAAAAAATATACATTCTCAAATCAAATTTTTTTTAATAAATACTAAAATTATATTTTCTTTTTCATTATTAATATCATTTTTTTAAAACTACACATTTATTTATTTTATAAACAGAAAAATATAATTATAATAACAAATATCACACACATACATTTATATTAATCAATTTCTACAAAAATTTAACATTAAATAAACATATATACACACCCATTTACAGAAATACATAAACATATATCCATATACAAACATATATACAGATATATAAAAAAAAAAAACCAAATTTAAGTATATATATATTCAGATATAACTAATATATATATATATATTCGGATATAACTAATATATATAAATATATACATATATATAAACTAATATATATAAATATATACATATATATATATATATATTCGGATATAACTAATATATATAAATATATACATATATATAAATATATACATATATATATTCGGATATAACTAATATATATAAATATATACATATATATATAATCATATATAAATATATATATATAAACCGAAATATATATAAACATATATAAATATATATATATAAACTAACCTTTGCATTTGTTTCACCGAGAGAGTTACAACACACCTGTTCATAGGGAGAGAATAACAAAAAAAAAATACAATTACAAAACATAATATTGAGAAAAAAATCCAAAAATGTTAAAAAATTTCTCATTTTACTAACCTTGAGAGATGCTTCAATATATAACTTGAGCCACGGCGTGGGATTATGGGACACCGGTGGTCGGAGACTATCACAGAGGAGAGAGAGAGAGCTTTGCTTTCACAAACTCAGAACAGAAATGGGGAAGAAGGAGGCTGCGGCTGAGATATATCGTTAAGACTTTTGCCGGCGCGTTTCGTTGCGCCGGCAAAAGTCTAAAACTGCGCCGGCAAAAGTGTTTAAGTAAACCCTAAAGTAAAACGATGTCGTTTTAATTATCTCGACTTTTGCCGGCGCGTTTGTTCACTTTTGCCGGCGCAACGAAACGCGCCGGCAAAAGTAAGCCCACCTACTTTTTATTTCAAACGTGTAAAAATTTAAAAACACGTTGACTTTTGCCGGCGCGTTAGGTGAAATGCGCCGGCAAAAGTTTGTACGCTTATTTTGAAAAATCTGGCATTACTTTTGCCGGCGCAACCCCTACTTGCGCCGGCAAAAGTCATCTTTTCCGGCGTTAAATTGCGCCGGCATAGGGTTTGATTTTTGCCGGCGCAATTCATGAATTGCGCCGGTGAAAGTGATTTTTGCCGGCGCAATTACGAATTACGCCGGCAAAGAACTGGTTTCTTGTAGTGGTTGAAGGAAAAAGTGGCAGTTATGGAGCAGTTGATTCACTCTTTCATGAATCCCAAGGTAAATTTATTCATTCTTATTTACATTTACTTTGCATGCACCTTATTTGTTGTATCTAACATTGTGTTTGTGATGGCTATAGTCTCAATCTGGTTTGAGCGGAGAGCAATCCAATGCACATAGTCCTACTTTGGTAAGATTCCAATATTATCAATTTGCTTATAAATTGTCAAATTAATTAATTACTTCTAAAATCTCATAATATTTTTGTCATTTGGAATTTTTGTGGTTAGATGATGATTATAGAGTGGAAGTGTTGGAACTCAAGGCCAAAGATGCAAGCTTTTGGATTGGAATGGTTATGAGAATATTGTTGCTTATGGACATTTCATTTCAAATGATCTAAAAGATTTAGTTCTTGATGTCCCTATTAGACCATTTTCCATGAAGGTTGGTGTTGATTTTGCAAGAGAGTCTGATGCATTTTTGTTGAGGCCTACTTCAGGGATAACTTGTATTGAAGAAAGTGTAAGAAGTGTTATTGCTTGGCCAATCGACAAAGTCATAATGAGGTGAAGATTAATTTTACATATGATAATGAGCTGTGTCATATTGTTTTTGGAACTGTTATGGAAATATCTGAGATTTAATTACAGGTTTCAAAATTTGGGATTTATTGAAAAATAGTTGTTATACTGCTGATTTTTTTTTTTACATAGCAACCTACTATTATGCTTATTGGTTAAGAAGATAACATGTGAGTTTTGTTTTCTTATTGTAATTTTTAAGGGATAACTAGTATCAAATATAGTGTTGGAAGTGTTACTTCTTGGTTCGCCGACAAAGTTATAATGAGGTAAAGATTGATCTTACTTGTAATAATGTGTTGTATCATTTTGTTTCTAGAACTGTTCTGTGAAAATCTGAGACTTAATTGCAGGTTTCAAAATTTAGGATTTATTGAAAAATAAATGTTATGCTGTCGATTTGTTTTTAGAAAAATAACAACCAACTAATATGCGTATTGCTTATGATAATAACATGAGTTTTGTTTTCTTATTGCATTTTTTCTCTATGTTATTTAGGTGATGAAGATAGCGACATGAGAATTTGATGCTTGCAATTAACAAAGAGATAGTATTGGATGAATGTTACAATTTACCTTTTATTAGACTCATTAGACATTATTTCTAAGCATAAACTTTTAATATGGTATTTTGCACTTGAATTTTTTTCATTTGAGACACATGCATTGGATATTTTGGTTGATAAAAAAATACATTAGACTTTATCTTCTAATTACATTATTAAATAATAAATTGCTTTATCAAATAAATGTAATTAAAAATAATTTGATTACATTTTGAAAATTTAATTAAAGATAATAAGATTACATCTGGAAATATAATTAAAGATAATTAAATTACATCTTGAAAATGTAATTAAAGATAATAAGATTACATCTTGAAAATGTAATTAAAGATAATTAGATTACATCTTCAAAATGTAATTAAATGAAAAAAAATATACTTAACATAGAGAATCATAACATCTAAATAATGTTACTATTGATAATATATAACACCGAAACAATGTTATAATAGTCTATTTAATAAAATGAAAATAAATGTAATCAAATGGCAAAACTTTTAATAACATGAGTAGACTTAACACTTGCTAAAGTGTTACACTACAAAAATCAGGGCCTATACCGAGAACAAATGTCCTCGGTATAAGCCGAAATGTCCTCGGTATATCTTATACCGAGACAATGTCGTCGGTATAAAGTTGTCGGTACAGCCGCGTCGGTAAAAACAAAACGTCTACCGACGACATTCAAAATGTTCTCGGTATACGTTTTACCGAGGATAATGTCCTCGGTAGAAAGTGACAAATGTCCTCGGTACAACAAACCTCAATTTCTCATCGTACTGGTACATACCGACATCTTGGTGGTATATACCGAGGACAATGTCCTCGGTATAGACTTGTCCCCAATTTTTTTTTATATTTGTTATTCCCTTATTTATTTATTTATTTTGAATTAAATATAAGAAAATAGAATAAATTAAAACACTTATATTAAAGATATAAAAAAAAACATAAGAGTGTATTCGTTGAATTAAAATAAAGACTTGTCTTAAACATGATAATGTAATAGTCAATTGTAATAAAATTCATACATAAGTCCTACTGAGTCGGTGCTCCAACATCAGGATCATCGGGTGGTGGTGGTGGGGCAGATTGAGATCCCGGGGTGATACAATGAGTCCGGACATGCTCCTCTAACTGTCGAAGACGCTCTCTCATCTCAGACAACTCTTCATCTCTAGTTTGTGAAGGACGAAAATCAAATGGAGTTCGGTCCCTTATGTTAAGGATACGTCCATATCCTTTCTGGTGGCCCCGTCGTTTTCCGAAGACATTTTGTACCAAAGATATGTCTTCATCTTCAGGCGCACTCGAAACTGGTGTGGAACTCTCAGTATCAGTTGCCTGTGTCTGCTGTGTGTCGCGGTATGCACGCAATTCCTCCTGTGATACAATGTATAATGTAATTAAAATTTTGAAACAATTAAAAATTTGAAAAATGTTTAAAAAAACTTAACGTACCCAAGTATTTTTTGCTGTCTCTGTCACCCACCCTGTGCCTGATTTATGGTGAGTATCCATCCAGCTATCCGGGATGGACTCAAGTTGCCCAGTCTCTAAATTGCGCTGTCACGTACATATATTTTTATAAAATTAATAATTAAACGTAAATAAGAAAAATAAACTAAAAAATAATTAATTAACTAACCTTTTTATAGCGTAAGGCTGGGATTGACTGAGAACCTCCATAGCTAAGCTCTTTCAATTTCTTTCTATTTTCCTTGTTGACCACAGAACGTTTCTGCAAAAAGTTATCGTTAGTAATATATTTAATTAAGATAGTTAAGTTTAGCAAGAAATTAATACCGTAATTTCTGGGCGACGGAAAAAATCAATTGCTTTTTGCCACTGCGTATCCGTGCAACCACCATAACGATTTTGTGGCCCATTAATCGTTAAGTGCTCTTTAATATCGTACTTCCAGTCAGAATACTTTTTAGCACACGAAGTATCAATGCCTCTCAAGATCCCAGGCATATGCCCTTCTCCATATCTAGTACGCCCAATATCAAACAAATCATCCTAATTTACAAACATTTATTAGTAAATATCATATATAACATAAAATAAGAATTAAGATAAAAATACATAAACTACTTACTTCCAAATGTGCAAGTATTCTTTCTTTCGAGGCATTTGGTACTTTTGACCATTGAGGACAGTCCGGATCTGTGTACTGTCGAACAAGTAATCCGAGCTCTCTTGAGAAATTTGAGCTGTACTCTCCGATCTCTTTATATGTTCTCCCCCGCACATCCCACTCGAGAGGGAGAGGACGCCCCAACTGTTCCCTCTTTTCCCGCGTGTTCAATCCCTTATGGCGTCCACGTTTACTTGGAGGCGCTATTGTATGCAAATTCAATATTTCATGCTGGAAAATAACGCATCACTTTATGAGGCACTTTCTTTCCCTTGGTGTTCTTGTCCACCCATCGATCCTCTCCACAAACAGGACATTTGCTTTTTCCAGCATGTTCTTTCCAAAACAGTGCGCAATCATGCTTGCAGACATGGATTGACTCGTAGCCCAATCCAAGTTTCCGCAACAACCTTTTCGCTGCATAGTGCGATTTTGGAAGCTTATTTGGGGCTGGAAATGCATCATGTAACAACTCCAGCATTCCATCAAATATTTTGTTGGGAATTTTTCCCAACACTTTGAAATGCATTAACTTCACTAGGAAATTCAATGAAGTGTAATTTTGACACCCGGGGAATAATGGAGCCTCGATCTCAGCAAACAAATCGTTATAATGTTGCCCACTCCTGTAGTCAGTTGTAGGTATCTCTTGACCGCGCTCATTCTCCGCTTGTTCGTCATTGTCATTTTGCATAAGATCAGTGAGAACATCCATCATCTCATCTTCATCATTTTGATCTATCCGAGCTCTCATTGGTATTATTTCATCCTCTCCATGCCAATGCCAATTGGTATATTTCCGTAGAAAACCATTTACAAAAAGATGATTTTCTAATACATCAATTGTCTGAAATTCAACGTTGACACACCTCCTACACGGACATTTCACCAATCCCCTTGAGTCAACGCACTGCCGGGCTCTCTGGAGAAAATCCATCACACCAGCCTCATACTCATCGGATAATCGATCTGTCAAATTAATCCAACTCTTGTCGATCGACATTGTATGAATGTAGCACTGCACGGAACACTAATCATCAAACTTACAATCAATTT
Source organism: Humulus lupulus (assembly GCF_963169125.1). Classification (NCBI taxonomy): domain Eukaryota; kingdom Viridiplantae; phylum Streptophyta; class Magnoliopsida; order Rosales; family Cannabaceae; genus Humulus; species Humulus lupulus. Next base: position 223,675,661 of record NC_084797.1, on the reverse strand, counting down.
GTGTGTGTCCTAATTCAGAGAGAGGCAAATGTAAGAGTCTTCAATGACTCACCCTCTCTAAACGGGTCTAAGGCTTCTTGTGATGAACACTAAAAAAATATAATATTATCACTATGTGATAATAATACTATTATATCTTTGGTAATAATTTCTTATTACCAAAGAAAAAAGCAAATATAATTAAATATGTTTTTTTAATGTCTTATGCTTTTTGAAGTTAATTATGTTGTTTTATGATATCTAACTATAATATATTTCAGTGTAAATATTATTAAACTTATTTAAATTTGACATATTAATTTAGTATTTATTAAATTACATATTTTACTTATGCTTTATTGAATAGTTTGATTAATTTAAACAAAATTTCTAAAATTTGTTTAAAATTTATTTAACTACTTTAGGATTAATTTTTATTTTTATTAAAATTTAGTTGCATAATGTTAATGTTAATTTTTTTTATTCTTAATTTTAAAATATATTATTTATATAAAAAACATAAATTATTCAAAAATTGAAAAAAAATATTAAAAAAAATACAGAAAAATTAAAAACAACTAACAAATAATATTAAAAACATATTTTTTTAATTTTAATTTTAATAATGATTAAAACTAACAAATATTAAATTTAATTTTTTTAATTTTAATTTTAATTTTAATAATGGTTTTCTAATAATATATTTGTTAATTTTATTTAATCAGAACTAACACATATTATTTTTTTACATATTAATTTAGTATTTATTAAATTACATATTTTACTTATGCTTTATTGAATAGTTTGATTAATTTAAAAAAAAATTCTAAGATTTGTTTAAAATTTATTTAACTACTTTAGGATTTAATTATTACTTAAATTATTTAATTAATGTTTATTTTTATTAAAATTTAGTTGCATAATGTTAATGTTAATTTTTTTAATCTTAATTTTAAAATAAATGATTTTACTTATCAATTCACTATTTATTAAATTAGAAATTTTATTGAGTACTTCTACTAATATTCACAATATCTCTAAATTTTACAATTCTATAAAAAATTCGGCAGCATAACGACTATATTTTCATCTATCCCAAAATTTAAAATCCTGCAAATAACACATAAAAAATATCCAGACCCAGATCATGCAGAGAGCATTACAAATTCATTTTAAATAACTATATAATTTATAATTATTAGTCTAAATTTTATTAATTATTCAATTTTCTAACCAAAATATTAAAATTCTACTAAAAATTAACAACAACAAATTAATCATCAATATTCATAAAATCTGAATTTTTACTACTAACATAAGCAAAAAAATTAAAATTGACAACAACAACATACTAACATTACCACCAAAATTTTCAAATTAACACTCAAATATTTAATATGTTTACTAATATGTTTAATACACATAAAATACACCAAACACAACATAGAATTTATTTAAAAAAAATACTAATTAATCATTTAACAATTTTCTAATTCCTAATATCATTTTTACTAATACTTATTTTGAAAACCTAAAAATAAATACATTCTATCTAATATAATTATTTCAGATTTTTATTAAAATTAATATTATATTATTTATATAAAAAAACATAAATTATTCAAAAATTGAAAAAAAAATTAAAAAAATACAGAAAAATTAAAAAAAACTTACCAATGCCTTCAATATCTTGCTAGCAATCCCTATAATCCAACAAAAACCGAATACCCAACCTTCAAACAAAAATTAGAAAATATCATTATACAATTTCATAAATATATATATATATAAAATGAATAAATAAACCATACCTTCAACAAATACACAGAAATTCCTTCACCCTTGGCAATTTTGGGGCTTAAAACCGAGCTTTTATGGAGGAAAACGACTATAATCGGCGGAGGGAGGCGGAGGTTTCGGAGAAAACCCAGAGAAACCAGAGAGGAAGGAGAAGGGGCTTCGCGGCTGAGTGTGATATTTATAAACCCTATACCGAGAACATGTTCTCGGTATAGGTCCTCGGTATAGCAACTAAACCTATTCAGAACCGCGAAAATGTCCCGCGCATATGAAATGTCTATACCGAGGACATGTTGTCGGTATAATGTTCTCGGTATTGAACCTTTTTTTTGTAGTGTTATAACCTGCATTTGATAACATTTTTTGACACTTATCATAAATATTTTTTCTTGTAGTATAGCAACAATTGACATCATTTTGTAATGTTCAAAATCCCTATCATTAATCATAGAAACTCAAATTTCCCTTTATTTTTCGCACGATATTTAGAATCCTTTAAGTTTTTACATGTATCAATACATACATATAGATTTATTTAGTCTATTGTGATCTTTTTTAACAACTAAAGCTATTGTACATTATTACACATATATCAAGGCATATAAAAGGTGGTACAATATACAGTGATTTAGGCAAGTAGAAAAACATTGCTCATCTCGCTTTAAATAGAACCACGTGGATCGTGAGGGCTGCTCGACCTCGTGATGACCAGCATTGCTCTTTCAAATAGTAGTGTATAGGTCTAAAATTGAAAACCTAGGTTTGGGAATGGCAATTAAAGGATCTTTTTTCTTAAGAACAATCCCAAACTTGTCTGACAGGTCAACTTTAGTACCAATAGGCATTTGCCAGTCGAAGCAGTGCAAGAGCGAAGCCAACATAAGCATAACCATCTTCTCTCCTAAAGAAAATCCAGGACATATTCTTCTCCCTGACCCAAATGGTAGATAGTTGAAATTTTTACCTAAAAAGTTATATTTAACATCACCTTGGCTTTCAACTCCTAGGAACCGCTCAGGTAAAAACTCCAAAGGGTTTTCCCAAACGCTAGCATCTCTTTGCATGGACCAAACATTTAGAAAAATAGTAGTTCCTTTGGGTATAGTATAGCCACCAACAATGGCGGTTTGACTTGGAAACCGAGGTATTAAAAAAGGTGCTGGGGGGTGTAAACGTAAAGTCTCTTTAAAAACGGCATTCAAGTAAGTTAGTTTGGACAGATGAGATTCTTCTACGTTGTTGTTCAGTCCCACAACTTGTTTGAGTTCCTCTTGAATTTTATTCAATACTATTGGTTTATTAAAAATCTCTGACATTGCCCATTCCACCGAGGTTGTTGTAGTGTCTGTTGCTCCCAAGATAGTGTCCTATATTTAACACAACATTTGTATAAATCATTATAGCATTATAGTCCTATTTGAAAATGCTCCAATTAATTAAACATATAACAGTAATGCTTGTGCACGTCAAATGAAGTTATGCATGTAGGGTAATGTAGTTTTGGTGTGTTAGAATAAACTACTACAAAATAGGCTAAGCGAGCCCTAAAAAAGTTTTTAGGATTCATGGGGTACGAGTCCTCTATTTGAGAGCCTTAAAAATTGAGGATTTTAAGGACCGGTGTTACTAGTCCTGAAAAGTTTTAATTTTTATTTTTAAAAATTAATTGGTGGGTTTTGAAGCCCAAAGCACAATGGTGGTCGGCGGCAGTGGGGCTTAGGCGACGGCGACGGCGACACCACCTTTCAAAGGTGGTGGTTTGGAAAACAAACTACTGAGTTTTAAAGCCCAAGCCAAGGGAAATGTCGTGGTGGTCGTGGTTTAGTTTGTAATGGCTCAAAAAAGCTCGGATCTACGCTTGAAGGTTCGGAAATCACCATGGATTCTGACGAGCATTGACTCCAACTCTAGTGACCATTGAGTCTCATTTTTTAGTGGGTTTTGAAGCCCAAGAAGCAAGGAGTATGGTGGTGGTGGTGGTTCAGCTCGTGGTGGCTAGGTGGCCGGAAAGTGCTCAGAAAGTTTGGGAGAAACTCGTGAACGACAGAACTTCGAGTGCCCCGTTGAGGGCCTTAGGCAGCGTGTGTGGTGTCGATCTTCAAGGGTTGGGGGTTTCAGGGGAGGACATGTCGACTGGTTTGGCGCGTGGCGGTGGCCAACGACGGGAGGGCAGCCGCTCGGCCCTAGCAGAGACAACACAAGGAGAGATAGAGAGAGAGAGAGAGAGAGAACCGAGGAGAGAGAGAGAGAAAAAGGAGTTGAGTGATTGATTTTTGTTTTTTGTTTAATAAATAAGAGAATTGCTAAGAGACACCACTGGTGCCCAACACCAGAAGTAGGTGACATACTGCTACTGGTGCAATCCAATATCGAGTCTCACTTATTTGAATTTAATAAGTACTATAGGGTATCGCTAACCAATCATGGGGTGCCAATTCATATGGTGTTGGGCACCTTAAAGTGTCAAATAGCAACACTCAATAAATAATAATAGAACTTTTGTTAAAAAAAATTATTCAAACTTTTAGGATACGCATAAGGTTTTAGAGCTCGCACTGTGTGTCCTAAAAGAAATTCTTCAAGGACTCTCAATGAGTGTCCTAAAAAGTCGAGGAATTTTTGTTAAAAAAAATTCAAACTTTTAGGATACACATGAGTTTTTAGGACTCACGCAAACCCTAAAAGAAATTCTGCAAGTCCTAAAAAGTCTATGAACTATTTTTAGAGCTCATATCTAAGTGCATACCTTAAAAAAGTGTCTTAAAAAGCATGTTTTTGTAGTAGTGATAAATTCGATATATATATATTTATTTATGTATATTATAAGTAAGTACCATCAGCAAGGCTTTGATTTCGGGCATGGAAATAGAAGTTTCGCTATCTTGATCTTCATGAAGCTCCATAAGGAACTGCAACAAGTCCTTCCTCGTGGACGCATTGGCCACATGATTAATAATAGCGTTCTTTCGCTTAGCCATCGCGTTGTCAATCATAGCTTCGAACAATTGGGTAATCTTCGTTATATCTCTTGCAATTCCTTGAATATCAAATGACTTAAGCATGGGTAAAACATCTGAGATATTAGGTTTTCCTAGTAGCATCACAAGGTCCTCTATCACCTTCTTGATTTGACAGCTGTCGATAGGAGCGTCTACTCCTTTTAACGATGCACCAATCGTCATGTTCATGATTGAGTTAATGGCAGTTTGGCACACCAAGCTGCCAATATCAATAGGGGTATTAATTCTATCGTAGAGGTACCTCACTGATTTTCTCACCTCTTCTCTTCTCAGCCCATATAGATTATTGAGTACAGTATTACTAGACATCTCATTAGCGAAGATCTTTCGAAGCTTCTTCCATTTGGGACCATACGACGCAAAAGCAATATCGTTTCCACCATGCGTCAAGATTAAGGCGGCAATACTAACGTCACGATTTGCGAACACTGTGTCTTGTTCGCGAACCACTTGGCCAATGAGCTGCGGCGAAGAGATGACCACGCATAGCTTGGTTCCCATCCAGAACTTGAAAATTGGACCATAAATCTTAGCCAAAGCTAAGTAGTCTCGGTGAAGGTTTGGACTCAGATAAGGAAGGTATCCGACTAGTGGCAGGCCGCGAGGGCCCGGTGGCAGTGGTGGCTTGGACGATAACTTCTTTGTCGTCCACCAAAACCATACCAAGGTAAGAAGCGCAAAAGAGAAAAGAACGAGCATGTCAAGAAAGCCATCCCCATAATATTTGATGTTGGTCAACATAGTTGCTAATACAATATATACTTGCTGATAGGTAATTGTACAGTTGAGATAACTATACACATATATATAGTCGCACTATGGGATCGATTACGTATAGTCTGTGACTTTTCTACTGTTTGAATATACGTTGGTTAGCAGCATCCGCATATATATGTGGTCCATGTGTGCATGTGACTTTTCTTCTGTTAGTTGGATTTATATTCGTTGAAATTTTTTGTTTAATGAGGGTGAAAAATCAAAAGATAAGCTTTACGTCGTTACAAGTAGAAGATATTTTTTGTTTAATGCATGTATTTTGTCATTTCGATTATGCATGGACCATTTACATATATAAGTATGAATGGACAAGTAAAATTTGATTTTACAAGTTCAGGTAAGTTGTTTTTTTCTTAATACATATTAATACAATTAGAAAGTAGCCATTAAAATATATTTTGCAATTGTAAACACTACTACTTTTCTTATTAGTGCAAAATGTGGTTTCGACTTTGTTGATTTTCCTTTAATTGTTGTTTTGCTATACATTCGTCTGTGTTGGCACTGCCCAGTCACTATTACGGATTAAGAGAATAGCAATTGTTCTTTTCCTTTCTTGTTTCTTCTATGAAATTTCAAACATGGAGTTCTTGTAGGGCAACGTTGGATGCTTTATGTATAATTGATTACGTACCTATCAAATTAAGCAAATAAGTTAATTGACAAGACCTGGTTCTTTGATGACTATTCCATTAAATAATATCTCTTACCACACTATATTAATTGCAATAAAAAGGAAATACTCTGTGCCATAAAACACCTCTCGCGTATTAGTCAAACTTATGTATAGGTAGCGAATTTTGTATTTTTTTGTAAATTGTATGGACTGCATCTCGTTATCTAATGCAGACTTTGTTTTTATGTACTTATAAGATTAAGATTTAATAAACTCTGAATTTGGTTTGATGTACACACTTTATAAATGATTCATAATTTTCCGATTAATCCAGCCTTTGATTCGACGGTTGTAGAAAGAGCAGTATGCATCTTTGAACTGGACAAAATCTGGTCCCTATCGCGTAACTAAGGGATTATCTAGAAAACTGACTATACATTAATTTCAAATTACAAAATTACTCTTAGCTTTCCCTCATAAATAGATCGATGAGAATAGCATTTGTAAAGGGAGATTTGATTCTCAATCATTCTGAGAATGCTTTTCTCTCATTTGTACTCACTTATTGTTTTAATACTGACGAAAGAAAACTTGAGAATATAGCTAAATCAATATAAATTCTTATGCCTTTTCTTTTTTTGAACAAAATGATTTTTAATTTTCAAGTTGAATAATTTTTTTTGGCACAAATATTTTCAATGAAGTTTGTGCACCTTACTTTGACAAATTCAAATCTTGGGGAGAATTTTTGTGAGAAAACAAAATGCCCAACTTCGTAGAATAATCAGAAGATATAATTTCGTCTAGAAGAAACGACACTTTTGTCGTAGTAAAATTGTTACCCTCTTTATCTCAATTAAAAGGAATTGTTCAAAATTAGCCGACATGCTCAATTTGTAGAGATTTATGCTATCGGGTACCTTAAGGTGTCTATCACCACATGAAGTACCATAGTTATAGTGCAATTTAATATTGGATTTCATATTTTTTTTAATTTAATAAATAATATTGAACACAACTAACTTTACATAATGTGTTACTTCGTATGGTGTTGGACACCTTAAAATATCAAATATAAATATTCTTTGTTGAAAGGCCCACACGGAAGAAGAGATTGCAACAAACTATAACCTAAACCACCTTCTCCAAAGAAGGCACAAATGAAGACTTAGATTAACGTCTTGAGTACGAATACATCTTACGAAAATTAGAAACATATCAATTTAATAGATAACTTAAGTTTATACAAAATGAATAAATAAAAATTGCCCTATTAGTGAGGATAATTAAGTTTACACTTATAAATTATATTTGTTATCCAAAAAATTAGCATTAATGACGTGGCAAGTGATCCCTGGACACGTGGCCGACACCTGGAAGAACTCTGCTAGGGTATCGACCAGAGGTCGCACTAGAAGCAGTAAGCAGCCCAGTCTTACTTATGACCAGTCTGGTCGATGGTTCCGCATACAAAGTAACATTACTGTGAAGATCTTTGTAAATCCCGAATTTAACTCACGCAATCTCCTGAGTATCCGATTATTCAGGAGAGAATATCTGTAACAATCTTTTGTAATTCCCCTTGAGCCTATAAATAGAAAAAGATAGCTCAAGGAATGGACTTTTGGCTTTTGAATTATTCAAGATTAGAGTAATTCTCCTTGAAATATTGTATTGTTCTTCAGAGGTTTGTGAAACTCATTGAACCCTTGTTCTTTGATCACTCCTTTGATTCTTATATCAATAACAGTCTAAGTGGACGTAGGTCATTACCAGATCCTAGGGCCAAACCACTATAAAACTATCGTGTTCTTATTACTTTTTGTCATTACGTTCTTCTCAACCCATTAATTCATATCAAGCATATTCTGACTCCGTGTCAGTTGACCAAAATCTGGGTCAACAATATTCAAGAAGAAAAATTATGATATAATTTAAACTAATATAATATATTTAAATTATTTATGCTACACTAATAGCTTATCATAATCTATATTTTAAATATGTAATTTCTCTCTAATACTATAGCTACTATCTCATAAAAATTTGATTTTTTATGCTTGATGATCATTAAGCTACAAAATAGGAGTTTTATGACTTTATTTGGGAGACATTGATAGTCTACAATGTCTCCCACTTGGGAAGACGTTGTAGGCGAGGTCATTGTAGGTATAGGTCTCACATCTCCCATTGGGAGAGGTGGGAGACTTCCCACGTCTCCCAGTGGGAGACATTGAAAGTCCCTGGGAGACTTTCAATGTCTCCCAGGAAGAGACATTGTGGGTCTTTCACATTTTCCGAACAAAACCTTAAGAACAAATTGACCACTTTCCTATATTCTGCAGATAACCTATTCGCTGACATCCACTGTTTATCCACATATTCTCCTATGTCTATCAAAAAGACAAGAAACGTCACTAAATAAGCACTTGATAGAGTTGGATGTCTATATAAAACTAATCGTTTATTATCCTAAATAAAATCGGGCAGCATTTCCTCTATAATAGTGACCTAACAATCTGCATATGAATAGCAAAACAAACAATTCAAACAACATACAATAAGTTTCTTCCTAATAGGATGTCTATATAAAACTAATTGTTTATTATCCTAGATAAAATCGGACAACATTTCTCCTATAATAGTGACATAACCATCTGCATACCAATAGCAAAACAAACAATTCAAACAACATACAAATAGTTTCTTCCTTATAGCTCCGCAGCACACAACCAAATTTCTCATAACCTACTTCACTAAAACACACAAGTTCTCAACCTTCCGTTATCACCGCAACACACAATTTTAATCTCAGAACCTACTTCACTATGGATGAATATTTAAGATATATATTCAAACTCCTCTAATATTTGTTTAATAATATTAAAAGTAGAAGTAAGAGAATATATATGTACATCTTGCAATTAATAATCCAAAAGCTAACAAAATTACTTCACGTAATAATCAAATTCACTATTAAATCCACAAACTAATAAAATTAAATTAATAATTAATAAATAAAATATCACTAAATATCTAGCAATATATAACTTATTATTGTAATTTTAGAAACTTAATTACCTCAAATGTGTGATTGATATAGAAATTTTGATGCAAAATACTCTCTAAAATCTCACCACAAAATCACAACCTATGAAATTAAATTAATTAATATGTTAAACATTACTAAACAAATATCACTAATGTTGACGCCGTTTTTTGTAAACAGTAAAATAAGAGCACGAAAACAATAAATAGTTATGGCCAGAAAAATATAATAAAACAAATGGGATTTTTTACGTGGTTCAGCAGTTAACTTTGCCTAGTCCACGAGTCTTTGTTATTAGAACTTTAAGATGATCTCTGGAAATTCCTCAAGAATGAATTCTCCAGAGTTTTCTCTCAAGATCACAAAAATTCTGTCATTTACAATAGTGCATGACTTCTCTATTTATAGAGAAGATTTCTGAATACTATCCCACACATTTTGGGAAGTTATTCTGTATATGTAAATAAATTTAATGGCATTAAAAACATGTAATCCTATATACAAGGAAACGTCTCCTGAAGATCAGGGAGCGTATAACTGAATAATAAATATCCCTTGATTATAGGGGATTTACAGCAATGAATGCAAACTGCTTCTCTCTTAGGTGATTCACTAAGATACTCAAAGTTATTAGCTTATATTGTCAATACCACATTCACCTAGGTCTCTTAATGATTTTCGAGCTATAGCATCTTCCCAAGATCATGTGGCTTCGAGCTCATACTTATGTCAGGCTCGGAACCCCTGATCCGAGGTCATCCGAGAACAGACGTACTTCGATATCTGCCTTTCGAGCTCGTGAGGGTTTCGAGGCTACCATCTTCGAAGTTGCCCTTGCTTCCTAGGCTCGGTGCCTAGGTTGCGGACACGTGTTACAGACATTACGAGTCCATTTCTGACGAATCTAGCTTTCGAGATCACAATTCTTAAAGCTCGAAATCTGGGTGTAACATTTTGCCCCCTCAAAAGTATTTGTTCGAATCCTATGAGAAGGAAAATTTTGAACTACTTTCTTCGGGGACCGCACCGGCACACATACTTGAGGGTGGACACGCGTCAGTCGGGTATTGCTCATCCAAGGTACTCGAGTACCTTGGAAATCCGCCCACGATCATTAGCCTGCCCCCTTTTCGGTACCATCATGTCATCAATCCCTGACCGTTGGATTTTCAAAAAAATTTATCCACTCCCTTCCTTTTTCTCGTAGAATACACGTTCTGACTCTTAACCGGGTTTTTAGTATCGAGCTCATTTCGTGCCCGAGCACTCTCCAAGTTTGTCTTGTCAAGCTCGTAATTCTTGAGTTCTTGCATGCATGGCCCTCACCATTTTTTCTTTCTCGCTAGATGTCACAGAATCTGGAAAGACGGTGGGGGTCATTGCTGGCAATTCCATATTCGCCAAAATCCCCGAGCCCAGAATCGTTGTTTGTTCGAAACCAACGTCTGATTCGTGAATACGATCTCGCGCGCGAACAGGAAGAAACCCGAGCTCACCATCGCCGCCAAATCGTCGAGGTCATAGAAAAGAAGAGGAGAACCCTTCGAGAGGCTCTTTATCCAGAATCTAATTCAGGGCCCAAGCCGATCCCCCTCGACCCTAGGTTAAAAGTGACAGTTGCGTACAGTCCAGGAGAGCTCCAATTCTCACTGATGGGGGAGCCTTCTACCTCGCAACCGAGGAGTGAATTCTTTGAGGCCGAGCACTACTGGAGCTCGATTGCCTCGATAAACCAGATAACTGATATCCTGGCCTTCCAAGGTCTCAGGTTGTCAAGCTCCTTAAGGTGTCGAGCTCCAACCTCCAGCGAACAAAGCTACTATGCTCCAGGGAAAGGAAACCCTGGCAACAGGCTGAGGTATGCGGCTTGGAGTTAAGAGCATATGAAGGCAAGAGCGCTACTGCCTTTGAAGTCTTTCTTCAAGGACTTCAGGGACTTTGTTGGGTTGGCTCCATTCCAGCTCAACACTAATTCTTACAGGGTTCTATCTGCCCTGAGGTCGTTTTACCACGAGTTAAAGTGGGAAGGACCTTCACCAAAGGAGATCCTGTATCTCTTTTGTCTGAAAAGCAACCCCTCCCGAGCTCGGGGAGGAGACGGCTTCTACTATCTCTTGAGCTACCCCAAGGAGAAAAAGATGTTCGAGGATCTTCCCAACCATCCTCCCGAATTTAAGAAAGCCTTCTTCTGGACAGATGGCCTGTCCCCGTCTCAATACTATTCATTCAGACGGATTCGTAAGTACCCTAACCTTCTTTATCTCTGTGCTCAAACTTTTGTCTGTAGGCTCGTACTTAGTTGAAATGTGTTTCACTTTCCAGCCAACTTTCACCGTCCCACTCCCACTGACGAGATGAAGGAGCATAGAGAGGCTCTGCTCCAACTCCCTTATGGCAGGAGGTCTCTCTCATATCTTTTGCATGAGAGTAAGCTCCGAGCCTGCGGGCTCTTGGGAAATGGCCAGTCCACCTCGGACTGGTCCAACAAAAAATACGACCGCTGGGAGCTCGTGCCCCTGCCAACAAGCATCCTTCCCTCGAGGAGAGAGGTGAGGCCCCCGCCTCCAGCTCGCCGAAGATGCCCGCAGTCGGGGAACGAGGCTAATGATGAAGCCTCGAGCTCGGGCTCGGATGATCAAGGTACAGTCATCCTAAGGTCGAAAATGTGGTCCCCCACCCTATTAAAACACAAACCCGATAGGTTAGTATTATGCAAGGATGATAGGGATCACTTATATATATGGACTTGGGTAGATGACCGGGTTCATAGGTTTGATAGTTGGCTCGGGAAATATGACACTATGTTCAGTCTGAACGAGGTGTGGGACGGAATAGCCATCCAATATGGGACCAATGACTATAGGGACCTTTCGAGGTTGACGTCCACCTATAGGGAAGGTACTCCCCCCGCCTCTTCTGAAGATGGGGGAATTTCATGGTCTCCGAGCTCAAGCTCGGGGGAGAGTTCCAGTTAGGTCCTTCTCTACTTGTTTTTTTTTTATCTTCCGAGTTTTGTTAGCATTATGTTTAACTTCGATTGGTACTGTGTAGATGCTATGGATCCCGACCTTGATTCCGTGCTCTTTAGCGATGACGGAGCTCAAAAGAGTAAGCGCCCGAGAGGCACGCAGAAATCCGATCGGCCATCCAAAGTCCCCAGGCACACCGAGAAGACCCCAACGGCTCAAACTACTGCGAGCACAATCGAGGACCGAATGTCCAGGTCGATGCATCTGTTTCGACCGCGCTCGCCACGCTTCCTCCAGCCGCAACTCAAATAACAATTGGCCGACCTCTGAAGAAACCCTCCATCTCCAAGGTACTCCTGCCGTCGGCCCGACCTCATGTTGAAGAGTTCGTGCTTGACGGTGCTGCTGGGACCCAAGGGGCTGTACTTGGCTCAGACGTCCTTTCTCGAGTGGGTCAGAGTCTTTCAGGAATCGACGCTAACCACTGAGATCTTGTGCATAAGGCCCCAGACTGTAACACTCTTTATGATAAGAGTATTGAACTTACTGCCGCGGTAATTTTCGCAACTCTTCTTTAATTGTTTATGTCTTGGTTTGTGCTCTAATTCATCCTTTGTGTTTCAAGCCCTTGTCGTTTTGGCACAGCTTAATTATAAGCTGACCAACGAGGTGCATACGAGCATGTCTCTGGCCCAAGAGTCGAGGGATCTTCAGCTTAAAATGGCAGATGAACTCAAAAACTTGAAGGCCGAGCTGGAAACAGCGAAGACTCGTCTTGCGGAGCTGGAGAAGGCTAATGCCAAACTCGAGGAGGAGAAAGCCGCCACTTTCAAGACAATGGAAGGCGAGAAGGCCCGCCTCCTTGACGAGTTCAAAGAGCAGAAGGAAAAAGTGGTCGACCAGGCCATGTACAAAATCTGGGTTGACAATGCCGACCTCGACACTAGCTTCCTGGGTCCTCTTGAGGCAAAGTATGTAGAGCGGTGGAATGCCCGACTTGAGGCAAACGAGGCTGCTCAGAAGGATAGTCATGCTATTCGTCCTAAGGGGTCTAGTGTCGTTGATGCTGAGAAGGCCAAAGGAACTGCTCCTTCCTGAACCTCACTTCGGGGCTGCGTCCCCTTATTTTTGTAATTGCTTTAATTTATGCCCGTAGGGCCGATACAATTTCTTTTTATTTTACTACATATGCTTTACATTTCTTGGTTTGATATATTTTGCACATTTTATGTTAAAGAATCGCGTATGTTTATTTATTCGTATAAACATAATTTGGATTTTAAGCTCGAGGCCCAATGCATTCATGCACTGTTTACTCGAATTACCCGCTTCCGATCTCGTTATTCATCAAGGTCAGATATTACTTTAACCATGAACCCGAAAGTACTTGTATGGTGTGTAATGCAAACAGTTTAGTTATATCTTATTGCTTAGTTACTTTTTCTCATCCTCGGTTATTTATCCGAGGTTTTGAGTTCGAAACTATTTTTCCATAAGATATTCCAGCCTCGATCTTGACTTATCTCGAAGTAGGTTTAGGTTCCAACTTATCGTCGATTAGTTCTAGCCGGTTTGTTCCAAACCTTTTAAGGTTGTGATTGGTTTGTGATCCATACACTTGTATGTTTTTAATAATTTGGTTATATCCAAAATATCCTAGCTCGAGCATTTGGTTACATCCAAACACTTGTACGTATTTTGTGTATGTTATTTTATTTTTCAAGTTTATGGTATATATACCAATGATTCCTCCTTAATATCCTATGAGTGTGACCATAGGTTATTACATTAAGAGAGGTTGAAAAAATAAGGAAAAACATAACATATTGAACAAAATAGGTCTTTATTTGATGAAATTCAAAAGTAGACAAATCAGTACAGATAAACAAACATGGCTACAGGCAACATCCTTCCTATACTATTGGTAGTAAGGTCTTAGGTGTTCGCCATTCTATGCTCGCGGTACCAGGCTCCCATCCAATCTCGCTAGCTTATAAACACTGGGTCGGATGACTGATTCTATCTGGTATGGTCCTTCCCAATTTGGCCCGAGCACGCCAGCTGCTGGATCTCGTGTCGCCAAAAATACACACCGTAGCACCAGATCTCCCACATCGAACTTTCGATCTCGAACCCTCTTATTGAAGTACCTGGTAGCTCGTTGCTGGTAGACAGCGTTCCTCAACTAAGCTTCGTTTCTTTTTTCTTCGATCAAGTCTAAGGTTTGTTCGAGCTGAGTGTGGTTCGAGCTTTGGTCATAAATGTGAGCTCAAATTGTGGGGATTTCGACCTCGATAGGAAACATAGCCTCACAACCGTATGCTAGAGAGAATGGGGTATGTCCCGTTGATGTTTGAGCTGTAGTCCTATATCCCCATAGGACTTGGGGCAACTCTTCGGGCCATCGTCCTTTCGCTTCCTTCAACTTTTTTTTTAGCGAACTCTTGAGAGTTTTGTTTACATCTTCGACCTGGTCATTCGCCTGAGGATGAGATACTAATGAAAAACTCTTTATTATTCCATTCTTCTCGCAAAAGTTGGTGAACGAGTCGTTATCAAACTGGGTTCCGTTGTCGGATATAATTTTCCTCGGCACCCCATATCGTCACACGATGTTTTTTACCACGAAGTCAAGGACCTTTTTGGAAGTTATTGTTGCCAATGGTTCAGCCTCTGTCCACTTTGCGAAGTAATCTACAGCGACTACAGCATATTTCACACCGCCCTTGCCAGTTGGGAGAGAGCCTATGAGGTCGATTCCCCATACTGCGAATGTCCATGGGGAAGTCATCATGGTTAGTTCGGATGGTGGAGCTCGAGGAATCGTGGCAAATCTCTGGCATTTATCGCATTTCTTTACGTACTCGAAAGAATCTGATTTAATGGTAGGCCAAAAATAACCTTGGCGTATGATTTTCTTGGACAACCTATGCCCCCCAGTATGATCTCCGTAGAACCCTTCATGAATTTCTTCAATGATCTTCTTGGCTTCTGGTGGAGTCACACACCGAAGTAATGGCATAGAATATCCCCTTCTATACAGCTTTCCATCCAAAATGGTGTAGCGGGGAGTTTGATACATTAACTTTCGAGCCTGGTTCCGATCTTTTGGGAGGACTCCGGTCTCGAGATATTCGACTATTGGGGTCATCCAGGTAGGCTCGGACTCAATCATACACACGTCTTCCTTCTCCGGCTTGTTAATGCTAGGTGTCGAGAGGTGTTCTATGGGCACCACGTTTAGCTCATCATTCTCGACGGAAGTAGCGAGCCGAGCTAAGGCATCTGCATTGGAGTTTTTCTCTCGGGGAACCTGTTCGATCGCATAAAACTCGAAATGTTCCAATGCGGATTTCGCCTTCTCTAGGTACGCTGCCATTTTCGTGCCACGAGCCTGGTATTCTCCCATGATTTGATTAACCACAAGCTGGGAGTTGCTGTAGCAATGTATTGCTTTAGCTTTGAGCTCTTTGGCTATATGAAGGCTTGCCAATAAAGCCTCGTATTCGGCCTCGTTATTTGATACTTTGAAGCCGAATCTTAAGGCAGAATGAAATCTGCTCCCTGCGGGGGTAATCAAAATGACCCCTGCCCCCGATCCATTTTCATTAGATGAACCATCGACGTAAAGTTTCCACAGCTCGTGGGCCGGGGTTGGAGTGTCTGCTGCCGGAACAGAAGGTTTTAATTTTTACAGCACGCTTGAAGAAGTGGTGATACTTTCTTTCACTGGTGCATATTCAGTGGCATTATTTCGGTGCAAATGGTTTAATACAAATCAAAGAATGAAGAAAACAGTCATTGAAAATAATATCACCAATATAAACGTCAATGGTGAATGGTACAAAGATGAGCCGTACATACTTGCTACTCAAGTTAAGCAAGTTTTCTATCTCGATGATTTACTTAGAGGTCGTGATTGGAAAGTTGTAGAAGATGTGAATCATCGACAGATTAGGGACATTAAGGACAATTCTGATGAGGTTAATGATGTTATTGATGTTGTACATGAAACAAGTTCATCAAATTTTGTGTTGACTGTGGACCTCAGAGAGTTGATTATGCAATCTAATCAACCTGCTGCATATGTTGGAGCTGATGAAGATGGTGACGACGAAGCTGATATGTCAGAACATGAGGACATTGCAAATGCAGAAGATGAATTGGTTGTTGAACTTTGTGAAGATGAAAATGTGTCTCCGATTACTGATGGAAATGATAGTGATTACTCTGTTTAGTTTTTTTCTATTTGTGTAACAGAACTATGTATTTAAATATAATGAAGTGTTTTTTTGTAATCATAATATAAGATATTTGAGCTTTGTGAAAATGAAAATGTATCTCCGATTACTGATGGAAATGATAGTGATTACTCTGTTTATTTTTTTCTATTTGTGTAACAGAACTATGTATTTAAATATAATGAAGTGTTTTTTTGTAATTATAATATAAGATATTTGAGCTTTGTGAAGATGAAAATGTATCTCCGATTACTGATGGAAATGATAGTGATTACTCTATTTAGTTTTTTCTATTTGTGTAACAGAACTATATATTTAAATATAATAAAGTTTTTTTTTTTGTAATTATTATTATTATGAATTCAATGTGATATACTTCTACTTAATGCTAATTACTAACTAATAAATTTTAAACTGAAGTATAATGTCAGCTAATATAGCTACTTATCACGGCGGAGATGGTGGGGGTCAAGACCCGCCAGATCCTTCTAGGGTACCAACATCTTGCGAGTCAGGTTAAATATTGCATATCAAAATTATTTTTAGAAATTATATTGTTAGATAGATATAACATCAATACTAATACTGATTATTGTTGATAAATTTTAAAGCCCCGCCAACGAGAAGAAAAGGTCATGGCCTTGCTAGTAATAATGTTTTTGAAGAACGAAGGAAAAAAGCTGGGAAACCATTGGATCTAGAGCTTGATCCTGTGACCAACAAAGTGGTTGGGCAGGAGGATCAAGCTTTTATTCGCATGTTGGACACTCTAGTTTCCATTTTGTGTCCGAGGCATTATTTGGATTTTGCTGATGTACCTCAACAGTTTAAGGATCAAGTGCTTGATCGTATGAGGGTAAAAAAATTACAAATCTTGTACTTTTCATTATTTAATTCCATTATTTACAAGTTATCTAAAATTTTTTTCTTAATGCAGTATTACTATAATATAGACGGTCATCCACAACGTGAGTCAGTTTTGGCAACTCTCAACAAGGAGATGAGGGAAAGATATCGCGAGAGAAAGAACTATAGACATAAACACTTCAAAAATCATTATGCTAGACCAGAAGATTTGGAGGATGTCCTCTCTAAGCCACCTGACCAATGCACTAAGGAGGCTTGGCAACTTATTTGTGAAATGTTCTTGAGCGAAAGATTTTTGGCTCGTTCCGCTAAAAATCAAGCGAACAGAAGACAAATGAAGTATGTAACAACACAAGGCACAAAGTCGTTGGCAGCTAAGCGTCACCAATATGTAAGTGAAGATGTTAATTTAATTTTATAAAATAACACATTTTGAAACACTTTGTTTACATTTGTATAGAAGAACCCGGATGCGCATGTTGTTGATACTTGGAGGGATGCTCATATGAGAAAATCGACAAAATCTTTTGTCAATGAAGCAGCTCAACAAGATTATGCAAGTGAATAGTATTGTTTTCTTGTTTCTAATTTTTGTTTATAATGTTATCTTTATATAGGAAAAAATGGCGGCTGAGGTTGAGAGGCAAAGTCAACAGCAGAGTGAGGCATCTCTAAATGTATCTGGTGTTGATTCGTCCCCGGTCGATCAATACGAGATACTAAGTAAAGTACTCGAGGAGAGATCTGACTACCAAAGAGGAGTGGGTTATAGGGCGAAAGGGAAGGCAAAAAAGACATCCTCTAACTCTTAAGATCAAAGTCAGTCTCAAGCAAATACTGCTTCTTTTCCTAATGAAGATATGAGAGTTATGGCTTTGCTGATGAAGGCAATTCGTGAGACGTTTGAGACTTCGACAACTGTGCATCCCAGTAAACTGTATGACCCAATGTTTGACAGTTTTCTGCAGAGGCATTTGCCACCACAATCCGAAGGTGGTTCGTCTTCTCAGAGTAACACTGCCAATCCTAATCTTCATACACCGCCACAACAGCAGCACCAGCCTCCTTCACAGCAGCAATATCAGCCTCCTTCACAGTAGCAGTTCCAGCCTCCTTCACAGTATCCACCACATCAGCTGTACCAGCCTCACCCAATGTATCCGCCACATGTGTCGTGGCAACAACCTCCTCATTATTAAAACCAATACATTTTTGGACCCTCTTCCCAGCCTCCTCCACAATATTTTAGTTTTACTGATTTTCCAGGAGGATCGATGCAACCTCCGCCACAGCCACAGCCTCGAGATCTGTTCGGGGACCTCACGCTCGGACGATCATCACAACCACCTTATATTCCTTCACCGCCACAGCCACGGTCGTCACCCTCACCGCCATAGCCACCGCCACCGTCACAACCGTCATCCTCACAGCCAAACCAAAATGTTGAAGATGAGGACAATTTCAATATTAATCTTAATGACTTTCTTTAGTTACTAGTTTATATATTTGGACTGAATTAATACTTTATTTATTTTTAATGACTATAATGATATTTACTAGGTTGATAAATATTAAAACTATTTATATTAATTTTAATGTTAGTTATGTTTAAATTAATTAAATGTTTATTTTTGTTAAATTATATTATAAATTATTTTTAAAAATAATTAAATTTAATAAATATTAATTTATTTAAAATTTAATTTTAAAAAACTTATAAAAACAATATTAGCAGCAGACCCCGCAACTAATAATAATGCCTCGAACATAGTTATTAGCGGTGGGTTCCGCCGCTAATAATTGATTATTAACGGTGGGTGTGTCAGTCCACCGCTAATAATCATTATTAGCGACAACTTTTTAGGCGCGGCGTATTAGCGGCGGATTTGGACATTATTAGCAGCGGAGTCCCCCGCCGCTAATAATAGAATTTCTTGTAGTGAATTCATATACAACTTCCACCTTTGACACGAATACACCTTACAATCTTGTTGCTCGAATCTCAAGCCTTAGTTTTAGATATAGTGAACATGCCATTTTTGTAACTTTTAAATTGAGACTTCTTTTACTCTTAAAATATATGTTTACACTGCATCAAAATCTAAAATAAATATAAAAATATGGGGTACTTGAGAACAACCATAAGCATCATAAATCAGTAATTGAGGAAGAAAAGAAACTAACAACCTTATTAAGCCACATTTAATAATAATACTTATACATTAATAAGTTTATTTTTAGAAAGATCAAAAATTAAATATAGTTAGCCCATTAATTCATTTTTCTTGGCCAAACAAGAAGAGGATATTGCAACCACATAAGATGCTATAAGATGAGAGTTCATGACAAAGATTCAAAAGAGATTGAAGTAAGCAAAGAAGAAGAAGAATCAGACACACAAGTTCAGTTGTAGATAGGGTAATAAATATATTAAGTGTCTAGAGTAAGACACTTAAGAACTCAAGGCTCTTAAAATTGTTGTATGGTTGTTGTGGTTGAGCAAATGAAACTAACCTGTTTTGTTCTTAATCTTGAATTAGTGTCTTTATAACTAGAGTGAAATTACTCTCTTGAGCAACAGAATCAAGTAATTGGAAACTAGTACTATACTCATAGCACTACTCATATATTTGTAATTATAAAATTAATTCATATATAGACAGAGTTTGAAACTTATATAAATACCTCTCATTTCCAACAAAAACTCTGAGTCTACCTGTCTTTATTATATAGATATAACTAATTATTTATTTTTTATATATATGCATCATAAAATTGGTGGCTGTCTATTCTTTCTCTTAATGTCGGTGGCATTTGTGAATATAATTTTGCACCATACAAATTATTATTAATTCAATCAAAACCTTATAGACATATATATATATATATATAAGAATTTCAATTTAAATAATAAATTAATAATACTTTCCTTTAGTACTTCTCCGTGCAGTAAGAGACAAGGAAATGGTCTTGCATTGAGCATGTCCATGCACCTTTAGTAATAGGTCTATAGATGTTAGTGAAATTTCCGGATGGCTTCTGTTTAATTTTTAAATCAAATTATGTTAGATAGAGTTATATTACATAAGTCATGTACCTGAAGAAAGATCAATTAAACTAATTAATGACATATCA
This sequence comes from Humulus lupulus, assembly GCF_963169125.1. Classification (NCBI taxonomy): domain Eukaryota; kingdom Viridiplantae; phylum Streptophyta; class Magnoliopsida; order Rosales; family Cannabaceae; genus Humulus; species Humulus lupulus. The sequence continues at coordinate 223,655,208 of NC_084797.1, read as the reverse complement.
TATATATAAATATATATATATATCTGTGAAACCATCACAAATTCATGAGCTTTTCAAGTATTGACTTGTGCTCTTAACAAAAATTGCATTACTTAAACATCAACAGTTGAGTCCCATATTTGACTATCAAACTCTTGCAATACAAACACACATTATTATTCGTAATTACTTTAGCTGGAAGAATTTATAATAATAAGATCACAAATGCACTAAATAATAATTAATTAGTATAGATGACAAACCTATAGTTTGAATCCATTTTCAGCAACCCAAAAGTAGTTTGGAATTCTAGCTAAGTGAAGTTTGTATTCATCTGAGTTTGGATCTTTTTTTTTTTTTGATGTTATTATTAAATTATGAATGGTAAGATCGTTCACTCCACTCTATCAATGACTTTACAATTCCAAACATGAAAACTAGAGTAATCCTAATAAAGAGTAAGCTTTTGTGGGGAACAAGACAACCCACTTATGGCTATGGTTTCTTTTCAGCGAAATCCAGTTGACAAATAACTTCATTTTTTTTTTACATCAAGATTTAAGGTCACAGTATCCAATCAAGATTATATATATATATATATATATATATATTAATACATACACATATACATTTTGATTTCCTTTATGTAATTCCTAAAAGGATTTTTAACAGAGTGTTGTAGCTCTTAAAGTTAGTGTATACTCGGGTGAATTCAACAAGTAGCATAAATTGTTGTTACAAAGGCTCTGCCATAGGTAGCATAGCCGACTAAATAGGTTCGATTTTTTTTTTTTTTTTGTAGTACTCTCATTCCCCTCTTTCATTCGTAGGTTCTAATTCTCAGACCCAATTTTTTATGTAAGAAAAAAAGACACAAGTAATATGAACATCAGTAGACGACTATGAAACTTCATGATATAAATTTCACAAATATTAATTAAAACATGACATTTCACATAAGCCACAATTGAAAACAAAGAACAAATGAAAAAAAAAAAAGTGAGAAATCCAAGATAGAAAAAGCAAACCTTTGTTGGACTGAGATATAAGCATTAAATAGTGAGATTCGTGAGCGGCTTTTCGTAGGACAGTGATTATTTCAGCACCAGGTACGAGTGCTTTGGATGGAGAGAGCATCACATTCACGAATGGATGTTACGGACAGTGAAGGCTTCGCTGCCGAGATGGGATCTCTGGAGGAGAACTTATCGGCGTCGGATGGGCGCTCAAAATGGTTAAGAAGGGGACTGAATTTGATAGAGATGACTGATTTTGAGCTTTGGGTCTTCTCAAAAGTTTGGGGTTCATTCTCATGAAACGCTTATTTTCTTTTCACAGCCAGTATAATTGGAGCCAAACAAAAATCCCGCCGAGACAAATTTTCACAATCCCGCCTATATTTAAATTTTAAGAATGTTCTTGTCAAAAAAAATTAAGTATATTGATGTAATGCCATTTTGAATACATTTATTATTATAAAAACAAATAAATATATAACAAAAAATATTAAGAAAAAAATAGGTACAATAAAAAATTAGAGATTACATACTTAATTTTATTTTCTAAATTATTGTTACACCCAGATTTCGAAACCTGAGATTGTGACCTCGAAAGCTGGACTCGTCAAGTGTGAGCTCGAGATATCTAAAACGCATGTTCGTGGCCCAGATGTGAAACCCTCGAATCAAGATGGCAACCTCAAAGACATTTGACCTCGAAGTTCTTTCTGAGCTCAAAAGAACTTAGCATCGGGGTATATCTGTTGTCGGGTGTCTTCGGATCAAGTAGCCCGAGCTTAGTAAGAGTACAAGCTCGAAATGTAACAACCTCGATGGTATCTACCTGCTCCGAGCTGGTCTTGGAGTAAGGTGGCTAGTTCGTAACTTATCTATAGACCTGGACCGACATGATGCTGATTGCCGACCTCGAAAGATTTAATGGGTCATCTGATATAACGCGTTCCATGCATTTAAAGATATTTATTGTTGTAACATCCCAACATTAAAGGGATATTGACAAGTCTGTTATTCGCCCCCTGGTCTTCAGGGGACGTTTCCTTGTATATAGGAGTTACAGTATTTAATATCATTATTTTAATTAATAAGCAAAAGTATCTTCCCGAAATATGTGGGAATGAACTTTGAAAACTCTCTATAAATAGAGAGTTCATGAACATTTGTAGAGGACGGATCTTTTGATATACTGAGAAAAATTCTGGAGGATTCATCCCTGAAGGATTTCTAGAAAACTCCAAGTCTTAATAAAATAGATTCGTGGACTAGGCAGAGTTAACTGCTGAACCACGTAAAATTCTTGTTGTTCTACCATATTGTTCATCTGCGTTATAATTCTTATTGTTTAATTTCTCTACATTTTAAGTTGACGAAAAACGGCATCAACAATTTGGTTCTTTCATTGAGAGCCTTAAGCAGTATAATCCCTGATTAGCTATGGTCGCAAATGATGATAATGTTCCTGAAGAAAACTATCCACGAAACCCTGGGAAGCAACCAATGATGAATCCAGAACCAGAAGAAATAAGTGAATCCTCCGATTCTCGAGGACCTCCGGCACCTCCGACTCCCAGGGACTATGAGGACATGTATTATAATCCCAAGTGGTATGTCTACATTGTGGAACTCGAAAATCAACAGTTAAGAAAGTAGTTGGCTGAGGCCAAAAAGCGGAACGAGGAGCTGGCCAGGTTAGCTGCGGAGGCACAGGCTGCTTAGCCTCAACCTCCGCCTGAGAACCAAGCCCCACCTCTGCGGGACGTTCATGTTCCTCCCCATAGGCCTCGTGGGCGACCTCGCAAAAATGCTGCCACAAGAAGAACGGAGCAACCTCCGCCAGCGGCAGAGCAACCTGCTCTCTCGAGGCCCCCCGGGCTAGAGCTTCGGTTAACTCAACAGTTGAGTTACCAGCTGAAACTGGGAATAACCGAGCCCCTGCAGAGGCTCAAACTCAAAATCCTGGTAACAGGCAGAATGTTACCAAGCCGGCACAGGCGAACTCGGGACCATCCAAACCCCGAAATGGGTGGCAGCCACCGTCACCCATACGGTTCCCTCCGTCGACAATAAGATATCCCTCACCACCTCGGAGGAACACACAACCGACTCAAGGTGATAGGGAAAGGCGGGTTGGACGGAAGCAGGGGAATGGAGAAGCGGCTAGAGAATGGAGAGGCGCATAGCCTACGAGAAGCCAGATGTCTCAGTCTCGCACTGCAGAGACGAGGCAGCCTGAAAGGAATCCATCTCGAAACAATCATGCGACGAGCCTCGCCAGTGACGACTCAGGGGACACCAGATCAGTCAGTATGTATGATCAAGGACGTAGAAATACTGGGAGCCAAAGGAACCACCCTGACTTGCGGGAACACCTAAATCAGAATCAGGGTAGTGGTAATCCCTCGAACCCAGATCTGAGAGATCGCCTAAATGGGCGCAAGGATCCCCTGCGAAGGCGCGAGCCTGGAATTGTGATCAATGATAACCAATTTCAGGCGAGACCCCCAGTGGACCCAGTTCAGGATAGAATTGACCAACTAGAAAGAGCATTTAGGCTCTTACAGAATGAGCGAGGTCAGAATCGGGATGAAGATTCTGATGAGGAGCTCGAACCATTCGCTCCCCACATTTCCAACACTCCGTTTCCTCAAGGGTTTCAGATTCCTCATGTCCCACCTTTTGATGGGAAGTCCGGCCCGTATAGCCATTTGAGTACATTTATCACTATAATGAGAGCAAGTAATGTGGGTTACGAGCTCAAATGCATGTTATTTCCAGCATCGCTTACAGGACCAGCGAAAAACTGGTCCGAAAAATATAAGAGACATTCAATCACTTCTTGGGATTAGTTGTCGAAAGATTTCAAGAAGCAGTTTGGAGCCATGATCGAGGTAAGACCCGAGGCATCGACCCTGACCAACGTCCGGTAACAACCAAATGAAACGTTGAAGAGCTACCTTACAAGATTCAATCTGGAAGTTGCCCGAGCTCGGGATGTAGACGACAGCGGTCATTTAATGGCCGTCCAAGTTGGGGTAATGCTGGGAAGTCCCCTCTGGGAATATATGCAAAGGAAGCCTATGAGGTCCTTAACCGAGTTTAATCAACGAGCTCAGAGGTTTGTCGATGTAGAAGAGGCGAGGTCAACGTTGAATATGACCTCTCAGCCCATAACTACAATGATAAACGTAAAATCTGCCGCGACCTCGGCGTACTCGTCAGCCTCGAAATCCCCTGCCGAAAAATCCTTCCAAAAGAAAGAAAAATGAAGGAAGTAACCCCGAGGCAGAAGGGGGAAAGAAGAAGAAAGGGGAAAGATACTTCTTCGTGTACAAGGTGTACACCGAGCTCAACGAGTCTCAGGATAATATTTACCTGGCTAATGAAAACCAGGTCCCTTTCAGGCGTCCAGACCCCATGAGAAATCAAAAGTCCAAGAGAGACTCCAGTAAATACTGTCGATTTCATAGAGATATTGGGCACACTACTGATGAATGCAGGCAACTGAAGGACGAGATCGAAGGACTGATCTCGAGATGATACTTCAAGTAGTATGTCAGGAACCAGAACAATAATCAGGCTTCTACCAGCCAGAGGACAGCTGCGCTGCCACCTGCTCAAAACAACAATTCCCAAGCTAGGGAAGAAGAGAGACCCCCTCCGATTGATGGAGAAGATGTGGTAACCATCTCGGGCGGGCCTCACCTCGCAGGATCGGGCAAGAATGCCTAGAACCGATACGTGAACGAGCTGAAAATTGGGGACGAGTCCCCTTATGAACCCAAACCCAGAGCTTCAAAGTACCAAAAGGTTGAATCTCAGCCTATAACCTTTACTGAGGACGATGCGTCCCATGTTCAGTTTCCTCACAACGACCCACTGGTCATCACTCTCCAGCTCGTGAACAAGAGGGTTCACCAAGTTCTCATTGATAATGGGAGCTCAGTGAACATTCTCTATAAGGCCACCTTAGAAAAGATGGGACTCACGCTTCGCGACCTAAAAGCTTGTGCAACGACGCTATACGTTTTTCAGGAGAAGGGATTACCTGTATGGGATCCATTGAACTCCCTGTGACCTTGGGAGACTACCCAGTCTCAGCAACCAAGATGATGGAGTTTGTAGTAGTGGACCTGCCATCAGCCTACAACGTGCTGCTCGGGAGACCCGCCCTAGTAGGGCTGGGGGCAGTCTCGTCTGTAAGGCATTTGGCCATCAAGTTCCTGACTTCTAGTGGCATCGGGACGTTGAAGGGAGACCAGTTAGCCAGAAGGGAATACTATAGCATTTCCATAAGAGGAAAGAAGAAGGCGAGCGCACAAATGCTCATCGTTATTCAAACTAAGGACGAGACAGTGTAATGCCCCGAATTCTCCGATGTGGTTTAATGGCGGGATTAGTAGGCCGGGAGGACCATACTTGCTTAATTATGCCATTAATTGATAGAATTCATGTATATGTGAATTATATTATAATATGATTTTAAATGTATACATGTGGGTACACATTTTAATTACAGGGGTGTGATGGTAATCTGGCCCGTTGAGGGTATAATTGTATAATTGTATGCATGTCGGTGATATGTTGTTGAGACCACATTATAATGTGGGTTTGTTCGAGCTATTCGGCATGAGACGATCTTGGAATATTGATTAGCGGTCTAGTCATAACAGGTTTAAGTTCGGGGCTCGGGATGAGTCTCGGGGTGATTTTAAGGATTAGAACGTTGCCGCGAATTAAAGGGTAATGGGATATGAATTATTGGTGTTTGAGATTATCGAGAATAGTGGGAATTGGAGAGCGTTAATTATGATTAACGAGATAGGTGGAAAATACCAATTTTTCCCTTGGGAGCCTTTAGAAATCTTTAATTGACCTAGGGGTATTTTGGTCTTTTTACCCCTAGGATAGATATAACCATTTTTGAGCTGAGAAAGAGGTAGAAAACAGAGTCTGCTTGAAGCTTCTCCCATACCATCCTTTTCTTCAGTTTTCCTTTGAGATTTTTGAACCATTCTTGAGGATTCAAGCTTGGGAAGTAAGCCTTGGGAGTTTGGGAGAGTGTTCCTCCATTGAAGAGCATCATAAGCTGAGCTTTGGGTAAGTTTCTAACCATTGAAATTCCTGGTTTGCCCTGTTTTAGTTCTGTTTTACAGTTGTGATTTCAAGGTTGAGATCTTGGTTTTGTTGGGAGTTTTGGCTAGGGTTCCTATGGTTGTGATGTTTGGGGTATGTTAGGATGGTTTTTGGGTTCATTTGGCACCAAAAATGGGATTTGGAAGCATTGGAAGCAAGTTAGAATCGAAGGAGATGAAGAAGGAGGTTTCAAGGGGGCTTCCTGGTCTGGAGGTAGTGCTATTGCGCCCACCTTAGGGCGCTACAGCGCTACTCAGGGGGCATTTGGGCGTGTTGGGGGTATCGATAATAGCGTTGGGGCGCTAGGGGTCAGCGCTATAGCGCTACTCTATTCCTTCAAAGTCCCGTTTTGAGTATTTTTAAGAGTTTTTTGACTTGGGGTTTCAATCCTTAAGGCCCGGGATCGAATCTACTCACCGTGTAGGCATGTTTTGAGGTCCCGAGGGTGGTGCTTAGGTTAAGACCCTATTATTGTGGACTCTCATTAATGGAGGTTATAATTTGTTGTGATTAGGTAACCGCTAAGGAACCAAAAGATCGATCGTTCTCAGGAGTCGTTCTTATAATATTTCTCGCTCGAACAGGAGGTAAGAAAACTGCACCCCGTGTATATAACATGTATGATAGTTGTTGAGGCATGCTGATTGATAAATGTGGATATGGATTGCATATTAAATGCTAGTGAATATTGATTACTTGTATAAGGCACTGACTAGTCAGGGACACTGACCTAAGAGTAAGAAATGGCATAAGCGTCTTGAACGCATGGCCGAATGAAGATTAGATCTAATCGATATCAGCATTGAATGGCTCTAAGGCATTAATGCTGGACCAACTCTAAGGTCGATGAATCTTATAAGCGCTTGGCTAGTCTAAGGCTAGTTACTGAGAGCCAGGGCCAAAGGCCCAGGTGACCGTTTGTCACATGGCTAGGGGACAATGTCCCAGGGTTATGACTCTATGGTCATGAGGAAGGTTATGTTGGTGACCTGTCACCATGCACCTATCTTGTTTAAGCTAGTGAAAGGTTCACTTATCTGTAAAGCCTGGTGACCCTATCATCACATGGCTTAAGGAAGTTGTACCCACATTAGTGACTTTTGCGACTGTCACCTATCTGTTTTGGACTGATAGTCCTGAGTGATTATTATGATCATTGTTGATATTATATCATGCTATATTATGTTTTCTTTCTGGGCCTTGGCTCATGGGTGCTATGTGGTGCAGGTAAAGGGAAAGAAAAGATCACCCAACCTTGAGTGGAGAGCTTGGTGGTGATGTGTACATATGCGGCCGCTTGACCACCACGGCCAAGGAGTTCTCAGAGGAACTAGGGGGTTTACCCTATTTTTTCCGCTTAGGTCGGCGGGGTTGTAAATTTGAATCAGTAGTGGCCATTTTTTATTATAATAAAATATATCATTTCCTTTTTATTGGTTTTCCACCTAGCCTGTTAATAACACTTAGAGCACGTTTTTAACCAAAGGACTCGGGTAGCGGGTCAAATTTCTGGTTCACCGATCACCGTAAATGTCCTGGGGTAACCAGGGCATTACAAACAGTCTTGGAGATAGATGAAGAGATCGATACAAGAGTGGAAGAAAGAGCTGATCTCGAACCATTAGAAGAGCTCGAAGAAATCAGGCTCGAAGAATCAGACCCCTCGAAAACGGTAAAGGTCGGGAAAAACCTCCACGAAGAAACCAAATAGCAATTAATTTGCTTTATGAAGAAGAACCAGGATGTCTTCGCATGGTCACATTCGGACATGATAGGGATAAGTCCAAATGTAGTGAGCCATGCGTTAAATATTGACAAAAGCTTCCCGCCGAAGCAGCAAAAGCGAAGACTACTGGATGACGATAGGAAGAAGGCCCTTAAAGAGGAAGTCGACAAGTTAAAAGCAAACCAATTCATCAGGGATTCTTTTTGCCCCAATTGGGTAGCCAACCCGGTGCTGGTCCCGAAGCCTAATGGGACGTGGCGAACTTGCATTGACTACTCGGACCTCAATAAGGCTTGTCCTAAGGACTGCTTCCCTTTTTCGCAGATCGATCAGCTCGTGGATGCCACGGCAAGGCATGGACTCATGTCATTCATGGATGCCTATTCTGGATATAACCAGATTGCCATGCATGCCCCCGACCAAGAGCATACGAGCTTCATAACTGACAAAGGGTTGTATTATTATAACGTCATGCCATTCGAGCTCAAGAATGCTGGAGCCACTTACAAGCGGCTCGTGAACATGATGTTCTCCGAACAAATAGGGAATAGCATGGAAGTTTATGTTGACGATATGTTAGTTAAATCTCAACTTAACAATAACCATGTGGATGACCTCGAAGAATGCTTTGTCGTGTTACGGAGATATAACATGAAACTTAACCCTCAGAAGTGCTCTTTCGGAGTATCTTCAGGAAAATTCCTGGGTTTCATTGTAAATGCTCGAGGAATAGAAGCTAATCCAGACAAAATCCAGGCTCTGATCGACATGCCTTAACCTCAGAAACATAAGGATGTCCAAAGTTTGATTGGCAGGATGGTGACATTAAGTAGGTTTATCTCATAATCTATAGACTGTTGTCTTCCATTTTTCAACCTTTTGAGGGGAGGCAAGAAATTTGAATGGACGGAGGAGTGCGAGTTGGCCTTTCAAGAGCTCAAGAAGCACCTCGCAGTACCCCCCATCTTGTCAAAATCCGTTACGGGAGAAGTTCTGTACCTGTACCTCGCTACGACCGAGCACGCCATAAGCGCGGTACTCGTGCGGGAAGAAGAAAAAGTGAAAAAGCCCGTGTATTACGTCAGCAAAAGATTACTGGGGGAAGAATCAAGTTATCCCTTGATGGAGAAGTTAGCTCTCAGCCTAATTCACTCATCTCGAAAACTCCGACCCTATTTTCAGGCGCACCCCATCCATGTACTTACTGATCAACCACTAAGACAAGTCTTGTCCAAGCCAGAAGCTTCAGGTCGACTACTCAAATGGGTCGTTGAACTCAGACAATTTGAGATCACTTATCATCCAAGGACGACCATTAGGGGGCAGGCCTTGGCAGACTTCATAGTGGAGTGTACAGGCGTGGCCAACGACGAAGTTATAACCCCGGCCCGCGAGTTGTGGAAACTTTATGTTGACGGGTCCTCTAATGAGAATGGATCGAGAGCAGGAGTAATTTTGATCGCCCTTGTAGGAAGCCGATTTCACTCTGCCTTAAGATTTGACTTCGACGCGTCGAATAACGAGGCCGAGTACAAGGCTCTACTGGCGGGACTTCGCATATCCAAGGAGCTCAAAGCCAAAGCAATACATTGCTACAAAAACTCCCAGCTGATGGTTAACCAAAGTTTAGGAGAGTACCAGGCTCGTGGTACGAGGATGGCGGCATACTTAGAAAAAACGAAGTCGGCACTGGAGCAGTTCGAGTTCTATGCGATAGAACCGGTCCCCCGAGAATAGAACTCGAACACAGACGCCTTAGCCAGGCTTGCTACCTCTACCAAGAATGACGAACTAAATATCATGCCAATCGAACATCTCACGACATCCAGTATTAATGAGCCAGAACAAGAGGATGTTTGTATGATCAATTCCGAGCCAACCTGGATGACTCCGATAGTTGAGTACCTCGAGATCGGCGTTCTCACGGAAGAACGGACCAAGGCTCGAAAGTTGATGTACCAAATCCCTAGGTATACCATTGTAGATGGAAAGTTGTATAGGAGAGGATATTCCATGCCGCTGCTCCGATGCGTGACCCCACCCGAAGCTAAGAAAATCATGGAAGAAATTCATGAAGGGTTCTGTGGAGACCATACTGGGGGGCATAGCCTATCCAAGAAGATCATACGTCAGGGATACTTTTGGCCTGCCATCAAATCAGACTCGTTCGACTACGTCAAGAGGTGTGATAAGTGCCAACGGTTCGCTACAATTTATCGAGCTCCACCATCTGAGCTAACTATGATGACCTCCCCATGGCCATTTGCGGTCTGGGGAATCGACCTCATAGGCTCCCTTCTGACTAGCAAGGGCAGAGTAAAATATGCAGTGGTCATTGTAGATTACTTCACAAAGTGGATTGAAGCCGAACTTTTGGAAACAATATCCTCGAAGAAAGTCCTTGACTTTGTGATGAAGAACATCATCTGCCGATATGGGATGCCAAGGAAGATTGTATCCGATAATGGTACCCAGTTCGACAGCGATCTGTTTACCAACTTTTGCGATAAAAATGGGATAATAAAGAGCTTCTCATCAGTGGCCCATCCCCAGATGAATGGCCAGGTCGAAGCTGTAAACAAGACCCTAAAGAGTTCGCTAAAGAAAAAGTTGGAAGAAGCTAAAGGAAGATGGCCCGAAGAATTGCCCCAAGTCCTATGGGCATACAGGACCATGGCCCGTACATCAACAGGATATACCCCATTCTCTCTGGCGTACAATTGCGAGGCTATGTTGCCAATCGAGGTCGAAATTCCCACAATTCGAGCCCTCACTTATGATCAAACCTCAAACCACTCTCAGCTCGAAGAAACTCTGGACCTGATCAAAGAAAGAAGGAACGAAGCTCAATTAAAAAATGTTGCATACCAACAGCGAGCTACACGGTACTTCAACAAAAGAGTTCGAGATAGAAAATTCGGCGTAGGAGATTTGGTGCTGAGGCATGTATTCTTGGCAACGCGGGATCCAGTAGCTGGCGTGCTTGGGCCAAATTGGGAGGGACCCTATCAGATAGAATCATTCATCCGAACTGGCGTGTACAAGTTGGCAAGAATGGATGGAAGTCTGGTACAACGAGCATGGAATGGCGAGCACCTACGACCTTACTATCAATAGTGTAGGAAGGATATCGCCTATAACCATGCTTGTTTGTCTGTACTGTTTTTCTATTTTCGGATTTATCAAATAAAGTTTGATTTCGTTTTAATATGCTGTATTTTTTGCAATCTCTCTTAATTTAATAACCTATGGTCGCATTCATAGGATATTAAGGGGGCATTAGTGGTACATATACCATCAGCTTGAAAAAATAAAAAGCATATATCGAAAACATACAAGCGTTTGGACATAACCAAATGCGCGAGCTAAGATAGTTTGGATATAACCAAACTATCGAAAACATACAAGTGTTTGGATATAACCAAATGCGCGAGCTAAGGTAGTTTGGATATAACCAAACTATCGTAAACATACAAGCGTTTGGACATAACCAAATGCGCGAGTTAAGATAGTTTGGATATAACCAAACTATTGAAAACATACAAGTGTTTGGATATAACCAAATGCGCGAGCTAAGGTAGTTTGGATATAACCAAACTATCATAAACATACAAGTGTTTGGATGTAACCAAATGCGTGAGATAAGAAAGTTTGAACATAATCAAATTATCAAGAGATAAGAATATAAGTGTATGGATTACAAACCTAACACGACCTTAATAGGTTTGGAACAAACCAGCTAAAACTAATCGACAGTAAGTTGGAGCATAACCCACTTCGTGTTAAGTCGAGATCGAGGCTGGAGTATCTTGCAAAACAATAGTTTCGACCTCATAACCTCGGGGAGCTAACCTCGGACGAGAAAAAGTAACTAAAAAAGTAAGATATAACTAAACCATTTGCATTACAAGCAATATAAGCACTTTCAGGTGCATGGTAAAAGTAATATCCGACCTTGACAAATAACGAGATCGAAAACGGATAATTCGAGCAAACTATGCATGAATGCAACCTCGAGCTTAAATCCAAATTATGTTTGTATGAACAAGTAGGCATATATGACACTTTAAAATAAATTGTGCAAAATATTTCAGCCCAAGAAATGTAAAGCATATATTTTAAAATAAAAACAAAAAATGGTATCTCAAATATCATATAAAGGCAGCACTTTTACGAGCTGTAGAATTCTCTTGGCCCTATGGGCATAAATAATAAATCAAACATAAAAGGCTATTACAAAAGATTTTGAGGGACGCAGCCCCAAGGCAAGTATTAAGAAGGATGAGCATTCTCCTTGGCCTTCTCAGCATTCTCCTTGGCCTTCTCAGCATCTTCCTTGGCCTTCTCAGTGTCAGCATCCTCCCCGGCTCCCTCTGCCTCATCTCGAGCAGTCTCCTAATCATCCAGCTGAGCCTGCCATTGGGCCACGAGCTTCGCTTCAAGAGGGCCTAAGAAGCTGGTGTCGAGGTTGACATTGTTGGCCCACATTCTGTACATGGCCATGTCGACTGCCCGATCCTTCTTCTCCTTAAACTCTTCGAGAAGACGAGTCTTTTCACCCTCCATGATCTCGAAAGTGACGACCTTCTCTTCTTCAAGCTTGGCATTGGTCTCCTTGACCTGAGCATTTTCCTTTTCAAGCTCCGCGAGCCGGGCATTCAACTTTTCAAGCTTGGAAGACTTGGCCTTTAGCTCCTGCCTCCACCTTTGCTTTTGTTGCATTGAGCTCGTCACTCAGTTTGAGCTGAAGATCCTACGCCTCCTGAGCAGGAGACATGCTCAAATGAACCTCATTGTTCAGCTTATAATTAAGCTGGGCAGAGACAGCAAGAGTCTGACATACAAAGAAATCAAATTAGCATATGGACCAAGTGTAAATACGGTTAATACCAAAAGATGAGGGAAGTTACCACAGCAGTGAGCTCGATACTCTTCTCATAAAGTGTATTACAGTCTCGAGCATTGTTCAAAAACTGCCAATGAGGGGTGTCAAAGCCACTAAAGCTCTGGCCCACTCGAGACAGAATGTCTGAGCCAAGTGTAGCCCCATGGGGTCCGGCAGCATTGTCAATTACATACTCATCGACGTGAGTAAAAACCGACAACCTGCATGTTGTGGAAACTGAGGGTTTTTTCGGAGGTGGGCCGAGTGTTGAGTGAACCATGATTGGAGGGGGTTAAAGCTCGACCATAGTGGACGCTTCGACCTGAGGAATCAACTCCACAGCCGGGCTCATAGCAGCTGGAGCTGGTGGAGGAGGTGTCTTCTCAGTCCTCTTGAGGACCTTGGAGGGTCGCTCAGACTTTCGTGAGCCCCTCAGGCGCTTACTTCTCTTGGCCCCACCACTCTCTAGGATGTTGTCAAGGTCGAAGTCCATCTCGTCTGCACATTTACACCACATTATGAGTTATCCCAAAAACAAAATAATTTAACATGATACGGATAGAAGGGATAAAAAGACAAGTGGAGAGAAACCTAACTGGAACTCTCCCCCGAGCTTGTGCTCGGCGACCACGAAATTCCCCCATCTTCAGAAGAGGCAGGGGGAGTACCTTCCCTATAGGTGGATGTCAACCTCGAAAGGTCCCTATAGTCGTTAGTCCCGTATTGGACGGGTATTTCATTCCATACCTCGTTCAGGCTATACATGGTGTCGTATTTTCCGAGCCAGCTATCGAACCTATGTACCCTCTCATCTACCCAAGACCATACATAAAAATGGTTCCTATCGTCCTTACACAATACTAATCTATCTGGCTTATGTTTTAGTAGTGAGGGTGACCACAAATCCGAGCTAAGGATGACTGTACCTTGTTCATCCGAGCCCAAGCTCGAGGCCTCGTCGTTGGCCACATTCCCCTATTGTGGACTCGTTTTACATTGAGCCGGAGATGGAGGCCTCGCATCTCTCCTTGGGGGGAGGTTGCCGGTCGGCTGAGGCATGAGCTCCCACCGGACGTACTTCTTGTTGGACCAGTTAGATGTAGATTGATCCTCCCCTAAGAGCCCACATGCCCGGAGCTTGCCTTCATGTAGGAGGTAGGAGAGGGATCTCCTGCCATAGGGAAGTTGGAGCAGAGTTTCTTTGTGCTCCCTCATCTTTGTGGTGGGGGTAGGGTGATGGTAGTTGGCTGGAAGATAAAACACATTTAAACTAAGCACGAGCCTAAAACAAAGTTCAAGCGCAAAATTAGAGGGAAGTTGAGATACTTATGAATCCATCTGAAAGAGTAGAATCGTGACGGGGCTAGGCCATCTGTCCAGAAGAAGGCCTTCTTGAAATCAGGAGGGTAGTTGGGAAGATCTTCAAACATCTTCTTCTCCTTGAGATAACTCGAGAGATAGTAGAAGCCATCTCCTCCCCGAGCTCGAGAGGGATTGCTTTTCAAGCAAAAGAGATATAAGATCTCTTCTGGCGAAGGTCCTTTCCACTTCAGCTCATGGTACAGTGACCTCAGGGCAAACAGAACCCTGTAAGAATTGGTGTTGAGCTGGAAGGGAGCTAACCCAACAAAGTCTGTGAAGTCCTTGAAAAAAGACTTCAAGGGCAGTATCGCCCTTGCCTTCATATGATCCTGGCTCCAAGCTGCGTATCTCAGCTTGCTGTCAGGAATTCCATCTCCTGGAGCACGACAACTCCGTTCGTGGGAGGTCAGAGCTCGACACCTCAGCGAGCCCGATAGTCCTATGCCGTGAAAGGCCAGAATATCAGCTATCTGACCTAACGACATAACCGAGCTCCAGTAATGCTCGGCCTCGAAGAATTCTCTCCTCTGCTGTGAGGTAGAAGGTTCCCCCATCAACGAAAATTGAAGAGCGCCCGGCTTGAAGGCGATTATCACTTTGAGCGTAGGATCAAGAGGAATTGGTCTAAGCTCGGTGTCCAGATCTAGATAAAGGGCGACCCTTAATCTTTTCCTCTTCCCTTCTTCGACCTCGTCTATCTGATGTCAGAAGTGGTCTCGAGTGTCCTCTTGCTCACGCCTTAGTTCGTGTTCCCGAATTAAGCGTTGGTTCCGAGTAAAAGGAGATTTCGGGCTCGAAGCTACTGGCGAGTAAGGAATCGCGAGCTTTGACCCCCACCACTTTCCCGAATTCTACGACATCTAACAAGAAATCAAAAGGGTGAGGGCCAAGCGAACAAGAAATAAAGAGACAAATAGTACCTAAGCTCGAACGATCGAGGCTACAAGGCAAGCTCGATCCAAAGGATGAAGCCAATCTCAGAACGTGTATTCCATCGAAAGGAGGGAAGGTGAATAAGTTATGGGAAATCCTAAAATATTAGGGAAAAAAGGTGACGGTTATTAAAAATGTGATATTTTTGGGAATTGTGCATTCCTTAAAAAACCCTAATTTTGTACCCGATATCTTGGTGTGCAAGATATGGTCTCTAAAATTTGAAAACCAAAAAAAGGAACCATATTTGGACCTTTTTTCACAAAAACTGGGTTTGAATCTAATGTCTATCAGTCGAAGCACCCTAATCCTAGTGCATTAAACTAATGAATGGATTGAAAATAAATCCTAGTGCCCATGGTGTAACAGAAGCATAAACATACATGAAGAAAAAAAATGTATATATAACGCAAAGAAGCCATGAACCGAAAACTTACACAATGTGATTGGTGGAAACAGAGAAATGGATGATTGAATGAGCGGTTGCAAGTGCAATCTCACTGAGTCAAAAAGTCCAACATTGCTTTGTCTTCTCGGCTTGGAGAACATGCAAGAACTAGGAAAAAGTTTCTGGTTTTTTCTCTTTGAGAACTTGAACGTGAAAGAAAAATGAAGAAGACGACCAGAGGCTTATTTATAGGCCCATGGAGATGTCAAAAGTTGAACTGATCTGGGCCACTGGCCAGATTCCGTATCAAATCTGACGGCCAGGGACAAGTGAAATGATAGTACACAAAAGGAGGGCAGGCTGATAGACATGGGCAGAGTTTCAAGGCACTCAAGTACCTTGAGTGAGCAATACCCAACTGACGCGTGTCCATACTCGAGTGTGTGACGGAACGGTTCCCAAAGAAAGTAGTTAAAAAGTTTCCTTCTCATAGGATTCGAACTAATACTTTTGAGGGGGCAAAATGTTACACCCAGATTTCGAGACCTGAGATTGTGACCTCGAAAGCTGGACTCGTCAAGTGTGAGCTCGAGATATCTAAAACGCATGTTCGTGGCCCAGATGTCAAACCCTCGAATCAAGATGGCAACATCGAAGACATTTGACCTCGAAGTTCTTTCTGAGCTCGAAAGAACTTAGCATCGGGGTATATCCGTTGTCGGGTGTCTTCAGATCAAGTAGCCCGAGCTTAGCAAGATCACAAGCTCGAAATGTAACAACCTCGATGGTATCTACCCGCTCCAAGCTGGTCTTGGAGTAAGGCGGCTAGTTCGTAACTTATCTATAGACTTGGACCGACATGATGCTGATTGCCGACCTCGAAAGATTTAATGGGTCATCTGATATAACGCGTTCGATGCATTTAAAGATATTTATTGTTGTAACATCCCAACATTAAAGGGATATTGACAAGTCTGTTATTCGCCCTTGGTCTTCAGGGGACGTTTCCTTGTATATAGGAGTTACAGTATTTAATATCATTATTTTAATTAATAAGCAGAAGTATCTTCCCGAAATATGTGGGAATGAACTTTGAAAACTCTCTATAAATAGAGAGTTCATGAACATTTGTAGAGGACGGATCTTTTGATATACTGAGAGAAATTCTGGAGAATTCATCCCTGAAGGATTTCTAGAAAACTCCAAGTCTTAATAAAATAGACTCGTGGACTAGGCAGAGTTAATTGCTGAACCACGTAAAATTCTTGTTGTTCTACCATATTGTTCATCTACGCCATAGTTCTTATTGTTTAATTGCTCTACATTTGAAGTTGACGAAAAACGACGTCAACAATTATATTAAAAAACTACCAACTAATAAACTTTTAAACGACTAGCTGGTTTAAAAGTCGGCTTCGAGAACGACTGGTGCGAAGACAACTTGAATGGCTTCGGGAACGGGGACGAACAGCGACTAGAATGGCGGGGAAGACGAACGACGAATGGAACAGCAGGGATCGACTAGTGCGAAGATGAGAGGTCGACATCTGGGGAAATAAAAAAAGTTGTGAACCGCGTGCGAATGAATTGAATAGTAAAGTTTTTACTTTTTAATGAGCCCATGAGAGGTCAGTTTTCAAACCAGACCTATTATGTGACATCATAGGTCGGTTTTGAACCGACCTACCATGTTATTTATCTATTTTTTAATTTTTAAATTATAAATTTCAGAGATATGATTTATTAAATTAAATTATTTTACTTTTACTAAATTTAAACTTACATTTTAAAAATTTTATTTTTATTCATTTATTTATTAAAATGAAAAAAAATCTAATGTAAAATTATATTTAAAAAAAAGTACAATTTAATGTAAATATTAATAAATTATAAAAATACACATTTATTTTACACAAAATAAATTACAATATTTATTATTAAAATTATTATTAAAACAATTATCAAAATAATTTATATATGTTAAAATATATAATTAAGTAAATAACATGATAGGTTGGTTGTACAACCGACCTACCATGTCATTTAGAAAATTAATATTAAAAATAGAGATATAATTTTCTTAAGATTTTTGTTATTATTTGAATTGCAAATATTATATACATTTTATTAAATTATTTTCATTCTTTTTAAATATAAACATAAAATATATATTTTTTAAACTTATTTTTATTCATATATTTATTAAACTTAAAAAATTACAATGTAATATTTTTTTTTGAAAGGATTACAATGCAATATTATATTTAAAAAAAATACAATATAAGGTAATTAAAAAATAATAATTAGTATATTTAAAAAAAACATATCAAGAAAATAACATGGTAGGTCGGTTTATAAAACCGACCTATTAAGTAGCATGGTAGGTCGGTTCTACAACTGACCTACTAAGTTGCATAATAGGTTGGTTCTACAACCGACCTACCATGCCATTTAGAAAATTCATATTGAAATATAGTTCTTATTCATTTTTCTTAATTTTTTTATTATTGAAATTGTAAATATTATATACATTTTATTAAATTCTTTTCATTTTTATTAAATATAAGCATAATATATTTTTTTTTAAACTTATTTTTATTCATATATTTATTAAACTTAAAAAAATACAATGTATTATTTTTTTAAAAGGATTGCAATGTAATATTATATTTAAAAAAAAATACAAAACTAGGTAATTAATAAATAATAATTAGTATACTTTAAAAAAAAAACATATAAAGAAAATAGCATGGTAGGTTGGTTCTACAACTGACCTACCATGTCATTTAGAAAATTAATAATTAAATATAGATATAATTAATTTTTCTTAAGTTTTTTTTTTCGAATTGCAAATAATATTATATGCATTTTATTAAATTATTTTAATTTTTATTAAATATAAACATAATAAATATATTTCAAACTTATTTTTATTCATATATTTATTAAATTTAAACAAATTACAATGTATTATTTAAAAAATAATAATGATAAGGTAATAATAAATAATTAATATACTTTAAAAAATATTATAAAGTAAATAGCATGGTAGGTCGGTTCTATGTATACCGACCTACCATGCTTATCTTTGACTCACTTGGAAGGTCGGTTCCACCGACCTAGCATGTCTTTGACAAGCATGGTAGGTCGGTTCCTTAAAGCCCGGCCTCCCATGCTTCTCTTTAACTAATATGATAGGTCGGTTCCCTGAGTACCGACTTATGAATATATGTTAAGTCAGTTTCTGCAGAATCGACCTAACATTATAGATGTCTGATGTCCAGATTGTAGTAGTGCCTAGACTAGTATTTCGTAGATTTTTTTAAACTACGTCGAGCAGGCACCATTCCAGCTCCCTCCAAATTCGTACCGACTTCTAGCGCGAGTGGGAGATCCCCACCCTCGCTGATATTATGTACTTCTTTTGCCTCAAGGCCAATCCAGAGTCAAAGGGAAGAGATGATGGCTTTACTACCTCACCAAATTCCCCAACACATCCTCCATCATCGACCTCCTCAGGCACCCGGATGACTACAAGGATCAATTATTTATGTCCAACGGGTTCAAGAATTGCACCCATCGATATTTCAACAGTCCTCGTAAGTTTCTCAGCTCCTTGAAATTTGTACTTGAATTCTTTCTTAACCAAGTTTAAACATATTCTGATCAATTTTTTATCTTGTTCAGCTATATATAAGAGAACGGGGCGGTCAGAGACCCTCAGAGGTCAATATTAGACTCTGGCTCATATTCCTACCAATGAGAATGAGTTCTAGATGGTGGTGAATGATGCCACCATGATGGCCTGCAAACTAATTCGGAAAGATCAGTCACTGTCCATCAGTGTTCAAGGCCCCCTCCCCGAGCTCCATGTTGAGATTGGTTAAATATAATTGTAAAGATGTTTACACGTTAAAGTACAAAACACTTAATGATTTTCACTTAAAGAGAAGTGAAACACATGGGATTCTGTAGAAGACATCTAAAAGTGACTTTTTATGAGTCTAAAGTGATACAATGAGATATCGAAATATTCCCCAAAATTTTGGTAGCATTTGGAACAATTTTAGGACCATTGGAGTGGTCCAAATTCAGAGAGGGTGGCGATACGCTGCCCCCTAAGTGGCGTAGCATCACCTTAATGCAAAGGACTTCAAAAGCCCTAGCAAGCGATTATCGCCTGCTAGTAGGCGACGTATCGCCTTATATCGCCTGTCAGGCGATACATCTCCTGGGCGGTGTAGGAAACCAACACAATTGGGATGTCCCACAATATGTCAAAGACATGATTGTTATGCTTCCATTTGAAAAAGTGAAAGCAGGAAGACCAACGAAAAGAAGATTCAAAGTTTCTTGGGAAAATAAAAGGTAAAACAAGTGCAACAAGTGATGACAAAGAGGACATAATAGGAAGACATGCAAGAATAGAGCGCCGAGAAGTTGAAACAACAAGACAACTACAAAAACAATTAATTGATTATTTTATACAACAACATTCGTTTTATTTCTTTTATATTTCAAATCTATATTGTGAAGCAAAGTTATTAGTTCATAAACATGGAATGAGAAAAAATCGAACCATAAAAAACAACCTGTAATCAGAAACAAAACAAAAAAAAAAAGTAAAATTTAAGCCAATTCAAAAAATAAAATGCATACAATTTTCAAATCAATACCATAAAAACACTAGAGTGCATTAACAAAATCACAAAATAATGATGACAATTACTTTTCCTAAAAAAAAAACAAACAAAAGCAACTATAAAAAAAAAAAAACTAAAAACCAACCTTAGCCATTGATAAGTTCCTTTTAGGGTCATTTTAAAGTGTGTTTTTATAGTGGTTTTGAGTCTATTTGTGTATTTTGTGCAAGATTATGCTTTTGGTTTGTTTTGTTTTTAGATTTTGCTATGAATCACAGGATGGAATGGAATGAAGCGGAGTTGGTGGACAAAAATGTGTATTTTCATTTTATGATGTTTGTAGTCATTTGGCATTAATTCTTATCATCCAAGAGAAGTCGGGACGATTTGAGGTGAAGAAAATTGCTGAAAAGTGAAAATTGGGGATAAAAGAAATTTGGGTCGCGACTTGATCGAGCAAGTCGCGGCTCAGCAAAGTCAGAGGCTGCCTAATCTCTTGAGAGTTTAAGGGATGCGACTTGGTCAATAAGGTCGCAGCGCTAGAGGAAACGGAGACTATTCCAAGAGGCTTTAGAAGTCGCGGCCCGTGGTGCCTGAAGATCCAAACGAATGTTGAAATGCCTTAGAAAATACACGAGTCGTGACTTAAGAAAGGCAAAGTTGTGGCCCGCCTTTCCAACGAAGAGGAATTAGTGTTTTATAAGTTCAGACTTTAGGTTTTCAAAAAAGGAAGGTTAGAGGTTTTTAATTACGAATTGGAGATCAGTTTTGACTCTTAGACATTTTTTTTCTGTAGTTTCATATTTTATTTTTCTTCTTCAAGATTTTAAATTTTATGAGTATGAATAATTATTCTTTTGTTTTAGTCATGTCTGATATGAACTAAACACTTAGTTCTAGGGTTTAATGTAGTGACTTGAATATTTGTTAATTTTCTATAAAGTTTATATAATTTCTTCTTATTGTATCCTTTATCCATATTATTTGTGCTTAATTCTTGTGGATAATTGATTACTATTTACATGATTTATGATTTTGATTCAAGATCCGAAAGGGGAGAGTTGAATATTCTATAATCGTACAGACATAAATTGCATATAGGAAGATATTACCCATAGAGTTTGTGTAGCTTTTAGGGTTTCTATGCTTCATGCTTGCTATATGTTAAAACTTATCACATATATGTAAAAAGTTTGCATATAGGTTGTGTAACGACCCGAATTTGCTAATAGGGATTAGGGCCCTGATTAGTGTGCCTGGAGGGCAATAAATGAATTAATATGTTAATATTTGAATTTGTGTGAATATATGATAATGATGCATGTTTAGTTGAGTTAAATGTGCATGTGGGCCTCGTTTGGATATTAGGGGTATAAATGTGATAAATGCGATATATACGTGATATATTTGTGCAGCACGATCCGAGACAGTCCTGGGGAGCGGTTAGCCAGAAAGTCACAACGGGGTTAAGAATCCGACTCAGGGTGAGTGGAGGGGTACTTTGGGTATTAGATGTATTATGGGGTTATCGGGGTATGGAAATAAATATTTGGAGAAATATTTGAGGTTAGAATGTTTAGAAGGGAATACTAGGGAAATTTACCATTTTTCTCTCGGGGACGTTTTGGTACCCCGAGCCTTGAGGTAACCACATAGATTAAGTTAAATAAAACAAAAGAAGGAAATACTCAGAGACTTATAGAAACCGACTCTTTTCTCTTCTTCTCTCTTTCTCTCTCTACCAAGGAAACTCTTGGAAGCTAAAGGAATCCAGCTGAGAGCTCTGTGATTTAGGCTTGGGTTTTGAAGGATTATCTCAACTTTAGCAAAGGAATTTAGCCAGGATTAAGGTAAGGATTGATTCTCATTCTCTGTGTTGAAAATTCTATGATTTTGAGCATGTTCTAAGTGGTTTTGGGTTTTGAATTTGAAGAGTGAATTGAGGCTGGAACCTAGGAAGTTAAGCCAGAAAACTCTTGGAGGATTGGTACTGCAGCTGAGGTAAGCTCTAATTTAAAGTTTAAAGGTTGAATTATAGTGTTTCTATGGCTGGGTTTTGAGTTCATGAGTTAGAAATTTTCAGAGATTGAAATGGATTTTTAATAGGTTTCTAGTTTAGGTTTCAACTGGGTTTTGTTGTTGGAATCTTGTGGGAAGTTTGTGGACAATTGAGTTGTGGAATTGGGATGATTGTGGGTGGTTTTGAGAGAGGTTTAGTGTCAAAAATGGAGGTTTTTCTGGGTTCGAAGGGGTCGGGCTGCGGCATTGTTCTTGCTGAGCTGCGGCATGGCCCTTCGAACCTGATGTGTGTTGAGGAAGGAGGGCGGGCCGTGGCATGGCCTGAGTAATGCCGCGGCCCTTACCTGTTTTTGGGCATTTGGAGGTTTCTGGTTGGGGACATGTCGTGGCATGGTTGGCTAATGCCGCGGCCCTTAAGGGATTTTGAGATTTTGAGATTCTAGGCTTGGGAATTTAACCTAGGGTGCTCGGGATTGAATCTTTTACCATGTTTGGTGAAATTCAATGACCCAGAGACTAGAATTGTGATTTAAAGCTAGTTAATGGATTGGAATTTGATGGACGAATATGGTTAATGTGTTGTGACTAGGGTTTCGGCGAGGCTCAAGTTAGAGGACTGTGCTCGGGATATCGGTGCTCGGAGAGCTCGGGACTCAGGTAAGAAAACCCTTGTTCCCATAGAGCTTGTATGCAGGGGTGAGCCCAATGTATTTGAATTGCAGGGCGTAGCCCTTTGATTGAATTTGCTAGTATTTTGTACTTGTATATTATGCTATGAATGCAATTATGTGAATGATCGGCAAGAGCCGGGAACGGTGTAGGCCGAGGTCGGCAGGGGCCGGGAACGGCGAAGGGCTGGGAACGGCGTTAGGCACGTTGAGTACAAGGCCGAGTACGGCAAGGGGCCAGGGGCAGCGTTGTGCACGTGGAGTGCGAGTTGCCAGGGCGAGTCCCTAAAGGATACCTGGAATATCCTCATGGTGTGGACCGCGAACCCAGGGTCTGGTAAGGCACCTGGGACGGCTAGGCCGTATGTGTTTAGCCTATTGATGGCCAGTTTATGTACTTAGTGTATGTTTTGCATATGTTACTTGTTTGTGGGTTTTCTTGCTGGGCTTCGGCTCACAGATGCTCTGTGGTGCAGGTAAGGGCAAGGAGAAAGCCAACCAACCATGAGTGTAGCAGGCATGAAGCGGCGTGTACATGTTTGGCCTGCCTGGCTACCACAGCCAGTGGATTTTTGGGAGATGATTGTAAATAAACTTAGATTTTGTCGTTTAGTCGACTTGGTTTAGTTTATGTGCTGTAAATATTTTTAAACTGTATTTTGGGATCCCAAGTATTAAACTTTTATGGTTTTCAAGGAAGTGGAATTATTTCTAAAAGTTTTTCCTCTGTTTATGGCTTAATTACACTATTTGACTTAAAACCTTGATTAGCGAGTTGAATGCACGCTTTTAAACTCACTTAGTAACGACTCTAAGGAAGTAGGGCGTTACAGGTTGGGATCTTTCTACCTTGAAAAATAATTAAGATTGCTTTTGTTAACCTGCTATCAGGATAGAAATTGAAGAATTAATTGTCCTGAATAGTAAAATTGACAAGTGAAAAAGTTGATGAAATTAATACTCGAGGATTTTAATTATTGAATTACTCTTTATAATTGTTTATGTTTAATCTGAATTCTGCAATTTTGTTTAATAATCACTCTAGTTTCAACAGTCAGATAGAAATTAAGAATCAATTTTTAGTAATTGATTATAGTCTCTGAAGGCACGATTTGGATTTACTATCTATATTATTTTAGACAATTGTGTATACTTGCACATGTAAAATTGCTATTAGCCACTTTCTCTGCTTGCACTTTTTTCCCCTACATTCAAGAATTTTTAGAAATTTTGGGACCACCACTTTTATTTCTTAATCTTTTTGCTTTCCTATTTTCAACTTGAACAGAAACAACATGTTTCTTGACAGATTTAGAACTATCTTCAGCACACTACAAGAATGAAGGCTATTAGCGGCATAAGTATTAGCGGTGGACCAAGTCCGCCTGTATTGTACAGTCTATTAGTAGCGGACTTGGGGTCCGCTGCTAGTAATGAGTGAGTATTTAAAAAGTATAAAAAAAAATATTAGCGGCAGACTTTTCCACTATTAGCGGCGGATAGTCCGCCGCTAATATACCAAAATAAATGCCCGAGAAAGTTTTTAAGATTTATTAGCGGCGGATAATTCCCTGTATTAGAGACAGACTCTCCGCCGCTAATACTATTAGCGGCAGGTAACCACATTTGATAGAGGCGGGGTACCCGTCGCTAATACTATTATTAACGGCGGGGGAAGACTAATAGCGGCGGGTCCCGCCGCTAATGCTCATGTGGAGGTTTAAAATTGCACCGCACCTTTCTTCTTCGCGTCCGTTCTCTTCTCTTCTCCGTCTTCTCTTTTGCACAACAAAGCTTCGACTGCACAGCAAAGCTTCGTCTCATCTCCATTCCACAAGTTTTTTTTGGTTATATATATATATTAGGGTGGTTTTATTATCAGTCGGGATTGGGGAAGAAATTTCTGAATGTATCAATGTCACAAAAGAGTCACTGATTTTTTA
Organism: Humulus lupulus; assembly: GCF_963169125.1. Classification (NCBI taxonomy): domain Eukaryota; kingdom Viridiplantae; phylum Streptophyta; class Magnoliopsida; order Rosales; family Cannabaceae; genus Humulus; species Humulus lupulus. The sequence goes on along the minus strand of NC_084797.1, from coordinate 223,630,513 downwards.
TTTTCTTCAATGAGGCAGAATTTATGTACGGCTTACTCTAGTGCAACTATGAGTGAGGGTCCGATTAGGTGCCTGGCATGGCATGGTGATTTGGTGGACACAAGAACTTATCCTAATTCAGGCCAAGATTTGTATGTGCGAGTTGATTCCATTACCTTAGGTATTGTCATTGACTACTACTCTTATTATTTGTTTAGTATTACTATAAATTTGTTTGCAGTTAATTATAAGTACGGACTAATGAATATAATATATTTGTTCTCTTATGTATATATATAATATATATATACTATACTTGCAGCTAAGTATTTAAAGAAGTCGAAGAATAAGAAATCAGTGACATATATAACTTTGGTTTTGACAGTGACTCTTTTGTGATTGGTCTTGGTGGCTGTCATTTTCGGATTACACTTGGTGGCTTTAGAAATTTCAGATTATTAGCTTGGTGGGTCAGAGGTATTTTTTTATGATTTATGTTGATATCGATATTTTGGACTACAGTCATTGATGTATTTTGATTTTAGATTTTATATTTTGTTTTTTGTTACTGAATTGTTGTTACTTGTTAGTATTTTTTAATGATGAATCTGTTATTTTTGCATTATGTGTACAATTCTCTGTTTTGGCTTTGTGTTCCTAGTCTCTGTTTATTTGGAATAGTTTTTTTAATGCTGATAATGCTCTCTGTTTGTTTGTATTTATTAAAAATTTAGAAGGCTTCTTTACAAAAACAATGTCACATATTTCTAAAAAAAATTCTTTTTAAAATTTTGTATTTTATTTACCACATTTTAAAATCGAAAAAAAATTATGTCACATTTTTTGTGGTTAATGTTTAAAGTCCATCATTATTTAAAAAAAAAACCTTTTGCTTTTGAAATAAAAACTTTAGCAAAAAGACAAATATTTGAGAAGATTGACACAAAAAATTTAGATTTTGTCCTCTACTACCTGGAAAAAAAAACTCTTGCATTGAACATGTTTCACAAAAATAGAATAATAATTAATTTGTAAAATTATTATAATTATAATTTGTAAAAATAGAACAAAAAAAATAATTAGTAGTTAATTAGAAGTTAATTTATTTTCTCTGTCCCGATATGCTTGTGATTGATGATTGATGGGGAGGTTGGAGGTTTGTTGCAGCAGCCATATGTGAGATATGGCGAGTTTGGGGGAGGGTCGCAGCCACAGCCTCGAGATCAGTTTGGGGACCTCACGCTCGGCCGATCATCATAGTCACCTTATATTCCTTCACCACCACAGCCACAGCCACAGCCGTCACCCTCACCGCCACAGCCACAGCCACAGCCACATCCACAGCCACACCAAAATGTTGAAGATGAGGAAAGTTTCAATATTAATCTTAATGATTTTATTTAGTTATTAGTTTATCTATTTGGATTGAATTAATACTGTATTTATTTTTAATGACAGTAGTGATATTAGCTAGGTTGATAAATATTAAAACTATTCACATTAATTTTAATGTTAGTTATGTTTAAATTAATTAAATGCTTATTTTGTCAAATTTTATTATGAATTATTTTTAAAAATAATTAAATTTAATAAATATTAATTTATTAATTTATTTCAAATAAATTTTAAAAAATATTATAAAAACAATATTAGCGGTGGACCACGCAGCTAATAATAATGCCTCTGACAAAGGTATTAGCGGCGGAGCCCGCCACTACTATCCGCCGCTAATAATATTATATCAGCGACAGTGTGTCAGTCTGCCCTAATAAGCATTAATAGCGACAAATAATTAGCGGCAGGTCATTAGCGGCGGGTCACCACCGCTAATACGTATTAGCGGCGGATTTTACAGTTATTAGCGTCGGAGGTCTCCGCCGCTACTGTGGTCAATTCTTGTAGTGAGCTTTTTCTAGGTTGCCTTTAGGTTGTTTTCCTTTCGCGGACCGACCAACAACTTCTTCCCCATTCTCAAAATTTCTTTATAGGGCTTAGATGACTTTCTAGGTTTCTTTTGGAGAGGGAGAACGTGAATCAGAATGCGTAATAGCCATCTCCGGTCACACACTACTATTTATAGAGATACACAAATTTGAAATTAAAATTTTGTTAAGAAATAGAGGGGAAAATGAAAAATGCTTCATAACCAATCATAATCTGATATTCATGAGATCGTGGAGATAAAATCGTCTGTCTAACCAAGAAGATCATGAGTAGAGAGAGAATAGACTGACGAGAAAGAGAATGGAGTGGAGGTGCAGGGTTTGTTCAAACGTGTAAGCTATTTCAAAAAAATATAAATACTAAGATAAACGTGTAAAAAATTAAAAAAAAATGTGTCTCACTTAGAGGAAACCGTAAAAGTTTAAAATTAAAAGTTATTAATCAGTAAAAAAAACCGTATAAAAGAAAGAAAAAAAAACACCCCTAGTAGTAAAAATGTAATAGTAGTGCTTATTTCGGCACTTTACGTAAATTTCTAAAAAATTTATCGCTTTCTCGAACATCTCTAAAGGCCCAAAAGGCCCAGCAAGTCCAAATGATATTATCATTTTCAACAAAAGATAAAGATACTATTTTTTTTTTTGATCAAGAAGAATAGAAAAGCTTCATTGAACAAATGTACCAACCAATTACAAACTAAACTCAGCTACAAAAACTACACCAGACTAGAACTGGCCAAACTAGCCATTAATTACAAAGAAGATTACGCATATACAATTGATCTTGAGCTGTATTAAATCTATTAGACACTAAGTAAAGCCTAAGTTTAGTAGTGAATTTAATTTCCTGAACCAGATTCCAAACAGAGGAGGAGTAACCATCAAAGTAACATCTGTTTCTGTTGGCCCATATGCTGTAAATGGTTGCTGCAAACACCATGATAACTATATTAGACTTAGTATCTCTCCTAGCTCTTGTAAGCCAAACCAGCCAGCAATTAAAATCCAAAGGCCAAGATGCAAAACCCAACCAATTGAATATCATATTAACCAGCCGAGAGGATAGACAACACTCAAAAAACAAGTGAGCATGATTTTCCTGGTAGCATTCACAGACCGGACAGGACAGAGAATTCAAAGGGATATGCAGCCTATTTAGGTTATCCTTAGTTAGTAACTGAGAATTAATCACTTGCCATAGCATAAACCTGTGTTTAGGAAGGATTATTCTGCTCCAAACAGTCCGAGAATACTCATCTTTTTGCTGAGTCAGAAGACTATTGTACAGCTTCGAAGACAGAAACTTTCCCTTCATACCAGCAGCTGAAATGGCAGCAGAACTGAAGTAATTTTTCAGATGACACAATTTCCGCCAGTACCAGCTACAATCCCCCTTTAAATCATAGTTCCAAAAGTTCTTATCTTTCAAATAAATGGAATTAATCCATTTAACCCACAGTAAGTCTGGTTTGGAAGATAAGGCCCAAATATACTTAGCCAGAATAGACCGGTTCCACAAAGATCCATCTCTAAACCCCAAGCCACCATAAGCTTTGGGAAGGCAGACTTTTTGCCAAGAAGGGATATGTAATTTACTCCTCTGCCCAGAAACTCCCCACAGGAACCCTCTACAAAGTCTTTCAACTTCCTTGACTACACTTTGGGGCAAAACAAAAATAGACATCCAGTAGTTATGAAGCCTGAGAAGAACAGAGTTAATAAGTTGAATCTGGCCAGCAAAGGAGAGGTGTCTACTAGCCCAGTTCTGAATCTTCAATCTAAACTTCTGTATGAACACCTCACAATATGTATGTTTCCATTTTGAAGGCCTCATTGGAACCCCAAGATACCTTAGGGGAAAGGAACCCATTGACAGGTTAATATCTTGAGAAATTCTGTTTTTATCCGACATAGAGACTCCTCCGAAAAAAATCTGAGATTTACCAGTATTAATGTTCAAACCAGAAGAAATTGCAAAATCATCAAGCACCCTCTTAACACTCCTAACAGCTGGGAGAGTACCCTTGCAAAAAATAAGCAAGTCATCCGCAAAACACAAATTAATGAGCTTTAGACTCTTGCACATCGGATGAAAACGAAAAAGGGAGTTAATCGCTGCATGTTGAAGACTTCTAGTCAAATACTCCATGATGAGCACAAATAAAAGGGGTGACATAGGATCACCTTGTCTCAGCCCCTTCCCCCCTCTAAACTTGCCTTGAATTCTGCCATTCATCACTAGAAAATAGGTGGTATTCCTAACACAAGACATAACCCAGCCTATGAACTTCATGGGGAATTTTAACGCTTTTAACAAGCCTTCAAGAAACAGCCAATCTACGGTATCGTAAGCCTTGCTCAAATCTATCTTTATGGCGCATCTCGAAGAAGTGGAAACTCTCCCATAATTTTTAATAAGGTCTTGACAAATCATGATATTGTGAGCAATAGATCGACCTTGAATGAAAGCTCCTTGATTGGATTGAACAATAACTGGCAGAACAACAGCCAACCTCTTACAAATCAACTTAGCCATGCATTTATACAGTGTGGAGCAGCAAGCTATTGGCCTATAGTCGACAACCCGGGAAGGGTTAGCAATCTTAGGTATCAATGAAATGGTTGTTTCATGAAGTTTAGAAGGGAAATTGCCAGACTCAAAACAGTAAGAGATAGCCGAACAAACCTCTTCACCTATCTTACTCCAGACAGCTTTAAAGAAGTCGGACCCATACCCATCAGGACCTGGGGATTTAGTATTAGGAATACTAAATAAAAGCATTTAGTATGATATGAATGCAAGGATTTCACTATTACAAACTTTTTCCAAACTTTTTCGCTATTACAATTACTGGGCAGAGCATAAGGATTTCACTGAGTTGGTTTTAAAAAGCTGGAGAGGCCCAATTACAGCTTATGGTATGAATGCAATTTTTCTTAAGCTGTTGAGGCTAAAGCATTTCCTAAATTTTTTTAATAAAGATACTATTTTCTACTACAGAAAGATGAGAAATATATATCAGCCAAACTTTATCTTTTGATATCTAAATTTTGGATATTATACTTTTCTCAAAGATTTGTGACGTGACACATAATATTTCACTTTGTTTTTCTCATTCTAAAGACAAATGTCTTTAATATGGACTTACTTTTTGTATACTCTTTTATTTTTAATTAATATTATTAAAATAACAACAATAATAAAAACTTTAAATAGTCATACTCAGACATTAGTATCAATACACATACAAACACCAAAAACAAAATCAAAGCCAAATAAAACAACAAAACATGTACAAATAATCCAAAATCATTGAAAATATAACAAGCATACAAAAACCCAAATTCGTAGAAGCAATAAAAAACCACAAAAAATAACCCCAAAATTAATCATAAAAGCATACATACAGAACCACAAATGTACCCCCAAACCACAAAACCATTAAACACGCACACTGGACCACAAATGATGTGAGAGAATTATGCTTTTGTGATTACTTGGAGCAGTATATAATGAAAAGCAATGCTTGAACGAGCAAGAACTCAAACAAAAGATAAAAACACTTGATCAGTCGAATAAATATTAAAGATCTAGGTTTTGGGATCCTCAAAATACAAAATTTCAATATTGAAATTATTGTAATAAACTAAAGGGAAATATAGAAGAAGGTAAAAATAATTATCGTTAGAATTAAACATGCATGGGAAAATAAAGATGATTATAGTAATAATAAGTGGACCATCTATGCAAAATAGAAAGGAAGCTTACTAGAGACAATATAGAACAGAAAGACAATTAAAAGAAAAGAGAGAATAGAGAAAAAGTCAAATTAAAAATTCTCTCTTTCAAAAATCATGTCTCTATCTTATTCCGGTCACCTCTCTTTAAATGCCACATATTGCTTATTTGGAATAGAAAAGTTTGAAGAGAAGGGCACCCCATTTCAACTTAATAATTTGTCTTTATTATTACAAGAAGAAAAATACAAGTTGTTTTGTTTTGTTTTCATTTGTAGTGGTCCATTTTTATTGTTTTCTCTTTATGAAACATAGATACGTAAAAATACTATATATTGTCAAAGTGAAAATGATCTTGTAATATATCAAATATAATCGTATACGTGTTTTTTTTATTCTTCAATACGTAACTACTGTAGAAACATATAACTATTTAATTTTTTTTTTATATAAATATACGTTGTGTTTGGTAAAAAATTTGTTTGTGAATTTTTTAAACACAAAAATAGAAATATCATTTTTATTTTGTTTCTTTATTTTAAAAAAATAAAAATATGTTTGGTAACTATTTTTGTTTTTTATTTTTAAAAACAAAAAATAATAAATAAACATAGAGTTACCAAATACTATTTTATGTTTAATTTTCAAATTTTCAATTAATGAAATAAAAAAAACTATTTTTTTAAGTGTTACCAAATAGCTCCACAGGGAAATTTCCCTAAAAAAATTACATTTTTATGGACTAACAAAGTTTTTTTTTTTTCTTTCAATTTTACGTTTATATGGAAATTTTTACATTTTTAAGCTTTTGCCTGTTTTTTTTTATTTTGTGTTGTTTTTTAGTTGTTGCTTAGTTGTATAAATATATGTATATTTGTTTTGTTGTTGTGTTGATGGTGTTTCGTTTTTTTTAATTATATTTTAATTTTTTAAAAACGTGTTAATATGCAATGGGTTGACTTCTAGCTGTTCTCCAATCGTTATTTTTTAGTTGCTTTAGAACGTGTGCAATGACACTACAAGAAAAAATGCTTTTAATAACACCAAAAATGTGTTATCAGAACATACCATAACACTTTTTGATGTGTTAAGACCGAGTATGTTATCGTAGGTCAGGGTACTTTACATAACACTTTATCATTGTTATACAGATGTGTTATTATACTGTCAACGATAACTCATTTTCTGTGTTATTTTAATAAATAGATAAGTGTTTAATTATATTATTTATAGTCGATTATCTAACACATTTCAATACTTATAAATTTGTGTTATACTACACTTTAGTATAACACATTTTTTGTGTTATATAATGAAGTTTGCATAACAAAATTCTTTACATAAAAAGTATTATTGTAATAGATATTATAACACAATTTTCGTATTATTTTAATATTTAGATAAGTTTAAATTCTCATTATATATTTATTTATATAACACTAATTTATTCTATTTTATTTTAATTTTTTTTATATAATTAAAATTAGCTTTCTAATATATACTAGCATCATAAAATGAACTTGATTTTCAAATAACAAAAAGTAAAAACATTCAACATTGTATTAACAACCCACAAATTAGTTTAAAACATTCAACACTATCATCAACAACAAAATGTTCTTTAATTATTCAAGTAGTCTTAAATATTCAACATATTGAAGTTACTACTTTCAGCACAAAATATTCTCCCCTGACAGTGCATTTATGCCTAAGCTCCTAGTATTTGCCAAATTAAAAAACAATAGTTGCAATGACGGTACAGTTGTAGGGAGAGGGTCCAATGGTCATCAATGACTGTACAGTTGCAAAGAATGGGTAGTAATCCTAGACACATTAGAAATATTAGCCATGTCCTCGACAGATTCCATGTCGATCATGCCACCAAAACGTGAACTGAGACAACAAAACTCCACTATCGAGAGAAGCAAAACAAGTAAAAGCTTTATTGTTATGTTAACCTCTGTAGTTGATGACCTAGAGTCACACAGTACCCGAAGGCCAGAACCTGATGTTTTCAACAAATGTATGCAAACAGATAAGTTGAGGCTTTTACGTGCAGATCTCAAAAGAATCAGAAAGTAACATGTCCCAGATGACCCCAAACATAACACAATACACAGGAAAAGAACAGTATTTACCACACTCGACTCTCCAATTGCCCACTCACAGCAGTTTCTTGAGCATGAAATGAGCTGCCAATGCCCATTAAAGCAAAACACACTGCCTAAAGCATAAAGAAAAAAAATATCAATAGAAAGAACAAGGTAAACCAAAAAATTTATAGAAAAATCAAACAAGCCTATCAAGAAAAGAAACTCTTGGCAAATTTTTAAATAATCAAAACACAACAAATTGAAGATTCCCATTTGTGCCAATTCCAAAGTGCAAAAAATAGTTAACAGACCTTAAAGCCAATGTACAATAAAACATATTTCAATAGAAAAATGCATGAATAGCCAAGCAGTAAAATAGTCACATGTCACTAGTTCTAATTTCTATCTAGGAGGGCACAAATAAAGTAAGAAAGACTGAATTTTATAATACTATTTAAACTTAAATAGATAATTATCAACTGTATTAAGATGAAAGTATTAGAATTCAGCCCTGCTTTATCAAGGTGAGCATTACATAACTATCATTATCAACTTTCTTTGTTTAATATAAAACTGCATTTTAAATTTTTTTTGCTCATTCTACTCTCATGGCTTGCTAAACTTCTATGGTGTATAATTTTGATAAACTTCTTCATCAGAAGAAATTTAATGAAATTGTACACCATAGAAGAATTCTACTATCATTTCAACTGGTTCCTAAATAATTTGAATTAGAAATTTAGTACTATAGTTATGAGAGATGGAAATTAAGAGCTAGAGAGACTAAAACCAAAATTCAGGAACAAGTTAAAACTGGGGAATGCAATCTTCAATCTGAGAATCAATCCAATTTAAATTCAGTAGTTATCAAATGTTTTCACTGCCATAATCATAGCTACCACTAAAGTAGAAGATCATATTGACATAAGTAAGTTCATACAACAGATATTTATGCTGAAAAATCTCCAACTCTCTCAAAGTTCAAGCATTACTTGGACATTGTAATTTTCAGCAGGAAGAATTAAATAAATCTTCTATTAATGACATGATAAAGTAGCAACTGTGAAGAATGTTTAAAGATAGTTCAAGAGTTAGTTATGTAAGCTAATTCAGTGAGTGACAAAGAACTAGTGCAATAACAAAGTTTTATCGTGACACACAACTACTTATAACAAGACAGATGATAAGAATATTAGGCCTTCTCTGAGGTTTAATTATTCCAGAAAAAATAAAAAGAACTAGTTACTAATTAGGCCTATTATTATTGGCTGAATATATGTCCAATAGGATTATAAGAAATGTACTAGGCATACTAAGTGATTATTATATATATTGCCTAGTGTTCTAAGGGAAGAGATATAAAAAAAAGTTGATTATAAACAAGAGATGCAAGAGAGTAACTTTAATAAAAAGAGAAAATCGTATACAAAGTAATAACAGGATATGTAACTGCAATTATACTAATTTTACCAGTTTATTCTAACCTTTTCATAGCCATTAAAAATGTTGATCTATGAACACAATATGTAACAACAATTAAAAAATCTTGATAGGGAATATAAGAAAGTCTGTTAGGAAAAGAAAAAACAATATAAGGAAAGCTAAGTGATATTAGAATAGTGTTATTAAGTAACAGATAATTAATCCATATATGTATAATGTGAACACCTCAGCTCTAGTTGCTGAGAATATGAATATGTGGAAATTTTTACCTGTGCAGCATCAACTCTAGTTGTCCATCTGCAATGCTGGCTCCCCCAGCGGCACAATCAACTAATACCGATAATTCAGATTTCTTATCCGCCATGAAAATTCCAAGATTAAGCTGAAGAAAGTGGAAAGCCAAAGGTTATAGAAGATTATTACTACTATTAGTAGAAATATAAGAGTTCATTTAAGTTAGTAGTTGTTCTTGTTGTTTCAAGAAAATGGTAATGCCTGTTATTATCATATGGAGCAGTGGTTAAGAAAATTTACTGGGTAATAGTTTCCCGCTACAGGCTGAGTAACTGAAAGAGACCAATCTTCTCTATAATCTCGAACCTGAGAAACCATTGTCAGTGATCATATATATCAAGATAGCAAAACCAGTAACTTATGTTTAATAAGAAATACTTACTCGTTTAAGAAAATCCCTTCCATTCGAATTGGTGTAGAAAACTTTGTTCGTTTCCATATTCGTTGCCAATCGCGTGATGACCTCTTTCCCAACACCATCATCTATGGGGATTGGACCAATCTTTCAAAATAAAGAGTTTTCAGAACTACACACACTAAGTCTATATGTCTCATTATTTGTTTGATCTATATATATATATATATTTGCTTGGTCTGGTATGTTTGTACTCACTGTGAATTCAACTTCAGCATGTTCTTTGTCCTTGTAAAGCCTGGTAACCTAATATGACATAAACCGAAAAGTTATGGTTACCAAATGAAGGCTTAAAAATGAAATTATATTTTGTGAATGGTCTGATAGTTCCCAAGACCAAAAAATTGCATTCTGACTGTGTTTCATTTTTGTTTGATACTATTATAAGAGAACAAGTTCTGGTTCTTACATTGTGGCCTAAAATGTTAAATCCGAAAATATGCTAATAACCTGATAGATCCATGAATTAAACTCTTGGTGAATCTCATCAACTAAAGCTCCACGAATGACCTTTAGTGGAACCTGTAAAATGCATGAAATTAGATAACAGATCAGAAGTCAAAACCGTTAGAAACTCTTGGTTAATTTGTTGTTTTCAAAGCTTATTATCATAAATTGGTCTTATAATTTTTTAGAGAAAATAAATAATAACATATATATACATTGGATTGCAAGAAAGTGCTTACTGATCTTGAAACAATAGTTGGAGGTGCCCCACTAGGCCGGAAAATATATGCCCTTGAAGCCTGCAAGACAGATCATTTTAAGTACTAAAGGCATCGCTTGGACAAATTTGGGACTTGAATAACTCGACAACCATAGCACATGAAGTGCTTACCTGAGAATCAGAATCACCAATGCTTGAACCATACCAGAGATAGCTCTGTTGTATTAGTACATCAACCTTATAATATATGACAATCAAATGAGCATTATTTTAGCATGCAATTTTTTTTGTCAAGTTAGAGAAAAGACATAAAAAAGTTCCTTACAGATGTAAAATTGACATTTAAACTTAAGTTAGCATTCCATTTTTAGTGCCCATTTGTGGTTGGCTTGCTTGATTTTATAATATGTAACTACTGGGTTAAGAAATATTTCCATGGTTACTTTTTGAAATTAAACAACTTACCTCAGTTTTAGAATTGTATATCTGTTTTAGTTGTCCTGAGGTAGATGAAAATGTCAGCTTTAAATCTCTAGGCCCAACTTCAATGGTATCATTTTGTGGATTCTTTATCTTGGAGAGTAAATTCCTGTTTACTGCAATAGTTTGGAAAAGAAACCAGAGCAATTAAACAATTAATGCCTCTTTATGCATACTGTATGATATTGTATATTAATGGTGAGCTTCATAAGAATCAACTATATGTTCAATATAATTTGACTAGCAAGTTTGAACTCAATTACCTGTACTAGATGCCTTTGAGACAAAGTAAGTATTCCAACCAAGCGATAGTACAGAAACTTGAAAATGAAGCCAATACTTTGGAGCTTGTTTTGGTGATTGTCCCAAGTAAGCTTGTGCATAGAAATTTCTCAAGTTCTTTGTAACATTGTCTAAACTTACATACTGTGCCTTAATTGTATTGCCTGAAGAATCTTTAACAACGAGATTGACATCATTAACCTGGTGGAAATTGTGATTCTCAGATCACATTGGAGAGAGTATTCTATTCATTCAAATATTCTAATATATGATAATGTGAACTGAGCAAACATATACTTACCATTATTTTAACAATGTCGACACGGGGCCAACCAAGAGGATTATATGCCACTACAACTTGAAATAGTATTAGTAATTAAGACAATGAAACATTAAAAATTTCACTTTAGTATCCATTGAAGGGTAAGGAATCTCAAAATTTTACCAAACTTTTCCCTTCTGGAATGTCTTCCTCTATTGGTGGGCAGTAACTAATATTGAGTAATTGACACTGTTTAAATCAATGTAAAGAAGATAAGGACAATGGAAATAAGTAGAATAGAAATAGCTGCGTCAGTCTAGAGAAATATGACGAATAGAGAAATTTAAAAGATTGAAGCAATTTCAATAGAAATACTGGGTTATAAGAGGCCACAAATACATATACATGAAGAGAAATACTACTCTCTCATGAAATAAATTAAAAATCATAACTGAGAAAAAGATAGATTCATTTACCATTGAAAATAAACTCTAAAATATTAATACAAAACTAATAATTTGAAACAAAAAAGAGGGTTTGAGAAATATATGGAAGGAGAGATTGTTAGTCATTGCTGGGTTTTCAGAGAAATAGAGGATGAGACTGAGAGAGGGGTGGTGTTGGAGAAATGGACGGCCAATGAGCGGATCGTTGAAGAGATATCTTCTGAGGAATCCCTTTGATCATATCAAGGCGATCTACACCTAACATCACCTGTAATGCCATATATTTCACATAAGAAATAGTTAATAGATAAAACATAAGATATATCATTAAATACACAAATTAGAGAGGAAAAAAATATTAATCTACTAAAATTAGAATTAGGAATTGTACTCGCGGATTGTAGGAATTGCTATTAGCCACCACAATATCAACCTATACACAATAACGGGGTTTCGAGGAGGAATCCACAAACATAACTTCAGAACAAAGGTGTTGAGCTCTACTGTGAGGAAGACGATACAAAGACTAACAACTTGAATGAAACGCCATGGACCAAGAAGGGGATGCCACTCATCTTTGTCCCACTGAGCTGGTGTAAATTGTTCTAGTGCTCTTTTGACCTGAGTCAGTAAAAAATGCATCTAACTCGGTGTCAATAAGAAAGGTTCACAAGAAACAGAAAATGAGACATGACACGCAAATTTCTTAAGCTAAAAAGTACAGGGAATCCATGATTTTGTGTTTACATGAAAAAAACCACTAAAACACATGTATTTCTACTCCAAACAATATGATCCAATTTTTAACTTCTTGCTACAACTTAGTAACTCTCCATTAAATATTCAAAACTAAAACATCAAAATCATAGCATACTTTTCCAATAATATTAACTCTCCATTAAATATTCAAAACTAAAACACCAAACTTAGAGCATACTTTTCCAATAATATTAGGCTGACGGCTTATCCCAACCCACTTGTACGTTTTTCCATCAAAGTACCTAACAATATGCATTCCTGCCTAGATACCTGCATCATACACACCAAAAGAAACTTGTCATAATTTGCACAGAAAGCTCATATAGCAGACAATGAAAAATTATAGCCACAATCTGCTTAATATTGTAGAAGAAATAATTGAATACAATGGCTACGAATAGAGCTCAACAATTTATAAGCAGAAATTGTTAATAAATTGAGTTCTCACCAAACCAGTTGCAGATCAAAATATCAAGAACAATATTGTCCCACCAGCATTCATTAAAATTTGGTAGCATGTGACGGAAGGTAAGCTGAAAATGCCAAGATAAGCTTTAATATACAGCCATAACCACCAAAGCACTCAAAACACACTTGTCAGAAACATAAAAGACATTTGATCTCCGCTCAAAGAAGGAGAAAGAAGAACCAATTTAAATAAACTATGAAAGGCACACAATAAAACATATTATATTGAGAGCACCCAAAGAAGAGGCTGATTACGAAGCAATATAGCTTTACCCCACCATCCAATAATATGAGCTAAAACGAATTCATCAAAAAGTGTTTCCTATATAAATTAACATATTATAAACATAGAGAAGTCAGAAGTCTGCTTAACTGCAACATAGAAGACGTACATAGTACACCAAGAGGACATGATCAGAGAATATCATAAGTAAACAGATTATTGAAGAAGAAATCATACATAAACATTCTTAAACTTGCTTGTAGGATTTTCAGGAAGATATATGCGGCAGTCAGCTCCATAAGATCTTTCAGGAAGTTCCGCACGTAATTAAAAAGGCAGAATTCGAAAGTATAAACAATCAGCATAAGCTTCTCATTCAACTGATGAAAAATAAAAGAATTTTCATAAATAATATGCAAAGTTAAATTTTGCAAGCTTAAACTGCATTACCAACACCAAGATCCGGATGGAGAAACTTCGTAAACTGTCAAGCATCATCTCACTTCTGGAAAGAGAAAAATGTAAAGTTGTTACCATAAGATATAAATAAAAAAACAAAATCATAGATAAATGAATAACTTCAAAAGGCTGAAAAAAATGTGATAAGAATCTGAAGTAGATGACTCTAGAGTGAATCAAAAGAATGCTTCTCCACAAATTTTTATTTTCTGGAAAAAAAGATCACTATATAGATAGGAAAGAGAAGAGCTGACCTGAAAAAGCAAAAATGTGAGAGCAACAAGGTAAACAACAGCCATGCCATGAACTAAGCACCAAATTGCTGGATGCAGTCTAATCAAAATCCTGTATGAATTTATGTCAGAAAACAACATACAGGATTCAACTGAATACCCCTTGAAACTCTAGCATAGGCCAGACATAAAATAGTTCACCTCCGTCTGCAGCAGGTTGGTCAAGAACCCCAAGATAATCTTTTGGCACACTTGCAAAGGAAGAAAATGGAACAAACAAAACGAAATCTCGTTGCCCCTGCAAAGCTTCAATCAATCTCCAACAAGACAAGCTAACCAGGCCAGAAAAAAGTCTATTGATAGCAACATGATAGTTACAAGAAAATATGACTAAGGTACTTTTAGATTAGACATTATTTTCAAATATGTTAAAAACTTTAAAAACATAAATATAAATAGGAATACAATACATCATAAACATAAAGAATAAATAAATAACTGAGATTTTATTAATGAAAGAAGCCTTTTAGAAATGTGTACATACATATAACTACATAACATAATTTGGAAGCAAATGGATTCTATCTTACTACAGCAAAGAGGCGCTTTATTGAATATGCAATTATGATCATAATGACAACCCATCACATAAAATTGTGATTTTAGATCATAAAAAAACAATAATGCTAGCTACACACCAAATTTAATCTTGGATTGGCAAAACTCGTTATCTGATGATTTGGGGACAAACCAATTAGAAGGTTGAACCAAGGATTTATTACTACTGTATGGCCAAACAAAACACCACTAAGGCTAAACTCAGTACAAGGCATTAACCTAAATCTTCCTATATATTTTTCTTCCTCTGTTACTATACTCAAAAATTGAAGAAATAAAAACATGGCAAATTGAGGTTTCAAGAGTGAGACTAAGGTTTTGAGAAGTTAAAGATTTAAAAGGAAGCAGGAGAAAGAAGATGGTATGTATTAAGATCAACCTTCTGAACCTGATTATGTAAATTGCAAACCCTAATTCCCCATGTTTGAACAAAGTCAACCATACCGATACACAAATTTGAACATAATATTTCATAGAAAAATGATAGCAGCACAATCCACAAACTCATAAACACAACACCATAAATAAAGCAGCAGCACAAAATCATAAAAATATTTCACAAAACCACTAAGGCACAAACTTGGGGATAACAAAAATAAATAAGCAGACAGATGGGTTCGTGAGAATTGATACTGATGCCCGTATAGCCGACGATGGTGAACTGGTTGCAAACTGGCGGTGAACTGATGGCGACGGTGGCAAGTAGCTGGGTCCGTTTGCGGGTCAGCGATCAGATTGGCACGTGAGGGATTGTGACAGACAGAGGTCGCGAGAGGGTGAGATGAGACTTGAAGAAGAAAAGTGCGAGTGTGTGAGATGAGAGCCTGAAAGAAGAAGACGATGCTGATGTTAATGATGACCAGAGCGACGACTGTAAAAGATTAGGCCGAGAGGAAAAAGAGGGAGAGAGAGAGAGAGAGAGTGGCGCATCGTATGGGCTGACGAAGCAAGAAAGAGTGAAAAAATGTATAAGTGGTGGGCTCCCAAAAAAATTACTTCCTTTTTCATTAACTTTGCCACATATATAATATTTTGCAGAATACTTTTTCATTAGTATTATATTCATGTGTTATGAAAATGGGTATTTGGTGTAGTGTGAGTTGATGTCTAGTTGTTTTTCAATTATTGTTTTTTAGTTATTTTTTTTATTCTGTATTTTTTTAAATAAAAAACTTTAAATATTGTATTTTTGAAAACCCGAAGAAATATTTTTGAAGAAAACCCCATAATAAATATAGTCATAACAAGCAACTACAACTGAAAAATTATGTAGAAACATAAGTCATTATAGATAGAAAGATTTATTGATCACCAACTGATTTCATTAGTATATATAAACTAAGTTTAACACTCTTGATCGATTCCTATGACATTATGCATGCACTACTATAAATATAGATTTTCTCTGTTTTTTTTTCAACATTAAATAAAAAGCACAAAGAAAATGTTTGAATGATTATGAAATATTACATGGAAAAGTAAGTTTTTCAATTTTAATATATTCAATGTTAATATTTTTAGTTGAGAGTATATATAATATGTAGATATAATTTTAATTTTTGTAGATCATACGTACAATATTCGGAAAATGAATACATTGGAGAATTTACAAAACTGACGAGAGGTTTTTGTCCAAGAGAACTTGGAAATCATGAATGTAGTTTTTATGTATTAAGATACATTTATGATCTTGTAAATGCACCAAATCCGGCACAAGTTATCAAGAAGAAAGTATGTCATATTTTATACTTTTTTTTGTTTAAGAAAAACTATATATAGTACTTAATCATTTGATTTATATTTTATTGTCAATTATGTGTGATTTGACAAAAAAGAATTCATTGTCAAAGACGACCTACTTCCACTACAAAATGATTGGTTAGCAAAATTATTAATGTTATTTATTTATGAAATCTAGTTTTTCGTATGTATAACATACTAACTTGACTTATATGTTAAATTATATTTGTATGTTCTAATTAATTTTTCTTATTATGTATGTATATGCAAACTACATATTTTAATTAATTAGTAATAATATGTGAATGTTTTTCTTAATTTTAATTTACATTTACATTTTGTTTATTTAGATAATAATTTATAAAATTAGATGTATAATAATATATTATTTTATATTAAAATATATATGAAAACTACAAAACAAATATAATTATATATAAAAATAATATATATGAAAACAAAACAAAAATAATTATATATAAAAATAACTTGAACTGAAATCAATATATATATATATATGAAAACATTATAAAACAAAAATAATTATATAAAAGAATATTTCAAAAAACCGCAGCAAAAGGGATGTCTTTTCTTTGCGTTTTTTTAAACATTTTTCTGCAGTTGAATACATTGCGGTTTCCATTAAGGAAAAAAACCGCAGTGTATTAAGGAAAAAAAGCGAGGAGAAAAGCTTATTTTGTAATTGTGACACCACATCAGCAGGTATTTTTATATTTTACATTCAAATACAATGTTTAGCATTAAGTTATTTGTATTTAAAATAATATGTGCTTTAGATAATTTGATCATGATATCAACTAAAACAAAATTGGACCAAAATTAAAAAATATCAATGCTTTTAGTCTATAGATATATAACAATTTTCATTAATTTATTTATGGAATAATAGCTGGAACAAACATTTTTGAGTTTATTTATTGCATTTCTTATTTATTTTTCTCACTATATAAATATATATATATATATTGTACCTTATTATACATATATAGAAAAGATAGTACCAATACAGTGATTTGAGCAAGCTTTTTCAAGTAGTAGTGTATAGGTCTAAATTTGAAAATCTGGGTTTGGGAATACCAATTAAAGGATGTTTTTTCTTAACAATAATCCCAAACTTGTCCGACAATTCAACTTTAGCACCAACGGGCATTTTCCAGTCAAAGCAGTGCAAGAACGAAGCCAACATCAGCATAACCATCTTCTCTCCTAAGGAAATTCCAGGACACACTCTTCTCCCTGATCCAAATGGTAAATAGTTGAATGTTTTACCTGAAAAGTTATAATTAGTTTCACCTTGGCTTTCATCTCCCATGAACCTCTCAGGTAGAAACTCCAAAGGGTTTTCCCAAACACTAGGATCTCGTTGCATGGACCAAACATTTAGAAAAATAGCAGTTCCTTTGGGTATAGTATAGCCACCAACAATGGCAGATTGACTTGGAAACCGAGGTATTAAAAAAGGTGCTGGGGGGTGTAAACGTAAAGTCTCTTTAAGGACAGCGTTCAAGTAAGTTAGTTTGGACAGATGAGATTCTTCCACGTTGTTGTTCAGTCCCACAACTTGTTTGAGTTCCTCTTGAATTTTATTCAGTACCATTGGTTTAGTAAAAATCTCTGCCATTGCCCATTCCACCGAGGTTGTTGTAGTGTCCGTTGCTCCAAAGATTGTGTCCTATATTTATACACGTCAAATAAAGTTATGCATGTAGAGTAATGTAATTGGTGTGTTGATATGATATATATATATATATATATATGTAAGTACCATAAGCAAGGCTTTCATTTCGGGCATGGTAATTGGAGTTTTGCTATCTTGATTCTCGTGAAGCTCCATAAGGAGCTGCAACAAGTCCTTCCTCGTGGACGCATTGTCCACTTGATTAATAATAGCATTCTTCCGTTGTGCCATGGCGTTGTCAAACATAACATCGAAGATGTGTGTAATCTTCGTCATATCTCTTGCAATTCCTTGTATATCAAACCACTTAAGCACGGGAAAAACATCAGAGATATTAGGTTTTCCTAGCAGCCTCACGAGGTCTGCTGTCACCTTCTTAATTTGAGCGATGTCAATAGTAGCGTTTACTCCCTCTAACGATGCACCAATTGTCATGTTCATGATCGAGTTAAGGGCAGTTTGACACACCAACATCCCAATATCAACAGGGGTATTAATCTTTTCGTAGAGGTACCTCGTAGATTTTCTCACCTCTTCTCTTCTTAGCTCGTACAACTTATTGAGTACGGTATTACTTGACATTTCATGAGTGAAGATCTTTCGGAGCTTTTTCCATTCTGGACCATATGACGCAAAAGCAATATCGTTTCCACCATGTGAGAAGATGAAGGCACCAACGCTAACATCACGATTTGCGAACACTTTGTCATGTTCGCGAACCACTTGGCCAATGAGCTGGGGTGAAGAGATGACCATGCATAACTTGGTTCCCATCCAAAACTTGAAAATTGGACCATATATCTTGGCCAATGCTAAGTAGTCCCGGTGAAGGTTTGGACTCAGATAAGGAAGGTATCCGACTAGCGGTAGGCCGTGAGGGCCCGGTGGTAGTGCTGGCTTGGACGATAACTTCTTGCTCGTCCACCAAAACATTGCCAAGCAAAAAGCCACAAAAGAGAAAAGAACAAGAATGTCAAAAAGCCCATGACCATAATATTTGACGTTGGTGAACATATTTGGTAATACAATACACTAGCTAGACCGGTAATTATACATATATATAGTGTGTGGGTTGATATATAATCTGTTTGAATATTCAATTTTTTTCTTCATCAAAATTGGGTTTACGAGTCTATTTGAACTATTTTACAAAACACAGAATCCAAAAAAGAATTTGTCAAAATACAGGGCCGAAAAAAGTAATTGGAAAAAATACATGGTCCAAAAAGTATAAACTCTTGATGTTTCTTATCTTTTTTGTAATTTTGCTACATTCGACTGTGTGGCTAGGTATTTCCTATTGCATTTGGCCTTAGACTTAGCTGTGTGATGTGTATTGCTTTGGTTATTGAATATCCTTCACATTCAAAATAATAATAACATTTTTTTTTCTTATTTCTTTGATCATCACGATTTGTACTAATTTCTAGTTTTTTTTTTAATCTATTTGAGTAATCAGATACCATGACGCCTGATTACTACCACAAAAAAAAATAGAATTTTTTTTTTATAGTGGTATCATGATACTGCAAAAAAAATGTTAATTGAAGAAGATAATAAATGGAAGAAAAGAAGCAAAGAAATTGAAATAAAAACTGCATGGAGTGAGTTTCATTTTTTTTTAAAAATAATATAAAAAAGTGTTATAAAATATAAATGATAAAAAATAATACAAATATATTAAAATTATATAAATAACGTCATAAAATATTAAAATTAGCTACTAAAATTGTATACAAAAAATAAAATATGGTATACAAATAAAATATTACAAATATATGGGAAAAAAACTATCATAAAAATGTAAACAAAAAAAATATGCCTTAAGAAAAAGAAAACTAGTATATTTTTCAAATTTTTAAAAAAATCTCATATTAGTGTAATTTCCTCTTTGTATTATTCTATAGAATGCATCCTGTATTATAATGCAAACTTTATTTTATGTATTTAGATTAGAGTTAATTTATTATGGACTTGGTTAGATGTGTTTATGCTTCCAACAATTAATAATGGCATAATCAATTTTACTATTAATTCAATGATTGTAGGATCAACATAATAATGGATCTCCTAATAAGACAAAATCCGGTCATTCCTATTGTGCAACTAAAGAAATTATCTAGCAAAATATATTGACATCTAAAATATTATAAAATTACCCTTCACTTTCCCTTAAAATTACATGAGAGTAGCATTTGTAAAGGGACATTTGATTCTCAATCATTAGAGAATTTTTCCCTCATTTGTACTCTTCTTTCTATAGTGATGGATGTAGGCTCAAGATTATAACTGAACCATTATAAATTTTTGTGCCTTTTCCATTTTTTTTTATAAAATGTCTCTTAATTTTCTTTCTAAATATCTTATATAGCGCAAATCTTTTCATTAAAGTATGTGCACCTCTATTTGACAATAAATTTGCTGAAAAAATAAGATGATACACTACACCAAATACCCATTTCCATAACACATGAATATAATACTAATAAAAAAGTATTATGGTAGTGTATTATATTGGGCAACACGTGAATGGGATATAAAATGAGTTATAGTGTTGGCGGGTGAGTGAATTTATTTAAAGGGAAACTAAAAATATATCTTTAATTTTTTCTACTTCTCTCTCGTGTTCTCCTCTTTCTTGCCCAAATCACTCTCCTCTATCTTGCCCAAATCACTCTCAGTGTAGAGCTCAACAAACGTGCAGTGGCGATGGTGAATCGGAGAATGGCATGGTCGATTTGACGAGTCAGGTACACTTGATATAGAAGGAAGATGCGGAAAGGTCCGAGAGGGAGAGGAAGGAGTTCGAGGAGAGGGAGAGGTCCGAGAGGGAGAGGAAGGAGTTCAGTATTTGTGCTCAACAACTTTTGTACGAAATTGGGGACCCCAGTAGCTATGTCACCCCTGATGTGGTAAGTTTGTGTTCGTATAGTTCTATTCCGAATGAAATGGGAGAACAATAATTGACTGAGATCGTTATCTATTTTTTCTTAAATGCAGATTATTGATCTTCAGAATGTTTCATTCTCTCCCTTGTCAAGTTGCAAGGTTCTTTGTGTTGGAGCAAAATCCTCTGCTGGTTCAGTCCCTAAAAAACTCCTGCAATTGATTCCAAAGGTGATGCTTTTAATGTTTCTGGCTGATTCATTATGTAATACATAAGCAACAAATGGAGGTTTATTCTCTCCGTGTACCATGCTTGTGCTTGAAAGTTTTATTTGGAGCTCTGGTGCATATTTAATCACTAAAGAGAGCTCATCTTTCTATTGCTACCATTGAAATACCTTGATTTCAATAGTCTATGCAAATATGGGAGCCACTCTTATCTTTTATCGCTTGCTTTGGTCAAAGACTGCTCATAAGTTCCAAGATCGTTATCCTTTGGTGGTACTAATAGCCTGTGTTCTTATAAAATAAGGACTGTTGGTGTCAGTCAATGCAATCGATTCTTGGTTAATTTAGCACTAATACCATATCCAGTGTAATTGGTTACATTTACTGCATCATTGGCCTACATGTTTGGAATATCTCTGTGCTTGTTTAAATTTAAGTCATTTGAAGTGCTCAAGCTATTGTTTTTTTTTTTACCATCTTAGCCAGCGTCATATTCCCTAAGATTATGCTATCAGGAAGGAGTTGACCTTTTATCATAGTGTTTGCCTTCACTATTTAAGCATATATTTCTCCTGTGACATGTGATCTTCCCTCTCCTTTCTTTCCGTCAACAGTTAACATTAAAAAATATTTTTGCTCTGTATTGAAAACCCTTTTTTGTTCCTTGGTCTGTGGTTATACTAATGTGTTGTTGTCAAAATTTTCAGGACTGTGGTTGGAAAGGATGGGGTGAGATATCTTATGGAGGATATGAATGTGTTAAACGTGCAAAGGCTGCAGAATTCCTGGTGGATAAGTTTTAAGATTTTGCCACGACTATTTATTTATTATATATTAAGACTATTCAAATGAGGGAAAAAAATGAATTTTTGAGTGTTTGCATTGTATTAATCTATTTTTGATGTTTTATTAGGTCAGATCATGGTTGGAAGAAATATTGCCTGGCATCAACAATTCAATATTTTCTTATATAATTGGCTTCGATAGTCTGAAAGCAACTAGCATTGGTGATGACGCTTCATCTTCAGCCGCTAGTAATGATGTAAGGTTGCGTATGGATGGATTATTTGAGGTGAAAGAACATGCAGTCCAATTTACTAGAGACGTTACAACATTATATACCAATGGACCAGCTGGTGGTGGTGGTATCAGGTCAAGTTCTTATCAGCTTCTGAACCTATTTTCTAATTTACTAGCGTTTTAATGAGCTTACACATTCCTTGGTGGTTATAGATTCATCTCTAGATGCAATAAATCTTTGGTTCTTTATATTTTCATAATAATTGGTTTCCTGTGCACAAAACCGAATGAGAAGTTGTAGATTGAATTGCTGTTAGAGCTCATGAAGTTAGTTATTTACTAATTAGTGGTGCCTTCCTAAATATACTGTAATAACCAAGGTTATTTTTCTTTTATAAGCTCCTTAAATACGACCTTAGATTATTTTATACTATAATTTATAACTTGAGTTGTGAAATTAGCAAGATTGCATAGAATTAAATTTATGATTTTTTTTTACACAATAATTTATTATTTTAAGTTTCTTGAATTTACGACTTTATTGGGATATTATTAAGTATAGTATTAGAGTGTTCGATTAGGGTCATTATGGGTTAATATTTTTATTAAATTAAAGGAATGGTATATTCTAACGATATATTAATTAGTTATATATATATATTCTAAAGATAAGACTGGATATTTTGTATGTGGTTTCAAAATTGGTGATTATATAGTTAAAGCAATAAAACAAAATAGATATATGTATTTAGTTTAGGTGTCAGACTAAAGTGGATGCTATAATTTTAAATTCACTTGGAGTTAGTTAGTTATTTGGTTTAGAAATAATTTATTTTATTTGATATTTTCCTATAAACTAATAGTATACATGTAAGGGTATAACCAGATAGATATATTAGTTATAGTTAAAGTTAATAGTATTTTATTATTATTTAAAGTAAATTATTGGTACATAAATTAAGTAATATAATCTAGCTTCCTAGTATTATGCACGACTAGGTTAGATTGGATAAGTCAAAGTAGTTAATTAATATCTTAGGAACTAAAATTTGAGTTATGGAGATATTCTAGGAATTTTGAAATTTAAATGGAAGTGTGATAGTTATTAAGCCTATAAATAGAGCTCATAACTCTACATTCTTCACACAATCAAATCTTCCAAATACTCTCTCATTTTTTTCAAGAAGCACTACTATTTGTGCTCATTAATCCCCATATAGCCGAACACCATAAACATACTAAGTTCATTACTTTAGTTGCTTGAAGATAGACGTTGTTTTTGGAGGCTCAGGATATTAAGGTCGTGATATCTTGTTTCTAGGAGTGAAGGTATGGCTTCTATGAGGTTTTAGATTTTGAAATTTTAGTTGTTATTAATGATTCTAATTAGTTTTAACTGTTATATATAAGGTTTGGGCGATTCACTATAGCAAGAGCAATTTTTTTCTTCTCATTTCACACTCAAGGTAAGGAAAATTAGATAGTTTAGTATTATGATCCATTGTATGATATAGTATCTTTTTGTATGACCTAACATTTCAGGTACAATAAAGGGGTAAGTGTGTCTTGACCTAAGGTGTCCAATGATGTATGACGGACTATGTCCGGTAGGCTCGGTTACCAAAACTCTATGACGGACCTATGTCCGGTGTATGACGGACTTTTGTCCAGGGCTTAATTGCCACCTCTGTATAAGCACTTATCTTTTTATTATATATGATTTGTTATTTTTAGTTATGATGTATGATCTATGACATATGACGTATGACTTAGAGTATGACCTATGATTTATAGATTATGATTTAGAATTATGTCTTAAGATATGATATGATCTAGATGTTTGTGTTTGTATGACTTTGGTGAATATATGTTATGTTTGATTATATGACTAACCCTTGTTTGTATTTTCCTTACTGGGCTTAGAAGCTCACTCCTTATGATGTTTTTTTATTTTAGGAAATTAAAGATAGAAAGGTCGGTGGTGAGTGGGACCTAAGAGCTTCGTGATGTATTTTTTGGGGACCATATAGTCGAGCAAGATCGAGCGGGCCAAATTATTTATTTATTTAAAATTTTATTTTATTTAAATGTTGCTCATTTTTATGTTAAAGACAAGTATTTTATTTTTTATAAAACCATGGATCCATGTATTTATTTTTAAGCTTTTATTAAATAAAAGAGCAATATTTACGATTATGACCCAACACTGTGTTCTCGGTAATCTATGAGAAATTAGGGCGTTAAAGGTGGTATCAGAGCCACGACTATATTGGTCCTGAACGTTCCCACGAAATACACACGATAGCTACAAATAACCTACTCGTTACCAAGTAAGTATATACATTGTTTTTGAAATATGTTTGTAATGTTTTTTCTTGTATTATTTTCATAAATTAGCCCAATGGACAAAGGTTAACGCTATAAGAAAAATACCAAACCCTAAGTATGATAATGGATCCGATGTGGAGGATTAGACACATATAAGAACACATCGTTAAATTTTAAAATATTTTCACTAGTTGTTTTATATAAAAAAAAAAAGTGTTATTTGCTTTTGTTATTGTTTTATTGTTTAGTAAGTGTTAAGTTTTTTTTTTTTTTGGATTTAATTGAAGGTGTAAAGTTTAAATTCCTCTCTTATGGGTTGGCCCATTTGTGAAGGCCCATTTGCTTTGCATTATTAGATTGGATCTAATTTAAACGAATAACAATTAATAAAGCAAGGGTTTAAATTCCTGTCTTTTGGGTCCAAGTGGAAGTTAGGGGGCCTTAGTAGTGGGTACGATATACTGAACCCAGCCCTCCTCCATGGAAGATTCAATTGTTAAGGCCCATTTACCCGAGTTGGACTTAATTGTAATAGGGTAGTTTTAATAGATAGATGGACCTAATAGACAGTAGTACAATAGGCTAAGTTATAACCTCTACTTGTTTTGTTTATCTTAGATATTTTATTTTTTTACAATTTTTTTTCTTTTCTCTTTTGGGGAAACAGAAAAGAAATATGGAACAAGAACCAAGAAGATCTGAAAAGACTAAATGGCCATGGAAGAGGCCGAGGAAGGGGAAGGGGGCGAAGAAGAGGAGTAGCTGCCACCCATTTATATGAAGAATTTCCATCAACCCCAGGAGTGCCAGAAGCACCCAATGTAGTGGAAGAGCCGACAGCTACTGCTACTCGAATAAATTTGGAAAGAGAAAATGCCCGTCTTAGGGCAGAGCTAAGGAGAAGGGAAGAAGAATTCCAAATAAGTTTAGGGCAACAACAAGTGGCGCAACAAGTCATTCCTCTAGCACAATTACTACAGTTGGCAGAACCTCGCTACGAGGCAGTGTATGAATGCTTTAGGAAGCAGCAACCATCGAACTTCGATGGTGGGGCAGACCCAATAGAGGCAGAAGAATGGCTTCGATCGGTGGAGTCTATACTAGAACACATGCGATTGGGGAACGAGGACCGAGTCTCTTGCGCTTCGAGTTTACTAAAGAAAGATGCCCACATCTGGTGGGATATAGTGAAACAGACTAGAGATGTGAACGTTATGACTTGGGATGAGTTTATCCAAGTGTTCAACAAGAAATACTACAGTCCTGCGATTCTAGCCACAAGGGTGGACGAATTCATCGCGCTTACTCCAGGGAATTCGTCTGTGACAGAGTATGCCAGGAAGTTTGATAGGCTGGCTAAGTTCGCGGCGGACATGGTACCCACTGAGACGCTAAGAATTCAAAGATTCGTGAAGGGACTGAAACCTATGATAGCCCGTGATGTGAAGTTGATTCGGGGGATAACCACTTATGCGGAAACATTAGAGGTAGCCTTGGAAGCTGAGCAGGCTGAAGAAAGGATTTGGAAAGAAGGCGCGGCCAGAAGGGACACCAAAAAGAATAGCAATGAACAGAATGACCACAAACGAAAACATGATGGTGGTCAAAATCAAAAGGCCGAAAAGAAGAACAAGACTACATCAGAAAGTAACGGGAATAAGAAGCCTTATGTGGAATATCCCCAGTGCCCTATCTATAAGAGTAAGCATTCAAGAGAATGCCGATATAAGACAAAAGGTTGTTTCAATTGCGGAGAAGAAGGACACATTAAAAAGGATTTCCCTAAGATGAAATATCAAAAGAAAGATGACAAGCTTTTGCCAGCCAGGGTTTTTACTCTTACTAAAGGTGAAGCAGAGACTAGTAATACAATGGTAATAGGTCAGGTCACTATCTCTGGTAAACTATGCAATGTATTATTCGATTCAGGAGCTACACATTCTTTTGTATCTATGAATATGATTGATAGCTTAGATGGACCATGTGAACTTTTTAGAGATGTGTTTGTCATGGAGTTTCCATCGGGGAAAAAAATGTTATCTAGTAGAGGGGTGCATGGTGTTGTAGTTAGAATCGAAGGAAAATAATTACCAGTAGATTTGATTGAGTTAGACCTTAAGGATTATGATATAATTTTAGGCATGGACTGGTTAACAAAATATGGGGCAACGATAGACTGTAAGAGTAAGGCAGTCAACTTTCAAACAGAAGGCGGAGACCAATTCACCTTCAAAGGAGAAGTTTCCCGAAATCGCATATCGATAGTCTTAGCTCTCAAAGCTCAATGGTTAATTAATAGCAGTTTCCAAGCATTTCTAGCCAATGTGGTGGACAAAGCACGAGAGACGCAACTCGAACCAAAAGATGTACCTATTGTATGAGAATTTCCCGAGGTGTTTCCAGAAGATCTACCAGGAGTACCTCTGAGTAGGGAAATCGAATTTGAAATAGAATTGGCACCTGATACGGCACCAATCTCGAAAGCTCCCTATAGAATGGCACCTACTGAACTAAAGGAGTTAAAGATCCAACTGCAGGAGTTATTAGACAAGGGTTTCATTCGACCAAGCTATTCACCTTGGGGAGCACCAGTGATTTTTGTCAAAAAGAAGGATGGGAGTATGAGGATGTGCATCGACTATCGAGAACTAAATAAAGTGACGATCAAGAACAAATACCCTTTACCTCAAATAGACGATCTTTTTTATCAACTACAAGGATCTACGGTATTCTCGAAGATAGATTTGAGGTCAGGGTATCATCAGCTCAGAGTACAAAAATAAGATATCCCAAAGATGGCTTTTCGGACTAGATATGGACACTATGAGTTTCTAGTAATGTCTTTTGGCTTAACAAATGCACCAGCAGCGTTCATGGATCTTATGAACCATGTATTTAAGGACTACCTGGATAAGTTTGTTGTGGTGTTTATAGACGACATATTGATCTACTCAAAAACAAAAGCCGAGCATGAAGAGCACCTGCGACTGACATTGGAACAACTCAAAGGCCATTAATTATACGCTAAGTTTAAGAAATGCGAATTCTGGTTAGAAAAGGTGGCATTTCTCGGAGACATTGTGTCTAAAGATGGCATGGAAGTAGATCCAGCCAAGATCGAAGCAGTGAAAGACTGGCCCAAACCCAAGAATGCAACAAAGGTGAGAAGTTTTCTGGGATTGGCAGGGAACTATAGACGATTTGTTGAAGGGTTCTCCAAAATAGCTACACCCTTAACAAATCTGAAGAGGAAGCAACATAAATTTGTATGGACGGAGAAATGCGAAGAAAGCTTCCAAACGTTAAAGGACAAGCTTATATCAGCCCCAATTCTATGCGTCCCAAATGATAAGGGAAAATTTGTAGTATATTGCGACGCGTCGAAGCAAGGACTTGGATGTGTTTTGATGCAAGACAAAATAGTGGTTGCCTATGCCTCGAGACAGCTTAAGGAGTATGAACAGCGGTATCCGACTCATGACTTAGAGTTAGCAGCGGTAGTTTTCGCTTTAAAGATTTGGAGGCACTATCTGTATGGAGAAAAGTGCGAAATCTATACGGATCACAAAAGTCTAAAGTATTTCTTTACGCAGAAGGAGCTCAATATGAGGCAACGAAGATGGCTGGAGTTAGTAAAGGACTATGATTGTGAGATCTTATATCATCCGGGAAAGGCTAACGTCGTGGCAGACGCACTTAGTAGGCGGAGTTACGCAAGCTTGTCAACACTTAAGGGGATAGCTCAACACTTACAAGATGATATTAAGAGGTCCGGAATTGAGCTAATAACTGGACAACTAGCTGACCTCACAATCAAGTCAACTCTAATGGAGGAAATAAAGGAGAAACAACAAGAGGACGAGTTTCTTCTTAAGATGAAGGCAGCATTACAAAGTTCAGAAAATGTTGATTTCTCCTTGACAAAAGAAGGCATGCTACGATATAGAAACCGAGTATGTGTGCCAAAAAGTGGAGGATTAAGAGAAAATATTATGAAGGAAGCACACACTACTCCATATTCACTTCACCCGGGATCGACCAAGATGTACAACGATGTCAAGACAATGTATTGGTGGCCGGGGATGAAGAAAGACATAGCAGAGTTTGTAGGAAAATGCCTTACATGTCAACAAGTTAAGGCCGAACATCAAAGACCCGCTGGAACTTTGCAACCATTAGAGATTCCTGAATGGAAATGGGAAGACATAGCGATGGACTTCGTGATTGGATTACCAAGGACCACCAAGCAGCATGACTCTGTTTGGGTGATAGTAGATAGACTCACAAAATCTGCTCACTTCTTACCAGTAAGAACAGTTTATAATGTTGAGCAGTACGCAGAGCTTTACGTGGCAGAGATAGTAAGACTACATGGAGTTACAGAGACGATAATCTCTGATAGAGGATCGGTTTTCACACCAAAGTTCTGGGAAGGTTTACATCGTGCAATGGGCACTAAGTTAAAAATAAGTTCGACATTTCACCCTCAAACCGATGGTCAGTCAGAACGCACCATACAAATATTAGAAGATATGCTGAGAGCGTGTGCTTTAGACTTCTCAGGATCATGGAGCAAGTATCTTCCATTAATAGAATTCTCTTACAACAACAATTATCAGGCAACGATAGGCATGGCACCTGATGAGATGCTATATGGAAGGAAGTGCCGATCACCACTTTATTGGGATGAGGTTGGTGAAAGACAATATTTAGGACCTGAGGCTGTAAGAGAAGCAACTGAGGCAGTAGCAAAGATAAGACAACGAATGATTGCCGCTCAAAGTCGCCAGAAAAGCTATGCCGATGCTAAGAGACGAAATGTTGAGTTTTTAGTAGGCGACCAAGTCTTTCTCAAAGTTTCTCCAATGAAGGGAATTATGCGTTTCAGAAAGAAAGGAAAGTTAAGCCCGAGGTTTATAGGTCTTTTCAAGATATTGGACAAAGTAGGGCATGTAGCATATCGATTGGCTTTACCGCCATAATTAGCTGAAACACATAATGTTTTTCATGTATCAATGTTGAGAAAATATATATCATATCCATCCCATGTGCTCGATTGCAAGGCTCTGGAGTTAAAACAAGATTTTAGTTATGAAGAACGGCCAGTACGCGTACTAGAGCAGGGAACTAAGGAGTTAAGGTCCAAAAGTATCCCTATAGCTAAAATCTTGTGGAGTAATAGCACTGAAAGAGAGGCAACATGAGAATTGGAGGCAGATATGAAGGAACGATATCCTGAGTTATGTGGTTAGTAAAATTTCGAGGACGAAATTTCTTTAAGGGGGGAAGATTGTAATAACCAAGGTTATTTTTTCTTTTATAAGCTCCTTAAATACGACCTTAGGTTATTTTATACTATAATTTATAACTTGAGTTGTGAAATTAGCAAGATTGCATAGAATTAAATTTATGATTTTTTTTTACACAATAATTTATTATTTTAAGTTTCTTGAATTTAAGACTTTATTGGGATATTATTAAGTATATTATTAGAGTGTTCGATTAGGGTCATTATGGGTTAATATTTTTATTAAATTAAAGGAATAGTATATTCTAACGATATATTAATTAGTTATATATATATTCTAAAGATAAGACTGGATATTTTGTATATGGTTTCAAAATTGGTGATTATATAGTTAAAGCAATAAAACAAAATAGATATATGTATTTAGTTTAGGTGTCAGACTAAAGTGGATGCTATAATTTTAAATTCACTTGGAGTTAGTTAGTTATTTGGTTTAGAAATAATTTATTTTATTTGATATTTTCCTATAAACTAATAGTATACACGTAAGGGTATAACCAGATAGATATATTAGTTATAGTTAAAGTTAAAAGTCTTTTATTATTATTTAAAGTAAATTATTGGTACATAAATTAAGTAATATAATCTAGCTTCCTAGTATTATGCACGACTAGGTTAGATTGGATAAGTCAAAGTAGTTAATTAATATCTTAGGAACTAAAATTTGAGTTATGGAGATATTCTAGGAATTTTGAAATTTAAATGGAAGTGTGATAGTTATTAAGCCTATAAATAGAGCTCATAACTCTACATTCTTCACACAATCAAATCTTCCAAATACTCTCTCATTTTTTTCAAGAAGCACTACTATTTGTGCTCATTAATCCCCATATAGTCGAACACCATAAACATACTAAGTTCATTACTTTAGTTGCTTGAAGATAGACGTTGTTTTTGGAGGCTCAGGATATTAAGGTCGTGATATCTTGTTTCTAGGAGTGAAGGTATGGCTTCTATGAGGTTTTAGATTTTGAAATTTTAGTTGTTATTAATGATTCTAATTAGTTTTAATTGTTATATATAAGGTTTGGGCGATTCACTATAGCAAGAGCAGTTTTTTTTCTTCTCATTTCACACTCAAGGTAAGGAAAATTAGATAGTTTAGTATTATGATCCAGTGTATGATATAGTATATTTTTGTATATGACCTAACATTTCAGGTACAATAAAGGGGTAAGTGTGTCTGGACCTAAGGTGTCCAATGATGTATGACGGACTATGTCCGGTAGGCTCGGTTGCCAAAACTCTATGACGGACCTATGTCCGGTGTATGACAGACTTTTGTCCGGGGCTTAATTGCCACCTCTGTATAAGCACTTATCTTTTTATTATATCTGATTTGTTATTTTTAGTTATGATGTATGATTTATGACCTATGACGTATGACTTAGAGTATGACCCATGATTTATAGATTATGATTTAGAATTATGTCTTAAGATATGATATGATCTAGATGTTTGTGTTTGTATGACTTTGGTGAATATATGTTATGTTTGATTATATGACTAACCCTTGTTTGTATTTTCCTTACTGGGCTTAAAAGCTCACTCCTTATGATTTTTTTTTATTTCAGGAAATTAAAGATAGAAAGGTCGGTGGCGAGTGGGACCTAAGAGCTTCGTGATGTATTCGTTGGGGACCATGTAGTCGAGCAAGATCGAGCGGGTCAAATTATTTATTTATTTAAAATTTTATTTTAAAGTTTGTTTTATTTAAATGTTGCTCATTTTTATGTTAAAGACAAGTATTTTATTTTTTATAATACCATGGATCCATGTATTTATTTTTAAGCTTTTATTAAATAAAAGAACAATATTTACGATTATGAACCAACGGTATGTTCTCAGTAATATATGAGAAATTAGGGTGTTACATATACAATCGAAGATATATTTAATAGAGATTGACCTTGCTGTATTCACCTTCAATTTTATTTAGAGTTTCCTATTATCTAGACCACTAATATAACTTATTCTATTAGACACTAGTTGATTTTTTTTTTTTTTTTGCATGTGTGTGTGAAGGCTTGCCTGCTATGTGGCCATCTGGGTACGGTGGCAAGCATGGATTGTACATAAGACAAATGGGCTCATAAAATGATGTTGTGTCTGAGATTAAAAACTAAGCAGTTTGGTGCACAAAAGAATCATCTTATACAGTTTTCTTACTCTAAAAAGATATCTATATTTCATTATGTTTCATGAAGCATCATCATATAATTTCACGTGAGACCAACTTTTGTGAAAATAAAAGTGGTGTAATATTATATACATAAACTTACAATCATTCACTAATATATATATATATATATATAAATCTATTCATGCATATGCTAAGAGTACAACAGCATAGTGTTATAAAAATATTTTATATTCTTTTATATGTTTACTATTTGTACTTCATTTAAAAATATTTTATATTCTTTTATATGTTTACTATTTGTACTTCATTTATGATAACTAGAAGAAAAGGGGTGGACATAGATGGATCCTGTATTGGTTTTTATAGACCAAGGGGGCCAATTTTCGGCATCTTTGTTTATGCGGAGGAGATATTTTATTAGTTTTCTTAAAGGTCTACTTAGTTTAGAATACTGTCTAAGGTATACAGAAATGCAAAATGATAATATATTTATAGCCATGATAATGACAATTGTAAGACAAAGTAAAGTTAAAAAAAATTATGATCTCATACTTCGAAATATGGCTTACTTTTCTTTTCTATTATTTCGTTCTTCTTCAATAATCAGTTTTCATGCTATATGGATTTCATTTTTTTTTTAAATTAATTGTTTTTA
Organism: Humulus lupulus; assembly: GCF_963169125.1. Lineage (NCBI taxonomy): Eukaryota > Viridiplantae > Streptophyta > Magnoliopsida > Rosales > Cannabaceae > Humulus > Humulus lupulus. Next base: position 223,597,704 of record NC_084797.1, on the reverse strand, counting down.
GGGAACTGCATAAATATAGAGAGTATTTCAACTTAATTAAAAATTGGTTCCAATTCCAAATAACGTTTTTTACCTCTGAAGAGCATTAAAGCTGAAGCCAAAGAAGCATGAGATTGAAAATTTGTAGGACTACATTCTACATATCATATATACAAATTTAAGCTCAGGCCAATGTTACTAGATCACTCTTCCTTTCAGCATGTTGTGTCCATTTATATATATAATTAGTCTCTGAAGTGTTTTGACTTGTAGAGCCTTCAATCCAAATGCTTACTTCTTACAATAATGTAGAGGAAGCCCATTAGCTTAATTGCTCATTAAATATTATGAATAGTATTACTTCTGTATTGGTATACGTATATATATGCCTATATATCTCTTATGGTGTGCTTTTCTAGTTTCACAATCTCTTATTAGTATAAAATAGGTGAATTATTTGATTGCTGATTATTTTGTTTAGGGAATATATATATGTCTTCTAGTTTTGAAAATTTAATGTAGTTACAGATTATTTATATGAACAATTTCAGAAGAAGCTGTTTTGGAGTTGTTCTCTTTCACCTTGCCCGTTCCCCTCACTTTAATGAAATCTACCCAAGCTATAGCTTTACAGTCCAATTAGTCAAAATTAGCTAAAGAATCGAGAAGCTTACCCAGTTTTGGACGAACTGGCAAGGAATGTAAGCACTTTTGATGTTCTTCAACTTGCAAGGTTTTTTTTTTTCTTCATTTGTTATCTTTTTTGCTAACATACTATTTTGACCATTTCTCTGCAGGATCACAGAGAAAGTGAATGACAGGTGGGAGGTTTGTGTGAGCCTTAGTGATGGGTAATTTCAACAGGTATTTGAATTTTTATGTTAAATGAGAGTACTTTGATGCTGTTATGCACTTTTAAGGGTGTTTTATTCTGATTGTTTTCTCTTGTTAAACCAGGTTAGCTTTGTAAATTCGATTGCCACAATCAAGGGTGGAACTCATGTAGATCACGTCATAAGTCAGATCACTAATCATGTCATGAATCTTGTAAATAAGAAGAACAAGAATGCCAACTTGAAAGCCCACAATGTGAAGAATTATATATATGGGTTTTTGCCAATGCCCTTATTGACAATCCTGCTTTTGATTCTCAAACTAAAGAAACTCTTACCATTTGTCCAAGCAGTTTTGGGTCTAAATGTGAACTCCCACCAGAGTTCTTAAAGAAAGGTTCAAGAAGCTCTTTGCTTGTTTATGTAGATGCACTCTTATCATTACTTTATGTATCTTTGTTTATGTTTTACCTTTTAAACTTGCAGTGGCAAAGTTTGGCATTGTGGATAGTCTTCTTTCCTAGGCCAACTTCAAGCAGAACAAGGATCTTAAGAAAACAAATGGAGCTAAGACAGAAAGGGTTCACAATATCAATAAGCTGGAGGATGCTAATGAAGCCTAAGGAAGGAAACTCTGAAAAATGTACCTTGATTTTGACGGAAGGAGATTCGGCCAAAGCTCTAGCAGTAAGTTGAATGGCTTCAACAATTAGTTCATTCATAATCTGAACTTGCATTAGATTTCATTTTAACTCATTTGAGTACAAATAAATGGCTGGACTCTGTCGTTGGTCAAGACCATTATGGTGTTTTCCCATTGAGGGGTAAACTACTCAATGTAAGGGAAGCTAGCACTACCCAAGTGAGGGACAATGAGGAAATCAAGAACATCAAGAGAATTCTTGGGTTGCAGCAAGATAAGGAATACACAAGCGTGAAGTCTCTGAGATACGGTCATCTGATGATAATGACTGATCAGGTTTGATGCCTTTTCATTCGATTGTTTAATAGAAACAGTGCAATACTTTTTTGCTGATCTTTTTATGTTTGTACAGGATCACGATGGTTCACATATCAAGGGTCTGTTGATTAATTTCATTCATTCTTTCTGGCCATCACTTTTGAGATTTCCATCCTTCTTGGTGGAGTTTATTACTCCTATTGTGAAGGTTCGTGTCTTCGTTCGTTAAGTTTTTGTGTTGGAGTTCAATTATGGAGAATATCCGTTTCTAACGTATCTTCCATTGGTTTTTACAGGCAACTAACACGATGGTTCATAAAGTACTATAAGGTTTGTGTTATTCAACTTATAAGTAAGACACCTGCTAGAATTATGGGATTTTATGAAGCATCAAAATTTTCTAGTTTTTCATGAACTCATCTTTCTTTATTATGTTTTCCAGGGGTTGGGAACCAGCACATCAAAGGAAGGAAGGGATTACTTTCAAAATCTGGACATGCAAAAAAAAGATTTCATGTGGGTGGATGAGAAAGATGGTGAGGCAATTGAGCGTGCATTTAGTAAGAAAAAGATAGAAGAGAGAAAGTGTTGGCTCCGTAGATTTGAGGCATGAAAAGGAACTTATATAATTTTCTTTGGAAATAGATGGTGAGTAAATTCTTAATCCTTTTTTATTGATTTTCAGCCTGGTACTCACCTGGACCAAAAGGAAAAGCTCATTAAATATAGCGACTTTGTTCACAATGAACTTATATTGTTTTCTTTGGCTGATCTACAAAGGTCCATTCCTTCAATGGCTGATGGCCTAAAGCCTGGTCAAATGGAAGATCCTCTTTTGTTCTTTCAAGGGGAACTTTGTAAAAGAAGCAAAGGTTACCTGAAATCTATTTGCAGTTTGCACTCCAGGTTGTTGAATAAATTCTTCATGTATATTTGATATTTTCTTCCCACACACTAAAATCCCAGCAATGACTAACAATCTCTCCTTCCATATATTTCTCAAACCCTCTTTTTTGTTTCAGGTTATTATTTCTGTATTAATATTTTAGAGTTTCTTTTCAAAGGTAAATGAATCTATCTTTTTCTCAGTTATGATTTTTAATTTATTTCATGAGAGAGTAGTATTTCTCTTCATGTATATGTATTTGTAGCCTCTTATAACCCAGTATTTCTATTGAAATTGCTTCAATCTTTTAAATTTCTCTATTCGTCATATTTATCTAGACTGATGCAGCTATTTCTGGTCTACTTATTTCCATTGTTCTTATCTTCTTTACATTGATTTAAACAGTGTTAATTATTCAATATCAGTTACTGCCCACCAACAGAAGAAGACATTCCAGAAGGGAAAAGTTTGGTAAAATTTTGAGATTTCCTTACCCTTCAATGGATACTAAGGTGAGATTTTTAATTTTTCATTGTCTTAATTACTAATACTATTTCAGGTTGTAGTGGCATATAATCCCTTTGGTTGGCCCCGTATTGACATTGTTAAAATGCCGGTAAGTAAATGTTTGCTCAGTTCACATTATCATATATTAGAATATTTGAATGAATAGAATACTCTCTCCAATATGGTTTGAGAATCACAATTTCCACCAGGTTAATGATGTCAATTTCTTAACCCAGTAGTTACATATTATAAAATCAGGCAAGCCAACCACAAATGGGCACTAAAAATGGAATGCTAACTTAAGTCTATATGTCAATTTTATATCTGTAAGGAACTTTTTTATTTCTTTTCTCTGACTTGACAAAAAAATTTGCATGCTAAAATAATGCTCATTTGATTGTCATATATTACAAGGTTGATGTACCAATACAACAGAGCTATCTCTGGTATGGTTCAAGCACTGGTGATTTTGATTCTCAGGTAAGCACTTCATGTGCTATGGTTGTCGAGTTATTCAAGTCCCAAATTTGTCTAAGCAACGCCTTCAGTACTTAAAATGACCTGTCTTGCAGGCTTCAGGGGCATACATTTTCCGGCCTAATGGGGCACCTCCAACTGTTGTTTCAAGATCAGTAAACACTTTCTTGCAATTCAATATATATATATATGTTATTATTTATTTTCAATAAAATATTATCAGGCCAATTTATGATAATAAGCTTTGAAAACAACAAATTAGCCGAGAGCTTCTAATGGTTTTGACTTCTGATCTGTTATCTAATTTCATGAATTTTAACTATCTATGATAATCTCATCTAGTATTCAGAATTAAGACGAAATTAATCATCTGTTGTACCTGATTTAGTGTTGTAAGACCTCCATGGAGATGCTCTCTGCTATATATATTGGGGCTTGTTCATGTTTTCATTCATTAGTAATCTTATCAGTATAAATAATATGAATATATTATCATTAGAAATATAAACAATTAAGTGGTAGTCAAAAAAGTTAGCACATAAGAGAAAATTCCAATGCCATATCATGTGAATAGTCTTCCCATGTCAAGGGACATAGCTCCCTGTATCAGAATTTTTTTCAACTCAGAAACTGACCCAATTGAAAACAATATTCAATAATTTAATACTTGAAGACATACTGAAAATTTATCCAGTAGATCAGTAGACCTACAAGTGTCTCTGCTGTGTGGTGGGGTGTTGTTTCTACTGCACTTATGCAGCTCGCTGCAGCAAGGGTATATATATATATATTTATATATAAGAATAAAAGAATATCATTAAATATGATAGTTTATATATAACAGCATAGTATCTACTAGTAAAAATAATGATCAAAAGAAATAGACAAACAAACACATAAAGGATCTCTATTAATATATTCTCATTATATAGTATAGAGCAATATATATATATATATATACTACTAGTGATAGTGAAAATAAAAATGAAAAAATATATTCTCATTGAAGATCACTTCTGTTTTTTTGGGCCCATTTTACTCTTAGTTGTTGCCTTTTATTGTTCATTTTGCATCTAATTTTGTTATCTATTTTCTGTATATTGCTTCAGAGTTCCTTATGGGTTTGCTACTAGTCTTCATGTCTAAATTTTATTAAGTCATTTCTCTTGTACATTTGTTTCTGTGTATAAAATAAAATCTATAGTTCTTGCTAGTTCTAGAGCCAAAGTTCTATGTAATTTTTGATTGTCAAGCTCTATTACTGGAAAAGAAAACATGAATTCTAATATAAGAACCAATACGAGTTTTTTTCTCTGAAATAGTTTAGTATATGGGCTTCTCTGTTGGTATTTTTAGGGATGAGGCTGCATTTTATTGCCTTTAGTATGGCATTTTATTGAAACTTTGCATTGTTGATAGTTCTTTAATTGTTAAGATTTTTCTATTAAAATGACTACGAAGGTGGAGGTCTTAATTTCTGACTCCTTATCTGATACTTGTGTTTCTTATGTTTTGGGCATGAAAACTATGGTGTTTCCCTTTTTTGGCTCCTATACTTGTGTTACAGGAAATTCAATGTATATAAGGTCCAAACTCCAATTTAGTTGGGTCTTTTTTTTTTCCTAGTTATTTTTCCACGCACATGTAGAGAGAAACATGCAAAAAACAGATATCAACATGTGAAAGATGACTTTTCTTATAAATTATAATAAACAGTATTTGAGATGCTTTTAAATGTTGTAGTTATGTTTCTAATGGTCCCCTAATTATGATTTCATTGATAGATATTTAATTTTACTTGCTTTTCAGTTCCTTCTTGACTTTTTCTCAAACACCTTCTCAAACACCATAGGTGTTTGATGATTTCAACATGTAAAAAACAAAAAAAAGAAAGGAAAAAAAAAAGCTTAGTTTTGGCTACAGAAAAACAGACAGAAGTGGACACTCACTTAGAGAGCAATTCCCAGAAAATGAAGACCACTATTTTGGCCAATGATGGTTCTTGTAGAAATACATTGAACAAGAAAGTTGGGCAGACCCACATACCATTTTTGGTCGCACTGTTGCCCACATCCCATTTTCTATCTTTTTTTCCATTTCATTGTCTGGGTACTGTTTGATTAAACTTTGGGAGTTTCCTATGTAATTCTGAACCATTCTTTATGTTCCCTCCTCCACTATATACCATAAAAAGAACCTCTGTTTTTGACATAAACCACCCTCTTTGCAAAAACTAATTGTTTTAATGCCCCAGTATTCAGCACCATGAATATTAATTGTTTTAATGCTCAATATTACAGATATCACACAAGTATAGTTTTATCTACGTAATCACCGAGCTTGGGTTGCTATTCATTTACGACTTGGAGACGGCTACTGCAGTTTATAGAAATAGAATCAGTCCACAAGTATAATTTTGAAGGCTTTGTGTTGGGTAGCTGTAGAATATTTTGTACTAAAAGTAGTAACTTTTCAATATGTTGAATATTTAAGACTACTTGAATACTTAAAGAACATTTTGTTGTTGATGACAGTGTTGAATGTTTTAAACTAATTTGTGGATTGTTAATACAATGTTGAATGCTTTTACTTTTTGTTATTTGAAAATCAAGTTCATTTGATGAAGCTAGTATATATTAGAAAGTTAATTTTAATTATATAAAAAAATTAAAATATAATAGAATAAATTAGTGTTATATAAATGAATATATAATGAGAATTTAAACTTATCTAAATATTAAAATAATACGAAAATTGTGTTATAATATCTATTACAATAACACTTTTTATGTAAAGAATTTTGTTATGCAAACTTCATTATATAACACAAATAATGTGTTATACTAAAGTGTAGTATAACACAAAAAATGTGTTACACTAAAGTGTAGTATAACATAAATTTATAAGTATTGAAATGTGTTATATAATCGAATATAAATAATATAATTAAACACTTATCTATTTATTAAAATAACACAGAAAGTGTGTTATCGTTGATAGTATAATAACACATCTGTATAACAATGATAAAGTGTTATGTAAAGTACCCTGACCTACGATAACACAATCGGTCTGCACACATCAAAAAGTGTTATGGTATGTTTTGATAACACATTTTTGGTGTTATTAAAAGCATTTTTTCTTGTAGTGATAATTATAGATTACTACATAAAAAGTCATGTCGGCTTAAAAAAAATTGAGCTTCATGTACTATGACGTGGTTGAAGGCAAAGCTAGATGAGAAAATTTGTGAGAAATACAAAAGCAACAGAATATCACCTAACACTACATAGAATCAGAAGAAATAATTTTTTAATAAGAAATAGCACATTCATCGTAGTGACATTGTTGCCCTCTCTTTATCTCAATTAACAAGAATTTTTCAAAATTAGGCAGACTCACTTAATTTGTAAAAGACGCACACCAAAAAAGAAAGTTGTGACAAACTATAAACCCTAAACAACACCTTCTCCAAAAAAAAAAAAGCACACTAATGCATCCATATAAGTAATGCATATTCCCATTCATCTGAAGAAGATGAAGACATAATTTGATTATCTGTCTTGAATATGAATATATCTTACCAAGATTAGAAAAAAAAAATTAATTCAATTGAGAACTTAAGTTTAAACAAACTGAATAAAAAAAAATTGCCTGTTACAGACATATAATAATATATAAGAAGAAGAATTATATATCATATAATTTAAATTAATATAGTATATTTTAAAATGATATTAAATTAATAACATCACAATGTATATTTTAAATAGGGTTAATTGCTGCATAAATACCCATTTTTTTATGATAATTAATCATATATACACAAACTCAAAAATTAGCGGCAAAACTACTCAAACTACCCAAAAGTGTAATTCGTCGATACCCATTCCCTCAAGTGTGTTATCTAATTACTAAGCTCACATGTGTCATGCTCTAATTGGTCTAAGTCATAATAAACTTTCTACTCTAAAAATTGCATTGTTGGAACAATTCATTGTTGGTGCTATAATAGCCAAGTTGCCTCTATCTTAAGCGGTTATCGGAAGAAATCCCTCTATAAGAATGAGGATATTTTCTTGGAGGAGATTCATAAGCATTTGATAATTGATGAGGAGATTCCATATTCTAGAGGTAAGAATGTGGAAGAGTCTAATGGAGAGACTTATAAAGCCATTGTGGGGGCTAATTCCTCCAAACAACAACAAAAGCAAAAAGGTTAAGAAACCCAAATGCAAGGGTAACAAACACTTGGGAAGTATGTGTTGGGAATAGTGTCATTAAAGCAATTGTAGTTGAAAAATGTTTTAAATGAAATAAATAATTAAATTGAATTATTATATATATAGACTATGTCTGATATTATAGGATAATATTAAGTGAATATCAGAAAATTCAAAAGTTTATCTATGTGGTCTTAATCTCATATTGGTATGGAATGATCAAGATTAAGATAATAAACTTAAGTAGTTCGCAGTAAAATAAAGTTATGAAATCTTTAGATTAATTACTGCTAGTACGGTCCACTAGTATTATGAATACGTGTGACCTAGATCCGGGTTACTAGTGTAGTATTGTAATAGTCGCCCCTGATAATGATATACTTTGACTAAAACTGAGTAGGAAAAGTTGGCAGATTGTTTTATTTTGTGAAAGTCGCCCCTAATATTATGATACGTCGCCCCTGATACATTTTGTCAGTACCACATAAATCTCTAACCCCTAATATACCACATAAATCGATTGTAGCTGCTGTAACGCCCTGGATAACCAAGATCGTTACACTGTGTGTTTGTAAAGTGCCAGACTTGCTAGTCAAGTCTATTAGTTGAAAGCGTGTCTACGAGACTGTAAAGGAACTAGGGTTTAAAATATTTTGGTCTCAAAAGCTACATTTTCATTAAGAAACATTGTTCACTAACACGGGATCCCAAAAATATTAGTTTAAAGGCCATTTACAAAAGTTACAAGGTTCAAATACATAAACCAGCCATACTAAGGCAAAACGAGTAGTTAGGTAATCCCTGTCCTGACTCACTCCTCGACCTTGGCGATCAAACAGCTGGCTATGTACATTTCACCTCGGAGCTCTCCACCTCAGGCATGGTCCAGCTTGCCCTTGCCTTTACCTGCACCACGTAGCACCCGTGAGCCAAGGCCCAGCAAGAAAACACAACAACAACAAAGCATAAGCAATTAGCAACAAGTCAGTATCTCACATCACATTACATAATCTCAACCATGTCATCAATCGGTATAATCAGGTATTTCAAATAATAAGCATATCAACTCATGTCATTTACAGTTTACAAATGATAACTAGGGCTGGCGCCCTCAGGCTACCCCCTCTGTTATCCCGTTGACTTTGCTACCAGTGGCCAATCTGCACCCTGTGCGCTAATATCATGTACGACACTCTTAGGCCGCTTTTACATGTCCCATGGCGTAATACCATCATTGACACGATACAATTCTCGGGAGCACTTAGTCCCATCACAAACATACAACCGGGTGCAGTTTTCTTACCTTTAGCTTTCAGATGAATTAGCTATGGGCGACACCCCTTGAGCGCGATCCGATCCTCGAGTCCTAGCTAGACACCTAGTCACAACCATAAGGAAAGACACCATTACAACCTTAAATGAGTTTCTAAGCCAAGTTCTAGTACTCGGAACATTGAACTTCACCAAATATAGTAAAAGACTCAACCCCGAGCACCTTAGGTTAAATTTCCAAGCATAAAATCTTAAAATCCCAAAATCCCTTAAGCGCCGCAGCATAGGCCACCCATGCCGCGGCATGGCCCCCAAATAGAACCTCCAAAGGCTCAAAAACAGGTAAGGGCCGCGACATTGCTTGGGCCATGCCGCGGCCCGCCCTTCTTCTTCAGCATGCAACCAATTCGAAGGGCCACGGCTCACCAAGAACCATGTCGCGGCTCGACCCTTCGAACCCAGAAAAAACCACCATTTTCAATCCCTAAACCTCACCTTAAGCCACCCCAAAGCCCCTAACTAAAAACCAATTAATATTAACAACATTAGAATGATTAAAACAACGTAATCCAACCAGAAATCCAGCCTAAGACTCACTAAAATCCCAATTCTAATTTCTGAAATTTCAAACCCATAGAACCCAAAACCAGCCATGAAAACTCTCAAATTCAACCATCAAACTTTGAATTAAACCTTACCTCAGCTGTAGAATCGATTCTCCAAGAGTCCCCTGACCTATCTTCAAAGTTTCAAGCCTCAATCCCACCTTAAATTCCAAAACCATAGATATTTAAGATTCAACCATTTTCTTTGAATTCCTAACCTTAGAAACGAAAATTCAATACTTACCTTAGCACCAGCTCAGACCTTGATCAGTTCCTGAGTTAATCCTCCTATTTATTCCCTTCAATTCCCTAAAACACAGCTCAATTTCCAGCTATTTCCTGTCAAATTCAGAAGTTCTTCCTTAGCCAAGAGAAAAGAGAGAGAAAAAAAGAGTTAGGGCCGGTTTATAATTTTCTGTCTAATATTTTCCTAAGTCTTCCAAGTATACCCTTATTTTATTAAACTAATCCCAAAGCTCGGGGTGCCGGAAGCGTCCCCGAGGCCAAAACGGTAAAATCCCCCAATAATCCCGCCTAGACATCCTAACCTCAAATATATCTCCAATTATTTATTTTCATCACGCGATAGTCTAAACCACTACCCGATACCTAAAATACCCCTGACTTGTCCAAAGTCAATTATAATGCCCCGTTGTGACTTTTCCTGCTATCTAGCCCTAGGATCGCCTCGAGTCGCCGGCTGCAGATTTATCCACATCATAATGTGGTTCTCGCATATATCACATATCATATTACCACATAATATAATCAATTATCATACAAGAATCATTAAACATATAATTACTCATTAAATCACAATTATTCCAGTAATGCCCTCCTGGCACACTAATCAAGGCCCTTAAGCCTTATTAGTGAATTTGGGTCGTTACAACTATCCCCTCCTAATGAGAATTTCGTCCTCGAAATTTACCTGAACAAGTCCGGATACTGACCTCGCATAGCTGTCTCAAGCTCCCAGGTCGCCTCCTCGACCTTACTGTTTCTCCACAGCACTTTAACTAAAGGAATCATCTTATTCCGCAACACCTTATCTTTTCGATCCAAGATCTGAACTGGTTGCTCCTCATAAGCCAAATCTGTCTATAGCTCCAGATCTTCATGCCTCAACACATGAGTCACATCTGAGACATACTTCTGAAGCATGGAGATATGGAACACGTCATGAACTCCAGACAACGATGGCGGCAAAGCTAGCCTGTAAGCCACCTGACCAATCCTTTCCAGGATCTCGAATGGTCCAATGAATCTAGGGCTTAGCTTGCCTTTCTTACCAAACCTCCTCACCCCTCGCAGAGGTGAAACTCAAAGAAAGACGTGGTCACCAACCTGAAACTCCACGTCCCTACGCTTAGGATTAGCGTAGCTCTTCTGCCTACTCTGAGACGCGAGCATTCTAGCCCGGATCTTCTCTATGGCCTCACTTGTCTTCTGTACCATATCTGGCCCCAAGTACCTCCTCTCACCCATCTCATCCCAATGAATGGGTGATCTACACTTTCTCCCATATAGCATCTCATAGGGGGCCACTCCAATCGTTGACTGATAACTATTGTTGTACGAGAATTCAATCAACGGAAGGTACTTACTCCATGAACCCTCAAAATCAATTACACATGCTCTGAGAATATCCTCTAACACCTGGATCGTCCTCTTAGACTGTTCATCAGTCTGAGGATGAAAGGCTGTACTGAACTTCAACTGGGTTCCCAAAGCTTTCTGTAAACTACCCCAGAACTTGGAGGTGAAAATAGGATCTCGGTCTGACACAATAGACTTAGGAACCCCATGGAGACGTACGATCTCCCTCACATACAGCTCAGCATACTGATCCACAGTATAGGTCGACCTCACTGGAAGGAAATGGGCTGACTTGGTGTATCTATCCACTATCACCCATACTGAGTCATGAAGTCCAACTGTCCTGGGTAAACCTCCCACAAAGTCCATGGTAATATCTTCCCATTTCCATTCAGGAATACCCAATGGCTGAAGCAACCCTGCTGGTCGCTGATGCTCAGCCTTCACCTGCTGACAGGTCAAACATCTGGCAACGTACTCAACCACATCCCTCTTCATCCCGGGCCACCAATACAAAGTCCGTAGATCTTGATACATCTTCGTGGTACCCGGATGAAGTGAGTACGGCGTCGTATGAGACTCATCCAGTATCTCTCGTTTGATCCCCTCATCAGCTGGAACACAAATCCGTCCCTGATACCGAAGTAAACCAACCTCAGAAACAGAATAGTCCTTAGCCACTCCTGCTACGACATCATCTCTAACCCTCTGTAACTGAGCGTCTACCAATTGCCCTCCTCTGATCCGCTCTAGCAGGGTCGACTGCAGAGTAATATTAGCCAATCGGCCTACCACCAACTCTATCCCCGCTCTAACCATTTCATCAGCTAACCTCCTCGAAATCTAAATAGAACTATATAACTGACCTGGACCTCTGTGGCTCAAAGCATCAGCCACTACATTGGCTTTTCCTGGATGATAAAGAATATCACAATCATAATCCTTTACCAGCTCCATCCAACGCCTCTGTCTCATATTCAGGTCCTTCTGTGTAAAGAAATACTTCAAGCTCTTATGGTCAGTGTATACCTCGCACTTCTCCCCATAAAGATAATGCCGCCAAATCTTCAAGGCAAAAACCACTGCTGCCAACTCCAGGTCATGAGTAGGATACCGCTGCTCATACTCCTTCAGCTGTCGTGATGCATAAGCTATAACCTTCTCATTCTGCATCAACACACAGCCTAAGCCCAACCTCGATGCATCACATTATACTACAAACTTCCCCTCTTCCGAAGGAAGACTCAATACTGGCGCTGTAATGAGTCGTCGCTTTAATTCTTGGAAACTGTCTTCACACTTGTCTGACCAGATAAACTTCAAATTATTTCTTGTCAATTATGTCATGGGTGGTGCTATCTTCGAGAAGCCCTCTACAAACCGCCTGTAATACCCCGCTAATCCCAGAAAACTCCGTACCTCCGAAGCGTTCCTTGGTCTCGGCCAATCTCTAACTGCCTCTATCTTAGACGGATCCACCTTAATCCCATCTGCACCTACAATGTGTCCAAGGAATGTCACTTCAGGTAACCAAAACTCACACTTCTTAAACTTAGCATACAACTGTTGCTCCCTTAACCTCTGAAGAACCTGTCGGAGATGAAACTCGTGCTCTGCCTCTAAACTGGAATACACCAAAATGTCGTCGATGAAGACTATAACAAACTGATCTAAAAAATCCTTGAACACCCTGTTCATTAAGTCCATGAAGGCTGCTGGGGCATTGGTCAAACCAAAGGACATGACCAAGAACTCATAATGCCCATACCGTGTTCGGAAGGCCGTCTTAGGTATGTCCTCATCCTTGATCCTCAGCTGGTGATAACCAGATCGAAGATCAATCTTCGAGAACACCGTCTTACCCTGCAGCTGGTCGAACAAGTCATCAATCCTTGGTAGGGGATACTTATTCTTAATTGTTAGCTTGTTCAATTCTCGATAGTCAATACACATTCTCAAAGTCCCGTCCTTCTTCTTAACAAACAAAACTGGTGCACCCCATGGTGAGTAGCTAGGTCTGATGAACCCTATATCCAGAAGTTCCTGCTGCTGTATCTTTAACTCTTTCAGTTCCGCCGGTGCCATCCTATATGGTGCCCTCGACACTGGCTCCATCCCTGGTGCCAACTCAATAACAAAATGAATCTCCCTACACGGCGGCAACCCGGGCAAATCCTCAGGGAACACATCCAAGAACTCACAAACCAATCTGGTGTCCTCCGGTCCAACTGGTGTAACTCTGGTGGTATCCACCACACTAGCCAGAAAGCCTATACATCCACCCTGCAATAGATCTCTGGCCCTCAATGCAGATATCCTGGGTACGCGGGGTCCATGCACCGCTCCCACGAAGACGAAAGGATCCTCGCCCTCTGGCTCAAAGGTTACCATCTTCTTCCTATAGTCAATGGTAGCTCCATATCTAACCAGCCAATCCATACCTAGAATCATATCAAAATCCTCCATTCTCAACTCAATCAAGTCTACTGACAACTCTCTACCATCAACTAACACTGGCAGCGCTCTAATCCACCTCCTAGATACTACTAACTCTCCTGTAGGCAATATAGTCCCAAACCCTGAAGCACTATACTCACTAGGCCTACACAGTCTATCAATCACCCTATCAGATACAAATGAATGCGTAGCACCAGAATCAATCAAAACAGTAAAGGGAGTGCCAGCACTAGAAAGCTGACCTGTCACTACTGAGGGACTAGCCTCGGCCTCCGCCTACGTCAAAGTGAACACTCGAGCTAGAGTCAAGCTGTCCACCTTTTCCGTCTCTCCCTTCTTCACTGTCGGGCAATCTTTCCTGAGGTGTCCCACCACCCCGCACACATAGCAGGCCTTAGCCCAACACTCGCCCGGATGGCGCCTCTTGCACCTCGTGCACTCTGGATAAGTCCTCCATGAATCACCGCCTCCCTGACGGCCACCCTGAGTACCCCGACCTCCCCTATCAGACCTAGGAGCGATTGGAGTATCAGGAGTCTTCCTCTTAAATTCATTGGAGCCTCCGCCCCTACTAGAACCAGAGTATGGAGGCACTGGTCTACGACCCTCTCTTCTTGCTGCACTATCCCTCCATATCCTATTCTCCGCTTCCTCAGCGGTAAGAGCCCTCTCCATAGCCTGGGCATAAGTAGTCTCTCCAGGAACTGTGGTAATCCTTACATCCCGGGCTATCATAACATTCAGCCCTCTAACAAATCTGTCTAACCTGGTCGCATCAGTAGGCACAAGATCTGGTGCGAACTTTGCAAGTCTGTCAAACTTCAAGGAATATTCTGTAACGGTCATACTGCCCTGAACCAGCCCCACAAACTCATTCACCTTCGCTGCCCTGATAGCAACGTTATAGTACTTCTGATTAAACAAATCCTTAAACTCTTCCCAAGTCAACGTGGAAACATTTCTAGTCTATGATGCCACCTCCCACCAGATCAGGGCATCCTCTCTCAACATATAAGTGGCACAGGCCACCCTATCATGTCCTTCTACTTTCATAAAATCAAGTATGGTGGTGATCAGGGTCATCCACTGCTCAGCTTTTAGTGGATCTGGTCCACCCTCAAAGATCGGGGGCTGCTGCTTTCTGAACCGCTCATACAACGGTTCCACTTTATTCCCCACATCAACTGGCTGTACCATAGGTACCAACGCCGGTGGCCCAGCAGGGGCAGCACTCCCAGATGGAGCCTGCTGTAGAATTCTGATCAGTTCATCTTGGCTCTGAAGCCTAGCTTGCATTTCTGCCATTATCTGTTGCCAGTTCTCAGGGACTGGCGGAGGGGTTGGGCCCTGGTCATCCTCTCTAGCCCCAGACCTGCCGGCTTGTCGTGTGGATTTCCTTGAACGCATCACTATTCAAGTCAATCTGCAATCAACGACTCGGCAATTAGGCTATGATGACAGGGTAATAATCTTCCATAACCATCACTGAAACTCCACTCATTCACAAGCAATCAAAGTATAGCAATTTATCCAGATATTCATCCACATGCACAGCAACGCTAATAAGCATGCCTCAATATCATCATGCAATAGTCAAGGGCCAGGCCCTATCAGTATCTCATGCTCCCTATTCATCAAACAGATATCAGCAATCATATCTCACTCAAATCACTTAAACACATAATCATGCATACATAATTACCAAACCCTAAGTTGAGCTTGTCTCCCGCAGCGAATGTACATACCCAGCCAGTCTTCAGGACCCATAAACCTAGGACGCTCTGATACCAAGTTGTAACGCCCTGGATAGCCAAGACCGTTACACTGTGTGTTTGTAAAGTGCCAGACTTGCTAGTCAAGTCTATTAGTTGAAAGCGTGTCTACGAGACTGTAAAGGAACTAGGGTTTAAAATATTTTGGTCTCAAAAGCTACATTTTCATTAAGAAACATTGTTCACTAACACGGGATCCCAAAAATATTAGTTTAAAGGACGTTTACAAAAGTTACAAGGTTCAAATACATAAACCAGCCATACTAAGGCAAAACGAGCAGTTAGGTAATCCCTGTCCTGACTCACTCCTCGACCTTGGCGATCGAACAGCTGGCTATGTATATTTCACCTCAGAGCTCTCCACCTCAGGCTTGGTCCAGCTTTCCCTTGCCTTTACCTGCACCACGTAGCACCCGTGAGCCAAGGCCCAGCAAGAAAACACAACAACAACAAAGCATAAGCAATTAGCAACAAGTCAGTATCTCACATCACATTACATAATCTCAACCATGTCATCAATCGATATAATCAGGTATTTCAAATAATAAGCATATCAACTCATGTCATTTACAGTTTACAAATGATAACTAGGGCTGGCGTCCTCAGGCTACCCCCTCTGTTATCCCGTTGACTTTGCTACCAGTGGCCAATCTGCGCCCTGTGCGCTAATATCATGTACGGCACTCTTAGGCCGCTTTTACATGTCCCATGGCGTAATACCATCATTGACACGATACAATTCTCGAGAGCACTTAGTCCCATCACTAACATACAACCGGGTGCAGTTTTCTTACCTTTAGCTTTCAGATGAATTAGCTATGGGCGACACCCCTTGAGCGCGATTCGATCCTCGAGTCCTAGCTAGACACCTAGTCACAACCATAAGGAAAGACACCATTACAACCTTAAATGAGTTTCTAAGCCAAGTTCTAGTACTCGGAACATTGAACTTCACCAAATATAGTAAAAGACTCAACCCCGAGCACCTTAGGTTAAATTTCCAAGCCTAAAATCTTAAAATCCCAAAATCCCTTAAGCGCCGCGGCATAGGCCACCCATGTCGCGGCATGGCCCCCAAACAGAACCTCCAAAGGCTCAAAAACAGGTAAGGGCCGCGGCATTGCTTGGGCCATGCCGCGGCCCGCCCTTCTTCTTCAGCATGCAACCAATTCGAAGGGCCGCGGCTCACCAAGAACCATGCCGCGGCTCGACCCTTCGAACCCAGAAAAAACCACCATTTTCAATCCCTAAACCTCACCTTAAGCCACCCCAAAGCCCCTAACTAAAAACCAATTAATATTAACAACATTAGAATGATTAAAACAACGTAATCCAACCAGAAATCTAGCCTAAGACTCACTAAAATCCCAATTCTAATTTCTGAAATTTCAAACCCATAGAACCCAAAACCAGCCATGAAAACTCTCAAATTCAACCATCAAACTTTGAATTAAACCTTACCTCAGCTGTAGAATCGATTCTCCAAGAGTCCCCTGACCTATCTTCAAAGTTTCAAGCCTCAATCCCACCTTAAATTCCAAAACCATAGATATTTAAGATTCAGCCATTTTCTTTGAATTCCTAACCTTAGAAACGAAAATTCAATACTTACCTTAGCACCAGCTCAGACCTTGATCAGTTCCTGAGTTAATCCTCCTATTTATTCCCTTCAATTCCCTAAAACACAGCTCAATTTCCAGCTATTTCCTGTCAAATTCAGAAGTTCTTCCTTAGCCAAGAGAAAAGAGAGAGAAAAAAAGAGTTAGGGTCGGTTTATAATTTTCTGTCTAATATTTTCCTAAGTCTTCCAAGTATACCCTTATTTTATTAAACTAATCCCAAAGCTCGGGGTGTCGGAAGTGTCCCCGAGGCCAAAACGGTAAAATCCCCCAATAATCCCGCCTAGACATCCTAACCTCAAATATATATCCAATTATTTATTTTCATCACCCGATAGTCTAAACCACTACCCGATACCTAAAATACCCCTGACTTGTCCAAAGTCAATTATAATGCCCCGTTGTGACTTTTCCTGCTATCTAGCCCTAGGATCGCCTCGAGTCGCCGGCTGCAGATTTATCCACATCATAATGTGGTTCTCGCATATATCACATATCATATTACCACATAATATAATCAATTATCATACAAGAATCATTAAACATATAATTACTCATTAAATCACAATTATTCCAGTAATGCCCTCCTGGCACACTAATCAAGGCCCTTAAGCCTTATTAGTGAATTTGGGTCGTTACAGCTGCAGACCCTCGTTTTCTCTCTCTTTCCTCTTTCCTCTTTGCCTTAATCTCGTTTTCTTCATCGCCGTACCCTCACCCTCACTCTCACTCTTGATCTCTTTTTCGCTGCACCCTCACCCTCACTCTTGATCTCTCCATTGCCGCCTCTACCTCAACCATCCGATTGTAGCCGCACCGCAACCGTCGTCGCACCCTCACCCTCACCCTCTCACTCTCGATCTCTTTGTCGCCGCACCCTCACCCTCACTCTTGATCTCTCTGTCGCCGACTCTACCTCAGCCAACCGATTGTAGCCGCACCGCCACCGTCGCCGACCGAAGAGCACAGGCCGAAGGGGTGATTCGTACAGACAGAAGAGCACAAGCCGAAGAGGACGTATTCCCCTATATGTTTCTTTGAACTCCCATGAACACTCCCTCCCTGTAAAGAGAATAGAGGATTTCATTATATATAAGTGAGACTATATATAAATGATTGTCTTGCATTTTTTTAGGGACAATGCTTTCTAAAAGCGAAATGCACTAAAGTTTTTGGGGATAATGCTTTCGAAATGCATTATATAAATGACTATAAATAAATGACTGCTTTCTAAAAAATTTATCATTATTCTGTTAATCACTAAATTTTATATACTCATTTGAAAAGGGGTTAGCTATTTTTATTTTTTAGGAGTTGTAAATTATATCATTTTGAAATAACAATATAGTATTTCAGCAAAATGATAACAACTAAAGTTGTTATAAAGTGTATAACTTATTCTAATCTTTTTCAAATGACGGGTCTAATTATTTTTTGTTGGACATAGTTTGAGAAAAAAATTAGTCCGTAATTTATAAATACATAATATTTATGTTGTTAATTATGATTTTTTTTTTCTAATGTAATTTTTTTTAGTATAAATACAATGTTGAATGTTCATAGAATTCGTGTGTGCTAGACCTTTGTGATATATATATAAATTTATATTAACAACAAAAAATGAAAATGGATACCTGAAACTTATACCATGTATTATTATTTCCTTACAAAGTAATTTTTTAACACATTCAATATTTTATAAAAGAAAATTTAAATAGTGTTGTTTAATATAACTTTTAGTGTTATGATTGTAAATGTGTGTATAAAATTGTATGATGTGTTAGTATTTGAATTTGATTAACAATATGTTTATTGTGAATGTCTTGAGAATTTTATGAGTGTTATTTGCAGGGTTTTAAATTTTTGGTATATATTAGAATATAGATGTTTTGCTGAAGAAATTTTGGTAGACAAATAATTTAATTTAATATTAACTGTTATGCCCAGATTTCAAGATAAGAAGTTATGACCCTGAAAAACTGGGCTCGTCAAGTGTGAGCTCGAAATATATGCGGACGTCATATGATTCTACAGTCGGACCTCTTTGAAGTAAACAATGACCTCGACGATGTGTAGCCTCGAATATTCTCTGAGCTCTTATTGGCCATGGTATGACACTTGTATATATTTTTCCCTGATTGCCTTCAGGCGAGATGGCTCGAGCTCGGGAAGTGCAAGCTCGAATATGACAACATCGTCAGTATCTACTTGTTCCGAGCATAGGCAAAGCTAGGTGACGAGCTCGTGATTGACTCATAGTCTCAGCGAGTTCAATGCCAACTGCTGATCTCGAAGATTTGATGAATCATCTGGGTTAATCAGTTACGTGTAAATATGTTTATTGTTGTACAAATCCAATATTTAAGGGATACAATTTAATCTGTTATCCGATCGCACTCTTCATGGGACGTTTCTGTGTATGTAGGAAATAATGCATTAAATAGCATTATATTAATTGATTTACAGAATATCTTCTTGATAGATGTGAGAATGAATTCTGTAACCTTCTTTATAAATAGAGAAGGAAGCATCATTTGTAAAGGACCAATTTTTTATTTCTTGAGCGAAAATTCTGGGCAACTCTCCAAATCTTAATAACACAGACTCGTTGACTAGGCGGAGTTAACTGCTGAACCACGTAAAAATCCTCTTGTTTTCCTCTTTGTTCATTTGCACCAATATTTTATTGTTTAATTATTCTACTATTTAAGCTGACGAAAAACAACGTCAACAGTTTGGTGCTTTCATCGAGTGCCATTAAACAGTGTGTGTGTGATCTATTTACTCAGAAAGCCTCTCAAATTAGCGATGGCTGCAAATGATCCTAATATCCCTGAGGAGGAGATCTTCGAGGAGGAAGAGTACCCATGGCGCCCTGGGAAGCAGCCGATGGTGGATTCTGACCCCGATGAGAGGAGTGGTTCATTCGACTCTCGAGGACCACCTGCCCCCAGGGACGACGATGACATGTACTACAATCCTGAACGATACGTCCCAATAGTTGAACTCAAAAATTGTCAATTGCGAAGGCAGTTGGCAGAGGCTAAGAAATGCAACGAAGAGCTAGCTAGGCTAGCTGCTAAAGCACAGGAGACTCAGGCCCCACCTCCGCAAGATGCCCAGGCTCCGCCTCCGCGGGACGTTCACGTTCCACCATGTAGGCCTCGGGGACGGCCGCGCAAAAATGCGGAACCCAAAGAGCGGAGCAACCTCCGCCGCCAGCAGAGCAGCCTGCTCCGCCTAGACCTTGAAGAAATAACTGGGCTGGAGGTCCTGCCAATCCAACTGCAGAGGCACCAGCTGGAGTATGGAATAACCGAGCCCCCACGGAGGCTCGAAACCGAAATCCTGGTACCGCATAGAATGTGGCAGATCCTGATCGAGAAAACTCAGGGCCTTCTAGTCCTCATAATGGATGGCATCCTCATCGCCAATAAGACACCCACCATCACCGATAAGGCACCCCTCACCAATTCGAAGGAATACACAACCGACACATGGTGATAAGGAAAGGCGAGCTGGGCGAAGGCATGGGAATAGGGGTCCCAATCCCACAAGAAGCCAAATGTCTCGATCCGAAACTCTTGAGACAAGGCAACCCGCAAGAAACCAATCTTGAAATAACCATGAAACGAGCCATGTCAGTGAAGGCTCGGGTGACACCAGGTTTGAAAGCATATACGACCAGGAACGTAGGAACACTGGAAAGCGAGGCAATCACTGAGATTTATGGGAGCATCTGAACCATAATCGGGGGCGTGATAATCCATCAAATCCATATTTGAGAGATCATCTCAATGGGCGTAAATAACCTGCGCCAAGGCGCAAAACTAGAGTTGTAATAAACGATAACCAGTTCCCGCAGATTCAAGTTAGATCCCCCATATATTCAGTCCAAGAAAGGATTGAACAGTTGGAAAGAGCATTCAGGCTCTTCCAAAATGAACAAGGTCGGAAACGGGACGAAGAGTTCGATGAAGCACTCAAG
Organism: Humulus lupulus; assembly: GCF_963169125.1. Lineage (NCBI taxonomy): Eukaryota > Viridiplantae > Streptophyta > Magnoliopsida > Rosales > Cannabaceae > Humulus > Humulus lupulus. The sequence goes on along the minus strand of NC_084797.1, from coordinate 223,576,526 downwards.
CCCTTTGCCCCGCATATTTCTAGCACCCCGTTTCCTCAAGGGTTCAGAATTCTTCATGTCCCACCGTTTGATGGAAATTTGGACCCGTACAGTCATCTAAGTACATTCCACACAATCATGTGAGCCAGTAATGTGGGCTACAAGCTCAGGTGCATGCTGTTCCCAGCCTCACTCACAGGACAAGCAAAGAAATGGTTCGAAAAGTATAAAAAACATTCGATCGCTTCTTGGGATCAACTATCACGAGATTTCAAGAAGCAATTCAAGGCCATGGTCGGCATTAGGCCCGAGGTGTTTACCTTGACCAATGTCCGACAATAGCCAAATGAAACACTGAAAAGTTACCTCACACGGTTTAATTTGGAAGTTGCTCGAGCTCGAGACGTCGAAGATAGTGGCCATTTAATGGCTGTCCGAGTTGGAGTAATGCCTAGAAATCCTCTCTGGGAGGATATGCAAAGGAAGCCCGTACATTCCTTAACCGAGTTCAATCGACGAGCTCAAAGGTTTGTTAATGTAGAGGAAGCGAGGTCAGCACTGAAGATGACCTCTCAGCCCATAACTACAACAACAAACATAAACTCTGCTTCGACCTCGGGAGATCCTACGATCTCAAAACCCCCCAGGGACAACCCTTCTAAGAGAAAGAAGAACGAAGGGAATAATCCCGAGGCAGAGGGGGGAAGAAGAAGAAATGGGAGAGATACTTCTTCGTATACAAAGTGTATACCGAGCTCAATGAGTCTCGAGAGAATATTTACCTGGCTAATGAAAATTAGGCCCCTTTCAGATGACCTGACCCCATGAGAAACCAAAAGTCCAAAAGAGACTCCAACAAGTACTGCAGATTCCACAGAGATATCAAACATACAATCGATGAATGCAGGCAATTAAAAAATGCGATCGAAGGTCTGATCCCAAGATGATACTTCAGGCAATATGTTAGAAATCAAAACCCCAATCAGGCTTCCACCAGCCAAAGGACAGCAGCTGCACCACCTGCTCATAACAGTAACTCCCGACCACGGGAAGATGAGCGACCCCCTCCGATTGATGGAGAAGATGTCATAACCATCTCAGGGGGACCCCATATCGCAGGATCAGGCAAGAATGCCCATAAAAGAAATGTGAATGACCTGAAAACTAGTGACGGGTTTCCCTACGAACCTGAACCCAGAGCTCCAAAACAACAAAGGGTGGAATCTCAACCCATAACTTTTACTGAGGATGACGCATCTCATGTACAATTCCCTCATAATGACCCGCTGGTCATCACCCTTCTGCTCACGAATAAGAGGGTACACCGAGTCCTAATTGACAATGGGATCTCGGTGAATATCCTCTACAAGGCCACTTTAGAAAAGATGGGACTCGCGCTTCACCACCTAAAGGTATGTGCAACGATGTTGTACGGCTTTTCAGGAGAAGGGATTGGCTGTATGGGATCCATCAAACTCCCTATAACCTTGGGAAACTTCTCAGTCTCTACAACCAAGATGATGGAATTCGTAGTGGTGGATCTGTTGGGAAAATATGTATTTGCCTCAATGGAAATGGTAAGAAATTACAACTCTATGCAATATATTACAAATAAATAATGATTGATTAAAAAGAGTTACAACTCTATAGCTGAAAATTACAAATAAACAAAGAAAATGAAGAAGATGATGAAGAAGAGAGAATGGTGAGAATACAACTCCAATCAAAAGATTACAAGTAAAATAAAGGGGTTGAAACAAAAGAAAATATTACAACTCTTAAACAAAATATACAAGTAAAAATAATAAGAGAATAAGAAGAAACCAATACAATAAAATGGAGAACATAAATACAAGAAAACTCTCACTTACACAACCTAAGTGAAGAGGGTTGGGGATCACCAACTTAAACAAGGTTTAAAACCTTTGTCCAAAAGCTTATTTCCCCCTAACTCAAGCACTAAGGGATCTCTCTCAGATATTGGAAAATCTTTCTGGAATTATCAAGCCTCAAGGTGTTTCTAGCCAAGTGCTCTAATGGATAGAAAATGTTGTGTCTTACAAGTGAGCTATAGGCTCCTATTTATAGAGTTTAGAGACACCCTTTGAATTTCAAATTCCACCAACCCCATGGCTGTTACCAATGTTTAATTGGATTAATATGGAATTAAAAATGAGATTTAGGAGTTATTTGAGTTTTTTGAGACATTCAACAAAGATTGAAAAAACTGAAAAATTGGTCAGTTTTTAGCCTGTGACCACGGCCAGAGACATTAGTGGCCGCAACCACTAGTCTCTGTCCCACAGGCCGCGGCCACCAACATTCAGTGGCCGCGGCCATTGACCAATTTCAGCACTTAAAAATGTGTTGTTTTTCCAAATGGTTCCAAACCCTCCCAAATGATTTTGTAACTCCCAAAACACATTATTGGGGTTAAAATCATATCTCTAACAACCATTTCACATATGGATTTATGAAATTCATCTCAATATTGTGTAACAAAAAATTTACACAATAAAGGGTAAAATTTGAAAGTTACAAATTTGTAACACCAAATATGTTACATTATTTGGATATATCTCATATATCTAAATATTGTAACTCTCTATTATTGTTATAATATGTGACACTCTTTGTCACATTTATTTAATCTAAAACATTATATTCTAATATAATATAATATTACATTATATTATAAAATAACATAACAGGATCTTCCATCGGCATACAAAATAAGATAAATAATTTTATATCATATAATTTAAATTAATATAGTATATTTTAAAATTATATTAATTTAATAACATCACAATGTATATTTTAAATAGGGTTAATTGCGGCATAAATACCAAATTTTTTACGATAATTAATCATATATACATAAACTGAAAAATTAGCGGCAAAACTACTCAAAATACCCAAAAGTGTAATTCGTCGATACCCATTCCCTCAAGTCTGTTATCTAATGACTAAGCTCACATGTGTCATGCTCTAATTGGTCTAAGTCATAATAAACTTTCTACTCTAAAAATTGCATTGTTGGAACAATTCATTGTTGGTGCTATAATAGCCAAGTTGCCTCTATCTTAAAGCGACTATCAGAAGAAATCCCTCTATAAGAATGAGGAGATTTCCATGGAGGAGATTCATAAGCATTTGAGAATTGATGAGGAGATTCCACATTCTAGAGGTAAGAATGTGGAAGAGTCTAATGGAGAGACTTTTAAAGCCATTGTGGGGACTAATTCCTCCAAACAACAACAAAAGCAAAAAGGTTAAGAACCCCAAATGCAAGGGTAACAAACCCTTGGGACCTAAGAAGTATGTGTTGGGAATAGTGTCCTTAATTAAATCAATTGTAGTTGACAAATGTTTTAAATGAAATAAATAATTGAATTGAATTATTATATATATAGATTATGTTTGATATTATAGGATAATATTAAGTGAATATCATAAAATTCAAAAGTTTATCTATATGGTCTTAATCTCATATTGGTATGGAATGATCGAGATTAAGATAATAAACTTAAGTAGTTCGCAGTAAAATAAAGTTATGAAATCTTTAGATTAGTTACTGCTAGTACGGTCCACTAGTATTATGAATAAATATCACCTAGATCTGGGTTACTAGTGTAGTATTGTAATAGTCGCCCCTGATAATGATATACTTTGACTAAAACTGAGTGGGAAAAGTTGGCAGATTATTTTATTTTGTGAAAATTATTAGGGGCGACGTGATACATTTTGTCAGTACCACATAAATCTCTAACCCCTAATATACACATAAATCGATTGTAGTCGCAGACCCTCGTTTTCTCTCTCTTTCCTCTCTGCCTCAATCTTGTTTTCTCCATCGTCGCACCTTCACTCTCACTCTCACTCTCGATCTCTCTGTCACCGCACCCTCACCCTCACTCTTGATCTCTCTGTCGCCGCCTCTACATCAGCCAATTGATTGTAGCCACACCGCCACCGTCGTCGCACCCTTACCCTCTCACTCTCGATCTCTCTGTCGCCGCACCCTCACCCTCACTCTCTGTAACGACCCAAATTTGCTAATAGGGCTTATGGCCTTGATTAGCATGCCTGGAGGGCAATAAATGATTTAATATGTTAATATGTGAATTTATGTGAATATGTGATAGAGATGCATGTTTAGTTGAATTAAATATGCATGTGGGCCCTGTTTGGATATTAGGGGTATGTTTGTGATTTTTGCCCGTTGAGGGTATAAATGTGACGAATATGAAATGTACGTGATATATATCTGTGTAGCACGATCCGAGACAGTTCTAGAGAGCGGTTAGCCAGAAAGTCACAACGGGGTTGAGAATTTGACTCAGGGCGAGTCGAGGGGTATTTTGGGTATTAGATGTATTTTGGGGTTATCGGGTTATGGAAATAAATATTTGGAGATATATTTGAGGTTAGAATGTCTAGGAGGGAATATTGGGGAGATTTACCATTTTGCCCTTGGGGACGTTTCCGATACCCCGAGCCTTGAGGTAACCCTATAGACTTAAGTGAAATAAAACAAAATAAAGGAACGATTGGGAAACTTGGAGAAACCGACCTTAGACCCTGCCATTCTCTCTCTTTATTCTCTAAGCTGCACTAAGGGGGAAACCTTGAGGAAGAGAGCTAGGAAATTTAGAGTTTCAAGTTGGGCTTTGGAGAAATTGTAGCTTGGAATCTAGAAGATTGGCTCAGAAGTATAATCTAGCAAAGGTAAGCTCCTAATATGTTGAATTGTGTTAATTTATCAGATGGTTTTAAGGTTAATATTTGAGTTTGCATGTTAGCTAAATTTGAATGTGTTCTTGATTGCTTGGCTGAGTTTTGGGGCTAGACTTTGTTGGGTTTTGATGATGATATTGTGTTAGAACCTTTGTGATAGTTAGTCTGGATTGTTGACTTTATTTTGGGGGAAATTGGACTGGTTTTTGAGGAGGAAATGTTGAGTTTTTCTGGGTTCGAGGGGTAGGGCTGCGACTCTATTCTTGCTGAGCCGCATCCCCCTTGATCTTGGTGCGTCAGGAATTGGAGGCGCGCCGCGACGCCCTTCAGCAAGGGCCGCGACGCGTGTGGGCTATCTTGAGGCAAAGCCTTGGGTTGAGTTGGGGGCCGTGGCATGGGTCCCTTGGGCCACGACGCTTAAGGTATTTTGGGTTCTAGAGGGGTTTTAGGCTCGGGAACTCAATAGTTTAGGCTTGGGACGGATTTTATCACCCGGATTGATAGAATTCAAAGCCCTGGAGATTATAATTATGGTTTGAGACTAATTATTGGATTAGAACTTGATGGACGAATACTGTTAATGCGTTGTGACTAGGGTTTTGGTGAGGCTCAAGTTAGGGGACTGTGCTCGGGATATCGGTTGTAATGCCCCAAATTTCCTAATAAGGTTTAGTACCTTGATTAGGAGGCCGGGAGGGCCATAATTGATTTATTATGATATTTAATGATTATATGCATGTTTATGTGAATTATATTATTATATGATGATGAATGCATGCATATGGGCTCATATTTTAAATGCAAGGGAATTTTGGTAATTTGGTCGTTGGGGCCGTGATTGTGCAATTTTATGCATATGGGTGAATTATAATTTTACCACATTATATGTGGATTGGTTCGAGCCATTTGATGTGAGACGATCAGGGGAAAGCAAGTTTTCGGTCTAGTCATAACGGGATCAAGTTCGGGGCTCGGGGTGAGTCTCGAGGTCATTTTGATGATTAGAACATTACCGGGAATTAAAGGGTAATGGGATGTGATTTATTGGCATTTGAGAATGTTGAGAATAGCGGGAATTGGAGAGCGTTAATTATAATTAACGGTATAGGTTGGAAATGACGAATTTACCCTTGGGAGTGTTTAGAAGCTTTTAAATTGGCCTAGGGGCATTATGGTCTTTTGACCTTAAGGGTTTATATCAGCTTTGGGGTTTGGAAGGCTGTAGAAACAGAGCCAAAATAGAGACATCAACCTCCTCTCTCTCCTCACCCGTACACCATTTCTCTTCTTTCTCCTTTTGGAATTTTGAAGCCAATTTGAAGGAACAAGCTAGGAAAAATCAAGGTTTGGGCTTAGGGACTTGATTCAGCCATTGAAGGGGTTTGAAAACTGAGCTTGAGGTAAGGAATTAAGTCTGAGTTTTGAGCTATACCTTGTTTCTTTCTATTAAGTTTCAGCTTGTGATTTTGATGTGTTAGTTAGGAATTAATGGGAGTTTAATTGATGTTTTATTTTGGGTTTTGATATGGGTGAGTTATGGGTGATGTTTGGAGGTTTAAATGAGTGTTTGGAAGAGGTTTTGAGTTGATTTGAAGGGCTGGTTTGAGAGGGAAAACGCAGGGGAGTTTGTTGGTGCGTTGCTGGTTTTTGGGCTAATCAGGGTAATGAGCCGCGGCCTGGCTTTTGTGTGCCGCGGCCTAAAGTGGTTTCTGAGGCAATTATGTCTCTGTCAGGGGGATGAGTCGCGGCATGGCTATGGTGAGCCGTGGCCCATCAAGGCAGATTTGGAAAAAAATAGGTTTTTGGCTTGGGGATGTTAGCTTAAGGCCTCGGGGTTGATCCTAGTACCCGGTTAAGTGTGGATTGATGTCCCGGAGGCTAGATATTGGTTTGGGAACCTATGTTGGTCATTTTTATTAATGGTATCCTATATGTTTGGTTATGACGTGGTGACCACTAAAGGACTAAAAGCTGATCGTTCTCAAAGGTCGTTTCTTTTATTAATTCTCGCTCGAACCCAAGGTAAGAAAACTGCACCCCATATGTGACATGCATGGCTATGATTGATGCATGTTGGATGTTTAAATGTAAACATTAATAGCATAATGAATGCCTGGAAATCTTGCCCATTTGTATATGATTATTATTGAGGCATGCTGGATGATTAAGTGTGATGCATGTGATGCACGAGAAACATATGATTAGGGCATGCCATGAATGATGAATATGAGATTGGCCAGAGCTTGAGTCTCTGAGTTTGTGCATGATCATGATTATGCTAGCAACTGTTTAGTAAGCATGCTGAATTCATTATTCTTGGATAACTGGCATATGATACATATTGATAGCATTGCTTACTTGTGCATGGTACTGACTAATAAGTCAGAATTGGCAAAGGTGTTAGTATCAGCTGTGAAGCTGTGACTTATTAGTCAGGTTCGGCAGTGGTACTGGGCACTGGTCACGTTGCACTGACTCGTCAGTCAGAATTGGCAAAGGTGTTAGTATCAACTGTGAAGCTGTGACTTATTAGTCAGGTTCGGCAGTGATACTAGACACTGGTCACATAGCGCTGACTTATTAGTCAGAACGGTCTTAGCGTGGTTCACGCAAGCCAACAGAGATTAGATCTAATCGACCATCAGCATTGAATGACTCAAAGAGCATTAATGCCAGATCGACCCCGAGGGTCGGTGAATGAAATAAGCACTTGGAGGCTAGTGGCTTACCTAGCAGCCACTCTCCCTCTTGAATCATGTGATGTTCACTCATTGGTTTAAAAGTTTTACGCTCAGTGTGATTATAATGATAATCATTTGATAATGTTTATGTATAGTATTATGTTTTCTTGCTGGGCTTCGGCTCACGGGTGCTATGTGGTGCAGGTAAAGGCAAGAGGAAGCTGGACCATTCTTGAGTTGAAGAGCTTAGGTGATGACGTGTACATATGCAGCTGCTCGTCCGCCACGGCCGAGGTTTAAAGTGGAACTAGGGTTGAACCCTGTTTTGCCGCTTAGAACGGCCTGTTGTAAATATTTTCTGTAATAAACTCTGAAACTTGTATTTTTGGGATCTGTAGAGTCCAAGAACTTTACTTAGCTAATTGTTTAGTAGTATTATAGTATGTTTAGTATTATCTTTGTAACTGTGGATTTTTGGTTCAGACCGGGAATTATTTGGACACTCATAGTAGTACTTATAGATTTTCTAAGTTTAACCTATAGTTTAAGAATATTAGGTATAACCTAAGGTTTGGTTATATGACTGATAATTAAGGATTATATTTATTATACTATAAGGTTTAGATATCAACCAATAGGATTTTAAGCACATGTTATGAATGGTGATTAAGGATTAAGTATTTTTTAGGATTAAATTTAATAAGGAGTAAAGTTTGAATGTTATAGGGTCAGTCAGCAGCTTTGAATACGTTGAGGGCTTAGTCAAGGCTGTTTACTCCATTCAAACTTAGCTAAAAATGTGTAATTTCGTGTTTAAATATTCAGCGTGTGCCGATATATCGCAGCTATAGGGGGCGATATATCGCAGCACGTAGATACGGAAAACACGAATCGATGCACGGTCGCCTCGGGAACAATGGTCCAGGCGATATATCGCCTATAGGGGGCGATATATCGCCTCCTCCAGCATAAATTCAAACATTTTTTAATTCTTTTCCTTTCAGCCATTCAAACTTCTTCAAAAGTCCAGCATCTTTTGAACGAGTCTTCAGCCTCTGCTGAACGATTATTCAAATGATTTTCACCTAAAAAGCCATTATTTTTATTCAAGTAAAATCAAGATACTTTCATTCCCAAACTCTATAAATAGGACCTAGTGCCCAGCCATTATCCACCTTTTGCTCTAAGTTCAGAAGCTGCTAGTGCTAAGTGAGTGTGAGAGTGTAAACACTTGGTTTGGGAAATCATAAGCTTAAACATCATAAGCTTATCAAACACTTTGGGAAGTGAGGTTCTATAGTATTTCGGTTGTGGTATAGATTGGTCTTTCAAGTCTTTGAGGTAAACCAAAACTTTAGTTCATTTGCTTTATGTTATTTCCTCTTTCATAACCTTCTACTCAGTCCCCTAACCTCATTCTTATTTTGGTTAGGGAATCCAAGTTCTTAAGCACATAAGTTTCGGTAAGTATGTTTTTCAATGGTTTAGTCTTTCCATCCTTTTCATTTCTTCTTCTTCATAAGACTCACTCTTTCTCATATGGTTTTAGGAGTGTTCCAAAAGTCCCATCTCAGTCCATCATATCCCGGTAACTTTGGTAAGGAAAATAGGATAGAATCTATATGTGTATTGCTTATGTTATCTTATGTATATGTTATGAAATATGATATGTTATGAATATGCTATAAATGTGTATGTTTGTAGGCTTGGGCTTATGCCCTATTTGACTAACAAGACCCCAAAAATATTATGGGCATATGCCTACTTAGCTAGTAGGACCCCACTAATCTCATGGGCATAAGCTTGTTTAGTCTATGGGACCCCAAGTAATAATGGCCATTATAATAAGTGTATGTATTAAGTGTTACGATATGTCTTTACGTTTATTATGAAATTTATGTGTATGACTATGTGTTAGATTTTCCTTGCTGGGCATTAGGCTCATTCCTTTTTGTTTTATGTGCAGGAAAATAGCTTTAGAGGCGGTAAGATTCGTGACGCTTAGAGGATGTGTATCGATGGTGAATGGAGTCAAGGGGCCGAGCGTTATTCAATTCGAGGATGTAGTCTCATTTTACTTTTTTTATGGTTTTACATGTATTTTCTGCATTTTCTATGTAACTCTTTTCATTTTAAGTTATTTTTGTTTTAAAGACAATGGGTACCCATATCCTACTTATTTTTATGAAAGTAACCTTTGTTTCTACAAGTTTATAATAAATTATGGTATTTTCGCAAATGTATGTTTTAGTAAGAATTTGTATGTATAGTTTGATAATGGTCCAAGAGTCTAGATTAGTGGGTCATTACAGGATCCCAATGTATATATTAAACGTTCTAGTGAAACGTTACATCCTAATCAAAGTTTTTAATCCCTAAACCGCTAATCATACTTAGTTCACGATTTTGGCCAAATGACTCGATTAGCGAGTTTAGCACTGTTTACAAGGCACACCGTAACGGTCCCAGGAGTTGGGGCGTTACATCGGTGCTCGGAAAGCTCGGGACGCAGGTAAGAAAACCATTGTTCCCATAGAGCTTGTATGCAGGGCAAATCCCTTTGATTGAATTTGTTAATGTTTAGTATATGCTTTATTATGATATGAATGCAATTATGTAAATGTTCGGCAAGAGCCGGGAACGACGCAGGCCGAGGTCAGCAGGGGCCGGGAACGGCAAGGGGCCGAGAACGGCGTTAGGCACATTGAGTGCAAGGTCGAGTGCAGCAAGGGGCCGGGAGCAGCGTTGAGCACGTGGAGTGCGAGTTGCCAGGGTGAGACCCTAAAGGATACCTGGGATATCCTCACAGTGTGGACTACGAACCCAGGGCCTGGTAAAGCGCCTGGGACGACATGGCCGTGTGTGTTTAGCCTATTGATGGCCTGTTTATATGCTATGTGTTTGTTATGCGTTTGTTATGCATATGTTTCTGCTTGTGAGGGTTTTCTTGCTGGGCTTCGGCTCACGGGTGCTCTGTGGTGCAGGTAAGGGCAAGGGGAAAATCGACCAACCATGAGTACGGAGAGCGTGAAGCGGCGCGTACATGTTTGGCCTGCCTGGCTGCCACAACCAGTGGTTTTGAGAGATGATTGTTTTAAAACTTAGATTTTGTCGTCTAGTCGACTTGGTTTGTAATTATATGTTGTAAATATTTCTAAACAGTATTTTGGGATCCCAAGTGTCAAACACTTTATGATTTTTAGTAAATGGAATTATTTTCAAACTTTATAACTCTGCTTATGATTTAATTACACTTTTTAACCTAAAATATCGATTAGCGAGTTAAATGCACATTTTAAACTCACTTAGTAACGACTCTAAGGAAGTAGGGCGTTACACTCTCGATCTCTCTGTCCCCGACTCTACCTCAGCCAACCGATTGTAGCCGCACCGCCACCGTCACCGACCGAAGAGCACAGGCCGAAGAGCGATTCGCACAGATAGAAGAGCATAGGCCGAAGAGGATGTATATCCCTGTAAGTTTTCTTTGAACTCCCATGAACACTCCCTGTAAAGAGGATAGAGGATTTCATTATATATATGTGAGACTATGTATAAATGATTGTTTTGTAAACATTTTTTTAGGGACAATGCTTTCTAAAAGCAAAATGCACTAATTTTTTTGGGGGACAATGCGTTCGAAATGCATTTTATAAATGACTATATATAAATGACTGCTTTCTAAAAAAAATATCATTATTCTGTTAATCACTAAATTTTATATACTCATTTGAAAACGGGTTAGCTATTTTTATTTTTTAGGAGTTGTAAATTATATCATTTTGAAATAAAAATATAGTATTTCAGCAAAATGATAACAACTAAAGTTGTTATAAAGTGTATAACTTATTCTAATCTTTTTCAAATGACGGGTCTAATGTTTTTTTGTTGGACATAGTTTGAGAAAAAAATTAGTCTGTAATTTTTTTTTTTGATAAATCATGAAAGATTCATTACTTTAACCAAAATCAAACAAAAACAAAATGCAACACCTTAATGCAGGCCTAAAAACACAAAGGAAAAAACTAAACTAACAGGCCCATTACAAATCCCCAAACCAATCTAAATCCCTTTGACTAAGTTTCTTTGGCATGATTTATGTAATTCTAGTTTTTACACTAAATTTCGTATTCTGTACAATCCTCTCAGGCTGGGTAAGTTTCCCCAGCCAAAAAACCTCATTCCGCACCCTCCAACGCTGATAAAGCAATGCTGCAATAGCAGCCGAGAAAACCTGCTTTTTAAATTTACTAACTTTGGTACGATCAATCCATCAATTCACTTTCAACAACGAAGTTGATTCGGTTCTCCAATTCAGCCAAAGTAACACCTGTTTATAGCATCTGATGGTAAAGGAGCAGTTAAAAAACAAGTGATCACAAGACTCTTCAAAGATCCCACAGAGTAAGCAATCAGAATTCTCAATGACGTGATGCCTTTTGAGCCTGTCTTTGGTATTCAACCTATCATGAACAGCCAGCCATAAAATAAAACTATGCTTAGGTGTATTCAATCTTCCCCAAACCACTTTGCTCCAATGCACTATGTCAAGATCAGTATGAATAATGTTGTATCCATTTCTGACCTCATTTTTGAATTGCTGCACCGAGATCAACCTTTTAAACTTCTCTTTGACTTCAAAAATTTTCTTCCAATACCGACTTATAGAAACAGGGGCAATATAATCCCACCAATCTGCTTGTTTGATATAAACATGATGAACCCATTTAACCCAAAGATTATCTTTCTTCTCAGCAATAGCCCAAATATATTTTCCAATGGCTGCAATGTTCCAGTCTATACTATCCTTGAATCCTAATCCTCCTGATTTCTTAGAGTTGCACACTAGATCCCAAGCTAGACGTCCTGGTCCAGATGAAGAAGCTTGACCTTTCCAAAGGAAGGCCCTACAAATGGCAGAAATCTCATTCAAGATCTTTTTAGGAATGATCATTATCTGATTCCAGTAAGAATGAATTGAAAGGAGGACTGAATTGATCAAGATGACTCGGCCAGCAAAGGAAATTTTTCTAGAACTCAAGCACTTGATTCGAGCAAGCATCTTTTCAAGAAGAATCTCACAGTTTTTTGCTAAAATTCTCTTAGAACAGATTGGAATTCCAAGATATTTGAACGGTAGAGCACTTCTACTATAACTCGAAGCATCAAGGATTCGTTGGACTTCTTGCTCATTCATACCACTACAGTAAACAACTGATTTAGACTGATTTGGAAATAGCCCGGATGTGCTAGAAAAGAGCTAAAGACCTTGCAACATATAATAAATGGATCTGAAATCTCCATGATAGAATAATAAAACTTCATCAGCAAAGCTAAGATGATTAAGCTTGATCCCTTCACACCTTTCATGAAATTTAAAATCCTTTTTCCTTCCTATTCGTTGTAAAATTCTTGAAAGATATTCCAACCCCAACACAAACAATAAAGGAGACATAGGGTCCCCCTGCCGCAGGCCCCTCTTAGACTCAAAAAATCCATGCAAAGAGCCATTAAACATAAGAGAAAATTTTGGAGTTCGAACACATTTCATAACAAGCTTAATGAACTTACTTGGAAAATTGAAAGCTTCAAACATTTCCTCAATAAAATCCCATTCAATCGTATCATAAGCTTTCTGCAAATCAAGCTTAATCATACACTTTGGTTTCCCGACTTTCCTTGCATAATGGTGAACTAGGTCTTGACAGATCATAATATTGTGAGTAATAAATCTCCCCTTGACAAACCCTCCTTGATTTTGAGCAACAATCACTGGCATAATAGTCCTCAATCTTGAGCAAATCAACTTGGTAGCAACTTTATAGAGCACATTACAGCAAGCTGTAGGTCTATAATCACTCACATGTTTTGGGCATTTATTCTTCGGGATTAGAGTCAAAACTGTAGAGTTCAACTCTTTTAATATTTTCCCAGAATGCAAAAAAGAAAGAATAACAGCACAAATCTCATCTCCAATTATATCCCAATTATCCTGGAAAAAATAACTGCAATATCCATCCAGGCCAGGCGCCTTTGTACCAAGAATCTCCCAAATAGCTTTTTTAACTTCCTCTTGACTATAAGGAAGAAGCAGACTATTAGCTTGAGTACTAGAAAGAATTGTACCTTCAATAACCACTTTTTTAAGCTTATTCCTCAAAGTCATCTTACTGCCTAATAACCTCTGATAATACTCCAGGAAAGTTGTTATTACTCTATCAGGCTGATCCATCCATTCCCCTAAATCATAAGTAATAGAATAAATTCTATTCTTACTTCGCCTCTCTCTAATGCTTGCATGGAAAAAAGCAGAGTTAGCATCGCCCGCTTGAATCCATTTAATTTTAGCTTTTTGCTGTAAGAAAGAACAATAAGATCGATGTATGTCAATATATTTTTGTCAAACTTCATTTTCCAGCTGAATAAAACTGGGATTTATAAGATCCTTATTCAACTGTTCTTGACATTCAGTTAGAGCATGAAAAGCCTCAAAGTGAGGAATATGTATATCCGAAAAACCCATGCTTATTAATCATTCTCAAGGTGCCCTTTAGTATTTTAAGCTTCTGAACTACTCTGTACATCAATGTGCCATCTACAGGTCGAATCCAATAAGTGAGAACCAAGTCATGAAAACCAGGAAAGGATTTCCACATGCGAAAATATTTAAAGGGTTTCCTGCCAGTGACCAAATCAGGATACACCGTGAGGAGAGCTGGTGAGTGATCAAAGAGCCCCTCATTCAAAAAATGAACCTCTGCTGCTACATAAGTATCCAACCACCGTTGATTAGCCAAAATACGATCAATTTTTGAGTAAATATGATCTTGGCCCTGCTGCTTATTATTCCAGGTATAAAAGTTCTCACTATATTTAATATCTTCCAATTGACAAACCTCCACACACCTTTGAAAAGAATGCGAATTAGTGTATTTGACCCGAGTACCAATCCGCTCCTCCTTAGAAAAAATATCGTTGAAATCCCCCAATACAATCCAAGGAGACTCCATAGACAAGTCCTGCAAGTCTTTCCACAATAGATTTCGGCCTTCTTCATCATTCATACCATACACAAATGTAACAAAAAAACTATCCTTATTCAAGATCGAACTAGCATGCAAATGAATCATTTGACTTGAACATTTTAAGATAACAACATTGAATATCAATGGATTCCAACTAACTACAATGTGCCTACCCTCATGCCACGAATTATTCGAAGTAAAGCACCAACCGGAAAACACTCGAAGATATAAAGCTCCCAAATTGTGAGCTTTAACCCTCATTTCAAGAAGACCAACCAACCCAATCCTCCTAGAAAAAATTAATTTTTTACTGCAATTAGTTTATGATGGCTGTTGATCCCCTGACATTCCAACTCATTATTCTATCCATTTGGAAGAGAAAGAACTCCCCCTCCTCCCTTAATCTCCTCTGTAGACACCTGCAACTGTCCCCTATCTCAAAATAAAGAGCTTGAAAAGTATTACTGATGATAGTAGGCTGAGACACATTTGGGACATGTTTAGCTTTATCTTTAGCTCTCCAGCCCTTTGTAATTGGTTGAAACCCCTCACGAGATTGACTCTTCCCCGAGTCAGTCCAGTCAGGTTTGGAGACCTGTTCAGCAACTGACTCATGCGGCTTCATAACCTTCTTCACAACCCATTCCTGTTTCTTGCCTTCTTTCTTTCTACAAGTAAGAGTAGAATGCCCCATCCCCTTACAGTGACCACAAATAAGAGGTTTCCATTCATAAGTAACCGTCACAGAGACCTCAATATCCAACTCAATCTCAAAGGAAATGAACTCTGGAAAGTCTTGTGTTAGTGAAACTTCTATTAACACCCTTGGAAAATTAAGTTTATCCCTTCCTCTGGTAGTAGAATCTACCAAACGATTTCCCTATTTGACCAACAATCTTGAAAAAGGATCTTTCTCCCCAATATTTCAGCTTTGGATCATTAAGATGAATCCAAGTGGGAACTCTTCTAACATCTTCTTTCTTGAAATCAGTAAAAGCATCCCACAGTTTCATAACCACTAGTTTTTTGTCAAAAAAGACAAAGCCTCCTGTAAGAACACCATCCCCAGCTGTCATGGATAAAAATCTAATGATGAAAATTCCATGACATAATAAACCAACTTTGTCTACCCCCTTCGTTTTCTAAATTCTTCGAGCAAATCCCTCCATAATGAAAGAACTCCAAAAGGATACCTCATCCTCAATATCATCCATGGTTATCTTAACCCCTTTACTATTTGTATTCTGCTTCTCACCTTCAGCTTCTGAGTTAGCAAATTTAGAACTTAAATTTTGCACTATGTTTCCAGATCTCAAGATTGGAGGAGAAGGATGCATACCTTATTGTACCTCCTGAGAACATTTTTGAGATGCTACTAAGAAATTCGAGAAGACCTCCCGAATCTCTTTCTCGCGATTCAATAATCTCATAGTCAATTTGGGTGAAATTGCCTCCGAACCAATCTTTGGAAAATGTTCCTCCCGAAGAACATCCATCTCCAAGTCTAGTTCAGTTTCCTCCCTCTCAATACCAGCGTCCTCATCAGAGAAATTGAGTGGCTCAATGCCAAGAATAGCAGCCATAGATTTTGTTTTTTGAACATCACCTATAGAAATCGGACCTTGCTTTTTTCGCTTCTTCTGCGTCGATTTAAGTTTCCCCTGCACCTTAACCCACGTCTTTGCCATGGCACCAGCCCTCGAGCTGAGAGCAAAGCTGAGAGCAGAATTAGTCTGTAATTTATGAATACATAATATTTATGTTGTTAATTATGATTTTTTTTGTGTTTTCTAATGTAATTTGTTTAGTATAAATACAATGTTGAATGTTCATAGAATTCGTGTGTGGTAGACCTTTATGATATATATATATATATATATATACAAAAATTTACATTAACAACAAAAACTGAAAATGGATACCTGAAACTTATACCATGTATTATTATTTCTTTAGAAAGTAATTTTTTAACACATTCAATATTTTTTAAAAGAAAATTTAAATAGTGCTGTTTAATATAACTTTTAGTGTTATGATTGTGAATGTGTGTATAAAATTGTATGATGTGTTAGTATTTGAATTTGATTAATAATATGTTTATTGTGAATGTTTTGAAAAATTTCTGAGTCTTCTTTGGAGGGTTTTAAATTTTTGGGATATATTAGAATATAGATGTTTTGCTGAAGAAATTTTTGTAGATAAATAATTTTATTTAATATTAACAAATTTATTAATTTTAAAATAAAGTTAAAAATTATGATTTAATTAAAAAATTAGATAAATCATTTCTAAATAAATTAAAAAATTAGATAAATAATTTAAAAATAAATTAAAAAAATTAGAAAAATCATTTCAAAATAAATTAAAAAATTATAATTTAGTTTAAGAAATTTAGTAATTTAAAAAATTACATAAATAATTTTAAAATAAATTAAAAAATTAGATAAATCATTTCAAAATAAATTAAAAATTATAATTTAATTTAAGAAATTTAGTAAATTAAAAAAGAAATTAAAAAATTAGATAAATAATTTAAAAATAAATTAAAATATAATAATTTAATTTAAGAAAATTAGTAATTTAAAAAATAAATTAAAAAATTAGATAAATCATTTCAAAATAAATTAGAAAATTAGATAAATAATTTAAAAATAAATTTTAAAAATTAGATAAATCATTTCAATATAAATTAAAAAATTATAATTTAATTTTGTTGACGCCGTTTTTCGTCAACAGTGAAATAAGAGCACGAAAACAATAATTGGTTATGGCCAAGAAAAATACGATAAAACAAATGAGATTTTTTACGTGGTTCTGCAGTTAACTCTTCCTAGTCCACGAGTCTTTGTTATTAAAACTTAAGATGATTTCTGGAAATTCTTTAAGAATGAATTCTCCAGAGTTTCTCTCAAGATCACAAAAATTCGGTCATTTACAGTGGTGCATGACTTCTCTATTTATAGAGAAGATTTCAGAATACTATCCCACACATTTCGGGAAGTTATTCTGTATATGTAAATAAAATTAATTGGCATTAAAAACTTGTAATCCTATATATAAGGAAACGTCCCCTGAAGATCAGGGGGCGTATAACTGAATAATAAATATCCCTTGATTATAGGGGATTTACAGCAACAAATGCAGACTGCGTCTCTCTTAGATGATTCACTAAGATATTCAAAGTTATCAACTTATATCGTCAATGCCATGTTCACCCAGGTCTCTTAATGACTTTCGAGCGATAGCATTTTTCGGAGATCATGTGGCTTCGAGCTCATACTTGTATTAGGCTCGGAACCCCTGATCCGAGGTCATCCGAGAATAGACGTACTTCGATGTCTGTCTTTCGAGCATGTGAAGGTTTCGAGGCTCCCATCTTCGAAGTTGTCCCTGCTTCGCAGACTTGGTGCCTAGGTTGCGGGCACGTTCTAGACATTACGAGTCCATTCCTTACGAATCCAGCTTTCGAGATCGCAATTCTTAAGGCTCGAAATCTGGGTGTAACAAATTTAAGAATTTTACTAATTTAAAAAATAAATTAAAAGTTATATAAATAATTTCAAAATAAATTAAAAATTATAATTTAATTTATTATTACAAATTTTTTAATTTAAAAACAATTAAAAAATTAGATAAATCATTTCAGAATAAATTAAAATATTATAATTTAATTTAATATTAAAAACTCTTGTAATTTAAAAAAAATAAAAAAATTAGATAAATAATTTCAAAATTAGTTAAACAATTATAATTTAATTTAAGAAATTTAGTAATTTAAAAATAAATTAAAAAATTATAATTTAATTTAAGAAATTTAGTAATTGAAAAAATAAATAAAAAATTAGATAAATAATTTTAAAATAAAATAAAAATTAGATAAATCATTTCAAAATAAATTAGAAAATTAGATAAATAATTTAAAAATAAATTAAAAAAATATAATTTAATTTAATAAATTTAGTAATTTAAAAAAAATTAAAAAATTAGATAAATAATTTCAAAATAAATTAAAAATTATAATTTAATTTAATATTAACAAATTTTGTAATTTAAAAACAATTAAAAAATTAGATTAATAATTTCATAATAAATTAAAAAGTTTTATAAAATTTAAAAATAATAAAAAAAAATAGATAAATATTTCATTTATAAAACATCATAATTTTTTTATGGTATCTTAAGATTTTATAATATATCAAAATATTTCAGTTTTGTTGCTTTTCTTTGGTGATAAAATTTGATCACCAAAGATAGGATAGAAGTTTTATATATTATCACCTAGTGATAATTTTTTCTTAATTATTTTTAATCACGAAAAGCCTTAGACCAGTTCGGAGAGACCTCTTAAATATGCTTCTATGAATTATCTAGGACGGTATGTGTCTACATGGATAATTTGGGTTTGTTGTGTACCTATAATTTGATCTATTACTCATTTTATTATTTCACTAGTAGAGATTTCAGTATGTGTCTCCTTATTTGTTCTCGTAAGTGGGCAGACTTAATTTTAGTATGCGCACTTATGAGAACTATAGGGAGGTGCTGCTGAATTTTTTACATAAACGAAACAATTTTAAGAGTGTAGATTAAATTATATGTATACGACAAATCTGAATGGAATAGGTTATTTACACTTATAGAAGTAGAGTGAAAATGTGGATTAGGGCACACACACACATAGTCAATAATGTTTAATTGTTGTTTATTCTTGTATCGTACATGTCAATCAAAAAGAGTTGGACGATATTAAGGAATCGTAATTGTTATGCTAATTGGAACGGTCTCCAAGCTTTCTTGAAAATGGCAAAAGAACACGTAGACTGCGACGGAAGAATTTTATGCCCGTCCGTGAGGTGCCTAAATGTTAAACTACATACTATAGATACGTGGAGGCTCATGTCTTTGACAAGGTGTTGACGCCATTTTTCGTCAACTTAAGAAAGAAGAGCGATTAAACAAAGATATACCAATGGAAGTAAATAAAAAAGAATGCAGACAAGATTTTTTACGTGGTTCAGCAGTTAAAATCTGCCTAGTCCACGAGTCTATATTATTAATTCTTTGAAGTTTTTTGGAAACTTTCAGAGAATAATTGCCCAAAGTTTTCTCTCCAAATCTCAAAATTTCAGTCTTTATAGAGTGGTTTTCAGAATCGCTTCCCACATATTTCGGGAAGATATTTGATAAATCAAATAATATAATGCCAATAAATGCATTAGTTACTATGTACACGGTAATATCCCATAAAAAGTGGGATTGAGTAACAAATTACATCAGATCCCTTAAACATAGGGAATTTATAACAATAAATACATTCATACCCAATCAACGAGCTTAGACACCATATCCATGCGCCTTCGAGAATGTTTGCCTATTACGAGCTTGTCATCTTACTTCGCCTATGCTCCCACCAATTAACCATTGATGAAGTTGTCACCTTCGATCTTACAGCTCTTGAGCTCGAACCATCTTGTTTAAGGGCAAGAGATGCATCAAGAAGTTTATACAAGTGTTGAGCCCTTGCTATTGTGAGTTGCGAGCCTATCTCATAAGCTCAGAGAACCTTCATGGCTACATACTGCTCGAGCTCACGAGGTCATCATAGACAGCGAAACTATCTCTGACTAGTGAACCACATGATGAATGTGCCTATTTCAAGCTCACGCCCTACGAGCCTAAATTTCGAGATCAAGATTCCCATTCTGGAAATCTGGGTGTAAAATTTTGCCCCCTCAAAAGTATTAGTTCGAATCCCATGAGAAGGAAACTTTTGAACTGCCTCTCTCGGAAACTGAGCCACTTAATATACTCGAGTTTGGACACGCGTCAATCACGGGTTGCTTAATTAGAGTACTCAATTACTTTTGCAGCATGCCCACGTCTATTCTTCTGCCACCTTTATGCTGCCATCGCCGCGTCTGTTCCCGTTCGTTCGATTAAATACCGAATTCGGCCTACGATCCAAATTAGTTCGACGTTTGACATTCTTTGGGGCCTATAAATATGCCTGTATCATCTTCTTCCCCTCATTTTTGCATTTTGAACTTTCAGAGAAAAGAGAAGAAGAAAAAAACAGAACCCAAAATTTGTTATGTTCTTGTATGTTTTCCAAACCAAGAAGGCAAAACATTCCTGGCATCTTTGATTCTGTGAGGGCTTCCCTAATACCACTCTTTCAGTCGTCGATCGCATTATACCCACCAGCAACTTTTGTGTGTAAGTTTCCATTCTTCATCTTACTTTGTTTATGTACTTTTTTACGTGTTTTTCTGCTGTTCTGTGTGAATTTATTCATTAACTTGTTGCCTTAGCAATGTAGTTTAGATGGTATTGTATAAACTCTGGATCCAAAAATCTTTGAAATAGTGGGTTTAAAGCCATGATTTTAGCGCAAAAAACACAGATGTTTGTTTTCCTTTTTTTTAGACTACGTATGATATACCGTGTAGACCAAGGAATGGGGTACTGAACTAGGGTTTTAAAATGCACGATTCCCAAACTTATCACTTTTTGAGTAACCGTCAACTTTTCCCCTGAAAATTCAGGATTCTTAAAATGAACCCACACTTTCCTCCCCTCGCGTCAAATACATGCTCGAAGCCGAACCTTTCAATAGTTCGGGTTTCTTTCTCGAATTCGATCCGTTCTTTCGAGACTTCAGTCTCGATCGAGCTTACTCCGTGATCTCGAGCCTTCGAGCTTGAATCACCTAAATTATTACTCTAATTTCTTGTATGCCTGTCCCTCACCCTTTTCTTTCTTGCTAGATGTCGCAGAATTTTGAGAAACGATGGGGGTTAGTGCTCGCAATTCCTTACTCTCCAACAACTCCAAGTCCAGAATCACCCTTCAATCGAAACCAGTGGCTAATTCGTGAGTACAAAGTGAGGTGCGAGCAAGAAGATTTTCAAGCCCACTTCCAGCGTCAGATCGATGAGGTCAAGGAAAGAAAATGAGGAAACTTCAGGTCGCAATCTATCCAGACCCAGACCTATCCCTCTCGATTCCACACTCAAAGTCACCGTCGCTTACAAGCCTGGTGACCTAACTTTCTCGCTAATGGGAGACTCATCAAATCGCCCTTCCACCTCGCAAGCGGCTATCATTCTGACCTCCAAGAAGGAATTCTTCGAAGCCGAGCACTACTGGAGCTCGGTGAGTCTAACGGGACAAATTTCTGACATCCTTGCTCACCATGGCTTAGGACTATCTGGCTCGCTGAGACGCCGTGCTGCTACTCCAAACGAACGGAGTTGCTACACCCCGGGTGATGGTCGACCCAACAATAAACTTAAGCTCGTGGCCTGGAATCCAGAGCATATGAAGGCAGGGGCTCTACTACCCTTGAAATCCTTTTTCAATGATTTTCTAGATTTTTCTAGGCTCGCGCCCTTCCAACTCCAAACCAATTCATACAGGGTCTTGTAATCCCTGAGGTCGCTTTACCACGAGTTAAAGTGGGAACGACCTTCACCAAGAAAGATCCTGTATCACTTTTGTTTGAAAAGCAACCCCTCCCAAGACCGTTTGCCTATTACGAGCTTGTCATCTTACTTCGCCTATGCTCCTACCAATTAACCATTGACGAAGCTATCACCTTCGAGCTTACAACTCTCGAACTCGAACCATCTTGTTTAAGGGCAAGAGATGCATCAAGAAGTTTATACAAGTGTTGAACCCTTGCTATTATGAGTTGCGAGCCTATCTCATAAGCTCGAAGAACCTTCGAGGCTACATACTGCTCGAGCTCATGAGATTGTCATAGAAAGCGAAACTGTCTTTGACTGGTGAACCACATGATGACTGTGCTTATTTGGAGCTTACGCTTTACGAGCCTGAATTTCGAGATCAAGATTCCCATCCTCAAAATTTGGGTGTAACACAAGGGTTTTCAATAGAATTATCAAAAGTGGGTTTACCACAGTGAGGTGGAAGCTGGTGTCGCCGATGAGATAGTTGAGGAGAATGAAGATGTAGACGAGATGGTTGACGTCGTTGAGGATTTCATCTTACCGACAAATGTAGAGGAAGCAGATGATGTGTCTGGCAGTTGAATGGGAAAATATTATGACGAGTTGTTCAACGAGATTGAAGCTGAGTTGTATTCGGGTTGTGATTGGATATCATCCTTAAACATTTTGGTGAAGTTGATGCATTTGAAAGTTAGGATGAAGTGGTCAAATAATTATTTCGATGAATTGTTGAAGTTACTAAAATTTGCATTTTCGAAAGATGATAAAATTCCCCCAACCACTACGAGGCAAAAAAGAAGCTGAGTAAGTTAGGGTTGAGATATCAATCAATCCATGTATGTAAATATGACTGTTCCTTATTGTATAATGAGAATTCAAGCAAAGATTCATGTCATGTGTGTGGGAATAGCCAATCGGTCAATGAAAAGAAGAAGGGGAAAAAAGTTCTACATAAGGTGATGCGTTACTTTCTGTTGACTCCCAGATTAAAGCGAATTTACAGTTCAGGACATACAGCTAATGACATGTTATGGCATCATACTGGGAGATCAATAGAAGATGGGGTGATGCGTCATCCGGTTGACGGGTCTGCATGGAAAGACTTTGACGCCACACATCCTGATTTTGTAAAAGATCCTAGAAATGTTTCTCTAGGCTTGGCTGCTGATGGGTTTATTCCTTTTGGCAACATGAGCATATCATACAGTATGTGGCCTGTGATTTTGACGAACTACAATCTCCCCCTGGTTATGCATGAAGGAGGAGTATTTTATGCTAACTCTGTTTATTCCTGGGCCAAAATCACTGGGTAAAGACATGGATGTATTTCTAAGACCCTTGGTGGATGAGTTAAAATAATTGTGGATTAGTGGGGTCGACACAAGAGATGGCATAAGGAATGAATTGTTCAAGATGTGTGCAGCCCTTCTGTGGACAATTAACGATTTCCTTGCTCATAGTAGCTTGTCTGGTTGGAGTGGGCAAGGGTACAAAACATGTCCAACGTGCAATGAAGACACCACTTCCATCCGAGTGATTGGTAAGACATCGTATGTCAGTCATAGGCGATTCTTGAGGAGTAATCATAAGTATAGAAGAGACAAAGAATTTGATGGCAAATAATTTTGTTTTGAATGTGGATCTCAAAGAGTTGGCTGTTCAACAATCTGATGTACCAATGACTCAAGTCAACACGGCCCATTGAACTTCTTTAGTTGTTCAAGAAGATGATGGATTTATTAATGACAATGAAGATGATATGCCAGATAACGTAGAAGAAGCAGAAGATGAGGATGAATTAATTATCGACCTTAGTGATGATAATACTGATGATGTGTGCTCGATAGATGTTGATGTAATTTGTGAGGATAGTGACTATTCTACTTAGTTTTGTATCTAGTTTTAAATGTATTATACATATTGAGAAATAAAAAATTCGATCCAAATAGCACGTTTCAAATTACCTAATTGTTGACGCCGTTTTTCGTCAACTTAAATCGTAGAGAAATTAAACAACGTATGCTATGAGGCGAATGAATAATGAAGAAAGACAAGAGGGATTTTACGTGGTTCAACAGTTAACTCTGCCTAGTCCACGAGTCTGTGTTATTAAGGCTTAAAGATTTCTGGAAATTCTTCAAAGATGAATTACCTAGAGCTTATTCTTCAGCCAAAGGAAACCGATCCTTTACAAGTGGTCATTCCTCCTCTATTTATAGGGGAGGTTACAGAGTTCATTCCCACATATTTCAGGAAGATATTCTATATATCAATTTAAATAATGACATCAAATGCAATATCTCCTACATATATGGAAACGTCCCATAAGAATCGGGAACGGATAACAGACTAAATAATATCCCTTAAATGTTGGGATTATACAACAATAAATATGTTCATACATAACGGGTTATCCCATATGACTCATCGGGTCTTCGAGATCAGCGATTGACCCTGTGACTGTTGAGACTCGTGGTATTGCTACAAGCTTACCACCCTACTTTAGGACATCCTAGGAGCAGATAGACACTGCTGAAGCTATCACACTCGAGCTTGCACTTCCCAAGCTCAGACTGTTTAAAACGAAGACGATTGATAACCAATGTATCTAACATCGTGTTACTTCAAACTCAGAAACATCCCAAGGTTACACATCTTCGAGGTCGTCATTTTACTTCAGAGATCTTACAGCTGGACCATACATTGCATTCATACATTTCGAGCTCACACCTGACGAGTCCAGTTTTTGAGGTCATATCCTCTGGTCTCAAAATCTGGGTGTAACTGCTTGCCCCCTCAAAAGTATCAGTTTGAATCATATGAGAAGGAAACTTTTGAAGTGCTCCTATTGGAAACTCTACCATGAAATACACTTGAGTGTGGACATGCGTCAAACGGGTATTGATCACTCAAAGTACTTGAGTACCTTGGAAACCTACCCACGTCTATCCGCCTGCCATTCTCTATGGTACTATCAACTCATAGGTCCCTGGTCGTTTGATCTGATACGGAATCTGGCCAATCGCCTAGATTAATCCAGCCTTTTACACTCCCATGGGTTTATAAATAGGACTCTATTTGTCGTCCCCATTTTACATTCACGTTCGAGTTTTTGCAGAGAGAAAAGAAGAGAAAAACCAGAGAATACTGTCCAGTTCTTGCATGTTCTCCAAGCCACGAAAATAGAGCAACATTCACCTCTTCGATTCTGTGAGATTGTTTTTACAGCCACTTATTCAATCATCAATCTCTCTGTTTCCGCCGATCGCATTGTGTAAGTTTCCTATTCATAACTTTGTGTGCCTGTATATTTTTTCATGCATGTTTATATTGCTGCACTGTGAGTTCCCTTACCAGTTTTGCACATTAGAATGTTTCAGTCCATACTAGTCTTAAGTTCTGATATCATGGGTTCCGAACCCAGTTCATGCGTAGAAGACCCAGGTATGGTTCTTTTATTGAATTTTTTGAATTTCGAATGGCATATATTGTACACCAAGATATTGGGTATAAAATTAGGGTTTTGTAAAATGCACATTTCCCAAAAATTCTACTCTTTGGGTAATCGCCAACTTTTTCCCTGAAATATCGGGATCTTCAAAAATAAACCCACCTTCCTTTCTTTCGGTGGAATACACACTCTGAGAGATTGGCCTCATCTTTTGGATCTAGTTTACCTTGTAGCCTTGATCATTCGAGCTTAGGTCATCCCATTTTTTCATTACTTCTTGTTCGCTTGGCCCTCACCCTTTTTCTCTCTTGCTAGATGCCACAGAACTCAGGAAAGTGGTGGGGGTCAAAGCTCGCGATTCCTTATTCTCCAGTAACTCCGAGCCCGGAATCCCCTTTTACTTGGAACCAACACTTGATTCGAGAGCACGAACTGAGGTGTGAGCAAGAAGACATCTGAGATCATTTTCGACGTCAAATAGACGAGGTTGAAGAAGGAAAAATGAAAAGACTAAGGGTCGCCATCCACCCAGATCCAGATTCTGAGCCTAGATCGATTCCCCTCGACCCTGTGCTCAAAGTGATAGTTTCCTTTAGGCCAGGTGATCTCATATTCTTACTGATGGGGGAACCTTCTTCCTCACAGCCAACCTCCGTCCCCACCATAAGGATGGAATTTTTTGAGGCCGAGCATTACTGGAGATCAATCTCTTCACTAGGTCAGATCTCTGACATTCTGGCCCTCCACAATATCGGATTGTCGGGCTCGCTGAGGTGCTGAGCTCTAGCCTCCCACGAGCAAAGTTGCTACGCGCCGGGAGATGGAAACCCTGACAGCAAGCTAAGATACGCAGCTTGGAGCCATGAACATATGAAGGCAGGGGTTGTACTGCCCTTGAAGTCCTTTTTCAAGGATTTCGTTGGGCTGGCTCCTTTCCAGCTCAACACCAATTCTTATAGGGTTTTGTCCGCCTTTAGGTCACTATATCAAGAGCTAGGGTGGAAAGGACCTTCTCCAAAAGGAGATCTTGTATCTCTTTTTCTTAGAAAGCAATCCCTCCCGAGCTCGGGGAGGGAACGACTTCTATTACCTCTCAAGCTATCCCAAGGAGAAGAAGATCTTCGAGGATCTTCCCAACCATCCTCCAAATTTCAAGAAGGCTTTCTTTTAGATAGATGGCCTAGCTCTCTCCAGATACTATTCGTTCAGACGAATTCGTTAGCCCCCAACTAATTTCTTCTTTTTATGCTCGAATTTTATTTGAGCTCGCACTTAGTCACAATATGTTCAATTTTTCAGCTAACTACTGTCATCCCACTCCCACCAAGGAGATGAAAGAGCACAAGGAGGCTCTGCTCCAACTCCCCTATGGAAGGAGGTCCCTCTCCTATCTCCTTAATGAAGACAACCTCCGAGCCTGCGGCCTCCTGGAGAAGGATCAGTCCACATTCGACTGGTCCAACAAAAAATATGCCTAGTGGGAACTTGTGCCTCTCCCAACCGGAAGTCTCCCTCCAAGGCGAAATTCTAAGCCTCCATCTCCAGTTCGACACCACAAGAGCCCAGAATCGGGGAACGAGGCCAATGACGAAGCCTCGAGTTCGAGCTCGAGTGACAGAGGTACATTCATCCTTAGCTCGGAATTGTGGTCTCCTTCACTACTTAAGCATAAACCAGATAGATTAGTATTGTGCAAGGACGATAGGGACCATTTTTATGTTTGGTCCTGGGTAGATGAGAGAGTACATAGGTTTGATAGCTGGCTCGGGAAGTATGACACCATGTATAGTCTGAACGAGGTGTGGAATGGAATAGCCATTCAATACGGGACAAATGAATATAGAGACCTTTCGAGGTTGACTTCCACTTATAGGGAAGGTACTCCCCCCGTCTCCTCTAAAGACGGGGGAATTACGTGGTCGCCGAGCATGAGCTCGAGGGAGAGTTCCAGTTAGGTTTCTCTCTACTTGTTTTTTGATTTTTTGCCTGTCTGTATTATCCTAACTTTTTTTTCTTAGAATATCTCATAATGCGATGTGAATGTGCAGGTGATATGGATTCTGACCTCGACTCTGTGCTCGTGGCGAGGGAGCCCAAAGGAGTAAGCGCCCGAAGGGGTCGCAGAAATCAAACCGACCTGCCAAGGTCCTTAAGAGGACCGAGAAGACACCTCCCCCACCAGCTCTAGCTGTTCCGAGCCCAGCTGTGGATCCGACTCCTCAGGTTGAGGCATCCCCTATGGTTGTTCCTCCTTGCCTCCTTCGACCCTGGTCCACTCCGCGCTTGGTCCACCTCCAAAAAAGCCTTCGGTCTCCAAAATGCATCTGCTGTCGATTTCTACTCACGTTGATGAGTATATAATCGACAATGCAACCAGATCCCATGGGGCTACACTTAGCTCAGACATTATGTCTCGAGTAGGCTAGAGTTTTGGTAGCTTCGACGCCCCTCATTGGCAGTTCTTGAACAATGCTCGAGACTGCAACACTCTTTACGAGAAGAGTATCGAGCTAATTGCTGCGGTAACCTTCCTCATCTCGTTGCTAGTTGTATTTATACTTAGTTTATGTTCTAATTTGATTTCTTTGTGTGTTAGACTCTTGCTATCTCTGCTCAACTTAACTATAAGCTGAACAATGAGGTCCATTCGAGCATGTCTTATGCATAGGAGTCGAAGGATCTCCAACTCAAGCTTAGTGAGGAGCTCAAGGTCACAAAGGCAAAGATGGAGGCTGAAGCTGAACAACTAAAGGCCAAGACAGCCGAGCTCGAGAAGCTGAATGCCTGGCTCGCGGAGCTTGAGAAGATCAATGCCAAGCTTGAGGAGGAGAAGTTGTCACTTTCGATATTATGGAGAGCGAAAAGCCTCTTCTCCTTGCAGAGTTTAAGGAGAAGGAGGATCGGGCGGTCGACTATAGGATCTGGCCAGTAATGCCGACCTCCATACAAGCTTCTTAGGCTCTTTCGAGGTAGACCTAGTGGCCAAGTGGAAAGCTCGACTTGATGAGGAGGAGGCTTCTCGGGAGGAGGCAGAGAGAGCTAAGGAGGATGCTGAGAAGGCCAAGGAGGATGCTCCTCCCTCCTAAATTTCTACCTGGGGCTGCGTCCCTTCAAATTTTTTGTAATAGTTCTTTTTTATCTTCTATTTTTTATGCCCCTGGGGTTAAGACAATTTATAGCTCGCGAGAGAGCTATTTTCTTATGATATTTATGATACCATATTTGACTTTACTTTAATATTTTTTTTTATCAAGAAGAATAGCAAAGCTTCATTGAACAAATGAACTAACAAGTTACAAACTAACATCAGCTACAAAGACTGCAGCTGATTAATGCTGACCGAACTAGACACTACTTACAAAGGAGGTTATGAATATACATTTGATCTTGAGTTGTACTATGTCTGTTAGAAACTAAGTAAAGCCTATTTTTAATGGTGAATTTGACATCCTGAACCAGATTCCACACAGAAGAGGAGTATCCTTCAAAATAACATCTATTTCTATTAGTCCAAATGCTATAAATTGTTGCTGCACACACCATGGTTACTATATTTTCCTTGGTACCGCTCCTAGTTCTGGTGAGCCAAACCAGCCAGCCCTTGAAGTCCAAAGGCCACGCTGCAAAACCTAACCAAACAAACAGTAATTGAACAATCCGAGATGATAATTGACAATAAAAAAACAGGTGAGCATGTGTCTCCTGGAAGCCATCACAGACCGGACACATCAAAGAGATCAAAGGGATATGCAGTCTGTTAAGGTTATCTCTAGTCAATAACTGAGAATGAATCACTTGCCACATCATGAACCTGTGTTTGGGGAGGATAAATCTGCTCCAAACTGTCCGAAAATACTCATCCTTTTGCTGAGTCAGGAGACTATTATACAACTTCGAAGACAGGAACTTACCCTTCATACTAGCAGCTGAAATGGCAGCAAAACTGAAATACTTTTTCAGATGGCACAACTTCCGCCAATACCAACTACAGTCCCCCTTTAACTCATAGTTCCGAAAGCTTTTATCTTTCAAATAAATGGAATTAATCCACTTAACCCACAGTAAATCAGGCTTGAAAGATAAGGCCCAAACATACTTGGCCAGCACAGACCGGTTCCAAAGAGAACCCTCTCGAAACCCCACTCCACCATAAGCTTTGGGAAGGCAAACTTTTTGCCAAGAAGGGAGATGCAATTTACTCCTCTGCCCAGAGACTCCCCAAAGAAACCCTCTACAAAGCCTTTCAACTTCCTTGACTACACTTTGGGGCAGAATAAAGATAGACATCCAATAGTTGCGAAGCCCAAGAAGAACAGAGTTAATAAGTTGTATCCGGCAAGAAAAAGAGAGGTGTTTACTGGCCCAATTTTGAATCTTCAGTCTAAATTTATGAATGAACACCTCGCAGTCAGTATGTTTCCACTTTAATATTTTTGCTTTACATTTCTTAGGTCGAAATATTTCATGCAATTTATAATAACGTTTCCTTATGTGTGTTTATTCATACACACATGCGGTGGATTTTTAGGCTCGAGCTTCAATACATTCATGCATAGTTTGCACGATATATCCGAATCCGATCTCGTTATTTGTCAAGGTCGAAATTTACTTTTACCCTGCACCCGAAAGTACTTCTATGGCGTGTAACGTAAGTGGTTTAGTTATATCTTGCTTTTTTAGTTACTTTTCCTCGTCCTTGGGTAGCTCCCCAAGGTTATGAGGTCGAAACTATCTTTTTGCAGGATATTCCAGCCTCGATCTCGACGTAGATTGAAGTAGGTTGTGTTCCAACTTACTGTCGATTAGTTTTAGCTGGTTCGTTCCAAAACTATTCAGGTCGTGTTTGGTTTGTAATCCATACACTTATATTTCCGTATTTGGTTACATCCAAACACTTATTTTTCCATAATTTGGTTATATCCAAGCATTTTATTTTTAATAATTTGGTTGTCTCCAAACTATCTTATATCGTGTATTTGGTTATATCCAATCACTTTATTTTTAATAATTTGATTATCTCCAAACTATCTTAGCTCGCATATTTGGTTATATCCAAACACTTTATTTTTAATTATTTGGTTATCTCCAAACTATCTTAGATTGCGTATTTGGTTATATCCAAATACTTTATTTTTAATAATTTGCTATTTCATTTTTTGAAGCTGATGGTATATGTACCACCAATGCCCCCTTAATATCCTATGAGTGTGACCATAGGTTATTAAATTAAGAGAGTTTGCAAAAAATAAAATAAAAAAATACAGCATATTGAAACGAAATCAAACTTTATTTATTAATAGGAACATAGTACAGATAACACAAGTATGGTTACAGGTGACATCATTCCTACACTATTGATAGTAAGGTCGTAGATGTTCGCCTTTCCATGCTTGTGATACCAAACTCCCATTCAATCTAGTCAACTTGTAGACACCAGGTCAGATGACTGATTCGATCTGATAAGGTCCTTCCCAATTAGGCCCAAGTAGGCCAGCAGCTAGATCCCTTGTTGCCAAGAACACATGCCTCAGCACCAAATCTCCCACATCGAATTTTCTATCTCGAACTATTTTATTGAAATACCGGGTAGCTCATTGTTGGTATGCAACATTTTTTAGCTGAGCTTCGTCCCTTCTTTCTTCAATCGAGTCCAGAATTACTTCGAGCTAGGATTGGTTCGATGCTTGGTCATAAGCGTGGGCACGAATTGTGGGTATTTTGACCTCGGTTGGCAGCATAGCCTCACATCCATATGCCAGAGAAAAGGGGGTATGTCCCGTTGAAGTACGAGCTGTGGTTCGATATGCCCACAAAACTTAGGGCAATTCTTCGGCCATTTCCCTTTTGCTTCTTCCAACTTTTTCTTCAGAGAACTTTTTAGGGTTTTGTTTAAAGCTTCGACCTGGCCATTCACTTGGGGATGGGACACAGAGGAGAAGCTCTTTATTATCCCATTTTTCTTGCAAAAGTTGGTAAACAAATCGCTATCGTATTGAGTACCGTTATCGAACACAATCTTCCTTGGCACCCCATATCGACATATGATGTTCTTTACCACGAAGTCCAAGACTTTTTTCGAGGTAATTGTCGCTAGAGGCTCAGCCTCGGTCCACTTCGTAAAGTAATCTATTGTGATTACTGCGTATTTCACTACAACAAAATAGGGGTTTTATGACTTTATTTGGGAGACATTGAAAGTCTACAATGTCTCCCAATTGGGAAGACGTTGTAGGCAGGGTCATTGTAGGTATAGGTCTCACGTCTCCCATTGGGAGAGGTTGAAAGTCAACATTTGACTTTCAACCTCTCCCAATGGGAGACGTTGGAGGTCTAAAAAGTTGGGAGACTTCTAACGTCTCCCATTGGGAGAGGTGGGAGACTTCCCACGTCTCCCAGTAGGAGAGGTTGAAAGTCAAACGTTGACTTTCAACATCTCCCACTAGGAGACATTGAAAGTCTCCTAGATTAAAAAATAAATAAATTTATAATTAATATTATTTAAATTTGATTTAATAATTAATTAAATTGAAATGATTTTAATATTAATTTAATAGTTAATTAAATTGAAATCAATTTAATATTAATTTAAATTAAAATTGACATAATTAATAAAATAAAAATATGCAAGAAACAGAAAATTTGTTAGACATATACATGAAATACAATATTTGTTAGACATATTCAAAATTAACAAAAATTGTATTGTGTATGAAGAAAGAGGTAAAAAATAAAAAAACCAAATACAATATTTGTTAGACATATTCAAAATTAACAAATATTGCATTTATGTATGAAGAAAGAGGTAAAAAATAAAATAACCTATCAACGAGGTCGGTTACTTTGGATTATTGGTAACATATATGTCACCCATTCTTGTCGCAACTCGTCAATTTGTGCCTCTGTATATGCCGTACTTGTTAGCTGCAAAAAATATATTAATTAATTATTTGATTACATTTACATATATGGTTTCAAAAATAATTTTTTAATTTTAATTAATAATACCGTTCTCAAGTAATGTCCGGGACTCGCATGTTCAATCAAATCCTTCAACATCCCCATTATGTAGTATCCACATGCCACATTGTCTGGTTGGTGTGGACACTAATTATTTAAAAGTATCAGTAGTTCATTATTAAATTGAAACTTGTTAAAAAAATGCATACATATTATTCTACTTAATAATTATAAAAGTTCAAAAATTTAAGTTGTAATTACTCACCTGAGGTTGCTTAATGCGTAGAGTATCAGGGATCTCGACATCAGGAAGATTCATAGAGAAAAAAAGATTGAAAGCGCTGACGATCACTGATACAATCTCCTCACGGTTATTCAGATCTGAATTCACCGGATCACAACAATAAACATGATATGCATACGGTGCCAAAATAAGCAACATCCAATGTTCACTACATAAGAAAAACCAAAAAATTATAACTCAAATGTTAAACAAAGAAAGTATTGATGTGGGTCGGAAAAATGACAACTTTTTAAACTTACCCATGGTTCCAAGGGACAAGCATAACTTGTTCTTTGATTTTATGTCATTGCATCGTCTAAACAGATTTTGAACACGATCGTCGAATGAACTCCCTTGAGTGGCTACAGTATTAGGATTGACAAATAAAAACTTATTTTGGCGACCTTGTTGTACCACATATCTGTAAATGAATCTAATACAAAAATATGAAAATTTTTATATGATTGAATAAATCAAATTAGAAAATTAAATGAACGAACTTTGTGAGATGATGATATATACCTCATGTAGCTAACGACCACTGCTTTTCCAATCTTCTCCTTTCGAGCAAACTGAAGTATGTCTTCCTTAAATATATACAGTGAGACATATCCTGATCAAAAACTTTAGACTCTATGCCTAGATTGACACACTCGCCATCAGCCCAATTAGATACGATATTTTGTAATCGTTCCAATGGAGTGTGGGGCAATTGTGTTGGAGGAGTTTGTGGTCGTCTTCTTTCTCGTGGTTGTTGTGTTGATGGAGCTTTTGGTTGTTGTGATCTGGTCCTACTTGTAGAGGGAGCCTGTATACAACAATATCAACAATTAAAAAGAATGCCAACAAATAAATATAGAATTGTAAAGATAATTATGTAAAAATTTGGCATCACCTCATGATATATATCTTCAGATATAATGACCAAATCCTTAGGCCACGCTATTGGCGTCCCAATGGCTTGAGCAACTATGTACATGTCCAAATCAGGATATGCAAAAGGGAGAGGACAGGTTGGCTTAATAATGCTAGTAATCATAACTTGGTAGTTGTTTCCCGCCTCTCTTTCAATGAGTTTACCTGATGCAACAACGTTTGAAACCGAACCAATTGCTAATTGGCATGCTCGGCCCTGTGCAAGAAACATATTATATACAAATAAGCATGTTGAAACAGTAAAGAAATTTATTTGGTTTCAAAATATTCAAGAAAGTTTAATTACCTCTTGCAAAAGCAGTTGTACTGCAATAATTTGTTCTTCTGCTTAAGGCACTAGTGGGTTAGGAGTATAGTAGGATGCATGCGTTGGTGGCACTAGTGGGTCGGGCACATAGTATGATGTTGGTGCTGGTGGGACTCCAACGTTGGATCCCGACCCACTCTGTTGGGCCATGAATTTTCTCAAGAGCTCATCTTGTTGCTGAAGGCGCTCTTCTAAATGTTGTGCTTGTTGACGATGCTCTTCTTCTTGTTTTCGAAATCTTTCTTCAAACTCCTTTCTAATGTCGTCATTCGAAGAAGAGGCTTTCGATTTATTTTTTGTTGAGGTAGGTGTTGGAGTATTCCAGTATACTGTGCAAGACACACCGTGTCCTCCAGCCCTAACACGTCCTCGGGGCTCAGGAGTGCCCAACGCCCTCGTCAGCACATCATCAGGGCCATCAGGTGCCCATTTACCCTTAGCTTGGAGTTTTCGGTAATGATCCTGTGAAACAATATTCACAGAAAGTTATATATAGAAGCTAATATATAATTTGATATATCAACATTATTAAATATGAACACTTACAATATTTTTTTGAATCTCAGAGGCCTCTCCAACTAGCTCTCCTTTTGCATTCCGACGACCCATGCCCCACAAGTCTGCCCTGTCAAGTTCAGTCAGACTTTTCCCACTTTGTTCCATTAACATCTCTTCAATACGCACATAGCCTCCTCTAGAGAGATTGTGGTTGTATTTATTCAATGCTCGATAATTTTGCATCTCTTCTCTCTTTCTACGCCACTCGGGAGTTAATCTTGAGTTCACAAACTTTAACCATTCATCTGGAGTTATGACATTCTCAAATCCAAGTGGAATAGCTGGTGGGAACTCATTTGGGAATTTTTTCATAGCGTCATACACGTGTACCCTTGTGAGATTAGTCTTCCAATTTCGGAAGTACTTTCCCGCATCCATCAACATTTGTTTCTTATGTTTGGGGTTAAAATCATAAGTTTTCTGCAAGTTTGAAAGTAATAAGAATCATATTATCAAAACAATATATATTTTAAAAATATTAAATGAATTATAATTAATAAAATCATACCTTCATTGTATCCCATATTATATTTTTATCCACCATACTAACATCGTTCCAAGTGTTAGTGTTGACGGACACAGTGGCTCGAACAATAGCTCCAAGTTGTGATGAAACATTGCTTCTAGTCTCACCAATTATTTGACCATACTCGTTGTATTCAACATGTGTAAGATGTCCTTCACTCCTTTTTTTGGTGTTTTTAGACATCCATGTACGTCCTCTCGCAGTTTTTTGTTCTTGTTCCACTGGCTGAGAATGAGGGCGATGCTCCCCCTCATCAGAACTACCACCAAAAGGATCACCCTCCATCTGTAACAACATAAATATAATTATTATAACAATTTTGGAACCTCATAATCATAAAAAAAAGTTATACAAACATTTGAATTAAAGATCAAACAAAAAGATGAAACTAAAAATTTCACATATCATAAACATATCAAACTCATTAAATGGTACCTCAAGACCCATTATCATCAACCCATAATCCTTCACCGTTTTCACGGAAACAAATACAATCATCATCAACTTCATCATTATCTTCTAGTGTG
The DNA here is from genome assembly GCF_963169125.1 of Humulus lupulus. Taxonomy (NCBI): domain Eukaryota; kingdom Viridiplantae; phylum Streptophyta; class Magnoliopsida; order Rosales; family Cannabaceae; genus Humulus; species Humulus lupulus. The sequence goes on along the minus strand of NC_084797.1, from coordinate 223,541,084 downwards.
GTGAATGTGACAAGTTCTTCTTCGAGAGGTATATCATGTAAATCACCATCTTTAATGTTCCATTCTCTTGTTTGTGTTGGAAGAACAATTGACCATTGGTTGTCTGAAGGATCATTCACATAAAATACTTGTTTGCCTTGTGAAGCTAATATAAATCAGTCAGATTTGTGCCCAATTCGGTTTAGATTAACTAATGTGAAACCATAATCTTCATATATTATGCTGCTGTCACTTTTCACCCAATCACAAAAGAAAACAGGTACTCGAGTTGTGATATAATCTAACTCCCAAAGTTCATTAACCACTCCATAAAAATTCATATCACATTCAACTGGATTTTTATCTTTTGCACTAGAGACTTGAACAGTTTTAGCAACAAGGCTAACACCACTATTTTGTGTGTTTCTGTTGTTATCACGCTCCCTAGTGTTAAATAGAGTACTGTTAATCATGTATGATGAAAACTTGATGACATTAACAGAAGGTCCTCGAGAAATCCACTTAGCGATGTCTACCTTATTTGATGTGTTTTGTAATTCTGCCACAACCTATTAAATCAACATACCAAGAACAAATCACTAAAAACAACCAACCATGTCATCTTGTAATTACCAATTAATGACAACTTTCCATAATCAACACAATTTACCTTTTGTTCTATCCAACTATTAAAAGTTTGATAATGTTCGTCTTGTAACCATTTTGAGTTCCTTGACTTGGATGGAAATTTGGTCTTTATCCAATTAAAATGCTCTATACAATTATACATATATGTTGTTAAACAACTGAACATACAAAATTACACAACTTAAACTAAAAGTATTATATGAATATAACTCACTTGATATAAGGTTGAATTTCATTTATATTCTGCAACACAAGACGATGCGCTTCATCTAGTATATCTCGAATTACTGTGCATACAACGCTACCACGACCACTCTGAATCTCAACATCATTTAACCCAATTCTTTGTACACCGGTCAAGTATTCAGAACAAAATTCAACTGCCTCTTCTGCAATATAGCATTCGACGATGCATCCTTCGGGCCGACTTCTATTCCTAACATACCCCTTAAGAATCTTCATATATCACTCAAATGGATACATCCATCTTAAATAAACGGGACCACAATATCTTAGTTCTCTAACCAAGTGAACTGTCAGATGGATCATTATATCAAAAAATGCCGGCGGAAAATATTTCTCCAATTCACACAGTACCTCAACAATTTCATCTCTGAACTTAGGTAACTTAAGTGGATCAATCACCTTACAACACAATGACTTGAAAAACAAGCATAACCTTGTGATTACATCTCGAACCTTCCTAGGCAAAACAGATCGAATGACCACTGGTAGTAAATGCTGCATTAGAATATGACAATCGTGAGATTTCATACTAGTCAGAATACAACTTTTCATGTCGACCAATGAACTTATATTTGAGGAATATCCGTCTGGAACTTTTATATTAAACAAACATCTACAGATTTCCATTCTTTCCTCTTTAGTAAGAGTGTAAGCAGCAGGAGGTAAATATGTTCGTCTCTTATATGGTTTTGGAGTTTATTCATCCCTTATACCCATTGCAACCAAGTCTTGTCTAGCCTTAATTCCATCCTTAGTTATTCAACAAAGTGCCAATCAAACTATCACATACATTTTTCTCTATGTGCATAACATCTAAATTATGGCGTATAAGTAAGAAAGGCCAATATTCAAGTTTGAAGAAAACATATTTCTTTTTATAACACGCTTTTGGCTCCTCCACATCCTTAGTCTTACGACTACATTTCATCTTTGTAGGTGTACGAACTTTAGGCTTCCCTAACTTGAACACAATTTTAGACATCTTCTCAAGTACTTGGATTCCATTCAATGGCTCAGGAGCCTCCTCAAACTCTTGTTTACCATTGAATGTCTTCTTCCATGTCTGAAGTTTATGCGTATTAGGCAAGAACTTCCTATGTCCCATATAACATATTTTTCGAGAGTGTTTCAAGTATCCAGAACATGTTTTTTGTTCACAAACGGGACAAGCCTTATATCCTTTCACACTAAACCCAGATAAATTTCCATAAGCAGGAAAGTCATTAATTGTCCATAATAAGACTGCTCTAAGATTAAATTCTTCCTGCCTATACGCATCATAAACCTTAACCCCTTCATCCCACAAAGTTTTCAAGTCATCTATAAGAGGAGCTAGATAGACGTCAATGTCATTACCAGGTTGTTTAGGTCCTGATATCAACAAGGTTAAAAACGTAAACTTTCTATTCATACACAATCATTGGGGTAGATTGTAAATAACAAGCATAACAAGCCAACAACTATACTTACTGCTAAGAGATGCGTGTAGATTAAACCCGTTAGTCGAAAGACCTAGACGAATATTATGAGATTCATTTCCAAAAGAAGGCCACTTCAAATAAACTCTTTTCCAAGCTAGGGTGTCAGCTTGATGTCCTAATTTACCATCCTTTATTCTTTCATTAGCATGCCATGACAAACTTTTAGCATGTTCGACATTTCTAAACAATCGGATGAACCGAGGAATTGGCGGAAGGTACCACAAAACTTTGGCAGGTACTCCTTCCTTGACATCATCACCATTTCTTTTCTTTTTCCATCGTGACTCACCACAAGTAGGACACAATTTTGTGTATGCAAAGTTATTTCGATATAATATGCAATCATTAGGACATGCATGAATTTTTTCGTACTGTATGCCTCATGAGCATAACGTCTTCTTTGCCTCATAAAATGAAATTGGAATTTTATTTTCTTCGAGCAATAACTCCTTCAAAAAACTAAATAAATCAGTAATGCTTTTATCACTCCAGCCATGTTTAGTTTTTAGATTGTACAACCTAAGAAGCGCAGATAATTTTGTAAATCTTGTACAACTAGGGTAAATTGGTTTCTCAGCATCATTAAGGACTGTCTCAAACTTATTTGTGTCTACTCTTGATCCAAAATGTGCGTAGTCAATCATTTCATCTAATGGATCCCAGTTCTTCTTTACTATATTTCTCCTCACTCCTTTTTGTCTACTTGGCAAAGTTTGAGCAATAGGAGCTATCTCCCCATGGTAATACCAAATTGTGTAAGTCTTGTCGATCCCATTGAAATATAAGTGTTCTTTAATCTTTTTAAGATCCATCTTTTAAACATTTCCACACTTAAGACATGGACAATAAGTAAAATTTGGGTCTTTCACATTTTCCGAACAAAACCTTAAGAACAAATTGACCCCTTTCCTATATTCCGCAGATAACCTATTCGCTGACATCCACTGTTTATCCACATATTCTCCTATGTCTATCAAAAAGACAAGAAACGTCACTAAATAAGCACTTGATAGAGTTGGATGTCTATATAAAACTAATCGTTTATTATCCTAAATAAAATCGGGCAGCATTTCCCCTATAATAGTGACCTAACCATCTGCATGTGAATAGCAAAACAAACAATCCAAACAACATACAATAAGTTTCTTCCTTATAGGATGTCTATATAAAACTAATTGTTTATTATCCTAGATAAAACCGGGCAGCATTTCCCCTATAATAGTGACCTAACCATCTGCATGTTTATAGAAAAACAAACAATTCAAACAACATACAATAAGTTTCTTCCTTATAGCTCTGCAACACACAACCAAATTTCTCAGAACCTACTTCACTAAAACACACAAGTTCTCAACCTTCCGTTATCACCGCAGCACACAATTTTAATCTCAGAACCTACTTCACTATGGATGAATATTTAAGATATTCAAACTCCTCTAACATTTGTTTATTAATATTAAAAGTAGAAGTAAGAGAATATATATTTACCTCTTGCAATTAATAATCCAAAAGCTAGCAAAATTACTTAACGTAGTAATCAAATTCGATATTAAATCCACAAACCAATATAATTAAATTAATAAATAATAAATAAAATATCACTAAATATCTAGCAATATATAAATTATTATTGTAATTTTAGAAACTTAATTACCTCAAATGTGTGATTGATATAGAAATTTTGATGCAAAATACTCTCTAAAATCTCACCACCAAAATCACAACCTACGAAATTAAATTAATTAATATGTTAAACATTACTAAACAAATATCACTAAATATCTAATAATAGTAAATGATTGGTACACAAATAAAAAAACTCCAATGCGCCACTAATTATAACCTAAACAAAAAATCAATAAAAAATTTCATAACCTAAAAACTTAATAATCAACAAAAACATAAAAATTTTCATATATTTATATTTTAAAAATTATTTAATAAATTTATTTTAACATAACTATATATATATATAACAAAATAGTTACAATTTAATTTTTTTTTAAATATATATACAAAAATATATCTAAATTTCGAAATAAAAAATGATAAAATTAAAAAAAAAAATTACGAACATATATACTCTAATGAAATCTATACAATGTGATAGGTTAAATTTAAAAAAAAAACTAAAAAATCATAAATCTATAAAAAAACTTCCATGAAAAAACTAAAAAATCCAACAATGTATATAAAAAAAATGCATAAAAATGTAAAACTAACACAAAATCATGTATATTACTCATCCTAATGCTAAACCTATGTTTTTTTTTTCAAAATAATTATCTACAAATCAAGAAAAAAAAATGCTTACCTTAAAAACCCTAAAAACGCAGCTTGCTCTCTCTGGTTTGCTCTCTGGTTCGCGTATGTGAGGAAGAAGGGAAGAAAACTAAGTAAATATATCAGGGATACATCCAACGTCTCCCACTGGGAGACGTGAATTAGCTACAAATCAAGAAAAAAAAAAAAAAAAAAAGCTTACCTTAAAACCCTAAAAACGCAGTTTGCTCTCTCTGGTTCGCGTATGTGAGGAAGAAGGGAAGAAAACTAAGTAAATATATATCAGGGAGACATCCAACGTCTCCCACTAGGAGACGTGGGACACGTGGCACGTCTCCCAGTGGGAGACGTTGGATGTACCCCTAGCCACTTCTCCAGCCTATTTCCAACGTCTTCCACCAGTTTTAATGTCTTCCAATTGTATCCATTAATAAAAACTTTCAATGTCTTACACCATTAGACATTTAAAACCCATGATAAGTTTTAATGTCTTACACCATTCATTGTATATAAAAATTTTTGTAGTGTTTGACTCCGCCTTTGCCAGTTGGCAGCGAGCCTATGAGGTCGATTCCCCAGACTGCAAATGGACATGGGGAGGTCATCATAGTTAGCTCAGAAGGTGGAGCTCGAGTAATTATGGCGAATTGTTGACACTTGTTGCATTTCTTGACGTAATCAAACGAATCTGCTTTGATAGTAGGCCAGAAGTATCCTTGGCGTATGATTTTCATGGATAGGCTATGCCCCCCAGTGTGGTCTCCCCATAATCCTTCTTGAATTTCTTCCATGAACTTCTTAGCCTCGGGTGGAGTCACACATCAGAGTAATGGCATAAAGTATCCTCTTCTGTATAGCTTTCCCTCCACAATGGTGTACCTGGGGATCTGATACATTAATTTTCGAGGTACCTAATTATCGGGGTCATCCAGGTCAGCTCGGAGTTTATCATGCACACATCTTCCTATTCATGCTCGCTTATACTGGGTTTCGATAGACGTTCGATTGGTACGATATTTAGTTCATCGACCTCGGTGGACTTTGCGAGCCTGGCTAAGGCGTCTGCATTCAAATTTTGCTCTTGGGGAACCTGTTCTATCGTGTAAAATTCGAATTGCTCGAGGGCTGCCTTCGCTTCTTCTAAATATGCGGCCATTCTTTTCCCGCGAGCCTGGTATTCCCCTAAGATTTGGTTGACCACCAACTGGTAGTCACTGTAGCAATGTACCGCCTTAGCCTTGAGTTCCTTGGCTATTCGAGGTCCTGCCAGTAGAGCTTCGTACTCAGCCTCGTTATTTGATGCTCCGAAGTCAAATCTCAAAGCAGAGTGAAATTGACTTCCTGCTGGGGTGATCAATATTATTCCTACCCCGACCTATTTTCATTGGAAGACCCATCAACATAAAGTTTCCACTTCTCGCTGGCTGGGGTTATAACATCATCGTTAGTCACTCCAGTTCATTCCACTATGAAGTCTGCAAGGGCATGTCCTCTTATGGTTGTCCTCGGATGGTAGGTGATCTCAAATTGTCCAAGTTCAATGGCCCATTTTAGTAATCAGTCCGAGGCTTCTGGCTTGGACAAGACTTGTCTTAGTGGTTGATCGGTCAACACATGAATGGGGTGCGCCTGGAAATAGGGTCAGAGCTTTTGATATGAGTGAATTAGGCTGAGAGCCAACTTATCCATTAAGGGGTATCTCGATTCTACCCCCAGTACCCTTTTGCTGACATAGTAAACAGGCTTCTGCACATTCTGCTATTCTCGGACGAGCACGACGCTAATGGCGTGGTTGATCGTAGCAAGATATAGGTACAAAATTTCCCCTGTGATGGGTTACAACAAGATGGGAGGCTCTGCGAGGTGCTTCTTGAGCTCCTGAAAAGCTAACTCGCATTCTTCTGTCCATTCGGATTTTTTGTCTCCCCTCAAAAGGTTGAAAAATGGCAGACAACGGTCTGTAGATTTCGAGATAAACCTACTTAGTGCCGCCATCCGCCCAGTCAAACTTTGGACATCCTTATGTTTTTGAGGTGAGGGCATGTCAATTAAAGCCTAGATCTTGTCCGGATTAGCTTCTATTCCCTGTACGTTTACAATGAAGCCTAGGAACTTTCCTGATGACACTCTGAAAGAGCACTTCTGGGGGTTGAGTTTCATGTCACACTTCCGTAATATGGAAAAGCACTCTTCAAGGTCGTCCACATGGTTACTGTTATGTTTAGATTTAACCAACATATCATCAACATAAACTTCCATGTTATTACCTATCTGCTCAAAGAACATCATGTTTACGAGCCGTTGGTAAGTGGCTCCAGCATTCTTTAGTCCGAACAACATGAAATTGTAGCAATATAGTCCTTCGTCTGTCACAAAACTCGTATGCTCTTAGTCTGGGGCATGCATGGAGATCTGGTTATATCCAGAATAAGCATCCATGAATGACATAAGTTCATGCCCAGCTGTGGCATCTACAAGCTGGTCGATTCGAGGTAGGGGAAACAGTCATTTGGACAAGCCTTATTGAGGTCTGAGTAGTCAATACAGGTCTTCCATGTCCCGTTAGGTTTTGGGAATAACACCGGATTGGCAACCCAATCGAGGTAGACGGCATCTCGAATGAATCAGTTTGCCTTCAATCTATCGACCTCTTCTTTTAAGGCCTTCTTCCTGTCGTCATCCAAGAGTCTTCGCTTTTGTTACTTCGGGGGAAAACTTATGTCAATATTTAGAGCGTGGCTTACCACATTTGGATTTATCCCTACCATATCCAAATGTGACCATGCGAAAACATCCTGGCTCTTTTTCAAAAAGCAAATTAATTTCTATTTCATTTCTTCTGAAAGATTTTTCCCTACCTTCACTGTCTTCGGGGGGTCTACTTCTTCGAGCCTGGCCTCTTCGAGCTCTTCTAATGGCTCAAGGTAAGTTCTTTCCTCTATTCTCGGATCAATTTCTTCGTCTATCTCGAAGACTGTTCCATCTTTGTTCTGAACTATGACAAGTGTTTGTGCGCTTGTCTGTTTCTTTCCTCTAATAGAAATGCTATATCATTCCCTTCCTGCGAGCTGGTCTCCTTTCAATGTACCGATGCCACTAAAAGTCGGGAACTTGATGGCCAAATTCCTTACAGAAAAAACTGCCCCCAGCCCTACTAGGGCGGGTCTCCCGAGCAGCACGTTGTAGGCCGATGGTAGATCTACTACAACGAATTACATCATCTTGGTTTTCGAGATCGGGTAGTCTCCCAAGGTTACGGGGAGTTCGATGGATCCCATACAGGCAATCCCTTCTCCTTAAAAGCCATAAAATGTCGTTGCCCAGGCCTTTAGGTCACGAAGTGTGAGTCCCATCTTTTCTAAGGTGGCCTTATAGAGGATATACACTGAGCTCCCGTTATCTATCTGGACTCGGTGAACTCTCTTATTTGCTAGCTGAAGGGTGATGACCAGCGGGTCTTTGTGAGGAAACTGCACACGAGATGCGTCGTCCTCAGTAAAAGTTATAGGTTGAGATTCAACCCTCTGGTGTTTCGGAGCCCTGGGTTCAGGTTCGTAAGAGGACCCGTCACCAGTTTTCAGCTCATTCACGTATCTTTTTTGGACGTTCTTGCCCGATCCTGTGAGATGAGGTCCCCCCGAGATGGTTACAACATCTTCTCCATCAATCGGAGGGGGTCTCTCGTCCTCCCTTGCTCGAGAGTTATTATTTTGGGCAAGTGGTGGTGCAGCTGCCCTCTGACTTATAGAAGCCTAATTGGAATTTTGGTTTCTTACATATTGCCTGAAATATCCTCTCCAGATCAAGCCTTCTATCTCATCTTTTAGTTGCCTGCATTCATCGGTTCTATGTCCGATATTCCTATGGAATCTGCAGTATTTTCTAGAATCTCTCTTTGCTTTCTGGTTCCTCATGGGGTCCGGACGCCTGAAAGGAACCTGGTTTTCGTTAGCCAGGTATATATTCTCCCGAGACTCATTCAGCTTGGTGTACACTTTGTACACAAAGAAATATCTTTCCCTTTCTTCTTCTTTCCCCCTTTTGCCTCGGGGTTACTCCATTCAGTCTTCTTTCTTTTAAAAGGGTTGTTTGTAGAGGGCTTCGATGCCGATGGGTCTGCTGAGGTCAAGGCAGAGTTTGTGTTTGTTGTTATAGTTATGGGCTGAGAGGCCATATTCAGTGTTGACCTTGCCTCCTCTACATTGAAAAATCTCTGAGCTCATCGATTGAACTCAGTTAAGGACCTCACATGCTTTCTTTGCATATCTTCCCAGAGAGGGCTTCCAGGCATTACCCCAGCTCGGACAGCCATCAGATGACCGCTGTCATCTACGTCACGAGCTCGGGCGACTTCTAAATTAAACCTTGTAAGGTAACTTTTCAATGTTTTGTTCGGATGCTGCCGAACATTGGTTAAGGCAGACGCCTCAGACCTTATTCTGATCATAGCTCTGAATTGCTTCTTGAAATATCTAGATAATTGATCACAAGAAGCAATTGAATGCCTCTTATATTTTTCGAACCAGTTTTTTGCTGGTCCTGTGAGCGAAGCTGGAAACAACATGCACCTGAGTTCGTAGCTCACATTACTCGCTCTCATAATGGTATTAAACGTACTTAAGTGACTGTATGGATCGGAATTCCCATCAAACGATGGGACATGAGGAATTTGAAATCCTTGAGGAAATGGGGTACTGGAAATATAGGGGGAGAAGGGTTCGAGTTCCTCGTCAAGCTCTTCGTCCCGATCCCGACCTCGTTCATTTTGTAAGAGCCTGAATGCTCTTTCCAGTTGATCAATTCTTTATTGGACTGGATCCATGGGGGGTGTGACCTGAAATTGGTTATCATTGATCACAATTCCATCTTCGCGCCTCTGCATGGGATCCTTGCACCCATTTAGGTGATCCCTTAGGTCTGGGTTCGAGGGGTTATCATTACCCCGACTCTGGTTCTGGTGTTCCCGTAAGTCTGGGTGATCCCTTCGATTCCCAGTGTTTCTGCATCCCCGGTCATACATACTGACCGATCTAGTGCCTCCTGAGCCTTCACTGGCATGACTTGCTGCGCGATTGTTTCGAGATGGGTTCCTTTCTTGTTGTCTCGTCTCAATGGTGTGAGATCAAGACATTTGGCTTCTTGTAGGCTGGGCGCCTCTACATTCTCTAGCAGTCTCCCCATTCCCATGTTTCCGCCCAGCTCGCCTTTCCCTATCGCCCTGCGTCAGTTGCGTGTTTCTCTGAGGTGGTGAGGGATATCTTATCGGTGATGGTGGGTGCATTATGGGTGATGGTGGATGCCATCCATTACAGGGCCTAGAAGGTCCCGAGTTTGCCTGTGTCGATTCAAGAATGTTCTGCGTGTTACCAGGATTTTGGGTGCTAGCCCCCGCGGGGCCTTGGTTATTCCCAGTCTTGGCTGGTACCTCAGCAGTTGAGTTGATAGGAGCTCCAGCCCGGGTATTTCTCTGGGGCCTTGAGGGAGCAGGTTGTTCTGCTGGTGGCAGAGGTTGCTCCGATCTTCGTGTGGCAGAGTTTTTGCGAGGTCGCCCACGAGGCCTGCGTGGTGGAACATAAACATCTCGCGGAGGTGGAGCTTGGGTCTCAGGCAAAGGCGGGGGCTGAGCCGTCTGTGCCTCAGCAGCCAATCTGGCCAGCTCCTTGTTACATTTCTTGCCCTCCGCCAACTGCTTTCGTAGTTGACGATTTTCAAGCTCCACAATAGGGACATATCGCTCAGGGTTGTAGTACATGTCCTCGTCATTCCTGGGGGCCGATGGTGCAGGTGGTCCTCAAGAGTCAAAGGATCCACTCCTCTCATCTGGGTCCGAATTCATCATCGGCTGCTTCCCAGGGCGCCGGGGATAGTCAACTTCCTCTAGGATTTCCTCCTCAGGAATATTGGGAGCATTCGTGGCCATAGTTGATTCAGGGAGGCTTCTTCGACTGAATAGACTCACGTACATACTGCTTAATGCTCTCAATGAAAGCACCAAACTGTTGACGCCACGTGGTTCAACAGTTAACTCTGCCTAGTCCATGAGTCTGTGTTATTAAGGCTTAAAGATTTCTGGAAATTCTTCAGAGATGAATTATCCAGAGCTTATTCTTCAACCAAAAGAAATCGATCCTTTACAAGTGGTCATTCCTCCTCTATTTATAGGAGAGATTACAGAGTTCATTCCCACATATTTTGGGAAGATATTCTATATATCAATTTAAATAATGACATTAAATGCAATATCTCCTACATATATGGAAATGTCCCATAAGAATCGGGAACGGATAACAGACTAAATAATATCCCTTAAATGTTGGGATTATACAACAATAAATATGTTCATACATAACGGGTTATCCCATATGACTCATCGGGTCTTCGAGATCAGCGATCAACCTTGTGGCTGTTGAGACTCATGGTATTGCTACAAGCTTACCATCCTACTTCAGGACATGCTCGAAGGAGATAGACACTACCAAAGTTATCACACTCGAGCTTGCACTTCCCAAGCTCGGATTGTTTAATCCGAAGACGATCGATAACCGATGTATCCTAACGTCGTGTTACTTCGAACTCAGAAAACGTCCCGAGGTTACACATCTTTGAGGACGTCATTTTACTTCAGAGATCTTACAGCTAGACCATACAATGCATTCATACATTTTGAGCTCACACCTGACGAGTCCAATCTTCGAGGTCATATCCTCTGGTCTCAAAATCTGGGTGTAACACTAATCAATTAAAATAATAGTCAATAAATTAATTATAAATAATAATCAAATATTAAAATAGATAGATTAAATTATTGTCGTGTTAGTAGATGCCAGCAGATATGGCTAGAGCCCATGGTGGAGACGTTGGCAGTGATCCTCCACTAGATCCTACTAGGATCCTGACTACATGGGAGTCAAGTAATTTTTTTGTTCTTTTATTTACTCACATATATCTGTCCTGTATATACTAATATTCTATGTATTGTTAATAACAAAAATACAGGAATCCCAAGAGAAAGGGTCATGGCGCAGCTATTGGAAAAGATCTAGATGAGAGGCGACGTAAAAATGGAAAACCACTGGAAGTAACGTTTTTCCCGCGAACGTACAAGGTTGTTGGGGTCGAGCACGCTGCTTTTGTCCACCTTGTAAGCACGCTGCAGTGTAAGCACGCTGCTTTTGCCCCCAAATTAAAATGAAAGTTCCCAGATATTTCGATTCATGGGAATCAGTGCATAAACAATACAACGATCAGGTCCTTGGCATAATCCAAGTAAAAAAAATAATAAATATTTTTTTTAAAAATATCTCTTTAATATAGTACATATATTATTAATATGTTTATGTTTCAATTTAGTACTATTATCAAATAACGGGCTGCGAGGGTTTCTTAAAGTGTTTAGATGGTATCTGTTACACCCAGATTTCGAGCATGAGGTTGTGATCCCAAAATCTAGGCTCGATAGGTGTAAGCTCAAAATATGCACAGTCGTCATATGATCCTCTAATCATATAGTTTTGCTATAAATGACGACCTCGTGAACTCGAGTAGCGTGTAGCCTCGAAGACGCTTTGAGCTTATGAGGTAAGCTTGCAATAGCAAGGGTTCAACACTTGTATAAGTTTCCTGATACATCTCTTGCCTTCAGACAAGATATGGTTCGAGTTCAGAAAGTGTAAGCTCGAATGTGACAACATCGTCAACGTCTTCTTGTTCCGAGCATAGGCGAAGCTAGGCGGAGAGCTCGTGATCAACTTATAGTCTCGGTGAGCTCGTGATCAACTGCTAGTCCTGGAGATTTGATAAATCTCATACCTGAGTTAATCAATTATATGTGAGCATATTTATTGTTGTATAATCTCATTATTTAAGGGATATTATCCAATCTGTTATCTGGTCCCACGTTTTATGGGACGTTTCCATGTATATAGGAAATAATGCAATAAATAACATTATATTAATTGATTCATAGAATATCTTCCCGAGATATGTGGGAATGAATTCTGTCACCTTTTCTATAAATAGAGAAGGAAGCACCATTTGTAGAGGACCGATTTCTGATTTATTGAGAGAAAACTATGGGCAACTATTCTCTTAAAAGTTTCCAGAAAACTCCCAAGTCTTAATAACATAGACTCGTGGACTAGGCAGATTTAACTGCTGAACCATGTAAAAACCCGCGTGTCTTCTTCTTTGTTCATTTGCTCCAATATTTTCTTGTTTAATTGCTCTCTTATTTAAGTTGACGAAAAATGACGTCAACAGTTTGGTGCTTTCATTGAGAACCCTTAAACAGTTCGTGTGTGATCTGTTTAGTCAGAAAGCCTCTCAAATTAGCAATGGCTGCAAATGATCCAAATATCCGCGAGTAGGAGATCCTAGAGGAGGAAGAGTACCCATGGCGCCCTGGAAAGGAGCCTATGGTAGATTCTGACCCTAATGAGAGGAGTGGTTCATCCGACTCTCGAGGACCACCTGCCCCCATGGACGACGAGGACATGTACTACAACCCTGAGAGACATGTCCCGATTTTGGAACTCGAAAATCATCAACTACGTAGGTAGTTCGCAGAAGCCAAAAAATGCAACGAAGAGCTAGCCAGACTAGCTGTTGAAGTGCAGGTAGCTCAAGCCTCACCTCCGCAAGATACCCAAGCTCTGCCTCTGCGGGATGCTCAGATTCCTCCCTGTAGGCCTCGGGGTCAACCGCGTAAAAACACAACCACTGGAAGAGCAAGGCTACCTTCGCCACCAGCGGAGCAGCCTGTCCCACTGAGACCCTAGAGAGGTAGTCGGGCAGAAGGTCCCGCCAACCCAATTACAGAGGCACCAGCCGGAGTAGGGAAAAATCGAGCCCTCTCAGAGGCTCGAACCCGAAATCCTGGTACCACGCAGAATGTTTCAGAACCTGATCGAGAAAATTCAGGGCCTTCTAGGCCTCGTAGTGGATGGCAGCCACCATTGCCAATAAGACACCCACCATCGCCGATAAGGCACCCCTCGCCATTTCGGAGAAATGCACAACCGACACATGGTGATAGGGAAGGTGAGGTGGGCAAAGCCAGAGAATGGGGGAACTACTAGGGAGCATAGGGGTCCACATCCCATGAGAAGCCAAATGTCTCGATCTCAAACTATTAAGACTAAGAGACCAGGAAAAAACTCATCTCGTATCAATCGTGCAACGAGCCATGTTAGTGAAGGCTCGGGTGATACTAGGTCAGTTAGTATATACGACCAGAAACCAAGGAACACTAGAAATTGAGGGAATCACCCAGATTTATGGGAGCATATGAACCATAATTGGGGGTGAGATAATCCATCAAATCCAGATCTGATAGATCATCTCAATGGGTGTAAGCACCCTGCGCCGAGGCGCGGAACTGGAGTTGTAATCAACGATAACCAGTTCCCGTTGATTCAAGTCAGACCCCCCATAGATCCAGTCCAAGAAAGGATTGAACAGTTGGAAAGAGCATTCAGGATCTTGCAAAACGAACGAGGCCGGGAATGGGATGAAGAGTTCGATGAAGAACTTGAGCCCTTCACCCCGCATATTTCTAGCACCCTGTTTCCTCAAGGGTTCAGAATTCCTCATGTCCCACCATTTGATGGGAATTCGGATCCGTACAGCCATTTAAGTACGTTCAACACAATCATGAGAGCCAGTAATGTGGGCTACGAGCTCAGGTGCATGCTGTTCCCAGCCTCACTCACGAGACAAGCAAAGAACTGGTATGAAAAATATAAAAGACATTCGATTGCTTCTTGGGATCAACTATTGCGAGATTTCAAGAAGCAATTCAAGGCCATGGTCGGCATTAGGCCCGAGGCATCTGCCTTGACCAATGTCCGACAGAAGCCGAATGAATCACTCAAAAGTTACCTCACTAGATTTAATTTGGAAGTCACTCGAGCTCATGACGTCGATGACAGTGGCCATTTAATGGCTGTTCGATATGGAGTAATTCCTGGAAGCCCTCTCTGGGAAGATTTATAAAGGAAGCCCGTAAGGTCCTTAACCGAGTTCAATCAACGAGCTCAGAGGTTTGTTAATGCGGAGGAGGCGAGGTCAGCATTGAATATGACCTCTCAGCCCATAACTACAAAAACAAACATAAACTCTGCCTCGACCTCGCCAGATCCTATGACCTCACAAACCCCTGGGGACAACCCTTCTAAAAGAAAGAAGAATGAAGGGAATAATCCCGAGGCAGATGGGGGAAAGAAGAAGAAAGGGGAGAGATACTTATCCGTATACAAGGTGTATACCGAGCTCAATTAGTCTCGGGAAAATATCTACCTGGCTAATGAAAACCAAGTCCCTTTCAGATGACCTGAGCCCATGAGAAACCAAAAGGCAAAAAGAGACTCCAACAAGTACTGCAGATTCCATAGAGATATTGGACATACAACCGATGAATGCAGGAAATTAAAGGATGAGATCGAAGGTCTGATCTCGAGAGGATATTTCAAGCAGTATATGAGAAATCAAAACCCCAATCAGGCTTCCACCAGCCAAAGGGTAGCAGCTGCACCACCTGCCCAAAGCAGCAACTCCTGAGCATGGGTAGATGAACGATCCCTCTGATTGATGGAGAAGATGTCATAACCATCTCGGGGGGACTGCATATCGTAGGATCGGGCAGGAATGCCCAGAAAAGATATGTGAATGAGCTGAAAACTGGTGACGGGTCTCCCTACGAACCCGAACCTAGAGCTCCGAAACAACAAAGGGTTGAATCTCAACCCATAACTTTTATTGAGGATGACACGTCTCATGTGCAGTTCCATCATAATGACCTGTTGATCATCACACTTCAGCTCGCGAATAAGAGGGTGCACCGAGTCCTAATTGACAATGGGAGCTCGGTGAATAACCTCTACAAAGCAACTTTAGAAAAGATGGGACTCACGCTTCGTGACCTAAAGGCCTGTGCAACGGTGTTGTACGAATTTTCAAGAGAAGGAATTGCCTATATGGGATCCATTGAACTGCCCGTAACCTTGGGAGACTTCCCAATTTCGACAACCAAGATGATGGAGTTCGTAGTGGTGGATCTTCCATCAGCCTACAACGTACTGCTCGGAAGACCTGCCTTGGTAGGGCTGGGAGCAGTTTCATCTGTAAGGCATATGGCCATCAAGTTCCCGACTTCTAGTGGCATCGGGACTCTAAAAGGAGACCAGCTTGTAGGGAGGGAATGCTACATCATTTCCATTAGAGGAAAAAGTTAAACAAGTGCACAAGCACTTGTAGTAATTCAGAATAAGGATGGGAAGATCTTCGAAATAGACAAAGAAATTGATCCTAGAGTAGAAGAGAGAGCTAACCTCAAGCCGTTAGAAGAGCTCGAAGAGGTCGAGCTCGAAGAAGTTGATCCCCCGAAAACTGTGAAGGTAGGAAAAAACATTTTCGAAAAAACAAAGTAGCAATTAATTTGCTTCTTGAGGAAGAACCAGGAAGTTTTCGCGTGGTCGCATTCGGACATGGTAGGGATAAGTCCGAATGTGATAAGACATGCCCTTAACATTGACAAGAGCTTCCATCCGAAGCAACAAAAATGAAGACTCCTGGACGATGACAGGAAGAAAGCCCTAAAGGAAGAGGTCGACAGATTAAAGGCGAATCGATTTATACGAGACGCCTTCTATCCTGATTGGGTGGCTAACCCAGGCTAGTTCTGAAACCTAACGGAACATGGCGAACTTGTATCGACTACTCTGACCTCAATAAGGCATGCCCTAAGGACTACTTTCCCCTACCTCGGATCGACCAGCTCGTAGATGCCACTGTCGGGCACGGAGTTATGTCGTTCATGGACGCTTATTCTGGATATAACCAGATTGCCATGCATGCCCTGGACTAAGAACATAAGAGTTTTGTGACAGATAAAGAGTTGTACTATTACAATGTCATGCCTTTCGGGCTCAAGAATGTTGGAGCCACGTATCAAAGGCTCGTAAACATGATGTTCTCTGAGAAGATAGGCAATAACATGGAAGTGTATGTTGGTCAAATCTAAACATGACAATAACCATGTGGACGACCTCGAAGAATGCTTTGCTGTGCTACGAAAGTACAACATGAAGCTCAACCCCTAGAAATGCTCCTTTGGAGTGTCGTCGGGGAAGTTCCTGGGCTTCATTGTGAACGTGTGGGGAATAGAGGTCAATCCTGACAAGATCCAGGCGTTAATTGACATGCCCTCACCTCGAAAATATAAAGATGTCTAGAGCATAACTAGAGGGATGGCGGCATTAAGTTGGTTTATCTCAAAATCTACAGACCGTTATCTTCCATTTTTCAACCTTTTGAGAGGGGGAAAAAAATTGGAGTGGACTGAGGAATGCGGGCTTGCATTTCAGTAGTTAAAGAAACACCTTGCAGAACCTCCCATCTTGTCGAAACCTATCACAGGAGAAATCATGTACTTATATCTCGCTATAACCAAGCATGCCATCAGTGTTGTGCTCGTGCGAGAAGCTCAGAAGGTACAAAAATCAGTATACTATGTTAGCAAAAGGTTACTGGGGGAATAATCGAGATACCTGTTAATGGATAAGTTGGCTCTCAGCCTAATTCACTCATCTCGAAAGCTCCGCCCTTACTTCTAAGCCCACCCCATCCATGTGTTGATTGAGCAACCACTATGGCAAGTCTTGTCACAGCCAGAAGCCTCGAGCCGATTATTAAAATGGGATGTTGAGCTCGGACAATTCAAAATCACTTATCATCTGAGAACAACCATAAAAGGGCAGGCCTTGGCAGACTTCATAGTGGAATGTACTGGAATGACTGACGACGAAGTTATAACCCCAGCTCGCAAGCTGTGGAAACTTTATGTCGACGAGTCTTCCGACGAAAATGGATTGGGGGCAGGAATCATATTGATCACTCCAACTGGAAGTCGATTTCACTCCGCCTTGAGATTTGGCTTCAAAGCATTTAACAACGAGGCTGAATACGAAGCTCTACGGGCAAGACTTCGAATAGCCAAGGAGCTCAAGGCTAAAGCAATACATTGCTACAGTGACTCGCAGTTGGTGGTCAACCAAATCTTAGGAGAGCACCAGGATCATCGTACGAAGATGGCTGCTTATTTAGAAAAAGTGAAAGCAGAACTCGAGCATTTTGAGTTCTATGCAATAGAGCAGGTCCCCCGATAAAAACTCAAACGCGGATGCTCTGGCCAGACTTGCCACATCCAACGAGATTGATGCGCTGAATGTTGTGCCAATCGAGCACCTATTGACACCCAGTATTGGCGAGCCTTAACAGGAAGATGTATGCGTGATTAACTTCGAACCAACTTGGATGACCCTAATAGTTGATTACCTTGAAATTGACATTCTCCCAGCAGAACGGAACAAGGCTCAGAAGCTGATGTATCAGATTCCCAGATACACTATTGTGGAAGGAAGGTTATACCGGAGAGGATACTCTATGCCACTACTCCGATGTGTGATTCCACCCGAGGCCAAGAAAATTCTAGAAGAAATTCATGAAGGATTTTTTGGGGACCACACTGAGGGGCATAGCCTATGAAAGAAAATTATAAGATAAGGATACTTCTAGCCCACTATCAAAGCAGACGCATTTGAGTATGTCAAGAAATGTTATAAATGTTGGCGGTTCGCTACAATCCTGCGAGCTCCACCATCTGAGTTAACTATGATGACCTCCCCATGGCCATTTGTGGTGTGGGGAATTGATCTCATAGGCTCATTGCCAACTAGCAAAGGTGGAGTTAAGTACGCAGTAGTCGCGGTCGATTATTTTACAAAGTGGACCATGGCCGAACCTCTGGCAATGATTACCTCGAAGAAAGTCTTGGACTTTGTGGTAAAAAAAATCTTCTGTCGATATGGAATGCCAAGGAAAATAGTATCAGATAACAATACTTAATTTGACAGTGAACTGTTTACCAATTTTTGTGAGAAAAATGGGATAATAAAGAGCTTCTCCTTTGTTGCCCATCCCCAAGAAAACAGCCAAGTCGAGGCTGTGAATAAGATTCTCAAGAGTTCTATGAAAAATAAATTGGAAGAAGCTAAGGGAAAATGGCCCAAGGAGTTGCCCCAAGTTTTGTTGGCATATTGAACCACAGCTCACACTTCAACAGGGCATACCCCTTTTTCTCTGGCATATGGCTGCAAGGCCATATTACCAATCAAGGTCGAAATACCCACTATTCGTAGCCATGCTTATGATGAAGCCTCGAACCAATCCTAGCTCGAAGTAAGTCTGGACCTGATTGAAGAAAGACAGGATGAAGCTTAACTAAAAAATGCAGCATATCAACAGCAAGCTACCTGATATTTCAATAAAAAGGTTCGGGATAGGAAATTCGGATTGGGAGACTTGGTGTTAAGGCTTATGTTCCTAGCTACAAGGGACCCAACTGCTAGCGTGCTCAGGCCCAATTGGGAAGGACCTTATCAAATCGAGTCAGTTATTCGACCTGGCGTCTACAAATTGGAAAGATTAAATGGAGATTTGGTACCACGATCATTGAATGGTGAACATCTACGACCTTACTATCAATAGTGTAGGAATGATGTCTCCTTTAACCATGCTTGTTTATCTTTACAAAGTTTCTGTTAATAAATTGTTCAATTCTAAATAAAGTTCATTTTCGTTTCAATATGTTGTATTTTTTGCAAGTTCTCTTAATTTAATAACCTATGGTCACACTCATAGGATATTAAGGGGGCATCAGTGGTATATATACCATAAGTTTGAAAAAATAAATAAAACAAAAATAGCATACACGAAAACAAGCAGATGTCTGGATCGTCAACCAGATTATTAAGAATAAAGTGTTTGGATATAACCAAATACGCTAGCTAAGATAATTTGGACATAACCAGATTATTAAAGATGTCTGGATCACCAACTAGATTATTAAGAATAAAGTGTTTGGATATAACCAAATGTGCGAGCCAAGATAATTTGGACACAACCAGATTATTAAGAATAAAGTGTTTGGAAATAACCAAATACGTGAGCTAAGATAATGTGGACACAACTAGATTATTAAAGATAAAATATTTGGATATAACCAAATGCACGAACTAAAATTGTTTAGATATAACTAGATCAAAAATATATAAGTGTATGGATTACAAACCAAACACGACCTAAATTGGTTTGGAAAAAACCAGCTAAAATCGATCGACACAAGTGGGAAAAAGATTAACCTACTGCAAGCTAAGTCGATACCGAGGCTGGAGTATTTTGCAACAAAAGTTTAAACCTCATAACCTCAAGAAACTATGTGAGGAAGAGGAAAAGTAACTACAAAAAATCAAGATACAACTAAACTACTTAGCTTACATATCACTTAAGTACTTCCGAGTGCATGGTTAAAGTAAGATCCGACCTTGACAAATAACGAGATCGGACATGGGTATATCGAACAAACTATGCGACAATGCATGGAAACTTGAGCTTAAATCCAACACGTGTTTGTATGAATAAACAAACATAAGCACAAAATTGCTTAAAATATTTCAATCAGAGAGATGTAAAAGCAAAAATATTAAATGTAAAGTCAAATGGTATTATAAATATTAAGAGTAAATTTCTCTTTTTTCAGATGTAAATTGTCTTTGCCCCAAGGGCATGAAAAACAAAAGCTAAAAACTATTACAAAAATTTCAGAGGGACGCAGCCCATGATCGAGATTTAGGAGGTAGGAGCACCCTCCTTAGCCTTCTCAGCATCCTCCTTAGCTTTCTTAGCATCCTACCGAGCAGCCTCCTCTGCCTCCAGCCGAGCTTGCCATTTGGCTAGAAACTCGTCCTCAAAAGAGCCTAGGAAGCTGGTGTCAAGATTGGCGTTGCTGGCCCAGATCCTATACATAGCCAAGTAAACCGCCCGATCCTTCCTTTGCTTGAACTCTTCAAGAAGACGAGCCTTTTCGCCCTCCATTATCTCAAAGGTGGCCTTTTTCTCATCCTCGAGCTTGGCATTTAGCTTTTCAAGCTCCTCAACCCTGGCCTTCAGCCTCTCGATCTCAGCCTCCAGCTTTGACCTTGCAGCCTTAAACTCGTCAGCGAGTTTGAGTTGGAGATTCTTTGACTTCTGAGCATAGGACATGCTCGCGTGGACCTTGTTGTTTAGCTTATAATTTAGCTGCGCAACTGCGGTAAGTTCCTAACACAAATGAATCAAGTTAGAACATACTCTAAGAAAAATTCCAGCAAATAGTGAAGTAAGAGAGGTTACCGCGGAGGTGAGCTCGACACTCTTGTCATAAAGGACATTGGAGTCCCGAGCATTGACCAAGAACTACCACTGAGGGGCCTCAAGACCACTGATGCTTTGGCCTACCCGAGATAGGACGTCCGAGCCAAGGGTGGCTCCGTGAGTCCCGACAGCATTATCGACGACATACTCATCAACATGAGTAGAAATCGACAACAGGCGCTCCTTAGAGGTCGCTGGTTTCTTCGGAACTGAGCCGAGTGTTGGAAGGATTCGGATGGCTGGAAGCGCAGGAGGAGCATCTCCTGCAGGAGTATCGACCTGGGGAGTGGGGTCCACTACCAGGCTCGGAGCAATAGGAGCTGGGGAAGGAGGAGTCTTCTAGATCCTTTTAGGGACCTTAGCAGGCCGACCATATTTTTGCGAATCTCTCAGGCGCTTGCTCTGCTTGGCCCCCTCACCACTGGCAAGCACGTTCTCGAGGTCGAAATCCATTAACCTGCACAATCAAATCACATTAGCATAGAGCAGATAGTTAAAGTAATTAAAGACAAGTGATAGGGAGCCTAACTGGAACTCTCCCCCGAGCTCGTGCTCGGTGACCACGTAATTCCCCTATCTTCGAATGAAGCAGGGGGAGTCCCTTCCCTATATGTGGAAGTCAAATTTGAAAGGTCCCTATAATCGTTTGTCCCGTATTGGACAACTATTCCATCCCAAACCTCATTCAGGTTATACATTGTGTCATATTTCCCTAGCTAGCTATCAAACCTATGGACCCTATTATCTACCCAAGAATATACATAAAAATTGTCCCTATCATCTGGGCATAAGATCAGGGTATTGGGTTTATGATTAAGGAGGGAAGGAGACCACAAGGCCAAGCTAAGAATGACCTTACCTCTGTCACTCGAGCTCGAGGCCTCATCATTGGCATCGTTCCCCAAGCACGGACTCATGCGACGGTGAGCTGGGATCATGCCTTAGAGCTTCGCCTTGGAGGAAGACTGCCAGTTGGGAGAGGCACAAACTCCCACTCTGTATACTTCTTGTAGGCCCTATCATCTATGGATTGGCCCTCCTCCAGGAGACCACAGGCTCAAAGCCTATCCTCGTGAAAAGATAAGACAGGGAGCGCC
Organism: Humulus lupulus; assembly: GCF_963169125.1. NCBI lineage: Eukaryota > Viridiplantae > Streptophyta > Magnoliopsida > Rosales > Cannabaceae > Humulus > Humulus lupulus. The sequence continues at coordinate 223,519,102 of NC_084797.1, read as the reverse complement.
TGCCATATGGAAGCTGGAGCAAAGTCTCTTTATGCTCCCTCATTGCGTCTGTGGGAGTGGGGCTGTAATGACCCTTAATAAAGCTTACATTGCAAAAATACCATAATTTTATTAGGTAACTTGTAAAAATAAGAGTTACTTACAAAATATCAAGAAGGATATGGGATCCCATTGTCTTAAAAACAAAACATAATTTAAAATAAAGGAGTTACATAGAAAGTACGAAAAAATTACACATAAACCCATAAATAAAAGACTACGTCCTCGAAATCGAACACTCGACTCCTTGAATCCATTCACCATCGATACACAATCCCAAGCATCCACGAACCTTATCGCCACTAAAGCTATTTTCCTGCACATAAAACAAAAAGGAATGAGCCTAATGCCCAGCAAGGAAAATCTAACACATACATCATGTACATAAATTTCATAATAAACATAAAGACATAACATAACACTTATTACATACACATACTATAATGGCCATTATTACTTGGGGTCCCATAGACTAAACAAGTCATATGCCCATTAGATTAGTGGGGTCCTACTAGCTAAACAGATCATATGCCCATAATCTATTTGGGGCTTGTTAGTCAAATGGGTCATATGCCCAAGCCTACAAACATACATATCATAACATAAGAAACATAAGATAACATATAAAACATATAACATATGCATTTCTATCCTATTTTCCTTACCAAAGTTACCGGGGTGTGAGGACAGAGTTGGGACTTTTGGAACACTCCTAAAACCATATATAACAGGGAGAGTAGATTTGAAGAAAAAGAAATGAAAGGAATGGAAGGACTAAACCTTTGAGAAACATACTTACCAAAACCTTTTTGCTCAAGAACTTAGATTTCCTAACCAAAATAAAGATTAAGGTTAGAGGCTGAGTAGAAGACTATGAGAACTTAAAAGAACAAGTACAGAAATGAACTAGAGTTTTGGGGTTACCTTGAAGACTTGTAAGACCAATCTAAACCTTGAACCGAAATACTATGAAACCTTACTTCCCCAAGTGTTTGATAAGCTTATGATGATCAAGCTTATGATTTCCCACCCAAGTGTTTAACTCTCACACTCACCTAGCAACTTGCAGCCTCTGAACTTAGAGTAAAAGGTGAATAATGGCTGGGTACTAGGTCCTATTTATAGATTTTAGGAATGAAAGGATCTTAATTTCACTTGAATAAAAATAATGGCTTTTTAGGTGAAAATAATTTGAATAATCGTTCAGCAGAGGCTGAAGACTCGTTCAAAAAGGTGCTGGACTTATCAAGAGGTTGAATGGCTGAATGGAAAAAGAATTCAAAAACTTTCAAAATAAGCTGAGAGGGGCGATATATCGCCTGGGCCAGTATGCCCAAGGCAGTCGTGCATCGTTCCGTGTTTTCCGTATCTACGTGCTGCGATATATCGGCACACGCTGATTATTTAAACACGAAATTACACAATTTTAGCTAAGTTTGAATGGAGTAAACAGTCTTGACTAAGCCCTTAAACGTATTCAAAGCTGCTGACTGGCCTTAGAGCATTCAAACTTTACCCTTATTAAATTTAATCCTCAAAATACTTAATCCTTAATCACCCATTTATAACATGTGCTTAAAATCCTATTGGTCCTTATCTAAACCTTATAGTATAATAAATATTATCCTTAATACCAGTCATATTAATCAAACCTTAGGTTAACATTAATATTCTTAAACTATAGGTTAAACTTAGAAAATCTACAAGTACTACTATGAGTGTCCAAATAATTCCCGGTCTGAACCAAAAATCCACAGTCATAAAGATAATGCTATAAATACTATAATACTACTATCTAACTAGCTAAGTAAAGTTCTTGGACTCTACAGGGGCGGTGATAGTTGGCTGGAGAATTGAATACATTATGAGTGGTTTGAGCCTAAACAAAAGTTGAGCACGAAAAGAAAAAAGATCGTATACTTATGGATTCGTCTAAACGAGTAATACTTAAAGGGAGCCAAGCCGTCCGTCCAAAAAAAATGCTAGTTTGAAGTTAGGAGGATGGTTGGGCATGTCCTCAAAAAATTTCTTCTCCCTGGGATAGCTCGAGAGGTAGTAGAAGCCATTTCCTCCCCGAGCTCGGGAGGGGTTGCTTTTCAGGCAAAAGAGATACAAAATCTCTTTTGGTGAAGGTCCTTCCCACTTCAACTCGTGGTAAAGCGGCCTCAGGGCTGACAATACCCTGTATGAGTTAGTCTGGAGTTGGAAGGGCACGAGCCCAACAAAATCTAGAAAGTCCTTAAAAAAGGACTTCAATGGCAATAAGGCCCCTGCTCTCATATGCTCGTGGCTCCAAGCCGCGAGCTTCAGTTTATTGTCGGGATTTCCATCTCCCCAGGCATAGCAACTGCGTTCATTGGAGGCCGGAGCTCAACACCTTAGCAAGCCTGACAATCCTAGGCCATGGCGAGCTAGGATGTTGGTTATCTATCCCAATGAGGAAACCGAGCTCCAATAATGCCCGGCCTCAAAAAATTCTCCCCTCGAGGTGGGAATGGCAGTCTGCTGCGAGGTGGATGGGCGATTTTTTGATTCCCCCATCAATGAGAATTTGAGGTTGCCCGGTTTGAAAGCAACCATTACTTTAAGCGTGGGGTCAAGAGGAATTGGTCTGGGCTCGGGGTCCGAGTCTGGATAGATGGCGACCCAAAGTTTTTTCCTCTTTCACTCTTCGACCTCATCGATTTGGCGTCGAAAATGAGCTCAAGTATCCTCTTGCTAACACCTCAATTTGTGCTCACGAATCAGCTGTTGATTCTGAGTAAAGGGCAACTCTGAGCTCAGAGTTTTTGGCGAATAAGGAATCGCGAGTATTGACCCCCACCATTTTTTCAAATTCTGCGACATCTAGCAAGAAAGAAAAAGGGTGAGGGCTAGGCATACAAGAAATTAAGGATAAAAATTGAGATGGTTCGAGCTCGAATGTTCGAAGACCATGGAATAAGCTCGATCAAAAGAATGAGATCAGGCTCAAAGATAACCTGAGATATTGAAAGAGTCGAGCCCGAGTGTGTATTCGACGTGAAGGGGGGAAGGTGGATTTATTTTCGAGAATCCTGGATTTTCAGGGAAAAAGTTGGCGGTTACTTAAAAAAGTGATATTTTTGGGAAACGTGCAATTTAAAAACCCTAATTCAATACCCTATTTCTTAGGCCACACGAAACCCTCCATTGCCAAAAAAACACCATTTTTACACATTTCTACCCTAATTTTTTTAGTTTAAACCTTGATTCTAAACATGCGAAAATTACTCAAATCAGAAAACTTGCGTAAGGCCAAAGTGAGGCCTTATAAATTTGGTAGAAACCAGGAATGCCATTTTTATAAAGGAAACATGTAAAAAGAAGAATAGGTGAAAAAGGATCAGAAACTTACACAATGTAGCAGGTGGATACAGAGAAAGCGATGATCAAAGAAGTGGTTGCAAGGAAGCTCTAACGGAGTCAAACAAGCGAGCGTTTTGTTTTCTCGGTTTGGAAAACATGCAAGAGCAGAACAATTTTTGGGTTCTGGTTTTTTCTTCTCTTTTATCTAAAAGTTCTGAATATGAAAGTGAGGGGAAGTAGATGGCGCGGGCATATTTATAGGCCCCAAAGAATGTCAAACATCAAATTAATCTAGACCGTTGGCCGAATTTGGTATCTGATCCAACGAGCGGGTACAGGCACAGCGATGGCAGCATAAAGGTTGCAGACGAATAGACGTGGGCATGGTGCAAACATACTTGAGTACTCTGATTAACCAACCTCTAGCTGACGCGTGTCCACACTCGAGTACACATGATGGTATAGTTTCCAAGGAGGGTAGTTCAAAAGTTTCCTTCTCATAGGATTCGAATTGATACTTTTGAGGGGGAAAAATGTTACACCCAGATTTCGAGCATGAGGTTGTAATCCCAAAATCTAGGCTCGATTGGTGTAAGCTCAAAATATGCACAGTCATCATATGATCCCCAGTCAGACAGTTTTGCTGTAAATGACGACCTCGTGAGCTCGAGCAGTGTGTAGCCTCGAAGATGCTCTGAGCTTATGAGGTAAGCTCGCAATAGCAAGGGTTCAACACTTGTATAAGTTTCCTGATACATATCTTGCCTTCAGACGAGATGGTTTGAGCTCAAAAAGTGTAAGATCGAATGTGACAACATCGTCAACGTCTACTTGCTCTGAGCATAGGCGAAGCTAGGCGGCGAGCTCGTGATCAACTTATAGTCTCGGTGAGCTCGTGATCGACTGCTAGTCTCGGAGATTTGATAAATCTCATACCCGAGTTAATTAGTTATATGTGAACATATTTATTGTTGTACAATCCCATTGTTTAAGGGATATTATCCAATCTGTTATCCGATCCCACGTTTTATGGGACGTTTCCATGTATATAGGAAATAATGCATTAAATAACATTATATTAATTGATTCACAGAATATCTTCCCGAGATATGTGGGAATGAATTATGTCACCTTCTCTATAGATAGAGAAGGAAGCACCATTTGTAGAGGACCGATTTCTGATTTCTTGAGAGAAAACTCTGGGCAATTATTCTCTAAAAAGTTTCCAGAAAACTCCCAAGTCTTAATAACATAGACTCATGGACTAGGCAGATTTAACTGCTAAACCACGTAAAAACCCTCATGTATTCCTCTTTGTTCATTTGCTCCAATATTTTTTTTTTTAATTTCTCTCCTATTTAAGTTGACGAAAAACGGCGTCAACAGTATTAATCGGGAGATGAATGACCGATACCGTCATAGGAAAATAATAAGACACGAACACTTTGAGAAACTCTACAATGGACTGGAGGATTGGGACAAGGTTCTAAATAACGCAACCAAGGATGTTAACAAGGAAGAGTGGAAGCAGATCTGTCAGTTATTTACAAGTCATAAATTTATTGTGCGCTCTGTAAAGAATAAGGAAAATCGGAAGAAACAGAAGTATTCTTCAATGCAGGGTACAAAATCACTGGCAGCCATCCGTTAAAAGTAAGTGAAAGTTAAAATATTATCAATATTATGTTCTTTTAAATTATATGTTCTCTAAAATTTGGGTTATATTTTTTAGGCGAACCCGTACCTTATTGAGTCATGGAAGGAATATCACTAGAAGAAAACAACAAATGATTTCGTGAACGACGATGCTCCCCAAGATTATGTAAGTTTGAACTATGTTTTTTAATAATAATAGAGTTATATTTAATGTTAGTGTCTAACATTCTCTAAAAACAGGAAAAACCGGAGGCTGATATTGAGTTAAAAACTCAGTAAACATCCATTCGTGCTTCCAATAATGATGGTTCGACAACAGTTGATCAGGTGGAGGTACTACAAAAAGTATTGGGCCAAAGGCATGAACATGAATGAGGAGTGGGCCATAAATTGAAGGGGTCGAGGTCATCATCTACCCAACACCCTCACTTTAGCAAGTCTCAAGCTTCTCCTCAACATTCAAGAGAATATATAGAAAAATTGGAGAATAATCTACAGAAATTGACTGGCCAAGTTAATTTCTTATCTCAATTTTTTCTACCTTCATTTCGTCCACCAAACGTTCAGATGCCGCCTATGCCTAATAGCGAAAATATTTATGGAGCTTCATCTTCTCAACCTCCAGCTCCAACCCATCGTTCCATGTATGGGGCAGCACCGTCTCAACATATGGTACCTCCATACATGTACGGAGCAACACCTTGTTCGTGGCCGATTCCACCATCGCCGCAGTCGTCGTATCCCTACATGTATGGAACTGGATCGTCCACATCACCTCCCTATTATCCTTGGCTGATGCTGCCACCACAGCCACCGCAACAAGAAGACAATAGGGAGGACGAGGCAGCTGATTTAGGAGACTAGGTTTATTTTATTATTAATTATTGTTAAATTATACGAAAAATATGAATATTTGTTATCTTAATGTATTAAGAATAAGGATAATTGTCATCTTAATAAACTTATTTAAATATTTAATATAATATTTTTATTTTTAATATATTTGTTTTCAATTATTTAAATTTTAATTAATAATTTAGATTAATAATTAATTAAAATTTTATTTAATTATTAAGTTTATTATTTTTTATAAATAAAATAGTTTTAGGGGCGACTAGTGACATATCAAGGGTGACACATCGACTAACATTTATGCCACGTGAAAATATTTGGGGCGAAATCTCATGGTATTAGGGGCGACTATTGGCATATCAGGGGCGACACATCGAAAAAAGTTTTGCAAAATGTTCAAAATTTTGGGGCGACATTCCAACATTTAGGGGCGACCCATTGAGTCGTCCCTAATGTACCCTATCAGGCGCATTTTATCAGGGGCGACATGTCGCCCCTGATATATATCAGTGGGTACTTTTAGGGTTATTAGGGGCGACATGCGTCACCCCTAAAACCCATTTTTGTTGTAGTGGTAGGACACTTTAGTGGAGGTAATTTGAATGCTGAGAGTATGTAGAACTAGACTAGATGTGATTTGTTAATACTTGTTTAAACATCGTTTCATAGTATTAATCAAACACATAAAACGATGATCATATACATGATGATCATAATCCTAAGGTTACTAAGAACTCCTATATATGCCATCTGATCCTTTGATTCATGCGTTAAGGTTTGTCAGAATGATCAGGCTAAGAAAAATTGTTTTGGGGACTCAATGATGTATATGGCCGGAGACATAGTTTAACAGATGTGGAATCAATACCTTCTTATAGATTGAATAATGTTTCCCTATTGGGTTGACTTTTGGAACTGAAAAGATTATGAGCGATCACGTTGCAAACTTGTTGTGACACAACCTTCACTAGTAAAGTTGTTGCGCCGTTTTTTCATCAACTTAAAGAAGAAGAGCAATTAAACAAAAATATACCAGAGGAAACATAAAGTATAGATAGGATCTTTTACGTGGTTTAGTAGTTAAAATCTGCCTAGTCCACGAGTCTGTGTTATTAACTTCTTGGAATTCTCTGATAGCTTTCTGGAAGCAATTGTACAGAGTTTTTCCCAATATCAGTTTTTTGGTCCATACAAATGAATTATCTCACTCTAGTTATAGAGGGGTTTTCTGAATCTCTTCCCACAGATTTCGGGAAGTTATTCTACAAATCAAATAACACATACAGTTACATCCCATGATATTTGGGATTTAATAACATATTACATCAGTTCCCTTAAACATAGAGATTTTATAACAATAAATACGTTCACACATAGCTGGTGAGGTTGGATGCTAGATTTACGTGCCTTTGAGACCGTTTTCCTATTGCGAGCTCGTCATCTTGGTTCGCCTATGCTCCCTACAATTAATTATTGACAAAACAATCCTCTTCGAGCTTACACCTCTCGAGATCGAACCGTCTTGTTTGAGGACAGGAAATAACTCAAGAATTTTATACAAGTATTGAACCATTGCTACTGTGAGTTGTAAGCCTCACTTATAACCTCGGAGCACCTCAGAGATTACGTAGTTTCTGAGCTCACCAATCTAAGGTTATCCTTACTGCTTTAGCGAGACTGCCTCTGACTTGCAGTTGTCCAATCTGAGGTTGTCATCATACCCACGTCTATTCGCCTGCCAACTTTTTGCCGCCATTGCCACTTTTTCACCCAACCATTCAATCAGATACTAAATCCGACCAATGGTCCAGTTCAGTTCGACCCTTGACATCCCCTGGGGCCTATAAATACGCCCATATTGTCTTTTTCATTTTACTTTCGCGTTTTGAGTTTTCAGAGAGAAAGAAAGGAAAACCATAACTTAAAAAGTTTGTTTCATCTTTGCATGTTTTCCAAACCGAAGAGGAAAAACATCCCTGGTATTTTCGACTCTGTTAGAGCTTCCTTGACACCACTCCTTCAGTCATCGATCTCAATGCACCTGCAAGCTGCTTCTGTGTGTAAGTTCCACTTCTTTATTTTTTTTTCATGCATTTTTACGTACTTCCTTTCCTTATGAACGTATTCACTGGTTTGTGGCTTTAGCAATATAGTTTAGCTGATACTACATAAAATTTGGATTCAATTTTTTTTTATTTTTTTGAAATCATGGGTTTCAAACCCAGATTTAGTGCAAAAAATGCAAATGTATGTTTTTTATTTTTTAGACTACGGGTAATGTATCGTGTAGACCAAATTAGCGTTTTGAATTGCACAAATCCCAAAATTATCACCTTTTTGAGTAACCATCAACTTTTCCCCTGAAAATCTGGGATTCTTAAAACGAACCCACACTTTCCCACTCTCGCATCAGATACACGCTCGAAGCCCGAACATTACAATAGTTCGGGGTTCTTCCTTGAACTCGTCCTGTCCTTTTGAGACCTCAGTCTCGATCAAGCCTACTCTGATTTCTTGTATGCTTGGGCCTCACCCTTTTCTTTCTTGCTAGATGTTGCAGAATTCTGAGTATCGGTGGGGGTCAGTGCTTGCAATCCCTTATTCTCCATCAACTCCTAGTCCATAATTTCCCTTCACTCGGAACCAGTGACTGATTCACGAGCACAAAGTGAGGTGCGAGCAAGAATATATCCGAGCCCATTTCCGACGTCAGATCGAAAAGGTCGAAGAAAGAAAATGGAGGAAAATTCGGGTCGCGATTTACCCAGATCCAGACCCCGAGCTCACACCTATCCCCCTCGATCCCAAGCTCAAAGTCACCATTGCTTTCGAGCCTGGTGTACTTTCCTTTTCTCTGATGGAGGATTCTTCAAACCGTTCCTCTACCTCACAAGTTGCTACCATTCCTACCTCCAGGGAGGAATTCTTTGAAGTCCAGCATTATTGGAGCTTGGTGACTTCGAAGTGACAGATTTTTGACATCCTAGCTCGCCATGACTTGAGACTTTCCGGCACGCTGATGTGTTAAGCTGATACTCCAAATGAGCGAAGCTGCTACGCCCTTGGTGATGGTCGACCCGATAATAAGATTAAGCTCGCGGCCTGGAGTTGTGAGCATATAAAGGCAGGGGCTCTACTGCCCTTGAAATCCTTTTTTCAGGATTTTCTAGACTTTTTCAGGCTCGCACCCTTCCAACTTCTGACCAATTCATACAGGGTTTTGTCTGCCCTAAGGTCGCTATACCACGCGCTAAAGTTGGAAGGACCCTCACAAAAGAGACCCTTTGTCTCTTTTGTTTAAAAAGAAACCCCTCTCGAGCTTAGGGTGGAGATGGCTACTACTATTTGTCGAACTACCCGAAGGAGAAGAAGATCTTGGAGGACATGTCTAACCATCCTCTAAACTTCAAGCTAGCCTTCTTCTGGACGGACGACCTTTCTCCCTCAAAATTTTATTCGTTCCAACGAATTCGTAAGTACACACTTATTTCTTTTTTGTTCGATTAATGATTAGGCTCGGTTTAATGACACGTATCCATTTCTTCAGCAAATTATCACCGTCCCACATCCTCAGACTCAATGGTGGAGCATAAGAAGGCTCTCCTCCAGTTTCCTTATGGTAGGCGCTGCCTGTCTTATCTTCTACATGAAAATCAACTTCGAGCCTGCAGCCTCCTGGAGCAGGACCATTCAACACACGATGTCGCTTACCGTAAGTACCTTGAGTGGGAGCATGTACCCCTTCCCACTGAGAAGCTTCCACCAAGGCAGAGGTGAATGAGTTCACGGGCCCGCTCCCCAGTGGCTCGCCATCATGAACGCCCGTGCTTGGGAAATGAAGCAAACGACGAGGCTTCGAGCTCGAGCGGTGGAGGTAAAGTCATTCGTAGCTCGGCTATGTGTTCGTCCTCCCTACTAAAGCATAAGCTCGATACCCTGATCATATTCTCGGATTCCATGGATAATTTCCATGTATGGTCTTGGGTAGATGAGAGGGCTCATAGGTTCGATAGTTGGTTAGGAAAATTCTAGACTATGTATAGTTTAAATGAAGTCTGGGATGGGGTCGCCGTTCAGTACGGTACCAACGACTATAGGGACCTTTCGAAGTTGTCACCCTCATATAGGGAAGGGACTCCCCTAGCCTCCTCTGAAGATAGGGGGATTACATGGTCAACGAGCACAAGCTCGGGGGAGAGTTCCAGTTAGGTTTCTTTTTTACTTTAACCTTTGTTTCTTTTTTGTTGTTTAAGTGTGTTAACTAATGTGTGACTTGTGTATGCAGGCGATATGGAGTCCAATCAAGACAACATGCTCAACTGCCGCTCGGGAGCAAAATAAAGCAAACAACCGAGGGCGTCGCAGAGAGCGAGACACCCTTCTAAGGTCCCAAAAAGAACCGAGGCGCTCCTCCACCTCCGAACTCCCAGGGCCCAAGCCAAGCTGCTGCTGCAGTCCCTGAAGTCAGGGTATCTGCCGGAGTCATGCTTCCCCCACCTCCTACCATCCAGACTTCTCAAAAAACTACCTCATCCCCAAGGAAGTTGGTTCCTACTCAGGAATGCTTGTTGTCAGTCTCGATCCACTCCACGGAGTATGTGATCGACAACGCCGCAGGGAAACAAGGATCTACTCTAGGCTCGGACGTACTGTCTTGAGTTGGCTAAAGTTTCAGCAATCTCGACGGCCCTCAATGGCAGTTCCTAACTTCCTGTCGAGACACCAAAACCCTTTATGACAAGGGTAGTGAGCTCATCTCTTCGATAATCTTTTTTTTTCATTGTCATGTTGTCTGTTCGAGTTTATACTGTATGTGTTTTAACCCAATTTGTTTGTGTATAGGCCCTTACTGTATTTTCTCAGCTTAACTACAAGCTGAACAATGAAGTCCATTTGAGCATGTCCTATGCTCAGGAGTCAAAGAATCTCCAGATCAAGCTCGCAGACGAGCTTAAGGCCACAAAGTCAAAGCTGGAGGCTAAAGATTTTGGGATCAAGGAGAGGGACTCAAGAATCAAGGAGTTTGAAGAGCTAAATGGCAAGCTCGAGGAGGAGAATAAATCCACCTTTGACATAATCAAGGGTGAAAAGGCTCGCCTTCTCGAGGAGTTTAAGAAAAAGAATGATCATGCAGTTAATATGGCCATGCACCGAATCTGGGACAACAACGCTGACCTCAAAAGAAGCTTCTTGCACACTCTTGAAGATGAGTTCCTGGCGAGGTGGCAAGGTCGTCTTGATGAGAAGGATGCCGAGGAGGGGGAAGAAAAGGTGGTGAAGAAGCCTGATGTTGCCGAGGGGGATGCACCCGCTTCATAGAAGCGAGATCATCGGTTGAGTCCCATTAATATTTTTGTAATAATTTTTTTTTATTTTAATCCCTTGGGGGTAAAGACAATTGATAGCTCACTTAAGGGCTTCTTTTATATATATATAATTGTTCAAACAGGAAACTTTAATGCACAATTTTCTTTGCTCGAAAACCTTCGTACCCTTAATTTTACATTAAGCTTTTACTTTAATAATTTTTTTCTTTTGTTGACGCCGTTTTTTGTCAACTTAAATAGGAGAGCAATCAAACAAGAAAATATCAAAGGAAATGAACAAAGATGAACCCAAGAGGTTTTTTACGTGGTTCAGCAGTTAAATCTGCCTAGTCCACAAGTCTATGTTATTAGAACTTGGGAGTTTGCTGGAAACTTTTCAGAGAATAGTTGCCCATAGTTTTTTCTCAATAAATCAGTATTTCGGTCCCTTACAAATGGAGCTTCCTTATCTATTTATAGAGAAGGTTACATAATTCATTCCTACATATTTCAGGAAGATATTCTTTGAATCAAATAAAATAATGCTATTTAATGCATTATTTCCTACATACACGGAAACGTCCCAAAAATGTGGGATCGGATAACAGATTAAATAATATCCCTTAAACATTGGGATTGTACAACAATAAATATGTTCACATATAACTGATTAATTCAGATACGAGACTCGTCAAATCTCCGAGACTAGCAGTCGATCATGAACTTGCCTAGAATATTAGTCGATCACGAGCTCGTTGCCTAACTTTGCCTATGCTCGGAACAAGTAGACATTGACGATGTCGCCACATTCGAACTCACACATTCCGAGCTTGAACCAGTCCGGAAGGCAAGGGATGGCTCAGGGATATATCCAAGTGTCACACCATGCTATTTGCGAGCTTAAAGCATTTTCGAGGCTACATACCCCATCGCACCTTCAAGGTCGATGTTTATAGAAACAGTTTAACTGAAAGGACGCATGACAACCGCGTCTATTTCGAGCTTACACATAACGAGCCTAGATTTCGGGATCACAATCTCATGCTTGAAATCTGGGTGTAACAACTTTAGATTCCTGGATCAAAATATTTCAAGCATCTTATATTAAAGGTTTGCTTTTATGTTTTTTTATTCGTACAAACACATCTATTGGATTTAAGCTTGAGTTTCAATGCATTCATGCACAATTCACTCGATGTATCCATGTCTAATCTCATTATTTGTCAAGGTCGGACCTTACTTATACCATGCACTCAAAAGTGCTTATACGGCAAGTAAGATAGGTAGTTTTTTTATATCTTGCATTTCTAGTCACTTTTCCTCTTTCTCGAGTAGCTCCCCAAGGTTATGAGGTCGAAACTATCTTTTTGCAAAATATTCCAGCCTCGATCTCGACTTAGCTCGAAGTAGGTTTATTTATATTCCAGCTTTATGTCGATTAGTTTTAGCTTGTTTGTTCCAAACCTATTTTTCTCGTGTTTGGTTTGTAATCCACACACTTATAACTTTGGTAATCTGGTTGTCCAGATTATATTAGCCCGCGTATCTGGTCAGATCCAGACTTATAATTTTGATGATCTGGTTATGTCCATATCATCTTAGCTTGCGCGTCTGGTTATATTTAGACACTTGTAATTTTGATGATCTGGTTATGTCCAGATCATCTTAGCTCACGCATATGGTTATATCAAGACACTTGTAATTTTGATGATCTGGTTATGTCCAGATCATCTTAGCTCACGCATCTGGTTATATCCAGACAACTTTGGCTCATGTATTCACTTCTAACTTCTATGTCGGGTTAATAATCCAGACATTCTTGTTAGGTTACGTGTATACTTAACATTTTTATGTCAGGTTAACGATCCAGACATTTTTATTCTATGTTATTTCTTTTTTTCAAACTTATGGTATTATTGTATACCACTGATGCCCCCTTAATATCCTATGAGTATGACCATAGGTTATTAAATTAAGAGAGTTTTCAAAAAATACAACATTTAGTAAAGAAAATAAGTTTTGACCAAAGTTGAACACTTTATTAACAAAAAGTCTGATAAACAAGCTTGGTTACAATAACACATCATTCCTACACTACTAATAGTAAGGTCATAGATGTTCGCCATTCCAAGCTCACAGTACTAATTCTCCGTTCAATCTTGCCAATTTATATACTCCAGGTCGAATAATAGACTTGATCTGGTGAGGTCCTTCCCAGTTAGGTCCTAGTACTCCAACAGATGGGTCCCTTGTGGCCAGGAACAGACGTCTTAATACCAAGTCTCCCAATCCGAATTTTCTATTTCGAACATTTTTATTGAAGTATCGAGTAGCTCGCTGCTGATATGCGACATTTTTTAGTTGAGCTTCTTCTCATCTTTCTTCAATAAGGTCTAGACTTTCTTCGAGCTGGGACTGGTTTGAGATCTGATCGTAGGCATGGGTCTGAATTATGGGTATTTCGACTTCAATTGGAAACATAGCCTCACATCCATATACTAGGGAGAAGGGAGTATGTTCTGTTGAAGATCGAATTGTGGTTCGATAAGCCCACAAAACTTGGGGTAACTCCTCGGGCCATCTTCCTTTAGCCTCCTCCAACCTTTTCTTCATGGAGCTTTTAAGGGTTTTGTTGACTGCTTCGACCTAGCCGTTTTATTGGGGATGGGCGACGGAGGAGATGCTTTTTATTATCCCATTTTTTTCACAAAAATGGGTAAATAAATCATTGTCGAACTGGGTACCATTGTCCGACACTACCTTTATGGGCATTCCAAATCGGCAGATGATGTTTTTTACCACGAAGTCTAAATCTTTTTTGGAAGTAATTGTTTCGAGGGGCTCGGCCTCAGTCCATTTTGTGAAATATTCGACCGCGACCACAACATACTTCGCTCCACCTTTACATGTTGATAGTGAACCTATAAGATCGATTCCCCACACCGCAAATGGCCATGGTGAGGTCAGCATGGTTAGCTCGGTAGGTCTCGTGGAATCAAACCAAAACACTGGCACTTATCACATCTCTTGACATACTCGAACGCGTCTGCCTTGACAGTGGGCCAGAAATATCCTTGTCTTATCACCTTTATAGACAGACTATGCCCCTTGTGTGATCTCCACAAAATCCTTCATGAATTTCTTCCATAATTTTCTTTGCCTCGGGTGGACTTACACATCGGAGTAGTGGCATAGAATATCCTCTTCGGTACAACCTTCCTTCCACAATAGTGTATCTCAGGATCTGATACATCAATTTTTGAGCCTCGTTCCGTTCGGCTGGGAGAATGTCGGTTTCGAGGTAATCGACTATTGGGGTCATCCAGTTCAGTTGGGAGTCAATCATGCATACGTCTTCTTCATTAGGCTCATTGATACTTGGGGTCAAGAAACTCTATTGGGACCACGTTCAGTGTGTTGGCCTCGCTAGTCGTTGCGAGCCTGGCCAAGGCATCTGCATTTGAATTTTTCTCTTGGGGAACTTGCTCTATAGCGTAGAACTCAAATTGTCTGAGCGCAGCCTTGGCTTTCTCTAAATACGCAGCCATCTTTATGCCATGAGCTTGATATTCTCCTAAAATTTGGTTGACCACTAACTGTGAATCACTATAGCAGTGTATAGCCTTTGCTTTGAGTTCCTTGGCTATTAGAAGTCCTGCCAATAATGCTTCGTATTCAGCTTCGTAATTTGACGCTTCAAAGTTAAACCTTAAAGTGGAATGAAATCAACTTCATGTTGGAGTGATCAGTATGATACCTGCCCCCGATCCATTTTCGTTGGAGGATCCGTCGGCATAAAGTTTCCACAGCTCGTGGGCTGGGGTTATAACTTCGTCGTTAAGCACTCCATTACATTCTACGATGAAATCCTCCAAGGCTTGTCCCTTTATGGTCGTTCTCGGGTGATATGTGATCTCGAACTGTTCGAGTTCGACCGCCCACTTTAATAATCTTCCAGAGGCTTTGGGTTTAGATAAAACTTGTCGCAGTGGTTGATTAGTTAACACATGAATAGGATGTGCTTGGAAATAAGGTTGGAGCTTTTGAGATGAGTGGATCAGGCTAATAGCCAGTTTTTCCATTAAAGGGTATCTCGATTCTACCCCCAGTAAGCTTTTGTTGACATAGTACACTGGTTTTTGTACCTTCTTGTCTTCTCGGACGAGCACATCACTAATGGCGCTATCGGTGGTAGCTAGGTACAAATATAAGACCTCTCCTGTGATAGGCTTTGACAAGATCGGTGGTTCGGTGAGATGTTTCTTTAAATCCTAGAATGCAAGCTTGCATTCCTCTGACCACTCAAACTTTTTGCCCCCTCTCAAAAGGTTGAAGAAAGGAAGACAACGGTCTGTAGATTTTGAAACAAACCTACTTAGTGCTGCCATTCGTCCAGTTAAACTCTTGACATCCTTATGCTTTTGAGGTGAGGGAATATCAATGAATGCCTTGATCTTGTTAGGATTAAACTCTATCCCTCGTGCATTCACTATGAACCCTAGAAACTTTCCTGAAGATACTCCAAAACAACATTTTTCTGGGTTGAGTTTCATGTTATATTTCTGTAATACGGTGAAGCATTCTGTGAGATCATCCACATGGTTTTCGTTATGTTTGGACTTGACTAGCATGTCGTCAACATAAACTTCCATGTTATTACCTATCTGCTTGGAGAACATTCTGTTCACCAGCCTTTGGTATGTTGCTCCAGCATTTTTTAGCCCGAAAGGCATGACATTGTAGCAGTATAGTCCTTTATCGGTTACAAAGCTCGTATGCTCTTTGTCTAGTGCATGCATGGAGATCTGGTTATATCCAGAATAGGCATCCATGAACGACATGAGGCCATGACTAGATGTGGCATCTACGAGATGATCAATCCGAGAAAAGGGGAAACAATCTTTAGGGCATGCCTTATTAAGGTCGGAATAGTCGATACAGGTTTGTCACGTGCCATTGAGCTTCGGAACCAACACCGGATTGGCAATCCAATCAGGATAGAAGGCATCTTGTATGAATCGATTTTCCCTTAACCTATAGACTTCTTCCTTGAGGGCCTTCTTTCTATCGTCGTCCATGAGTCTTCACTTTTGCTGCTTCGAGGGGAAGCTTTTGTCGATGTTAAGTGCATGACTCATGGAATTTGGACTGATTCCCACCATGTCTGAATGTGACCATGCGAATACAACTTGGTTTTCTTCTAAGAAGTGAATTAATTGCTATTTCGCTTCTTCAGGAAGATTCTTACCCACCTTTACCATCTTTGTGGGCTCTTCGAGCTTGACCTCCTCGAGCTCTTCTAGAGGTTTGAGGTCATCCCTTTCTTCTATTCTAGGGTCGATCTCTTCATCTATCTCAAAGGGTCAATCTCTTCATCTATCTCAAAGACCGTCACATCCTTGTTTTTAATAATTACAAGTTCTTGTGCACTTGTTTGCTTCTTTCCCCTAACAGAGACGCTATAGCATTCCCTTCCCGCGAGCTGGTCCCTTTTCAGCATCCCGATGCCACTAGAAGTCAGGAACTTGATGGCTAGGTGCCTAATAGATGACACTACCCCCAGCCCAACTAGGGCGGGTCTCTCGAGCAGTACATTGTAGGCCGATGGAAGATACACCATGACAAACTCCATCATCTTGGTTACAGAGACTGGATAGTCTCCCAAGGTCACAGGGAGTTTAATGGATCCTATATAGGCAATCCCTTCTCCTGAAAAACCGTAGAGTGTGGTTGCACATGCTTTTAGGTCATGAAGTGTGAGTCCCATCTTTTCTAGGGTAGTTTTATAGAGGATATTCACCGAGCTCTCGTTATTAATCAAGACTCGGCGTACCCTCTTGTTCGCGAACTGAAGGGTTATGACCAGGGGGTCGTTATAAGGAAACTTGATGTGTGATGCGTCCTCTTCAGTAAAGGTTATGGGTTGAGTTTCAACCCTTTGTTGTTTGGAGCTCGTGGCTCGAGTTCGTAGGGAGAACTGTCACCTGTCTTGAACTCGTTTACATATCTCTTTTGGGCATTCCTGCCCGATCCTACGATATGAGGTCCCCCCGAGATGGTTATTACATCTTCTCCATCAATCGGAGGGGGCCGCTCGTCCTCCCGAGCTTGGGAGTTACTGTTTTGGGCAGGTGGTGCAACCGCTGCCCTTTGGCTGGTGGAAACTTGATTGGGGTTTTGGTTTCTAACGTATTGTCCAAAATAAACCCTCGAGATCAAACCTTTGATCTCGTCTTTCAACTGTCGACACTCATTAGTTCTATGTCTGATATCTTAGTGAAATCTACAGTATTTATTAGAATCTCTCTTTGCTTTTTGTATACGGAGAAGTATATGTCCCCTTTGTTCTTATTTCCTCCATCTGCCTTGGGGTTGTTCCCTTCGTTTTTCTTCCTTTTAGAAGGGTTATCCTCAAGGGGTTTTGAAGTTGAGGGTTCTGCCGAGGTCAAAGTAGAGTTACTGTTTGTCGTTGTAGTTACGAGCTGAGAGGTCATGTTCAGCGCTAACCTCGCCTCTTCTACATTAAAAAACCTCTAGGCCCTTCGATTGAACTCAGTTAAAGACCTGACAGGTTTCCTTTGTAAGTCTTCCCAGATGGGACTTCCAGGCATTATGCCTGCTCTAACCGCCATCAGGTGACCACTATCGTCGACATCCCAAGCTTGGGCCACTTCTAAGTTAAACCTCGTGAGGTAACTTTATAGTGACTAATTTTGTTGTTGTCAGACATTGGTTAAGGCTAAGGCCTCGGGCCTAATGCCAAACATAGCCTTAAATTATTTTTGAAGTCCCTAGACAATTGATCCCAAGACGCAATCGAAAACCTTTTGAACTTCTCAAACCAGTTTTTTGCTGGTCCTGTAAGTGTGGCTGGGAACAACATACATCTGAGCTCATAACCCACATTGTTGGCTCGTAGAATAGTGTTGAACGTGCTCAGCTGGATATATGGATCTAAGTTTCCATCAAATGGCAGGACATGAGGTATCTTAAATCCCTGAGGAAACAGGGTGTTGGAGATATGCGGGGCAAAAGGCTCAAGCTCTTCATCAAACTCTTCATCCTTGTCTCTGTTACACTCGTTCTGTAAGAGCCTGAATGCTCTCTCCAGTTGTTTAATCCTTTCCTGGATTTACTGGAGGTCTAGCCTGGACCTGAGGGGGTTGGTTATCGTTAATAAAAACTCCAACTCCTTGTCTCGGTACAGGATTATACATTTGTTGTTTGCGGCCATTCAGATGGTCTTGCAGATTTGGGTTCGGGGGATTGTCTCGACCCTGGTTGTGGTTTAAGTGTTCCCACAGATCAGGGTGGTTCCCTCGATTCTCCACATGCCTTGGTTCTGTGTTGTAAATGCTCACGGACCTAGTGTAATTCGAGTTTTCACTTACATACTTCGCAGCTCGATTATTATGAGGCGGGTCCCCTGCTGGCCTCCTTGTCCCAACAATCTGTGATCGTGACATTTGGCTTCCCGTAGGATGAGAGCCCTGCGATCTTGGGTAGCTTCACTTTCATTCCCATAACCGTGCCTAGCCCGTCAATTTACATCTCGATGTGCAGGTCGTGGAACTTTGTGGACTGGCGAGGGGTGCCTTATTGGCGATGGTGGGTGTCTTATGGGAGATGGTGGCTGTCTCCCATTGTCGAGCCTAGATGGTCCTGAATTTGCCTGGTCAGGCTCTGGGTTCTTTTGCGAAGCATTAGGATTTGGGTTCTGAGCCACTGAGGGAGCTCGGTTATTTCCCGTTCCTATTTTTGCTTCTGCAGTTGGTTTGGTAGTACCCTCAGCTCGGTTACTCCTCTGGGACCTTGGCTGAACTGTCTGGGATGCAGGTGGTGGCACCTGCTTTGCCTTTATGGCGATCGTGCTCCCACGAGGACGTCCCCTAGGCCTCCGAGGAGGTTCCTGGATGCCAACAGCCTATCTGGCTAATTCTTCATTACGTTTCATTGCTTCTGCAAACTATTTGCACAGTTGGCGATTTTCAAGCTCCACAATTGGAACATACCTTTCAGGATTGTAATACATATCCTCGTCAGGCCTGGGGGCAGGCGGCCCTCGAGAGTTGGATGAATCACTCCTTTCTTCAAGATCTGGATCCACCATGGGTTGCTTTCCAGGCCGTCATGGGTAATCCTCGGCATGAGGAATCTCCTCCTCAATTATATTGGGCATTGGTTGCTCACCTGTATTGGGGTCACTTGCAGCGACCATTGATCATTTGAGAGGCTTTCTTACTAAACAGGCTCACGTCTTGTTTAATAGCTCTCATTGAAAGCACTAAATTGTTGACGTCATTTTTCGTCAACTTAAAGAAGAAGATAAATTAAACAAAAATATACTAGAGGAAACATAAAGTATAGACAGAATCTTTTACGTGGTTCAGTAGTTAAAATCTGCCTAGTCCATGAGTTTGTGTTATTAACTTCTTGGAATTATCTGATAGCTTTGTGGAAACAATTGTACAAAGTTTTTCCCAATATCAGTTTTTCGGTCCATACAATGAATTATCCCACTTTATTTATAGAGGGGTTTTCTGAATCTCATCCCACGGGTTTCAGGAAGTTATTCTACAAATCAAATAAAATAATACCATTAAATGCATACAGTTATCACGTATGCGGTAATATCCCATGATATTTGGGATTTAATAACAAATTACATCAGATCCCTTAAACATAGGGATTTTATCATAATAAATATGTTCACACACAGTTGACAAGCTTGCATGCTAGATTTACGTACCTTCGAGACCGTTTTCCTATTGCGAGCTCGTCATCTTGGTTTGCCTATGCTCCTAACAAGTAATTATTGACTAAACCATCCTCTTCGAGCTCGAACCGTCTTGTCTAAGAGCAGGAAATAACTCAAGAAGTTTATACAGGTACTGAACCATTGCTACTGTGAGTTGCGAGCATCACTTATAACCTCGGAGCACCTCCGAGATTACGTAGTTTTTGAGCTCACCAATCCGAGGTTGTCCTTCTGCTTTAGGAAGATTGTCTCTGACTTGCGGGTCACATGATGACTGTGCTAATCCCGAGCATACGGCTTACGAGCCTGAGTTTCGAGATCAAAATTCCTATTCTTGAAATCTGGGTGTAACAAAAGTCAATGGTACTCTAGGAATAAGATATAGCTAAAAGGGTAAAACGGTAGTTTTATTCCCTTTTAATTATGAACCATTAATAGAGAATTAACGTTGTATGTAATGATTATATCAATGAACACTTTATTCTTAATAAAGTACTCAGTAAATATATGTCTATAATTATCAAGAGTTCAATCTCATATTTTTAGTGGAGTAATCATGATATTAATAAATATGATTATTTAATCAAAGAGCTTTGATTAATAATATAATATTTATTGGAGCTTAATATTATAGGTTTGTAGGTCCCCTCGGTGGCTCTATCAACACCATATCAAGGAAAGAGTTGATAAAATTGTATAACTGTAATTTGGGAATTTTAGAAGAATTTTACTCTTCGGGTCAAGTATACAATTATATGATAATTGAGGTTGAATAATTAATTTAGAATTAATTATCTAATTGCAAAAATAGATTTATTAATTTAAATATATAAAAATTTTACTTTCATATATATATATATAAATAAATAAATTTTTTGAAATTAATTATTTTATTTTAGTGGGAGAAAATAAAATTGGCAAGTCAAAAATAGTATTTCATTTATGGAATTTTAAAAGATGGTAATAATGATGATCATCAATTTGAATTTAGAATTTAAATTTTGAAATATGATTGTTATATTTTCCTTAAAGCAAGAAATACTTTATTTTGTGGGAGATTAATATAGTTAAATAATTAAATAAAAGAAAACTGCAAAATCCTTGAAAAGGGCATAGCAGTACACCCCTGGTACAGTTCAAGGACTGTGACATGCATGTACCACCTGTGCAAATATTGTATTTGTATAGTTTGTATTTAATTAATTTATTTATTTAATAATTTGAAAATAGTTTTTCAAATATGGTAAGTTAGATATTTACCTAAAATAAAATCCTATCATCATTATTATATTACATTATATTATTATTATTATTTGGAATAATAAGGTAATATAAATCTCTATATATATGATATAGAAGAAGAAGTGAAAAACATCATCAGATACAACAATACACAATTCATAATAGTTCTCAGAGGTTTTTATTAGATAAAAGCTCTCTCTATTTCTTCTTCTTTATTCTAGCCATTCTCAAACCATAATCCATGTTCTCATGTGTTGAGAAATACTTGTGATTCCTAAAATACAAACTCATGTTCTCTATGTGCCCACACACATCTTGAGGTGTAGAGAACACTTTGGAAGATCGTGGTTTGAGTGCTTAAAGCTTTGGATAGGAAGGTCGATAAAAATACGAAAAGACTGAAGGACACTTGATAGGCTTCAAGAGGTAAAAGTTTATGTTCTTGATTCTTTTTGTGTTTATATATATATATATATATTTGTTGCATGATTAATAGTATTGTATGATAATATTTATGGATTGTTTTCTTGGTCATATAAATTTTTTATAAGATTATTGAAAAATTTTGTATGTTTTTGTTCTATTGTTTCATAATAAAAATATAAAACAACAACGGGCCCACCACGCTCAAGTTTTCGTTGCGTGCTCTAATTGGTTTTCTAACAATTGATTACCAGTGCAGGTAATTAATCTATACATATTATTAATTATTGTGTGGGGTTATATTGATTTTTATATTATATGTGATATATGTTTGAATGGATGGATGTTTATTTTCATGATGATAGATTCTTAAGGGTTGTTTATTATGGTGCTTTTGGGTTTATGAATTGCTCTTAAAATTTCTAGATGAAATGTGTAAGTCATTTTGAGGCATAGAATTTTTGTAAGTTTTTTGTGTAAAAATTATGGGTTATAAAAATTTTCCCCGAACCCGAACCTGAGCCTGAGCCCAAGCTGATGTTCGTGCTCCAACCGCACGCCCAGCCAGACGCGCCCCTGAAGTCGTGACCCTGCGCCCAGCAGTTATGCCTGTGCACCCCGTCACATCCATGCGCCCCTGCCGCAGCCCTTGCGCATGCCTCTCTGTTGCCCAGCTACCGCGCCTCCTGCGCACCTCAGCCGCGGGCCACCCCACTCCCGTGCCAGACCACCGCCCCTTGGTACAACACCTAATGTGTTGTTACCATAAACATATTTTTAATCATTCATTTAATTAAAAATCAGAGATTGAATTGAAATGGTTTTAATTTGGTAATTTCTTTAATTAAAATAATGGCGATTATTTGCCTTAATTAAAAATATTTTAATTGTTAGCTTCCATAATTAAAATTATTTTAATTAAAATATCCAAAATAAAAATTATCTTGAATTTTAATTTTTTAAAATTAAATTATTTAATTTTATCTTTTGAATTATATCACTCAAATTCAAATTGGGCCTTAGAAACTTTTCGGTGTTAAAACCCAAAGTTTAATTATTTTAAAACTTTGTTTAAAATAATTAGAAAATTTGTATAATTCAAAATGGATTTGGTAAAAGGGGTGGCATTGGCTCAAAAAGACTACATCTCAAGGTTGAAGATCAAAGTGCTCTTCATCAAGCCTTAGTTAGTCTAGGTTACATTTTTTCATGTATATTTTTGCAAGTGTTGTAATATTTTCTAGAAATATCCAAAAGTTGTCATACCCACTTCTATTTTATTTATTTATTATAAATATTTTAATGTCGTTATAATGTTTAATATTTTGTCACTAAAAGAAATTGGGATTTTTGCGGCGAACAATTTTGCTGCAGATACCCCTAAAATTCGTCGCAAATAAGTCGCCGCAAAAAGTTCGTCGCAAATACCATTATCTGTGGTGAATAAAATTCCCACCACAAATAACCTCATTATTTGCGGTGAACATACAGTCGCAAAATCAGTAAATCTACCGCAAATAATGCTGGATTTGGTCGTAATTGACCCTTATTTGAGGTGAAAATATAAAATAATTCACCGCAAATAGTCCTATTATTCGTCGCAAATGATGGATGATTTTTCTTGTCTGACTCTTATTTGTAGCGAACAATTCACCGCAAATACAATATATTTTTGCCGCAAATAGTGTAACAGCAATAAAGAATATTAAAAAAATTAAAATTTAATCTATAATAAAATTTATAATCAGAATTGCATTCTCCATTAATTGATAAGAAAATAAACCATATAATCTAAAATTAATAATTTTCTTAATAATGTTAAAACAAATAAACACTACTATTTATATAACTGTGTAATCTATCCTAAGTTGATCACATCATCATCGTCTAAGTCTTCTGGAAACTAAATGACTAGGGTCGGTGGAGATCGTGGTGGAGGTGCTGACAAAGACACGTCATTTCTAAATGTAGATTGAGGTATGATTGGCGGGGGAACATGTGTAGGAGTGTCATCTCCGAACATACGTGGAGGCGGTGGTGGAGTTTGTGAAGGTGCAGCCACATACATCACCCACCATTGAGTTACTTCATCCGATCTCATTGTTTAATGTGGTAGGCGGGATTCAGGAGGAAGGCGCTGAGATAGGAACTCAATGTCTGCTTTCTATTGCTTAGCAAGTTAGCCATCGCCGGTCCCATAATGCTATTATTATCATTGGATTGAGGAGGTTGGGTGTATGACGACGACTGTGCCCGAGCTTGAGATTGACTGCTGGAGGCTTTTTTCCCCTTTAATGTGCGACCAACTCCTCGTTAATGCCCGAGATGTTCACCCAACACTTTTCTCATGATCATCCTTTCGTCAACAGAACTTACTTCATCAGAAATAGAAGACGGGACTTGCTGGCTCTGTGCTTCAAAATCTTTGTACATCATTTCCTATTTTTATAGAAAAATATCAATAATACATCCAAACCATAGTGATTTTAAGGTCAAACAATAAGATAAGTCTCACATAGTCTGTTTTCACTTGCTCATTGACGAATTCTTCTTTATCCTTGCGGGTGTGGAATTGCTTCCAACTTTCAATGTAACTCGGTACATTCCTAGATTCCGTGTTCGCCTGAACACAAAGAAACAACTTATTAGATAATTAATTTATTAATAAAGAATTTTTTTTTTGTTACTTACTCTATCATGGCGGGCCACCACGAATTACTTCGATCCTTGAGTAGAATGATACTTCATCAGTTCCCTATTGGCCTGATTCATTTCTGCCTGTTTAATTGATTTCTCATCCAACCATAAGTCAATGCATTGTTTCCAATGTTCAGCATTAACACCACTGTGGGGGTTGTTGAGGGACTGCTCTAAGTTCTTATCATCACCATAAATTTTCTTGAAGTGCGCCTTACTACGCGTTTTCCTATCACAATATTTGACGTCGTCATCATCATCTATAGCCTCCATAATATGATAATAGTCTGGCCGCCTTGCTATATCAAAATAATGCTACATTTTGAAATAAAAAATATTAGTAAAATGGCGTACCTACAAAACATATATTATTTAGAAATATATTAGAATTATTTACCTTTATAGTGGTGTAAAGCAACTATTTGTATTAATTAGGCACTTATTTCCAATTCAGAAAATATGGTGGTAATTTGTTAGTCATGATGTTACTGACTAAACGTGTGAACCATGTTCCATGCTTACTCAATGGCTTATAAGTTTCCAGGTAAAAAGTTATTGGAATTGGTTTGCCATCTTTGCGCCTTGCCTTTTCGAGTTCCTGGCCCATTCCTCCTCCATGCCTTTTACGCGGAGCTGTATTATTTATTTGTAGAACAAAATAAAAACATTGATAAATAATAAAAAAAATCGATCACTTAATTTTTGAAAATTAAAAAATGACTAAATTTTATTACCTGACTGATAAGATGAAGGGATCCTAGTAGAATCAGGGGGAGGATCACCACCTGCATCTCCATCATGAAAGTGTGTGACATCTGCTGACATTTTTATAACAAAAACATTTATTGAAATATGAAAAAATTAGTTAGTGTTAATGTGAGACACACATTTCCTTAATAAAAAGAGACATATTATTATTTCTAAACATAACGTTTTGTTACATATATGAAAACAAAATTCTACTACATAGAGTAATCACTATCATCAATACTTGAAGCTACATTAATGGGATTCAAATTATCACTATTGTCATCACTAATGTCTTAAAGTAGTTCTTCCTCATCATTTGCTCCTCCTTCTTCATCATCATCATCGTTAATAAAACCTTCATCGCCACTGTCATGGTCTTGTTGATTAGTATTAGAAGGACGAGACACGACATCAACATGTTGAGCTGGTACGTTAGACTGCTGCACAATCAACTCTCCCAAATGGATAGTTAGGATGAAATTTGATGAGTTCTCGACATGGAAAACATAAATTTCAGTGATGACTTCATTAGCCTCCGGAATATCCCAAACAAGTCTATGATTTACATCTTGAACCACCTTCCAACCTTGACCTTTCAACAGATCGTCAAGATAGAAAACTTGCTTCGCTTGGGTTGCAAGTATATATTGGCCATCTTTATACCATTCACCAGTGACATTTATACTAGTAATATTATTTTTAGTGATTGATTTGTTCCTACTCGGATCAGTATTGAACCATTTGCACCGAAATAATACTACTTTATATTCACCACTATAAGATAGTTCCAATACTTCCTCAAGCTGGCCATAAAATGGCAAACCTTTTTTCTCCAGCAACAGATACTCCATTATTTTGTGTAATGTAATTCTGATCTCGATTATGTGTCACAAATCAAACCCCATTCACAATAAGAGCTTGGTATGAATAGGCAACCCGAGTTGGTGCAACTAAAACATCTATATATAGATTAAACTTAATTTAAGATCCTGGACAATAAAACGATATACAATGTTTGGGTAAATAATTTGGTAATTACAAAATACCTTCTTATGAAACCATGTACAAAACTCTTTATTCTGTAACTCCCCATGATTAATAGATAAAGGATTGTTGACACGTTTTTCGTCAACTTAAATAGTAGAGCAATTAAACAATAAAATACTGGTGCAAATGAACCACAAGGAAAACAAGAGGATTTTTATGTGGTTCGACAGTTAACTCTGCCTAGTCCACGAGTCTGTGTTATTAAGACTTGGGAGTTTTCTGGAAACTTTTCAGAGAAGAGTTGCCCAGAGTTTTCTCTCCATAAATCAAAATTCGGTCATTTACAAATGGTGATTCCTTCTCTATTTATAGGGAAGGTTGCAGAATTCATTCCCACATATTTCGGGAAGATATTTTGTAAATCAATTGAAATAATGATACTAAATGCATAATCTCCTACATACACGGAAACGTCCCATGAAGATCGGGAACGAATAGCAGATTCAATTATATACCTTAAATATTGGGATTGTTTAATTATAAACATGTTCACACGTAATGGGTTATCCCAGATGATTCATCAAATCTTCTAGATCAGAAATTGGCATTGAGTTTGTCGAGACTATGAGTCAATCATGAGCTTGCCACCCAACTTCGCGCTATGCTCGGGACAAATAGATGCTGACGAGGCTGTCGTATCCGAGCTTGCACTTCCTGAGCTCGAGCTACCTCGCCTGAAGGCAATCGGCGAAAAATATATTCAAGTGTCATGCCATTGCGAGCTCAGAGAATACTTGAGGCTACAAATCCTCGAGATCGTTGTTTGCTTCAGAGAGGTTCAACGGTTGGACCATATGATAACCACATGTATTTCGAGCTCACACTTGACGAGCCTAGTTTTCGGGGTCATAACTTCTCATCTCGAAATCTGGGTGTAACATTTTTCCCCCTCAAAAGTATTAGTTCGAATCCCGTGAAAAGGAAACTTTTGAACTGCCCTCCTTGGAAACTGTACCATAAATTGTACTCAAGTGTAGACACGCGTCAGCTAGGTATTGGATGGTCAGAGTACTTGAGTGCCTTTTACACAACACGCACGTCCATCCGTTTGACAACTTTATGGCGCCACTCTTCCATTTTCCCTTGGCCGTTTGATCAGATATTGAAAGTGGCCAATGGTACAGATCATTTCATTGTTTGGTATCCTTTGGGGGTCTATAAACACGCCATCATCTTCCTTATTTCAACTTTACATTTTGAGTTTTCAGAGAAAAGAGAACAAAGAAAACCAGAACTCAAAAACTTCGGTCCTTGCATGTTCTCCAAGTCGATGAAGCAAAACACTGCTTGTCTGTTTGACTCTGTGAAATCGTTCTTGCAACCTTTTCTTTGGTCATCCATTTATCCGTTCCCATCATCTACATTGTGTAAGTATCTATTCTTGACCCCATATGTTCATGTATATACTTTGTTTTTCCATGCATGTTTATGTTATTTCACTTAGGCACATTTACTAGTTTTGCACTAGAATGCTTTGGTCAATACCGTGTAATTTTTAGGCTCTTCTGATGTTACGGATTTTCCAAACCCAGAATCTTTCATGAATGATGCAAATTCGGCTCTTTTACTGGGTTATTTTAATTTTGAATATCATATCGTGTAGACCAAGAAACTGGGTATAGGATTAGGGTTTTCAAATTGCACGTTTCCCAAAAATATCACTTTTTGAGTAACCGCCAACTTTTTTCCCTAAAAATCCAGGATTATCAAAAATAAATCCACCTTTCCCCCTTTACGTGGAATACACGCTCCGAGCCTGATCTCGCTCGTTTGATCGAGCACGTTCCATAGTCTCGATCATTCAAGCTTAGACCGTCTTGATTTTTATTCTTTCTCTTGTTCGCCTGGCCCTGACCCTTTTTCTTTCTTGCTAGATGTCGCAGAATTTGGAGAAGCGATGGGGGTCAAGACTTGCGATTCCTTATCTACCGACAACTCCGAGCCCGGAATCACCTTTTACTCGGAATCAACGCTTGATTCGGGAGCACAAACTGAGGTGTGAGCAAGAAGACACCCAAGCTCATTTTCAACGCCAGAATGACGAGGTTGAAGAGAGAAAGAGGAAAAAACTTAGAGTCGCGATCTATCCAGACCCGGACCCCGAGCCCAGACCAATCCCTCTCGATCCTGCTCTCAAAGTGACGGTCGCATTTAAACCAGGCAAACTCAAATTTTCAATGATGGAAAGACCATCTAATCCCTCATCTACCTCGCAGCCAACCACTATTCCCATCTCGAGGGGAGAATTTTTTGAGGCCGAGCATTACTGGAGCTCGATTTCTTCACTAGGGAAGATCTCTCACATATTTTCCCTTCATGGTCTTAGATTATCGGGCTCGCTGAGGTGTTGAGCTCCTACCTCCAGCGAGCGAAGCTGCCGTGCCCCGGGAAATGGTAGTCCCGATGATAAGTTAAAGTTTGCGGCTTGGAACCACGAGCATATGAGGGCAGAGGCCTTATTGCCCTTGAAGTCCTTTTTTAAGGACTTTCTGGATTTTGTTGTGCTCACGCCCTTCCAACTCCATATCAACTCATACAGGGTCTTATCAGCCCTGAGGTCGCTTTACCACGAGCTAAAGTGGGAAGGTCCTTCACCAGAAGAGATTTTGTATCTCTTTTGTTTGAAAAGCAACCCCTCCCGAGCTCGAGGAGGAGATGGATTCTACTACCTCTCGAGCTATCCAAGGGAGAAGAAGATATTCAAGGACATGCTGAATCATCCTTCCAACTTTAAGCTGGCTTTCTTCTGGATAGATGGCCTAGCTCCTTCTAGATGTTATTCGTTCAGAAGAATCCGTAAGTATTCGATCTTCTTTCTTTTCGTGCTCGTCTTTTGTTTAGGCTTAAACCACTCATAATATGTTCAATTCTCCAGCCAATTATTGCTGTCCCACTCCCTTGGATGCAATGAAAGAGCATAAAGAGGCCTTGCTCCAACTTCCATATGGCAGGCGCTCCCTGTCCTTTCATGCTCGACTTTTGTTTAGGCTCGAATTATTCCATAATGTACTCCATTCTTTCAGCCAACTATCACCGTCCCACCCCCACGGATGCAATGAGGGAGCATAAAGAAACTCTGCTCCAGCTTCCATATGGCAGGCGCTCCCTGTCTTATCTTCTTCACGAAGATAAGCTTCAATCTTGTGGTCTCCTAGAGAAGGACCAATCCACAGATGATACTACCTACAAGAAGTATACCAATTGGGAGTTTGTGCCTCTCCCCACCGATAAGCTTCCTCAGAGGTGAAGCTCGAAAACATGACCTCCAGCTCACCGTCACAGAAGTCTGTGTTCGAGGAATGACGCTAACGACGAGGCCTCAAGCTCAAGTGACAGAGGTAAGGTCATTCTTAGCTCGGCCTTGTGGTATCCTTCCCTAATTAATTATAAACCCGACACCCTGATCTTATGTGAAGATGATAGGGACAACTTTTATGTATGGTCTTGGGTAGATGATAGGATCCATAGGTTTGATAGCTGGCTAGGGAAATATGACACAATGTACAGTCTGAATGAGGTTTGGGATGGAATAGTCGTCCAATACGGGACAAACAACTATAGGGACCTTTCGAGGTTTACTTCCACGTATAGGGAAGGGACTCCCCCTGCCTCCTTCAAAGATAGGGGAATTACGTGGTCGCCAAGCACAAGCTCGGGGGAGAGTTCCAGTTAGGTTCATTGTCACTTGTCTTTAATTCCTTTAGTTGTCTGCTTTACACTAATTCTAGCATTTTGAGATCATTTTCTAAGGTGATTTGATCATGCAGGTACTATGGACTCTGACCTTGAGAACATGCTTGCCAGTGGTGAGGGGGCCAAGCAAAGCAAGCGCTTGAGAGCCTCGCATAAGTCTGGTCGACCTGCTAAGGTCCCTGGAAGGACTGAGAAGACTCCTCCTCCACCAGCTCCTATTGTTCCAAGCCCGGTAGCGAACCCCACTCCCCAGGTCGACATTCCTGCAGGAGACGCTCCTCCTTTGCCTCCAACTATCCGGATCCTTCCAATACTCAACTCAGTTCCGAAGAAACCAGCTATCACTAAAGGGCGCCTATTGTCGAATTCTACTCATTCTTATGAGTATGTTGTCGACAACGCTACCTGGACTCACGGGGCCACCCTCGAATCAGACGTCCTTTCCCAAGTAGGCCAAAGCATCAGCAATCTCGGGGCTCCTCAATGGCAGTTCCTGGTCAATTCTTGGGACTCTAATGTCCTTTATGACAAGAGTACCGAGCTCATCTCTTCGGTAATTTTTCTTACCTCGCTATTTATTGTGATTTTATTCGGTGCATGCTCTAACTTGATTTGTTTATGTGTTAGGCTCTTACTATAGTTGCTCAGCTGAATTATAAGCTCAACAATGAGGTTCACGCGAGCATGTCCTATGCTCAGGAGTCAAAATATCTCCAGCTCAAGCTCGCTAACGAGTTTAAGGCCGCAAGGTCAAAGCTGGAGGCTGAGATTGAGAAGCTGAAGGCCGAGCTCAAAGAAAAGAGCTCCAAGGTTGAGGAGCTTGAGAAGATGAATGCCATGCTCGAGGAGGAGAAAAAGGCCACCTTCGAGATAATAGAGGGTGAAAAGGCTTGTCTTCTCGAAGCATTTAAGCAGAGGAAGGATCAGGCAGTTGACCTGGCCATGTACAGAATTTGGGCCAGCAACGTCGATCTCGACACAAGCTTCTTAGGCTCTTTTGAGGACGAGTTTCTGGCCAAATGGAAAGCTCGGCTAGAGGCAGAGGAAGCTGCTCGGGAGGATGCTGAGAAGGCTAAGGAGGGTGCTTCTGCCTCCTAAATCTCAATCATGGGCTGCGTCCCTCTGAAACTTTTGTAATAGTTTTTAGCTTTTGTTTTTCATGCCCTTGGGGCAAACACAACTTACATCTCGTAAAAGAGCTATTTACTTTCGATATTTTTAATACCATGTTCATCTTCATTTTAATATTTTTGCCTTACATCTCTCTGATCGAAATATGTTTAAGTAATTTATATTAAAAGTTTGCGTTTATGCTTGTTTATTCATACAAACACGTGTTGGATTTAAGCTCGAGTTTCCATGCATTGTCGCATAGTTTGTTCTATATATCCATATCCGATCTCGTTATTTGTCAAGGTCGAAACTTACTTTTACACTACAACAAAAATGTTTTTTACCGGCGGAAATATTACCAGCGGAGACAATCCGCCGGTAATAATACCATCTTTACCAGCAGAAAACGAAGTCCGCCGGCATTAATTCGGTTTTATTTTTATTTTTATTTTTTTAAAATCCGCCGATAATAATAATTAAATATAACCGTTATATACTATTACCGGCAGACCTCCGCCGGCAATAATAATCTATACATTTAACCCGATTCATGTCCAAAGGTCTACGATCGTTCGTTCTCCCTCACGCAAACCAGAGGACTCCGACCGAATTGAGCTTAGTATATAAGTTTTGTTTTGATGATTTTATATTTATATTATATATATAATGTATAGTATTTATTCACACTTACAGCGGCGGCACACCTCCTCAGAGGTCTACTTAGTCTTCACGGCCGACATCTCATACCTGACAACACTTCTCTTTCACGCAGTAAGTTCTTGTTGTTTTTTTATCTCGAGATCTTGTTTTTCTTGTACACCAGTTGTATGTGTGTTTAAATTTAGTAAATGGAATGAAGGATAGAGTATTTTATTTCTGCATATTAGATTTGCTTATGGTGTTAATTCATTGTTCATAATGTATATATATATGTGTGTGATTAAATTTAATACATGAAACTAATAATAAAGTGATGAATCTCTGTTATTTTTTAGTATTTTTGAATGTCATGTTTTGTTTTATTACCATCTGCTTAGAGAGAAAAAAGTTGTCATTTTTTAGTTCTTGGGATTCATGTCTTTATAGGTTTTATATTTAAACATGTTTAGGCAATCCTTATATGCTATGACAATGATACGAACGATTTTCTTCAGCAGAGCAAATAAACTGCAGCTTTGTGTTTTAATAAACCACATAAGAAAAATTATATTCAAATAAAGCTATTTGAAATTTCGGGTAACAAATTCTTGTTTATGAGAATAATAAAAATTAAATAATTAAAAATTTATTTATTAAAAAGTAATTATTAAATAATATATATAAACAATTATTAAGTAATTATATAAAAGAGTAGTTATAGGATTAATTAAATAAAAATAATTTCAATTAATTACATATTAATTATTAAGTTTTTAAAATAGTTATAATTAAATATGTTAAATAAATAATTTATTAATTAATTAAGTAATTAATTTATTTATTTATTATTAATTAATAATTAATTAAATAATTAGGAAAGATTTAAATTAATAATATGATAAATAAATAATTAAATGATTATTAAATAAATAATTAAGTATTAATTAAATAATTAATTTTTTAGTAAAGGAAAAATTAGATAATAGATAATTAATTAATTAATTAAATAATTAATTAATTAAGTATAAATTAAATAATTAGTAAACATTAGATAATAATAATTTATTTAAATAAAGGAAAAATTAGATAATAATTAACTAATTAATTAAATAATAAGTAAACATTTAAATTAATAATATGATAAATAATTAAATAAATAAATAAAAAATTAAGTGTTAATTAAATAATTAATTTTTTAGTAAAGGAAAAATTAGATGATAGATAACTAATTAATTAATTAAGTATTAATTAAATAATTAATTTTTTAGTAAAGGAAAAATTAGATAACAAATAACTAATTAATTATTTACTAATTAAATAAATAAATAAATAATTTTAGGATAAATTAGATAAAATAGCATAAAATATTATGATAAAACATAAAATAGCATAAAATTATTAAATGTGTTATAATATAATATAGCAATTATATTATAAAAACATTATAAAGTAGCATAAAACTATTAAATGTTTTATAATATAATATAACAATTATAATTGTTTATATTATAAAACATTTTAAAGTAGTTTAAAACTATTAAATGTTTATAATATGATATAACAATTATATTATAAATTATTTTAAAATATAAGACTATTCACATATCGTAAACTTATATACTTTTATAACACTTTAGATGGCGATCGACAAGACTTGGACGACATTGAGAAATCATGCTTGTCGAGAATATTGGAACGGTCTACAAGCTTTTTTGACGATGGCATCGAAATATAAGGATTCCTCTGGTAGAATTAGGTGTCCGTGTGTTAGATGCATAAATAATAGGCTTGAAACTTTACCTATGGTGAAAGCACACGTATTCGATTGGGGTTTTCATCGAGGTTACGAGAAGTGGATATATCACGGTGAAGCGGAAGCAGATGCCAATGTGGTGGACGCCAACGATGATGATGTTGATGAGATGATTCCAATGGTCGAAGACTTCCTTCTACCTACAACCGAAGAAGTAGAAAATAATCCTGCGGCGGGACAATTTTATGACGATCTGTTTGAAGAGATTGAGGCTGAGTTATATCCTAGTTGTAATTGGATATCTTCTCTTAACTTTTTAGCAAAATTATTGCATTTGAAAGTTAGGGGCAAGATTCCCAATAAAATCTTTGATGAATTACTGAAATTACTAAAGCTTGCATTTCCGAAGGGAAATAAAATTCCATCGACGTACTACGAGGCTAAAAAAAGATTACAGAAATTAGGGTTAGGGTACGAGTCAATTCATGTATGTGAACATGATTGTTGTTTGTTTTACAAAGAGCATTCAACTAAAGAGACTTGTCCAATTTGCGGAAGTAGTAGATGGATTTCTCCTGAAAAAACTTATGGAAAAAAGGTACCACATAAGGTGATGCGTTACTTTCCATTAACTCCTCGATTAAAAAGACTGTACAGTTCAAGACTTACAGCGAAGCAAATGTTATGGCACTATACTGGGAAATCAAAAGACGATGGGATAATGAGACACCCAATGGATGGGTTAGCGTGGAAGGATTTCGATGCCAAACATCCTGATTTTGCTAGTGAACCTCGGAATGTTCGTTTAGGTTTAGCTGCAGATGATTTCAATCCGTTTGGCAACATGAGTCAAGCATATAGTATGTGGCCTGTGGTGTTGGCTAACTACAATCTTCCACCTTGGATGTGTATGAAAGATAATAATTTCATATTATCCATTCTTATTCCTGGACCAAAATCACCGGGAGAGGACATGGATATATTCTTGAGACCATTGGTGGATGAGTTAAAGGAGTTGTGGGTTAACGGTGTCGATACAAGAGATAGTATAACCAACACATGTTCAAGTTGCGTGCAGCCTTATTGTGGACAGTTAACGATTTTCCTGCTCGTAGCTATTTATCTAGATGGAGTGGTCAGGGATACAAAGCTTGTCCGACGTGTAATGAAGACACAACTTCTGTTCGAGTGATCGGTAAGACATCCTACATTGGTCACAGAAGATTCCTTCCAAGTAACCATCGAATGAGAAGAGACACTCAGTTTGACGGACAAATCGAGAGAAGACATCCACCAAGACGTTTTACTTGTGAGGAAATATTAGAACAAGTAAACAAACTTGTACCACAAGTTCCTGGAAAACACGAGATGTTTGGAGGTGTCAAACGTAGGCGTATTACAGAAGATCAAAATTGGAGGAAGAAAAGCATATTTTATGAGCTTGATTATTGGTCTTTGAACACTTTAAAACACAACATTGATGTCATGCATGTGGAGAAGAATGTGTGTGATAGTTTGTTAGGCACAATTTTGGATAATGATAAATCCAAGGACACCGCTAATGCAAGACATGATTTGAAAAAGTTTGGAGTAAGGGAATCGTTGTGGATATATGAAGATGACAGCGGAAAGTTAATGAAGCCTCATGCCCCTTATGTTCTCACATTTGATCAAAGAATGCAGTTTTGTAAATTTATTCGAGATGTGAAATTTCCAGATAATTTTTGTTCCAATTTAAAGAAGAAAGTAAATGTTGATTTAACAAATATCAGTGGTTTAAAGTCCCACGACAGTCATGTAATAATTCAACGATTACTATCAGTGGGTGTTCGCAAGTTTCTTTCAAAGAGTATATCGACTACCATTTCTGAGTTATGTAACTTTTTCAAGCAAATTTGTGCAAGAACTATAAAGGTTAGCGATATGGAGGAAGCACAAAAAGATCTTATTCTAATATTATGTAAAATGGAACTCATATTTCCTCCAGCCTTTTTTGATATAATGGTGCATTTGATTTTACATTTGCCTGAAGAAGCAATTCTGGGTGGACCGGTATTTATGCGTTGGATGTATCATTTTGAAAGATACATGAAAAAATTAAAGAATTACGTTGGAAATAAAGCTCGTCCTGAAGGGTCGATAGCCGAGGGTTATGTTGCAGATGAGGCTTTGACATTTTGTTCGATGTATTTCAAAGGTGTTGAAACAAGATTTAATCGTCTTGATCGCAATGAAGATGAGGTGACACCAAGAAATATTTTTGTATTTCAATCGCAATGTCGACCTATAACTAAAGAAACTCTAAAGCCTCTTGATCGTGCAACTCGTGAACAAGCAAAGTGGTACATATACAATAATTCACCTGAAATTCAGAAATATTTGGAGTAAGTTTCTTCCCAAAAGTTGCTTTTATTTAATTGAAAATGCTTTCAACTGATTCAAAATTTTTGTTCTTATTTATAGTGAACACTTAGAAGAAATCAAACAGAAATATCAGGATGGAGATCATAACATTTTACATAAGAAATATTTTCAGCAATGGTTTCACAAGAAGGTGAAAAAAAAAACCTACCCTATATTCTTTCATCCTTTTAAGTATTGTTTTCAATTCTCTAATAATTTTATTTATTCTTTTAGATATATGACTTACAAAAGCTTGGATCGTTAAAGAATGGTGACGAGTTGCTAGCTTTAGCATCTGGATCAGATCATTTAGGAGTTTATTACGAAGGTTGTATAGTGAATGGTGTTCGATTTATGTCAACCAAACGAGATTTAAAGAGGAGCACTCAAAACAGTGGAGTATTTGTTGCTGGAACAGAAGATTTTAACTATTATGGAATACTTGAAGAAGTATTAAAGTTAACATTTACTGGCTCATATTCTGTGACATTGTTCAAGTGTAAGTGGTTAAATACAAATCCAAGAAGGAAAAAAATAATTATAGAGAATAATATTACTAGTATAAACACTAGCGGGGAATGGTACAAGGATGACCCATATATACTTGCAAATCAAGTGAAGCAAGTATTTTATCTCGATGATTTACTTAGAGGAAATCAGTGGAAAATTGTTGAGGGTGTAAACCATCGACAAATTTGGGACGTCGAGAACTGTGAAGCTAATTCAGACGTTGATGTGGTACATGATATTAGCTCATCAAATTTTGTGTTGACTGTGGATCTCGGCGAGTTGGTTATGCTACCTACTCAAAATTCGATTGACATTAGTACAGTACAAAATTTAAATGTTAGTCAAGAGGATCACGAGTTAGGCGATGAAGAATTAGATGAAGAAGATGATTTATTAATTGATTTTTGTGAAGATGATGTTAATGCTAATTTAGTTAATGATGAAAGTGATAGTGATTATTAGTTTTATGTAATGATTACCTTTGTAACAAACACAAAAATTTGAATTTGATTTGTATTTTCCAATTTATGTTGATATTGATTTTGTTTAATGTTATTTCATTACTTAATTAAATTTGATGGTATTAAATCTTAAATTTGATTTCTATTCTTATTATTAAATCTTAAATATTTATGAATACAAGAGAAATGTCAGCTGATATAGTATCATATCACGGCGGAGATGGTGGTGGTCAAGACCCCACATATCCTAGCAGGATACCCTCAACTTGCGAGTCAAGTTAATATCTAAATTTTAGTTATGTGATATATTTTAATCGTAATCTGTTTAAATGTTTAAGATTTACTACTTTTTATTTTTATGTATTAAACAAATTAATAGATCGTCCTGCAAGAAGGAGGGGACGTGACCCTGCCAGTAATATTAATATTGAAAAACGAAGGCGGGATGCTGGCAAACCACTTGAATTGCAACTTGATCCGGCGACAGACAAAGTGGTTGGTACTGAGCACCAATCTTTTGTTTGTCAATTGAGTACTGAAGTTACATTACTATTGCCAGGACATTATTTAGATTTTAAAGATGTTCCTCAGTAATATAAGGACCAGGTCGTTCAAAAGATGAAGGTAAAAAAAAATATCTAATTTTTTTATATTATACATTTTAGTCTATAAAAATGTAAACTAACAATTTTTTTTTTAGTATTACTATAATATCGATGGGCATCCAGAACCTGAAAGAGTTATGGGAACTCTGTATACGGAGATGCGCAAAAGATATTCTAAGAGAAAGAATATTAGGCATACTCATTTCCTAAAATATTATTCTGGAAATCTAAATGATTTGGATAGTGCTCTCAATGCTATTCCTGACTTGTGCTCGAAGGAGAGCTGGAAAGAAATCGTCGATTTGTTTCTGAGCCCAAAGTTTATAGCGCGATCCACGCAGAACAAGAAAAATAGAAAGGAAATGAAGTATTTGTCGACGCAAGGCTCTAAATCAATGGCAGCGATCCGTAACGAATATGTAAGTAAAATACATAACTTTATTTGATATTATTATATTATTAATTAAACTAACACTATTATTTTGTAGGATGAACTTGATGAGCATGCTATTGATGCTTGGAGAGATACTCATATAAAAAAATCTACAAAGACTTGGGTTAGCGAAACTTGCAAAGAACTACATGTAAGTTAAAGTTTTTTCTTTCTTTATTGATCTTAAATTATAGTAATATTGGTTTTTTAACATTTTCTTTTGGCAGGAACAAATGACCCAAGAGATGGAGAGGCAAAATATTCAAAGTAGTCGGTCAGGTTCTGAATATGCATCTAGTGAAGGTTCTACTGCTAAATCAATACAGTATCAGGTTATGGATAAAGTTCTTGGCTCGAGGTCTAATTATCAAATAGGAGTAGGATACAGGCCTAAAGGCAAAGGGAAGAAATCAGCATCTAGCTCCACAAGTCGAAGTCCAAGCCAAACTCAGTCACAAGTTCCTACTAATGTGACTCCAGAGATGATGGGAGTTTTGGCTGAGATGTGGGTTAAGATGCGTGATAAGGTTGAGTCAGGAAAATTTTAGACTGATTCTTCCCTCCATGACCCATGCTATGAAAGTTTATTGCAGCAGTTCTTACCTTCTCAACAACAAGGTAGTACATCTAATCAAAGCCCGGGGACGTCGTCGATGCCACAGCAACCACAACAAAATTCTCCAAACATATCTGGTGGTTCCTCTCAATCGCCACTTTTTAATTATATGTTTGGACTTTCTTCCCAGTTTCCTCAGACACAACCTATGGGAAGTCAGTTTGGAGGATTACCGCAGCAACAACAACAACAACCTATGTATGGTCAATTTGGGCCGTTCATGCAGCAGCAGCCGATATATCCTTATTATGGAGGATCGACACAGCAGCCCGTTTATAATCAGCAGTACTACACTTCTCCGAATCAACAACAGCAGCAGTCTCCTTTGATTCGCCCACAGCCTCGGCCATATTATCCTTCGCCGCCAGTACCACAGTCTCATGAAGGTTTGAGTCGAAGAACGAATGTTGAAGATTTTTTAAATGAATCTTTTGATGAAGACAATAATAATTAGTTTAGGTTTTATTATTTATTATTAAATTTAAGTGTATGTTTTTTTTTATTTTGAAAAGACAATTTTAGTATTTTAAAGTTGTATTTTTAATTTGGATATTAATTTAAATAATATTGATTTTATTTCTAAATTTTATTAATGTTTTTTTAATTATAAGTTTAGTTATTTAATATTAATTATATATAATTTATAAAAATTAATTATTTTTTTTAAATATGTTTTACAATTACTAGCAGAAACCGCCGGTAATAATGTGTCTGACATGAATTCTGACCAAATTATTGTCGGCGGGAGGCTAGTTCTGCCGACAATAACGACCTTTACTGACCGGTTTTTACCGGCAGTTTGTTGCCGGCGGAGCCCGCCGGTAAAAGTATTGCCGGCGGCTTTCCTGACTATTGCCGGCGGTTTTCTCCACCGGTAATAACCGTTTTTGTTGTAGTGTTACCACGCACTCGGAAGTACTTAAGTGATATGTAAGCTAAGCAGTTTAGTTGTATCTTGCTTTTTGTAGTCACTTTTCCTCATCCTCAGGTAGCTCCCCAAAGTTGTGAGGTTGAGACTTTTGTTGCAAAATACTCCAGCCTCAGTATCAACTTAACTCGCAGTAGATTAATCTTTTTCCCCCTTGTGTCGATCGATTTTAGCTGGTTTGTTCCAAACCTATTTAGGTCATGTTTGGTTTGTAATCCA
Organism: Humulus lupulus; assembly: GCF_963169125.1. NCBI lineage: Eukaryota > Viridiplantae > Streptophyta > Magnoliopsida > Rosales > Cannabaceae > Humulus > Humulus lupulus. The sequence goes on along the minus strand of NC_084797.1, from coordinate 223,479,632 downwards.
TACACTTATATATTTTCGATCTAGTTATGTCTAGATCACACTGGTTCGCGTATCTAGTCATATCCAGACACTTTACTTTTAATAATCTGGTTATGTCCAAATAATTTTAGCTCGTGCATTTGGTTATGTACAAACACTTTATTTTTAATAATCTGGTTATATCCAAGTTATCTTAGCTCACACATTTGGTTATATCCAAACGATTAAATAATCTGGTTATATCCAAGTTATCTTAGCTCATGCATTTGCTTATATCCAAATGCTTTAATAATCTGGTTATGTCCAAATTATCTTAGCTCACACATTTGGTTACATCCAAACGCTTTAATAATCTGGTTATATCCAAGTTATCTTAGCTCGCGCATTTGGTTATATCCAAACGCTTTAATAATCTGGTTATGTCCAAATTATCTTAGCTCGCACATTTGGTTATATCCAAATGCTTTAATAATCTGGTTATGTCCAAATTATCTTAGCTCGCGCATTTGGTTATATCCAAACGCTTTATTTGATGTCGGGTTAATGGTCCAGGCATTTGTGTAGTGCACGAAAAATAAAATTTTAGTTATTAAAATTTGTGTGTTTTATTTTGTGTTAAGTGTGGTGAATTGTCTTATTTAAATGTTGTTTATTTTATTTAGTTGTTGTTTGTTTTATTTAATTGTTAGAATTGTTTGTAGAATTTTTGTGAAATTATTTGTTAGGTGATATTTATTTATTTTTATTTTAAAAAATGTGATTATGCGAGTTTTGTTTGTATGCACTAAGGTGCATGATAGATAGTGGTGCACCCTAGTGATTTAGTGTGGGAAAGTGCATGGTAGCATGGTACACATGTGTAGATTTTCTACACACATTATATTTCCTTATATTAGATTTTATTTGAATTAATTTATAAAAAAAATAAAAAATAAAAGGAAGAGGAAACCATGTTGGACGTGTGACTTAGAGTGGGAAAGGAAAATGAGTTATTTATTTATTTTATTATTCAAGTAAATTAAATTTGAGGATAATGGCTATTTTGGAAAAGGTAGTGATCATCTTTTATTTTTCCACCTATTGTCATAAAAATAAATAAATATGAATTAAGACAAAATATGGAGAGAATAGGAAACTTACCTTTTTCTTTTAATTGGGTCATTATGGAGAGAATTAGGTTAAATGGGGAATGAGGTGAAGAGAAGAGCCATTTTCCTTGTGGCTGCCGTGTGTTGAAGAGAGGAAGAGAGAGAGAGAGAGAGTGGCGAGCTAGAGAGAGAAAGGGGAAGGGGCTGCCATTTTCTAGAGAGAATGAGGAAAGAAAGAAAGAAGGAGAGGAAGAAGAAGAGGGGATTCAAAATCCCTAGGTGTAGGTAATCAAGTTTGTTGTTTGTTTTTCTTTTCATTCTCTTCTTCTTGAATCTCGAGAAATAATGTTTTTCTTTTCCTTGTTTTCTTCCTTGTTCTTGTTGGGGATTCGAAAAACATAGGTGCTCCAGAGGAGAATCAACCTTGTAGAGTTGATTTCTATCAAGGAGGTAGTGAATCTATCCATTAGTTGTTATGATGATGGGACTTGATATTATGATGTTGGGATGTTTGTGGCTTTGATGGATTGTTTTGATGAGGGGTTCGGCCTAGTCATAATCCAGGGTTCATGGTGTTATTTTTTGTTTATTTTTGTTTATATTGATAAGCATATTTGTGAGGTTGAATGAATGGGATAGGTTGATTTTGGATACTCTATGTTTCGGCCTATGAATGTGTATAGATTCCCTATGTTTTTATGTTTTGTGATTTTCAATATGTTAGATCCATGTTCTAGGACCTATTTAATTTGGGTATAGTAATAATTTGGAATCTTGATAATTGGATCCATTAAATTTTGATAGGATGTATACGATATTATGAATAAATAAATTATGGTATGCATGGAAAAAAATGATAGAAACATGTTAGGTTTAATATGAAGGCATATATGGATATTGGTGTTTATGTTATTGATGTATGTTGTTATTTTTGTTTGGTTGGATTTCATGTATGAACTCATTGGAAATAGAATAAGGTTTTGTATGGTTGTATATGAATATGTGTTAGTTATTTCCTTTGAATTATTTGTAGAATAAGAGCATGTTAGGATTTGTGACTTATTGTGTTAATTAAACATAAATGATCTTGTATGAACTTTTATGAGGCATGAGGTAAAAGATAAAATTCATGGTGATTTATGCTGGCTGATTTTGTGATTAAATGGTGAAAAGATTGATGAAATAAGGATATGTATGCATAAGAATGACTCTAATGATATGTGGTGTTTGTGAAAATAAAATGGTGTTTTAATTTACACTTAAAATGATGTTTTTGCACAAATAATTGCCCACATATATTTTTTTATATTTTGATGAAAATATGAGTTTTAAAAAAATGAAAATGGTGATTTTAATGATAAATGTGATTGCTCGAATTTTTTTTTTGTAAAAAAAAATGTGAAGTGTGTTTTAATAAGAGGAATTTGATTAGTATTTGGAATAAATTAATAGGTAATATTAAAAGTGGTTTTTTTTAATATAATATGAGTGTTAATTTTATTAGTTATGATTTTCCTTTATTTTGATTAAGAAAAATGTTGAATTTAATTCACTTGTGATTTTAAAATAAAATAGTAGCTGAAAGTTTAGTTTAATAAGTTTAAAATAATTATTTGATTTTCACATGTGAATTTATGTTACATAAAATTAAGTCTTAAAATAATTCAAGCAAAATATATATTTTTTCCCACACTTAAAATTTATATTTTCTCACATCAATTATGTAATTCTATTAATTAAAATTAAATTGATATTTTCTAAGGAAACATGATAATCATAGGTATTTTAAATAAATTTCAAACCTTTGTTATTTCTTTGTAATTTGGAAATAATAAATGGATTTATCACATTTTTTTTAAATGGCTAAATAAAATTATTTTTATGAAATAAAAATAATGTCTTGAGAGATTTAATCAACCTAGTAATTAAAAAAGATAAATAATGATAAACAAAGCATCTTACAAGTTTATTATTTCTAAAAACGATAGAAGTAAGACGTGTAGAATTGTCGTTTTAAACGCCACATTTACGCAACGTTCCCACATATGCATGTTACATGCAAATTCACTTTTACGTCTAAAATTATGTCTATTATGCTACCATGTAGTTTTTTATAGAAAGATCATGCATGCAATAAAGGTAGAATGAGCATTATTATTTTTATGATCTTATGTGTAATTAAGCATATTTGTATGTTGTGTGTAACTCTTACCATGTGTGCATGGCCCATGCACACATGAGTTATATGAGAGGGAAAAATAGTAATTATGTGAAGCTAAGGAATGTCGTTTTGATTATGGTATAGGCTCGTTGAGAAGTTGTGGTTTTACTTAGCTTGGACATGAGGTAAGGAAGTTAGATAGAATTTTATTTACTTATGCTGTGAACGGTAAGATTGTTTGTATGAATGAAAGTGTTATGATGCTTTGCGCTATGAATTATGAAATGCTTGACATGATGATATGTTTGGATTGTATGAATGTTGTATGCTATGAATGGATGTTAGCGTAATGAACGCGACACATCAAAAACGGGTTGCTAAGGATATGAAGACGTAACCCGAGTTACTAAGGATATGAAGACGTAGCTCAAAGGGCGGACGCGCCGAGGTTATTCAAGGACCAGAGATCCTGTTTACCTCAAAGGGTGACATGGACAAGTTAGTGGGCCATGCTCACAAGGAAATGTTATGATGTGTTGTTATGATGATGTTATGATGTTTATGATATGATGATGATGTTATATTGACGTGAATATGTTTATGTTTACGATATTTACGCCATTATGACAATGATGCTATGATGTATAAAGATGGATGAATATTTTTATGTTTTGTTGTGTTTTGTTTGTTTGTTGTTTGTACTTCCTTACTGGGCTTTTGGCTCACCCCCTTACTTTCCCTTCCAGGTAGTAAATAGGTTTCTCTATGACACGCGTGGTGATGTGGGGAGTTCTATCGTCGTGGTGTGTATGGCGTGGGGGCATCCTATGGACGAAAAACAATCAATTAAAAATGCCATTTTTCTTTTAATAATGTTATGTTTTATGGGACTTTTCAAACCTATCAGTGGGACTTGAACTTTTGGTTGTTTTAGAACTTTGCATGAAAACTGATATTTTCTTTTAAAACTATTGGACCCAACTTCCATGTTTTTAGCAAGACCCCACTGGGATTTTATATTAAGTGACTTTTCTCTCATAAACCTATGAACATGTAAATGTTTTAAAAAGCATTAGATTAGGGTGTTTTACAATTTGTTTACTATATATACCACTGATGCCCCCTTAATATCCTATGAGTGTGACCATAGGTTATTAAATTAAGAGAGTTTGCAAAAAATACAGCATATGGAAATGAAAATGAACTTTATTCAGAATTGAACAATTTATTAACAGAAACTTTGTAAAGATAAACAAGCATGGTTATAGGAGACATCATTCCTACACTATTGATAGTAAGGTCGTAGATGTTCGCCATTCCATGCTCGCAATACCAAATCTCCGTTTAATCTAACCAATTTATAGACGCCAGGTCGAATTATTGACTCGATTTGGTAAGGTCCTTCCCAATTGGGTCCGAGCACGCTAGCGGCTAGGTCCCTTGTAGCTAGGAACACACTCCTTAACACCAAGTCTCCCAATCTGAACTTCCTATCCCAAACCTTTTTATTGAAATACCGCGTAGCTCGCTGTTGATATGCTGCATTTTTCAGTTGAGCTTCATCTCGCCTTTCTTCAATCAGGTCCAGGCTTACTTCGAGCTGGGATTGGTTCAAGGCTTGATCGTAAGCATGGCTACGAATAGTGGGTATTTCGACCTCAATTGGTAACATGGCCTCGCATCCATATGCCAGAGAAAAAGGGGTATGTCCTGTTGAAGTGCGAGCTGTGGTTCAATAGGCCCACAAGACTTAGGGCAACTCCTCGGGTCATTTTCCCTTAGCTTCTTCCAATTTCTTTTTCATAGAACTCTTGAGAGTCTTATTCACAGCCTCGACTTGGCCATTTTCTTGGGGATGGGAAATAGAGGAGAAGCTCTTCATTATCCCATTTTTCTCACAAAAATTGGTAAATAATTCGCTGCCAAATTGAGTATCGTTATCTCATACTATTTTTCTTGGCATTCCATATCAGTAGATGATGTTTTTTACCACAAAGTCCAAGACTTTCTTCGAGGTAATCGTTGCCAGAGGTTCGGCCTCGATCAATTTTGTAAAATAATCGACCGCGACCACTGCATATCTAACTCCACATTTTCCAGTTGGCAACGAGCATATGAGATCGATTCCCCACACCGCAAATGGCCATGGGGAGGTCATCATAGTCAGCTCAGATGGTGGAGCTCACGGGATTGTTGCGAACCGCTGGCATTTATCGCATTTCTTGACATACTCGAATGTGTCTGCCTTGATAGTGGGCAAGTAGTATCCTTCTCTTATAATCTTCTTAGATAGACTATGCCCCCCAGTGTGTTCTCAAAAAAATCATTCATGAATTTCTTCTAAGATTTTCTTGGCCTCAGGTGGAGTCACACATCGGAGTAATGGCATAGAGTATCCTCTCCGATATAACCTTCCTTCCATAGTATTCTATCTGGGAATCTGATACATCAGTTTCCGAGCCTTGTTCCGTTCTGCTAGGAGAATGTTAGTTTCAAGGTAATCAACTATTGGGGTCATCCAGGTTGGTTCGGAGTCAATCATGTAGACATCTTTCTGTTCAGGCTCGCTAATACTGAGTGTTGATAGGTGCTCGATGGGCACAAAATTCAGCGCATCGACCTCGTTGGGTGTGGCGAGTCTGGCCAGAGCGTCCACATTTGAGTTTTTCTCTCGGGGGACCTGCTCTATCACATATAACTCAAAATGCTCGAGTTCTGCTTTCGCTTTTTCTAAGTAAGCAGCCATCTTCGTTCCACGAGCCTGGTATTCCCCTAAGATTTGGTTGACCACCAACTGCGAGTCACTTAGCAATGTATCGCTTTAGCCCTGAGCTCCTTGGCTATTCGAAGTCCTGCTAGTGGAGCTTCGTACTCAGCCTCATTGTTAGACGCTTTGAAGCCAAATCTCAAGGCGGAGTGAAATCAGCTTCCAGTTTGAGTGATCAATATAATTCCTACCCTCGATCCATTGTCGTTGGAAGACCCATCGACATAAAGTTTCCACAACTCACGGGCTGGGGTTATAACTTTGTCCTCAGTCATTCCTGTACATTCCATAATGAAGTTTTCCAAGGCCTGCCCTTTTATGGTCGTTCTGGGATGATAAGTGATCTCAGACTATTCGAGCTCAACAGCCCATTTTAATAATCGGCCTGAGGCTTCTGGCTTGGACAAGACTTGCCGTAGGGGTTGGTCAGTCAGCACGTGGATGGGGTATCACTACAAGAAAATGGGGTCTTTACCTACCAATTGTAAGTGTAGGTAAAACTAGCCTAATGGTGGGTAATATGGTTTACCTACCAATATTGAATTGGTAGAGATTGGTAGGTAAAAGTTAGTGGGGAAAGAGTCTTTACCTACACTTATTAGCACTGGTAGGTAAAAGAATCAGTGGACCCCACTAAGTTATAAATCAATTGATGAGTCATCATATGACGTGTTTGATGCCATGGCATCCTACGTGTATGCTGACATGGTTTTTGTAGTTTTATGTGTCTGATGACGTGGCATCATACGTGGCATCCTACGTGTTGACGGTGAGCACTCGTCAACTAAGTTGAGTTGGAAGAAATTATTAAGTTAGGATCGTCAATAAAAAATCTATAGAAATCAAAGCAATAACTCAAGAATTATGACAGGATAACAATGGAGAAATCAATCAATCTTTCATTAACTCTCAAGCCTTTGCTACAGTAAAACTCCCAACAACCTTTCACATGGTCTTAGAGTTCATTTTATAGTAGGCTCTGATGGCCTTAGATACATAGTGGTCCAGGAGACCATGGGATACATAAGTACTATGTCAGGGGAGTGGCTTCAGAGGTTGTGGTCGTACATCCAGCACAGGAGCAGATGTCAGGAGAATGCCTCCACTACTTGTCTGTACCCATATCTGATGAGTGGTGGCAGGCGTAGTGGCGCAGGAGGTAGTGGTGTCGGTTCTGACCTTTGGCCGTAGACGTACGGACCATGACTCTTACCCCAGCAGTCTCACTGGCACTGGTATCCGTACTCAGTACTAGGTCGTACAAGTATGTCCCATTCGACTCGTACTGGAGCCTCTAAGCATAGCGGTCTCAAGGTGTAAGGAATGGGACCCTGGGTATGTGTTATGGTCCCGGCGTGAGGTGGAAATCTTTGATCCTTGGCACGAGATGCCTGAAGCCTTCCGAGATCACTCACGAGTCTGGTTGATAGGCATGTGGCCTTGACGGATGTCTAAGGATGCGTAGCGAGACGCCCTCCTAGCGACCCCCTTGGTGGTGCGGCTCCCTTGGTGGCGCGGCTCCCTTGGTGCATGGCTCCGCTCATGTGGTTACCAGGTTGCGTGGCTCACATTCCTTCGCGAGGCCCTCCTCCTCACACGTGGCCAGGGGCGAAATGGCGAGGCGGAGCCACGGGCGAGGCCACTTGAGCCAAGACGGCGAGGCGGGGCCACGGGCGAGGCGGGGCCACGGGCGAGGCCACTCCGGAGCGAGGCCACTTGAGCCAGGATGGCGAGGCGGGGCCACGGGCGAGGCCACTTGAGCCAAGATGGCGAGGCGGGGCCACGGGCAAGGCCACTTGAGCCAGGATGGCGAGGCGGGGCCGCGGGCGAGGCCACTTGAGCCAAGATGGCGAGGCGGGGCCACGGGCGAGGCCACTCCGGAGCGAGGCCACTTGAGCCAGGATGGCGAGGTGGGGCCACGGGCGAGGCCACTCCTGAGCGAGGCCACTTGAGCCAAGATGGCGAGGCGGGGCCACGGGGAGAGGCCACTCCGGGGCGCGGGCCTAGATGGCGAGGCGGGGCCACGGGCGAGGTGCATGGGCGAGATGGGCCTCGCGTATGGCCGAGGTGCAGGTGCGTGAGTGGCCTCGCGTATGGCCGAGGTGAGGTGCATGGGCGAGATGGGCCTCGCGAGGCTACTGAGCCTTGGCACCTATGCCTTGCCAATGTGGCCCACCTGGCATCGACTCCACGAGGAATGAACCCAGACTCGTGTCATGATGGTGCGATGGCTTCCCGAGACGACGGTGGCCCAAGGGCCTTGCCTCGGCCTCATATTTTCTCTCGATGAGATTATGAGCATCAATACTTGCCCCCCAGTCTAGGAGAGTACCTTTAGGTGCTCTTGTAGACTATTCACTTTGACTCCTATAAATAGGCCCTCATGCATGGCCTAATATTTTCATCTTACTCTTTTGGCTTATTGGTTTGGAGAGCCCTTCTTTTTTCAAGAGGTGAGGGGTTCAATCCCTCACAACCTCATTTTCACCATAGTTCCTTTTATTTGTTTTATATATATATATATATATTTGTATGAGCTAATTTCTTGGTGTGTCTATTTTATGACTAACACATCTTTCTGGTCCATTCTTGCAGACATGCATTTTCGACTCTTTGGTGCTTTTCGCTCCCCGACCTCCTTTGGACCCCAACTTCGCTCTCTTAATCGGTTGAGGTATATTTTCTTTCCTTCTCCCTTTTATTTTATTTTTTTTATCGGGTCCAAACTAGCAGTACTTGGGATGGGGTACCTTAGCCTGATCTTGTAGTGAGTTTGACAATATGCATGCCCCTCCTCCCTTTTTTTTTTTTTTTTATATATCCTGTAGTGGGCCATTTAGGGCTCTTGCATCTAGAGATATTAAGCCCATTCCTTTGTGTTTTGTAGCCTTTCCCTCATTTACACGTGAACCCCTTTTTGCTGTTGGGACGTGGTTTCATGGCCAGTGACGGCCCGTCCGACATACCCCCAAGGGCTGAGTTTATTGACCTGTCCTCAGACTCAGAGTCCCCTGAGGGAAACCCTCACCAGGACTATGACTCCTTAAGGCAAGCCCGCATCCGCCACCTTGAGTGCATGGCCGAACTTAGGCGTAAAATTTGGGTGGTGGAGAGCGAAATTGACTCGGTGTTGAGAGGAGATGGAGGACCTTCACCCCTGGACCTTAGTGACCATATAGCGCGTCTTAGGACGACCTTTTTTGAATTGCGATGGGAGTTAGAATTTATGGAGGGACACATTCCGCCAGAACCTCCCACTCCCTCCTCACCTGATGACGGTCATGGGACTGCTAGCTCCTCTCCCCAGCCCCTAGTCTCAGTTTATCCTAGCTTAGTGCTTCCGCCATCGCTCCCTCGATGGAAAACTCTTGCTAGGAAGAAAAAATGGAGGGTTAAGTGTTCTGCCTCTTCCTCACATCTTTCTTTTGATTTTGCAGATATGCCGAAAGCACGCAGACAGGTGTCCGTCTAGGAAGAGGACGACGCCCCTCTACTGGTGTCCAGTCTGATGTCACATGTGTCTCCGAACAAATTGAAAGAGATCGTGAAGCAATACTGCGTTGCTCCAGAATACACCCTATATGCTCCTCAGGAGGCATGCCGGGCCGACCACCCTAGGAAGGGTCATGTGGCTTTGAGTGAGCATATTTTGAAGGTGGGCGGTACCATTCCTTTGCACCCATTTTTCGTGGTGGTTCTCAACTACTTCGACTTGGCCCCTCTTCAACTGTCACCCAACAGTTGGTTGACTCTAAGTTGCCTTTTCATTTGGTTCAAGGAAAAGGTCGAACGCGCCCCGACGGCGCAAGAGGTGCATTCCCTGTACAACCTCATGGCAGTGCACAAGTCCAAGGGCTTCTACTACCTGCAGAAGGCCAACAACGAGCTCCCCTTGATAGAGGGCTCAGTGTCCAACACAGGGTCTTGGAAACAAGACTTTTTCTGGGTAGAGGGTCCTCTCTCTGTTCGTGAAGACTTTCGCGCCGGCCCTAGCAAGTGCCCTAGTCTTTCTTTTCTTCTTATTAGAACTTACTGTTTCGTACTCTTGCTTGTACTTACATTGGCGTGGATCATGTAGAGCAATTTGCTGATCCTTCGGTCATTGGGCTAGAGGCGGTGGCTATAAACAACCTCATTGATGCAAATTCCGCCCTGAAGAAGGCGGTGTTCCTATTTACTGTGGCGAACCTCAACCGCCACCAGCTGTCCCCGGTCTCTGACCCCAAGCTCCTGTGGTCAGTTACTGGGTCTAAGAAGACTACGGCTGCGCCGGCTGCGCCGTTCCCACACGATTGTGAGGCCGAAGGGGAGCCAGAGGATGCCCCCCTTGAATGTGGGGGATCTCATCAGCGCCGCCTGTCCCCCGGGGGATGCCCCCCCTATAGCTCCTATGACCAGGACATGGCCTTTCAATCTCTGGACCCGCAGGCCGCAGCGGGATGTTACGCTCCCCCTGGCCTTGATGGCTGTGACGCCTTCCCTCAGGTTCCCCATGATATTGGCTTACCGGGGGCTAATTTCGTCGACCTCGCGGAGCCCCCCTCTAATCTACCAGGGTCTCAGTTTTTCTCCTTCCCTGCGCCCTCTCCTGCTTCGGCGAGCGGGTCGTCCGTCCCTATCCAACAAGATGCTCCCAGTACGGAGGCGGAGCCTTGGGTGACTAGGATGGCCTCGTCTTATGCGCAGCGTTACATTCATATTGCCTCGGGCCTCCCTGTCTCCGACTGGAGGGGTCTAGGGAATGTGACTCAACCAGACCTTGGGGACACCCTAAGGCGCGCCACGGCCTGGGTGAGTTCTTGCACCTTGCATCGATTAGTATTATGTATAGATGTACATGTGTTTTTCTTTTTGTTACTTATTGCTGACGCCATTGACTTTTTTGTGCAGATCTACACTGTGTCTCTTCGGTATGCCGACACGTCCAGCACCCTCTCCGCATCTACTGCTGAGAGGGACTGTCTTACAGCTCGGGTCCAGGAGCTTGAAAATGAGCTTAACGAAACCAAGGTCAAGTTGTCAAAGGCCCGGACTAAGTCTGCCAACTTGCTCTCAAAGAGGGAGAAAGCGAAGGCCAAGATCAAGGAGCTAAAGGGCAAGGCTAGACGCTTGGAGCGCGAGCTCCAAGGGGTCAAAACTACTGCGACTGCGTTGCAGCAGAGGGTTTCCCAATTGGAGATCGAATCCGAGGCCCTTAGGGTCGAACTACAGTCGGCGCAAGAGAAGAACGCTTCCTTGGAGGCGGAGAGGGCTTCCTTGGAGGCGGCGAGGGCTTCCAGGCGGAGAGGGTCATCACCGAGCGCAGGTCTATAGATCGTGCTCTTTACAATGTGTGGAGGCAGGACCCTAACTTCGACTTCTCCTCTTTTGGTGAACAGGCTGTTGCTCGAGCGGCCTTGTGGAGTGCCCACTATAGGAGGCCTTGAAGTAGTCTTGCCTTTTTTTTTTTTTAACTTTGTAATACCATTATCACTGCTACTTTTCTTTTGGTAATTCTTGTACTATCTCAAGAACTCTTTTTTTTTTTTAATGTATAAATATATGTGTTGCTGTTTATTTCCTGTTCTACTGTATTTGAGGCCCTTTTAAGCCTGCATGATGGGGTTTGGTTGGTTCCCTTCTTTTATCTACCAGGCTGGAGGTCCTTTGGAGCCCATGCGAGAGGGTTCACTGGGACCTCTTTTGGTGCCTCTTGGTTGCTTCTATAAGGATATTTTGACCCCTTGGGTCCTAGTTATCCTTTTATGTTTTTCTTGCGCGTGCTTATTATTTCTTTGCGAGAAGCGTCCTTCTCGTCGTTATTCATAGTACTATTTTTGCAAGGGTCTCCTTTGGGACCCTTTTTGGCTAGGCGGCTTGGTGGCCGCTCTAGACTTATTATCATTATCATCACCATACATTTTTTGTAAGTCCCTATGGCCTCCCTTGGTGTTCATAAGGGTAGCTAATCCTTGTGATCCCAAGGGATGCCTTGTAAGGACTTCGTTTAAGGCCCTAGTATAGGGGGTCCCTTTGGTTTTGGGTCACTTCCTCTTGATGGAGGGCCCTTGTTAGGATCCTCTTGGTAGAGGGTCCTTTTTTAGGGGCCTCCTTTTTAGGAGGGCTAAGGGTCCTCTTGGTAGAGGGTCCCTTTTTAGGGGCCTCCTTTTTAGGAGGGCAAGGGGTCCCTTTTTAGGATCCTTCGTTATAGGGCCCTTTCTAGGTTCCCTTTGCTAGCCGCCTGCTGTCGCCTCCTATCCTGCCCCCCAAGTGTCTGGTGAAATATATTTCGGCAGGCACTTTGGTTGATGCCCACGTAGCGAAGGAAAATAATACATGAGGTTGCGAACAGTTTCACCCATAACATGCAGTTCCATTCATCACATTCATAATAAACAGTCTCATACAAATAGTTGCAACGGTACATATGAGATTTTCATAGAAAACTGAAATAAAAAGACTCACACCTACTCAGGAGGCTATCTAAGTAACCTCTTTGATTTCTCCCTATCACATTAAGAGAGTGTGCAACACTTGTCCTTTTACCATCGGACGTGGACGCCTTACTGGTAGTACTTCCTCAGGTGCTCCGCGTTCCATGCTCGGGGTATGATGGTGTCGTCCATGCGCGCCAGCTTGTAAGTGTTCGGGGGTATGCACTGAACAACCTGGTAGGGCCCCTCCCAATTCGTCCCCAGCACTCCTGCGCCTGGGTCTCGTGTGTTAGGGAGTACCTTCCTTAGCACCAAGTCGCCAACTCTGAAAGTTCTCTCTCTCACCCTTGAATTGTAGTACCTTGCGGCGCGCTGCTGGTATACTGCCACCCTCATTTGTGCTTTTTCTCTCTTCTCTTCAAGCATGTCTAAGCTTTCGGCCAGGGCTACGCGGTTGGTCTCGTCTCCATATGCCTGTACCCTGTAGGACTCGACTCGCATCTCAACTGGGAGCACTGCCTCGCACCCATAGACCAAGGAGAATGGGGACTCCCCAGTAGTCGTGCGTGGGGTGGTTCTGTAAGCCCACAGCACATTTGGTAGCTCATCTACCCAGGCTCCCTTCATCTTTTCTAGCTTTGTCTTCAAGTTCTTCTTAAGGACCCTGTTTATGGCCTCCACTTGTCCATTGGCCTGGGGGTGCACAACCGCGGAGAAACTCCTCCTTATGCCCATTTCCCTACAATATTCATCGAAAGCTCCTCCCTCGAACTGGGTACCATTGTCGGAAATAATTTTGTAGGGTACTCCATATCTACAAGCAATGAATTTGTTGACGAAAGAGGTGATGTGCCTGGCGGTTATCTTCACAAGGGGTTCTGCTTCCACCCACTTAGTGAAATAATCCACTGCCACCACCGCGTATTTCGCTCGACCCCTGCCTGTAGGAAGAGCGCCGATCAAGTCTATCCCCCAGACAGCGAAGGGCCAGGGGCTGGTCATGCTGGTCAGTTCACTTGGGGGTTTCCGAGGGTAGTTGGCGTGCCTCTGGCATTTGTCGCATTTCGTGGCAAAGTCATGCGCATCTTTCTCCATGGAGGGCCAGTAGTATCCTTGTCTCATGGCCTTCCTAGCCGTGGAGGGTCCGCTCTCGTGGTTGCCGCACTCCCCCTCATGTATCTCATGTAACACCTTCAACGCCTCCTCTTCTTCCACACACCGCAGGAGTGGCATTGAGAATCCTCTTTTGTAAAGGACCCCATCTACTAGGGTGTATCTTGCGGCCCTATACACCAACCTCCGAGACTCGTTTTTGTCTGCAGGCAAGGTTCCTTCTTCCAGGTACCTCTTGATTGGCTCGGTCCATGACTCCCTTGGGACACTAATCATGTGCACGTCCGCACCTTCGATGCTGGGCTTGGGTAAGTACTCCACGGGTATTGACTCCAAGATATCACCATCCTTGGTAGACGCCAGCTTTGCGAGTGCATCGGCATGGGTATTCTTTTCTCTGGGGATTTGCTCTATATCATATGCCACCAACCATCCCAAATATCCCTTCACCTTCTCCAAGTAGGCTGCCATCTTGGGTCCCCTCGCCTGGTACTCCCCCTTTACTTGGCATACTACCAATAGAGAGTCACTGAAGATATGAAGGCGCGTCACTCTCAGTTCCTGGACTAAACGCATGCCAGCTAGGAGCGCCTCGTATTCTGCCTCATTATTGGAGGCCTCAAACCCAAATCGGATTGCGCAATACATTCTGTGTCCCTCGGGCCTAGTCATCATGATGCCCGCTCTAGATCCTCCTTCATTAGACGCCCCATCAACATGAAAACTCCACTCCTCTAAACCTCCTAGCTCTTCCTCCATAACAGGCTGCTCCCCTTCTTCATTCCTTCCTTCATTCGGCTGATGGGTGAGCTCTACTATAAAATCTGCCAGCACCTGTCCATTGATTGAAGCCCTTGGAGTGTATACAATGTCAAATTGACTCAGCTCGATTGACCATTTCATCAGCCTCCCTGAGGTCTCAGGTTTATGTAAGACCTGCCTCAAAGGACTATTTGTCAGGACTTCAATTGTATGTGCATGGAAGTAAGGCCTCAACTTCCTCGAAGCCACTACTAATGCATAGGCCAATTTTTCGATCTCCGGATACCGGTTCTCCGCGTCCACCAAACGCTTGCTGATATAGTATACGAGTTGTTGCTGCTTCTTCTCTCCTTTAACCAAGGTTGCGCTGATGGCATGCTCAGACACCGCCAAGTACAGGTACAGCTTCTCGCCCTTCTCTGGCTTTGCCAACAGGGGTGGCTTCCCCAGGTGCTCTTTCAGCTTGACAAACGCTTCCTCACATTTTTCATCCCAAGCGAACTTTTTGCTCCCTTTGAGGATGTCTAAGAATGGGAGGCACGTGTCGGTGAACCTTGAAATAAACCTATTAAGGGCCGCCACCCTTCCCGTTAGGCACTGCACTTCCTTCTTATTTTTTGGCGGGCTCATCTCTATTAGTGCCTTTATCTTGTCAGGATTGGCCTCGATGCCTCTGGAATTGACCATGAAGCCCAAGAATTTTCCTGAGGATACCCCGAAGGTGCACTTGACTGGATTCAACTTCATCCGGTATTTCCTGAGTGTGTCGAACATCTCACCCAAGTCCTTGTTGAGCTCTGTTGCTTCTTTGGTCTTCATTAACATGTCATCCACATACATCTCCATATTCCTTCCTATCTGGTTGGCGAACATTTTATTCACCAACCTCTGATAGGTGGCTCTCGCGTTCTTGAGCCCGAAGGGCATCACCTTGTAACAGTAGAGCCCTTTGTCTGTAATGAATGACGCGTGCTCTTCATCTGCCGGGTTCATTGGGATTTGGTTGTATCCTGAGTAGGCGTCCATGAAACTCAGTAACTCATGTCCTGCCGTCGCATCTACTAGCTGATCTATCCTGGGAAGTGGGAAGCTGTCCTTAGGACAAGCTTTATTCAGGTTCGTGAAATCGACGCAAGTTTTCCATTTCCCATTCGGCTTCGACACGAGTACTGGGTTCGATACCCACACATGGTAGTAAGACTCACGAATGAACCCGTTGGCCTTCAGCTTGTCAACCTCCTCTTTTAATGATGCGTATCTTGTTGGGTCTAGCGCCCGCCTCTTTTGCCTGACGGGCCTTGCCTCTGGGGAGATATTCAGGTGGTGGCACATCATACCGGGGTCTATACCCACCATGTCCTCATGACTCCATGCGAACACGTCTAGATTATCTTTCAAAAGTTTCATCAACTCCTCCTTCACGTCACCTTCCAGGCTTCTCCCTATCTTCAATTTCCTTAGGGGTTCCTCCGTCACCGTAACCTCCTCTGCTTCTTCTACTGGTTCTGCTCTTGACTCATCCATGACCCGAGGGTCCAGCTCCTGCGGACCCCCCGTGGGCATACGTAGCGACTCATGTATCACCATGGCCATTGGCTCCCGCGGTTTTGCAGGCGCGCAGAGTGAGGTGTTGTAGCACTCCCTCACCTCCTTCTGTTCTCCCTTCATACTAGCGACCCCTCCTGGAGTCGGGAACTTGACAACCAAGTGATATATTGAGGTTATGGCTTTCAATTCTCTTAGGGAGGGTCTCCCCAATACCGCGTTGAAAGCTGATGCACAATATACTACAACAAAGTTAGACATGACTGTAGTCTGCCGGGGTTGCTCCCCCATGGTAAGTGTCAATTCGATCATTCCAAGGGGTTGCACTGAGTCCCCTGTGAATCCGTATAGGGACGACTGGCAGGGCTTTAAATGACGAATGCCCAGTCCCATCTTCTCCAAGGCAGGGCGATATAGGATGTCTACTGAGCTCCCGTTGTCCACTAGGACTCGATGCACACGCATATTTTCCAATTGAACTGTCAGCACCAGCGGATCATTGTGGGGAAAGTGTACCCCCCGCGCATCTTCCTCGGTGAATGTTTTCGAGTCGTTTTCCCCCTTGAAACTTTTTGGGGGTCGCTGTTCTAAACTCATGACGCAGGGGGGCGGACTTCGCCGAGCCTCTCTAGCATATCTATCTCGCCCCTTCCGAGAGTCTCCCCCAAATCCTGGACCTCCAAAAATGGTTCGGACCTCCCCCTGTATTTCTGGGGCTCGCTCTTGTGCCTGGGGTACCGCGGGCTCGTCCTCTGGCCTTTGCCTTTCTCTCCTGGCATAACGGCACAGGTGTCCCCGGCGGATGAGCTCCTCAATTTCCTCCTTCAGATGGATACACTCTGCTGTGGTGTGTCCGATGTCCTTGTGGTATTTGCAGTATCTACTGGGGTCCTTTTTGGACCGATCCTTTCTCATTGGTGGGGGCTTTTTGAAGGGCACTCGATCTTCGTTGGTGATGTAAATATGCTCCCTGGTATCTGTGAGGTTCGTATAGTAAGTATAAGCCATTTGCCTATGATCACCCCCTCGTTTGGTTTTCCTCTGCTGGTCATCTCTTGACCCATCGTACGTCCTTTTCTTCTTCGCTACATTCGACCCGTCCTTATTGGGGGCTTTACGTGGGGCTCCTCCTTTCCCGCCTTTAGGTTTGCGTGGCCATCCTCCACACGGATGTACTTCTGCGCTCTCTCATAGAAGTCATCTAAGTCAGTGACTTCCCTCTTCAACATGTTGTCCCACAACTTGCTTCCTGGGAGCACTCCAGCGGTAATGGCCATTTTTAACTCTCGGCGCGTTAGGCTCCCCACTTTTGCGGCCTCCATATTGAACCGGTGAATGTAGCTCTTCAGGCTCTCATTCTCCCCTTGCTTCACGTTGGCCAGGCTGGTACCTAGAATCGTGTAGTCCCGCACGGCATGGTGCTGTTGGAGGAATTCGTCAGAAAACTGCTGCCAGGACCTGATGGACCCCGGCCTTAGTCTTTTGAACCACTTGTAGGCGGGTCCTTTCAGAGTAACAGCGAAGCAATGGCACCTGGCACCACTTCCGATCCCCCTCAGTTTCATCAGATCATTAGACGCATCCAGGTGGTATTTCGGATCCGTGTTCCCTTCGTATGGGGTCATATTGGGCTCCTTAAAATTGGTAGGGAGTCGGATTGCCTGAATTTCTCTCACAAAGGGCGACTCATGGTCGAAGTCCTCCTCAAAGGCCTGGCCGCCTGAAGCGGTGACGATCTTGCTCCGCAGGCTCCTCATCTCCGTGTCTGGGTCCTGTCTCCTCTTGCTGAGGGTGTCCCTCAAAGCGAACGGGCTAAGATCCGCCTTTCCCTTGCCTTCTCGAGGTGCCACAGGGGGCGTGGTCCCTTTGCCCGCCCTCTTCTTATTGAGCTCCTCCCGCAAGTCTGAGGGTGCTCTTTTAGAGGTGACCTCATCCTCATTGCGAGGGGCAGCGTTGGTCCTCGGCGCTGGCTTCTAGTCCTGCTTAGGCGATTTAGGGTGACCACGTTGCTTCGTTCGGGGGGTGTTACTGGTTGAATGTCGAGTTCTCCCATCATCTACCGGTACAGTGGTCTCCACCCCATCCTCGCCCTTCTCCTTCCTCTTAGGCAAGGTTACGCTCGAATTACCCTGCAGCAGGCCGTTCAGGACCTCTTGCATGTGTTTCCAAGGTGGTTTCCAACCTTTGGTTCTTACGGTGGAGCTCACATATTTCCTCCTCGTAAAACCGGGATTTCAAACTCGAGCTCACGGAGTGGACCCGGGGGTGCTTATCATGCCTATGGGCAGAAGGGCCCGGGTCTTGCCGGCCAGAGTTCGGTGCCTGCGGTGGTTTTGGAGGAGGGAACTCATCAGCATTTCTCGGTGGTGCTCTTGGAGGAGTTTCTCCAGGTGGAGCGGCCGGTGACGAGGCCACTCTATCACCTCCGTGAACCTCAGGGTCCTTAAGGGGTTCCACGTCTCTAGGTGGAGGAGCGTCCTTCATGGAGGCCTTCAGCTGGACTCCGTTCAGGTGAACCTCTACCTCTCGTGGTTCCCTCAGTCGCTTTGAACGTCTTGGCATCTTCTTCTTGCCGGAAACAATGGTGGAACAGTAGCTTGAGACTAACGTTCCCACAGACGGCGCCAAACTGTTGACGGTGAGAACTCGTCAACTAAGTTGAGTTGGAAGAAATTATTAAGTTAGGATCGTCAATAAAAAATCTATAGAAATCAAAGCAATAACTCAAGAATTATGACAGGATAACAATGGAGAAATCAATCAATATTTCATTAACTCTCAAGCCTTTGCTACAGTAAAACTCCCAACAACCTTTCAGGTGGTCTTAGAGTTCATTTTATAGTAGGCTCTAATGGCCTTAGATACATAGTGGTCCAGGAGACCATGGGATACATAAGTACTATGTTAGGGGAGTGGCTTCAGAGGTTGTGGTCGTACATCCAGCACAGGAGCAGATGTCAGGAGAATGCCTCCACTACTTGTCTGTACCCATATCTGATGAGTGGTGGCAGGCGTAGTGGTGCAGGAGGTAGTGGTGTCGGTTCTGACCTTTGGTCGTAGACGTACGGACCATGACTCTTACCCCAGCAGTCTCACTGGCACTGGTATCCGTACTCAGTACTAGGTCGTACAAGTATGTCCCATTCGACTCATACTGGAGCCTCTAGGCATAGCGGTCTCAAGGTGTAAGGAATGGGACCCTGGGTATGTGTTATGGTCCCGGCGTGAGGTGGAGATCTTGGATCCATGGCACGAGATGCCTGAAGCCTTCCGAGATCACTCACAAGTCTGGTTGATAGGCATGTGGCCTTGACAGATGTCTAAGGATGCGTAGCGAGACGCCCTCTTAGCGACCCCCTTGGTGGTGCGGCTCCCTTAATGGCGTGGCTCCCTTGGTGCATGGCTCCGCTCATGTGGTTACCAGGTTGCGTGGCTCACATTCCTTCGCGAGGCCCTCCTCCTCACGCGTGGCCAGGGGCGAGATGGCGAGGCGGGGCCACGGGCGAGGCCACTTGAACCAAGATGGCGAGGCGGGGCCACGGGCGAGGCCACTTGAGCCAGGATGGCGAGGTAGGGCCACGAGCGAGGCCACTTGAGCCAGGATGGTGAGGCGGGGCCACGGGCGAGGCCACTTGAGCCAGGATGGCGAGGCGGGGCCGCGGGCAAGGCCACTCCGGAGCGAGGCCACTTGAGCCAAGATGGCGAGGCGGGGCCACGGGCGAGGCCACTCCGGAGCGAGGCCACGGGCGAGGCCACTTGAGCCAAGATGGCGAGGCAGGGCCACGGGCAAGGCCACTCCAGAGTGAGGCCACTTGAGCCAGGATGGCGAGGCGGGGCCACAGGCGAGGCCACTCCGGAGCGAGGCCACTTGAGCCAAGATGGCGAGGCGGGGCCACGGGCGAGGCCACTCCGGAGCGAGGCCACTTGAGCCAAGATGGCGAGGCGAGGCCACTCCGGGGCGCGGGCCTAGATGGCAAGGCGGGGCCACGGGCGAGGTGCATGGGCGAGATGGGCCTCGCGTATGGCCGAGGTGCAGGTGCGTGAGGGGCCTCGCGAATGGGCGAGGTGAGGTGCATGGGCGAGATGGGCCTCGCGAGGCTACTGAGCCTTGGCACCTATGCCTTGCCAATGTGGGCCACCTGGCATCGACTCCACGAGGAATGAACCCAGACTCGTGTCGTGATGGTGCGATGGCTTCCCGAGACGACGGTGGCCCAAGGGCCTTGCCTCGGCCTCATATTTTCTCTCGATGAGATTATGAGCATCAACACTACGTGGTGTCATTTTATTAGCCCACATAGCATTATTTTATTGGTTTGTTACGCAATTTATATTTTGTTCAAATTTAATGGTTATGTGTAGGTAAAAGATAATAACAGTTATTTATAAATGTTATATATTAGAAATAAACTAGAAAAAAACCATTCAATAATAAAATGTTTAATGCTAAAATTCTTTATAATGTTCAATACTAAAATAAGTCATAAAGTTATCATTTTAAGGTTACCCCTACCAAAATAAAAAAAAACTTCATAAAGTTCATTCCTTAGTAAATTAATGTAAATAAACTAAGAATCATCTTGTGACTCTCGAACTGAAATAGATGGTGACTCTCTTAAATTTGCATCTGAAGCTTGGTCTGTTGGAGGTGGTCGGGGCGGTGCCATCAAATTTTTATGACGAATTATATCCACAACTACACTAAGTTGTTCGTTAGTAGCATTAAGGCGGGAAGTTGTATCATTAAGTCGTTCAACTAACTCTTCATAAGTTGGTTGATTACCCACAATGACCCTTCCAAGCTTTTTTCATTTGTTCATCAATGTATTTTTTAGTTGTCTCATCATTCAAGTTGATGTCAAAATGTTCCTATAACATAAAACAATATTAATTATAAATATTACAGATATAAATGTAATATTGTGAAATGACTTACCAAAAGATAGTGTCGCAATGGAGCTCTCACATCTTCTGGGACCATTCTCCACTCTTTGTAATATTGTGTTTGGGTCTAACAGGTTGATCCTATTCTAAGGAAAACCTATCAAGGTATGCTTCGAGCAAGCATCAGAATTTTAATTTTTTGGCCGTCCAAAACAAAGGCTGGACAAAAGCACAATATTGAATACTTCGGCAAATTTGATTCGGTAAGTCGAACTATCTATCTGAAAGCTAGTTTTACTGTCAGTTAGAAATTGCATGTGACTAGTTCACTAAATTAGCTGTGGCAAGCATCTGTTGGGATATTGATGATCAAATGATAATGAACTGGCAGTGAAAAGGGAAAACAGGTACTACCTCACAACCCGTGCAAATTGCAGATTCACTTTCGTGTTGGGTCCTCTCTCACGCAAGATGGGAACTTCATCCAGCTTTGCACCAAACAAAAACTAGAAAAAGAAACAGAAGAACTCTACTCAGAAATTTGTCCCCACACAACCAATATTGGGTGAACAATGCATGGACAGGAAAAGCAATCACATCTTATAGGAAAATAATCAGACATCATGCTTAGTGCTTCAACCATCTTGAAATGACTATTGAATATTTCTGAATGAATTTTTTCTCTGCTCAACCCATGACATCATATTTTTTATGATAAACAGAGGTATTCAAAATAACAAGAATAATAATAGTACCATATTTTCTGCCCCAATTTCTTCAATAATTTCAACTGTTGAACCATCAGCTGCAGCTAAGAGTAGACATCCATTCATAAGAAATTTCATGCTACCAGTTCCTGAGGCCTCATGCCCTGCAGTGCTGCATAGAAACAGTCACGCTCACACAATGTGCATAGGTTCTTAGATAAAATAAAGTTCTGAATGGTCAAGCAATAAAAAACACTTAGTAAAGCATATGATCTCACTAAATGTCTTTAGAAACATATCTCTCATTCTTTCCATATGCCCAAATACACACAGTACAACCTTCCTCCTGTCACTCTCATTCATATTCTGGAAAGGGAAGAACCAACTATTAGCTACTTACTGGAAAATACTTATACCCCAAAAAGGAAAAAGAAAAAAGAAAAAAAGAGAAGAGAATACATTAGTATACAGATCCAATTAATTGCACCACTTACACTTGTAATAATCATTTATACAAGTGATCATTAACTGACACAAGATTTAATTATGCGAATTCCAAATGGTGTTAGAATAATGTATTCCCAACAATTAGCATGTAGTGAAAGAAGGAAAAAGAGAGATCCACGGTACTGCAAACAAATTATTTGATAGCTATAGAAAACTATGACCACTTCAATGACACTTAACAATGATAAGAAGAAAGAGGCTTGAAAAGTTGCAGGAAATAAGTATGCATGAGTAAAGGCAGTAACAGGACCTTGTAACTCTAGTATATTGTGTCAAAGTTAAATGATGTCACCTTGATACAATCATATCGATGGATAATGTCGAGGATATTAAGCAACTGTCTTTTGTACTCATGTATTCTCTTGATCTGTACATCAAACATTGTGTCTAAACTGACCTACATTAAAAATGATATGCATTCAAAATTGTAAAATATTGAAAATTAAAAAAAAAAATCAAATACAACATATCTCTTGCAATTAGCTACCGATCCCATGTTTTAAGACCAATCAAAATATTAACCTAAACATTATTATTAACATTATAAAAAATAAAAAAGTTAGATGTATATTCCATATCATGTTATTACCCCAAGTAATGTTATTTAAAATTCTATAATCAACTTAATTATTAATTATTTAAAACTTTGGAATGTTGCCTTGTAGGCAACTTATTGGGATAATGAGTTTGCTCATCAATAACTTGACAAAAATTGTATTATGGTTGATAGGGATAATGATATACTACTTCACCAAGCATCAATAGTTATTGGCTTCAGAAAATTCAAACTGAGTAGTGTTGCGAGAAAAGAAGGCTTCAAAGTCCCCAAGCATCAATAGTTATTGGCTTTAAAAAAAGCAAACCTGAGTAGTGTTACGAGAAAAGACGGCTTCATAGTCCTAGCTGGTGTCTCAGGTCCCTCATTCTTTTCTACGTTTTCTGGAATAATTTACATATTTAAGTCTTTTGGAGTAAAATAGGTGCTTGAGGAAACATTAAAGGCTCCTATATAACATATATACCACCTAAGTTCCCTATGTACTTCTAAAGTGCAGCAACACCCATATTTAACAAAATTAAAAAATCTAGTAAGTTTAGTGTTTAAGATCAGTTTTCCACTAACAAATGAGATCATAAATGTTTATAGAGATTCTTTTGCAACAATTTATGTACAGCAAATGTAAATCATAATATATAGTGGGCTAAGTATTTTAGCAGTTATTGCAATTGGGTGTAGATAAATATACAATCAACTAATTTTTATCAAATCAAGTCTTGCTTGTTGAATTAAAGCCATTATAGCATATAAACACAAACTTTGAACCAACTACCACACATCAAGGTATGTAACCCAATCAGCATATAAACAAAATAGATATGCCAATGTCATACAAAATGATCGCATTTGCTTGAATAGGGCTGAGTTCCCAAATAAAATACAATCTACAGTCCTTTATTAGGGAAGATGCAAACATAATAACTCAAAAAGCTAGATCCCAAACGAAAAGAAAAAAAAACAAGAAATCAGACATATAAAAAAAAGAACAATATACATTTGAATGAACTTACATAATTGCTGACATAAATGAGATTATGGATAGTCCAAGAGGTCTAAAGAAAGATCCTAACTAGCTACCCCATCACATTCGTATGAACCTACAGAGTTACCTCAATAAATAATGAAGTTATATATAAAAGTAAAGCTAATTCAAATACCCATTGCAGAGATTCCATATTCAAAGTGCTAGGCACATGATTTAATACCCATGGCACACAAATTTGTAGTTGTAAATACCAAAATGAAATTAAAAAATCCGTACACACATTGCACATATTTGTCTCTGTGAGCCCAGCCCTATTTTCAGATTCTACTATGGGTACAAATATGATCAAACACCATAAACCCATACATAAAAGAAAAATAAAATTTATCATCTTCTCTTGTAGCACTAATATTAAAATCAAATATAAGAAAGAAAGTGTGAGAAGAAATATACAGGTCTTTGATTGGAAAGAAACAAAGAGTCTAAATGCAAAGGGAGAGAGGGCTCGACATAGAGTTGCTCTTACCTGAAGACAGTGAGCCACAACACGAGGTGTCTAGGCTTCATCACAGTCATCTAGTAAAGGGCGAGAGACAAAGAGAATGTGTGATGCAACATCATCTCCCTTATATTTTTAAATAATTCGACCATCTGTTTCAAATGCAACATCACAAATCAATGGTAAAGATTTAAAATTAGCAAATAAAGAAACTGAGATTGATTAATTATGAACCTTGAATGTAGCAAATCAAATTCAGCCGTGCAAGTGCAGAGGGATTGCGATTGCGATTAAAAGAAAAATTGTGCTAGTAAATTAAGAGAGTGGAATCGGTGACATTTTCACAGCGAAGAACCCAAGCCCACCACCACCAATACCAGCCAAAAACTGTGCTTGTATACATATATGCATATATTTAGAAATAAATTAAGTTAACAATATTAATAATAAATCAAAATAAATATATATATATACCTTAATAGTCAGCCGTGCAAGTGTAGAGGGAGATGGGAGGAGCCATATCCGATGGAGCTCGAAAGAACCGCAGATGGCTGAACCAGATTACCCAGCAGCCCAAGAAAAAAAAACAGATGATTGAGGAAGAAGAAGAAGTAGCTGAGAAAAAAAAAATTAAAAACAAGAGGTGAGGGAGGGAGAAATACCTCTACCGTGGGTTTGGGTCTCTCCGTTTGGGGTTTCGACGCTAACTGAGGTTTGAGTTTGGGTCTCTCCGTTGGGGTTTCTGCCTTTGGGGTTTGGGGGTTTCCAAGTATGGGTCTCTCCATTGGGGTTTCTGTGTTTGGGGTTTGGGGGGTTTTCGAGTATGGGTCTGAAAGTGAAGGAAACAAAATATATTCATGGCACAGAGAGGGAAATGAAAAAAATTTTGGCACTTTGTTTTTGCGCGAAACAAAATATATTCATGGCACTTTGTTTTGTATTTTGATATAGAAGCATACACTATGTACTCATACATTAAGGACTCCCAAAGCAAAGCAAGTCCTTAAAAATTGTTAATTAAAACACTCATTTTTTTAGCCCAAATTTTTTTAGGACTCGCATATTATTTTAGGACACTCATTGCGAGTCCTAAAATTGTATTTTTTCAGGACTCTCAATGAGTGTCCTAAAAACTCCATAAATATTTTTAAGGACTTGCATTTATGTGTGTGTCCTAAAAAAGTGTGAGTATTTTGTAGTAGTGTTATGATTTTGTTTTTACTGGTAGTTAGAATTAATTTAATTTTAATTTTTGTTTTTGTAATGTTTATTTGTTTTTAAGATTTGTACCCTTTGTTAAAAATAATATGACATGTTAAAAATAAGTAAGATGACATGTAGGATATTTTTAACACATCATCACACAACTCAGCATCATTTTTATTAAAAATTAAAATAATAAGAGGGAAACATTGGCGCCAAATGCAAAAAAATTTCCCTCCAGTATATGTGTAGGGTAACACTCTTTACTTACCCATATTATTAGTAGATAGTCATCCTTCTAAAATATTATAATATTGGCAATATTTACCTACCAATAAATCTTACGAATAAATATTGGTGGGTAAAGGTTCCCTTTACCTACCAATATATATTGGTAGGTAAAATATTGGTAGGTAAATATCAGATTTCTTGTAGTGTATGCTTGGAAGTAAGGTCGGAGTTTTCGAGATGAGTGAATTAAGCTAAGAGCAAACTTCTCCATTAACGAGTATCTCGATTCTGCCCCCAGTAACCTTTTGCTGACATAGTACACTGGTTTTTGTACCTTCTGATCTTCTCGGACGAGTACGACGCTAATGGCGTGCTCGGTTGTAGCGAGATATAGGTACAAGATTTCTCCTGTGATAGGTTTTGACAAGATGGGAGGTTCTGCAAGGTGCTTCTTTAGCTCCTGAAATGCAAGCTCACATTCCTCTGTCCACTCGAATTTCTTGCCCCCTCTCAAAAGGTT
Organism: Humulus lupulus; assembly: GCF_963169125.1. Lineage (NCBI taxonomy): Eukaryota > Viridiplantae > Streptophyta > Magnoliopsida > Rosales > Cannabaceae > Humulus > Humulus lupulus. The sequence continues at coordinate 223,453,709 of NC_084797.1, read as the reverse complement.
AAAAAATGGAAGACATCGATCTGTAGATTTAGAGATAAATCTACTTAATGTTGCCATTCGTCCAAATAAGCTCTAGACATCTTTATGCTTTAGAGGTGAGGGCACGTCGATTAGCGCCTAGATCTTGTAATGATTAACCACTATTCCTCACTCGTTCACTATGAAGCCCAGAAACTTCCCCAATGATACTCCAAAGGAGCATTTCTGGGGGTTGAGCTTCATGTTGTACTTTCGTAGACGGCAAAGCATTTTTTGAGGTCGTCCACATGGCTATTGTTATGTTTATATTTGACCAACATATCATCAACATACACTTCCATGTTATTACTTATCTACTCGGAGAACATCATGTTTACGAGTCTTTGGTACGTGGCTCCAACATTTTTAAGCCCGAAAGGCATGACATTATAACAGTACATCCCTTTATCGGTTACAAAACTTGTATGCTTTTGGTCCGGGGCATGCATGGCAATCTGGTTATATCCAGAATAAGTGTCCATGAAGGACATAAGTCTGTGCCCGGCTGTGGCATCTACGAGCTGATCGATCCAGAAGGTAGGGGAAAGCAGTCCTTAGGGCATGCCTTACTGAGGTCAGAGTAGTCGATACAAGTTTTCCATGTTCCGTTAGGTTTTGGAACCAGCACTGGGTTGGCGAACCAATTAGGGTAAAAGGCATCTCGTATAAATCGGTTCGCCTTTAACCTATCGACTTCTTCCTTCAGGGCTTTCTTCCTGTCATCATCCAGGAGTCTTCGTTTTTGTTGCTTCGGGGGGAAGCTCTTGTCCATGTTAAGTGCATGGCTTGTTACATTCGGACTTATCCCTACCATGTCCAAATGCGACCATGCGAAAACATTCTGGTTCTTCCTTAAGAAGCAAATTAATTGCTACTTTCTTTCTTCTGAAAGATTTTTCCCCACCTTCATAGTTTTCAGGGGATCAACTTCTTCGAGTTTGACCTCTTCATGCTCTTCTAGCGGCTCGAGGCCAGCCCTCTCTTCTACTCTAGGGTCAATTTCTTCGTCTATTTTGAAGATCTTCCCATCCTTCTTCTGAACTACAACAAGTGCACATGCACTTGTTTTCCTTTTCCCTCTAACAGAAATGTTATAGCATTCCCTCCCTGAGCTGGTCCCCTTTTAGAGTCCCGATGCCACTAGAATTTGGGAACTTGATGGCGAGATACCTTACAAACGAAACTGTCCCCAGCCCTACTAGGGTGGGCCTCCCGAGCAACACGTTGTAGGCTGGTGGGAGATCCACTACGACGAACTCCATCATCTTGGTTATCGAGACTGGGTAGTCTCCCAAGGTTATAGGGAGTTCAATGGATCCCATACAGGCAATCCCTTCTCCTGAAAAGTCGTGCAACATCGTTGCACAGGCCTTTAGGTCGCGAAGCACGAGTCCCATCTTTTCTAGAGTGGCTTTGTAGAGGATATTCACCGAGCTCCCATTGTCAATTAGGACTCAGTGCACCCTCTTGTTCGCGAGCTGAAGGGTGATGACTAACGTGTCATTATGAGGGAACTGCACATGAGACGCGTCATCCTCAGTAAAAGTTATGGGCTGAGATTCAACCCTTTGTTGTTTCGAAGCTCTGGGTTCGGGTTCGTAGGGAGACCCGTTACCAGTTTTCAGCTCATTCACATATCTTTTCTGGGCATTCCTGTCCGATCCTGCGATATGGGGTCCCCCAAAGATGGTTATGACATCTTCTCCATCAATCGGAGGGTGTCGTTCATCTTCCCATGCTCAGGAGTTGTTGTTCTGGGCAGGTGGTGTAGCTGCTGCCCTCTGGCTAGTGGAAGCCTTATTGGGGTTTTGATTTCTCACATACTGCTTGAAGTATCCTCTCAAGATCAGACCTTCGATCTCATATTTTAATTGCCTGCATGCATCGGTTGTATGTCCGATATCTCTGTGGAATCTGCAGTACTTTTTGGAGTCTCTTTTCCCCTTTTGGTTTCTCATGGGGTCAGGTCATCTGAAAGGGATCTGGTTTTCATTAGCCAGGTAGATATTCTCCCGAGACTCATTGTGCTCGGTATACACTTTGTATACGGAGAAGTATCTCTCCTCTTTCTTCTTCTTCCCCTCATCCGCCTTGGGATTATTCCTTTCATTCTTCTTTCTTTTAGAAGGGTTTTCCCCAGGGGGTTTTGAGGTCATAGGATCCGCCGAGGTTGAGGCAAAGTTTATGTTTGTTGTTGTAGTTATGGGCTGAGAGGTCATATTCAATGTTGACCTCACCTCCTCTACATTAACAAACCTCTGAGCTCGTCGATTGAACTTGGTTAAGGACCTTACGGGCTTCCTTTGCAAATCTTCCTAGAGAGGGCTTCCAGGCATCACTCCAGGTCGAACAGCCATTAAATGGCCACTGTCGTCGACGTCACAAGCTTGAGCGACTTCCAAATTAAATCTGGTGAGGTAACTTTTCAGTGATTCATTTGGCTGCTGTTGGACATTGGTCAAGGCAGATGCCTCGGGCCTAATGCTGACCATGGCCTTGAATTTTTTCTTGAAATCTCGTGATAGTTGATCCCAAGAAGCAATCGAATGTATTTTATATTTTTCAAACCAGTTTTTCGCTGGTCTCGTGAGCGAGGCCGGGAAGAGCATGCATCTGATCTTGTAGCCCACATTACTGGCTCGCATGATTGTGTTGAACTTACTGAAATGACTATACAAATCTGAATTTCCATCGAATGGAGGGACATGAGGAATTCTGAATCCTTGAGGAAACGGGGTGCTAGAAATATCGGGGGCAAAGGGCTCGAGTTTCTCATCAAACTCTTTGCCCCTTTCTCGGCCACGTTCATTATGTAAGAGCCTGAATGCCATTTCCAACTGCTCAATCCTTTCTTGGACTGGATCTATTGGGGGTCTGGCTTGAATCAGTGGGAACTGGTTATCGCTGATTACAACTCTAGCTCCACGCCTTGGCACGGGGTGCTTGCGCCCATTGAGATGGTCTCTCAGATCAGGATTCGAGGGATTATCCCGCCCCGACTATGGTTCAGATGTTCCCATAAATCTGGGTGATTTCATTGATTTCTAGTGTTCCTAGGTTCCTGGTCGTATATACTTACCGACCTAGTATCACCCGAGCCTTCATTGACATGGCTCGTTGCACGATTATTATGAGATGAGTTTTTTGCTGGTCTCCTTGTCACAATAGTTTGAGATCAAGACATCTGGCTTCTCGTGGGATGTGGACCCCTATGCTCCCTAGCAGTTCCCCCATTCTCTGGCCTTCGCCCAGCTCACCTTTCCCACCATGGGTCGATTGTGCATTCCTCCGAATTGGCGAGGGGTGCCTTATTGGCGATGGTGGGTGTCTTATTGGCGATGGTGGCTGCCATCCATACGGTGCCTAGAAGGCCCTGGATTAGCTTGATCAGGTCCTACAACATTCTACGCGGTACCAGGATTTCGGGTCCGAGCCTTTGAGGGGGTTCGGTTATTCCTTCCTCTGGCTGGTGCCTCGGTAGTTGGGTTGGCAGGACCTTCAGCCCGGTTACCCCTCCGGGGTCTCAGTGAGACAGGCTGCTCTGCTGGTGGCAGGGGTGGCCTTGCTCTCCCAATGGTTGCATTTTTACGTGGTCGACCCCGAGGCCTACGGGGTGGAACAGGAGCGTCTCGTGGAGGCAGCGCCTAGGTGTCTTGCATAGGCGGGGCTTGAGTCGCCTGTGCTTTGGCAGCTAGTCTGGCTAGCTCTTCGTTAGGTTTCTTAGCTTCTGCCAACTGCTTACGCAGTTGATGATTTTTGAGTTCCACGATCGGGACATATCTCTCAAGATTGTAGTACATGTCCTCGTCGTCCCTGGGGGCAGGTGGTCCTTGAGAGTCGAATGAACCACTCCTCTCATCGGGCTCATAATCCATCATAAGCTGCTTTCCGGGGCATCGAGGGTACTCTTCTTCATCTTGGATCTCCTCTTCAGGGATATTGGGATCATTTGCAGCCATTGCTAATTTGAGAGGCTTTCTGACTAAACAGATCACGCACGCACTGTTTAATGGCTCTCAATGAAAGCACCAAACTATTGACACTGTTTTTCGTCAACTTATATAGGAGAGCAATTAAACAATAAAATATTGGAGGAAATGAACAAAGAAGAACACAAGAGGTTTTTTATGTGGTTCAGCAGTTAAATCTGCCTAGTTCACGAGTCTATGTTATTGGAACTTGGGAGTTTTCTAGAAACTTTTCAGAGAATAGTTGCCTAGAGTTTTCTCCAAAAATCAGAAATTGATCATTTACAAATGGTGCCTCCTTCTCTATTTATAGAGAAGGTTGCAGAATTTATTCCCACATATCTCGGGAAGATATTATGTGAAACAATTAATATAATGCCATTTAATGCATTATTTCCTACATACACGGAAACGTCCCATAAAATGTGGGATCAGATAACAGATTAAATAATATCCCTTCAACATTGGGATTGTACAACAATAAATATGTTCACACATATAACTGATTACGAGATTCATCAGATCTTCGAAACTGGCAGTCGATCTTGAACTCGCCGAGACTATCAGTTGATCACGAGCTCGTTGTCCAATTCTGCTTATGCTGAGAACAAATAAACATTGACAATGTCATCACATTCGAACTCACACATTCCGAGCTCGAACCAGTCTGGAAGGCAAGGGATGGTTCAAGGATATGTCCAAGTGTCACACCATGTTATTTGCGATCTCAGAGCATTTTCAAGGCAACATCCCCATTTGCTCCTTCGAGGACGCTATTTACAGAAATGGTTTAACTGAAAGGGCACACGGCGACCGTGTCTATTTTGAGCTTATACACACAAGCCTAGATTTTGTTACAGTTTTATTAATTATAAATTAAAATATTTAATTTATATTTTTAAATTTTCTAAATCTACCAAAATTTTGGCAGCATAACGACTATATTCTAACCTATCCAAAAATTTAAAACCTGTTAATAACACTCACAGAACAGTCTGAGGATATATACCCAATATACATTTACCAATAATATTACATACCATATATAAAAGAAAAAAAATAATCTAACATGCACTAACAAAAACTTAATTAACTTATAAAACATTCAAATCAACAATAAACAAATAAAACTTATACATGTGTTCTAACTTTAACAACAACAAAAATTTATAATCTAATTCATTATTTCATTTTGAAACTCTAATTATATTTATTATTTAACAACATTAAAATACTATTGCCACAAAAATTTCTCCCAACCTAATTACAATATAACTAATATTATTTATTTTAATTAACAATTAACAAAAAAACACAAGAATTTTTTTAAAAAATATACCTCTATCCAATGCTACAGTGGACAACCAATGGTGGTGGTCGTCGTAGGCGGATCTGCTGGTGGTGGTGGTTGTGACAGTCAGAATCCCGTGATCCGCAGGGAGAAAGACCAGGTAAAACATGTGCAATCCCACATCGCCTAGGGATGGTCAAGTGTGATGATTCTAAGACTTTGTAGGTATGGGACTACACAGTTGAAGAGGGCTTAAATGGATTGATGGGTACTACATATGCCAACAAGATGCATCTTCTTTTCGGTAGCCCATCACTTGAGAACTCCAAAGATAGCGTGATTGACCTAGAGCAATCCCATGATGGGTGACCTCTCGGGAAGTTTTCCCAAGAAGTGTGTGAGTGAGGACAAAGCACACTGGAAAGACTCATGTTGGTTTGTAGGGCTATTATTTATTCCGGGAAGAAGCCACAGTAACGTGGGGCGTTACAAATGGTATCAAAGCCTTGACCCAACCGGGAGTTTGGTTGACGAGGACGTTGAACCCCTAAAGGGTGGTGATTGTGACAGTCAGAATCCCATGATCTGCAGGGGGAAAGACCGAGTAAAATATGTGCAATCCCACATGGCTTGGGAAGGTCAAGTGTGGTGATTCTAAGACTTTGTAGATATGGGACTACACAGTTGAAGAGGGCTTAAATGGATTGATGGGTACTACATATGCCAACAAGATGCATCTTTATTTCGGTAGCCCATCACTTGAGAACTCCAAAATTAAGCGTGATTGACTTGGAGCAATCCCATAATGGGTGACCTCTTGGGAAGTTTTCCCAAGAAGCGTGCGAGTGATGACAAAGCACGCTAGAAAGACACTACAAGAAAAAGACTCTACATCGATGACATCTATTGCGACGACTCTAAAGTTGTCGTTGTATGTAAGCAAAATCCACGAAAAATTATTTTCTCTTAATTTATTAAAAAATAAGCTACAGCGACGACACATCGTCGTTTTAGGGTCGTCATCAACACACGATCTGGCCCTCCAAATTCCTGATACCCTACAGCGACAACGTGTCGTCACTGTAGGGTATCAGGAATTTGGAGGGAGCACGAGGCAGGAACAGACTATACAGCGACGACATGTCGTTGCTGTAGGGTATTCATAAGAAAAAAATAGGGAAATATGTTTATCTATAGTGACGATATGTCTTCACTGTAGGATGCTAAGGGAACTCAACCGCCCATAGTTGGTTGCCTATTTGCACACCCAATATATCCACTGATCAGCTATTTTTTACTCTACAACGACAACATGTCGTCGCTATAGGGTCCAAAATAAAATGTGGGAATGTGAACCGCCAAAAAATTTAAGTCAAATTTCACTGCCTATAGCGACGACATGTTTTCGTTGTAGAGTAAGCGCGTAGCACACGAGGGGATTCATGTACTATTCACTATCATACAGCGACATCATTTGAGTAAAACGGTGTGTTTGATATCAGCGATGACATTGATATACTCTATAGCGACGACATGTCGTCGCTATAGAGTCTGTCGATATAACCTCCAACCCGAGCCTTCATCCTCATTTCTGCAAAAAAATTCTCAAAGGACAGCCATCCCCCACCGCCATCTGAGGTCTTCCAGGCTAATTTGTGGCCATTTCTTGCTTGTTTTGGTACTCTAAACCTAATTTCTTTGTATTTTATGGTTTAATTTGTATTTTTTTTGTTAATATATGTGTGTATTTTGTATTTGTTATAAATGAGTTTATGAAATTTTTTGTGGGTTTTTTTTTTTTTTGCAGATTACTTGTGCCTAGCCCGAGCCTTGAGATTTGATTATTGGTGTTGGATAACACTTTAGCCACTTTTGGGTATTGTTTTTAAGTTTTAAAGTTTTTTATTATTGATTAATTGTTAAATTAAGTTTTTGATTGTGTAATTGGTTATTTTATAGAGTGATGAATTTTGTATTTTTTATGTTTTATTTGTTAATTTAATTATATTTGTATTTTTTAGGGATAGATTGTAAATATATTTATTAATTTGATTTAATTAAATATTATGTTTTAAAGAAATGCATATTATAGGTTTAAATTTTAGATGATATAATTTTATTTATTTATATATGTTTATTTTTTATGTTGTTGACGCTGTTTTTCGTCAACTTAAATCATAGAGCAATTAAACAACGTAAACTATGGAGCGAATGAATAAAGAAGAAAACCAAGAGGGTTTTTACGTGGTTCAGCAGTTAACTCTGCCTAGTCCACGAGTCTATGTTATAAAGACTTAGAGATTTCTGGAAATTCTTCAGGGATGAAGTACATAGAGCCTTCTCTTAGGTCAAAAGAAATCGATCCCTTACAAGTGGTCATTCCTCCTCTATTTATAGGGGAGGTTACAGAGTTCATTCCCACATATTTCGGGAAGATATTCTGTATATCAATTTAAATAATGACATTAAAAGTAATATCTCCTATATACATGGAAACGTCCCATAAGAATCGGGAACGGATAACGGAATAAATGATATCCTTTAAATATTGGGATTATACAACAATAAATGTGTTCATACGTAACGAGCTATCCCAAGCGACCCATCGGGTCTTCGAGGTCAGCAATCGGTCTTGTGGCTATCAAGACTTATGGTACTGTCATGAGCTTGACACCCTACTTCAGGACATACTCGGAGTAAATAAACACTGTCGAAGCTATCACACTCAAGCTTGCACTTCCCAAGCTTGGACCGTTTAATCCGAAGACAATCGATAACTGATGCATCCTAACGACGTGCTATTTCGAACTCAGAAAGCATTTCGAGGTTACACATCTTCGAGGTCGTTGTTTTACTTCAGAGATTATACAGCTGGACCATACTATGTTTCCATACGTTTCGAGCTCACACTTGACGAGCTCAGTCTTCGAGGTCATAACCTCTGGTCTCGAAATCTGGGTGTAACATATGTGTATATGAATGTATGTATAAAAAATGTGAATATGTTTATATGATTTAATGTGGATGTGAATATTAGAATTTAAATAATAATTAGATTATTATGTTAGATAAATACAATTAAATGTTTATAATATGATTTATGTTGTTGATATGAGATATAAATCTTTGAAATTAATTATATGTATGATCTGGGACTCGTTTTGTAGTTTTTATGCAGGTTTTAAATATTGGGATATGTTAGATTATAGTCGTTATACTGCCGAAATTTTAGTAGTTTTAGAAATATTAAACATTACAATTTAATTTTTAATTAATTTTAAAACAATTAATTATAAAAATTTTACAAATATAAAACTTTATTAATATTTTTTACAAAATAAGTAGAAATTAAAATAGTAATCTTTAATGGTAAATTAATAAATATAATATATTTATAAAATACAATAATATATATAGATAAAATAAGTAATTAAGTTAACTTTATTCTAATTTAAAATTAAAATAATAAAACTTTATTGGCATTTTAAAAAAATGAAAATTATAAATAGAATTTTATAATTATTAAATAATTTAATAATAAGTATAATTAAATATTATTTGTTTATATAATGAATCTTTATAATGCATTCATAACTAACAATAATATATGTTCATAAAATTTGATAAGATATTCATAAAAATTTATAATTTATTCATCATAAGATTCAATAAGATATTATAAATTACTTAAAAAAAATTAGTGCTTTGGTGATACAAAATTTATTACCAAATAAAGGTAGTTTATATGATTATCACATTGTGATCATTTTTTACCAAATAAAATTAGTGTTATTAGAATTTTTATGATTGTCAATTTTAAATTAATTAATTAAAAAAATTATAAAGTGTAAATCAAAATAATAATATTAAATAAAAAATTATAAATATATAATTAAAAATAAAAAGTACAAATTTTAACAATGTAATTTTAAGATTAGTGTTATTAGAATTTTTATGATTGTAAATTTTAAATCAATTAATTAAAAAATTATAAAGTGTAAATCAAAATAATAATATTAAATAGTAAATTATAAATATATAATTAAAAATAAAAAGTACAAATTTTAATAATGTAAATTTAAAATTAGTGTTATTAGAATTTTTATAATTGTAAATTTTAAATCAATTAATTAAAAAAATTATAAAGTGTAAATCAAAATAATAATATTAAATAGAAAATTATAAATATATAATTAAAAATAAAAAGTAGAAATTTTAACAAAGTAATTTTAAAATTTGATAATATATTCATAAAATTTATTAATGTATTCATAACATTCAATAAGATATCATAAGTTAATTAAAACAATTAGTGCTTTGGTGATAAAAAATTTACTACCAAATAAAGGTAGTTTTTTTATGATTATCATATTGTGATAATTTATTTTCCACTTGAATTAGTTATGACGATTAATAAGAGTTGGATAACTAATAGACGACGTAACTCTGTGAATTTTGGAATGATCTTCAAGCATTTATACAAATGGCCAAAAATCGTGTGAATGCTTCGGGAGAAGTCAGATGCCCATGTGTTCAGTGTGTCAATATGTTGAATCAGAAACTGGATGTGGTGGAGGCTCACATACACAGATATGGGTTTCTGCAGGGATACGTGAAGTGGACCTACCACGGTGAAGTTGATATGCCTCCAGTAGTGGACGACGGGGCTCCAGTGACTGATGAGATGATTGACATCATCAATGATGTTATTGGTGAACAAGACACTAATGAAGAAGGCGTAAATGAAGAAATTTCAGATGGTGGTGGCAATAGTGCAGAGAATCAATTTGATGACCTGTTTCAAGAGGTCGAAGATGAGTTATACCCTGGTTGTACATGGTTGTCTTCCTTGAACTGCTTGGCGAAGATGATTGTAGCGTCCCAAATTTGCTAATAAGGCTTGGGGCCTTGATTAGCGTGCCTGGAGGGTAATAATTGATTAATTATGTTAATATGTGAATTTGATGAGTATGTGATTACAAATGCATGTTAAGGTGAATTAAATATGCATGTGGGCCCCATTTGGTTGTTAGGGGCATATTTGTATGTTACACCTAGATTTCGAGACCAAAGGTTACGACCTCGAAAACTGGACTCGTCAAATGTGAGCTCAAAATATATGAAATACATTATATGGACCAGTTGTAAGATCTCCGAAGAAAAATGACGATCTCGAAGATTTGTAACCTCAGGATTCTTTCTGAGCTCGAAATGACATGGCATTGGATACATCCGTCATCAAGTGCCTTCGGATTGAGTAGCCCGAGCTTGGGATGTGCAGGCTCGAATGTGATAGCCTCGACAGTATTTATCTGCTCCGAGCATGTCTTGGAGTAAGGTGGCAAGTTCGTAACGAGTCTATAAGTCTTGACAGTCACGATGCTGATCGCTGACCTCGAAGATCCGATGAGTCACCTGGGATAACTCGTTGTGTGTGTACATATTTATTGTTGTAAAATCCCAGTATTTAAGAGATACCATTTAGTTTGTTGTTTATTCCCGGGTCTTCAAGGGACATTTCCTTGTATATAGAAGATATAGCATTTAATGTTATTGTTTAATTGCTCTACGATATAAGTTGACAAAAAACGGCGTCAACATTGTAATTTTAGCCTGTTGAGGGCATAAATGCAATATTCAAGTATATTGTGATTGACACCACGTGTGAGTGGTGATTTATTGGTGATGCACGATCCGAGATAGTCTTAGGGAGCAGTATACCTAGAAAGTCACAACAAGGTCAAATACCTGCTGGTTCGGGAGGAGCCTAGGGGTATTTTGGGTATATAATATGAGTTTGAGATTTATTAAGTATCGGGTAGTAATTTAGTAATGATTTGAGTAGGCCGGGATTAACGGGGATTTTTAGGTGTACTCGAGGACTTAGCGGGATATGTCAAAATGACTAAATAACCCTTGGTGGTGTTTGAGGACATAGACTAACTTAGGGGGGCAATTAAGTCATTTTGGCAAAAAGGATATATACAATTTAGAAGCGCTCATAATTATGCTCTTCATAGGAAAATTATTCCTTCACCTATTTGTCATGCTTATGGTTTTCAAGTTGAAACACACTTCTCATGCACATTGTTGGGCTGCACTAGAGCTAGAAAGGTTTGGAAACACTCTAACTTTAAACAATTTGTTTTTTCTAATTTGCAACTAATTTTTTTATTTGTACCTATTAAAAGCTATTTAGTCTATGTTGGCTTTGGAAAATTTGGAGGCTTTTTTATGTACTACTTGGGCTTTATGGAATGACAGGAATTCTGCTTCATTTATTTAGAAATCATAAGAAGCTCCTCAAGATATGGGCTAACTCTTTTTTGTAGGAATTTAAACAAGCAGATGCTTTTGCTAAAAGCCTTTAGATTCAGATTAATTCGCTTTGATCCTGTAAAGTATAATATGGCTTCTGGTTTTTTAGTTTAATGTAGATGCAACCATGTCTGCTTCTTCTTTGGTGTAGTTGTTAGAAATTCTGATGGTTGTATAGTGGCAGGTTTGGCAAATACCTTGAGGCTTGCAGGGAGTTTCTTCTTCATCAATCATGGAAGCTTAGGCTCTTTTGTTGGCTATCAGATGGTGTGCTGCGGTTAAATTTCCTTTAGGTTTCCTTAAGTCTCATGCCAAATTAAGTTGTGAACAAAATCAATTGTTTAGATTCTGATTTATCTATTTTTCAAGATATTGTATGTAATACTGAAAGTTCGTTATCTTCTTTCCCTGGTGTTTTTGTTGTTCATGTTTGTAGAGAGTTTAATACTTTAGCTCATTTTGTTCCAGGGTTTGATAATGATCTGCTTTAGAATAGTGTTATACCAAGCTCTTTAACTTGTATTCTTGACATTCATGTTTACTTCTAATGCTGGATATCTCTTTTTTCTTGAAAAAAAATAAAAGAAAAGAAATTTGAGGACCTATATGATATGTTGGAGATTTTTGTGATATAAATAACCCAGTGAAATAAAATTGAACTAATAAATTACTATACAGTCATGCATCAACTGATCAATATTTGTTTTGAAAAATGGACGCAGCACCTGATTTTAAGCCATCACTTCCATCTATAGAGTTTAAGGCAAATAGAAGACAGTCTTCAATATCTCAAGCTATCAAATACTGTAACAGTTAAAATGTTAAATTATATATGACAAAAGCAGTGGCAATATAACTATCTCATACCGATAAAAGAAAACCATATATATGGAGAGCCAACTAATAAAGTACTTAGTGTAAAGCCTGAGAAAAATATATATAAATATATATATATATTTTAATGGGTGGGACCACTTAAGTGAAAAGAGTCAATGGACTCTTTCTTTCTTTCTTTCTTTTTCTTTTCCTTTTCCTTCTTTTCTTCCTCTTTCTCTTCTTTCTCTCTTCTCTCCGCGGCAACACACCACCACCACTAAGACCCAACTTCCGGCAACCACCATTTTTGGCATACGGCGGCTCATTGGATTCGCCTTGCTCCGGCGACCTCAACCACCAAGCGGCACCGCCCAACTCGCCGTAAGTTGTTCGGAATAGTCAGTCAAAGTTCTGGTCCGTTAACTTTGACTGTGTTTTCCGGCCAACTCCGACCACCACTCGGCAAGTGGTTGGTACCTTTGGAACCAGCGTGGAGAGAGGAACAAAACCCACTAGGTCATTCCGGTCAACTCACTGTTTTTCTCCGGCAAGATTTTGGGTATCTCTACCTTTTTGGAAGCGTTTTCCGGCGACACCGGAGGTCATTTGGGAAAAGGAGTTGTACTTTCGTGATGTACTCATAAAGATGATCGTTTTAATATATGTCATGCATATATTCGTTGACGTTTCCGGTACCGCCACCAACCGCTATTGTGCACCGTTTGGGTGAGGTTCGGAACTTGAAATTTTAAATATGGTCATATTATATGTCATTGGACACGATTTTGAATAAGGAATGCTATAATGATAATCGTTTGCTCATTTGGTGCACGTAGGAAAAACGTGATATTAAAATCGCACTAAATCACTCTAAGTTCATCGTTAAGCTTAGGAGCGTCGCTTTGGGCTCGGATTAAATTCTAAGGAGGTATCTAAAGAGGTAGGGACTCAACTTGACTATTGGACTTATTTTACTCGTATTGAATTGCATTAAACATATTCAAATTTTGATATTTATATAATGTTTGAAAAATTGAAAACTTAACCTGCATGTTTTCTGATCTGTTCTGAGGGCACTGAGTGCCAAATATATATTTTTGTTCACTTATTTATGCAGGTTATGATTTTTGGGTATATTCAAATGTAGCTGTTATGCTGCCCAATTTTCTAAAATATAAAGGAAATATGTTTCTTTCTTTTCATGTTTACCTGCATTTGGTTATACCGATGAGAGCCATAGTGATCATGATTGGTGCACGTTGTTGTTTCACGACCTAGTCTCTGTGTCATCATAGTGTAAAGACCTAACATCTATATACAGGAAGTGTTCTGAGCCTCCCCCTTGTGGTGGTTATCAAGTCTGGCTACCCGGTTTAGGATGTCGGATTTTCTATGGTGGGTAACGGGAACTAGGGATCTAGTGGACGGTGTGATGTGCACTTGTAGCTATTCTCTTATGATTATTTGTGGTTTCTCTATTTTGGTTTATACATGATGATGTATGTTTTGTTTTCAAAGCTAACCATGCAGGGTTGTATTAAACTTTTGGGTCCTATGTTATTAGTTGTTTTCCTACTGGGCTTTATAAGCTCACCCCCTATCTCTCCCATTCCAGGAGTCTAGTGACGCGAACGTGGAAAAGATGAATTATCGATGGAGCCAATGTGTTTAGCCTATTTTTATTTCGTGTCTTTGTCTTATCTTTTGAGCATTATATATGCATTCGACTTCGAATCTAATGATCGGTATATCTGAATGAGCTATGAAACAGTTATGGATGAGGAATGGTGGATGCTAGGTATTATTTTGGGTGTTTATGACTTATTAAATTTAACTATTTGGTGATTACATAACTGTGGGAATATTATTGTTTTATGTATAATGATAAGTGATTATACTTTTATTACTAATATTTTTATATATAATTATAGGATTTATTTCATTATTTTAACTTATAATTATAGTACGATTTAATATAAATTAAATGACCATTTATAAAGACTATTTTTCAACGAGGGTTAAAGTTTGACTTTTGACCACCCAAGTTATGGATATTACAAATCTGCCACGGCCTAGGGCTCGGGTCGTGACAGAAAAATGGTATCAGAGCACCGGGTTCAAATACCTTGGAGTGTGTCACCAAATAGATTAAATTTATTTTAAAATAAAGTATTTTGATCTATAAAAGGCGTATGTATATAAATAGCATCCATTCCTCACTAACTGGTTAGCTTTTGATTTACTGACCTAAGAAAAATGCCTCCGAAAGGAAGGACTACAAGGAGAAGGCCTGCAGATGATGTCCTTGAGGCTGAGGTTCCTTCTTTGCCAGTTGCATTCCCTGTGAACACCATTCTTGAGGCTTTAAGAGGCATTCCTGCCCAATAGATGGATCCAGCTACCCGACAGAGCAATCACTTCCAAATTTTCCATCGGATTCAAATACTTAAGTCTAAAGGTGGAAAAGATTCCATGGTTGCTGAAAGATGGTCGAGGCAGATAAAGAAGAGTTTAAACATTGTGGGAACACCTAAGGAGTATCATGTTAATATTAATGTGCCCAAGTTGGAAAGGAGCGCACTAGATTGGTAGGAAGCCTTAAGTAGGATGAGTGGAACTGGTGGGATGACTTGAGGAAATTTTGAGATGGGTTCTCGAAGAACAACATTTTAACCCATCTCATAGGAGGACTTGATTGGATCATTTGATTGTTTAAGATCAATGATAGGAAAATGAACAAGAAGAACCAAGGGCGATGGTTATCTCAAGGACAACAACTTAGTGGGGGTAGCAATAGTAGTGGAACTTTAGGAAAGACTCGAATTGGGTCGTATGGGTGTTTTAGTTGTGGCCAACAGGGTCATAAGAAGAAAGATTGCCCACACGACAACAGAGGTTCCAACCATCACCTGGAGGACCCATAGGGAGTTATGATAGGTCTACTCCTTTCACAGGACAACCTAAGAGTAACCAGTTTGAGACTTCATCCTATGGTTTCATACCCACACCAGGGCAACAATCCCAATATCAACATCAGTTCTAGCCCCAAGGTTCAGGATTCAACCAGGGGTACTCGCAGAGTTTTCAAACTCCTATTTCTGCTAGAAGTTAGAGAGGGTTCAATCCCGGAGGAGGCTCAATTGCAAGCACAAGCCATATGGTCAAGGAAAAGGGAAAGCAAAGGAAAAAGCCTATGGTCAAGCCTATGCTCTTGGTGGTGATGATGTACAAGGAGGAGCATGTCAGGGAGTTGTGGATGGTGTGGTTCTTATCTCACACTCTTGGGCTCATATATTATTTGATACTGGTGCATCTCATTCTTGTATATCACTAATGTTTTCTAGCATGTTGGATTTGAGTTTGGTAACTTTTAGTCCTACATTGCAGTTGAGTGTACCTATGGGAGGGCATGGTGAAGTATCAACCATCTGCAAATCAGTTGTATTGTGTTTGAATGGCATAATTTATTAGGAAACCTGATGGTGTTACCTATGTGACAAGCTGATGTGATTCTTGGCATGGATTGGTTGTCTAAGTACTAAGTCATTGTTGAATACTCACACAAAATGTTGACTCTTTTAACTCCAGGTAGAGATTTCATTGTATATCGAGCCAACATGAGTGCAGTAAGGCAGGATCCTATCCTTAAGGCATGTTTAGGTGGGAAAAGAAACTTAGAGTGTTATGGGAGTCTGTTTGCAATTGAGGATAAGTCTAGGCCTCTAGACAAGTTTCCTTGGATATCAGTGGTTAGTGTCTTTCTAGATGTGTTTCTTGGGGATTTTTCAGGACTACCACCTAATAGAGAGATCAAATTTTGCATTGATTTGATTCCCGTGACTCAACTAGTTTCTACTACCCCTTATCGCGTTGGACGAATTGAAAAAGCAATTGAGTGAGCTAATGGATAAGGTACATTAGGAACAGTACTTCCCCATGGGGAGCTCCAGTTTTGTTTGCCAAGAAATCTGATGGATCCTTGTGCTTGTGCGTCGATTATAAGAAATTAATTCAGATGACAATTAAGAACAAGTATCCATTGCCAATGATATATGAGTTGTTTGATCAGCTCATATGTTCAAAGTGTTTTTCCAAGATTGACTTAAGGTCGGGCTATCATCAATTGAGGATTTAGGAAGAGGATATTCCTAAAACTAATTTCAGAACGCGTTATGGACACTTTGAGTTTTTGGTGATGCCATTTGAATTGACGAATGCACCTGCAATATTTATAGACCTTATGAATAGAATCTTTAGACCCTATTTGGATAAGTTTGTGGTTGTTTTTATTGATGAAATTTTGGTGTATTCCAAGACACCTGAGGACCATACAGAACATTAAACAGTTGTGTTGCAAACTTTGAGGGACCATCAATTATATGCTAAAAAAAGAAAAATGTGACTTCTGGAGGACTGAGGTCAAATTCTTAGGGCATGTAAAATATCAAGAGGACATTACTGTGAATTCATGCGAAGATAGATTCTATCTTACAGTGGGAAAAATCAAAGAACGTTACTAAGATTCGAAGTTTTCTTGGGTTAGTAGGTTACTATCATCGCTTTGTGGAGAATTTTTCTCGAATTGCTATGCCTTTGAAAAAGCTAACAAGAAAGGATTTAAAGTTCGTGTGGGATGACAGTTGTGAAGAAGCTTTCAGAGAACTTAAGCCAAGAGTGACTACGGTGACTATTCTCGCTGTGCTTAATAGTGATGAACCGTTTGTGGTATTTGTTGATGCATCTGGTACTGGTTTAGGTGGAGTTCTCATGCCAAATGGCAAGGTTGTTGCCTATGTTTCACGCCAATTGAAGACACATGAGAAGAACTAACCCACACATGATTTGGAACTTGCAGTAGTGATTTTTGCCTTGAAAATGCGGAGATGTTACTTATAGGTGGAAAAGTTTGAATTAGAATTTGATCATAAGAGTTTAAAGTATCTCTTTACTCAAAGAGACTTGAATTTTAGGCAAAGAAGAAGGGTTGAGTATAGGGTAAATTATGATTTCAGTTTGAGATATTCTCATGGAAAAGTAAATGCGGTTGCTACACAGTGCTACTTCAACAAGTTAAGTAATGTTAGTGGCAAGATGAGAAATTGAGACTTATCTAGAATCGAATCCAAAACGGTGAGCAATTAGATGGATGGACAGTAAATGCTGAAGGATTCTTATACCATAAGGGAAGATTAGTCGTTGCAAATATCCCTGATCTTAGAGAGTCTGTTATGATTGAGGCCCATAGGTCTAAGTTTGTTGTACACCCTGGAAGCACAAAGATGTACCAAGATTTTAAAAGACAATATTGGTGGGAAGGTATGAAGAGCGATGTGGCTAACTTTGTAGCTAAGTGTATGGTTTTCCAACAGGTTAAAGCTGAGCACCAGAGACCTTCAGGGTTGCTTCAACCTTTACCTATGCCAGAATGGAAGTGGGATGAGATCACGATGGACTTTGTGATGGGATTACCATTAACACCATTAAATCATGACACTGTCCGGTTGATTGTCGATCGTTTGACCAAATCTGCTCATTTCATTCCAATTAGGAAGGATTGTAAGGTTTCTAAACTAGCTTGACCTTATGTGGGTAATATACTTTGACTGTATGGGTTGCCTTCCAGCATTGTTTCTGATAGAGGTCCTCGATTTATATCAAGGTTTTTGCGAGCATTGCTAGAAGCTTTAGGAACTTAACTTAACTTGAGCACCGCTCACCACCCTCAGACAGATGGACAGTCTGAGAGGACTATCCAAACTTTGGAGGACATGCTTCGTTCTTGTATTTTGGATTTTGGGGGTAGTTGGGGAAAACATTTGTCATTGGTGGAATTCACTTATAATAATAGCTACCAGGCCAGTATAGGCATGGCTCCTTATGATGCCTTATATGAGCGACCATGCAGATCACCTTTTGTGTTGGGCAAAACCAGATTAGCATGTCACAATTGGATCTCAAATTGCTAGTACTACTGGGAAGATCAAAGTATTTTTTTTTCCAAGAGAGACTTAGGGTTGTTCAAAGTTGTAAGAAGAGTTATGCTGATCTCCTCCAATGAGAAGTTGAGTTTGAGGTTGGTAACTATGTCTTCTTGAAAGTTACTCCCATGCTTGGTGTGTCGAGATTTGGAGTGAAGGGTAAGCTAGCCCCGAGGTATATTGGACCTTTCGAGGTTATCGAGATGGTTGGGGAGGCCGCTTATCGATTGAACCTACCGTCGCGGTAGGGGCATGTTCACAATGTGTTCCAGGTGTCGATGCTGAGTAAGTATACTCCAGACCCATCGCACGTCATTGCGTATCAAGCTTTCCCTCTTCAAGAGAACATGACATATAAAGAATAACCTATCAGAATCCTAGCAAGATAGTTAAAGGTGATAAGGGATAGAGGGATTCTCGTAGTCAAGGTCTTATGGCGGAACCAAAGAGAAGATGAGGCTATTGGAGAGTTAGAGTCGGAGATGTATGAGAAGTATCCTCATTTGTTTAAATTTTCAGCTTGAGGTTGTACTTTGAAAATTTCGGGACGAAATTTCTTTAAGGAGGGAAGAATGTAAAGCCTGAGAAATATATATATATATTAATGGGTGGGACCCACTTAAGTGAAAAGAGTCAATGGACTCTTTCTTTTTTTTTTTCTTTTCCTTTTCCTTCTTTTCTTTCTCTTTCCCCGACTACCCTCTCTCTCTTCTCTTTCTCTTCTTTCTCTCTTCTCTCACTACAAGAAATATTGGTTTTAGAGGCAACTCTATTAGGGGCGACATATGTCGCCCCTAATATTCTAAAAATCAGGGGCGACAAATCATTAGTCACCCCTGATATTGGTATGAGTCGCCCCTGATGTTGAGATATTTTCGCCATTTGTGAAAATTATTAGGGGCGACGTGTCGCCCCTAATATTCTAGTATCAGGGGCGACACATGATTAGTCGCCCCTGATATTGGTATGAGTCGCCCCTGATGTTTTGAATGTTTGCCACTTGTGAAAATTATTAGGGGCGACTATATGTCGCCCCTAATATTCTAGAATCAGGGGCGACACATCATTAGTCGCCCCTGATATTGGTATGAGTCGCCCCTGATATTTTGAAAATTTTGGCCTTTTGTGAAAATTATTAGGGGCGACGCGGCGACACATGATTAGTCGCCCCTGATTTGGTATGAGTCGCCCCTGATGTTTTGAAATTTTTTCCACTTGTGAAAATTATTAGGGGCGACTACATGTCGCCCCTAATATTCTAGAATCAGGGGCGACACATCAGTAGTCGCCCCTGATATTGGTATGAGTCGCCCCTGATGTTTTGAATGTTTGCCACTTGTGAAAATTATTAGGGGCGACTACATGTCGCCCCTAATATTCTAGAATCAGGGGCGACACATCATTAGTCGCCCCTGATATTGGTATGAGTCGCCCCTGATGTTTTGAAATTTTTGCCATTTGTTAAAATTATTATAGAATGGCCATAAAAACAAGATTTTACAAGATCCATGACATTCAAATAGAAAAATAGAAGCAATTTAATATAAGGGAATAAAAAAAAAATTCATCAATGCATTCAAGATATCATGTCTAGGGTTTTGAAATAACCCTTAACTATAAAGAAAACTACTCCATAATCATATTTCATATTCATAAACATAAATATTCAATGAAAATAAAAGTGTTTTGAGAAGAATGAAAAACTAGATTGAAGAATATAGATGATGATGTTTTTTCCTCCTCCTCTGCTGCTCTAGCCTCTAAAAATCGCAATCCAAAGTTATGATAAAAGTTAACCCTAATCTCTTTTATAGCCCCCAATAATTACATTTAAAATTTAAATTTTAAAGAAAAATTTGTCGCACGGCCGCGGCCACGGGTCATATTCTGGGCCATGTTCGCGCGGAGGCCGCGGCCAGGATATCATGTTGGCTGCGGCCAATCACTACTACAATCTGGACATCAGGCATGGTAGGTCAGTTCTGCAGAAACTGACTTAATATATGTTCATAAGTCGGTACTTAGGGAACCGACCTATCATGTTAGTCAAAGAGAAGCATGGCAGGTCGGTTTTTAAGGAACCGACCTACCATGCATAACATAAATTATCATTGATGATTTCTTGTCATAACATAAATTTTTTATGACTATATGTCGTTTTTAATCTTAACAAATAATTATTTGTGACTGAAAGTATTATACAATAACAATTTGTCCTTGAGCAAAAATATATTTAGT
Organism: Humulus lupulus; assembly: GCF_963169125.1. Classification (NCBI taxonomy): domain Eukaryota; kingdom Viridiplantae; phylum Streptophyta; class Magnoliopsida; order Rosales; family Cannabaceae; genus Humulus; species Humulus lupulus. The sequence goes on along the minus strand of NC_084797.1, from coordinate 223,433,082 downwards.
CACAATAAATTATTACTTTTGTTGCTAATACTTTTAGCTACGGACTTTTAAATATATTTTTAGTCACAAATTTTATTATAATCATGGAAACAATATTATTTATAGTGAAACTTACATATATGCCATCTTAAAATTTTAATTAAAGAGATAATTAATGTAATAATATAATTTCATATGTCATTCTACCTCGATCACTATCTTTTTCTACCAAAAAATTTACAGGATTTATACTCTTATTTGTTGGCAATTAAGTTTCAAAATTTTCCACATTCCCACATACTGTAAACTTTCATTCACAATTTCGATTGATTTTATGCTACTCAAGATCAATATTAGTCGATCTACAATTCTATTAAAAAAATTGAGACCAACAATTGATTTATTAGTTGAGAGTTTGAATATGAAATTGTCCTTTTTTTCAAAATTTTATTCAGGTAACCAGCAATGAGATAAATTATAACCGGTTACAACTTTTTCAAGTTTAAAACTTGTAACAGGTTACAAGTTTAAAACTGGTAACAGGTTACAAGTTTGGGAAAAAAAATTTCTTTTGGTTTCAAAATCGTAACCAGCTACTACTCTTGAACTAAGAAAAAGTTGTACTCGTTCCAAGTGGTTTCTTTCCGAAATATTCTTGGCGAATGTGGTGGGAGCCTTGACTGTTTCAAGGTCCCTGGCTGACTGAGCGTATCCGGGTTCATGTTCGGGTATGGTTTTGGGCGTTTGGATGGTTTTGGGTCTTGTTGGCTAATTAGGCTAGCTCATTGGGCTGAGTGATTGCTTGTTGGATTCTTTTTTATTAAGGTCACTGATTTTGCCCACTACAGTTTGTCCCTCACTCTTTGGTATGGAATTCATTCTTTATCAAAGAGTAAAAAATAAATTAATTCTATCGTGTTTATCCAACTTCCCCATGGTTAGAGAAAATTATTAGAGTATGCCTTGACTCTATTTACCCCTTTCAGTAATTATTCACGGGGTCTAGGGGTGAAACGCCCTAGTTTTGGGGGTTCGGGGGCGGAACGCGGCCCCCGAAAGGTATACGCGATTTACTTGCGACCGAGTGATGCGCACCTAGCTCATGCTCAAACCGGACCAATGATGTAGCTTTTGGATATATATATTCATTTGTATAAATGGTCATATTTTCTTTAATTTATATATTCGGTCTGCAATCTCGCGAGCTAAGAGATTAGACAAATGAATCTCCAAATTTGGGGGTGTAACAATATTGTATATACACCGTAATATAAAATAAATGGAAAATGGTTGTAGGGATATTTTTGCCATTTCATTGTTATTATTATATTTCAGTATTTAATAAAAAAGAAATAAAACCCTAAATCGTTAATCTCCTCCACTCTCCTCATTTCGTTTTTTGCATTTTTCAGTTTGAGATATCTGCATCTTCGTTCCAAAATCGAAGAGGAGATTATTTCCCCAGCTTCTCTCTGCTCTCTGCATCGTCTCCAGTCTGCCAGCCTCCGACTTCGACGATCTTGGGGTTCTTAGTAGGCGTTCTCAGTTCGCCAGCCATCGACTTCGACGACAGTCGGCGTTCTCAGGTTTCCAGCCTCGTACTTTGACGATCTTGGCCATTCTCAGCTTCACCTTCGATCACCGACGGGTCTGCTCACTCTCGGGTCTCTCTCCCTAACGCCGACGGTCTGCGACTCCCTCTCGGCTCTCTCTCCAAACGGTCGGCGACACCCTCTTGGCTACGAGTTGCTCTCTCTGCCGAAACACAGATAACCTGAAACCCACCCAAGTTTTTGTTTGAGTTATGAGTTTTGAGGTTTTGGTTTTGAGAAGAGAGGAAAAGAATACACATGGAAATGCAAGTAACGGTTTTGGTTTCTCTAGCTATTATAAACATTTGAGCTTTCTCTGTGATCATTTTTTGGTTTGTTTTCTTTATTTTCTTATATGTATATATTTGTTTATTTGGAAGATTGATTGTCTTCTGTTTGGCTGCTGAGAGAATTGAGGGAAAGTCAAGGAATGATTTTTCTGAGTTTTATGCTTCTTTCGGTCTGGGGTCTGGTATTTCAATCATTCAGCTTGAAGGTCTTTTTTATTCTTCCCCTTTTAATCTAGTCTTCAAGTCTTTAGATATTTGAGCTACCGTGTACATATTCTGTTCTAAGAATTTTTTGAATCATCGGCTATATGCATATTGAAGAAGGAAAGTTCATCGCTGCCTTCCTTTGTGTTTGTCTAGTCTGTTAGAGAATGGGTCTGGATTATTTGTTGAGACTTGCTATATATACTAAAGGGCCTTTGATATTTGCATTTATCTCTGATTTATTTTGTTGGACTATTGTGTTGAAAGATTCAAATATGCCTTAATTTTAGCTATTCCTAATTTTGGAATTTTTCTTGTTTTAGCATTTGATACTTTTACTCAGTCAAGGTTTTGTGAATTTTATACTGAGCATAAATTACAGATGTCTATTAGTGAGTTTTTGTAGCTTTGTTGAAGGGTCTGATTCTTTTATTGGTCTTTTCTGTTGATTGCCTTTTGTGAAATGTTGTTGATATATCTGATCATTGAAAAATGAACCTGAGGTTTGAGTTTTGTATTTGTAAATTCAATGTGTTTTATTGAAGGAACCAAATCATAGTGTACAGTTTGTAAGTATTTAAATATGTATATGTATATATATACATATATATAGAGAGAGATAGAATATATGTAAGTAATGATGCTTATAACAACCTTTTAAATATATTGGATTTTAAAAGTTATATTTTTTACTTCTGATATGAGGTTTTTCAAATTAGTTGATATAGTTCAGTGCACATTCATATTATATTGGAATTATATATATTTTACAGAAAAAGTTACATTGGATTACAAACTTAAGTGCACATTTACATTGGATTTTAATTTTATAGAAAAGTGCTAGAACATGTTAATTATTACATACAGGACAATATCAAATCTGGAAAATAGCATGTGAGACATAACTTCATTATTAAACATTCCCATAGTCACATATATAAATCAGATAGTACTTTTCAGAATTTACTCATGCAATAACACGGCAATGCATTCAGAGTTGAATGGTAGTTCCAGTAGTAGTAGAAGCATGGTTTTCAGAGTTTATTACTAGATAATAAATATTATTATAGAGTGTCAGAAGACTAAGTTTTCTTTAACTAAACACAGTGATCTCTCTTGCAACTACCTCAATGGATCAATCCCCCCAAGCCTTTCTCGTGCACCCCTGCGCATTCTGTAAGTTACTTGTGCTCTCTTCTTATCAATTATTTATATCAATATCACAATGTATCTCTCAAATGTGTCATCATTTTTTAACTGTTGGCTGGTTTGGTGCAGGGGTGTACTGGGAAACCGACTCAGTGGTTCCATTCCTCCAGAGATTGGTAACATTAGAACGCTCAGGGAGCTGTAAGTCTAATATATAAATGTGTAATATATAGTATGGTAGTGTCAAAATGTAAGACTTTTTTAGCAATAGTTTTCTGTCAATTCTTTTAAGGATCAATTTAATGTTTCTTCAAAATCTGTAGGACTCATATAGAAGCAAATATTTTAAACCACTTTGTCATATCAAGACTTTTTTATAATTGTGTATTTATATATAAATATATATATACTCAGTCAAGGTTTTGTGTATTTTATACTGAGCATAAATTACAGATGTCTATTAGTTTAATTTTGTACTTTTACTCAGTTAAGGTTTAAGTTTGTTTAAATTTAATTTTTTGTGTTGATTTTGTGTAGAAATTGAAGGAGTATCTATTGGAAATTTGGTCACTAGAGTATTTATAATTTTGTGGCATCAAGGTATGTATTTTTTAATTATGTTATTATTTTAATTAATATGTGAATGTGTGTACAAAGTAAGATGTGTTTAGTGATATATTTATATATGTGTATAAAATTGTAGCATGTTTTAGTATTTAAATTTGATTAATAATCTGTATATTGTGAATGTTCTGGGAATTTTCTGAGTGTTTTTTGTAGGGTTTTAAATTTTTGGGATATGTTATAATAGAAATGTTATGCTGCCGAAATTTTGGTAGAGTTAGAGTACTAAATAAATAATAATATAATAAATAAAACATTGAATACTTAGAATTAACAAAATAAATTAAAACATTAGATAACTAATTTAATTTAATATTAATAATTTAATAATTTTAAAATAAAGTGAAAAATTATAATTTAATAGTAACAAATTTAGTAATTTAAAAATAAATTAAATAATTAGATATATAATTTAAAAATAAATTAAAAGTTAGATAAATAATTTCAAAATAAATTACAAAATTATAATTTAATTTAATATTAACAAACTTAGTAATTAAAAAATAAATTTAAAAATTAGATAAATAATTTCAAAATAAAATAAAATTTTAGATAAATGAATTAAAAAATTATAATTTTATTTAATAGTAACAAATTTAGTAATTTAAAAATAAATTAAATAATTAGATAAATAATTTCAAAATAATTTAACAGTTAGATAAATCATTTCAAAATAAATTACAAAATTATAATTTTATTTAATAGTAACAAATTTAGTAATTTAAAAATAAATTAAATAATTAGATAAATAATTTCAAAATAATTTAACAGTTAGATAAATCATTTCAAAATAAATTACAAAATTATAATTTTATTTAATAGTAACAAATTTAGTAATTTAAAAATAAATTAAATAATTAGATAAATAATTTCAAAATAATTTAACAGTTAGATAAATCATTTCAAAATAAATTACAAAATTTTAATTTAATTTAATATTAACAAATTTAGTAATTAAAAAATTAGATAAATAATTTCAAAATAATTTAACAGTTAGATAAATAATTTCAAAATAAATTACAAAATTTTAATTTAATTTAATATTAACAAATTTAGTAATTAAAAAATAAATTGAAAAATTAGATAAATAATTTCAAAATAAATTAAAATTTTAGATAAATGAATTAAAAAATTATAATTTTATTTAATAGTAAAACATAAGATTTAATAAAACATCATAAGATTATAATTACAAAATTATAATTTAATATCATAAGATTTTATAAGACATCATAAAACATCAATTGTTAAAAAATATTTCTTTTTTTGTTGCTTTTCTTTGGTGATAAAATTTGATCACCAAAGATTGGATAGACGTTTTATATATTATCACTTAGTGATAATGTTTTATTAATTATTTTCAATCACGAAAAGCCTTAGACCCGTTCGGTGAAGCTGAGTCAGTAAGAACTCTTAAATATGCTTCTCCGAATTATCCAGGACGGTATGTGTCCGCATGGATAGTTTGGATTTGTTGTGTACCTATAATTTGATCTAGTACTCATTTTATTGTTTCGTTAATAGAGATTTCAATATGTGTCTCTTTATTTGTTCTCGTAAGTGGGCAAACTTAATTTTAGTCTGCCCATTTATGAGAACTATAGGGAGGTGCTGCCGAAATTTTTACATAAACGAAACAATTTTAAGAGTGTAGATTAAATTATATGTATACTACAAATCTGAATGGGATAGGTTCTTTACCCTTATAGAAGTGGAGTGAAAAGGTGGATTAGGGCACACACACACATAGTCAATAAGTTTTAATTATTGTTTATTCTTGTATCGTAGATGCCGATAGATAAGAGTTGGACGGCATTAAGGAAGCGTAACTGTGATGCTTATTGGAACGGTCTCCAAGCCTTCTTGAGAATGGCAAAAGAACACGTAGACTGCGACGGGAGAATTTTATGCCCGTGTGTGAGGTGCCTGAATGTTAAACTACAAACTATAGATACAGTGGAGGCTCATGTATTTGACAAGGGTTTTCAACAGAGTTATCAAAAGTGGGTTTACCACGGTGAGGTGGAAGCTAGTGTCGCCAATGAGGTAGTTGAGGAGAATGAAGATGTAGACGAGATGGTTGACGTCGTTGATGATTTCCTCTTACCGAAAAATGCAGAGGAAGCAGATGGTGTGTCTGGCAGTCGAATGGGACAGTATTATGACGAGTTGTTCGACAAGATTGAAGCTGAGTTGTATCCGAGTTGTGATTGGATATCATCCTTAAACTTTTTGGCAAAGTTGATGCATTTGAAAGTTAGAGGGAAGTGGCCAAATAACTCTTTCGATGAGTTGTTGAAGTTACTAAAATTTGCATTTCCGAAAGATAATAAAATTCCCCCAACACACTATGAGGCGAAAAAGAAGCTGAGTAAGTTAGGGATGGGATATCAATCAATCCATGTGTGTAAATATGATTGTTCCTTATTTTATAATGAGCATGCAAGCAAAGATTCATGTCATGTGTGTGGGAGTAGCCGATGGGTCAATGAAAAGAAGAAGGGGAAAAAGGTTCCACACAAGATGATGCGTTACTTTCTGCTGACTCCCAGATTAAAGCGAATGTACAGTTCAAGACATACAGCTAATGGCATGTTATGGCATCATACTTGGAGATCAATAGAAGATGGGGTGATGCGTCATCCGGTTGACGGGTCTGCATGGAAAGACTTTGATGCCACCCATCCTGATTTTGCAAAAGATCCTAGAAATGTCCGTCTAGGCTTGGCTGCTGATGGGTTTAATCCTTTTGGAAATATGAGCTTATCATACAGCATGTGCCCTGTGATTTTGACGAACTACAATCTCCCCCCTTGGCTATGCATGAAGGAAGAGTATTTTATGCTAACTCTGCTTATTCCTAGGCCAAAATCACCGGGTAAAGACATGGATGTATTTCTAAGACCCTTGGTGGATGAGTTAAAACAATTGTGGATTAACAGGGTCGACACAAGAGATGGCACAAAGAATGAATTGTTCAAGACGCGTGCAGCCCTTCTGTGGACAATTAACGATTTCCCTGCTCGTAGTAGCTTGTCTGGTTGGAGCGGGCAAGGGTATAAAGCATGTCCAACGTGCAATGAAGACACCACTTCCATTCGAGTGATTGGTAAGACATCGTATGTCGGTCATAGGCGATTCTTGAGGACTAATCATAAGTATAGAAGGGACAAGGAATTTGATAGCAAAGTTGAGAAAAGAAATCCTCCACAACAGTTTACTTGTCAACAAGTTTTAGATCAAGTCAATGCTTTACCGCTTCAAGTGTCTGGTAAACATGACAGATTTGGGGGGTGAAGCGCAAGCGAGGTGCAGGGGAAAGTAATTGGAGGAAAAAAAGTATTTTTTATGAACTTGATTACTGGAGTTCAAATCAGTTAAAACACAACCTAGATGTGATGCATGTTGAGAAGAATGTGTGCGACAGCATCCTTGGGACTTTGTTAGATAATGATAAATCTAAGGACACCACTAACGCAAGACATGATTTAAAGAATATGGGGGTTAGGAAATTGTTGTGGATTTACGAGGATGCCAATAAAAGGTTAATGAAACCGCATGCTCCATACGTGTTCACTTTTGAACAGAGGCGAGATTTCTGTCAATTTTTGAAAGGAGTGAAGTTGCCCGATGGTTTTTATTCTAATCTAAAGAAAAAAGTCACAAACAATGACTCAAACATTGTTGGGTTGAAGTCCCATGATTGTCATGTGATAATGCAACGATTACTTGCAGTAGGTGTTCGCAAGTTTTTGCCAGAATCTATATCCACTACCATCACTGAATTGTGTAATTTTTTCAAACAATTGTGCTCTAGGACACTGAACGTTTCTGATATGGAGAAAGCTAAGGATGACTTGATTGTTATTTTATGCAAGATGGAGTTGATTTTCCCTCCAGCATTCTTTGACATAATGATCCATCTGGTTTTGCACTTGCCTGATGAAGCAATATTGGGAGGACCTGTATTTATGAGGTGGATGTATCCTTTTGAAAGATACATGAAAAAAATTAAAAAACTATGTCAGGAATAAAGCTCGTCCTGAAGGATCTATAGCAGAAGGATATGTTGCAGATGAGGCTTTGACATTCTGTTCAATGTATTTCAAAGGCGTGGAAACAAAATTTAATCAGCCTGATCGTAACGAAGATGCACCGTATGTGAATCGACACCTCACAGTGTTTGAATCTCAATGTCGTCCTCTTAGTAAGGGAATTCCCGTGCCCCTCGATGAAAATACTCGAAATAAAGCTGAGTGGTTCATATTGGATAATTCTCCAGAAACTGAAGTGTATTTAGAGTAAGTACATAATTAATATTCATTTTATTCTTTGTTCAATCTACTCCTTAATTAACAATATTGACATTGTTAATTAATTAACAGGGAACACCTAACTAAGGTGCAATAAAGAGATACGGCTGCCAATCATAAATTGATACATAAGAAAGAGTTTCGTTCATGGTTTCATAAGAAGGTAACTTGTACTTAGCAAATTGCATACTACAAATTACATTCTCATTCTAATATATTTCTTTATTATTAGATATATGACTTGCACCAACTTGGGTCATTAGAGCATGCTGATGAATTACTAGCTTTAGCATCTGGGTCAGATCTATTGGCTTACTCCTACCAAGCATGTATAGTGAACGGAGTTCGATTTGTCTCATACAATCGAGATCAGAATCGAATTACACAAAATAGTGGAGTGTGTGTTGCTGGAACAGATGGTTTTAACTATTACGGGCAACTTGAAGAAATACTCCAGCTGTCTTTTACTGGTTCTTATTCGGTGGTATTATTTCGATGTAAATGGTTCAATACAGATCCGAAAAAAAAGAAAACCATCATTGTAAATAATATTACTAGTATCAATGTTAGCGGTGAATGGTATAAAGATGAACCGTTCATACTGGTTAGTCAAGCAAAACAAGTATTCTACATCGATGATCTCGTTAGAGGACGAGATTGGAAAGTTGTCCAAGAAGTGAATCATCGGCAAGTTTGGGACTTTCCAGATGCTTCAGATATGATTGCTGATGTTGATGTTGTACATGACACCAACTCATCGAATTTTGTTTTGACTGTGGATCTCAGAGAGTTGGTTGTTCAGCAATCTGATGTACCAGCGACTCAAGTCAACACGGCCCATCGACCTTCTTTAGTTGTTCAAGAAGATGATGGATTTATTAATGACAATGAAGATGATATGGTAGACAGTGTAGAAGAAGCAGAAGATGAGGATGAATTAATTGTCGACCTTAGTGATGATAATACTGATGATGTGTGCCCGATAGATGTTGATGTAATTAGTGAGGATAGTGACTATTCTACTTAGTTTTGTATCTAGTGTTCAATGTATTATACATATTGAGAAATAAAAAGTTCGTTTCCAAATAGCATGTTTCAAATTACCTAATCAATTGAAATAATACTCAATAAATTAATTATAAATAATAATTAAATATCAAAATAGATAGGATAAATTACTGTCGTGTTAGTAGATGTCAGCAGATGTGGCTAGAGCTCACGGTGGAGACGCTGGCGGTGATCCTCCACCGGATCCTACTAGGATCCCGACTACATGCGACTCAAGTAAATTTTTTGTTATTTTATTTACACATATGTTTATCATGTATATACTAATATTCTATGTATTATTAATAAAAAAAAAATACAGGAATCCCAACTAAGAGAAAGGGTCGTGGCGCAGCTATTGGAAAAGATCTAGAAGAGAGGCAGCGTAAAAATGGAAAACCACTGGAAGTAACGTTTTGCCCACGATCCTACAAGGTTGTTGGGGGCGAGCACGCTGCTTTTGTCCGCCTTGTGGGAACCCAAATTAAAACGAAAGTTCCCGGACATTACGGTTCATGGGAATTAGTGCCTCAACAATACAAGGATCAGGTCCTTGCCATAATTCAGGTAAAAATAGTATTAAATATATTTTTTTAAAATTTGTCTTTAATATAGTACATATATTATTAATATGTTTAATTTTCAATTTAGTACTATTATCAAATAGCGGGCCGCGAGGATTTCTTAAAGTGTTTAAATGGTATCGATCGAGAGATGAAAGACCGATACCGTAATAGGAAAACACTAAGACACGAACACTTTGAGAAATACTACAATGGACCGGAGGATTGGGATAAGGTTCTAAACAACCCAACCGATGATGTTAACAAGGAGGAGTGGAAGCAGATTTGTCAGTTATTTACAAGTCCACAATTTATTGCGCGCTCCATAAAGAATAAGGAAAATCGGAAGAAACAAAAGTATTCTACAACACAGGGTACAAAATCGCTGGCAGCCGTCCGTTTTGAAAAAGTAAGTAAAAGATAAAATATTATCAAAATTATGTTATTTTAAATTATATGTTCTCTAACATTTTGGTTATATTTTTTAGACGAACCCGGACCTCATTGAGTCATGGAAGGATTATCATTGGAAGAAATCAAAAAATGATTTCGTGAACGATGATGCTCGCCAAGATTATGTAAGTTTGAATTATATTTTTTAATATTAATAGAGTTATATTTAATGTTAGTGTCTAACATTTTTTGAAAACAGGAAAAACTGAAGACTGATTTTGAGTTACGAACTCAGCAAACATCCACTGATGCTTCTAATAATGATAGTCTGTCATCAGTTGATCAGGTGGAGGTGCTACAAAAAGTATTAGGCCAAAGGCGTGGACATGAGCGAGTAGTAGGCCGCAAATTGAAGGGGTCGGGGTCGAGGTCGGGGTCGAGGTCATCATCTACCCAACACTCTCACTTCAGCGAGTCTCAAGTTCCTCCTCATCATTCAAGAGAATATATAGAAAATCTGGAGAATAATTTACAGAAATTGACTGATCAAGTTAATTTCTTAACTCAATATTTTGTACCTTCATTTCGTCCACCAAACGTTCAGATGCCGCATGTGCCTGATAGTGACAATACTTCTAGGGCTTCGTCTTCTCAACCTCCAGCTCCAACTCATCCTTCTATGTACGGGGCAGCGCCGTCTTATCATATGGTACCTCCATATATGTACGGAGCAACATCTTATCCGTGTCCGATTCCACCGTCCTCCCAGCCATCGTATCCCTACATGTATGGAGCTGGATCGTCCACATTACCTCCCCAATATCCTTGGCCGATGCCGCCACTGCAGCAATCACAACCACAGCCACCGCAACAACCACAACAAGAAGACAATGGGGAGGAGGACGAGGCAACTGATTTAGGAGATTAAGTTTATATTTTTATTAATTATTGTTAAATTTTATGAACAATATGAATATTTGTTATGTTAATGTATTATGAATATATACAATTGTTATTTTAATATACTAATTTAAATATTTAATATAATATTTTTTTTAATATATTTGTTTTCAATTAATTAAATTTTAAATAATTATTTCGATAAATAATTATTTAAAATTGTATTTAATTAATTAATTTTATTATTTTTTTATAAATGAAGTAGTATTAGGGGCGACATTGTCGCCCCTGATAATATGTCACGTGCAACTATTTGGGGCGACAAAATATAATATTAGGGGCGACTTGTCGCCCCTAATACTATTTAATTAATTAATTTTATTATTTTTATATAAATAAAGAAGTATTAGGGGCGACATTGTCGCCCCTGATAATATGTCACGTTCGATTATTTGGGGCGACTGAGTATAGTATTAGGGGCGACGCGTCGCCCCTAATGCTTAATTATTAGGGGCGACAATGTCGCCCCTAGTAATATACCACGTGGACCCATTTGGGGCAACATATTATAGTATAAGGGGCGACATATCGACAAAATAAATTCAAAATTTTCAAATTTTTTAGGCAATATTTCAACTTTTAGGGGCGACTTTGTCGCTCCTAATATTTGAATATCAGGGGCGACCCTATAGTCGCCCCTAATGTACCCCTTCAGGGACATTTTTCCACCGGCGACTAATCAGGGGCGACAAGTCGCCCCTGATACATATTAGGGGCGACTTTTTGGGTTATTAGGGGCAACATGCGTCGCCCCTAAAACTCATTTTTGTTGTAGTGTCTCCACGGCAACACACCACCACCACTAAGACCCAACCTCCGACAACCACCATTTTTGGCATACGGCAGCTCATTGGATTCGCCTTGCTCCGGCGACCTCAACCACCAAGCGGCACCGCCCAACTCGCCGTAACTTGTTCGGAATAGTCAATCAAAGTTTTGGTCCGTTAACTTTGACTGTGTTTTCCGGCCAACTCCGACCACCACTCGGCAAGTGGTTGGTACCTTTGGAACCAGCGTGGAGAGAGGAACAAAACCCACTAGGTCATTCCGGTCAACTCGCCATTTTTCTCCGGCAAGATTTTGGGTATCTCCGCCCTTTTGGAAGCGTTTGCCGGCGACACCGGAGGTCATTTGGGAAAAGGAGTTGTACTTTCGTGATGTACTCATCGAGAGGATCGTTTTAATATATGACATGCATATATTCGTTGACGTTTCCGGTACCGCCACCAACCGCTATTGTGCACTGCTTGGGTGAGGTTCGGAACTTGAAATTTTAAATATGGTCATATTATATGTCATTGGACACGATTTTGAATAAGGAATGCTATAATGATAATCGTTTGCTCATTTGATGCACGTAGGGAAAACGTGATATTAAAATCGCACTAAATCACTCTAAGATCATCGTTAAGCTTAGGAGCATCGCTTTGGGCTCGGATTAAATTCTAAGGAGGTATCTAAAGAGGTAGAGACTCAACTTGACTATTGGACTTATTTTTCTCGTATTGAATTGCATTAAACATATTCAAATTTTGATATTTATATAATGTTTGAAAAATTGAAAACTTAACCTGCATGTTTTCTGATATGTTCTGAGGGCACTGAGTGCCAAATATATATTTTTGTTCACTTATTTATGCAGGTTATGATTTTTGGGTTTATTCAAATGTAGCTGTTATGCTGCCCAATTTTCTAAAATATAAATGGAATATGTTTCTTTCTGTTCATGTTTACCTGCATTTGGTTATACCGATGAGAGCCATAGTGATCATGATTGGTGCACGTTGTTGTTTCACGACCTAGTCTCTGTGTCATCATAGGTAGATTAGGTGTCCACTCACCTGTAGGTGTAAAGACCTAGCATCTGTATACAGGAAGTGTTTTGAGCCTCTCCCTTGTGGTGGTTATCAGGTCCGGCTACCCGGTTTAGGATGTCAGATTTTCTATGGTGGGTAACGGGAACTAGGGATCTAGTGGACGGTGTGATGTGCACTTGTAGCTATGTTCTTATGATTATTTGTGGTTTCTCTATTTTGGTTTATACATGATGATGTATGTTTTGTTTTCAATGCTAACCATGCAGGGGTTGTATTAAACTTTTGGGTCCTATGTTATTGGTTGTTTTCCTACTGGGCTTTATAAGCTCACCCCCTATCTCTCCCATTCCAGGAGCCTAGTGACACGAACGTGGAAAAGATGAATTATCGATGGAGCCAATGTGTTTAGCCTATTTTTATTTCGTGTCTTTGTCTTATCTTTTGAGCATTATATATGTATTCGACTTCGAATCTAATGATCGGTATATCTGAATGAGCTATAAAACAGTTAGAGATGAGGAATGATGGATGCTAGGTATTATTTTGGGTGTTTATGACTTATTAAATTTAACTATTTTGTGATTACATAACTGTGGGAATATTATTGTTTTATGTATAATGATAAGTGATCATACTTTTATTACTAATATTTTTATATATATTTATAGGAGTTATTTCATTATTTTAACTTATAATTATAGTACGATTTAATATAAATTAAATGACCATTTATAAAGACTATTTTTCAACGAGGGTCAAAGTTTGACCTTTGACTACCCAAGTTATGGATATTACAAATCTGTTACGGCCTAGGGCTCGGGTCGTGACACCTAATCACTCTCAACCTTAATATTCCATTTATGCGTTGAGAAGGTTAAGCTTGCAAAATAATTGTCAACAGTCTTGAACTAGTTATATGTAGTCATTTTATCAATTCAATCCTAGTAATTTTATTCTATATATAGCACATAACTATATATAGAATAATATTACTCTACAACTTGAACACAAGCAAATTGATAACTTAAATCTTTTCTCAATAATATGAGTGATTAACAATTATGATATTATTGAGGACAACAATTACGACACTCAATGTTTTATGTATTTTACTCAAATATTTACATGACATTGAAGCCATCTGTCTTTGAAATCTCCTAGCATGTTTTAGTGAAATGCACTTTGCAATGTATAGGTAATATTTACATGCATGTATATAAATGCTGCAATAGGCATGATATATACACATACATATATATCCCAACATATCTTTGTGCATAAAAATAATACATAATACTGATCATAAAAAGCAACTTCTGTATTTATTGCACATTGAAGAAATACATCTATATATATATATATACATGTACATATATATATATGAGAGAGATAAAGAGCACTACTCATAAAGGGCTGGATCAGATAATCTTGGAGTAGGAATAGCAACAAGTGGTATCTTCTTCTTCATGACAATACCAAATCTCTCCGAAAGATCCAACTTTTGACCATGAGGGACTTCCCAATCAAAAGAATGCAAAAGGGTAGCCAGAGAATACATCACCATCCTCTCAGCCATAGCTATTCCTGCGCAATTTCTTCTGCCAGACCCAAATGGGAAATACTTCAAGTCACTTCCAGTGAAGTCCCACTTAGGACTGTCCTTTAAGAATCTCTCTGGCTCAAACTTCAATGGATTTTCCCAGTTAGAAGGGTCTCTATGAATAGCCCATACATTGACAATAACTCCACACCCTTTGGGAACCGAGTACCCTCCCACAACGCATGTTTCACTTGGGGAATGTGGCACTAAAAGTGGCAAAGTTGGGTGCAAGCGTAGGGTTTCTTTCATCACAGCTTGTAAATATGGTAATTTCGAAAGGTGGGATTCCTCTACTATGTTGTCTTTTCCAACTACGGCTTCTAACTCTTTCTGGGCTTTCTTCATAATTTCTGGTTCGTTCATGATCTCTGCCATGGCAAACTCAATTGCATTGGATGATGTATCAGTCCCCCCAACTACCATATCCTGTTCAATATATAGAAGAAGTTATCACTAATGATTGACATTTATAATGTTTAGTTACAAAACCACATTGTAAACTCGGAACACAAATGAGACACACTTGTAAAATATGCAAATATAGTGAAAGAAAAGCATACTCATCAACACTTATAATATAAGCCTACCAAGAGCAAAGATTTGACATGGGTTATGGTCAAGGGAGTCTTGGAATCTTCTTCATCTTTCAATCTCAGCAAAAACTGCAAGAAATCATTTCTTCCATTCCCACCATCTTTCTCAATATTCATCCTTATACTAATCATCCTATCAAAAATCTTATCAAAACTTCGGGTCAACTCAAGATTCCTCTTAGATATCCCCTGAAAGTCAAACCAGGCCAGTCCCGGAAAGAAGTCCGAGATGTTGGGTTTGGACAGAAGCTCAGTAATTCCGGAGACAATCTCCCTAAACTCCGCACCAACACTGGCCCCTTCGTCACCATCCACCGTGCCACCCCAAAGCATGTTCATTATCAAGTTAAGTATGCTAAAGAAAACATGTTCACCCACGTCAACGGGCGACTCAACACGATTGTACAACTGACTCACGCCTCTCCGGACAGCCCGGCGGCGAAGAGAGTAAACTGAGTCCAACGTGGCGTTGCTAAGCATCTTTAAGACGCAGACTTTTCTCAACATCCGCCATTCCGGGCCGTATGATGTCCACACAATGTCGGTCACGCCGTAGGCCGAGCTTCGGGTTACGTTGGGCACGTCCCGGTTGGCGAAAACGATATCATTCTCTTTGAGCACTTCGCGGGCCAAACTAGGAGAGGTGACGATGATCTTGAGTTTGCTACCTAGGCGGAGCTTTAGGATTGGACCGTAGGTCTGTGAGAGGCTGGCGAAGTAGGAGTGGAGCTCTGGTTCGAGGCTCAGAAGGTTGCCCACCATTGGTAAGCCTCGTGGGCCTGGTGGCAAAGGTGAGGGGTTGAGGTTCTTGGCTTTGATGTACTTCCGTGCATACCAAATTAGAACTAAGATGGCTGATAGAGTGAAGAAGAGACTTGTAGAGTTGTAATTTTCTTTGATTATCATGGTGTGTTTTGGGTATTGGGATGAGATACTTAAGATTTTGATAAAGTTAATAAATATGTTAATTTGTTTGATCTTGGAGAGTACAAGAAGAAGTGAAGACTTTTGGGGAAAATTCTAGTAGTGGTGTTCTTAGAAAGGTAAATGGAACTATCATCATATATAAGACAAAGTTATTAAGGGATTTCAAATCACAGCAGCTTAATTATGCCTTTTCTCTACCAATCTATACAATAGAATCTTTCCATTTGGATTATAGCATGGTTTTGTCTTTACTGTATCTAGTATATATCAGCTACTTATGTCTTTAGTCGGCAGCATATTTATGCCCTTGTTTATCCAAACGCATAAAAGTAAACATTTCTCTAAAATTAACTTAAAAGAGTAATAATAATAATAAAGAGTATATCTAAGCATGACTCCCTATTGAGAGTTTAGTTTTGGTTTATTAAAAAATATTTTTACAAAAAGCCACATTTTGTAGTTTTTTTTAGAAATAGCTTATTAAACTTAAAAACATATTTGACTAATATATATATTAATCTCTCAAAAGAGCTTTGTAAACTTAATACACATAAAACAGCTTTTTAAAAGCTATGTCAACCACACACTCATTCTCTACTATTAGTAGTATATTTTCAGAAAAAGTATTGAGATGATCTCATGTAATTCTTCTAAACAATAGAAAACAAAACACAATTAGGTCAATAAGTTATTAATATAATGAAGCTTAACAAGTAGTTACAGATTAACAAAGAAGTAACTAAAACTAACAGTTACTAACAATCAATCTAACGGCTCAACTGATTAACTGCTACTAAACAACTCATATTAACAAGCTGTTAAAACTCAACATATATATGTTTATAAGACCATCTTGCCAATCAAATATTGAAACTGAGTAGGGAAAAGGACTGTTAATACGTAGGATTTTATGTGATTGTTTCCAAACACTAAAAAAATTGACGATCAAGTGATACAAAAATGTCATCATTGATGTAGAAAGATTAGCCCGTTGGTTAAATATTATGCACCTGTTCTGTGCGGACTTTTCAAGAAATTCTTTGGAAGAATCACTACAAGCATTTGTGATAACATTTTCGAAGAGGTCAGGAGTCACTAAACTCCCTAGCTCTTTTAGAGCAACTCCAAAAGTTGTCCAACTTCTTCACATCACCAAAAATTATTATATTTTATTTTCTTTCTCTTTCACATTATATTTGGACAACATTTTCAAAAAATAAAAATAATAAAAATAAATGCATCAATTTTTAATATGTTTCTTTACCAATGTATATTCTCATATTAAGATATTTTATAGTTTATATAATAGCAACTATCCCTGAAGGACACCCTTGCTTTGGACTTGGTTGGCCCCAGGGACCCTAATGCAACCAGCAAGGCTGAGCAACAGGTAGATCATCTAGCATTGGAATTGCTCTTAGAGCCCATTTAGTGCATTGGACTAAGAATGAGAATAGGATTATTTATTTTTATCACATGCTTGTCATCAACTTTTGGGAATATAACAAATAATCCAAACCTTCAAAATAGTCTCATGCATATATATATATATATATATATATATATGGGATGATTTATTCCATCCAAAATAGTAGCATGTTCATGTTCAGGCATATTAAAGAAACATAATGATTTGCTATCTTCCTATGATAAGAACTATGATTGACTTTATCCTTAGTTTTTCTTCTTTCTTTTTCTTTTAGCAATAAACAAGCGAAAAACTAGTTGCTACTTTGGCCACATGTTAAAGAATATTAACCAATCAAAGAATTATGAATCTAAGAAAATCTATCTTAATTATGTGATTATGACAATATAATTCTTTATTGATTGGTTCTTTGACGTGTAACCAACCAAAGATTCATAAATCTAAGAGAATATGGATTTTCTTCTTTTAATGGATCCCACACACACAGGATGCGTGGTGAATTAGTTGCGGAAGATCGATCGAGGTTGTGTGATGATAGTTCTCTAGATTCATAGTGTAAGTATATAGAAGTATTCTACACCGAAATAGTGTGGGAATATTCTAGCGTGTTTGGTGCTTAGCTAAAAAACAGTTTTTTGTTTTCAAAAACTAAAATCTGTCTTTTGAAAATAAGTTGGGGTGTTTGGCATTGTTTTCATAAAATAATTTTTAAAAACAAAATTACAAAAAACAGAAAATTTTGAGAACAACCACAATTTGTTTTCTGTTGTTCTCAAATTTTTTTGTCTATTTTTTTTCTCACATCACTTGTTTTAATTATTATTATCTAACATCATTTATTGTCACATCATTTTCTCTTTTATTAATTTCTCTTTCTTCACTTTCCTTCTCATCGCTTTCTATCTTCTTATTTTCACTCTCTCATCACTTTCTCTCTCTTTACATTTTCTCTCTTCATTTTCTCTCTTGTTATTTTCTCTCTTCTCACTTTTATATTTTTATTTTCTCTTTCTTCATTTTCTATCTCCTTATTTTCTATTGCATCATTTACTATATCCTCACTTTCTCTTCCATCAAATAATATTTCCTCATTTTCTCTCTCGTCATTTCTTCTCTCTAATCACTTTTCTCTCTTTCTCATCACATTCTCTTTCATTTTTCTTGCATCGATCAATTTCTCTCTTTTCAATTTCTATTTCTTCAAATTTTCTCTCATTACTTTCTCACTCCTTATTTTTCATCATTTTTTCTTTCAAACTATTTTATCTCATTATTTATTACAAACATTTCAAAGATTTTTATCTTTGTAAATATATTTGTTAGTGTTTTATTTAAGATTTTTAAAAAAAATAAAACTAAAAAATTGTTTTTAGAAAACATTAACCAAACACCTCTTGATTTTTTAAAACTACAAAAACTGTTTTCTGTTCTCATTTATGATAATACAACTTTGAAAACAGAAAACAGAAAATAAATCCTAACGGGGCCTTAATCTTTTTGTAAGATTACAGGTCACTATACTTATCACAAATTAGTCTCAATAAGTATAGTATTATTAGAGCTCAATGGCTCTAATAAATACCCGAACCAAATACATAATTTCGTAAAAAAAAATGCTTGAGATATGTATATATACAATGCACAATATAGACAAAAGAGAATAAGGGGAAAATGACATGATTCTCATTAACCCAGTAATTAGAGTTACAGAGCAGAGTATATATACAAGGGTTAGAGTTAGTTAGAGTATTATTTGTACAATTAAAAAACTCCTTACAAACTAACTAATTACATAGCAGTAAGTAAGCTAACTCCTAACATCCCTTTCAAACTGAGAGTAGGGACTAACAATACTCTGAGTTTTTCACGAAGAAGAAGAATATGAGATGTAGACAGGTTTTGTTAGGATATCAACGGTTTGATCTTGAGAGGGGCATTTTTCACAACCAGTTGCTTGTTCACCACTTTTGCCCGACCAAAATACAAGTCTAGCTCTATATGTTTGGTTCTTGCATGAAGTATAGGATTAGAAGCCATAAGTACAATACTTAAGTTATCACACTAAACAGTAGGTTGA
Organism: Humulus lupulus; assembly: GCF_963169125.1. Classification (NCBI taxonomy): domain Eukaryota; kingdom Viridiplantae; phylum Streptophyta; class Magnoliopsida; order Rosales; family Cannabaceae; genus Humulus; species Humulus lupulus. The sequence goes on along the minus strand of NC_084797.1, from coordinate 223,413,525 downwards.
TAAGGTACAGAAACTCGAAGTTCAGAAAGTGGGGACTGAATCCTAGTCAATTCAGTGGTAAGATTAGCAAGCTTCTGTACTCAGCTTCAGTATTGACCCTATAAACGGTATGTTGCTTCTTTGAGGACCAAGAAACAAGAATAGTGCCAAATAAACACAAAAACCAGAGTTGGGCCTGTCATCAGGATCCAAAGCCCAATCGACATCACAAAGGCAACCTAGAACTGAGGCCCTTCTAAAATGTAATCCAAAATCCAAAGTGGCTTTTAGATATCGAAGAAGCCTTTTAACTACTTTCCAATGAGAAGCAACAGGAGCGTGCGTGAATTGAGATACCTTGTTGAAGTGCGAACAGGCTCATCCTAAAACTATAGAGGCATTGAGCATGAGCAAGTAAGCTCAACGATATTTCAACTAAATGGCAATGTTTTCTTTCAGCTACTCCATTCTTCTGATAATTAGTGCAACAATACACCATATTGAGCAAAAGCTTGAAACTCAGTCATATTGGAAGCATTTAATAGTGCATTGTGTTTTAAAATTAATCTGTTTAGAATGGTTCAAATTTGGCTCTTAAAAGATATACACAAGTGTACCTAGTGAAGGCATCAACAAAATGAATATAGTACTTGTAACTGCTAGAGGATAAAACGGGTTCCGACCCCAAAGATCCGAGTAAATAAGCTGTAATGGTTTATTATAGGTCGAATCAGAATCGGAAAAAGTTAAACGATGTATTTTTCCATTACAACAAGTAGTAAAAAAATCAACATGAGTTTTATTTGAATGAGGACTATTGCATTTGGAAAGCACTGACTTTACATTTTTAGCAACTGGGTGACGAAGCCTGCTATGCCACAAATGAAAAGAAGAATGTGGTATAAGTAGAGGAACACTACTCTCGGCAAAGTCATTACAATTATTGAAATAAGAACTCATAGAAACAACATAAGATTTGAGGTTGGAAGGAAAGGAACTCTAGAATTCTACAACAGGAGAAATGGAAGAAGGAGCTTGCTGAAAACGCAGAGATAATGGTGTAAAGGCATAAAGACCATCACTGAGATGCCCTCACATCAAAACCTCATTGATAACCTGACCTTTTACAAGACAATAGTGAGGAAAGAACTCAAAATTAAAACAGAGTAATCTCGAGCAAACACTAATGAGATTTTTAGTTATTTTTGGAACATGTGTTGAGAACAAGAGACTTAGAATTGTAGGGAGAGGAAAAAACAGACTTACCAAGATTGTTAACAATAAAACCATACCATCACCCACATGTAGTTTTTCGGGCCCATTGAATTTGTGCTTCTTCATCAAATTGGACTCATCACTAGTACAATGATTTGCAAAACCTGAATCTGGATACCAAGCGGAGTCATTAACCATATCCAAAGTAGCCACCATAGCAGACATATAAGAGGCATCCTTATTAACTAGTGAAGCATCATAGCCTGGATACTTAGGATTAAATCGTTGATAACATTTTGATGCAAAATGACCAGGTATGGACCAAAGTTGACACATCGGTCGGCCACTAGAGTGAGGAGAAAAATGAGCTCTAGAACTACCATCGTTATTGACCTGTCCCTTTCCACCAGTAGCAAACGGATTCCAATATCCACGATTAAAGGCACCTGGAGTACTTCCATGACCAGAATTGCCAGAAGCACCTTGAAAACCAGATGGAGGAAGTTGAGAGTTAAAGCTACCATGTCTGTGGAAGGCATAAGACTGAGAAAGATTTGTCATCACTGGAGTTGAATCAAGTCCTTGATAATTCTTTTCCAAACGATTTTCTTGAGATAGCAAAAAGTACTCAATTTCAACAACATTGTAGGGTTGAGAATTGATAGACACAATGAAGACATCGTAGTGAGGGGGCAGACCATTAGAGATTGTTGTGATATGCTCTTATACAAAAGAGATAGACTAACCAGCCTATTGAAGCTTATCTACCATAAATATTATCTTTAATAGAGAGGGAACCTTTTCTCACATTTCTTAGATGTGTTTGATACTGATCAATCTTAGCATTTTTTTGAGAGGTGTAATATTCATCAGGAATTTTCCAAACCTAAGAAGAAGTACGAAAACCAACAACACGAGTGAGAATTCCTTCATACATAGATGAGAGCAGCCAATAATAAAGAAGTTGATCTTGTTGGGGCCACTTAGTATACTCCTTTTTGACAGTACGAGCTTGATGATCGACATCAGAGAAGATTGTTTGAGAGCTTTGAAATCGAGATCAATAAAATCTTGAAGCTGATGACCTATAATCGCCGCTTGAACCTGAGGTCGCCAAAGAAGGAAATTATTAAGATCTAGCTTGATCGAAAGATTATGATAGAACACCACTGGAGAAAATGAAGGAGCATATCCGGTTGGAGTCAAAGAAATTGTAGTGGTCTCCATAGCCGTAAGATGGAAAGAAACGAGAGAGAAACGAAAGACAAAATACCGACAAAAAGGATCAAGAGAAGCATAATGATTCTGATACCATGTAGAGAAAATGGAATAAGGGCAAGAATGATCTAATTCTCATTAACCCTATAATTAGAGTATATATACAAGGGTTAGTTAGTTAGAGTAGTAGATGTACAATTAACAAACTCCTAACAAACTAACTAATTACATAAGTAAAAACTAACTCCTAACACACAATCACTTACAATGCAATAATTAGAAAACTAATCGTGATTTGAATTACACTTTATGCCATTTTGGTTGGAGGGAAAAGAAATGAATGGAATAGAAAGGAATCTATTTTTGTTCCTTTCAAAATCAATTTTCGTTTGTTTGGTTAGAAACTAAAGTATTAGAATGATTTTTCCACTATTTTAGTAAAATGGTTGCTATTCTATCCAAATTAAAACGAAAAAAATTAAATAATATTTTATCAACTATATTATTAATTTTAGTTCTTATTTTATTTTATTATTATTCCTATTGACTTGTTTTCATTACTCATTTGGTACTCCCAACCAAATAGGTTAGTGAACAGAAATAATCAACATCTGATATAAGTGTCTCACATCAACAACAAGAGCAGAGTGAAAATATTTATCTATTAATTTTTTGAATTTGGAATATTCTTTGATATGGGTAATTGATGATTTTCACTACTCTCAGTGTTTTTAACAATAAAGTGACTTCATTCACAATCAAGACCATCGTATTTTCACAATAATAATATAGTAGCTCTAGATACCACTTGATGCAGTGGATTGGAAGAAAATAAGTTTTCAATCCAAATAAGTGGCTGAATAATGAAAAATTATATTTTATATTTAATACCACAATAAGACCATGTTTGGAATAGGAGAGAGATATGAGCATGTCTGGGATGAGGATATGGAATGGTCAAAGAGGTAAAATCCTCTTGTACGTTTGGCAAGACTATCATTAGTTTTGAAAGAACATGAAAAGCAGATGAGTGTTGTTATGAAGTACATTTTAAAGTAACCAACACCTTAGCGATGTTTTATATTTATTATTAAACTAAATTATGTAGATTTCGATATTAGATTGTACTAATAACAGTTCGATATTAGATTGCACTAATAACAGTGTGCCAACTTCATATGGTGTTGGGTACCATCGATGATGTCACCTAGCATTTCTGTTTAAAATGTTAACATTAGTGGAAGGATTTATTATATTCTAATTTCTCATTTATTTAAAATTTCTTAATCATGTACCCTCATCAGAAAACTATTAAAAGAATAATATAATCTATTACCAAACATTATTGTAAATATCTCCACTTAAAGTCACATTTCAAACAATATCAAAAGATACTTAAGCTAATAAATAATACCAACAAAACAAACATCAAATATTAATTAAGCTCATAAATTAATCGATAGTTATACGAAAGAAAGCATAATCATTATATATAATACTATTAATAAAGCTTACCAAGAGCAGGCATTTGATATTGATTATAGCCAAAGGAGTCTTGGAATCTCCTTCATCTTTCAGTCTCAGCAAAAACTGCAAGAAATCACTGCTTCCATTCCCACCTTCTGTCTCAATCTTTGTCCGCCGACTAATCATTCTATCAAAAAATATATCAAGCCTCTCGATCAACTCATCATGCTGCTTCGTTATCCCCTGAAGATCACACCAAGCCAGGGCCGGAAAGAAGTCTGAGATATTCGGTTTGGCCACAACACCGATAATCCCAGACACAATCCCTCTAAACTCCGCACCAACACTGGCCCATTCGTCACCATCCACTGCGCCACCCCAAAGCATGTTCGTTATCACATTAAGTATGATCAAGAAAACATGCTCGCCCACGTCAACCGGCGACCCGACCCGACTGTATAACTGGCTCACTCCCCGCCGAACCTCCCGGCGGCGGAGAGAGTGAACCGAGTCCAACATGGTGTTGCTAAGCATCTTCAAAACGCAGACTTTCCTCAACATCCGCCATTCCGGGCCGTATGGGGTCCACACAAGGCCGCTGGCCTTGTAGGTGCAGGTTCGGGCTATGTAGGGCACGTCGCGGTTGGCGAAAACGATGTCGTTTTCTTTGAGGACTTGGCGGGCCAAAGTTGGTGAGGTGACGATGATATTGAGTTTGGTACCAAGGCGGAGCTTCAGGATTGGACCGTAGGTGTGAGCGAGGATGGCGAAGTAGGATTGGAGCTCCGGTTCAAGGCTTAGAAGGTTGCCCACTATGGGTAGGCCTCGTGGGCCTGGTGGCAAGGGTGAGGAGGGGTTGAGATTCTTGGATCTGATGAAGTTTCTCCATGTGTACCAGAATAGGACTAAGATGGCTGATAGAGTGAAGAAGAGGCTTGATGAGTCGTAACTTTCTGTCAAAGTGGTCATTATCAATGGTGTGTGGTAGTTTAAACTTTAAACTACGAGCATATATATTATCATCAGGCACATGTGTATTCACATTGGGAGCTTAAATATATTATATATAAAGTTAAACTCTTCTCCCACCACTGTGTCACACCACCCACTCTTATTATTAATTATTATAAAAAATGGCACTATATGAGTCATTCCTCACCTGTTCTAAGATCTTGACATATTTATAATTTATTTTTTAATTGAATTTTAAATAATATAAAAGAAAACATGAGTATGTGTGATATATTATAAAATTATATATACGTATATTATACATATAATTATTTTCACTCAATTTATTTATGAAAATTTTAGTATATAAAAGATACGCAAATCAATGAAGCTCATAAATGTTCTCGGACCTTCTCAAGGGTTTACACCAATTAGGTGTGTTCCACTATTTTTGGTGTTGCGACTCCAAGAGAAACACCAAATAAATATTTTTTTTTGCTTAAAAGACCCAATATCTAATGTTTGACATAATTATGCATTCTAAACAAATTAAATAATATATAATCATTATTATATTTTAATAATTCATTATTAATTTAATGCATCTACCATAATGATCTATCGGAATATCAAACTGTTGTTTTAGTTAATGTTGTTTTTTATTCTCATTATGTTGTATGTTTGTTATTTTTTCTATTAATTTTTTAATTATTATCTTATGTTTTTTTTAAATATTAGTATTCTAAATTTTAGTAATTTTAATTTTTTTTCTTAGAAATTTGGTATTGCTCCTTTAGATTTATTCTTCTTTATTTTTTTTAATTTCTTTAGTTATAAGACTTAAAACACAACAAAATCAAATAAAAAATACAAGTTAAAAAATATATTAAAGATATTAATGTGATCAAATTTAATTTGTGGGTAAAAATGTAAAGTTTCTTTCAAAGAAAAATAAAAGTATGATTAAAATGCAAAAAAAAAAAAGTGTTGTGCCAAAATAGTGTAAATAAAAGATGTGACACCAAATTTGGTGTAGAATCCTCATCTCACGACAACAAATTCTATTTTCATTGACTCCCCACAATGTCTTACACTAGACATTGAATTTTTTTATTAATGACTAAAATTGGAAGACATTAAAACAGTAGGAAGACGTTGAAAAGCGGGGGTCTAACACGTGTCAGTGAGGACATCCAACGTCTCCCAGTAGGAGACGTGCCACATGTCTCACGTCTCCTAGTAGGAGATGTTAAAAGTGCATGACTTCCAACGTCTCTCATATCTCCTAGTGGGAGATGTTAGAAGTGCATGACTTCCAACGTCTCCCACTAGGAGACATGGGACACGTGGCCCGTCTCCCACTGGAAGACGTTGGATCCCTTCACTGAAATATATTTGATCTCCTCTTCTCTTCTTCGTACGATTACACAGAGGTGATTTGGGGCAAATATTTATGACGATTTCTAACGCTTGAAAGCTATGGGAATCTCTCCATTTTCAAGCTTTTGAGGTAAATCTTCTTGAAAAAAATCTATGGGTTTAGTATTAAAATGATATATATATTTATATGCGATTTTACGTTAGTTTTTTTTATGATTGTGAGTTTTTTTCAATGGATTTGTAGGATTTTTTTTGGAGTAAGAATAAAAGGTGGAAACTTGAGATTTTGACTAAAACATTCTATTTCAAACATACATTTGAGGCAAGTTTTTAAAATTATAAGTATAAATTATTGTTCAAATGATTTTAAGAAAATAAATTTGTTGACAATGTAGAAAATAATTTTAATTTTAATTTTACATATCACATTTTATAGATTTGATTCAAGTATATATGTTTATGATTTTTTTTATTTTTATTATTATTTAATTCAAAATTTATGTATATTTGCACATATATATTTAAAAAAAATTATTAACACTCTAGCTAGGTTGATTATATATATTTATGTTAAAATAAATTTTTTAAATAATTTTAAAAATTAGAGATATATGAAAAGTTATATGTTTGTTGACGCTGTTTTTCGTCAACTTAATCATGAAGAGCACTAAACAATATTTCGGAAAAAATTGATGAACATAAGAGCCTTTTACGTGGTTAAAAAATTAAAATCTGCTTAGTCTAGGAGTCAATGTTATTGATCATGATACTCTCTCAAAGCTTTTTCAAAATAATTTGGCAGAGTCTTCTCAGTACAATTTTGTGTGTGTGTATAAATGAAATTCCTCAAGCTATTTATAGGCCTGGTTGACATAAATCTTCCCATTCTTTCGGGAAGTTACAATCAATTATTCAAATTATGAAATAAATGAAAATAAACACATTAATTACATAATATCTCATGATAATGGGGATTTAATATCTGATAGCAACAAATTCCTAAGAAATAGGAATTTCCTAATAGCTACCGCGTGGAAAATGCGTTCATGAGCTCGATCATAAGGTTGACGTACTTTCGAGACTGATCCAGACTTCGATCTCTCGTCTTTCCAGTCAACCTCCTCCCCATCTAGTGTTTTCATCGAACTCCTTCGGAGAAGATTAATGCTTTCGAGCCTGCACATTAAGCTCAAACAATGTAACTCATGCTCGGGTGTTAATAATTGAGCAGGCCTAGATACATATCAAATTGTACAACTGTACAGACAACACTTGTAGTTTTCGAGCTTATTCTTTTCAAGCCTACATTTCGAGGCTTATTTACACTACTACAAAATAGGGAATTTGCGTCAGTTTTATATGTGACGCAGAATTCCATGACGCAACACAAGATTGGCATTTGTGTCAGTGTCTAACTATCACAAATGTCAAATTTGTGGCAGTTCCCCACTAACGCAAATGTCACATTAAAAAAAATAAAAAATGCTACGCAAATACTTACCCAGCTCCTAGCCAGCCACCATATGCGACCCCTGCTCCCAGCCACCCTCTCGACCCCCGCAACCCCAGCCACTCCCGCGACCCCAGCCACCCCCACGACCCCGACGACCACCACAACCACCAGCAAGTGCCTCATGCAAAACAAAACCCAAGCAGAGAAAAAAAAAACCCCAACCCCCATCAAGAATAAAAAATCTACACAATTTTTTTCTAAAAAAAAAACCATGTATAAGCTTCATAAACATATTATATTCATCAATTTAACCTTCAATATGAAAAAAAAATTAAAAAAACTCACCAAAATGGGTCACGTAAGTCAGAGGCGGCGCTGGTATGAAGGGTTTTCGCGTAGAGAATTTTTTTAGAAGTTTTTAGGTCAAATGGAAATTGGGGACGAAGCTGTGTATTATTGGGGTCTAACAGCGTTTGCGTCAGTGCCTAACTGACGCTAACAGAAGGTTTGCGTCAGTGCCCCACTGACGCAAAGCTTCCATTAGCGTCAATTAGGCACTGACGCTAATGTCCCCGTTAACAGCGTCATATTGCCACTGACGCAAATTTTCCCCATTAACATTGTTAATGTTAGTACTGACGCAAATGCCCTTGCATTTGTGGCAGTGCCCAACTGATACAAATGCTCAATCTCGGTCAACGGTGTAAGTCAACTACGTTGATTGACGCGTTTGACTGACACAAAATGGGCATTTTGTTGTTGTGTTATTCATTCTCGAATTTTTGGTGTAACAATTTTTTTGTTGATTATTGAGTTTTTAGTGACTTAGTTGTTAGAGTTTATAAGTCTAAACTCTATATATACCAAATTTTTTGTTTAGGTTAATTAGTGGCTCATTGAAAAAAAAATTATTTGTTTAGTAATCATTTACTTATTAATTCATTTTAATTTTGTAGGTTGAGATTTTGTTGGAGTGAGATTGTATGGTGAAGTTTGCCTCAAAACTTCTAATTGAAACACACATTTGAGGTAATTAAGTTTCTAAAATTACAAGAATAAGTTATTGTTAGATGTTTAGTGATATTTGTTTCACTACAACAATTTTGACCAGATATGACAACAAAATATGACGTATTATTAAAAGTGTTATTGATACATGCAAATAAAAAAGATAAAGTAGGCGCCAAATGAAAAAAGTGGGCGCCCAATGAAATTGACAAAAAGAAAAAAAGCTAAAACAATAAAAAATGAAGAATGTTTTCTGAATCCCTAATCCCTTTACACGCTGCCTCTCTCTCATACACACTCCAGTCAGTTCTCTCCCACTCTCACTCGCTCTTTCTTTCTCTCAGAGTCTATCGACTCTCTCTCCTTCATTCCATTATTCTTCAATCCCTTCCATTAAGCAGCTGAAGCACACCATGACCACACCATTATTGAAGCGATGAGTCTCTTGTCCTTTTCCATTGCTGTGTATCTCTATCGCTAGCTAGAAGCAAGAACCCAGGTGACTGTGAGGTATATGTTTCATTTTTTTTTTCAGATTTTAATTTAATATCTGTTCTTGAAACCTAATGCCTTTTCTCAACATACTTCCTCTTCCTTTGTACGATGGACTCTCACTCTCTCTTTTCCATCAATAGTTTCTCAATCTCTAATCTTCTCATTTCGATCGATCTATCCATTTGAGAAAGAATCTGGGTTTGCAATCATGGAGTAGTGCTTCTTCTTACAGCTGGGTTTGCCTCTCATCTATAACTCATCACATGTTAAAATAAATTTAGTAATATTTTTTATGTTTGTGATTGTAATATCTGGCCAAATTGTAAATTTTGTGTGTATTTATTAATATTGATTTTGATTTTCATGCTTTTGGTAAAGGTCTATCTCTCTCTCACCATGAGGTTATGTTGTTTTGTCCTTTGTTTGCTTCTGAACATTTTTTAAACGATGATTAATAGAGTTTATTTTAGTGATTATATGAATAGTTTTTTTATGCTTTTATGTTATGGGTTTGCTTTTTTCTTCTTCTCTCTTCATATTTTTTAGTATCTTTCTCGGTTTTGATTAATGGTGATGAAAATTTTGGCAGGTTTATGTTCTTATTAGTTTGTTCATTTATCGAATTGTGAAAGTTCTCAGCGAGTTTTGGATTTTAAGTTAATCTGAATTTGGTTTCTATGTTAGTTCTCTGTTTCTCCCTTTTATGGAATTATTGTTTGTTTGGGATTGATCAAGCAAAGATTACAACTTGATGATGTAAAATATATTTTGTATTGGGTTTATGAAAGCTGATAGTTTCATAGCTTTTGGTAATGTAGCTTTGGTTAGTTTCATAGCCTTTTATTTTGTATTTGATTACCCTCTGATAAAAAATAAGTTTATTTATTTATTTTAGTTGCCCCTCTTTTGTTAGGAATTTTCCATTTTGTGAACTTTGAATAATCTTTTTCCTATTTGTAATACTAATGCATTTGGAGCTATTACAGTTTTGGTTTCGTTTGGTGCTTGTAGTTAATTCTTAAAATAAATTAGCTATTAATGGTTTTGTTTTGAGTCTGAATTATGTGAGAGATAATAGTATTGATGTTGTTTTCTCTGTTCTGTTTACACTTTGTAGCATTGTTAATTTTATCTTGATTTTTAGACTATCTTTTCTTAGATTCTCTTTTCTCTAACTTATTTATGTCTAATATTTTTTGTTCATTAATCTACCTTGGGTGAGGTTAGTGATGATTGGAAGTCATTACTATGAAGCAAACTTGTTTATGAGACTTAAGACTTATGTGATGTTATACATTTGCAATACCTTTCCTTTAAACAACTTTTTGTCTTTCTCATTTAGATTATAAATAATAGAAACTGTTCTGTATTGCTGCTTGTTGGACTTAGAAGTTATTTGTCAGTTTCAACTTTCAAGACCTGCCCTCTTTAAAAATTACATATTCTTTTCCATTTTTGTGAAGGTAGAAAATTATTGTTTGGACAACTTACATTAATTTTGTTTCTGTGCTGCCAGCTTGGAGTATTTGAAATGTCACAATTAGGAATGCAAGCAGTATTAAATCCCAGTGAGATGTTTTTAAGTGAGGAGTATTCAGGCTCATATGTTTTAGTGGTGGTTGTTGCAGTTACTATGGATGGATCTCAAAGTTTTCCTGTAGAGATTCAGGTAGCTTTTCTATAGTTTGATGACATTATTTTTACATGTTGGAGATTCTGATTTACATTTTGAAATGACAATGTCTAACTGGGAGCTTTTTTCATTTTCATTTATATTTTATATTCTCCCGCTTCCTTTGTAATCAGACAGTGATGAGGTTATGTTTGAGTCCAATATGGGCTCCTTTCTGACCACAGGGATCTCAGCCAGCATATTTTTGGTTCATTTTATAGTAGTTAGAATCTACCTCACACAAAAATATGTTGAATAACTTGCAGCATAGCTAGAGAGCTTGATTTGGAGGAATGGACTTCCAGGACTGAAACTGCTAATGTGTTGCATGAGCCAGTATGTCTCTTTTCATCTCATCTCATCTCATCTTGCAAGTCATTTATAATTTAAGTAGTTTCTTTTTCTCTAGAGTTAATTATGAGAAATTCATAAACATTGTTTGGTAAATGAAAATGGTATTGTTCTGCTTTACTAACTCTGTTAGATCATTCCTTTTATTCTGTTAACTTTCACTTTTATACATATTTGTGTACTTTTTGGCTCATGCCTCTGTCACCATTTCTCTCACACTCGTTCTCACTCTATCTGTCTCACTATCTTCATCTCTATCATACACTCTCTGTCTCTCACACTTGTGTGTATATATATATAAAGCAAAAACTGAGAGTGGTTGCCATATGCTTGATAAAAGTCTTCTATGAATTCTGCTAAAACTTTAGAGGAAAAGTAAAAAGTAACACAGTTGTGGGGGCAAATCTTAAGTGAATTGTTTGAATCATTATTTGAGAAAAATAACTTGTAGTGTCTCATACGATTACAACAGTTTTGAGGTAGAACACTTCAAAATTGATGCACTGAATTTGTTTTCATTTGTTATACTGAATACATAATAGAGAGTAATCTTTTAGTTTATTAAAAAAATTATGCAATCTGCAATTGGTTTCAAGCTCAATAAAAATTCTCTTATGCTCTTCAAGAATAGAATTTTTAAGAGGTGTAGATTGAATATGGTATTGTGGTTAATGCTTAGCTGCTTAATTCATTAAGGTAATGTTGGAGGGGGCTATTGTTGTGAAGGGTGTTGTCAATGTTAATTGTTCATTTGTTTTTCGATAACCAATTCTATTTCATATATAATTAATTCTAGTTATTGTGATACATCATGTGTGGGATAATATATTTAAGAGGTATAGATAATATATGCGTTGTGGTTAATGCCTACTGTGTTGTAGGCTATTTGGTTGAGGTGTATTCAAGAATCAAATGAAATTATATTTGTGCCTAATGGAAACAACTTAGAAGTTTTTGAAGGTTTTTTTTTTAATCATTCAGGAATTATTAGCCATTTAGTAGCAAGGATGTAAAGCTATTGGATTCTTTTGGAACACGGATTATGGGATTCATGCATTGGGAATTTATTGAGATTCTTAGCTATGCAATGGTTATAATTGTAAGAGCTCTTGATTTTGTGTATCTTATGTGGTACTATAATTTTATAGTATTTCCCCTAATGTTCCTTGTAGTCTTGCACAACACTATTGTTGGCTGAATAATCAATATTCATAACGAGAATGTCAGAGGCTCAATGATGCTTTTTCTGACCATATGCATGTGGATGTAAATATGTTTGTGTTGTTCCCTTAAATTCCTAATTCTTGGGTATAACACAATTATGTGCATCTGACACTAATGCATCTGGAGCATTTGAAAAAGCAACCACTTGAGAGCCAGGAATTATTGTTTAAATTAAGAAAAATAAATTTACTCTCTTTTACTTCATATCTTTTAGTTAATGGTTTTACTTGTTGGAACTCTGATAGTTTATATGCTATCAAAAGATGATAATTACTGAATATATCTGGCTCGGTTGGAATTTAATTGAGCTTGTTTTATCTTTTGTTTAGTTTCCTAGCCAAAGTTAAATGATTGCTCATAATGGAGTCTATTTTTCAGTGGAAAGAGGCATTTTGCTGGTGACTCTATTCTATTTATCAGGTATGATGAACTGAGGATATATATTCTTTATGAACTGTAAAGTACTTTTTAACTTCATTGTTTGTGATCAAGGATGAAAAGCAACATCTACTTCTCGGTATTAGACGAGCTTACAAGCAACCTACGAACCTATCATCATCTGTATTGTCAAGTGCCAGTATGCATATTGGAATTCTGGCAGCTGTCGCTCATGCTGCAGCCAACAATAGTCCCTTCACTGTGTTCTACAATCCTAGGTTGGTATTCTACATTTTGTTTCTTCTTTTCAGACACACAAATTCCTACTAATTTTTCATGACTGCAAATTTCAATATCTTATTTCACTTTGATCAGTTTGAGAGGGCATTATAATTAGGCTACAAAGTGAACTGTGTAATTTTTCTTTGCAAGTGCAGCGCTAGTCCATCAGAATTTGTTATTCCTTTAGCCAAGTACTACAAGACAATGTGTGGAAACCAAATATCACTAGGCATGAATTTTCATATGATGTTTGAAATCGAAGAGTCTGGAACAAGAAGGTAGCTATACTTGAATCTTTATTCCTGTTTTGATAATAGGTGGACAAAAGAATATGGCATTGGTTTATGCTTAGATTTTCTTGGATCTAAATTAACATGTTGCCTTCTAAAATTCAAGAATGTTTTTTGTAATACTGATGAATAAGGATAATTTGTGGCTGAAAGCAAAAAGAATTCATTATTATTATTGTAGAATACTACCGTCATCTGTTTGTATACTTGATTAGGTTGGTTGGGACGAATCAATTGTTGGGGAAAGGCGTAATAAGGTCTCAATCTGGGAGATTGGACCTGTTACAGCTGCATTTTTAATATTCCCCCTCCATTTTTCAGATCAAAATGTCCCAGACAACTGGGAATGCCAGGTAAGAGATTTAGAATATAACCATTCTTTGATTTTTGTTTTTAATTTTTGTTTTTAAGAGAAAAATCAGTAGATCTAACCACTATTATTTGACATAAAAAAGTCTCACTTTTGTAAAAGAATGGAAAATGACTTAATGCTCATTTTTTATTAGTTATTTTGGAATATAGTTCTTATTTCATGTAGAATGTTAAATTTTTGTAGGAGTTGGCAAGTGATGTTGTACACTAAGTTCATGATGCCAAATTTCCACCAGAACTTGTGTTTTTGTAAGCATTGGCAACAAAGACAAGTGCACAAAGGATGATGAATTGAAGGATGGAGCAAGTTTCATGCGTGATTTACTTTTGTGTTTCTTGTAATGTTTCTGTTTTTCATTTTTGAAGTAAAAAATGTTCAAGATTATAAAATTTTATTATGTTATGCTTTCAAATTTAAGTTAGAACTAAGATCTCATGAAGTAGACATATTCATGGTTTTAATTAGTTATTGTTTAATGTAATACTTATGGTTTATCAATCTATTGAGAATTACATTTTATGATTAATTTTGATTTTTTTTATCAAAATACAATAATGAAAACTTTTAATTTTAAAAAAAAACTTATAAGTGTCCTTGTCACAATAAAAAACCTTAATATGTTATGATTTAGAAACATATTATAAGCGTAACAAATTGTTATGGTTTATATAATATAACAAACTAAAAATGCTATCAAAATAATAAAATGTAACAGTTGAAAAGTATTATGCAAAAAGTATAAGATTAAACTTCAAATTTATAACCAAATACTTTAACTAAATGTTATTATTTGAATATTATAGCAACTAAAAATGTGTTATTGAATAGTTTAAGATAACATCGAACATAACATTCGAATACTGTTATAGAAAAGACAAGACTTTTAATAACAGGGGCTATGTTAGCATTTTCAGAAGCATTATCAATACTCCCGGTTAGCAGTTTTTAAGTGTTATGAATACTGTTTTTTCTTGTAGTGTTTAGTTATATTAATTATTTGTTGGAGTGAGATTTTAGGGTGTTTTTTGCCTCAAAATTTCTATTTCAAGCACACATTTGAGGTAATTATGTTTCTAAAATTAAAAAAAAAAGGTTATATATTGTTAGATATTTAGTGATATTTTATTTATTAAGTATTAATTTGATTTTGTTGGTTGTGAGTTTAATAGCAAAGTGGATTGCTAAGTGAAGTAATTTTGCTAGCTTGAATTATTAATTGCAAGAGGTACATATATATATATTCTCTTACTTCTACTTTTAATATTATTAAACAAATGTTAAAGGAGTTTGAATATCTTAAATATTCATCCATATTGAAGTAGGTTCTAATATTAAAATTGTGTGGTGCGATGATAACTGTAATGCCCCAAAATCCATAATGTAGTTTAATGGTTGGATTAGTAGGTCGGGAGGGCCATAATTGTTTTATTGTACCATTAAATGAGTATATGCATGTTTATGTGAATTATATTATAACATTATGTTAAATGCATGCATGTGGGTCCACATTTGATTATAAGGGCATTTTGTTAACTTGGCCCGTTGAGGGCATATTTGTATATTTTGGTGCATGCTTGTGATTAATTGTTGAGGCCACATTATAATATGGATTTTTTTCGAGCTATTCGGCATGAGACGATCTTTGAATATAAACTATCAGTTTGGTCATAACAGGCTTAAGCTCGGGGTTCGAGGTGAGTCTCGGGGTGTTAAGGTGATTAGAGCGTTACCAGGAATTAAAGGGTAGCGGAATATGAATTATTGGTATTTGATAATATTGAGAATAGCGAGAATTGGAGGGTGTTAATTATGATTAATGAAGTAGGTGGGAAAGGACGGTTTTACCCTTGGGAGCCTTTAGAAACCTTTATTTGACCTAGGGGCATTTTAGTCTTTTCACCCCTAGGATTGATATAAGCCATTGAAGGTTGTGGAACTTGCAAGAAACAGAGCCTATAAAACCTTCTCCCGTGCATCCTTTCTCCTTCATTCTCCTTTGGAGTTTTTGATCTCAATTTGAAGAATTAAGCTAGGAAATCAAAGTTTGGAGCTTAGGACTTTAGTTCAACCATTGAAGAGGACTTAAATCCAACTTGAGGTAAGAATTCATCCATGAAAACTTAGTTATACTCTGTTTTTCGTATGGTTTTCAGTTGTGAAATTTAAGGTGTTAAGTTGAGGGTTAATGGAAGTTTTTGGAGGAAATTCACTTGGGTTTTGATGCTTGTATGGTGGGTAAGTTGTGGTAACAATTGGTGGTTTTACTTGGTGATATTGGGGGAATTTTAATGAGGTTTTAGAATGAGTTCGAAGGGAGAAAAACAGGGGTTTTGGCTGAGTTTTAGGTGGGGTCGCGACTTTGTTCTAGAGCGTCGCGACCCAAGCTTGGGAAAATGGGAGGAAGAAGCTGAAGGGCCGAAGGGTCGCGACATGGCCAGGGAGGGCCGCGGCCCGTGCTGGGAGCTGAAGGAAGGCTGCCTCTGGTTGAGTGGTGGGTCGCGACATGGCAAGGGAGGGTCGCAGCTCTTAGTGGCATTTTGGCCAAAAGTTGGTTTTTGGCTTCGGGATTCAAGCCTTAGGGCTCGAGATCAATTCTACTACCCGGTTTAGTAGGATTCGATGTCTCAGAGGCTAGGTTTTGGTTTGGGAACCTTTGTTATTCATTTTATTGATGGAATCTCATATTTGGTTATGACCAGGTGACCGTCAAGGAACCAAAAGGTTGATCGTTCTCAAAGGTCATTCTTATATTAATTCTCGCTCGAACGAGAGGTAAGAAAACTGCACCCTATATGTGACATGCGTGGTTCTTGATGAGGCATGTTGATTTTTAAATGTGGACATTGATCGCATATTAAATGCTTATCAAATCTTGCTTACTTGTGTATGGCACTGACTATTTAGAATCAGAACTAGTTGCGTATTACTGACCTAAGATTCAGGAACGGCATAAGTGTCATGTGCGCAGAGCCGATAAAAGATTAGATCTAATCGATATCAGCATTGAATGACTCTAGGAGCATTAATGCTGGACCGACCCTAAGGTCGATGAAAATTATAAGTGCTTGACTAGTCTAAGACTAGTTACTTAGAGACAGGGCCAAAGGCCTAGGTGATTGTTTGTGTAATGCCCCGAATTCTTCGATGTGGTTTAGTGGCGGTTTAGTAGGCCAGGAGGGCCATAACTGTTTAATTACGCCATCAAATGAATATATGCATGTTTATGTGAATTATATTATAATATGATGTTATATGCATGCATGTGGGTCCACATTTGAATAATTATGATGTTTTGATAAATTTGGTCGTTAAGGGTATAATTGTATATTTGGGTGCATATCGTGATTTGTGAATGAGATCCCATTATTATGGAGATATATTTGAGTTATTCAGCTTGAGACGGTCCTATATAATGGATTAGCGGTTTTGTCATAACGGGGTCAATTATTGGGTAATAGGAATGTTATTTGATGATAAATTGGGAGTATTTGAGATCAGGATGGAATTCTGGAAGTTTTGACTATAATGTCCCCGGGGAGGATTTTGGGACCCCGAGCACTAGGTTTTATTTGAGGTTACTTAAGCTTGAAGTAGCTTGTCAGATAGAACGTACGTTAGAAAACCTCCCGTTCTCCCTTTTGTCAGTTCGTTTTACCATTTGAGCCTTTTCGAAGAAATCTCGAGTTCTAGGAGTCGGAATCAAGCGAGGATCAAGGCATAGCGATCCTAGGAAAGATTAGAAGCTTCTTAACCGAAGGATTTGACGAGAAACAACCCAATCAAAGTTTAAGTTTTGAGTTTTTTAAGTTTCTAAGCTATGAATTAGATTTTGTAAATTGTTGAGTTTTTGGTTCTTTCGAACCTTGGGTTTTGAGGGTTTTGGAGTATTGGGAAGCTTGGGAACTTTGATTTGATGATTGGGGAATGTTTAGGTATGATTTTGGAGGCTTTGGAGTGTTAAAAACGCGTTTGGGAATGGCCCAGGGTTGGGGGCCACGACCCTGTTCTTGGAGAGTCGCGGCCCTTGCTTGAAGAAGCAGGTGGGGATGTTGTGCCTACTGGGCGCCGCGGCCCTTGCTTCAGGAAGTTCTGGGGGCCGCAGCCCTTGCTCAGTTTTCACCCCATTTGCATGTTTTGACCCCGGGAACATTGCTTTAGGCCTCGGGATTGTTCCTACTACTTGGATTAGTGGGGGTTGATGTCTTGGAGGCTAGATATTGGTTTGGAAACCTATGTTGATCATTATTATTAATGACGTCCCGTGTTTGGTTATGACTAGGTGACCGCTAAAGGACTAAAAGCTAGACCGTTCTCAAGGGTCGTTCTTCTATTCATTCCAGCTCGGATCTGAGGTAAGAAAACTGCACCCTGTGAATATATGACATGCGTGATCGTTATTGAGGCATGTTGATTAATAAATGTGGACATGGATTGCATATTAAATGCTAGTGAATGTTGATTACTTGTATATGGCACTGACTAGTCAGGGACACTGACCTAAGAGTCAGAAACGACATAAGTGACTTGAACGCAGGGCCGAATGAAGATTAGATCTAATCGATATCAGTGTTGAATGGCTCTAAGGCATTAACGCTGGACCGACCCTACGGTCGATGAACTTATAAGTGCTTGGCTAGTCTAAGACTGGTTATTGAGAGCCAGGGCATAAGGCCCAGGTGACTGCTTGTCACATGGCTAGGGAATGATGTTCTAGGGTTATGACTTTATGGTCATGAGGAAGGTTATGTTGGTGACCAGTCACCATGCACCTATCCTGGTCAAGCTAATGACAGGTATACTTATCTGTTAAGCCCCGGTGACCCTATCGTCACAAGGCTGAGGGAGTTATTCCCAATTTAGTGACTTTTGCGACTATGTAATGCTCCTGATTCCCTAATATGGTTTAATGGCTGGATTAGTAGGCCGGGAGGGCCATAACTGTTTAATTATGCCAATAAATGTGTTTATGCATGTTCATGACAATTATATTATAATATGATGTTAAATGCATGCATGTGGGTCCACATTTTGTTTACAGGGGTGTTTTGGTGATTTGGCCCGTTGAGGGCATAATTGTATATTTGCTTGCATGTCGATGATATATTGTGAGGCCACATTATAA
The DNA here is from genome assembly GCF_963169125.1 of Humulus lupulus. Taxonomy (NCBI): domain Eukaryota; kingdom Viridiplantae; phylum Streptophyta; class Magnoliopsida; order Rosales; family Cannabaceae; genus Humulus; species Humulus lupulus. Next base: position 223,394,667 of record NC_084797.1, on the reverse strand, counting down.
TGTGGATTGGTTTGAGTATTTCGGCATGAGACGATCTTTAAATATGATTTATCGGTTTGGTCATAACAGGTTTAAGCTCGGGGTGAGTCTCGGGGTGTTTTTAATGATTAGAGCGTTACCGGGGATTATAGGGTAACGGGATATGAATTATTGGTGTTTGATTATATTGAGATTAGCGGGAATTGGGAAGCATTAATTATGATTAACGGTATAGGTGGAAAGTACCAATTTTGCCCTTGGGGAAGACTTTGGAAACTTTTAATGACTTAGGGGCATTTTAGTCATTTTGTTAGATTTATATGACCTTTAGATGGCTATAGAAAAAACAGAGCAAAACAGGGTTTTACTTCTCCTTCCCATTCATCACTCTCTTCCATTTCTCCTTTGGAGTTTTTGAGCTCAAAGTGAGGTTTCAAGCTAGGAAATCAAGGGGTTGGGTTTGTAGACTTGGTTCAGCCATGAAAGGAGGTTCAAACTCGGATTTGAGGTGAGTTTTAGCCATTGGTTTTATGGTTTTACTCTGTTTTAGCTTTGAGTTTTTAGTTTGTAATTCTCTTGATGGATAGTTGAAGTGAAGGAGGTTTTGATTGATGTTTAATTTGGGTTTTGATGAGGGTTTGTTATAGATGGTGTTTAGGGGTTGCATTGAGTGTTTGGAGGAGGTTTGGAACTGGTTTGAAGCTTTGGTTCCAAGGGAAAACGCAGGGAAAATTCAGCTGGTGCTTGTTGTTTTGCGAAATGAGCCGCGGCCTAAGTTGGCTTCTGGGGTAAAAAAGCCTCTGTCAGGGAGGTGAGCCGCGGCATGGCTGTGGTGAGCCGCGGCCCATCAGGGCATTTTTGCCCAGAATTGTGTTTTTAGCTTGGGGATACAAGCCTTAGGCCTCGGGGTCGAACCTATTACCCGGTTGAGTAGTGTTTGATGTCTCGGAGGCTAGGTTTTGGTTTGGGAATCCTTTGTTATCATTTTCATTGATGAATCCTATATTTTGGTTAGGACCAGGTGACCGTCAAGGAATTAAAAGATTGATCGTTCTCAGGGGTTGTTCTTATAATAACTTTCACTTGAACCAGAGGTAAGAAAACAGTGTATGAGTACAGTTGCACCCTGTATATGTATATGACATGTGTGATTTGTTATTGAAGAATGTTGGTTGATATATGTGGACATGGATTGCATATTAAATGCTAGTGAATGTTGATTACTTGTGTATGGCACTGACTAGTCAGGGACACTGACCCAAAGGTCAGAAACGACATAAGCACTCTAAACGCAGGGCCAAATAAAGATTAGATCTAATTGATATCAGCATTGAATGGCTCTATGGCATTAATGCTGGACTGACCCTAAGGTCGATGAACTTATAAGCGCTTGGCTAGTCTAAGACTAGTACTCAGAGCCAGGGCATAGGGCCCCGGTGACTGTTGTCACATGGCTAGGGAATGATGTTCCAAGGTTATGACTCTATGGTCATGAGGAAGGTTATGTTGGTGACTATTCACCATACACCTATCCTGATCAAACTGGTGAAAATATAGTTTATTAATTAAGCCCTGGTGACCTTATCGTCACATGGCTAAAGGGAGCTGTACCCACTTTTGTGACTTTTGTTACTGTCACCTATCTGTTTTGGACTGTTAGTCCTGGATGATTATTATGATCATTCTTGATATCATATCATGCTTTATTGTGTTTTCTTGCTGGGCCTTGGCTCATGGGTGCTATGTGGTGCAGGTAAAGGGGTAGAGAAGCTCACCCAACCTTGAGTGGAGAGCTTGGGCGGTGTTGTGTACATATTTGGCCACTTGACCACCACGGTCAGGGAGTTCTCAGAGGGACTAGGGGTTTACCCTATTTTTGCCGCTTAGATCGGCGGGGATTGTAAATTTGAAACAATAACGACCATTTTGCATTGTAAACAACTTATAAACATTTTGAATGGCTCATGAGCAGTTTATTTACTTAATGAAATGTATCCTTTCCTTTTTAATGGTTTTTCACCTTAACCTGATACTAACACTTAGATCACGTTTTTAACCAAAGGACTCGTGTAGCGGGTCAAATTTCCATTTCACTGTTCACCGTAACTGTTCTGGGGTAACCAGGGCGTTACAACTTGGTATCAGAGCAATGCCAAGGTTAAGGTTCCTGTAGACTGGCTGGGTATGTACACACATCACTGAAGTCAAGCTCGACTCATGGTTTGGTAACTATTTATGTGGTTATATGTATAACTGTTTAAATATGGTATATACGCTTTACCTGTGTGCATGAGATACCATGTTTAACCTGTGCCCTGAAATATTATATTTTCAGCAAATGTGTGCTAATTAGTACTGAGATTGCTGGAACTTGCTTATTAGTGTGGTTGTTTATGAGTTATTACGTGATACATGCTATGTGTTGAATGCTATAAACATGTATCTACTCATATATGTGTATGACTGTGGAATGTGATAATTGTCTGTTTGTTCTTGGACCGTAAGGCGGCAATAGGTTTAGTTATTACTACCTGACTAGCCGTATTGATTATTGTTTCAGTAAGGTATCAGTGACAGAATAAACCCAGGACAGACAGACATGTCAGCTGGCCAGAGTGATCCAGGCCAGAATAATAACAACCAGGGTCAAGAGAATGACCAATACCAAATTCCACAGCCAGCACCTGCAAACTGGCAGCAGTTGTTTGAGGAATTGTAGGCAACAATGTTAAAACAGGGAAAGGAGCTTCGTCTCCTAAGACAGCAGCAAGTGCCTGTAGTGGCCAGTGTTGCAGAGGCATCTTCTGTGTTGATGCTAGTTACTGGGCAGCTGCCTGAGGTAGGAAACAAATGGGAACCTCTTTATGAATGGTTCAGGAAGTAACAACCTCCTGTATTCGAGGGCTGTGCAAATCCTGCCAAGGCAGAACAATGGATGAGCATGATTACCACTATTCTTGACTTTATGAGGGTAGCTGGTAGTGAGAGGGTAGCCTGTGCTACATATATGTTTCAGGATGATGCCCGGATTTGGTGGGAAGTGATTGCCCAGACCAAGAATGTTAATACCCTGAGCTGGGAGGAGTTTCAGACCTTGTTTAATGAAAAGTATTACAATGATGCTATCAGGGCAGCTAAAGCTGAGGAATTCATTAGGCTACTTCAGGGAAGCTTATCAGTTACCGAGTATGCCTTAAAGTTTGACCGTTTGGCAAAGTTTTCCAAGGAGTTGGTGCCCACTGATGGGACCAGGAGAGAGTGTTTCTTGTAGGGGCTACAGCCCAGGTTAGCCCGAGATGTACGTATCACCAATGTGGCAGGAGTTACCACTTATGCACAAGTGGTGGAGAAGTCACTCACAGCTGAGAGTGCAGAGATCAAGATCTGGCGTGACAGTGCAGCCAGAAAGGATTTAAGGAGGCCAGGTCCTCCATTTGTGGGTTCTAGTAGGGGTGGAGGCCCCAGTGATCAGAAGAGGAAGGTTCCTGACACCTTCCCAGTTCTAGGTCCTGACAGACGGCCCCGTGGTATTTCTATGGGTCGTCCTGGTGGTAATGAAGCCTGGAGGTCTTATCCTGAGTGTCCTAGATGCAAGAGGCATCACTTGGGAGAGTGTAGGGTAAGGGCCTGCTTCTCATGTGGAGCAGTGGGTCATCTTAAAAAGGATTGCCCTAAGGCAAGAAAAGAAGAACCCAGGAAGGCAGACAGCTCGCCCCCAGCTCGAGTGTTTGCATTGACTCAAGCAGAAGTTGAGGCTTCTCCCTAAGTTGTTACAGGTCAGCTTCTTAGTGCTGGAACCGCTTATAATGTATTGATTGATTCTGGTGCTACACATTCTTTTGTTGCTAGTAGTGTTATTGATAGACTGTGTAGACCTTGTGACTTCTATGTTGTGGGGTTTCGTACTTTGCTACCCACTGGAGAGTTAGTGGTATCCAGGAGATGGGTCAGATCTTTGCCAGTGACAGTAGAAGGCAGAGAGTTGTCAGTGGATCTTATAGAGTTGGTTATGACTGACTTCGATATGATACTGGGTATGGATTGGTTGGCAAAGTATGGGGCAACCAGTGATTGCAGAAGGAAGATGGTCACCTTTGAGCCTGAAGGTGAGGATCCTTTTGTGTTTGTTGGTGCTGTGCATGGACCTCACATACCATTGATTTCTGTATTGAGGGCTAGGGATTTATTGCAAGGAGGTTACATTGGATTCTTAGCCAGTGTGGTTGATACCACCCAGGTTGTGCCAGTGAGACCAGAGGATACTAGACTTGTTTGTGAGTTTCTGGATGTGTTTCCAGAAGATTTGCCAGGGTTGCCACCACACAGAGTGATTGAGTTTTTTATAGAACTGGCACCAGGGACGGAGCCAGTGTCCAGAGCACCATATAGAATGGCCCCAACTGAGCTGTTAGATTTGGGTTTTATCAGACCTAGTTTTTTACCTTGGGGTGCGCCAGTTCTGTTTGTAAAGAAGAAGGATGGTTCTCTGAGGATGTGTATTGATTACAGAGAATTGAATAAGTTGACAATTAAGAACCAGTATCCTTTGCCAAGGATAGATGACTTGTTTGATCAGCTGCAAGGTAAGACGGTATTCTCTAAGATCGACCTTCGTTCTGGTTATCATCAGTTGAGGGTCAAGGAGGGAGACATACCGAAGACCGCTTTTCGTACCAGGTATGGGCATTATGAGTTCCTAGTTATGTCATTTGGATTAACTAATGCCCATGTTGCTTTTATGGACATGATGAACAAAGTGTTCAAGGATTATTTAGACCAGTTTGTGATTGTCTTCATCGATGATATTCTGGTATATTCTTAGTCTGAGTCAGAGCATGAGCAGCATCTGAGGTTGGTTCTACAGAGATTGAGGGAACACAGATTGTTTGCAAAGTTCAAGAAGTGTGAGTTCTGGTTGTCTCAGGTATCCTTTCTTGGGCATATTGTCAGTAAGGAGGGGGTTAAAGTAGACCCAACAAATATTGAAGCGGTCAGAGATTGGCCAAGGCCAAAGAATGCTTCTGAGGTTAGAAGTTTCCTTGGATTGGCAAGGTATTACAGGCGTTTCGTGGAAGGGTTCTCAAAGATTGCTACTTCGTTGACTAAGCTAACACGCAAGAGTTAGAAGTTTGTGTGGTCAGATAAATGCGAGAACAACTTCCAGGAATTGAAACAGAGGTTGATTACAGCTCCGATTCTGAGTCTTCCCACAGATCAGGAGAAGTTTGTGATATACTGCGATGCTTCTCATCAGGGTTTGGGTTGTGTTTTGATGCAATCAGAGAAGGTAATAGCTTATGCTTCTCGTCAGCTGAAGGAGTATGAAAAGAGGTATCCTACTCATGATTTAGAGTTGGCGGCTGTGGTTTTTGCTTTGAAGATATGGAGGCATTATCTCTATGGAGAGAAGTGTGAGATTTATATAGACCACAAGAGCCTGAAATACTTCTTCACCCAGAAGGACCTGAATATGAGACAAAGTCGTTGGTTGGAGTTGGTAAAAGATTATGATTGTGAGATTCTGTATCATCCAGGGAAAGCCAACGTGGTAGCTGATGCTTTAAGCCGAAAGGGTCTGGGACAGATTTATGGTATTAGGCTGATAGCCAGAGAGTTAGCTGATGATATGACCAGAGCTGGTATAGAGTTGCTGGTAGGCCAGTTGGCCAATATTACGCTACAGTCTACGCTGTTGGAGAGAATCAAGGAGGGTCAGTTGAGTGATCCACAGCTGATCAAGATTAGAGAGGATGTTTTGGCTGGAGCATCCAGAGATTATACAGTGTCTGATTTGGGGTTGTTGAGATAGAAGGGACGGATATGTGTTCCATTAGACACTACTTTAAGGCGAGAGATTCTGGATGAATTTCATACTACACCTTACTCTTTGCATCCAGGCACCACGAAGATGTATCAGGATGTGAGATCATTGTATTGGTGGCCGGGGATGAAGAGAGATGTGGCAGAGTACGTGGCTAAGTGCTTGACATGTCAACAGGTCAAGGCTGAGCATCAGAGGCCGGCAGGGTTATTGCAGCCTCTGGATATTCCAGAGTGGAAGTGGGAAGACATCACGATGGATTTTGTGGTGGGCTTACCCAGGACTGTTGGTCAGCATGATTCTATTTGGGTGATAGTGGATTGCTACACCAAGTCAGCTCACTTTCTGCCAGTGAGGGCTACTTATACAGTTGACCAGTATGCAAATCTCTATGTGAGAGAGATCGTGCGTCTCCATGGAGCTCCTAGGTCGATCGTGTCAAATCGGGACCCTACTTTTACTTCCAAGTTTTGGGGGAGTTTACAGAAGGCCATGGGTACACAGTTGAAGTTCAGTACAGCTTATCATCCTCAGACAGATGGGCAATCTGAGAGGACAATCCAGATATTGGAAGACATGCTGCGGGCATGTGTGCTGGACTTTGGTGGATCATGGAGTAAGTATCTGCCTTTGATAGAGTTCTCCTATAATAACAGTTATTATTCTACCATTGGAGTTGCACCTTATGAGATGCTGTATGGTAGGAAGTGCAGATCTCCCATTCATTGGGATGAGACAGGTGAAAGGAGATACTTAGGTCCTGAGGCAGTTCAGGGGACCAGTGAGGCTATTGACAAGATTAGAGCTCAGATGCTTACTTCTCAGAGTAGACAGAAGAGCTATGTAGATCCCAAACGCGGGAATGTAGAGTTCCAGGTAGGAGACTATGTTTTCCTTAGAGTCTCTCCATGGAAAGGGGTGAGAAGGTTTGGGAAGAAAGGCAAGCTGAGTCCTTGGTTTGTAGGTCCATTTGAGATCCTGGAGAGGATTGGTCAAGTGGCTTACAGGCTAGCTTTGCCTCCGGCATTGTTGGCCGTGCATAATGTGTTCCATGTATCCGCTCTTCGGAGGTATGTATCTGATGAGAGTCATGTTTTGAGTTATGAAGATCTGGAGCATGAGCCAGATCTCTCCTTTGAGGAGCAGCCTGTTCAGATACTTGACAAGAAAGATAAAGTCCTCAGGAACAAGACAATACCTTTGGTTAAGGTGTTGTGGAGGAACAGCAAGGTCGAGGAGGCGACCTAGGAGCAGGAGTCAGATATGCGGAGTCAGTATCCCGAGCTGTTCAGGTAAATTTCGGGGATGTAATTTCTGTAAGGAGGGGATAGTTGTAATGCCCCGGATTCCCTAATACGGTTTAATGGCTGGATTTGTAGGCCGGGAGGGCCATAACTGTTTAATTATGCCATTAAATGTGTTTATGCATGTTCATGAGAATTATATTATAATATGATGTTAAATGCATGCATGTGGGTCCACATTTTGTTTACAGAGGTGTTTTGGTGATTTGACCCGTTGAGGGCATAATTGTATATTTGCTTGCATGTCAATGATATATTGTGAGGCCACATTATAATGTGGATTGGTTTGAGTATTTCGGCATGAGACGATCTTTAAATATGATTTATCGGTTTGGTCATAACAGGTTTAAGCTCGGGGTGAGTCTCGGGGTGAGTCTCGGGGTGTTTTTAATGATTAGAGCGTTACCGGGGATTATAGGGTAACGGGATATGAATTATTGGTGTTTGAATATATTGAGATTAGCGGGAATTGGGAAGCATTAATTATGATTAACGGTATAGGTGGAAAGTACCAATTTTGCCCTGGGGGAAGACTTTAGAAACTTTTAATGACTTAGGGGCATTTTAGTCATTTGGTTAGATTTATATGACCTTTAGATGGCTGTAGAAAAAACAGAGCAAAACAGGGTTTTACTTCTCCTTCCCGTTCACCACTCTCTTCCATTTCTCCTTTGGAGTTTTTGAGCTCAAAGTGAGGTTTCAAGCTAGGAAATCAAGGGGCTGGGTGTGTAGACTTAGTTCAGCCATTGAAGGAGGTTCAAACTCGGATTTGAGGTGAGTTTTAGCCATTGGTTTATGGTTTTACTCTGTTTTAGCTTTGAGTTTTTAGTTTGTAATTCTCTTGATGGATAGTTGAAGTGAAGGAGGTTTTGATTGATGTTTAATTTGGGTTTTGATGAGGGTTTGTTATAGATGGTGTTTAGGGGTTGCATTGAGTGTTTGGAGGAGGTTTGGAACTGGTTTGAAGCTTTGGTTCCAAGGGAAAACGCAGGGAAAATTCAGCTGGTGCTTGTTGTTTTGCGAAATGAGCCGCGGCCTGGCTATGGTGTGTCGCGGCCTAAGTTGGCTTCTGGGGTAAAAAAGCCTCTGTCAGGGAGGTGAGCCGCGGCATGGCTGTGGTGAGTCGCGGTCCATCAGGGCATTTTTGGCCAAAATTGTGTTTTTAGCTTAGAGATACAAGCCTTAGGCCTCGGGGTCGAACCTATTACCCGATTGAGTAGTGTTTGATGTCTCGGAGGCTAGGTTTTGGTTTGGGAATCCTTTGTTATCATTTTCATTGATGAATCCTATATTTTGGTTATGACCAGGTGACCGTCAAGGAATTAAAAGATTGATCTTTCTCAGGGGTTGTTCTTATAATAACTTTCACTCGAACCAGAGGTAAGAAAAGAATGTATGAGTACAGTTGCACCCTGTATATGTATATGACATGCGTGGTTTGTTATTGAAGCATGTTGGTTGATATATGTGGACATGGATTGCATATTAAATGCTAGTGAATGTTGATTACTTGTGTATGGCACTGACTAGTAAGGAACACTGACCCAAAGGTCAGAAACGGCATAAGCACTCTAAATGCAGGGCCGAATAAAGATTAGATCTAATCGATATCAGCATTGAATGGCTCTATGGCATTAATGCTGGACCAACCCTAAGGTCGATGAACTTATAAGCGCTTGGCTAGTCTAAGACTAGCACTCAGAGCCAGGGCATAGGGCGTCGGTGACTGTTGTCACATGGCTAGGGAACGATGTTCCAAGGTTATGACTCTATGGTCATGAGGAAGGTTATGTTAGTGACTATTCACCATACACCTATCCTGATCAAACTGGTGAAAATATAGTTTATTAATTAAGCCTTGGTGACCTTATCGTCACATGGCTAAAGGGAGTTGTACCCACTTTTGTGACTTTTGTTACTGTCACTGTTAGGCTAATTTTAGCCTCCCTTTTAAGTGTCTTTATCAGTGTCTTTTTAATGGTTTATGTGTTTTTGGAGTGGATTTATGCTTGTTATGCTTGATTTCAGGTTAAGCATATGTTTTGGGCATTTGGAGTGGATTGTGGAGAAAATATGCTAAACTGAAGGGTTATTCAAGTTTTTACTGAAATTGTATTAGGGCTGCGGCGCTAATGTGTATTAGAGCCGCGGTGAACCCTTTTCCAGAAACCCGAGATTTCACAATTTCCGAGTAGAGCCGCAGCGCTGACGTCCGTACGCCTCAGAATTTTAAGGGCAATTTCGTCATTTTGGGAAAAAGATAGAATGAGGTCTTCATTTTTAATTGGGGATCGCGATTTTTGAAGGGAGAGACAGAAGGAAGGTCGAAAAAGAAGAAGAAGAAGAAGCGTGGAACGAGCGTGGGCGATCTGTGACAATTCCCAATCTAGTTTCATTTTCTTTTCTTTAATTTCCTATGTTTTTTTTTATGTTTAGTTTGATTATGGATATGAATACTGAGATTATGAGCTAAACTCCTATTTAGGGATTTGATGGATATTGACTGAGATTATTCCATGGATTAATTCTATTTGATTGTTCTTTCTTCCTTGTTTATGTGATTTGTTCATCTTTGTGCTTAATACATGTTTGAGATTGATCACCTTAAGCATGATTCATGTTCCTAATATGAAATCTGAAAAGTGAATATTAGGAATGCTCTAAATGAATAAACATAGGTTTTGATGTGAAACGAAAGTATTCGCATAGCTTATGTGACTTTTAGATTATTGCTTAATGCGAATTGTTTGTTGTACTATCTCAGAGATACAGTAGTTGACATGCAATTTAGTACCTTCATGATCTGAAAAGAGTTTAGGTGATTTTATAATCTATCATCTCATTGGAGGAAGAAGAATAGTTTACTAGTATTAACAATTGGGCAATCAAAGCAATTGAAATCATATTCCTAATTTCACATCCATTGTTAAACCCCTTATTAATTGTTGTTTTGCTTGTTTTGTTTTCTGCATTATTATTTTAAAACCAAATTTTATTGTTGCCAAATAGAAATATAAATCCAATTTAGTTAGTACTTAGCTGCAATTCCCTTGGGTTCGACCTCATCTGTGTGAGTTACTACTTGTATGATACGTGCACTTGCGTGTAATAAAATCCGCAACAAGTTTTTGAACCTATCTGTTTTGGATTGTTAGTCCTGGATGATTATTATGATCATTCTTGATATCATATCATGCTTTATTGTGTTTTCTTGTTGGGCTTTGGCTCATGGGTGCTATGTGGTGCAGGTAAAGGGAAAGAGAAGCTCACCCAACCTTGAGTGGAGAGCTTGGGCGGTGTTGTGTACATATTTGGCCGCTTGACCACCACGGTCAGGGAGTTCTTAGAGGGACTAGGGGTTTACCCTATTTTTGCCGCTTAGGTCGGCGGGGATTGTAAATTTGAAACAATAACGACCATTTTGCATTGTAAACAACTTATAAACATTTTGAATGGCTCATGAGCAGTTTATTTACTTAATGAAATGTATCCTTTCCTTTTTAATGGTTTTTCACCTTAACCTGATAATAACACTTAGATCACGTTTTTAACCAAAGGACTCGGGTAGCGGGTCAAATTTCCGGTTCACTGTTCACCGTAACTGTTCTGGGGTAACCAGGGCGTTACAGACTATCACCTATCTGTTTTGGACTGATAGTCCTGAATGATTATTATGATCATTGTTGATATTATATCATGCCATATTGTGTTTTCTTGCTGAGCCTTGGCTCATGGGTGCTATGTGGTGCAGGTAAAGGGAAAGAAAAGCTCACCCAGCCTTGAGTGGAGAGCTTAGGTGGTGATGTGTACATATGCGGCCGCTTGACCACCACGGCCAAGGAGTTCTCAGAGGGACTAGGGAGTTTACCCTATTTTGCCGCTTAGGTCGGCGGGTTTGTAACTTTGAAACAGAAGTGACCATTTTGAGTTGTAAATAACTTGTAAATGTTTTGAATAACTCATGATCAGTTTATGTACTTAATGAAATATATCCTTTCCTTTTTATTGTTTTCAACCTTAACCCATTAATCACACTTAGAGCGCGTTTTTAACCAAAGGACTCGGGTAGCGGGTCAAATTTTTGGTTCACCATTCACCGTAACTGTTCTGGGGTAACCAGGGTGTTAAAGTTTGTCACATGGCTAGGGAGCGGAATCCCATGGTTGTGATTCTATGGTCACTCGGTAGGTTTATGCTGGTGACTATTTCATCAGATACCTACATCGTTTAAGCTAGTGAAATGATCACTTATTTGTAAAGCCCCGGTGACCCTATCGTCACATGGCTAATGGGAGCAGAACCCATCTTAGTGAATTTTGTGACTGTCACTCATTTATTTTGGGCTGAAAGTCCTGAATGATTATTACGATCATTGTTGATATTATATTCATGCAATATTGTGTTTTCTTGCTAGGCTATGGCTCATGGGTGCTATGTGGTGCAGGTAAAGGGAAAGAGAAGCTCACCCAGCCTTGAGTGGAGAGCTTAGGTGGTGTTGTGTACATATGCGGCCGCTTGACCACCATGGTCAAGGAGTTCTCAGAAGAACTAGGGGGTTTACCCTATTTTTGCCGCTTAGGTCGGCAGTTTGTAAATTTAAACTGTAATGACCATTTTGAGTTGTAAATAACTTGTAAACATTTTTATGGGCCCATGAACAGTTTTATATTTTAAATAAAATATTTCCTTCCCTTTTGATTGATTTTCCACCTTAACCTATTAATAACACCTAGAAACACGTTTTTAACCAAAGAACTCGGTTAGCGAGTTAAATTCATAGTTCAACGTTCACTGTAACGGTCTTGGGGTAACCAGAGCGTTACAACTTGGTATCAGAGCGTGCCAAGGTTTAGGGTTCCTGTAGACTGGCTAGGCATGTACACTCACCACTGAAGACAAGCTCGACTCATGGTTTGGTAACTATTTATGTTGTTATATATTTAACTGCTTAAATATAGTATAAATGCTTTACCTGTATACATGAGACACCATGTTTAACATGTGCCCTAAATACTGCATCTTCAGCAACCGTGTGCTAAATAGTACTGAAATTGCTGGAACATACTTATTTGTATTGTTGATTGTGCACTATTATTTGATACATATTAAGTGCTAAATGCTATAATCATGTATCTATTTGCATATTTGTATAACTGTGGAATATGATAGTTATCTGCTTATTCTTGGACCGTAAGGCGACAAGAGGTTTAGTTATCACTACCTAATTGGCCATATTAACTATTGTTTCAGCAAGGTATAAGTTGATAAGAATGAATCCAGGACAGACAGATACGTCAGCTGGTCAGAGTGATCAAGGCCAGAATAATAATAATCAGGGTCAAGAGAATGACCTGGGAAAGATTCCATATCCAGCTACTGCAAACTGGCAGCAGTTATTTAATGATCTACATGCTACAGTGTTGAGACAGGGAAAAGAACTCCGCCTCTTGAGACAATAGCAGGTTTCTACAGTGGCCAGTGTATCTGAGGCACCTCCTGTATCGATGCCAGCAGTTGAGCAGTTGACTGAGGTTGGTTATAAATGGGAGCCTCTCTATGAAAGGTTCAGAAAGCAACAATCTCCAATTTTTGAAGGCAGTGCAGATCTTGCTAAAGCTGAGCAGTGAATGAGCATGATTACCACCATCCTGGACTTCATGAGGGTGACTGGTAATGAGAGGGTGGCTTGTGCCACATATATTGTAATGCCCCAAATTTCCTAATGAGGTTTAGGACCTTGATTAGGAGGTCGGGAGGGCCATAATTGATTTATTATAGTATTTAATGATTATATGCGTGTTTACGTGAATTATATTATTATATGAGGGTGGATGCATGCATATGGGAGTATTTATTATTATAAGGGTATTTTGGTAATTTGGCCAATGTGGGCGTAATTGTATATTTTGGGTGCGTGATTGTGATTAACTAATATAGCCACATTATAAGGTGGATTGGTTCGAGCTAATCGACATGAGACGATCATGAGATGTAAGTGTTCGGTCTAGTCATAACGGATTTAAGTTCGGGGCTCGGGGTGAGTCTCGGGGTGAATTTAATGATTGGAGCATTACCGGGAATTAAAGGGTAATGGGATATGATTTATTGGTATTTGGGAATATTGAGAATAGCGGGAATTGGAGAGCGTTAATTATAATTAACGAGATAGGCGAGAAATGACGGTTTTACCCTCGGAAGCCTTTAGAGGGATTTATTTGGCCTAGGGACATTATGGTCTTTTGACCTTAAGGATTTATATCAGCCTTGGGAATTTTAGAAGGCTGTGGAATGATAATAAAACAGAGCCTATCCTCATCTCTCCCTTTCTCTCCCGTACAAGCTTCTTCCTTCATCCTTTCTTTGAATTTTGAGAGCCATTTTGAGGAGTTGAGCTAGGAGATCAAAGGTGGGAGTTAGGGAACTTGATTTAGACATTTAAGGGGACTCAAAATCGTTTTTAAGGTGAGTTCTAGCCATTAAATTCAGGTTATGCTCTGTTTTCTTCTTTATTTTTTCAGTTTTGATTTCTTGTTGGAAGTTTGAATTTAAAGGGATTTTAATTGATGTTTAGTTTGGGTTTTGATGAGGGGGAGTTATGGGTGATGTTTAGAGGTTTAATTGAGTGTTTGGAGAATTTTTGTAACTAGTTTGAAGGCTTAGTTCTAAGGGAATATGCAGGGGAGGTCGAGCTGGTGCGTTGCTGATTTTTGGCTGATCTGGGTAATGAGCCACGGTCTCGCTTTTGTGTGCCGCAGCCTAAGGTGGCTTCTGAGGCAATTATGCCTCTGTCAGGGGGATGAGCCGCGACCCATCAGGGAAGATTTGACCAAAATTGTGTTTTTAGCTTAGGGATGCTTACCATAGGCCTCGGGGTTGATCCTACTACTTGGTTAAGTGGGGATTGATGTCCCGGAGGCTAGATATTGGTTTGGGAACTTGTGTTGATCATTTTTATTGATGATATCCTATATTTGGTTATGACTAGGTGACCGATAAAGGACTAAAAGTTGATCGTTCTCAAGGGTCGTTCTTTTAATCGTTCTAGCTCGACTTTGAGGTAAGAAAACTGCACCCTGTGTATATGTGACATGCATGGCTATTATTGATGCATGTCGGTTGATTATTGAGTATGACATGCATGGCTATTCTTGATGCATGTCGGTTGACTATTAAGTGTGACATGCATGGCTATTCTTGATGCATGTTGGTTGACTATTAAACGTGACATGCATGGCTGTTATTGGTGCATGTTGGATTGTTGGATATATTGCATATGATGCATGAGAAACATGTGATTAGGACATGCTTTGTATACTGGGTATGATATTGTTCAGAGCTTGTGTCTCTGTGGTTGTGCATGGTCCTAATTGTACTAGTATCTGTTTAGTAAGCATGCTGAACACCTTGTTTACGAGTATTGGACATGTGATATATATATAATTGGTGGCATGACTTACTTGTGTATGGCACTGACTAGTCAGGGACCGACCCTAAGGTCGATGAACACGCATTGAATGACTCTATGGCATTAATGCTAGACCGACCCTAAGGTCGATGATCATGCATTGAATGGCTCTATGGCATTAATGCTAGACCGACCCTAAGGTCGATGATCACACATTGAATGGCTCCATGGCATTAATGCTGGACCGACTCTAAAGTCGAGAATCATGCATTGAGTGGCTCAATGGCATTAATGCTAGACCAACCCTGAAGTCGAAGAACTTATAAGCGCTTGCCTGGTCTATGACCAGATGTTTATAGCCAAGGTATATGACCCCGGTGACTGTTTGTCACATGGCTAGGGGACGCTGTCCATAGCACGACTCTAGAGTCGGGAGGAAGGTTATGTTAGTGACCATTCACCATGCACCTGTCCTGATTAAACTTATGAATGAATCACTTATCAGTTAAGCCCTGGTGACCCTATCGTCACATGGCTAGAGGGAGCTATGCTCATTATTGTGACTTTTGGCTATTGTCACCTATTTGCTTGGACTGATAGTCCTGAATGGTTATTATGATCATTGTTGATATTATATCATGCTTTATTGTGTTTTCTTGCTGGGCTTTGGGTCACGGGTGCTACGTGGTGCAGGTAAAGGCAAGAGGAAGCTGGACCATCCTTGAGTTGAAGAGCTTAGGTGATGATGTGTACATATGTAGCTGCTCGTCCGCCACGACCGAGGTTTAAAGTGGAACTAGGGTCGAACCCTGTTTTGCCGCTTAGAACGGCCTGTTGGAAATATTTTTTGTAATAAACTCTGAAATTATATTTTCGGGATCCCAGTGTATATATTAAACGTTCTAGTGAAACGTTACATCTTAACCAAAGTTTTTAATCCTTAAACCGCTAATCATACTTAGTTCACGATTTTGGCCAAATGACTCAATTAGCGAGTTTAGCATTGTTTACAAGGCACACCGTAACGGTCCCTGGAGTTTGGGTCGTTACATATTTGTTTCGAGAGGATGCCCGAGTTTGGTGGGAGGTTGTAACCCAGACCAGAAACGTCAATGCCTTGAGTTTGGAAGAGTTTCAGACTCTGTTCAATGAGAAATATTATAATGATGGCATCAGGGCGGCAAAAGCTAAGGAATTTATTAGATTACTTCAGGGAGGTGTAACGCCCTGGATAGCCAAGACCGTTACACTATGTGTTTATGAAGGTGCAAGACTTGCTAATCAAGTCATTTAGTTAAAAATGAGTGTACTGAAATTATAATTGAGCTAGGGTTAAAAGAGTTTGGACACAAAAGTTTCTTTTCATACATTTGAACATTTTAGTACATGGGATCCCAAAAGTAATAACGTTTAAAAGACAGTTTATAAAATTCAGAACAAAAGTACAGGTACTAGCCACTCTAAGGGAAAAATAGACATTTAGGCTTTTCTCATCCTATGTCACTCCTCGACCGTGGCGACCAATCAGCTGACTATGTACATTCAACCCCAAAGCTCTCCAACTCAGGACGGGTCCACCCTGCCCTTGCCTTTACCTACACCACGTAGCACCTGTGAGCCAAGGCCCAGCAAGAAACCAGATAACAAAACATAATCACTAAGCAGCAAATTTACAAATCCACAATCAAACAACTCATAAGCATAAACACATGCTCAACAATCCACAACAGGTATATAATCAAGCATCAAACATACCAATTTCATCAATTAACAATAATAATCAATTCACATATTAGTCAGGGTCGACACCCTTAGGTCGCACCCCATATTTATCTCACTGACTCCGGCCCGCTTAAATCGAGCTCAGTGAATATTAAGCTGTCCTCATCTACCAGTGGGCGAGCCGCGCCCTATGCGCATATATTGATTTTGGTACTCTTAGGCTGCTTATCACATGTCCCACAAAATAATACCATCTACGACATTATACAGATATAGGGAGCTCTTAGTCCCATCATTAACACATAACCGGGTGCAGTTTCTTACCTTTAATTCTGCTAGCTTGTACAGTGGAGTCAACTCTCAAGCACGATCCCATCCGAGCCCTGGCATACACCTAGTCACAGCCACAAATTAAAACCATCACTAAAATTCAATACCAAAACCTAACCTCGGGACCAATAACGAGCCCTGGGGAAGCCCTAATTCCACCAAACGGGGTGGTGGAATCAAACCCCGAGCTCCCGGGCGAAAACCCTAAGAAATAACCCAAAAACCCACTTCTGGAGACAGAGTAGCGCTACAGTGCTTCAAAGAGGGCGCTAAAGCACTACAAGCAGAGCCAAAGGCGCCATGAAACACAAGCCTAGCGCTGTAGTGCCCAAAGGCTAGCGCTACAGCGCTAGTCACAAACTAGCAACACCCTGTTTTTCTCCCTTCGATTTTCCTCGAACCAAAACCTCTTGGAACCTTTCCAAACCTCAACTACACACCAAATTGAGTCTACCATCACCTATATCTCACCCCACACAACCCAATAGCACAAGACTTAACCACATGCATCATCAAACCAAGAAAACAAACATTGAAATCAAGAACTCAAGAGTTTAACCAGAAACTTAGAACCTCAAAGCCAGAATTTGTTACCTTCCATGGAGAATTTTGACCCTAGGTTATCCCTAGTATCCTTCCAGCCTCAAGCCCTTCAACTCCTCAAACTTATTTCCCTTAATTCCATTCAAAACTCAAGCTTAGAAATCACCTCAATAAAAACTCAAAAAAACTCATCAGAAATCTTGAAACTTACCTCAATTGAGTGGCTAATCCCTGCTAACTCTTTTAGCTTCACCAAGGACTTTAGCCCTAAGCTCCAACCTGAGCTTACTCTGAGATTCCAGCTCCAACACTCACAAAGAATGGTGAAAAATGGCCAAACCGACAAAGAGAGAGAGAGAGTCCCTTGTTTTTCCTTCTTCCTTTCCTTCTCTTTCTTTTAACTTCTGAAACTTTCTACAGCCTCCACTAAAGCTAAAAAGACAATATAACACTTATCTATTTTCAATCAAATGACCATTTTTCCCTCCCATTAATTCCTAAGCCTTAAAGTACACCAAGGGCATTTTAGTCACTTACTCCCAATTCCCGCTAATTCCTCGAGTGTCCCTAATAATTATCGCTTACATCCCGACACGTAACTAATCACCAATTATTTTCCTCAATAACCAATAGTCTCCAATATATTCTCTAAATTCCCAGATATACCCCTAGACTCACCCCGAGCCGGGTATAAATCTCCGCTGTGACTTTCCCGCTAAACCGCTTGCTAGGATCGCCTCGAGTCACAAGCTACAAATATATCCACATAATAATGTGGTCTCAACATTTTATCACAAATATTTACATTTATGCCCTCAACGGGCTAAAATTACAAATACACCCTTATACCCTAATCAGGGCCTACATGCATACTGATACACATAGTCAGCATCACATTTTTCCAAATAATCATATAAGCATGCTTTTCACCATTAATTCACATAACTTCCAATTGTGCCCTCCCGGCACACTAATCAAGACCCTTAAGCCTTATTAGTAATTTTGGGTCGTTACAACTATCCCCTCCTTATAATAATTTCGTCCTCGAAATTCATTTAAACACATCAGATAGTAAACTTCTTACCTCTGACCATAAACCCCAAGGTCCAACACCTTTACTTTTATTCCTCAATAATATTCTTACGAGAGTAACAATCTTGTTCCACAAGATCTTGTCTAATAGTCATACTTTCGTTAACCTCTGCTTGAACCACAAATCTGCTAAAACTTCAGGGTCTGCTTATTTCACAATGATCATTTCATTGTCTTATTCTTGATACCAGAAATACCTATGAGTCATCACCCCTACCAGAATGAGATCAGTTTATGGGCCCCCCGACCTAACCCTTGGTACAACTTCAGAATTTCTGCCAAGTCGGGAGTCAGAACTTCCCTTTTTCTTTCTTTGAATTTCATACTTTTCCTTTTCTACACTTACCTAGAGAGATACAAATCTCTCATCCCGGAACTTTGTATTCCGAAATTAACAATTTACAAGTTCTTATGTCCTTTCAGATAGGCAGACACTCCTGCCTTAAGAATTCCAACAACCTCTTTGGTATTTCCCTGAACCAATACTAAACCATAGTATCCACTATCCTTCACTTCTTTACTTTGCACAGTACTCCTTGCCTTTTATCTTGCCATGTCCTATACCGTGTCATCTTAGCTGTACGCCAGTATTCGTCATCATGACTAACTCATCAAGGATTACACTTTCCTTAGTATCTCAAGTATTCGCGTACTTAACACTTAATTCCTTAAGATAACTGTTAAGCTTTCAGATTGCTATTCCATCTGCAATCAACCGATAATTCCAGGTTTCCACTCTATTCTCTTTGCTCTCTAGTTCCTTTCCAAAACTTGGAAAAATTATAGGGTCTCAACTCAGTACCATCAATGTTCTGCTCATTACCAGTTCACCTGAACCAACTTCATTAACTCATTCAGCTGAGTTAAAAAATTTCCTTGTCCAATCATCTTACTTATAATCTAATGTGGTCCATTCCTATAATCCACCACCATATCACTTTACCTTTCAATATCCAAGTATACTAGTTTCTGTCATCCGCTTAAATTTCCCGATACAACATACCCTAGGAGATGGAACGATATCCATTTACAATTCCCATCTCCAGGCCAAATTTTTGATGGATCCCTCATCCTATCCCTGTATTACCTCGACAAGGTTCTTTCCTGTCTCCACCAATACTAACACTTTGGGTTCCATTGTCCAGAGAATGCATACTTGTTCGTCACCATACACTATCGCTATACCAATCTCAGCCGTTACCTTGTCCACTCCATTGTAATCTATGGTGTTCTTTTAATTGACACCCACCTCTGAAATAAGAGATTTGCCTCCATTCATATCTTTTCTTCGCATAGTCAAGGATCTCTAGCACCAACCATCCCCCCATTCACTACGTTTCACCAAATCTTGGTCTCAAGGCTGCCTCCTTACAAATGATCAAATGCTCAAATACCTTACTCTATGCATACATTGCCAACTCAACGTACTATGTGTATCGACCATGCTTTTGTTCTTTTACCTCCCACGAGGCTTGAACCATTCTTTCATCAGTTTGTGCTTGCCGTGCCCCAACCTGTGATGCAACCTTCATAGTTTCATGCCTTTATTAAAAGTTAGGTCCTTTGTGCCACCCTTCTATATTCAACCATACACGCCTATACCAACCTCACCAAGCGCTAATCAATTATTATTCTGTCTTCTGAACTTCCGATCTGACACTATCCATTCAGTTTAACTTCAAGTTTTACTGTCTTTCTAATCTCTGGTGTAGCTGCCGGAAAAGATGCTTATGTAGTAGATGATGCGTTTATCGGTCTTGTTGTGCTCTCTATCCTTCAGTTGTTCTTCAGTAGCTTCTCTGTGGCTTCAGATCAAACCTCTTCATACCTATTCCCTATTCTTCTTGTAGCATTATTCTGAATACCTC
Organism: Humulus lupulus; assembly: GCF_963169125.1. Taxonomy (NCBI): domain Eukaryota; kingdom Viridiplantae; phylum Streptophyta; class Magnoliopsida; order Rosales; family Cannabaceae; genus Humulus; species Humulus lupulus. Next base: position 223,374,603 of record NC_084797.1, on the reverse strand, counting down.
TGGCGAGATCAAACTGACACTTCATGGAGCTTTACCTGTAACCCTGTTTCCTTAGTACTAACATCATCAGCATAGTAGTTGTCCGTAATCCACTTCTAACCGAAGAGTAGCTCAATTTACCACCGATAAACCCTGAAGGAGACTTGCTCATACTGTTCCTATATCTTCTGTTTGTAAGACTTACCCGAGTTGCTAACGCTTGGATCAATTAAGAACTTTCGTTACCAATTCATCACACCTTACTCGGTACATGTTGTGATTCCTGAAATGTCTCTTTCCTTGATCCTAAGCCAGTAATAACCAGATCGTAGATCAATTCCTGGAGACATTGTCCTGTCTTGAAACCGAGTATTTAAACTCTTTATCCTTAACAAACGATGCTAACAATTTCCGCAATACGATGCTCTATCTGATCCAACCCGAGTTCAAACTTCTTTGACCACTTCAGCAATTTTTCTTGTCAACCATTGTCACCTTCCATAATGTTCCTGATCCCAAACCTATTTGTAGCCGAGTTCTGAAGCATACCCAATCCTTCCTTGTATACCTACCTGAATCCCTACTAGTCAGCTTAGTTTCCATTCAGTCCAACGAAAGTACTCTCAAATGATATTCCCTACTATCCATGGTTGTTTCTTAACAAATTAACTCTCACTCTGACTCATGTCAAGGCTTCCACATGACGAGCTCTATTACTCTCACCACGAACCTCTCTATTACTTGTGTCCCAATTCCTTTCCCAAAAGTTTCCAATTCCTCTTAATATTTCCATCCCCTCGCAAAGTACCTTGAGGCATATTCTCTATGTCTGAATCTTTCTTGGGACATTCTCAACACCAAACTCTTCCAGTTCGTTATATAACCCCAAACGTGAACTATCCAGCTAACTGATCAGCTCCGAGGAACTAGCCTCGGGCTTCAAATGTAACAAGGCATTCCAGTCTTCCATCCCCTATCCATGGGAATCCATCCTAACATATCGAATCTTTCCATGTAGAAGTCGTGCCCTCACTTGACACCCTCCCAGGTGGCATCTCCTGCCTCTGGTGCATAATAGATAACCTCACTGGTTCCCGTCACTATCCTGACAAGTATCTTGCAAACCAGATTCCCCTTCTTGGAAAAACCAGGAGCCATAGAACCGTCCGGGGTTCTTCTGCTTTGATTAACGAGAATCTGTTCTTACTAAACTCCACCAATGAAACACTGCCATTTGCATCTCTGGCACTCATGCTCTATACCCCATTTCACAAATCTCAATTATCATGGCCCTCTCTGCTACCTAAATACAAATGATGATTTCTTACATTGGAGCAGCCCAAATACTCTGGACTATTCCAGAGTTTAATCCTTAAATGGGTCATCATTTCCAACCACATCCGCCTGTATCAATTTCCCAAAATGAATTACCCAACTCGCAAAACTCATTGACATACATTGCTGTTATCTTATCATTCCAAATCAAGCTCATAAGCCTACCAGTCCTCGCATCTTAAACCATGTCTTTATAACCTCTATTATCAATTCACCATCTGAGTTCTTTCCAACCCATCATGCCAATGTCTCAGCCCGGGTATCATTTCCAGGCATCCTTCTGTCACAAATACTTAACACAACCCCTTAGTCATGACCTCTCATCTTCATATAACCAAGGATGGAATTAACCTTGCCCACCCTCTGACCAATTCTTAGGCAACCCAAACTTTCCTCAAAACTAGAGGATAATGCCTTTTAGGCCTTCCATGAAATACCCTTATCTGTCTATACCCTCACATTAAACCAACACTGGTAACCTCACTGTCAAAGCATACAAAACAGCTCCTTCCCCAGGGAAGTCCACTATTCTTCCACCTAGTCTCAACCATTAAATCCCACAGCTCACTCACATACTAGCGGTCATCTGCTGTGGCTTTCAGGAGCAGATGGAGGTTTCCAACTCCAACTACCATCTGCAATCCCCCTATAAAACAACGCCAATTCCACTTAACCATTCTAGGCGCAAACAATTTGAGTTCATTCGCCACTGTTGACTAAATACCTCAGCCCCGAGGTTCACACCCCAAACCACTCCACAGCCAGGTCCAAATAACCACAGTTATCATGCACACATAAAGCATATTAAACACAAATCCACATTACTATACATTTAGCTACCGAATTTTATCACAACCAAGTATACTCACATTTCATCATGCTTCCTATAAGCCATTAAACAGATATGACATATTAATTCAATTCAAGAAATTACCCACATACACTCAGTATACAAACCATTATCCAAATATTCATTCACATGCAATAGCAATGCTAATCAGCACTGTAACGACCCAAATTCACTGTTAAGGCTTAGGGCCTTGAATAGTGGGCCTGGAGGGCATAATGGGATTTTGTGTGTGAATTTAATGAGTTTTATGCATGATTATGATTTAATGCACGTTATATGACTATTTGATTATTTGTGATGCATGACTATGTGAATTAGTATGCATGTAGACCTGATTGTCTTAAAAAGAGCATAATAGTAATCTGGCCATTTTGGGCATGTTTTATGTTGATATCGGTGATCCATGACTCGAGACGATCCTAGAGTGAGCGGGTTAGCGGAAAGGTCAAAGCGGGAATCTATACCCGACTTGGGTTAAGCCTGGGGAGTTTTAATGAGAATTTGGAAATATATTGAGGTTAATCTTGATGATGAGGAATGTATATTTGACGATTATTCAGGTATTGGGTAGCGAGCGGGAATTATTAGGAACACTTGAGGAATTAGTGGGAACTTGGGTAATATGACTAAAATGCCCCTTTATGGGCATAAAGGTTTAGAGTTATTAAGGGAGGGCATTTTGGTCATTAGGCTTGTAAGAGATAAATTAAAGAAGGGCTTTATACTTAGTGGATTTTGTAGAGTTAAAGTTATAGGCTGAAAAGAAAGAAGGAAAGAAGGGGAAAAAGAAAGAGAAGAGCTGAAGGGGTTTTTGCTCCAAAAGATCGGTTTGTGGCTCTCCCAACCAAATTCCTTCATTTTTCTTGGAGTCAAGCTCAGTGGAGAGCTAGGGTAGGCTGAGCATCAAGAATCCTAAGCTAGGCTTGAGGATTGGCAAGGGGTTAGCAAGATCACATCAGAAATTGAGGTAAGTTCTTGGGGATTTTCTGTTTTAGGGCTTGACTGGTTTGGATTGTGTTTTTGAGCTAAATGGATGGGGTTTTTGGGGAAAACAGGTCAAGGTTGTGAAGGTGCAAGCTAAGGAGGTCAAGGGTTCGATTCAAGGTCGAAATTCCACTCACGGTATGAATTCTAAGACCCTATCTTTGTTGTTTGAGTGAATTTCTGGTTTTTGGGTTCATTGTGTTAGATTTTGAGTTTTGGGTTGCTTGAGCTTGGGATTGAGTTCATGGGATGCTTGGGATGAGTGTGTGGTGTGTATATGTGTGTTTTTGGGTTTGGAAAAGGTTTGGGCAAGTTTGGAATTGAAATGGGAGAAGAAAATCGCAAGATGCGATTTTTGGTTTTGGTCTGGCTGCAACTAGCGCTACAGCGCTAGTCAGGGGGCGCTGTAGCGCTAGCCCCTGTTCTGATGGGGTGGTTCTGCTTGTAGCGCTACAGCGCCCTCTTTTGAGCGCTGTAGCGCTGCACTGTTCACAGAGGGGATTTTTGGGCTTTTGTGAAGGGATTTTGACCTAGGGTTCGGGGCTCGATTCCGCCACTTTGTTTTGGGGATCTAGGACTTCCCGGGGGCTCGGGATTAGTCCCGAGGCTAGGTTTTGGACTTGAGGTTGGTGATGACTTTGACTTGTGGATTTTTCTTAGGTATGCGCTAGGGCTCGGGTAGGATCGTTCTTAAGGAGTCGGGTGATCAAGGCTACCGAATCTAAAGGTAAGAAAACCCTAACACCCGAGAATAGGGCATGGGCCCACTGTGTGATTGCAGGGCACGACCCTAGATTGTATTGTGTGCAAATGTGTAAACTTAGATGAACTATTGTATGTTTGAATGGTTATTTCTGAATGCATTATATGTGTGATTATAATGGAATGAACGGCTAAGGCCGAGAGCGGCGTAGGCCGGGTATGGCAGTGGAGCCGGAAGTAACGCTCAGCACATGGGATGCTATAGCCAGGGTGGGACCCAAGGGATACATGAGTTATCCTACGGTGAGGACCGAGACCCCAAGCTTTGGTAAGGCCTCTGGGGCGGCATGGCCGTGCTTGTTTAATCTGATGGTTTTTCTATTTATCAGTGAATTATGCCAGCTATATTAATTGCATATGTTATGTACTATTTGGATTTTCTTGCTGGGCTTCGGCTCATGGGTGCTCCGTGTGGCGGGTAAAAGCAAGGAATCAGTCAACTGGCCATGAGTATGGAGAGCGTGGGGGCGGCGCGTACATGTTCGGTCTGCCCGACTGCTTTGGTTGGGGGCATTTTGTATATGGCTGTATTAAACCGTTCTTTTGATAGTTGATCAAGTGTAAATCTATTTTTGAGTTGTAAATATTTTGTAAACCTTATTTTGGGATCCCAGATGTTTTATACTTAACGTTTTCAATGAAACTAAACATTTTCAAAGAGTACAGCCTTAAACTCTGGTTTATTCACACTTTTGGTTTTAGAAACCACTTAGAGTCAGTCAAAAGCACGATTTCTATTTTAAACTCACTAAGTAACGACTCTAAGGTAGTAAGGCGTTACAAGCACGTTTCAATCTCATCACGCAATAGTCAAGGGCCAGGCTCTATCAGTATCTCATGCTTCCTATTAATCACACAGATATCAGCATTCATACCCATTTCCAATCATTTAAGCATATAATCATGTATACACAATTACCAAACCCTGAGTCGAGCTTGTCTTTCATGGTAAATGTACATGTCCAGCCAGTCTTCAGGAACCCTTAAACCTAGGACGCTCTGATACCAAGTTGTAATGCCCTAGATAGCCAAGACTGTTACACTGTGTGTTTATGAAGGTGCAAGACTTGCTAATCAAGTCATTTAGTTAAAAACGTGTGTTACTGAAACTATAATTGAGCTAGGGTTAAAAAAGTTTGGCCACAAAAGTTGCTTTTCATACATTTGAACATTTTAGTACATAGGATCCCAAAAGTAATAACGTTTAAAAGACAGTTTACAAAATCCAGAACAAAAGTACAGGTACTAGCCACTCTAAGGGCAAAATAGACATTTAGGCTTTTCTCGTCCTGTGTCACTCCTCGACCGTGGCAGCCAATCAACTAACTATGTACATTCAATCCTAAAGCTCTCCAACTTAGGACTGTTCCACCCTGCCCTTGCCTTTACCTACACCACGTAGCACCCGTGAACCAAGGCCCAGCAAGAAACCAGATAACAGAACATAATCACTAAGCAGTCAATTTACAAATCCACAATCAAACAACTCATAAGCATAAACACATGCTCAACAATCCACAATGGCTATATAATCAGGCATCCAGAATACCAAGTTCATCAATTAACAATAATAATCAATTCACATATTAGTCAGGGTCGACACCCTTAGGTCGCACCCTATATTTATCTCACTGACTCCGGCCCACTTAAACCGAGCTTAATGAATATTAAACAGTACTCAGCTACCAGTGGCCGAGCCGCGCCCTATGCACATATATTGATTTCGACACTCTTAGGCCGCTTATCACATGTTCCATGGCATAATACCATCTATGACATTATACAGACATAGGGAGCTCTTAGTCCCATCATTAACACATAACCGGGTGCAGTTTCTTACCTTTGATTCCGCTAGCTTGTGCAATGGAGTCAACTCTCAAGCACGATCCCGTCCGAGCCCTGGCATACACCTAGTCATAGCCACAAATTAAAACCATCAATAAAATTCAATACCAAAACCTAACCTCGGGAAGCCCTAATTCCACCAAACAGGGTGGTGGAATCATACCCCGAGCCCCTAGGCAAAAACCCTAAGAAATAACCCAAAAACCCACTTCTGGAGACAGGGTAGCGCTACAACGCTTCAAAGAGGGCGCTATAGTGCCACAAGCAAAGCCAAAGGCGCTAGAAAACACAAGACTAGCGCTGTAGCGCCCAAAGGCTAGCGCTACAGCGCTAGTCACAAACCAGCAACACCCTATTTTTCTCCCTTCATTTTTCCTCAAACCAAAACCTCTTGGAACCCTTCCAAACCTCAACTACACACCAAATTGAGTCTACCATCACCTATATCTCACCCCACACAACCCAATAGCACAAGACTTAACCATATGCATCATCAAACCAAGAAAACAAACATTGAACTCAAGAACTCAAGAGTTTAACCAGAAACTTAGAACCTCAAAGCCAGAATTTGTTACCTTCCACGGAGAATTTTGACCCTAGGTTATCCGTAGTATCCTTCCAGCCTCAAGACCTTCAACTCCTCAAGCATATTTCCCTTAATTCCATTCAAAACTCAAGCTTAGAAATCACCTCAATAAAAACTCAGAAAAACTCATCAGAAATCTTGAAACTTACCTCAATTGAGTGGCTAATCCCTACTAACTCTTTTAGCTTCACCAAGGACTTTAGCCCTAAGCTCCAGCCTGAGCTTACTATAAGATTCCAGCTCCAAAATTCACAAAGAATGGTGAAAAATGGCCAAACCGACAAAGAGAGAGAGACAGACAGACAGACAGAAAGTCCCTTGTTTTTCCTTCTTCCTTTCTTTCTCTTCTCTTTCTTTTAACTTCTGAAATTTTCTACAACCTCCACTAAAGCTAAAAATACAATATAACACTTATCTATTTTCAGTCAAATGACCATTTTGCCCTCCCATTAATTCCTAAGCCTTAAAGCACACCAAGGGCATTTTAGTCACTTACTCCCAATTCCTGCTAATTCCTCGAGTGTCCCTAATAATTACCGCTTACATCCCGACACGTAACTAATCACCAATTATTTTCCTCAATAACCAATAGTCTCCAATATATTCTCTAAATTCCCAGATATACCCCCAGACTCACCCCGAGCCGGGTATAAATCCCTGCTGTGACTTTCCCGGTAAACCGCTTGCTAGGATCACCTCGAGTCACAAGCTACAAATATATCCACATAATACTGTTGTCTCAACATTTTATCACAAATATTTACATTTATGCCCTCAATGGGCCAAAATTACAAATACACCCTTATACCCTAATCAGGGCCTACATGCATACTAATACACATAGTCAGCATCACATTTATCCAAATAATCATATAAGCATGCTTTTCACCATTAATTCACATAACTTCCAATTGTGCCCTCCCGACACACTAATCAAGGCCCTTAAGCCTTATTAGTAGTTTTGGATCATTACAGGAGGTTTGTCAGTGACTAAGTATGCCCTGAAGTTTGATCGATTGGCAAAGTTTACCATGGAGTTGGTGCCCACTGATGGGACCAGGAGGGAGAGATTTCTCTAGGGGCTACAGCCCAGATTAGCCTGTGATGTTCGTATTACCACTGTGGCAAGGGTTACTACCTATGCACAGGTGGTCAAGAAGGCACGCACAGCTGAGAGTGCAGAGAACAAGATCGGGCAAGATAATGCAGCCAGAAAGGAGTTCAGGAGGACAGGTCCTCCATTTATGGGTTTTGGTAGAGGTGGAGGCCCCAGTGATCAGAAGAGGAAGGTTTCTAACACCTTCCCAGTTCCAGGTTCAGATAGGCGACCCCGTGGTATTTCAATAGGTCGTCCAGGTGGTAATGAAGCCTAGAAGTCTTATCCTAAATGCCTTAGGTGTAAGAGGCGTCATTTGGGAGAGTGTAGGGCAAGGGATTGCTTCTCATGTGGAGCAGTGTGTCATCTTAGAAAGGACTACCCTAAGGCAAGAAGAGAAAAACCCAAGAAAGAGGATAGCTCGGCCCCAGCTCGAGTGTTCGCGTTGACAGAAGCAAAAGCTGAGGCTTCTCCTTCAGTTGTTACAGGTCAGCTTCTTAGTGCTGGAACCTCTTATAATGTTTTGATTGATTCTGATGCTACACATTCTTTTGTTGCTAGTAGAATTATTGATAGACTGTGTAGACCCTGTGATTTTTATGTGGTGGGGTTTGGAACTTTGTTACCCACTGGGGAATTAGTGGTATCCAGGAGATGGGTCAGATCTTTGCCAGTGACAGTGGAGGGTAAAAAGTTGTCAATGGATTTGATAGAGTTGGTTATGACTGACTTCGACATGATATTGGGTATGGATTGGTTGGTGAAGTATGGGGCAACCATTGATTGCAGAAGGAAGATGGTCACCTTTGAGCCTGAAGGTGAGGATCCTTTTGTGTTTGTTGGTACTGTGCATGGACCTCGCATACATATGATTTCTGTTTTGAGGGCTAGAGATCTGATGCAATGAGGTTGCATTAGATTCTTAGCCAGTGTGGTTGACACCACTTAGGTCATGCCAGTGAGACCAGAAGATAACAGATTAGTCTGTGAATTCCTGGATGTGTTTCCAAAAGATTTGCCAGGGTTGCCACCACACAGATAGAACTGGCACCAGGGATGGAGCTAGTGTCTAGAGCACCTTATAGAATGGCCCCAGCTGAGTTGAAAGAATTAAAGGTACAGTTGCAAGAGCTATTGGATTTGGGTTTTATCAAACTTAGTTTCTCACCTTGGGGAGTGCCAGTTTTGTTTGTAAAGAAAAAGGATGGTTCTCTGAGGATGTGCATTGATTACAGAGAACTGAATAAGCTAACAATCAAGAACAAGTATCATTTGCCAAGGATAGATGATATGTTTGATCAGTTGCAAGGTAAGGAGGTATTCTCAAAGATCGACCTTCGTTTTGGTTATCATCAGTTGAGGGTCAAGGAGGGAGATATGTTGAAGACTGATTTTCATACCAGGTATGGGCATTATGAGTTCTTAGTTATGTCTTTTGGATTGACTAATGCCCCAGCTGCTTTTATGGATCTGATGAACAGAGTGTTCAAGGATTATCTGGACCAGTTTTTTATCGTCTTCATCGATGACATCCTGGTTTATTCTCAGTCAGAGTTAGAGCATGAGCAGCATCTGAGGTTGGTTCTACAGAGACTAAGGGAACACATATTGTTTGCAAAGTTCAAGAAATGCAAGCTCTGGTTATCTCAGGTATCCTTTCTTGGGCACATTGTCAGTAAGGAGGGGATTAAGATAGATCCAGTGAAGATTGAGGCAGTCAGAGACTGGCCAAGGCCAAAGAATGCTTCTGAGGTTAGAAGTTTCCTTGGATTGGCGAGTTATTATAGGCGATTCGTGGAAGGGTTCTCAAAGATTGCTACTTCGTTGACTGAGCTGACACGCAAGAGTGAGAAATTTGTGTGGTCAGAAAAGTGTGAGAACAACTTCCAGAAACTGAAGCAGAGATTGATTACGCTCTGATTTTGAGTCTTCCAACAGATCAAGAGAAGTTTGTGATTTACTGCAATACTTCTCATCAGGGTTTGGGTTGTGTTCTGATGCAGTCAGAGAAAGTAATTGCTTATGCCTCACGTCAGTTGAAGGAGTATGAAAAGAGATATCCCACTCATGATTTGGAGTTGGCGGCTGTGGTCTTTGCTTTAAAGGTAAGGAGGCATTATCTTTACGGGGAAAGGTGTGAGATCTATATAGACCACAAGAGCCTGAAATACTTCTTCACCCAAAAAGACTTGAATATGAGACAAAGTTGTTGGCTGGAGTTAGTAAAAGATTATGACTGCGAGATTTTGTATCATCCAGGAAAGGCCAACGTGGTAGCTGATGCTTTAAGCTGGAAGGGTCTGGGGCAGATTTATGGTGCGAGGCTGATAGCCAAAGAGTTAACTGATGATATGACCAGAGCTGGTGTAGAGTTGCTGGTGGGCTTGTTGGCCAATATTACGCCACAGTCTAAACTGTTGGAGAGAATCAAGGAGGGTCACTTAAGTGATCCACAGCTGATCAAGATCAGAGAGGATGTTTTGGCTGGAGCATCCAGAGATTATACAGTGTCTGATTTAGGCTTTCTGTGATACAAATGGTGGATATGTGTTCCGTTAGACATTGCTTTGAGGCAAGAGATTCTGGATGAATCTCATACTACACCTTACTCTTTGCATCCAGGTACCACGAAGATGTATCAGGATGTGAGATCGTTGTATTGGTGGCCGGGGATGAAGAGAGATATAGTAGAATATGTGGCTAAGTGCTTGACATGTCAGCAGGTCAAGGCTGAGCATCAAAGGTCGGCAGGATTATTACAGCCTCTGGATATCCCAGAGTGGAAATGGGGAGACATCACGATGGATTTCATGGTGGGATTACCCAAGATTGTTGGTCAGCATGATTCTATTTGGGTTATAGTGGATCGCTATACCAAATCAGCTCACTTCTTGCCAGTAAAGACTACATATACAGTTGATCAATATGCAAATCTCTATGTGAGAGAGATCGTGCACCTCCATGGAGCACCGAGGTTAATTGTGTCAGATCGGGACCCCACTTTTACTTCCAAGTTCTGGGGAAGTTTACAGAAAGCCATGGGAACTCAATTGAAGTTCAGTACTGCTTATTGTCCTCAGACAGATGGGCAATCGAGAGGATGATCCAGATATTTGAAGACATGCTGCGAGCATGTATGCTGGACTTTGGAGTAAGTATCTACCTTTGATAGAGTTCTCCTACAACAACAGTTATCAATCTACCATTGGGGTTGCACCTTATGAGATGATGTATGGTAGGAAATGCAGTCTCCTATTCATTGGGATGAGATAGGTGAAAGGAGATACTTAGGTCCTGAGGTGGTTCAGAGGACCAGTGAGGCCGTTGAGAAGATTAGGGCTCGGATGCTCGCTTCTCAAAGTAGACAGAAGAGCTATGCAGATCCCAAGCGTAGGAACGTGGAGTTCCAAGTGGGAGACTATCTCTTCCTCAGAGTCTCGCCATGGAAAGGGGTGAGGAGATTTGGAAAGAAGGGCAAGATGAGCTCTAGATTTGTAGGTCCATTTGAGATCCTGGAGAGGATTAGTCAGGTGGCTTACAGGTTGGCCTTACCTACAGCGTTGTCAGCCGTGCATAACGTGTTTCACGTTTTAGCTCTTCGAAGGTATGTATTTGATGTGACTCATGTCTTGAGCTATAAAGCTCTGGAGCTTGAGGCAGATCTCTCCTTTAAGGAGAAACCAATCCAGATACTTGACAGAAAGGACAAGGTCCTCAGAAATAAGACGATACCTTTGGTTAAGGTGTTGTGGAGGAATAGCAAGGTCGAGGAAGCGACCTGGGAGCTGGAGTCAGATATGCAAAGTTAGTATCCCGAGCTGTTCAGGTAAATTTCGAGGACGAAATTTCTGTAAGGAGGGGATAGTTGTAATACCCCAAAATCCATAATGCGATTAATGCCCGGATTAGTAGGTCGGGAGGGCCATAATTGTTTTATTGTACCATTAAATGATTATATGCATGTTTATGTGAATTATATTATAATATGATGTTAAATGCATGCATGTGGGTCCACATTTGATTATAAGGGAATTTTGGTAATTTGGCCCGTTGAGGGCATATTTGTATATTTTGGTGCATGCTTGTGATTAATTGTTGAGGCCACATTATAATGTGGATTTTTTCGAGCTATTCGGCATGAGACGATCTTTGAATATAAACTATCAGTTTGTTCATAATAGGCTTAAGCTTGGGGTTCGAGGTGAGTCTCGGGGTGTTTCAGTGATTATAGTGTTACCGAGAATTAAAGGGTAAACAGATATGAATTATTGGTATTTGAGAATAGCGGGAATTGGAGGGTGTTAATTATGATTAATGAAATAGGTGGGAAAGGATGGTTTTACCCTTGAGAGCCTTTAGAGACCTTTATTTGACCTAGGGGCATTTTAGTCTTTTCACCCTTAGCATTGATATAAGCCATTGAAGGTTGTGGAACTTGCAAGAAACAGAGCCTAGAAAACCTTCTCCCGTGCATCCTTTCTCCTTCATTCTCCTTTGGAGTTTTTGATCTCAATTTGAAGAACTAAGCTAGGGAATCAAAGTTTGGAGCTTAGGACTTTAGTTCAACCATTGAAGAGGACTTAAATCTAGCTTGAGGTAAGAATTCATCCATGAAACCTTAGTTATACTCTGTTTTTCTTATGGTTTTAAGTTGTGAAATTTAAGGTGTTAAGTTGAGAATTAATGGAAGCTTTTGAAGGAAATTCACTTGGGTTTTGATGCTTGTATGGTAGGTAAGTTGTGGTAACAATTGGTGGTTTTACTTGGTGATATTGGGGGAGTTTTAATGAGGTTTTAGAATGAGTTCGAAGGGAGAAAAACAGGGGTATTGGCTGAGTTTCAGGTGGTGTCGTGACTCTGTTCTAGAGTGTTGCGGCCCAAGCTTGAGAAAATGGGAGGAAGAAGCTGAAGGGTCGCGGCATGGCCAGGGAGGGCCGCGGCCCGTGCTGGGAGCTAAAGGAAGGCCGCCTCTGGTTGAGGGCGGGCCACGGCATGGCCAGGGAGGGTCGCGGCCCTTAGTGGCATTTTGGCCAAAAGTTGGTTTTTGGCTTGGGGATTCAAGCCTTAGGCCTCGGGATTGATCCTACTACTCAGTTTAGTAGGATTTGATGTCTCGGAGGCTAGGTTTTGGTTTGGGAACCTTTGTTATTCATTTTATTGATGGAATCCCATATTTGGTTATGACCAGGTGACCATCAAGGAACCAAAAGGTTAATCATTCTCAAGGGTCGTTCTTATATTAATTCTCGCTCGAACCAGAGGTAAGAAAAATGCACCTTATATGTGACATGCGTGGTTATTGATGAGGCATGTTGATTGTTAAATGTGGACATTGATTGCATATTAAATGCTTAGCAAATCTTGCTTACTTGTGTATGGCACTGACTATTCAGAATCGGCACTGGTCGCGTATTACTGACCTAAGAGTCAGGAACGACATAAGCGTCATGAGCGCAGAGCCGATAAAAGATTAGATCTAATCAATATCAGCGTTGAATGACTCTAGGAGCATTAATGCTGGACCGAACCTAAGGTCGATGAAAATTATAAGTGCTTGACTAGTCTAAGACTAGTTACTCAAAGCCAGGGCCAAAGGCCTAGATAACTGTTTGTCACATGGCTAGGGAGTGAAATCCCATGGTTGTGACTCTACGGTCACTCGGTAGGTTTATGCTGGTGACTATTTCATCAGATACCTACATCGTTTAAGCTAGTGAAAGGATCACTTATTTGTAAAGCCCCGGTGACCCTATCTTCACATGGCTAATGGGAACAGAACCCATCTTAGTGACTTTTGTGACTGTCACTCCTTTATTTTGGACTGAAAGTCCTGAATGATTATTACGATCATTGTTGATATTATATTCATGCAATACTGTGTTTTCTTGCTGGGTTTTGGCTCATGGGTGCTATGTGGTGCATGTAAAGGGAAATAGAAGCTCACTCAGCCTTGAGTGGAGGGCTTAGGTGGTGCTGTGTACGTATACGGCCGCTTGACCACCACAGCCAAGGAGTTCTCAAAGGAACTAGGGGGTTTACCCTATTTTTGCCGCTTAGGTCGACGGGTTGTAAATTTAAACTGTAATGACCATTTTGAGTTGTAAATAACTTGTAAATGTTTTTATGGGCCCATGAACAGTTGTATGTTTTAAATAAAATATATCCTTCCCTTTTAATTTATTTTCCACCTTAACCTATTAGTAACACCTAGAAACACGTTTTTAACCTAAGAACTAGGTTAGCGAGTTAAATTCACGGTTCAACGTTCACCGTAACGGTCTTGGAGTAACCCGGGCGTTACAATAACGGAAGGTTGAGAACTTATGTGTTTTAGTGAAGCTAGTAGGTTTTGGGAAATTTGGTTGTGTGCTACAGATCTATAAGGAAGAAACATATAATATTGTTTGAATTTTTTGTTTTGTTATTCACATGCAGATGGTTAGGTCACTATTACAGGAGAAATGTTACCCGATTTTAATTTATCTAGGATTGTGTATTTTTTTTCTTGTATTCAAATTGTGTTGTGCTTGCTTTATTGATTAAATCGATAGATGGTTAGGTTAATAATATAGAGGGAATGCTGCCCAAATTTACAAATAATTGTTTTATATAGACATCCAACTCTATCACATGCTTATTTAGTGTCGTTTATTTTATTTTTCGTAGACATAGGAGAAGATATGGATAGAAAGTGGATGTCAGTGAATATGTTATTTGTGGAATATAGGAACGTGGTCGATTTGTTCTTGAGGTTTTGTTTGAAAAAAATGTGAAAGACCCAAATTTTACTTCTTGTCTATGTTGTTGACCCCTGATTTGGTCAACGACACTGAGTCAGATTTACAATATAGAATAAGATTTGAACTTAAGAATAAGAAACAACACAAAGAATTATAGTGGTTCGGCCCTGCTGATCAGTAATGACTTACGCCCACTTAGTACTCTTATTTATATAAATTCCCAAAACCTAAGATCAGATGAGCCAGAGTCAACTGAGTTTCACAAGCTAAGAGAAAGGATACAAAATGTGGATAATAATTATTGAGTCATCTATTTATAGACTCAAGAATGTACATAGATGGGCCACGGGCCTTGCGTAACTTATGCAACAAGTAAATATAAAATTATAGGTAAATAATACACTTTATAACAAATATCTCACAATTATCTGCATATTAAACTAACTTTGAACTTTAACTATATTTAATAAAGTAGCTCTAGTCGCATGTCTTTTGTCAACTTCTTTTTATATTGCTCTGTATAAGTTCTGAATTCATCTGATAACATGTTTTCTTCATGTGCCTTATGTTTGTGCCACGTCATCATGATAAAGTTTTGGGAAACATTTGCCCTCCAAGTTTATTATGAAGCAATCAACATTAAATAAACTTACTCGGACAAAATTCACCGACCCGTGACATCCAACTATACTTTTACTTCCTCAAAAAGGTAAATAATCATGATTTTACGATTTCCAATGACAGATTTGATGGCTTTACGTTTTCCAATGTTCCAAAAACCATATTTTCATTCGTGACATTTTAGTTACCTTGAGCAATATAAATAGGCTTATTCTTTTTCCATCGTTTTTCACCTAAACTTTATCTTTATTCAAGAACTTCAAAGTTTCAAGCATTCTCCCAAGCAACCTGTGACAAATCTTCAAGAATCTCCAAGCGATTTCAACCTAGTTTCTTGAGCAATATTCACTTCAAGTAAGTTTTCGTCAAACTCCTGTCTATTTTTTGCTAATTTTCTTGCATCTCAACTAGGAGTAATCTTTTTTTCGTAACTGTCACTGAAGTTATTGGTATCTTCTAGAGGGTAATCGTTTATAGGTAGGAATGCGTGTAATTCTGGGTTTAAATGAGTGTTTAGGTAATATTTAGGAGTGTCAAAATATTTAGGATGATATTAGGATATAACTACTGATTTTTGGTCCAAAATCGAAGTAAAAATTCAATTTTTTGGCCCCGAAAAAATCTGGGTTTTTCCCGCTTTTGACGATCTAGAAAAGTTTTCTTGAAAATTTTTTTACTCTTACTTTTTGAACTGTTGCGTTCACATGCTTGTATCTTAAAAATCTATTTGTTACTAAATACTTGCTGGTTGGGTAAATGCTGAATTATTTTCCACGAACAGTGGTTATTTTCTTAATTATCCCCCTATTGGTCATAGATTCATACTTCCCCTTCTTCTTCTCAGATATTCATGCACGATCTCTGGGGAGGTGAGAGGCCAATAGACGAAAATCTTCTAAACTTGCTGTTTGAAGACTCCGAACAACCTACTTTGCCTATTCCACAAAATTCAACACAGCCATTACCATCAACCAGCCATTCTAGTTCAAATCCTTCCATGGCACGTGTAAAGCACGTTGCTCAAAGAAGGAAAAAAAGCTATGATCCTCACATTGGTCAGCATGTGGCCAATGTTGAAGGTCCTTTGACAACCAACCGACCTGCAGCAACCGAGCAACCTCCTGAGATACTTCTTTCTCGCGCTTTAGTAAGAGAGGTCATAAAAAATAACATACACTGGTACATCGCCCGTCCTAGCGTTATATGGAGCAGGATGGTGGCCAAATATCCCAATAAATATGGCCTCCCTAGGATTACCTTATTCAAGCCAACCCTTGACCAGAGGGATTATAGTGCGTAGTCGAGGTATCATAATTAGGCAGGGGCAACCTTGCCCCGACATGATTTTTTTCAAGGACTGGTGAACTATTTTGACATTTCTCCGTTACAAATTACACCGAACGGGTACAAAGTGCTACCAGAACTTTATATTCTTTACCACCACAAAAAATGGCATGTACCCTCTCCCTATGAAATTAACTACCTATTCGACCTTAAATCCAACCCTAACCAAAATAACACGGGGTTTTTCAATTTCTGCCATCAAGAGTCTTCCCACACATTCCTGACCGATATAACCTACAAGTCCAATGTGGGAAAATACTTCCAAGAGTATTTCCTCACAACCGATCTTGTTGCGAACAACTTGTCCTTTTCTTGGATAGGTAATATTTCTTCTTGAATTTGCTCAAACTTCTTGTCGTTTATTTCTTTTTTTTTCTTAGTTTACTTTGTTGAATATAGGCCCATAGCTCCAACTAGAGCCTACCCAAGGCATGGTAGAGAGGGTTGTTGCCCTGTCCAGCATGACATCTGCAAAAAAAAGTGTCAAGGAATTAGTCACCTAAACCAATCTAAGGCTGGTCGACCTTTTGGAGCCTCACCAAGATGTGAAGGAAACAACTGCTAGGAGTGCCACAGGAGAAGGTGCTGATGATTCCCTTCGTCTGAACCCAATCATGTTGGCAAGCTTACTAAGCCTTTATATGGCCTAAATCAGACTCCCCGTGCTTAGAATGACAAGCTCAAGCAAACATTATTCAGCAAAGGATTCATAGCATCAAGTTCAGATAATTCTTTGTTTATTCATGGCTCGGGTACTTCTCTTATCATTCTACTTGTCTATGTAGATGATATACTTGTCACTGGTCCCGATTCCACTCTCATTTCTCAAATAATATCTGACCATAATAAGGAGTTTGTTGTCAAAACTCTCGGACCTTTACATTACTTTCTTGGAATTGAGGTAGCTCGTACTGCTTCTAGTATATGTACTTGTCCAAGTTTAAATATATTGCTAATTTACTCACAAAGCTGCATATGGAAGAGGATAAACCAACATCAAATCCCACTAGTTCAGTTCACAAGTTAGCTTTCACTATTGGTGAACCTTTTGATGATCAAACTCTATACATAAGCACTATGGGTGCCCTTCAGTACCTCACTTTAACAAGACCTGATGTTGCATATATTGTGAAGAAATTGAGTCAATTTATTCATGCCCCTACCATGATTCATTGGGAAGCAACCAAACATTTATTGAGATACCTCATGGGCTCTATACATGAGGGATTACTTTTGAAACCTATTGCTCAGTTTTCTCTCCATGCCTATTCGGATGTAGACTAGGCAAGCTCACTTGATGACAAACGCTCCACAGAAGGCTATGCTGTCTTTTTGGGTGAAAATATGGTCTCTTGGTCAACTAAGAAGTAACATGTTGTGGCAAGGTCTTCTACTGAAAGTGAGTTTCGGGCACTTACTAATACTGCTGCTGAAATCAAGTGGCTTTCATCTCTGCTGTTCGAGCTTCATATACCTCAGTCTGCTGGTCCTATTATTTGGGTTGACAATCAAGAAGCTGCCTCCTTAGATGCTAATCCTGTTTTTCATGCCAGGTCGAAGCATATTGAGAAAGACCTCCATTTTGTGCATAGTCAGATCCTAGGCAAGCAGCTTGAAGTGCGCTATGCCCTCTCTTTAGATCAAGTTGCAGATGTTTTGACAAAACCACTGCCTATGAATCGGTTTGCGTACATGAAGACCAAGCTGAAAGTGTGTTCTACACCCTTTCTCTTGAGGGGGGATGATAAGCCTATACTTGGATTAAATTAGTTATACACTGTTAGAGTTAGATAAAACAGTTTAGTCATTAATTGTCTTTTCTGATTTTGCTCTCTTGTTTAGTTGCTATAACAACTTTTCCTTCTTGATTGCATTACTGCTCAGTGTATTCTATTCTTATATAAATACAATCCAAGTCTCTAGGCTTTGTAACTTTTTTTGCAAAGTTTTAAGACTTCAATCAAAGTAGTGTGTCTCATACTATGTCAAACTAATCTAATTTTGACACATCATATTTAATATTTCTTTTAGAAAAAATTGCTACCACTCCACACGTTAGTTTTAAGCTTTAGTATAAAGTGCCAAATAAACTCTGTTAGTGCATTAAAGGAATCTTTTTTCCTCCTTTATGTAATCCGTTTAATATTTGTTTGCTTAATATTTCTTTTTTATAATTATTTTTAATTTCTTGTTTAATATTTTCTTTTTTCTATCCCTATATTCTTATACTAAACGTGACAAGGGCCTCGCACAGACATAATTTGAAGGTATGTGTTTTCTTAATCAAGCCAAATCTTTTATAGCCTTTTAATTATTGTTTATAGTTATTTTATAATTATATTATTATAATGTTCATTTTAAAATGATTAATTTCTATATTATAGTATTTATTTTAACATTTAGCATTTGAGTCAGTACTCTGTAAAGAAACGTATAAAGAATAAATACCAGTATTTTACCAAAGAATTGTAACAAAATAAAAAGTAAAAAAAGATAATTATTAAGGTTGATTAAGCTTCGGGGTTCATTTTCTTTTCTTTTCTTTTTCTTCTTTTTTAGATTATAATAATCTAATCATTTTAATTATTTAGGGTATAATATAACATCTTTAGGATAACTTTAATGAATTAGAATGGTTGATATGCATATATATTATTAATTTATTGATATGTTTGTTAATTAGAGTAACCATTAAGATATTTACTCTATTTAAGATTTTACTCTATTTAGTAACATTAAATTCTGATTTGGCAACGTATATTATTGATAATTTCTAAAATATTAGTGGGATGTTAATATACACATTCATAAAAAAAAATTAGATTATAATCTTTTCAAATTTCAGAAATAGAAAACATAGCTACTGTAGGACTATTTTGTATGCACAAACTTATTATCAGGATTAAGTTTAGTTCGAGTCTGTTGCTTTGTCATTATCTAAAAAACACATATATAAACATTTGACTAAAAACACATGCTTCATATCGATTCTCTATGAATAAACGACTAAAGTCGAGGCATTTAGAACTAAATCGTATATTAGCATTGCAAAGGTTTGAAAAAACTAGAAAAATGAAACCAAAAATGCAGAAAAGAGACTTGTGAAAAATGAAGAGCTCAATCACAGCACAGTGAGACTCTTTATATATATATATATATATATATATATTGATAGTGTAAAGAATTTGTTACAAAGAAATGGTTACAAAAGCTGTTAAGACAGCTATGTAACAGAATTCTATTATAAAACAGATTTACACTAAAATGATCACGTGTTGTCTAGCTTATCATATACAGTGTGTCTAATATCCCCCCTCAAGTGACACGGTGAAGCATTGAGTGTCAACTTGGAACTGAGAAAACTAAAATGTGGAATAGGCAAAGGCTTGGTTAAGATGTCTGCAATTTGAAGAGATGAGTCAACATATCTAACAGATTGGCTAATACACGTTCACGAACAAAATGAAGGTCGATTTCGATGTGTTTCGTACGAGCATGAAAGACTGGATTTGAAGCCAATGAACCAGCTCCTAGATTGTCACACCATAGTATAGGACACTGAAACAATCGCACGTCCAGTTCAGATAGGAGGGATTGAAGCCAAATCAACTCAGTTGTTGTGTTAGAATTTAGCCACTTGGAATAGTCTGTTAACTTACTTAACTGTTTTTTGATAGTTAGGTAGTTAGCTAGTGTTTCCCAGCCTCTTGGAGCCCATATATGTGTCTATATATAGGTTCTTTATTCTCAGTTTTAGGTGACGATCTAGAGAGAGAATTTTGAGAAGAAAAATAATGACTGCAGAGGGATGTACAGGGACTGTGTGTGTCTGATCACAGTACCCTCAAGTGAGGAAATTTTGTAAGTGCATGACACCATTTTGAGTTTGATCTTTGAGTATCATCTTCTGTAATTCTGAGCTACATTTTAAATAAAGATTGGTCACAAGGTGGTTCCTCCCGAGGATTAGATCACAAACAAGAACTTGTTTGTGATTGAACCTCGTTAAATCTGGTGTTCACTGTGTTTATTGCTACAACATTGACTATTAGCATCTTTTTACATATTTGGTTACTTTTCTGGTTTTACTAAATTGTCATTTTGTGTTATTCCGCATTATTACTTAAACTAACGTGTTCTTGAAGTGTGTTTATTCACAAGTGGTATCAAAGCTCCAAGGTTTGAGATCAAAGTTTCAAGAACCAAGTTTCAAGAACTCGGCATCAATGGCATCAACCAGATTCGAAGTTGACAAATTCACAGGGACAAATGACTTCGGTCTTTGGAGGATTAAGATGAAGGCTCTCCTAGTTCATCAAGGCATCTCTGAAGCACTTGATGCTACTGCTCTCAAAGAGCTTGGAGATGACAAGAAAAAGATTCAAGAAATCGAATCAAAGGCTCACAGTGCAATCTTGTTGAGCCTCGGAGATGAAGTACTTCGAGAAGTTTCTGATGAGACTACTGCAGAGGGTCTGTGGACAAAGCTTGCAACCATTTACATGAAGAAATCTCTGGCCAATAAACTCTATCTAAAGAAGAAGCTCTACACGATGAGAATGGATGATTCCAAAGAGCTTAGGAAGCACCTGGACGAATTCAATAAAAATTTTCTTGATTTGAACAATATTGGGGTGAAGATAGTGGAAGAGGATCAAGCAATAATATTGCTGAGTTCATTGCAAAAGGCGTATGAACATTTCGTGGACACCATTCTTTATGGGAAGGACACATTGACAATGGCAGAGGTGAAGGCAGCATTGAACTCGAAGGAAATTCAGAAGAAATCTGATGATTCTCATGACTCAAGTGGAGAGGGTCTGTTTATTAAAGGAAGATCATAAAAGAAAGGTTTCAAGAAAACCAAAGTCCAAATCAAGAGTTCCCACAGACAATAAATGTTTCTACTGTAAGAAAGATGGACATTTCAAGGATGAGTGATATCTCTTGAAAAACAAATTGAATCGAGATAAGCAAAGGAATGGGGAAGCTGGTGTTGTGACACAGGGTTATGACTCTGCAGATGTACTTACTGTGTCAACAACAGATTCTGGTGATGACTGGATCTTGGACTCAGGATGCTCCTTCCACATGACACCAAACAAAGCCATGTTCAGTTCTCTTGAAGAGAAAACAGGGGGTACTGTACTGCTTGGAAACAACAAAGCATGCCAAATTCAAGGGATAGGGTCTGTTCAGATGAAAATGCATGATGGCATTATAAGATCTCTACAATAAGTCAGGTATGTTCCTGATCTTAAAAGAAATCTACTTTCAATTGGTATGTTTGATTCTAATGGTTTTTCTGTCAAGATTGATAATGGTACTATGAAGATTTCTAGAGGATCTCTAATTGCAATCAAGGGAAAACTAAGTAATGGACTGTACTACTTAGTTGGTAATGCAATTTCAGGTCAAGCCTCACCAGCAATCAATCAAGGTAGCAAGAATGATGTCAGACTATGGCATCTCAGACTTGGTCATGTAAGTGAGAGAGGGATGCAAGAATTAGACAAACAGGGTTTGTTCAAAGGTGTATTAAAGGGAAAACTGAGTTTCTGTGAAGAGTGTGTTTATGGCAAGTCGTGCAAGATAAAATTCACACCTGGTATACATTCAACCAAAGCTAAACTCGACTATATTCACTCTGATCTGTGGGGTCCTTCTAAGATACAAACTTTGGGTGGAGCCAGTTATTTTTTTAGCATTGTGGACGATTATACAAGGAAGGTATGGGTATTTCTGTTGAAGAACAAGGATCATGCTTTCAACACTTTCACTATATGGAAGAAGCTCATTGAAAATCAGACAGGGTGCAAGATAAAGAAGCTAAGAACTGATAATGGTTTGGAGTTTTGCTCAAATCAGTTCAAGGAATTTTGTAACACGAAGGGAATTGCTAGACACCTAACTGTTAAGGGTAACCCTCAGCAAAATGGACTTGCTGAGAGAATGAACAGAACTCTTATTGAAAGAGTAAGATGCATGCTACAAGGTGCTGGTCTTGGAAGATCATTTTGGGGAGAAGCTGTGAAAACAACCAGCTATCTTATCAACAGATGTCCATCTGTTGCACTGAACTTCAAAACTCCTCAAGAAATATGGACAGGGAAACCACCAAGTTTTGAGCATCTGAAAGTTTTTGGTTGCACTGCCTATGCTCATATCAGGCAAGACAAGCTGCAACCAAGGGCACTAAAGTGCATGTTTCTAGGGTACCGTGATGGAGTTAAAGGCTATAAACTTTGGTGCCTTGAACCAGGGCATAAGAAATGTCTCATAAGCAGGGATGTCGTGTTTAGAGAAGATGAAATGGTCATGAAGTCAAAGAAGGATGCTACAGCAAGTTCATCACAGTCACAAGGTGACAACTTGTAGTTTGAGGTGGATCAAGGCATCCAATCTGGCCAAATTACAGAAGTTCCACCAGATGATGCAACAGAAGTTGAAACTGACATACACACAGATGCAACTCAAGGTGGATTAAGTACTTACCAGTTGGCTCGTGATAGAGTAAGAAGAGACATTAGAGCACCTGACAAATATGGGTATGCAGAGTTTACAGCATATGCACTAGCTGTTGCAGAAGAAATTGAAAGTGATGAACCTACTAGCTATGAAGAAGCCATTACAGGGAAGAATGGAAAAGCTTGGTCAAAGGCTACAGATGAAGAAATGAATTCACTCAAGAAGAATAAGACCTGGACTGTTGTTCCGAGACCTGCAAACCAGAGGGTGATAGGCTGCAAATGGATTTTCAAGCAAAAGGATGGCATTCCAGGAATAGAAGGAACAAGATTCAAGGCTAGATTAGTTGCCAAGGGGTTCTCACAACAAGAAGGGGTAGATTTTAATGACATATTCTCACCTGTTGTCAAGCAAACATCAATCAGGCTTATTATGTCAAAGGCTGCTGCATTTGACCTTGAGGTGGAGCAAATGGATGTTAGAACTGCTTTTCTACATGGTGATTTGGAAGAGAAAATTTACATGCAACAACCAGAGGGATATGACAATGGAGATCCCAATCAGGTGTGTCTCTTGAACAAGTATTTATATGGCTTAAAGCAAGCACCTAGGCAATGGAATTTAAAGTTTGATGAGTTCATGAGGAAAACTGGTTTTATCAAGAGTAAACATGATCCATGTGTTTACTATCTTAATCAGATTTATCTCTTATTGTATGTTGATGACATACTCATAGTTGGCAAAGACAAATCTGCTATAAATCGGTTAAAGCAGCAACTCAGTAGTGAGTTTGAGATGAAGGACCTAGGTGCAGCCAAAAGAATTCTAGGCATTGAGATTATTAGAAACAGGCCACACACAATCACTCTGACTCAGGAAGGTTATCTCAAGAAAGTGATTGAAAAGTTTGGCATGAAGGATGCCAAACCTGTTTCTACACCTCTAGCACCTCATTTCAAGTTATCACAAGAACAATCTCCCAAAACAGAGGCAGAAATGGTGAAAATGGAGAAGGTTCCTTATGCTAGTTGTGTTGGCAGTCTCATGTATGAAATGGTCTGTACAAGACCAGATCTTGCTCACTATATGAGTGTAGTGAGCAGATTCATTGCTAATCCAGGAGATCATCATTGGTCTGCACTCAAGTGGATTCTGAGATATGTCAAAGGGACAATGAGTACAGGTCTGGTCTATGGAGGTGAATCAGATCAAAAGGAAGAAGAAGTGACTGGATTTGTAGACTCTGATTATGCTGCAAATTTAGACACAAGAAAGTCATTAACTGGTTATGTGTTTATAGCCTTAGGAGGTTGTGTAAGTTGGAAATCAAATTTGCAAAAGGTTGTAGCACTCTCATCCACTGAGGCAGAATACATGGCTGCAACTGAAGCCATTAAAGAAGCTTTATGGATCAAAGGTTTGACAAAAGAAATGGAATACAATTCAGACAACATCACAGTGCATTGTGACAATCAAAGTGCACTCCATTTGATGAAAAACCCCATGTTCCATGAGAGATCGAAGCATATAGATATAAAGTTGCACTTTATCAGAGATATTATAGCTGCCCAGAAAGTTGGTGTGAAGAAGATCAGTACACA
This sequence comes from Humulus lupulus, assembly GCF_963169125.1. Taxonomy (NCBI): domain Eukaryota; kingdom Viridiplantae; phylum Streptophyta; class Magnoliopsida; order Rosales; family Cannabaceae; genus Humulus; species Humulus lupulus. Next base: position 223,350,392 of record NC_084797.1, on the reverse strand, counting down.
TGTCAACCCAGCTGACATGTTTACCAAACCAGTTACAAGAAAAAAGTTTAGGCTATGCCTAAGCTTACTGAAGATTGAAGGAAGATAGTTGCCTCTGTTCAGAGGCACTCTCACTGTTTGATGGAACGGCCATATTCTTTATTTTATTTATTTATTTTTAGCTCAGTTTTATAGTGTTGCCAAGTGACTAAATTAGGTGGAATTGTTAGAATTTAGCCACTTGGAATAGTCTGTTAACTTACTTAACTGTTTTTTGATAGTTAGGTAGTTAGCTAGTGTTTCCCAACCTCTTGGAGCCCATATATGTGTCTATATATAGGTTCTTTATTCTCAGTTTTAGGTGACGATCTAGAGAGAGAATTTTGAGAAGAAAAATAATGACTGCAGAGGGATGTACAGGGACTGTGTGTGTCTGATCACAGTACCCTCAAGTGAGGAAATTTTGTAAGTGCATGACACCATTTTGAGTTTGATCTTTGAGTATCATCTTCTGTAATTCTGAGCTACATTTTAAATAAAGATTGGTCACAAGGTGGTTCCTCCCAAGGATTAGATCACAAACAAGAACTTGTTTGTGATTGAACCTCGTTAAATCTGGTGTTCACTGTGTTTATTGCTACAGCATTGACTATTAGCATCTGTTTACATATTTGATTACTTTTCTGGTTTTACTAAATTGTCATTTTGTGTTATTCCGCATTATTACTTAAACTAACGTGTTCTTGAAGTGTGTTTATTCACAACATGTTGCCAAGGCCAAGGATCTGTACTCTGCTTCAGTACCTGATCTGGAGACAACTTGTTGTTTCTTTGAGACTAGCTGAATAAATTGCCACCAAGAAACACACAGTAGCCCAAAGTAGATTGACGATCATCAAGGCATCCTACCCAGTCAGCATCAGTGAAGCCTTGGAGATCAAGATGAGAGGAAGATTTGAAGCAAAGACCAAGTTCTTGAGTACCAACCAGATAACGAAGGACCCTTTTGCAGGCAGCCCAGTGAGTAGTGGTGGGAGCCCTTAGAAACTGACTTAAACGATTTATAGCAAAAGCTATATTAGGTCTGGTCATGGTAAGGTACTGAAGTGCCCCAATGATACTGCGGTACATCTTTGGATCAGCTAGAGGAGTGCCAGAGTTGAGTGTCAATTTTGAGTTGGAGCACATGGGAGTAGGTTGAGGCTTAGCATCTGAGAGATGGACCTTATGCAGCAAATATTTAATGTACTTTCTTTGACTGAGATATAAGCTAGATGAGTCTCGATAAACCTCAAAGCCTAAGAAGTATTGCACTGAACCAAGGACTTTAAGTGCAAACTGTAAGTGGAGATCAGTAATAAGCCTATGAATCTGAGTTTTATCTTCACCAGTGATGAGTATATCATCAACATAGACTAGTACAATCAACAACTTGGTATGTTTTCTGGTGAAGAACAAACTAGAGTATCAGCTTTAGAATTTGTAAAACCCCATTGGAGCAAAGAGTTTCTGAGTTTGTCAAACCAAGATCTAGGGGTCTGTTTGAGACCGTATATAGCTTTGTTAAGCTTGCAGACATGATGAGGAAACTCTTTACTGATGAAGCCCGAAGGTTGTTGCATAAACACAGTCTCTTCCAAATGACCATGCAAGAAAGCATTGTTGACATCTACTTGCTGAATGTCCCAACCATAAGTAATAGCAAGGGTAAAAATGACCCGTATGGTACAAGACTTAATAACTGGGTTGTATGTCTCAAAAAAAATCTAAACCTGGGGTTTGCTGAAAACCTTTGGCAACCAGTCTGGCCTTGTACCTATCCACACTCCCATCTTGATGATATTTGACGCGAAACACCCATTTTTTGCTGACAATAGCCATATCATGTGAGAATGGTACCAAAGTCCAAGTATTATTGTCAAGTAGTGCCTGAAATTCAATTTGCATAGCTTGTTTCCAAGTTGGATTAGCCAGAGCAAACTTTACATTTAATGGTTCTAAATCAATATTACTAGCATTAGTAAGAAAAGCTTTTGGTTTAAACACATTATTTTTAGATCTAGTAACCATGTGATGAGTGTTGCGGGTTTGAGGAGGAGGAGGAAGGGCAGTATGGACATCTGAAATGGGAACACAAGAATTGAAGTTAGGTAATATGGAAGACTCAGTAGACTGAATTGGAGTAGTGTGGGAAGTAGGTTGATGGGAAGGACTAGGAAGAGATGGGCTCGAAGAAGGAGCTAAAGGAGTTTGACTTGGAGAAAAGGAAGTGGGCATGGAAGAAGAGGGAACTCTGTACGAGTTAACATCAACAAAGGCAGAAGTGGGGGGTAGTACACTGGTTTGAGGGAGGGAAGAGAGTGGAATATGGAAATTTACTTTCATTAAACGTAACACTCCTAGCTATATAGTGTCTACCACTCGGGTGTAAGCATTTATATCCATGATGAGTAAGACTATAGCCTAGAAAGTGACATTTTGATGACCTGAAACTAACCTTATGAGGCTGGTAAGGTCTAAGAAGAGGAAAGCAGGAACATCTGAAAACTTTGAGAAGGTTATAGTCTGGTTTGAGGTGGAACAACTTTTCAAATGGAGAAACAAAGTTCAAAGTAGGAGTGGGAAGTCTATTAATCAAGTAAGCTCCAGAGAGATAAGCTTCCCACCAAAATTTTAGAGGCATGTCTACCTGAGCAAGGAGTGTTAAACCAAGATCAACAACATGCTTGTGTTTTCTTTCAACACGGCCTTGTTGTTGATGTGTATGAGGGCAAGAGTTTCTCCTGGTAATTCCTAGATCTTTGAACATATTATATAGTGGTTGATACTCTAGACCAAGATCTGTTTGAATCGACTTAATTTTTGACTGAAAGTTTCTGTCAACATAAGTAAGAAATTGTCTAAAAAGATGTTGGACTTCAGACTTAGCATGCATAGGAAAAATCCAAACAAACCGAGTAAAATCATCAACAAAACTAAGATAGTATTTGTAACCATCTGGAGATGGGTAAAAAGAAGGACCCCATACATCAGAATAAATCAACTCAAATGGTGCAAAAGTTTTATTACTTGAGCTTTTAAAGCTGAATTCATGAAGCTTGCCCATTTGACAAGCATTACAGAAGCCAACATTGGTGGTGCTTACATTTGGAGAGACAACTGATAGAACTTTGGCTAAGACAGACTTAGATAGGTGACCAAGGCGGCAGCGCCAAACAGAAGCTGTCTTAGACTTATTATGTACAGGATTACTTGAGGTTGTACAATTGAAAGCAGTAGGAAGACAAGATAAAGGTTTGGAGTTACAACTAGAAACAGAATTGGAATTTGGGGTGGAGACTTGAAGCTTGTACAGGCCATCACTAAGGGAACCCCGAAGAAGTACTTGCCTCGTGCTTTTGTCCTTTATAAGACAGTAAACCGAGTCAAATTCAAGTACAACATTATTATCTTTAGTGAATTGAGAAATGCTAAGTAAATTCTTGGTATTGTTAGGAACATGAAGGATGTCTTTTAAGACTAAAGAATGATTTGAAATGCTAGTAGAACCTATGTGAAGTATAGGCGTAGAGGTACCATTACCAACAATGACTTTAGCTTTGCCTTTGTAATCTGCTTTGGTGTTGAGATTTTGAGCATCAGTGGTCATGTGATGCGTAGCCCCACTGTCCAAGAACCATGATCCAGGGGAGTCATCAGCAAGAGGAGATTCAGTGATGTAAGCCTGAGGGGATTCAGATCCATGGGAAGTGGAGGAAGAATCAGAGGTACGTTGAGTACCATTGAAGGTGATATCAAACCGATGATAACACTTGTAAAATGTATGACCAGCAGGGCCAAAAAGTTGGCAAACAGGCCGGTTTCCTCGTCCTCCATGGCCACCAAAGTTGTATCTACCACCACGGTTTGGTGTATGACTACCACCACGTCCTGAACTTCTATAGGCACCACGAAAATTCATACTGGCAAGGTTTTCTTGAACATTTTCAAAGGCAGTGCTAGTTTGTTGAATGATTCGCATTTCTTGGTTGTGAAGGCTGAATCGAAGTTCTTCGAGAGTGAGATTCTCAGCTCGATTGGTGAGGTTAACAATCGTAGCTTCATACTCGGGTCCAAGACCTCCCAAGATGTAGAGACAAAGGCTGTCGTCAGAAATTGGTTCCCCTGCTTCAGCAAGAGCATCTGCATAGTGCTTCATTTTTAGAATGTAATCATCAATGGAGGTGGATTCTTTCTTGGTTGCTTGAAGAAGACCTTTGACTTGCAGAATTCGAGCCTTAGACTTCGTTGCAAAGAGTTGAGCAAGAAGATTCCAAATCTCAGCAGATGAACGACAGTGAATGATATGGCCAAGCATTGCCTCAGAAACAGAGTTCATTAACCAGTGCATTAGAAACTGGTCGAAGCGAAGCCATTGAAGATAAGCAGGGTTGGGAACATTACCTGCAAGAAATTGAGGTAGAGAGTGAATGGTGCCAAGAACATAGCCATCGAGATTATAAGCACATACAATTGCTAGCACAAGAATTTGTGCGATCTAACCGGAGATTCAGCGGAAGAAGATTGTTGTTGGGAAGATTAGCAGGATCGATTGCCGGAGCTGGAGCAATGATCGGAGCTGGCGGTGGTGGTGGAGGCGGCGGTGGTGCATTGTCGCGAGGATTAGGAGAAGTTGACTGCACGGATTGAGAACCTTCTTCAGCCATGGCAAGAAGAACTCTGATACCATGCAAAGGTTTGGAAAAACTAGAAAAAATGAAACCAAAAATGCAGAGAAGAGACTTGTGAAAAATGAAGAGCTCAACCACAGCACAATGAGACTCTTGATATATATATTGATAGTGTAAAGAATTTGTTACAAAGAAATGGTTACAAAAGCTGTTAAGACAGCTATGTTACAGAATTTTGTTATAAAGCAGATTTACACTAAAATGATTGCGTGTTGTCTAGCTCATCATATATAGTGTGTCTAGTAAGCATAAATAGACAGCCTTATCTAATTTAATTGATCTCTTATTCTTGTTATAAATTAACCACAGCCAGAAATTGAAAGAATACAAACGATCAGCAACCGATACTTCAAATTCACAGTATATAGAACTCAGTAGTGTTACAATTTCATATATTATAAGCCTTTGAAATAACTGAATATTTCAGTAGTCTACTCATATTGCGATTGATCCGATAGCCTTGGAGTAGGAATGGCAACTAGAGGTATCTTCTTCTTCAGCACAATCCCAAACTTCTCTGCAAGATCCATTTTCTCTCCAAGAGGCAATTCCCAATTAAAAGAATGCAAAAGTGTACCTAGTGAATACATAACCATCCTCTCAGCCATGGCTATCCCAGCGCATATTCTTCTACCAGACCCAAATGGGAAGTAGTTAAAGTCATGTCCACTGAAGTCCCATTTACTGTTGCTCAAGAATCTCTCTGGATCAAACTTGAGGGGATTTTCCCAGATGGAAGGGTCTCTCTGTGTGGCCCAAACGTTGACGAAAATCCGAGAGCCTTTCGGAATGGTGTAGCCTCCCACAGTGCAACTTTCACTCGGGCAATGAGGCACTAAGAGTGGTAGAACTGGGTGCAGCCTCAGAGTTTCTTTCATCACAGCTTGCAAGTAAGGTAGCTTGTGAATGTCAGACTCCTCTACTATTTTGTCTTTGCCAATTACAGCTTCTAACTCTTGCTGGGCTTTCTTTAAAATATCTGGCTGATTCATGATTTCAGCCATGGCAAACTCGACTGTATTAGAGGAAGTGTCACTCCCACCCACCACCATATCCTGTTCACAGACATTACGAACAACATCATGAAAACCGGTTAATGAAACCATAGCACTGTTTTTACATAAAAATAAATTCAAGAAAAATAAACAAACTTCATTTGTTTTACTCTCATTTTGTTTTTAATATCAGTTAATAAACAAAGGCAAAGTGATAACATGAATAATTTGCTCGAATACTTGTTACTAAATCTGTTCATTAAAGTCTTAAACATTTGAGTTTTGGTTCCTATGCTCCACCTTAAAGTGAAGCTAAAAGCTGAAAATCATAAAAACACAGCAACATATTAAAAATATAGAAAATATTTACCATAAGCAAGGCTTTGACATGGATCATCGTCAATGGAGTTTTAGAATCAACTTCTTCTTTCAATTCCAACAAATACTGCAAGAAATCTCTGCTCTTACCATTACTACTACTCCCTTTCAACCTCTGAGCAATCAATTTCTCGAACATCTTATCGAATCTAAGAGCCAGCTTAGTCATTTGTTTCCCAACACCTTGCAGGTCAAACCGAGCCAGACCCGGATAGAAGTCCGATAGATTAGGCTTACCCAGAAGGTCAGTCATCTCAGAAACAATCTGCCGAAACTCCGCCCCCAACCCAGCTCTCTCGTCTCCCTCCACAGCCCCACCCCAAAGCATATTCGTAATCACATTGAGAATGGTCAGAAACATCTGCTCCCCAACGTTGACGGGCGACCCAACCCGGCTGTGAAAGTACCCAACAGTTTTCCGAACCTCCCGGCGCCGGAGTTCATAGACGGAGTCCAAGGTGGTATTGCTAAGCATCTTGAGAACGCAGACTTTTCTAAGCATACGCCATTCTGGACCGTACGGAGTCCAAACGATGTCGTATCCACCATAGGTGGCTATACGGCCGGCGACTGGGACGTCTCGGTTAGCGAAAACGACGTCGTTGTCTTTCAAAACTTCGCGGGCAAGAGAAGGCAATGTAATGACTATACCGACCTTGTTCCCCAGCTGAAGCTTCAATATTGGGCCGTGAGTTTGGGCCAAATCTCGGAAGTACGTATGGAGCTCTGGATTCAGAGATAGAAGGTTGCCCAATAAGGGCAGCCCACGTGGGCCTGGCGGTAACGGCGGCGAGGCCCATTTAGCCCGTAATCTGAGATAAATGAGTAGGAGGACGGCGGCGGCAGAGAGAGTGAAGCACACGCGCGTCAAGTCATCGCTGTCTTTGATGTCTTTAAAGAAGTTGAGTACGGCGGTGGTGGGTGTCATACTGGTATGTCAAAAGAAGAGATTGAATTTTTTGTTTTTCTTTTTTAACTGTAGATTGTAGTGATGACAAAAGGTCATATATGTATGGTTGTCAAATTTGTTTTTTCCCCCGTGGGAATCTTTAGCCGCATCTGTTAATTGAAGCGGGAGCAAAATGATTTTTAATATTGTGTGAAAGTAAGTAAATGTCAATATTTTTAGTTTTGTAGTAAAAGTATTTTGATTTTTTTTCATTTTTTATAAATTGTTGAATGATATACTATATCACAAAATATATATACTGAGTTGAAAAATAATATACCATCAAAACTTACAAAATTATTACTCAAAAATATATATATTATGCTAATAAAATAATATACTACCATTAAAATCTATAAATTATGATACAAAATTATATACTACTATATATAATAAAATAGAAATTAAATTTCACAAAAAAAGAAATTATATACCATACCACAAAAAACATATACACTAATTGGAAAATAATATACCAACAACCTATAAAAAACTTAAAAAATCAATATAACTTTAAAATAAAAACTAATTAAACAAAACTAATATACATATACCACTATATTAAAGTCATACAATCCTAAATAAATAAATAAATTATAAAAAAAAAAGTAATTTAGGTAATCAACAATGTAAAATGATCATTTATCTATAATTTAAAAAATGAGAACATTAGTTTCTTGATGACTTTATTTTGGATCATTCCCTATAATGTCTTACCTACTTTATCAAAACTCTATTTTATTTTTCAATTTTATCATAAAAATTATAAATTACACTGTATTATCTAAATATTATATTTCTTAATATATTTTATTCATATAAATAAGAAAGTTGAAAGTATAAAATGAAAAAAAAAAAAAAAAAAAAAGTGAAACAGTAATAAACAATTTAGAGAAACTGTAGGGCTTCTCTATATTTAGCTATTTATGCAGTCATATTTAAGATATTTCTTTATATTTTAAAGTTTTAGCTTTTTACTTGTTGAGTGCACTGAACGTGTCAATAATTAAAAGAAACTTATCAAGAGATTCCCATACGGCATGGCAATTATTATTGCCGTCTAGTTAAATGATAATGAAAACGACAATGATAAATAATAAATAATAAATAAAACCACGTCCAATGATAAGATAGAGACCCAATTCCAATACATATTAGTCACTGGATGAACTCCTTTGTTATTTAATTTCTTTGAAAAAAAATATATGTCACAGCCTTGGAGAAGTCACACACTTGCATAGTTGCATCGGTTTGATTAGGATTTGTTTAGTAAAATCATTATTTTTTTTAACAACATATCCTGTCTTATCTTTTGTTTGGTTGCATTAGGTAAGGTATGTGTGTTACACCCAAATTTCGAGACCAGAGGTTATGACCTTGAAAACTGGACTCGTAAAGTGTGAGCTCGAAATGCATGAAAACATTGTATGATCCAGCCGTAAAATTTCTGAAGTAAAATAACGATCTCAAAGATGTGTAACTTCGGGATGCTTTCTGAGTTCGAAGTGGCACGCGTTGGGATACATCCGTTATCGATTGTCTTCAGATTAAACAGCCCGAGCTTGGAAAGTGCAAGCTCGAGTGTGATAGCTCCGACAGTGTCAATCTACTCCGAGCATGTTTAGAAGTAAGGTGGCAAGCTCGCAGCAGTACCATAAGTCTTGATAGCCGCTAGGTCAATCGCTGATCTCGAAGACCTGATGAGTCACCTGGGATAGCCCATTACGTATGAACATATTTATTGTTGTATAACCTCAATATTTAAGGGATATCATTTAGTCTGTTATCCGTTCCCGATTCTTATGGGACGTTTCTATATATAGGAGATACTGCATTTAATGTCATTATTTAAATTGATATACAAAATATCTTCCTGAAATATGTGGGAATGAACTCTGTAACCTCCCCTATAAATAGAGGGGGAATGACCACTTGTAGATGATCGATTTTCTTTTGCGGTTGGAGAAAAAGCTCTGGGTAATTCATCTTTAACGAATTTCCAAAAATCTCTAAGCTTTAATAACACAGACTCGTGGACTAGGCAGAGTTAATTGCTGAACCACGTAAAAACCCTCTTGTCTTTCTTCATTATTCATTCGCTTCATAGTCTACGTTGTTTAATTGCTCTACGATTTAAGTTGACGAAAAACGGCGTCAATAGTTTGGCGCTTTCATTGAGAGTATTAAGCAATACGTACGTGAGTCTATTCAGTCGAAGAAGCCTCCCTGAAGCAACTATGGCCGCGAATGATCCCAATATTCCTGAGGAGGAAATCTTAGAGGAAGTTGACTACCCCCAGCACCCTGGGAAGCAGCCAATGATGAATTCGGACCCAGATGAGAGGAGTGGGTCCTCTGACTCTCGAGGGCCACCTGCACCACCGACCCCTAGGGACGACGAGGACATGTACTAAAACCCTGAGCGATATGTCCCTATTATGGAGCTTGAAAATCATCAACTGCGAAAGCAGTTGGCGGAGGCCAAGAAACGTATCGAGGAGCTGGCCAAATTGGCTGCCGAGGCACAGGTGGCTCAGCCCCCGCCTCCGCCTAAGGCCTAAGCTCCACCTCCACGAGATGTTCATGTTCCACCACGCAGGCCTCGTGGGCGACCTCGCAAAAATGCTGCCACACGAAGAACGGAGCAACCTCCGCCACCAGCAGAACAGCCTGCTCCCTCAAGGCCCCGGAGGAGTACCCAAGCTGGAGCTCCTGCCAACTCAAGTACTGCTGTACTGGTCGAGATTGGGAATAACTGTGCCCCCACGGAGGCTCGGACCCAAAATCCTGGTAACACGCAGAACATTCTTGAATCAGCACAGGCAAACTCGGGACCTTCTAGGCCCCGTAATGGATGGCAGCCACCATCACCCATAAGGCACCCACCATCGTCGATAAGGTATCCCTTACCAACTCGGAGAAACATGCAACCAACTCAGGGTGATAGGGAAGGGCAAGCTGGGCGAAAACATGGGAATGGGGAGACCGCTAGAGAACATAGAGGTACCCAACCCACGAGAAGCCAAATGTCTTTGTCTCACACTATTGAGATGAGACAACCAGAAATGAACCCATCTCGAAACAACCGCGCGACGAGCCATATCAGTGAAGGCTCAGGAGATACTAGATCGGTCAGTATGTATGACCAGGGACGCAGAAATATTGGGAATCGAAGGGATCACCCAGATTTACGGGAACACCTGAACCAGAATCGGGGTAATGATAACCCATCGAACCCAGACTTGAGGGATCACCTCAATGGATGCAAGAATCCTATGCAGAGGCGCGAAGCTGGAATTGTGATAAACGATAACCAGTTTTAAGTCAGACCCCCCGTGGATCCAGTCCAAGAAAGGATTGAACAACTGGAAAGAGCGTTCAGGCTCTTACAAAATGAACGAGGTCGGGATCGGGACGAAGTGTTCGACGAGGAACTCGAACCCTTCGCCCCCCATATTTCCAACACCCCGTTTCCTCAAGGATTCCGAATATCTCATGTCCCACTATTTGATGGGAATTCCGATCCATACAGTCACTTGAGTGCGTTCGATACAATTATGAGAGCAAGTAACGTTGGCTACGATCTCAGATGCATGTTGTTTCCAGCCTCGCAAACAGGACCAGTAAAAAATGGGTTTGAAAAATATAAGAGGCATTCAATTGCTTCTTGGGATCAATTATCTAGAGATTTCAAGAAGCAATTCAGAGCCATGATTGGAATAAGGCCTGAGGTGTCTGCCTTGACCAATGTCCGACAGCAGCCGAATGAAACATTGAAAAGTTACCTTACAAGGTTCAATTTGGAAGTCGTCCGAGCTCGCTACGTAGATGACAGCGGTCATCTGATGGCTGTCCGAGTTGGGGTAATGTCTGGAAGCCCTCTCTGGGAAGATATGCAGAGGAAACCCATGAGGTCCTTAACCGAGTTCAATCGACGAGCTCAGAGGTTTATTAATGTAGAAAAGGCGAGGTCAGCGTTGAATATGGCCTCTCAGCCCGTAACTACAACAACAAATGTAAACTGCTTCGACCTCGGCGGACCCTATGACCTCGAAACCCCTTGTGGATAACCCTTCTAAAAGAAAGAAGAATGAAGGGAATAATCCCAAGGCGGAAGAGGAAAGAAGAAGAAAGGGGAAAGATATTTCTCTGTGTACAAAGTGTATACCGAGCTAAATGAGTCTCGGGAGAATATCTACCTGGCTAATGAAAACCAGGTCCCTTTCAGGCGTCTAGACCCCATGAGGAACCAGAAAACAAAGAGAGATTCTAGTAAATACTGCAGATTCCATAGAGATATCGGACATACAACCGACGAATGCCGGCAACTAAAAGAGGAGATTGAAGGCCTGATCTTGAGAGGATATTTCAGGCAATATGTAAGAAACCAAAATCCTAATTAGGCTTCTACCAGTCAAAGGGCATCTGCACCACCGCCTGCCCAAAACAATAACTCCCGAGCAAAGGAGGACGAGCAACCCCCTCCGATTGATGGAGAAGATGTTGTAACCATCTCGGGGGGACCTCATTTCATAGGATCGGGCAGGAACGCCCAAAAACGATACGTGAATGAGCTAAAAACTGGTGACGGGTCCCCTTACGAACCCGAACCCAGGGCTCCGAAACACCAGAGGGTTGAATCTCAACCTATAACTTTTACTAAGGACGACGCATCTCATGTGCAGTTTCCTCACAATGACCCGCTGTTCATCACCCTTTAGCTCGCGAACAAGAGGGTTCACCGAGTCTTGGTTGATAATGGGAGTCCAGTGAATATCCTCTATAAGGCCACCTTAGACAAGATGGGACTCACACTTCGTGACCTAAAGGCCTGTGCAACAACATTATATAGCTTTTCAGGAGAAGGGATTGCCTGTATGGGGTCTATTGAACTCCCTGTAACCTTGGGCGACTACCCAGTCTCGACAACCAAGATGATGGAACTCGTTGTAGTGGATCTACCATCGGCCTACAACGTACTGCTCGGGAGACCCGCCCTAGTAGGGCTGGGGGCAGTTTCGTCTGTAAGGCACTTGGCCATCAAGTTCCCGACTTCTAGTGGCATCGGGATACTGAAAGGAGACCAGCTCGCGGGGAGGGAATGCTATAGCATTTCCATTAGAGGAAAGAAACAGACAAGTGCACAAACACTTGTCATAATTCAGAACAAGGATGGAACAGTCTTCGAGATAAACGAAGAAATTGATCCAAGAATAGAAGAAAGAGCTGGCCTCGAGCCATTAGAAGAGCTCGAAGAGGTCAAGCTCGAAGAAGTAGATCCCCCGAAGACAGTGAAGATAGGGAAAAACCTTCCATTAGAAACAAAATAGCAATTAATTTGCTTTTTGAAAAAGAACCAGGATGTTTTTGCATGGTCACATTCAGATATGGTAGAGATAAATTTGAATGTGGTAAGCCACGCTCTAAATATTGACAAAAGCTTTCCCCCGAAGCAGCAAAAGCGAAGACTCCTAGATGACGACAGGAAGAAGGCCCTAAAGGAAGAGGTCGACAGGTTAAAGGCAAACTGATTTATACGAGATGCCTTCTACCCCAATTGGGTCGCCAACCCGGTGCTAGTCCCGAAACCTAACGGGACATGGCGGACCTGTATTGATTACTCAGACCTCAATAAGGCTTGCCCTAAGGACTGCTTCCCCTACCTCGAATCGACCAGCTCGTAGATGCCACAGCTGGGCATGGATTTATGTCATTCATGGATGCTTACTCTGGATATAACCAGATCGCCATGCATGCCCCAGACCAAGAGCATACGAGTTTTGTGACAGACAAAGGGCATTATTGCTACAATGTTATGTCGTTCGGACTAAAGAATGTTGGAGCCACTTACCAACGACTCATACACATGATGTTCTCCGAACATATAGGTAATATCATGGAACGATCAATGAAGACTCGAACCTAACCACAGCGCTTTTGGAGATGATGGAGACTTTACTCGACGTCTTGACCCATCCATAGTCTGCTAATCCAATCCCAACGTCTTTGATCCTGCCTTTTGTTATTTAGAAACTATGTACGGTCCTATTACCGCGCGCATTCTTTCTTGCTGCATTCCTCCTTTTTTAGACATAACATCGTAAGCAAATAAATATTCTTTTATAAAGAAGGGCGGTGGGAATGGTTTAGTTCGGTTAACACCTGAGCAATCAGGGTAAGGCACCACCCTAGCATCAACTCACCCTTTCGATGTTGATGATATGTTAGTTAAATATAAACATAACAGTAACCATGTGGACAGCCTTGAAGAATGCTTTGTTGTGTTACAGAGGTATGGCATGAAGCTCAACCCCCAAAAGTGCTCTTTTGGAGTATCGTCAGGAAAGTTCCTAGGCTTTATTGTAAATGCCCGAGGAATAAAAGCTAATCCAAACAAGATCCAGGCTTTAATTAATATGTCCTCACCTCAAAAGCATAAGGATGTCCAGAGTTTGATTGGGCGAATGGCGGCACTAAGTAGGTTTATCTCGAAATCCACGGACCGCTGTCTTCCATTTTTCAACCTCTTGAGGGGAGGCAAAAAATTCGAATGGACAGAAGAATGCGAATTAGCTTTTCAGGAGCTCAAGAAGCACCTCACAGAGCCTCCCATCTTGTCGAAACCCATCATGGGGGAAGTTTTGTACCTATATCTTGCTACGACCAAGCACGCCATTAGCGCCGTGCTCGTCCGGGAAGAGAAAAAGGTGCAAAAGCCGGTATACTATGTCAGAAAAAGGTTACTGGGGGCAGAGTCGAGATACCCCTTAATGGGGAAGTTGGCTCTCAGCCTAATTCACTCATCTCGAAAAGCTCCGACCCTATTTCCAGGCGCACCCCATTAATGTGCTCACCGATCAACCACTAAGACAAGTCTTGTCCAAGCCAGAAGCCTCAGGCCAATTGCTAAAATGGGCCGTTGAACTCGGACAATTCGAGATCACCTACCATGCGAGAGTAACCATAAGAGGACAGGCCTTGGCAGACTTCATAGTGGAATGCACTGGAGTGACTAACGATGAAGTTATAACCCCAGCTCGCAAGTTGTGGAAACTTTATGTTGATAGGTCTTCCAATGAAAACGAGTCAGGGCAGGAATAATACTGATCACCCCAGCAGGAAGTCGATTTCACTCCGCTTTGAGATATGACTTCGAAGCGTCAAACAACGAGGCTGAATACGAAGCTCTACTAGCAGGACTTCGAATAGCCAAGGAACTCAAGGCTAAGGCGATACATTGCTACAATTGTTGATTTTTATTGATCAAATCAGAGATTATACGCAGCAGAACAACAATCAAATTGTTAATTTAATCCCATAAGATTTCTAGATCTACTTCTTCACATGCATATATATATTGAATCAAAGACATGAATAGAAAAATTACCTTAGGTCCTTCCTTGCTGCTATCTTTTTGTATGGCAAAATTTTTTGAGATCTCACACGAAGATCTTCCAAAATGTTCTCTGCACACAAAGAACGAGTGTGGGCTCGCTATACAAAATAATAGGCAAAATCTATTTATCAAATGTTCTCAACACATGAGATCTGATAAAGTATGGACCTAGGTTTTGTGAAGAACAGTGACTTTTTTATGTATCACTGTTCTCTTTCTCTGAGAGAGATTTCTAGCTATTTTTCTATCCCTGAAAAATTACTGAAAAACTGATATCCTATATTTAATATATCCAATATATTAAAAGAAAATCTTAGTTATTTTAAACAATTTGAAAATAACTAATCAGTTATCAAATTTTTGTTTAAATAATAATATTTTAATCATATTACAACATCTCATTATTTATTTAATATTTAAATAACTAAAATTGTGGAACCAAGAAACTTTCTTAGTCTCTTATGAGTGTAGCACAGTGACTGTGCACTGTGCTACACGTGTACCACATGCCAGGGATGGCATGTGATTTTTCCCAATTTTTATTATTATTTAAATACCAAAAATCCCAAAAATAAATTAATTCAAAATTAATTATATTTTTGTTAAATCAAATAATTAATTAATTACACATAATTATACAATAATTATGTTTGATACATAGAAAAATATTTTACTTATCACATAAGTCTTTTTTGCCCATTTTTGTATTTACCTTTGTCAGTGTTTGTTTGAGTCATTTCGGGGACCATGGACCTATAACATTAAGCTCCAATAACTTGAAACTAAATAATTAAACTCTTTAATTATAATAGTTAATTTATTAATTATGATATTTCTCCACTATATAAATTCATAATTGTACTCTTTATGTTATAGATATACTTTTACAGAAATCTTATCTTAAGTCGTCCATTAATATAACCATCTTACAATATTTCAACCCTCTAATTAATTAGTTCATAAATTAGAATGGAAGAATTACCATTTTACATTTCTAATTTACTTCTTATTCCTTAAGTGCCATTAATTCACTAGTGAATAATTAATCTATAATCTAATTATAGATTTGAGCTCAAAATCATTCAGTTCCAGAATTAACCCTTAAGGGAACTAATATACGATCCATTAGGAAAGATTAGATTCTGTATTGTTGATACATGTTCCCAGCCATCCATGATATTAAATCTCCAAAACAAAAGTCATTAGCCTTTTTCTTTGAAGAGACATTAACGAATGAATCAAAAGATTTAATGAATATGAATAAGAGTTCATGAACACTCAGGATTTAGGTTGATCTATAAATGATCATCAATTATCATATGAATTACAAGTCTTTATTGTTAAATGGTTTTTGGATAAAGACTTTAATTCATATCGGTCCTTGTCATATATAATCATATTATATAAAGCACATTTACTGAGATGTCTTACCACATCAATAATCTGAATCTAGATTATTTGTATCATTATGATACTCAGTAAACTGTACTTACAACTCCAATTAAATAATTCCATAACTTTAATTTGTTGTTTGTTGGGGTTTTATGCCCTAATTAAAACCCAAATTCTTTGTAATCTCATTTTATTATCAATAAAATAATAGAAATCATTTTTTGACTTGGTCAATCACTTTGCTCACATGTTTTATTTTCATGATTATTTGTTTAATATAAACTTCTATTAAATCCCGAGCATATAGCTAATCTTATTTATAGTGACGTAATCACAATGGAATATAAATATGATTATATGTTCAAAATAAGTTAGTCCTAAGATTAGTCATTGCACCGGATTTACACTGACTTGCTAATCTACGATATGATCTACTTACACATTACAGTGTTATGTTCTTTCCAGAACATTAACAAAGTAGATAAGATCAGATGTATTTGTTACATCGGACAGGACCGATATTGACAGTTGATAAGATAAGTAAACATACCATTATTATCTATTCTAGTCATATCATATAGTTGACCATAGGTCAATTCAATCTCAATTCTGAGTGGTTAGTATTCTAACTGATTGTATTATTTGAGTTCTTTGACTTGTTTGTTATCAGCTTACCCTACGGACTAGCCCATACTTACATCTTGGGAACTCGGTAGTATAATTGAGTGGGAGTGTTAATCATAGATATGAACGTCTATAGCTTCTGATGAAGAAGTGAAATGATGGTTTCCTTTTAGTTTGGTTCAAGGTGTTAAATGATAGAGATCTCATTTCAGTAATTAAATTAGTTTACTGAAATATCATTTACAAGGAACTAAGTGTTTTAAGGATAAAATACAATGAGGGGTAAAATAGTATTTTAGTCCTATCTCATTGTATACTGTCTATAGAGGATTGAGTGACAATTATGGTTGTAACAATGGATAATTAATAGCGTATCTATATTTGTTATAGAGCGTTCTATGAATTCAAGAGTGCAATTTCAAGTCTATAGTGGAGTCACGAGGAATTAATAAGTTAGTAAATTTATTTGTTAGATTTATGATAACTTATTGGAGCTTGATTTCATAGGCTCATGGTCCCCATTGTACCTTGGATAAAATCATCTAGATAGTCTCAATTAATTGATTTAATCATCAATTAGAATTATCAAAGTTGACCAGGTCAATTTTGGATAGTTTCACAGAGTTGTGTAATTTTGAGAAGAAAAGAGAAATTATGGCAGATTTATTAATTAAGATAAATTGGTATCTAAATTAATAAATAAGTTTAAATCAAGGTTCAAATTATAAATAATTAATTTGATAAAGGATTTAAATAATTATTTAATTAATTAAATCAATAGAAAATAATACATGCATTGATTTTAAGTCTAATGGGCTTATAATCAAATGGGAAATTTCACGGGCCTATAGCCCATGATAATTTCGACCTAGAGCTTCAAAATGGCTGTTATTTTATTGATTTTTTCATTAAATTAAATGGCCTAATTGAGTCTATAAAAGGAGTGCTTAGTGAGAAGTTTGATAGGTCACAAGTCAGATTTTCTGATAGTTTTAGATTCTCTCTAAACACAAGTCATTTTCTAAGCCACTTTGTTATTTTCTCTTCTTCTCTCTATATCTATCTCATGTGTTGAGAATTTCCCACACTAGTCTAGGTGGTTCTAAGGATACATTGGAAGATCGTGAAGAAAATAGAAGAACGGTTCAGTTTCTTGATAATACTCTGAAGGAATGACTCTTAATTCCGCTGCGTATACTGTAAGTATTCTATTCTTTGTTTATCTTTGAATTTAGTTTTAGAAACATGTTTTAGGCTATCTCGTATTAATTTGTTTAATATTAGATATACATGAAAATAAATAAAGATTATGTATAAGCTAATCTAACAGTTGTTGACTATTTTTATTCATTCATGTGATCTTAATTCTCTCGTACTAATACAAGATCACATCCTCATTAATGAATATGGAATTTTTCTGATATTTACAAAATTATTCAAACAATAATTTAACAATCTAAATATAACAATAATATAAACCATTGTATTTATTTATTCACAGAAAAAACAAATGTCTTTTACATGCTTTTAGGACACACTCCTAACAACAATGACTCACAGTTGGTGGTCAATCAAATCTTAAGGAAATACCAAGCTCGAGGGACAAAAATGGCTACATATTTAGAAAAAGCGAAGGCAGCCCTCGAGCATTTCGAATTTTACACGATAGAACAGGTTCCCTGAGAGCAAAATTCGAATGCAGACGCCTTAGCCAGGCTCGCCACGTCCACCGAGGTCGATGAATTGAACGTCGTGCCAATCGAACATCTATCAACACCCAGTATAACCGAGCCTGAACAGGAAGATGTATGCATGATAAACTCCGAGCCGACTTGGATGACCCCGATAATTAGGTACCTTGAAACCGACATTCTCCCAAAAGAACTGACCAAGGCTCGAAAATTGATGTATCAGATCCCCAGGTACACCATTGTGGAGGGAAGGCTATATAGAAGAGGATACTTTATGCCATTACTCTGATGTGTGACTCCACCCGAGGCTAAGAAGATCATGGAAGAAATTCATGAAGGATTCTGTGGAAACCACACTGGGGGGCATAGCCTATCCAAGAAAATCATACACCATGGATACTTCTGGCCTACTATCAAAGCAAATTCGTTTGATTACGTCAAGAAATGCGAGAAGTGTCAACGATTTGCCACAATCGCTCGAGCTCCACCTTCCGAGCTAACTATGATGACCTCCCCATGGCCATTCGCAGTCTGGGGAATCGACCTCATAGGCTCGTTGCCAACTGGCAAAGGCGAGGTCAAATACGCAGTAGTCACAGTAGATTACTTTACGAAGTGGACTAAGGCCGAGCCTTTGGTGATGATTATCTCGAAAAAAGTCTTGGACTTCATGGTAAAAAATATCATCTGCCGATATGGGATGCCAAGGAAGATAGTGTCCGATAACGGTACTCAATTCGATAGCGACCTATTTACCAACTTTTGCGAGAAAAATGGGATAATAAAAAGTTTCTCCTCCGTGGCTCATCCCCAAGCGAATGGCCAGGTCGAGGTTGTAAACAAAACCCTGAAGAGTTCTCTGAAGAAAAAGTTGGAAGAAGCTAAAGGAAAATGGCTTGAAGAATTGCCCCAAGTTTTGTGGGCATATCGAACCACAGCTCGTACTTCAACGGAACATACCCCTTTTTCCCTGGCATATGGATGTGAGGCTATGCTGCCAATTGAGTTCGAAATACCCACAATTCGAACCCACGCTTATGATCAAGCTCGAACCAATCCCAACTCAAAGTAAGTGTGGACCTGATTGAAGAAAGAAAGGATGAGGCACAGCTAAAAAATGCTGCATACCAATAGCGAGCTACTCGGTATTTCAATAAAAGGGTTCGAGATAAGAAATTTGGGGTGGGAGATTTGGTGCTTAGGCGTGTGTTCTTGGCAACACGGGATCCAGCTGCTGGTGTGCTCCGGCCTAATTGGTAAGGACCTTATCAGATCGAATCAGTTAACCGACCTGGCGTCTACAAGTTGGCAAGATTGAATGGAAGTTTGGTCCCACGAGCATGGAATGGCGAACATTTGCGACCTTACTATCAATAGTATAGGAATAATGATACATGTAACCCTGTTTTCCTTTGCTATGTTTCTGTTATTAAATTGTTCAATTTCAAATAAATCTCATTTTCGTTTATTATGCTATATTTTTTGCAAACTCTCTTGATTTAATAACGTATGGTCACACTCATAGGATATTAAGGGGGCATTAGTGGTATATATACCATCGACTTGAATACGCGAACTAAGATAGTTTGGAGATAACCAAATTATTAAAAATAAAGTGTTTGGATATAACCAAATACGCGAACTAAGATAGTTTGGAGATAACCAAATTATTACAAAATAAAGTGTTTGGATATAACCAAATACGCGAACTAAGATAGTTTGGAGATAACCAAATTATTAAAAATAAAGTGTTTGGATATAACCAAATACGCGAATTAAGATAGTTTGGAGATAACCAAATTATTATAAATAAAGTGTTTGGATATAACCAAATACGCGAGCTAAAATGTTTTGGATGTAACCAAATTATTGAAAAATTAAATTGTTTGGATGTAACCAAATACGCGATCTAGATATAACTATATCAAGAATGTAAGTGTATGGATTACAAACCAAACACGACCTGAATAGGTTTGGAACGAACCAACTAAAACTAATCGACAGTAAGTTGGAGCACAACCTACTTCAAGCTAAGTCAAAATCGAGGCTGAAATATCTTGCAAAAAGATAGTTTCGACCTCATAACCTTGGGGAGCTACCAAAGGATGAGGAAAAGTAACTAAAAAAGCAAGATATAACTAAACCACCTATATTACACGACAAAGAATTACTTTCGGGTGCATGGTAAAAGTAACTTTTGACCTTGACAAATAACGAGATTGGATACGGATATATCATGCAAGCTGTGTATGAATGCATTGAAGCTCGAGCTTAAAATCAACCACGTGTTTGTATGAATAAATAGACATAAGGACACTTTAATATAAATTGCGTGAAATATTTTGACCTAAGAAATGAAAAGCAAAAATATTAAAGTCAAATACGGTATTATAGATATCATAAGAAATAGCTCTTTCACGAGCTATAAATTGTCTTAGCCCCAGGGGCATAAAAAGCAGAAGATAAAAAAAATCTATTACAAATTTTTTTTGAAGGGACGCAGCCCCAGGTAAAGACTTAGGAGGGAGGAGCATCCTCCTTAGCCTTCTCAGCATCCTCCTTGGCTCTCTCTGCCTCCTCCCGAGCAGCCTCCTCCTCGTCGAGCCGAGCTTGCCACTTCACCACAAGTTCTTCCTCGAAAGAGCCCAAGAAGCTGGTATCGAGATCGGCATTACTGGCCCAGATCCTATACATGGCCAGGTCGATCGCCCGATCCTTCTTCTCCTTATACTCTGCAAGGAGACGAGCCTTTTCACCCTCCATAACCTCAAAAGTGGCCGCCTTCTCCTCCACAAGATTGGCATTAATCTTCTTAAGCTCCGCGAGCCAGGCATTCACCTTCTCGAGCTCAGCTATCTTGGCCTTTAGTTGTTTAGCTTCAGCCTCCATCTTTGCCTTTGTGGCCTTGAGCTCGTCACTAAGCTTGAGTTGGAGATCCTTCGCCTCCTAGGCATAAGACATGCTTGAATGGACCTCATTGTTCAACTTATAATTAAGTTGAACGGAGACAGCAAGAGTCTGACACACAAAGAAATCAAATTAGAACATGAACTAAGTATAAGTTCAACTAGTAACAAGATGAGGGAAGTTACCACAGCAGTGAGCTCGATACTATTCTCATAAAGTGTGTTGCAGTCTCGAGCATTGTTCAAAAACTGCCAATGAAGGGCGTCAAAGCCACTAAAGCTCTGACCTACTCGAGACAGAATGTCTAAGCCAAGTGTAGCCCCATGGGATCCGGCATCATTGTCGATTACATACTCATCGATGTGAGTAGAAATCGACAGCAGATGCGTTTTGGAGGCCGAGGGCTTTTTCGGAGGTGGACCAGGCATGGAGTGGGCCGGGATCGGAGGAGGCACGGGAGGAACGACTGTAGAGGACGCTTTGACCTGAGGAGTCGGATCCACAGCTGGGCTCGTAACAGCTGAAGCTTGTGGAGGAGGTGTCTTCTCGGTCCTCTTAAGGACCTTGGCAGGTCGGTCTGATTTTCGCGACCCCCTCGGGCGCTTACTCCTCTGGGCTCCCTCGCCACTAGCCAGCACAATGTCGAGGTCAGAATCCATATCACATGCACAGTTACATTGCAATATGAGATATTCCAAGACAAAAAAGTTAGCATGATGCAAATAGGAAAAGAATAAAAAGATAAGTAGAGAGAAACCTAACTGGAACTCTCCCCCGAGCTTGTGCTCGGCGACCACATAATTCCCCCATCTTCAGAGGAGGCGGGGGGAGTACCTTCCCTATAAGGGGAAGTCAACCTCGAAAGGTCTCTATAGTCGTTTGTCCCATATTGAATGGCTATTCTGTTCCATACCTCGTTCAGAATATACATGGTGCCATACTTCCCGAGCCAACTATCGAACCTATGAACCCTGTCTTCTACCCAGGACTAAACATAAAAATGGTCCCTATCATCCTCACACAACACTAACCTGTTGGGCTTATACTTAAGTAATGAGGGAGACCACAAATCTGAGCTAAGGATGACTGTACCTCTGTCACTCGAGCTTGAGCTCGAGGCTTCATCATTGGCCTCGTTCCCCGATTGCGGGCTCCTGCGACGTCGAACTGGGGATGGCGGCTTAGCATTTCACCTCGAAGAGAGGCTTCCGGTTGCGAGAGGCACAAACTCCCACTTGGTATATTTTTTGTTGAATGTGGACTGATCCTTCTCCAGGAGGCCACAAGCTCGGAGTTTGTCTTCATGAAGGAGATAGGAGAGGGACCTCCTGCCGTAGGGAAGTTGGAGCAGAGCCTCCTTGTGCTCTTTCAACTCCTTGGTGGGAGTGGGACGACGGTAGTTGGCTGGAAAAATGAACATATTATGACTAAGCGTGAGCTTAAACAAAACTCGAGCACAAAAAGAAGAAGTTAGTCGGGTACTTAGGAATTCTCCTGAACGAGTAGTGTCTGGAAGGAGCCAAGCCATCCGTCCAAAAGAAATCCTTCTTGAATTCTGGGGGATGGTTGGGAAGATCCTCAAAGATTTTCTTCTCTTAGGATAGCTCGAGAGGTAGTAGAAGTCGTCCCCTCCTTGAGCTCTGGAGGGATTGCTTTTCAAACAAAAGAGATACAAGATCTCCTTTGGTGAAGGTCCTTCCCACTTTAGCTCGTGGTAAAGTGACCTCAGGGTGGAAAAAACCCTGTATGAGTTGGTGTTGAGCTGGAAAAGGGCGAGCCCAACAAAGTCTGTGAAGTTCCTGAAAAAGGACTTTAAGGGCAGTAAAGCCCCTGCCCTCATATGTTCCTGGCTCTAGGCTGCGTACTTCAGCTTGTTGTTGGGATTCCCATCTCCCGGAGCGCGAAAACTTTTCTCGTGGGATGACGGAGCTGGACACCTTAGTGAGCCCGATAATCCAATGTTGTGAAGGGCCAAGATGTCAGAGATCTGCCCTAATGAAGAGATCGAGCTCCAGTAGTGCTCGGACTCAAAGAACTCTCTCTTCAAGGTGGAATGGAGGTTGGTTGCGAGGTAGAAGGGGGTTTGATGGTTCTCCCATTAGTGAAAATTGAAGGTCCCTTGGCTTGAAGGAAATTTTCACTCTAAGAGTGGGATCGATGGGAATTGGCCTGGGCTCGGAGTCTGGATCTGGGTACATAGCGACCCTAAGTCTCTTCCTTTTTCCCTCCTCGACCTCGTCGATTTGGCGCCGAAAGTGATCTCGGGTGTCTTCTTGCTCGCGCCTTAGTTGGTGTCTCCGAATCAGACGCTGGTTCCGGGTGAAAGGTGATTCCAGGCTCAAAGCCTTCGGCGAATAAGGAATTGCGAGCTTAGACCACCACCGCTTTTTCGAGTTCTGTGGCATCTAGCAAGAGAAAAAAGGGTGGGGGACAGGAGAGCAAGCAGTTAAGAATGAAAATTAGAATGATCTAAGCTCGAATACTCGAGGCTACAAGGCAAACTCGGTCCAAAAGACGAGGCCAGTCTCAGAGCGTATATTCCACGAAAGGAAAGGAAGGCGGATTTATTTTTGAAGATCCCGATATTTCAAGGAAAAAAGTTGGCGGTTACTCAAAAGGTGATATTTTTGGGAAACGTGCAATTTATAAAACCCTAATTCTCTACCCAATATCTTGGTGTGCAAGATATGTCATCCGAAATTCAAAAATTCAGTAAAGGAACCATTTTTAAGCCTCTTACACATGATCTGGGTTTGGAACCCGTGATATCAGAATCTAAGGCCAATATCTACTAAAACACTTTAATGTGCAAAACTAGTGAAGGGATTAACAGTACAACAATACAAACATGCATGAAAAATATACGGGCATACACAGCTATGAACAAAGACTTACATAATGCAGTCAGCGAAAATATGGAGATTGATGACCGAATAAGCGGTTGCAAAAGCGATCTCACGGAGTTAAAGAGGCCAACATTGCTCTGTTTTCTGGGCTTGGAGAACATACAAGAAATGGGGAAAATTTTCCAGTTTCTTTTTCTTTTCTCTCTGCGAAAGCTTGAACATAAAAGTAAAACGAGGAAGATGAGTGAAGGATTATTTATAGACCCATGGGAATGTAAAAAGCTAAATTAATTTGGGCCATTGGCCAGATTTCGTATCAAATCCGACGGTTAGGGACCTATGAAATGATAGTACCATAAAGAGTGGTAGGCAAATGAACGTGGGAAGGTTTCCAAGGTACTCAAGTACTTTGATTGATCAATACCCGGTTGATGCGTGTCCACACTCAAGTGTTTTTTATGGTACAGTTTCCAAGAGGAGCAGTTCAAAAGTTTACTTCTCATAAGATTCGAACTGATACTTTTGAGGGGCAATCGGTTACACCCAAATTTCGAGACCAGAGGTTATGACCTTGAAAACTGGACTCGTAAAGTGTGAGCTCAAAATGCATGAAAACATTGTATGGTCCAGCTGTAAAATCTCTGAAGTAAAATAACGATCTCGAAGATGTGTTACCTCGGGATGCTTTCTGAGTTCGAAGTGGCACGCGTTGGGATACATCCGTTATCAATTGTCTTCAGATTAAACAGCCCGAGCTTGGAAAGTGCAAGCTCGAGTGTGATAGCTCCGACAATGTCAATCTACTCCGAGCATGTCCATAAGTAGGGTGGCAAGCTCGCAGCAGTACCATAAGTCTTGATAGCCATTAGGTCAATTGTTGATCTCAAGACCCGATGAGTCACCTGGGATAGCCCGTTACGTATGAACATATTTATTGTTGTATAACCCCAATATTTAAGGGATATCATTTAATCTGTTATCCATTCCCGATTCTTATGGGACGTTTCCATATATATAGGAGATATTGCATTTAATGTCATTATTTAAATTGATATACAGAATATTTTCCCGAAATATGTGGGAATGAACTCTGTAACCTCCCCTATAAATAGAGGAGGAATGACCACCTATAAAGGATCGCTTTTCTTTTGGGGCTAGAGAAAAAGCTCTGGGTAATTCATCTTTGAAGAATTTCCAGAAATCTCTAAGCTTTAATAACACAGACTCGTGGACTAGGCAGAGTTAATTGCTGAACCACGTAAAAACCCTCTTGTCTTTCTTCATTATTCATTCACTTCATAGTCTACGTTGTTTAATTGCTCTACGATTTAAGTTGACGAAAAACGGCGTCAACAATGTATATACAATATTAGGGTTCATGTAAGTCATTTTTTGTAAATTGTTTGCTATGTAGATACACAAAGTGATTTATTTATTGGGAAAATGTACCATGAAGGAGGGTGGGGTTCGTCCTTTTGGAAACAAGAAGGACTGTTCAAATGATTAAGTTAAAAGGCATATAGAGAATTGAGGTATGTTGAATTTTGGGATATGGAGATTCTAATCCATATTTGGTAAATTTATTTTTAATAATTTAGGGATTTAAGTTTCTAAGTAAATCCTACCTTTTAATTTTATTTGATGATAATATTATCTATTTTAAATATTTGAATTTTACACTTCATTAATCTAAACCCCTTTAATTTTACTCCCACCAAACTCAACTCTCATACTAAACACTCCATAAAAAGGTATACCTGAACAGATGGAAAATGGCGGTTGGTGATAAAGAGATATTGAAGATGATTAAAGATATTTAGAAAAACATCATAAAGAAGTTGACATTTACATTTTGTTACTTGAAAATGAGAATGCTCTCAAATGGAGAAAGGATCATGATGAATGAAGCATTGCCACCACACCATTGGCCAAAGTGCATCATATAAAAACTAGGTCAAGCTTAGGTTGGTCTAAACCTTGCATTATATTAATAACTTAAATTAAATCACAATAATTATCCTGTTGATAAACCTCTATCAACAATATATATACAGATATACACTGATGATGGAATTCTTTAGGGACTAACTATTCAGTCAAAGAGTACATCATAGAATCATGAATCATCCAAAAGTGGTAGAAAGGTCCAACTCAACATCTATTTCATCAAAGATAATGGATCTCGTTTTTTCACCACTACTACAAAACTATACTTATGCAACACACGAGAGACAACAATTTTAGTAAAAGTCTTGTCTCGTGTCAAAAATAGACATGACACAATAGTAGCTCTTGAGTTGTTGTATCATGCAAATTAAAACTCACATGAGACAACAGTTCTAGTGAGATTGTCGTAACATGTCTATTTTAACACAAAGTGACGTTTTTACGAAAACTATTGTCTCATTCAATACAATTTTTTAATTAAGTACGGATAAATTTGTATTTTTTAATATAATTTAAAATATTATATAAATATATTCATAAAAAATTATAAATTAATAATTTGCTAGAATAGCTATTAGTTAAAAAATGAGTTTTTTTATAAATAAATTATTCAAATATTTGTCTAATTTTTTAATAATTTGTAATATTATTTGTTAATTCAATTAGTTATTATATATTTAATAAAAAAAGTTTTAAATAAAAATTCATTAATGATACTTATTATGTTGTTATAGTATTAATTTTATTTTTTTCTTTTAAAGTTTATAAATTAAGTCTTTTTAGTTTAATAAGTCATATAAAAAGCACTCGATTGCTTATATTTTAATGTCTGAATAAAATAATTGGTTTTCTTTCCAACTGCATGGGCTAATAAAATGTGCCCCATCATTGTGAAATCTAGGAATCCTATTGCCATGTAAAAAGTAAGATCCAAGGAGCATGTCATACTCCAAGCTCACAATCAAAGATGCACCATGGCACCAAAAACTATAATAAATTTAGTAAGATGCCTTATGATCCCAAAAAGAAACACTACATTCGGTACCTTATCTCAACATCATTCAAGATACTTTAGACCAACTCCAACAAAATATCAAAGCAAACCAAGTTTAATTTTATTAGATTACAGATGAAGGATTCAATTAACAAAATCAGACAGCATATCTCCTAATTTACTAGTCTAGCCATCTGTCACAATCAATTCAAACAAATCAAACAATACACAGATTTTCATCTATATATCACTACAGCCAGGGGCGGACTTAGAATATATTTTTACTGGGGTCAAAAAAAAAATTCAAAAAAAAAAAACATCCATTAACAAAAATACATATGAATAATATTCTCATGAATTGAAAACAAAGTACATGTGGTAAAGTTTGAAATAAACAAACAGAACTATAAAATCTTAAAAAAGAAAAAAGAAAATGTAAATATTTTAGTAGGGTCAATACATTTAATTATTAAAATACTTAAAATATTACAAAAATATTAACATATGTACATGTAATTTCTAAAAGTTCACTGGGGTCAGTTGACCCCACTCGTTCCAATGTGGATCCGCCCCTGACTACAGCACACAAAATTCTAAGAACCTACTTCAATAAGACATGCAAGTTTTCAACCTTCCATTATCCCCGCAGCACACAGAATTCTCATAACCTAGTTTACTACGAATGAATATCTAAGATACCCAAACTCCACTAAAGTTATACAATTTATAGTCAAAATTGTGAAAGATTTAAAAATAAAAAAAAATATCAAATACAACATACCTCTTGCAAGTCAAGTACCAATCCAATGTTTTAAAATCAATCGAAATATTAACTTAAACATTAATATTAACATTATAATAAAAGAAAAATATTAGATATTGATAAGGCATCTAAAAGCATAAAATACAGAAAAGGTAAGAACCACTAATGGAAATGAATAACAAGACTAATTCGTTTGATAACAGAGATTATAGAGAAAAACCTTCTTCAATTAAACCTTGAGAACATCTATTTGTTTGGGATACAAAGACATCGTACACACAACATAGTTTTACCTTCTCCTATGCTTAAGTTTAATATAATATTAATAAAATTAATATAACAAGGATCTCAAACTCATCTCCTAAAACCAAACACAATAATATTTCCATGAAACACAAAGAAAGCATAATTTATAATTGACAATCATTCAATCAATCTTCAAGTATACATACACATACATCAACAAGTATGACAATGGTATATAATGCTCATCTCATATGGATCTTACTTCCTACTCTGTTGTGCTCGTTATACTTCCTACTCTGTTATTACTCTCTATATAAAATATTTGAACACATAGATTACAACTTTATCAAAGCCAATAAGCTACTAAGAATAAGAAGCATTATGAGTCTTTTAAGTTATTTGGTCATTATTGAGAGTGTCAGTTATTTTCCCATAAATATATATAATGTTCACCCTTTAATACATAAGTGGGATTACCTCAAATAATGAAAGTATATCTCTTCTACATAAAAAATGTGAAGATAACTGAAATTATTGGTTTTAACGATTTTTTATTTTTTAATGTTAACTTTAATAAAATATTCTTATATTTAAAAGAATATTCTTCTATTTAATGGTAGTTTTTAAATATCACTTAAACTTAAATAAAATAAATAATTAAAAAAAATTAAAATATGATATTTTTGAAATATTTTATAATGATAATTATTTAAAAATAATAAATAATTAAACAAATTAAAATATAATATTTTTGTGATATTTTACAATAATAATTATTTAAAAATAATAAAATCATATGTTTTATAACTTAAATAAAATTTAATTAAACTTAAACTCATCTATTAAAATAATATCATATTAAAGATATAATATAATCTATTGTCAATTAGCAACAAATTATTTTTTTTTAAAAAAATAGCAAGAAACTTAAATTTAAAATCCATGTATAATATTTAATATTACATTCAACATATAATATATAATCTCTTGTTGTCACTCCAGAATTCAAAAACTAGAACAAACATAAACTTAAACAAAAATAAATAAATTATTTAATTAAAATATGATATTTATTTGAAATTTATATGACATTAATATAAATTTAATAAAAATAATTAATAAATTCTATAAATAAAACTAAAGAAACATGCAATATGCATATTGCTTGCATCTAGTATGTATATAAGTGGGAAACAATGAATATTCAACATGTTTTTTAAACACATCTATACATTTCTCTTTAGCCCCTTATATATATATGGGTACACTCTTAATAGTTACTACCTATGGATGGTTACTTTAATATTAACTATTGGATTAAGATCAATGATCCATATTTATAGTTGTTAATTAATATTTTTAAAAATAAATTTTGCTTTTTTCAAATTTTTGGAAGTGTTACCTAATGAAAAACGTGTATCTATTATGAAAATATAATATTGTAAAATTTTTATTTTTCAAATGCATGTCAATTTCTAAATATAGCTAGTGTCTCTCGTTGGTTGGAAACAATATTAATTATGACAAAAAAATAATAACTAAATTCGAAATTAATGTAGAATTTTTTTTTTTACCTGTTGGTGACTTGCTATACTAAGTCACTATGTTGTCACATCATCATAATTGTTAGTACCTATCTATGGGTAGTAACCATTGAGAAGTCTTCTATATATATATATATATCTTCTATATATAAAATAAGTATGCAGATAACGAAAATTATTAATTTTAACGTTTCTATTTTTATTTTTTAATGTTAAATTTAACGAGATATTATAAAACTAAAGTAACATGCAATCAAGGTTTTGAAAGGCGAAATCGCGAGACGAGGCGTTTTCGAGGCTTACGCCTCAACTATAAGAACAAATAAAATTTTAAAAATATAATAAAATTCACAAAATATCCTAAAATTCATGAAATTTCATAAAATTCATAACAAAGAACTTATAAGTCCATATCAAAGTCATAAAAGTACTAGTTATAAGTCTTAAAATCTAGATAAAATGCATTAAATCTCCAAGAACTCATCACTTTCTTCATCATCACTCTCATGAAATTGTATAGCTCGACCATCATCTCCATCTTCACTGTCATTTTCTCTTCCTTCAAATTCATCTTCCTCATCCAAATTCACTTCAATTGGTGCTTGATTTCTTTTCCTCTTCCTCGGTGCTAAACTTCCGCCCTCATCCTCAATCTCAATTTCCCCACCAACTTCGATTGCTCTATTATCACCATCCTGTTCATCATTTGGATTGGCTACCCATTCATCATCAGAAGACACATTTTCAACAATCAAAGGATCGTCTTCCTCTTTTAGTGATTGTTTCTTAAAAAATTTGTGCTTCAACTTTTTGTTGTACATAATGCACACCAAACTATTCATCTTTTTTGTGCTTAGACGATTTCTTCTCTTTGTGTGCACTTGATTGAACGTACTCCAATTACGTTCACATGCCGATGCTGAACAAGTAAGACCTAGAACTCATGTTGCAAATGACTTGAGTTTTGGAACTTCATCTCCAAAGTTGTCCCACCATTCAACTATACAAATTAAAGACATGAAAAAAGAAGTGCTGACGTCGTTTTTCGTCAACTTAAAATGTAGAGCACGTAAACAATAAAACTATGGAAAAGATGAATAATACAATAGAACAATGGGGATTTTTTATGTGGTTCAGCAGTTAACTCTGCCTAGTCCACGAGTCTTTTTTATTAGGATTTTAGAGTTTTCTGGAAATCCTTCAGGGATGAATTCTTCAGAATTTCTCTCCAGATTACAAAAATTCGGTCCTTTACAAAGGTACATGAAATCTCTATTTATAGAGGAGATCTCAGAATCCAATTCCACACGTTTCGGGAAGTTATTCTGTAAATTAATAACTTTAATTACTTTAAAGTTCGTAACTCCCATATACAAGGAAACGTCCCCTGAAGACCAAGGGCGTATAACCGACTAGTTAATATCTCTTTATTGTAGGGAAGTTACAACAATAAATGTCTCTTGAATGCATGGACTGTGTCTCCTCAGATGACTCACTTAGCTGTTCGAGGTTAGTAATCAGCATCATGCCAGTCTAGGTATCTGAGTAAATTATGAGTTGTATAACTTTCCCCAGGACCATCTTGGAGCAAGTAAGTACCACCGAGGCTGCCTTATTTCGAGCTCACACCCATGCCAAGCTCGGGCCACTTGATCCGAGGATACCCGACAATGGATATTCCCCGGTGTTGCGTCTTTCAAACTTAGAAAGGACTTCGAGGCAACCTATCTTCGAGGTTGCCACCTTGCTCCGAGGGTTTGGCGTCTAGATCACGAACATGCACTTTAGCTATTGTGAGCTCACACCTGACGAATCCAGCTTTCGAGGTCACAACCTCAGGTCTCGAAATCTGGGTGTAACAAGAAGAAAAGTAATTAATAATTTATTTTATCATATTAATACAAGCTATAATAAATAAAAAATGAGATAAAAGTTTAAGTATTCACCAAGTGGACGTGTTAAGTATAATGTTAAGGATGATTTGAAGCCAAACAATCCTCGCTTGTATTTATACTCATCATGTTCGGCATTGACCTTCACATATGTTTCTTGGTCCTTGATGAGTTTATCCATGCACTTATACAAACCAGTTTTAATCTCTGGATGCTCAGAAACATTGGGACTCCATCTGAATCAAGGATTCAAGTAATATGCAGTTGCATGCAAGTCGCGATGCAATTGAAACTCCCACTTTTGATCAATGATATCCCAAATCTCCTTATATGAAGACACGTCTCCATCTAAGTTCTTTGCTATCTTTTCTTTTGCCTCATCCATAACACCATAAATAAATCCCATTGCTAGTGTCCTCTCACCATCAACTATTCTTAAAACATTCACAAAGGGCTTTGTGGTTTTAATGGAATAAACCACACTAGGCCAAAATGTATTATCATTCATTATGATTTTCTTCACAGCTTTCCCTTCAGGTTTCTTTGCCCATGCACAACTTGACCATACTTTTGAAACGAACATCATTTGTAGTGGTTGCTTCAATTGATGCATACTTTCTAAAGTTAAAAAGGCAGTGGCGAATCGTGTGACAACTGGTCGAAGAAGATCTTTCTTTGCAAAATTTCTTGTTAAACTCAACATCCATTGATGGTTATGGATGAAATTGCTAACTCTCTTTGCTTTAAGAAAGCATTTTTATGTTGTGCCAATTCTCCAATTTTCTCAAGCATCAAATCAATACAATGAGCAGCACACGGAGTCAAATACAAACTTTTTCTCTTCTCCATCAATAATCTTCCAGCTAACTTGTATGCACTTGCATTATCAGTGATCACCTGAATGACAATATCTTCTCCAATTTCTTCAACAACACCATCAAGCAATTTGAACAATTTTTGTGCATCTTTTACACAATCTGATGCATCAATAGTTTTCAAAAAAACAGTCCCATAGGGATTATTAACTAGAAAATTGATCAGACTCCTATTTCTCATATCTGACCAACCATCTGATAATAATGAAACCCCTGTTCGTTTCCATGTTTCTTTGATCTCATTCACAATTTCGGATGTTGTCTTCTCTTCTTCTTTCAGATCCAAGTCCTCATTTCATGCATTGTAGGAGCTTTCAATCCTCGACCATAATTCCCAACCGAACGCAACATATTGAAATATGATGGGCTTCTTGCACAATTAAATGGGATCCCATTCTCAAAAAAAAATTTCCCAATATCTAAACAAACTTGATTTAAATGCTCTTTAGCACTCGTTGGAGTCATTTTTGTGGCAACAGTCTTTTTTTCATTTTCATCATCTCCTTTATTCTCCATAAATCGATCCATAGGCCCTCTAACACCTTTAGAACTACCGCTAGGACAAGAATTCATGCCCTCCAAAGGAGTGCCACTACTTCAACCACTAGGTCCATCACCAAAGTAGGATCCAACAATCCACCGCCTCATCAAACTTTCGTTGAGAAATAAATTTTGTATTTTCATAGTCTTTCAAATATTGACTTATCTCATCCTTGACTTCTTTAGGTACTTTAGGACAATGTTTTACATCTTTGTGTGTACAAGCAAGATGTTCTTTTACTCTCTTCACCCCTCCCTTAATATCCTTACTACAAAAGTTACACTTTAAATACTTGTATCCTTTTTTTCCACCTTTTTTTGGCACTTCTATTTCAACACTATACTTCCAAGCAGGATCTTTTCTACTCATCCCTTCCCAACTTAAATTCAGCAACTAAAAGCATAAAATAAAATAAAAATTAAGCAACTTAAAAAAAAAAATTGAAAAACAAAAAATAGAGAAGATTGAAGAAATTATTTACCTCTCTAAAACAATCAATACTAGCCTAGTGGCTGGCTGGTAGCTGCCTTGACTATGAGAAAAAGAGGTGAAAAAAATGAGATGATGAGTAAGGAGAGATCAGCTTCTTGCGTGAAAAGGAGAGAAATGAAGAGTGTGAAGGAGAGCTGAGATGAGATGATGGAGAGATGCTACTGTGAAGCTGGAGAGAGGGGAGCTACTGCTTGAGAAAGGAAGCTCTTGCATTAGATGGTAGAGAAGAAAAGAGGGGATTGCCGTGAGATGGTAGAGAATAAATTAGGGTTTTTTTTTAAACTAAAAATATGATAAAATAAGCCCAAAATTTAAGCCCATTTAGTTAAAAGAAAAGCCCAAAACACCATTTTAAAAAAGCCCCACGTGTGAGGCAATAAAATAGCCAAAAAGTGCAAAAACATGAGGCATACGTCTCAGTCTGCCTCAGCCCGCTTCGCCTCAGAAACGTCCGCCTTAGTCTTCCTCACTCATGTGAGGTGTGTGCCTCACTGCCACTCTATGAGGCAGTGCCTCAAAGGTGTTTTTTTACCACCTCGCCTCGAGGTGCGCCTCGAGGCGTATGCCTCAACCGTTTTTTAAAACCATGCATGCAATATGCATGTTGCTTGCATCTAGTATATATATAAGTGGGAAACGATGAATATTCAACATTTTTTTTCAAATCATCCATCCATTTCTCTATAGCCCCTTATATATATATATTCTATATATAAAATAAGTGTGCAAATAACAGAAATTATTAGTTTTGACGTTTTTTTTTTTAAAATTTATTGTTAAATTTAACGAGATATTCTTATATTTAACAGAATATTCTTGTATTTAACAATAGTTTGTAAACATCACTTAAACTTAAATAAAAATAAATAATTAAAAAATTAAAATATGATATTTTTGAGATATTTTACAATGATAATTATTTAAAAATAATAAATAATTGAACAAATTAAAATATGATATTTTAGAGATATTTTACAATGATAATTGTTTTAAAATAATAAATAATTAAACAAATTAAAATAAGATATTTTTGAGATATTTTAGAATGATAATTATTTAAGAATAATTAATAATTAAACAAATTAAAATTTAATATTTTTGAGATATTTTACAATAATAATTATTTAAAAATAATAAAATTATACATTTTATAATTTAAATAAAATTTAATTAAACTTAAACTCACCTATTAAAATAATATCATATTAGACATATAGTATAAA
The DNA here is from genome assembly GCF_963169125.1 of Humulus lupulus. Lineage (NCBI taxonomy): Eukaryota > Viridiplantae > Streptophyta > Magnoliopsida > Rosales > Cannabaceae > Humulus > Humulus lupulus. The sequence continues at coordinate 223,315,988 of NC_084797.1, read as the reverse complement.
TTATTGTGAATTAGCAACAAATTGCTTTTTTTTTTTTTAAAAAACTACAAAAAAACTTAAATTTAAAATTTATGTATAATATTTAATATTACATTAAACATATAATATATAATTTCTTATTGTCACTCTCAAATTTAAAAATTAGAACAAACATAAACTTAAACAAAAATAAATCAATTATTTAATTAAAATAAAATATTTATTTGAAATTTATATGATATTAATATAAATTTAATAAAAATAATTAATAAATTCTATAAATAATTCATAAATTTAATATAAATAATTAATAAATATTTGTATCTAGTGTATATATATATATAAAGAATAAAAAAACAAAATCTTCACAACAACTTCAAAATCAATTACTTGAATACGCGATCTGGACTTCTCGTTTCTTGCAAAAAAAAAAAAAAAAAAACCAGTCATTATTATAATTTATCTTGAAGCCAAGCCTATTGTAGGAGGCAACAAGTTATGATTTTGTCCTTTAGCTTGTATAAAATATGCATTATAACAAATATTTATATTGCCTTTATTAAGAAAGAAACGCACTGCCGAGTTAAGCACACCAGCTGTAAATAAAATAATACCACTTGCAGTATTCAATACTAAATGCTAAGAAACTTATCTTCATAATAATATTTACAACTTGGACCACTGTCAAATAGCTGTGCCAGATTCAAGAGTTGCAATTGGCTTCAAACTTATCTACCTCTACAAAATAGTAAATAAACGAAAATATTAGCAAGAAATTCCCATAAGAAACAAAACAACCACCATCAAGATGAAGAAAACTAGGACCTTCTGTGGAGCCTCATCAACAGTAAGCATCAGCAGTAACCACAATCCAAGGAAATCAACCTAAAATCAAAATTCTAGAAGCGAACAAAAGAAAAAATCAGCAGCCATATTTGAAAGAAAGAAAAAAAGCTTAAAAGAATGAGAACAAGTAGTGCAGCCAACTAGATTGAGCACAAGCAAGCCTGCGTTTGTGCTTCAGTAGAAGGATAAAAGGAAGTCCCAGGCTACAACGCTCGGTGACGGTTATTCGACTTTGAGTCGGAATCGGAGTTGGATTCAAGTTGTGGTTGATAATATTCTTGGCCTTAGAGTGGTTGGTCATTATAAAACATTTGGGGAAGAGAATATAATGAGTGCTACTATCAAAGAAAAATCA